>NW_027555625.1:99877841-102277841 GCF_003287225.1 Phascolarctos cinereus
CTCAGAAAATTGTTTCTTTCTCAAAAATATAGGTTACTGAACTAAATTTACATAAAAAAGAGCCATTCCACAATTGCCAAATGGTCAAAGGGTATTAAAAGGCAGTTTTCTGAAGAAATCAAAGTTATCAATAGTCATACGAAAAAATGTTCTGAATCAGTAATAGAGAAATGCAATTTAAAGTAACTGAGGTTGAAGCTCATACCTATCAGATTGGCTAACCAGAGAGAAAAGAAAGCTGACAAATGTTGAAGGGTACATGGGAAAATTGTCACACTTATGCTCAGTTCTTGGAGTTGAGAACTAGTCCCACTCTTCTTCAGAACAATTTGGAACTATGTCTAAGGGGCTTTAAAGCTGTATATATCTTTTGACCCAGCAATACCACTTCTATTTCTGTATCCCAAATAAATCCAAGAATGGAAAAAAGACAAATTTCTACAAATTAATTTGTTACAGATCTTTTTATGGTGACAAATATTTGCATATAAAGGAGATGCCTATCAACTACAGAATGGCTGAATAGGTTGTGTTATATGATTGTGATAGAATGCTATTGCACCATAAGAAATGACAACCAGGATGATTTCAGAAAAACTTGGGAAAGTCAATATAATTTGATGCTAAATGAAGTAAACAGAACCAGGAAGACATTGTACACAGTAATGGAATATTCTAAAGGTCATCAAGTGTGAACGACTTAGCTACTGTAGTCAAGACAATGACCTAAGACAATTCTAAAGGAGCCAGGAAGAAAAATGCCTCCACTCCCAAATGTGTTATTCCCCACCTTTGACCTATGACCCAGAAGTAGATATATGCAAGAGAGTTACAGTTACTGGTCCCGTGTCTAGTAGTAGCACAGCGGTTTCCTGTAATCTGCTTTTGACCAGTTGCCAGCTCCCCTTAAGATCTCTGGCCTGAAAACTCCCAAAGCTGCTGTTGTTTTTGTCATTACTACCTAGTTGAAACACTGGTATTTCATCAACATAGACTCTTGGTCAGCCCCCTTTCAGTGTCACACATTTCTCTTTCTGACTTTCTATGTTTTCTTGGCTACAAAATGTCTCACTGTGATCATTTATGAAATTCGATTTGATTTGACTTGAATTGTAATTTTAAAATTGTTTTGAGGGGAATGTTTGGGGAGCTCAACTAAGTGCTTTCTCTACTATGCTGTCTTGGCTATGTCCCTGAAATTCTCATTAATATTTTTCAACCAAAGTTGTATGTTTGATTTTTATATATGTTATGATGAATGTGTTTTAGAAAAGATAACTACTGAGGTGTTTTCCAGTTAGGAAATTCTGTGACTTTGGAGTAGTGGTCTTATATGAGAGTCAAGAGTAAGACTGGTAGTTCTAGATAATGTCCTATAATTTGGGGAGAGAGCACTTAAACTATAAAGACAAGCTCTGATTTTTTCACCATTTAATCCTTACAACCAAGTAGGACTATCCCACTAAGGTGAAGGAAAAGAGAAAGTGAGAAGAAAAGAACAGAAGGTAATAAGGCTAAGAGAAAGGAAGGGGAGTGAAAAGTAAAAGAAAGAAATGGAGAAATCATGCAGGAACAAGATAAGATACATATGATCCTCTTTACCTTTCAACTAATGGTCCTAAGGATTGTTTAGTGAATCCATGGGATATGAAGGTAAAGCCATATATTTTTATTCAACAACAGAAGACACTTGTTTTACACACTTATACAACAAACAGAGGTGACTAATTATAAAATATAAGTATAGTAATTTCTCCAAGAGTATTTTTGTCTGCACTCCATTAAAAAAAAAGAAAAAAACATGAAATGAGAAATAAGGAAGAGAGTTGAAATTTATATCATGCTTTCAGAATTTTTAAAGGATTTTAAGAACTTTATTTCAATTATACCAATTAATGTAATACAATATATATAATAATACCCATCTGATAAAACCTGATACTAATAGAATAAATTACAAATATGATTTTACTCCTTTTATCAATTTCTTGATAAAAAAAAAGATTCAGTAATTAGTTAGCTCTAAGCAATATAAATTGTGGAAAGCTTTTTCCTAGAATTATTTTTCATTAATGATCAATTAATTTAGCTTTATTAACCTTTAATTGTTTTTATTCTTTTTTCTCTTTCTTTTTTAATTTATTTATTTTTAGCTTTCAACATTCACTTCAACAAGATTTTGAGTTCCAAATTTTCTCCCCTCTCTTCCCTCCCTTGCCCCAAAATGGCATGCATTCTGAATACCCTTTCCCCTATATGCCCTTGCTTTTGTCACCCCCCTCTTATCCCCTTCCCCTTATATTTTCCTGTAGGGAAGGAATGATTTCTATATCCCACTGCCAATATAACTAAGGTGATATTTTCTTCAGTATTTCTGGGGTCTCCTTTAGCAAACTGTTGACTCATTTTTCATGATTTTCTTGCATCACTCTCATTTCACATCCTAATTTTTCTTCTACTTCTCTTACTTGCTTCTCAAAATCCTTTTTGAGCCCTTATGTGGCCTGGGACCAATTTATATTTTTCATGGAGGCTTTGAATGTAGGAGCTTTGATTTTGTTGTCTTCTTCTGGCTGTATGTTTTGATCTTCTTTGTCACCAAAATAAGATTCTATGGTGTGTTTGTCTTGTTTTGTTTTGTTTTTTTCTATTTGGTCATGTTCTCAGCCAATTACTTGACTTTTAAACTCTTTGTTAAGGTAAGGGTCTACTTCTAGCATGGAAAATGTACTGTCCCGAGCTTCAGGAGTTTAATGCATCTCTTTTTAGAGATACTTCTAGGGACATGTAAATTTTTAATTCTTCCAAGGTGGTATGATCAAGGGCAAGGTATTTACTCCTTTCATGGTCTGTGCTCTAGTCTATGAGTGACCACAAGCACTCTTTTCTGCCTTGGAACTATGAGAAAGATTACCTCTTCACTGCCACCACAATCACCACCACATCAATGCCTCCTGATTGCCCCAGGCCCGCTACCCAATAATGCAACCCAAGTCTAAGGCCAGGCAAAGCAAGAGATCCCTGCCTCAGCACCAGGAAAGAGATCCCTAAAATCCCCCAGTGATCAGCCACTCGATGCCCCCTACATCTGTGGGCCATGATCTCTGGAAGAAGCCACTGCCATGAGGCTGCACTAGGACTGTGGCCAGACTGGAATGCTTTGTCACTGAGGTGCAACAGACTGTTCCCATTGACCTTCTAAGTTGTCTTTGGCACTTGTGGGTTTAGAAGCCTGGAAACTGCTACAATTGCTAGTGATTCAGCCTCCTGAGGCCTGGTCCAGTTTTGCTGATACCTGGCCTTTGCCTGCATGGCCCATGCTGAACTGCACTCCACTCCAAGCCCATCATAACAGAACTTTCTTATCAACCATCCAGGTTGTCTTGGGCTGGAAATTTGTTTCACTCTGTCTTTTTATGGGTTATGCTGCTCTATAATTTGTTTAGAGACATTTAAAATTGTTTGAAGGAGTTTGGGGGAGAGCTCAAGGAAGTCACTGCTTTTATTCTGCCATCTTAGCTTTCCCCAAACCTTTATTTGTTAATAAATTTTATTTACTCTTAATTGAAGATTAACTAATAGTTAATAACACTTAATTTTTATTGTTGTTATTATTCAGTTATTTCACACATATTGAATTTTTGTGACCCAATCTGGAGTGTTCTTGGCAAAGATACTATAGTGGTTCACCATTTCCTTCTCCAGCTCATTTTACAGATAAGGAACTGAAACAAACAGAATTAAGTGATTTATACAGGGTCACACAGGTAGCAAGTATGTGAGGGCCATTTTAAATCAGGAAGATAAGTCTTCCTGACTTCAGACTCAGCATTCTGTTCATTGCACCATTTAATACTTAATACCCATACTCATATGTATTACATACCTAGTAGGCAGAGTACATACTTTGAGAATTAACATTAATTTAGTATATTTACTCTTTGCCATATTCCAATTTATTAATCTGTGTTAGCAGAGGAGAATAAAAGGTTGTTGAAATAATCTATAGCAATGAAAACAAAATAAGTTTTGAATATTAACAAAAACAAAATTCCAAGAGGCTTCATTATTGTTCATGCTTAATTCATAAAGGAGCAAAAAGGCAGCATCAATGCAATGTAAGAAGAGTGAATTTGGAGAAAGGAGACTTGGGTTCAAATTCTAGATCTGGAAATTAATACCTATGAGTCCTTGGACCAATCATTTTTCTTCTCTAAAACTAAGCTTTTGTAACACTAAAATAAGACATTGGATTAAAAGACCTTCAAGGTCACTTCTACTTCTAAATCTATAGTAATATGATCCTTTGAAATTTGGTAGGTTAGAAATGACCAACATTTACTGTTTTCTTATATTACTCTTTGTGAAAGCAAATCCAGTTTTCTTTAATTACTTAAAGGGAAAAATCTCCTAAATTCTCATACTAGATTGATACATTGCTATCATTTTTAGAAATATACTACAATTTATTTGGTTAAATATTTCCAAATTACGTTTTTAAATTTATTTATTATTTATTTTTTCCCAGTTACATGTAAAAACAATTTTTAACATTCATATTTAAAACTTTGAGTTCCAAGGAGCAGCTAGGTGGCACAGGGGATAGAGTACTGCCCCTGAAATCAGGAGGACCTGAGTTCAAATCTGGCTTCAGACACATACAATCATTAGCTTTGTGATTCTGGGCAAGTCACTTAACCCCAGTCGCCTCACCAAAAAATTAAAAATAAATAAAAAATAAATAAAAACTTTGATTTCCAAATTCTCTCCCTTCCTCCTTCCCCTCACCCTTCCTCATCGAGAAGGCAAACAATTTGATATAGGCTATACATGTGTAGTCATGCAAAACACTTCCACAACAGTCATGGTGTAAAAGAAAACATGGACACAGACACGCAGAGTGCGCGCGTGCGTGCACACACACACACACACACACACACACACACACCTCAAGAAAAATAAAATATGCTTCAATCTGCATTTAGACACCATAAGTTCTTTACCTGGGGATGGTTAGCATCTTTCATCACATGTCTTTCAGAGTTGTCTTGGATCACTGTATGCTGAGAATAGCCAAGTCATTCAGAGCTGTAAGCTTATAATATTGCTCTTACATTATACTCTGTACATTTCACTGTCTGAGCAACCACAAGTGCTCTTTTCTGCCCTGAAACTGTGCAGAGTGTCCTCCCCTCCACTGTGCCACAAGCTTTGCTATACTAGTGCTCTTCCTTGCTGTGGGACTGTCACCGAGGACTACTATGCCTATGAACCATGTATGAGCAAAGCAACAGAATTTTGCCCCAGGGCTAGCAAAAAGAGCTATGTAATCTCCTCCTGACCAGTTCTTGGACCCCTTTATTATCTGTGGGCTGAAAACTACAGAAGAAGAAATGCCACTGTCACTGCAGATTCAGTCACTCCCAAGGCCTACTCCTGGTTTGCTGGGGCTCGGGCTGGAATGAGCTCAACTGTCATCTAGGTGAAACAGACCTTTCCTGATAACCTTCTAAGTTATCTTTAGTGTCTGTGGGATGAAAGGTCTGGAAACTGCCAATGCTGCCAGTGATTCAGTCACCCCAAGACTAGGTTTGCTGGGACCTGGTCTGTGTTGGCATAGCCTGTTCTCAACTGTGCTCCTCTCTTACCCTGGTGCAACAGACCTTTCCTGCTGACCTGACAAGTTGTCTCAGGCTAGAAATTTGTTTCACTCTGTCTTTTTGTGGGTTTTTCTGCTCTAGAATTTCTTTAGAGTCACTTTTTAAAGGTATTTGGAGGCTATGAATGACAGCTCACAGAAGTCACCATGTTTATTCTGCCATCTTGTCTCTGGCCCCTTCCCAATTATGTTTTAAACATGTTGAAATGTGTTTCTTAAAATTTTGAGTTCTAAAATTTGTCTATCACTCTTTCCCTTCTACCAGAACTTGAGAAGTCAAGAAATATATTAATTATGTATGTGAAGTTATACAAAACATGTCCATATTAGTCATACTTCGAAAGAATACATACAAAAAAGAAAAAGAAATTATGAAAAAAAAGTCTCAATCTGCACTCACAGTCCATGAATTCTCTCTCTGGAGGTCCATAGTAATTTTCATCATGGGTCCTTAGGATAGAAATCAGATCATTGCCATGGTCTGAGTAGCTGAGCGTTTCATAGTTCATAATCATAATAATATTGCTGTTATAGTTTACAATGTTCAATTGATTCTGTTCACTTCACTTTGTATCAGTTAATATAAGACTTACAAGGTTTTGTTGTTTGTTTGTTTGTTTGTTTTTTGCCTGAAAGCCTCCTGATCTTCACCACTTACATATAGCAAAATAGTATTGAATCATAATCACATATTACAACTTTCCCCATTTCATGAGCATACCTTCAATTTTGCTTCTATTTTTTATAAATTTAGCCCAGTTTCTTATATATGACAAATTAGGCCTTTATCAGAGAAACTAGCTATAAAACTCCCCCATCCCATTTCATGCTTTCCTTCTCATTTTCACAGCATTGGTTTTGTTTTCAAAAGAACCTTTTAGATTTTATGTAGTACAAATTACACATTTTAGTTCCTGTCATCCTTTCTACCTCTTGTTAGGTCATAAATTCTTCCTTTATCCATAGATCTAACAGGTAAAATTTCCATGCTCCCCTAATTTTCTTATGATATTACTCTTCATTTCTAAAGCACATATCCATTTTGATTCCATTTTGTTCACATATATATATATATAGATAGATAGATAGATAGATAGATAGATAGATAGATGGATAGATAGATAGGTAGATATAGATAGATAGATGTAAATATAGATACAGATACAGATATAGATATAGATATAGATATA
Source organism: Phascolarctos cinereus (assembly GCF_003287225.1). Taxonomy (NCBI): domain Eukaryota; kingdom Metazoa; phylum Chordata; class Mammalia; order Diprotodontia; family Phascolarctidae; genus Phascolarctos; species Phascolarctos cinereus. The sequence goes on from NW_027555625.1 coordinate 99,884,691, forward strand.
GATATAGATATAGATATAGATATAGATATAGATATAGATATAGATATAGATATAGATATAGATAGATATAGATATAGACATAGATATAGACATAGATATAGATGTTGGTGTATGCCAACCGCTTTTCAAGTTTCCCAGAAATGTTTATTAAATGATGAGTTTTGATCTTTGAGTTATCAAACACTAGCTTACTATGGTTATTACTATTTTTTATTGTTTACCTAATCTATTACGCAGATCTACCACTCTATTTCTTAGCTAGTAGCAGATTGTTTTGATAATTACTGCATTGTAATATAGTTTGTAATGTGGTACTGCTATGTGTTTCTTCACTTTTTCAATTGATTCTCTTGATACTCTTGATCTTTTGTTCTATCAGATGAATTGTGTTACTACTTTTTCTTAGCTGTATTAAATAATTCTTTGATAGTGTGATTGGCATATGACTTAATAAGGAAATTGACTTAAGCAAATTGTCATATTTGTTATATTGGGTTTTTTTTCTACCCATTAGCAATAAAAATTTTCCAATTATTTAAACCTATCTTTCTGTGAAAAGTATTTTGTAATTGTCTTCATTTAGTCCCTAGTACTGTCTTGGCAGGTAGGTTCCTTAGTGTTTTATATTGTCTACAATTATTTTAAATGAGATTATCTATCTCTTCCTGTTGGATTTTGTTGGTAACATATAAAGTTGCTGACAATGTCTACGGGTTTGTTTCACATTCTGAAACTTTAGTTAGTTATTTCAACTAGTTTTTTTTTTTTAGGTGAATCTCTGGGTTGTCTAAGTATACCATCCTGTCATGTGCACAGTGATAGTTCTGTTTCTTAACTGCTAATTTTTTGTTCCTTCAATTTTGTTTTCTTGTCTTACTGTTATTGTTGGCATTTCTAGTAAGATATTGAATAATAATGATGATCACGAACATCCTTGCTTCATCCAAGATCTTAATAGAAATTCTATTTGTCTTTTATAGATTTTTTTAATCTTATTTTAAGATACACAATATTAATCATCTTAAGGAAGGCTCTATTAATTCTTATGCTTTCTAGTATTTTTAATAGGGCTGGGTATTGTTTTCATCAATTTTTTTCCCATATCTGTTGGGATAATCATACAATTTCATTGCTTTTATTATCAATATGGTCAATTATGCTGATAGCTTTCCTAATACTGAACCAGGCCTGAATTCCTGATATAAGTTGTATTGTTGTATTGTACAATCTTTGTCATTTATTACTGTAATCTCCTTGTTAGTATTTTATTTAAAATTTTTGCATCAACATTAGTTAGAGAAATTAATATATAGTTTTAGTTTTCTATTTTTGCTATCACTGGTTTAGGTACCAAAACTATACTAGAAAACACAAAAGGAATTTCATAAGACACCTTTTTTTTACCTATTTCTTTTTCAAATTGTTTATCTAATCTAGGGATTCGTTGCTCCCTAAATGTTTGGTAGAGCTTACTTCTAAATTCATCATGTCCTGGGGATTGTTTTAGGATGCTCATTTATGCCTTATCCAATTTCCTTTTCTAAGTTAGGGTCATTTAAGCATTGTCTTTCCTCTTCTGTTAAACTGAGCAATTTATATTTTTTTGCAAATATTTATCTGTTTCACTTTGTAAAATTGTCAGTTTTATTAACACATAATTGAGCAGTAGAGTATACAATAATTGATGAAATATCATCTTCATTTTGGGTGCATTCATTCTTTTTTTATTTTTGATACTGGTAAATTGGCTTTCTTCTTTCCCAGTTTAAAACAAATTAACCAATGTTTTATCTAGTTTATTTTTTTCATAAAATAACTTCTTAGTTTTATTTATTTGTTAATAGTTTTTTTTTTTTACTTTCTATTTTATTAATCTCTCCTTTAATTTTCAGGACTTCCATTTTTGTGTTTAATTGAGGATTTTTAATCTTTTTTTCCTAGCTTTTTTTTTTATTTGCATGCCCAATTCACTCTTTCCTTCTTTTATTGATGTGCATTTTAGAGACACAGATTTTCCCCTTAGAACTGCTTTGGCTATATTCCACAAAGGTTGGTATATTATTTTGTTAATATCATTCTCTTTGATGGAATTATCAATTGTTTCTGTAATTTGTTCTTTGACTCCCTTATTCTTGAGGATTAGATTATTTAGTTTTCAATTAATTTTTCATATGTGCTTTCAAGGCCATTAATTGAATGCCATTATTTCTATTTTTATGGCTCTTTAAAGTGTCATTTTCTTAGCATTTCTTCTTTTTTTGCATTCATTTTTGACAACAAAAAAAGGTACAATTTTTCCTGGCCCCACTCAATTTTCTCCAGAAGTCTGTTGTATCTAACTTTTCTAAGATTCTATCTATCTCCTTAACTTTTTTTGTTATTTATTTTATAGTTAGATTTTTCTAGCTCTCAGAGGGATAATTTGAGTTTTCCCACCAGTTTAGTTTCACTGCCTATTTCCTCCCGTAATAGTCACTTAAGTTTTAAGAATTTGTATTCTATGCCATCTGATGCATATATATGTAGTATTAGTACTACCTCAGTTCTCCTCTTGTCTTTTTTAATTAGAACTATTTTTTCCTTTCTCTGAGATCATGATGGATAACCTTTTTTTTCCCCTTCAGTTGAAGCATAATAGATTCTGCTGCAGCCTATTTTAACTCTGTGTCTCTCTCAGTTTTAAGTCTGTTTCTTTTAAACCTTATATTTCTAGATGCTGGTCTTTAATCCATTCTGCTTTCCACTTACATGTTAGAGGTGAATTAATCCTATTCTCATTCATAGTTGTGATTACTAACTGTACATTTCTCTCCATTGTATTTCTCCAGCTTATTCTTTTATCTCACTTCTTTTAATCCAATCCTTCCTCAAATGTCTTTTGTACTTATAACCTCTGTCTTCCTTTATTTGCCTTTCCCCTTATCAGCTCCTTTTATTCTCATCACATTGTCCTCCCACTTCTTTGTTGGGTAAGATAGATTTTTATGCCCAATTGAGTATTTAGGTATATTTTCCTTCTTTGAACCAATTGAGATGAGAATGAGGTTCAAGTTTTCCCATCCACTCAACCATTTTCCCCTCTACTATTAAAGCTCTTCCTTGCATCCCTCTTTTCTGTGAGATAATTTTACCTATTTCTTCCTTCCCTTCTCCCAGTGTATCCCTCTTTTTCACCCATTCATTTTTTAGATCACCACAACATAATTTACTTACTCACATACCCTCTATCTAGGAAGAATCCTACTAACTACCCCAATAAGGATAAAGTTCTTAGGAGTTGCATGTATCACTTTCCCAAGTAGTAATATAAACCCTTTAACCTTTTTAAATGCCTTGTAATTCATCTTTCAGTTAGCCTTTTAATGTTTCTCTTGTGTTGTTTTGAATTTGAAAATCAAAATTTCTATTCAGTTCTGGTCTTTTCATCTGGAATGCTTCAATGTCATGTATTTCATTGAGTGTCTGTTTCGCTATTGGTTTTAAACCAAGTTTTCGCTTCTTTAATCCTACTTTCATGTTCCAACCTCCCACTCCTTTAATAGTGTAGTTGCTAAATCTTGTGTAATCCTGACTGTGGCTCCATGACTTTTGAATGGTTTCTTTCTGGCTGCTAGAAGCATTTTCTCTTAGACTTTGGAGGTCTGGAACCTTGCTATAATATTTTGGGGAGTTTTCATTTTCATTTTGGATTCTCTTTCAGGTGATAAAGATTTCTGGATTCTTACAATTTCTACTTTATCCTCTGGTTCTATTAATATCTAGACATTTTTCTTTATAATTTCTTAAATATTATTTCTATGCTTTTGATCTTTCTTTTATCATGTTTTTAAGGTGTAATTTCTTCAATATTTCTGTTCCTCTTTTTTAACAAGCTGTTAATTGTCTTTTCACAATTTTCTTCTCTCACCCTCTTTCCTTTACCCAATTTTTCTTTGACACTCTGATTTTGAAAAAAAAAAATCATATTTTAGCTCTTCAAAAATTCTTTTTGGGCTTGCATCCAATTCATATTTTTCTTTAGGGTTTTGTTTATATCTGTTTTGACATCATTTTTTTCTTCTAAGTTTTAACCATGTCACCATAGGAGCTTTTATTTTTCAGGCTCTTTTTGTGTTTGCTTTTAGCTCCTTTTTCAAGCTTATTTCTTCATTTTGAACTTTAAGTTAAAGTTGGGCTCTGTGCCCAGTATGGGGAGAGGAGTGGCAAAATGCCAGCTTCAAAGATTTTGGAATGCTGTTTTCAGAGCTAGTTCCAGAAGTTTCGAAGGTTTTAGTGCTTCCAAGATCATCTAATCTGGGAAGTGGTGTACTCACTGCTCTCCTTTTCTGAGTTCTGTTCCTTATCCAGGAAGGGCCCCTGATCCCTTGAGATAACAATTGATATTGTACCAATGTCTCCTGCTCTCTTGAGATAAAAAGTGATACTACTTCTCAGGGCCATTGCTCCCATGGAATTGCAAGAAATATAGCTCCTTAGGGTCCCCATTCCCTTATGACAGAAAATGTTCTTCTGCACTCTAGAATTATGACCCACAAGAGGGTATAGGCAACGGAATTACTAAATCGCATCACCCAGTGCTAGCACATGGTACCCTATGTTTCTTTTTTTCACCAATTTCCTGATAACACTCTTGTCTCCAGCTTGAGAGCTCCTAAACTCCTCCAGCAGTTGCAATCAGCCAGCCTCACCACTGGTGTTGCATGCATTTGGACTCTGTGCCAGCCTCCATCCCTGTGTCATAGATCCCTCTTTATAACTTGCTAAGTTATCTTAAACTGGAATGATGCTTTGCCTGACCTGTTTTGGCTCTGCTGCTCCAGAGCTAGATTTGAGTTTGTTATTTTAAAATTCTTTGGTGAGCAGAGATCAGCTGTAGTGCTTTCTCTACTCCGCCATTTTGGCTCTGCCCCAGGAAGTCCCATCATTGTTTCATTTGTTTGATTTTTTGCTTTTTATCACTTCACTAGCATCGATTTTTAAGACTTGTTAAATCTCTGTGGATATTTAGAATCATATGATATAGATACTGTCATGTGATTTGAACCATGAAAAAGTCAAGTTGAGAACAACATAATTATCTAGTTTACCTAGTGAACAAAAATCTAAGATTGATGTTGCTTTATAGTTTTATTTTTTTATGTATGTGTGTGTTACAGTAAGAATTATTTTTCATTGGATTGTCATTTTACTTTAGTATTTGACCTTGTCTTAGTCATAACAAAGGATTGATAGAAAGTAGAACAATTTGGTTTACTTCATCATTAATGTGTCTTCAAATTTTAAGAGATAGAAAAAATACCTGCTAAAAATTTAAAATACCATCAAATCTTTCCTAAATATGAATCAAAGATAATATATAAAATATGTAGTATAGTAGAAAAACTTAAAGAATCTCTCAAAAACTTTTTCATGATTACATCAAATTAGATGAAATAACAACATGTATACACCTACATACACACAGAGTATAATGTAATCTCTATTATGTACACATGTATCTATTATTATATATGTGCATTTATACATATATCTACATCTATCTATATAGATAGATATAGATGTATACATATGTATGTGTGCATATTCATGCCCATATGTATATATATATTTCATGTATATGTATATGGAATGGGAATGTTAATAGTACCTGTGGCCTATTTGGCTTAGAAGCAAACTTAGATTTACTAAATTCCATTTCTCTAATGAACAGCATTATATACATTGTAGGTAATCAGTATGGAATTTATTAATTAACTTTATCAACTGGGTGATAAATTCATGCCTTTCCAAATTAGTAAATCAAGCCACCATATGCTACTAATGGTGATATATTTTCAAGAACTGAGAAAAAGATACATCATCATGGACATGAATGACTAAATAAGGCCTTGCTCTGGTCATGTAGTAAAAGAATGGAAGAACAATTGGAAATCCCTATGCTACACTGCTATACCTTAAACATCCAAAGGACCAGATTAATACATCTAAGATATTAGGTGGATCATATACAAAGGATTTGCAGGAAGATTTGGATAAAAGAATTACCCAGTACTAGGAGGAATTGCCATCTCTACATATGAGATCACTACTCAATTTCATTCTATTTTACAAACATTAATAACCTATTACCAGCAAGGTTTTATGTTACCCACACTAGTAAGACCACTGCTCTATTAAAATATAGACATTAGAAATAAGCTAACTAGATCAACTTTTCAATGTTCTATGAGAAATCTAAAAAATTTCTGCGATTGACTCATAAGAAAAACACATTCTTTTATTGTATGAATTCTTAGGTAGTATCTATATGTGCACACCACCTTGTCATTCCATAAATATCTGAATATCATTTAGTCAGTGAATATAGGTTTTTTTCTCAATCCTGTCACTCATCTGACACTTGTCAGATTATTCCTCTCATAGCTGCTGAACTAGATTTCTGCAAAAAAAGGAGATGAGTGCCAATCTAATAAAATGTCTACATTTTTAGCATGCAGTAGAGCTTCACTGCATGAATACAATCTAGAAGGAGGAAAAAAAATTAAATCCATATTTTTTTTTGCTATCTTACCCCAAGGCAAGCTTCACTGTTTATGTGACTGACAAATGTCTCTTCTTCTTCAAGTCTTCTTGTCCTTTTATAGTTGATACTAAAATTATCTGATAATCCTAGGACAGTTTAATACCACCTCCTGTGCCTTTGCATAGGTTGGTTACCCTGTACTAAATTGGGATGCTGAGTCATTATGCTCAGTTCAAGCCCCATTTATTTTCCATACTTATGGTATTTTAATCATGTTTACAGGGAAGAGACTGTTGAAGTTAGACTGCTATTCTAGATTTTTAATTGAACATGAGGAGAACATTCTGGTTTGTCTGTGGGAAATTCATAGTTCTTTCAATGACCCAAGCTTTCTCCTTGAGACAAAGACCCATCTTTTTAACATCACGTTCGTCTTATTCTTGTTGTGGTGGTTATTCAGTTGTTCCAGTTGTGTCTGATTATTTATGACCCCATTTAGGGTTTTCTTGGCACAGATACTGGATTGGTTTTGCCATTCCCTACTCTAGCTCATTTTCCAGATGAGGAACTGAGGCAAACAGGGGTAAGTGACTTGCCCCATAGCTATTAATTGTGTGAGGGCAGATTTTATCTCAGGAAGATAAATCTTCCTGAATCCAGGCCCAGAAATTACTGTGCACCTAGCTGCCTGATATGCATTTAGTGGTGTTATATGTGTGAATAGCAAGAAAGAGGAGGGAAAGGGAATAACTCTCACATAAAGCCTATTATATGCCAGGCACTGTGCTAATTGCTTTATAAATATTATCTCATTTGATCCTTACAACTACCCTGAGAGGTAAGTGTTAGTATTATTCTCATTTTACAGTTGAGGAAACTAAGGAAAATAGAGATTGTGACTTGCCCAAGGTCACACAGTTAATAAGTGTCAGGCCAAATTTCAACTAAGGTCTTCATTACTCTAGGCCCAGTGCTTTCTCTATTCTGATCCTTAGCTGCCTCAATCATCCTTCAGTCCATGAAAGTTATGGAATACTACGGAAATATTACTGTATTAAGTTTATGTTGAGTATTATGAAGGAGCAATGGGGAGAACATAAATAGGTTGCAATCCATTATGAGGGGGAATTATGTAGCTGAAGCAACAAAATAGATGTCATTTGAGAAAGAGATAACCAGAAAAAATGTATTACTGGAAACAAACATGGACAATTCATGTAGCAAGAACCAGTGATAGTCAATATACAGTTCATATTCTCTACATATATCCATACAATAGCAAGATAATGGTATAAAGGCCCCCAAAATATTGAATGGATATACCGTGTCAGATTTATTAGAGGATATGTATTAGAGTTACATAGACACCGGATGTGAAGGCACGGTTGGAATGTCATTTGACTTGTTGAATGGAAGAGTTAAATTGAGATTTTGGAACCATTTGAACATTGGAGCTCTATTCTTGAGTAAAGAAAGTTCATCAAGGTCTCTCATAATGGATTAATTTTTCTTATGACTGTCATTCTTTGTTATTATATTTTATCTCATTACATTTCTTCTGGTTATTCCTAAAGTTCTAAAGACTAGAATATTACTTTCTCTAAGGCTCTATTTGGACTTGTTCTGGAGTTATTCTTATTTTTACAGGTTTTACCTTTTTTAATTTTCTCAAGACAAATTATTTCTTAATTGAGTTTCATCCTATTCGGTTGAACTATATCTAACACACACACTCACACACACACATATACATGTATAAGCATGTGTGTGTTTGTCAGTATGCATGTATATGTGAATATATGTATATACACATATATTTATGTATGTATGTGTGTGTGTGTGTATACAAATGTGTTTGCTTAACCTGTAAGAAAGACATTACAAAAGTCATGAATATCTACATTATGTGCATATAGATATGGATATGCATGTGGATAAGTGATAGATACATAGATAGATAGATAGATAGATAGATAGATAGATAGATAGATAGATAGATATTGATAACTTCTTGTGTATTATTCTGATAAAGCAGTCCAGATCCTACCACAGGCAATCTAGGGGCCTAGTCCATGACAGATTCATGCCTAGTTTGGAACAATTCAAAGACTTAATATATGGCAGAATATAGGACCACACCAGTACTCAACTCTCACTACAGAGGAGCCAAGGGAACCCCATTTCTGTCAGGAAGCACAGATAAACCAAAATAATAGTCTGCCTAAATCCAAACATTTGCAAGAGATAAGGCCCGATAATTCCTAAGGAGGACAGGACCTAGACTTAGATATCACATTCTACTCATACCCTGTAGGAGAAGAGTTTGATCCAAGCACAAATCTTTAATCCAGAAACTGTGGGTGTAGATATGTCAACAGAATAAGAGGATCAACTCAATGAAGAAATATTTGGTCTTGAGGAAAGTCCAAGTGGTAAAGCCCACAAAAATGAGTATATCATCAAATATATCATTAGAGGAAATAACATTCTTGCTTTAAGAACTATAAGAATATTCACAAGAAATATGAGATTAAAAAGAGAATAGCTAAAATTGAGTCATAAGAAAATTACTGCATGAAAACAGACCTTAATAAACCTTTCTTAAAATAGAATTTCCTGAAAATCAGAATTTATCAAACAGAAATAACTCTATAAAGCAACAAGAAAATTGAAACAATATAAAATGATTGAAAAAATAGAAGAAAGTATAAAATGATATTATCGAAATCAACTCACCTGGAAAATAAGCCAAAGAAAGATAAACCCAGGATAGCTGGATTACCTTTTCCTGAAAATCATGAACAGGAACAACAGTATATTTAGATATGATACTTTAGCCCCAGACAACCTGGATGGTTGATCTGAAAGCTATATCACACTGGGCTGGGAGAGGAATGCAATTCAGCATGCACCCACAGGCCTTAGCGAAACCTGGAGCAAGCCTCAGAGGACTGAATTGTGGGCAGCTGTGGCGGTTTCTAGAACTCTCAACCCACAAACGTCAAAGACAACTCAGAAGGTCAGAGGCAATGTGTCTCCAGTAAGAGAGAGAAGTGCAGTTCCAGTCCCCAAGCTCAGCCCCAGGTCTGCAGCTGCCTCCTTGGCTTCTGGCCCACAGACAGAGGGTGTTTCAAATGGCTGATGAGAGGGGGATAGCAGGGCTCTCTCTGCTGGTGCAGGATTCTTTTGCTTTGCTCATACTTGGATATGGGTCACAGTTCTGGGTGGTGGTCCTGGGGTGAGGAGGAGCACTGGCGTGGTGGAGCTTGTAGTGGTGGTAGAGAGGAAATCTTCCTCACAGTTCCAAAACAGAAAGGAGTGCTTGTGGTCACTCTTAGACCAGAACACAGGCCAGGAAAGGAGTAAATACCTCACCCTTGATCACAGCATCTTGGAAGAAGTGAAAATTTTTACAAGTCCCTAGAAGTATCTTTGAAAACAGCTGCACAAAACCCCTGAAGCTTGGGGTAGTACATGCTCCATACCAGAAACAGACCCCTACCTTTACAAAGAGTTTATAACTCACATAATTGGCTGGGATCACAAGTAAGCAATGCAAAGAGTCAGACTATTTTATCTTACTTTGGTGACAAAGAAGATCAAAATATACAACCAGAAGAAGTCAACAAAGTCAAAGCTCCTACTTCCAAAGCCTCCAAGAAAAATATGAATTGTTCCCAGGCCATGGAGGAGCTCAAAATGGACTTTGAGAAACAAGTAAGAAAAATAGAGGAAAAACTAAGAGTGATGTTAAAGGAGACCCCAAAAAATACTGAAGAAAATAACACCTTAAAAAATAGCCTAATCCAAATGGCAAAAGAGGTCCAAAAAGCCAATGAGGAGAAGAATGCCCTAAAAAGCAAAATTGGCCAAATGGTAAAGGAAGTCAAAAAGATTACTGAAGAAAATACTTCCTTAATAATTAGAATAGAACAATTGGAACCTAGTGACTTTATGAGAAATCAAGACACTGTAAAACAAATCCAAAAGAATGAAAAATTAGAAAACAATGTGAAATATCTCGTTGGAAAAACAATTGACCTGGAAAATAGATCCAGGACAGAGAATTTAAAAATTATTGGACTATCTGAAAGCCATGATCAAAAAAAGAGCCTAGAGATCATCTTTCAAGAAATTATCAAGGAAAAATACCCTGATATTTTAGAACAAGAGAGCAAAATAAAAGTTGAAAGAATTCACTGATCACCTCCTGAAGGAGATACCCAAATGAAAACTCCTAGAAATATGGTAGCCAAATTCCAGAATTCCCAGGTCAAGGAGAAAATTTTGCAAGCAACCACAAACAAACAATTCAAATATTGTGGAAACACAACCAGGACAACACAAGATTTAACATCTTCTACATTAGGGGACTGGAGGGCATGAAATATAATGTTCCAGAGAGCAAAGGAGATAGGATTACAACCAAGAATCCCCTACCCAGCAAAACTGAGCATAATCCTTCAGGGGAAAAAGTGGTCATTCAGTGAAATAGAGGACTTTCAAGAATTATTGATGAAAAGACAGGGCTGAATAGAAAATTTTACTTTCAAATACAAGACTCAAGTGAAACATGGAATAGGTAAATAAGAAAGAGAAATCATAAGAGACTTATTAAGGTTAAACTGCTTACATTCCTGCCTGGAAAGATGATATTTGTAATTCATGAGTCCTTTGTCAGTATTAGGGTAGTGAGAGGGAAAAAATTATATGTATGTATAGATAGAGAGAGAGGGCAAAGGGTGAGTTGAAGATGAAGGGGTTATATCTGGAAAATAAAATTAAGGGGTGAGAGAGGAGACTGGGAGAAGGAGAAAGAGAGAGGTACAATAGGATAAATTATCTCACACGAAACAGATAAGAAAAGGATTTTACGGTGGAGAGTAAATGGAGGAAGGTGAGAGGAAATGAGTGAATCTTATTCTTATAGGATTTGGCTTAAGGAGGGAATGGCATACACAATGGGGTATGGAAATCTATCTTACACTATAGGAAAATAAGGGGGAAAGAGGACAAAAGATCAGGGGTTTGATAGAGGGGAGGGTAGATTAGAGGAGGGTATAATCAGAAGTAAACACTTCTGAAGAGGGACAGGGTCAAAAGAAAGACTAGAAAATAATAGAATAAATAGGGGGTAGGATAGGATGAAGGGAAATATACTTAGTTTTTTACAACATGACTACTATGGAAGTGTTTTGCATGACTACAAATCTATAATCTGTATCAAGATGTTTGCCTTTTCAATGGGGAGGGAGGAAGTGAGGAAATCTGTAACCAAAAGTTTTAAAAACAAATGTTAAACATTAAAATAAAATAAAATAAAATGAAATGAAATGAAATAAAAAAAAAAAGAAATCATAAATCCAAACTCTCTGTTTCATTTAGAATCAGAGGTCAAAATGAAAATAGAAAAAAAAAATAAAACTCCCACACATGTCATAATTAAAATACAGGACTTCAAGTCAAAGAAAATATAATACAAACAGTCAAAAAGAAAGAGTTCAAGTAACAAGGAGCCAGAGTTAGTATGTCTTGAGAGATGCCATTATAAAGGAGAGAAGGGTTGAAAGGCAGCATTTCAAAAGGAAAAATAAAGATTTATAGCCTAGAATAAACTTCTCAATATTAATTATAATCCTACCAAGGTGGGAAGGTGAGGTAGAGGACAGAATTTAATGATTGAATTTCCAAGGATTTTTGAGGAAAAGGGCATAAGTGAGCACAGACTTTGAAATGGGAATTCAGGGGATAAAAGAAACCTAGAAAAAAAACAGTATATACATTTGATCATTTGTAAATGAATATAGAAAGAGGAATTGCTGATATATTCATGAGAGGAGAATGAAGTGTCCTCTCCTAGATCTATAATTGTCAAAGGTCATAAAAAAAAGTTAAATAAGAAAGAAAAATAGTGTGTTCAATGGTGAGATGTGTTTTGTTTTCAGAGTCATAGCAGAAGATTCAAAAAAGGAGAAAAAAAAAAAACTTTGGGGAGCAAATGAGAAATGAGAATAACTCATTATCTTACATAATATGGGTATATGAACTGAAGTTTATAGGAACATGGAGGAAAGGATGGAAGAAATGGATATATGAGGACGTGTTAATATGAACCAGACAAAGCAAAATTGAACTCTTTCCATCTCTCTCGGTCTCTCTCTCTGTCACTCTCTGTCTCTCTGTCTCTATCTTTCTCTGTCTCTCTGTCTCTGTCTCTGTCTCTGTCTCTGTCTCTCTCTCTCTCTCTCTCTCACACACACACACACACACACACACACACACACACACAAAGAGTAATAGAAACTGTGTCATACAGTGGATAAAGTACAGGGTCAAGATGACTTGAGTTCAAATCTTGCCTCAGACATATACTAGCTCTGTGATCCTGTTTTATTATCTATTAAATGGAGAATAGTAACAGTACCTGCCCCTTAGAGTTGAGAATCAAATGATATAATATTTTAAACTGCTGTCCACACCTTAAATGCTAGTGATTATTGTGTTGTAGACATATACTAAACTCATTGAAGAAAGAGATGAAGGCAGGGAGTGGGAAAAGAGATGCATAAAAGGGAGGGCAGAATAGCAGAGGACAAAATTATTTAAAAAAATGGGGATCATGAATGGGGGGAATTAAACACACAGAAAGGAGTAAAACCTTTGATGGAAGGGGAAAAGGGAAGGAAGGGAAAAAAGGAATTCTATTTAAACAAAGCTTTATTAAGATTTGTTCTAGTGGAATAATTTTTCATATTACTGTCATAATGAGTCTGCCTACTGTATGCCAGACATTTTGCCAAGTGTTTTTCAAACATTATTTTGTTTTATTGGCACAAAAACACAGATCTGTGCTATTGTTATTTCCATTTTACAGTTAAGGAAACTGAAAAAGTAGAAGTTCAATAACTTGCTAAAACTCATGTAGCTAGTGTCTAAGACAGTATTTAAACCTAGATCCTCTTGATTCCATTCCCAGTGCTCTATCCACTTAAACAAAAGGCAGCAAGCCCTAGGTTCACTGGGTTGGGAGACCACCTTGGCCCCAGCCACAGGAACTTTTATCCCTGGGACAGTGAGGGGAGTTGGGGTTCTGAGCTGGGTAAGATATGAGGAACTTCTGCCAGCAAGGAATTAAAGACCCAGCTGTGCTGCCAAGATGCAGTGGGGGAAGGGGAGTGGGGAGAATAGGAACCAGCACACATGTGGTTACTGTAGAAACAGTGAGGTGGGACTCTGCTGGCTGTGGAGAATCTGAGGCCACAGGCACCATAACCCACTCTCTAGGACTAGAGGTGATTATAAAAATAAACTATTACAAAAAAAAAAATTGCACTGCCAAAGGAGAAAGAATCCAACCATAGAGAAATACTGTGGGAATAGAGAAGACTGGGGTTCAATCTCAGAGGAGGATATTGAAGCAAAGAAACTCTCTTCTACCCCAAAGAATAATGCCAAATGGTCACCTTCCCAAAAAGAATTCATTGAAGAACTTAATAAAAACTTTAAAAATTAAGAAAGAAAGAATGAGGCAAAGCAAAAAAGAAAAATAAGAATAATCCAAGAAAAACAAGAAGATTATGAAAAGAAAGTCAACCAATTAGAAAAGGAGATCTAGAATCTTAAGGAAGACAATGACTCCTAGAAAATCAGAATTGGGAAAGGGGAAGCCAGTGAAGTTATAAGAGATTAAGAAATTTTTAAAAAAGTGAAATATAAAGAATGAAAAAAAATAGAAGAGAATGTAAAATATCTTACAAGAAAAACAACTAATCTGGAGGATAGATCAAGAAGAAGAAAATAAATTTAAGAATAATGTGACTACCTGAAAGCTATGATCAGAAAAAGAACCCTGATACAATAATAAAAGAAATAATTAAAGAAAATTGTCCTGAAGAATTAGAACAAGAGGGGAAAGTAGAAGTAGAAAAAAAATCCACTGATCACCACTTGAAAGAGATCCTAGGAGGAAAACTCACAGGAATATTACAGTTAAATTCTGAAACCCTCAGCTCAAGGACAAGATATTAAAAGCAACAAGAAAAAAAAAAACTAATTTATATATATTTTTAAAAGCCAATTATATACTAACAACTTTCTGTTTTTGTAAAATCCAATTTTTATTTACATTTTTACTATCTATGTGGAATTTCCCATTTTATTTTGCATTTGTTACTATCAGAATATAATAATAAAAGTTTTTATTATTAAAAAAAAATCTGGCAGTACAAATACACCTTTGTTAGCTTTTTTCCTCCCTATATATACCTCTTGATATTCTTGCATGTTTTTTTCATTTTTTCCATATAAACTTCATTAAGATTTATCTTGTTATAGAAAGCAATTCTGATTAGCATTTCATTAAACAAGTAAATGAATTTTCAAAGCATTATCATGTTAACTGGTTATAAAAATACCAATTTACTGCTACCCTTCCCACAGAAATCACTTATGAATTTATATTGAATTATCTTTGTATGTGTTGTACTCTCCCCCTCCTCTGCTTTCCTCCCTTTAACTCTCTAGAGCACGGGGTTTGTGCTGTCCTATGAATGTAAATTTCACAGAACAAATCCCCTTAATGAAAGTATTTGTTCTGTAAAACTTGGACTAAGTCAAAAGACTGCACTCAAGGACCTAGGAAGCCACTTTTGGCTTCAAGGCCACAGATTTCCAACCCCTGCCCTAGAGAATCTAAGTTGCTTGAAAATGGGCAATCTTGATTATATATTTGTCTTTGAATATCCAGAAAGTTGGATACTGATTGACATTTAGTAGGACCTTAATAAGATTTGGTGAATGAATGAACAAATAAACAAAGTAATTGAAAAAAAATTAGTTTTTAACAAAATTGCTCTTTATTTTCTTCTTTATTATTATTATTATATTTGGTGAGGGAATTGGGGTCAAGTGACTTGTCCAGAGTCATATAGCTAGTGAGTGTTATGTGTCTGAGGCCAGATTTGAACCCATGTCCCCCTGACTCCAGGGCAGATGCTCTATCCACTGTGCCACCTAGCTGCCCCATGATTGCTCTTTTTAAAAAAATTCACAAGTTGTTCTTTCAGGATCCAAGATGGTGGAGGAAGAAGTAAGTCACTTTCACCCTCTTTTATTGACCTCTGAAAGCCCAGAAAATATCACCCCAGAAAAAGCCCTGGAACAGCTAATCCAGCAGAAAGAAGGGCTGTAGCAGTCTTATAGCCCAGGAAGCCTGGGGGAATGAGAAATATCCCTCATGCTCTGGGGGAGGAGGAGCAGTACAAGATGAGAAGCATCCCAGCAAGCCACTGGCAAGCCCTACCTCAGCAAACTAGGGAGAGATTCTGAGCCCCAGTGTCCGAAGCAGGGAAGTGCCAACAACAGGACCCCTTGCCCCAACCAGTGCTTCAGCACAGGCAGGGAAACCAGTAGACACAAATTCAGAAAACCAACACGTTCACCAGCGCTCTCCAGCAGCCAAATCTCTCAGGGCTTCAGCACAACTTCAGAAAGCACAAATCCAGGAGGCACAGCTCCAGCCTGACAGACAACCTTTAGCAGCCAAACATTGGAGTGCAAGGCCTGGGTGAGCATGAGCCAAACATTGGAGGGCAAGGCCCAGCTGAGCAGGTGTCCAGCAGGGGCTAGACTCCTGATCCCACCCCAAGAACTCCAGTGTTGCTGATTCCAGCTCAGCACCAGGTAAGGTGGCAGACCCATACAGCCTAAGCTGCCAGGGCCTGAGGCCCCAACATGCAAAGCCAATGACCAGATACAGGGCTCCTAGCACAAGAAGCTTGGGCCTGTGCCCCCTGCTGTCCAGTAGTAGAACTCAACACTAAGAGCCAGGAATCAGGCACATACCATTAACAAAAAGCAGAAATGCACAATGATCATAGACTCTTATTATGGGGACTAGGAATATCATGGTACAAATTCAGAAGAGTATAACATTGTCAATATACCCACATCCAAAACCTCCAAAGGGAGTATGGTCTCAAGCACAAAAAGCCTTCTTGGAAGAGTTCAAGAAAGATTCTAAAAGTCAAATAAGAGAGATAGAAGAAAAACTGGGAAAAGAAATGAGAGGTATGCAATAGTGACTCAGTAGCTTGGAAAAGGAAGGACAAAAATTGACTGTGGAAAACAAGTCCTCAAAAGTAGAATTGGCCAAATGGAAAAGGAAGCACAAAAAGTAATAGAAGAAAACAATTTATTAAAAATTAGAATTGGGCAAGTAGAAGCTAATGACTATGAGATATCAAGATTCAGTCAAACAGAAACAAAAGAATGAAAAACAATAGGAGAAAACATAAAATACTTCATAAGTAAAAATAACTGACCTACAAAATAGATCTAGGAAAGACAATTTAAAAATTATTGGTCTACCTGAAAACTATGATGAAGAAGAGAGCCTGGACACCATCCTTCAGCAAATCATCAATAAACACTCCCCTGAAGTCCTAGAACCAGAATGTAAAATTAACATTGAAATAATCCACCAATCACCTGGTGAGACTCCAAATTGAAAACACCAAGGAATATGGTAGCCAAATTCCAAAACTACCAGTTCAAAGAGAAAATGCTGGAAGCCACTAGAAAGAAACAATTTAAATATGATGGAACCACAGTCAAGATCATGCAGGACCTTGCAGCTTCTACATTAAAAGATTGTAGGGTGGTGATACAATATTCTGTAAGGCAAAGGAGTTTGGATTACGACCAAGTATCAGTTACCCAGTGAAACTGAGCATAATCTTTCAAGGGAGGAGATGGACATTCACTGAAATAGTGACTTCTAAACCCAAAAAGACCAGAGCTCACCAGAAAATTTGATCTTCAAATGCAAGACTCAGAAAGCCATAAAAAGATATACAGGAAAGGAAAAAAAAGAACAACATGTTACGAATAAGGGTAAACTGTTTGCATCCCTACAAGGGAAGATGTCACTTGTAACTCCTGAGAATTGTGTTGTTATATGCCATTTAAAAGGGGTATACAATTACAAAAAATGTGGCTTTAAGCTGACTTTGATGTGAGGATAAAAAAACCTAATTAAGTGGTCAAAAGGAATTGTACAGGGAGAAGAGGAAAGGAGGAGGAAGACAAGGGTAAATTACATCACACAAAAGGCATAAGAATCCATTAGAGTAGATGGAAAGAAGAGAGGGAAATGAGCATTATTTGAACCTCATACTGATCAGATTTGGCTCAAATAGGGAACAACATAATCAGTTAGGTATATAAATCTAATTTACCTTTTAGGAAGTAGGAGAGAAAAGGGAAAGAAAAGGAATGTGAAGGGAGGGAAGAAGTAGTAGGGGTAAAAGGGAAAGAAAAAACAAAGGGGTTGATAGAAAGGAAGGAAGACTAATAGAGACAATGGTCAAAAGCAAAACTCTAGTGAGGAGGAAGAGGGAGAAAGGAGAGAGAAAAACATAAAGACTGGGAAATAGGATGGAGAGAAAGACACAGATAGTGATCATAACTGTGAATGGGAATGGGATCAACTCTCCCATAAAATGGAAATGGACAGACTTCTCAACCCATGAACACCAAAGACAACTTAGAAGGTCAGTAGGAAAAAGTTTATGACTGTGGTGAGAGAGAAGCTCGGTCCCAGCCCCAGACTTAGAACAGTGCTGGGATGGTGGCTGCTTCCGGAGCTTCCAGCCCACAGACTGAGGGTAAGTCAAGTTGCTGATCAGAGGGGGATTGTAGAGATCTTTCCTGGTGCTCAGGCAGGATTCTCTTCTTTTTCCTGTGCATGAATCTATGTCATAGTTCTAGGAGGGGGTGCTGGGGTGAGGAGGAGTTCTAGCATGGTGGAGCTTCTGTTAGCAGTGAAGAGAGAATCCTCTCCACAAGGCAGAAGAGAGTGCTTGTGGACACTCATAGACCACAGCACAGGACAGGAAAGGAGTAATCACCTCACCTTGATTATACCACCTTGGAATAACTATAAACTTACAGGTACCTAGGGGTTTCTCTGAAAACAGCTGCACAAAACCCCTGAACCTTGGGACAGTGCATTCTCCACACTGGAAGTAGACATCCACCTTAACAAAGACTTTAAAACTCAAGTCATTGCCTGGGACCATGAATAAACTGTGCAAAAAGAGTCAGACCATAGAATCTTTCTTTGTTGACAAAGAAGATCAAAACATACAACCAAAAGAAGACAACAATGTCAAATCTCCTACATCCAAAGCCTCCAAGAAAAATACAAATCCATTCCAGGCCTTCGAAGAGCTCAAAAATAATTTTGAGAAGCAAGTAAGAGAAGTAGAAGAAAAACTGGGTAGAGAAATAAGAGTGATGCAAGAAAATCATGAAAAACAAGTCAACATCTTACTAATGGAGACACCCAAAAAATACTGAAGAAAATGACACCTTAAAAACAGTTTAACCCAAACGGCAAAAGAGGTCCAAAAAGCCAATGAGAAGAATGCCTTAAAAAGCAGAATTGGCAAAATGGAAAAGGAAATCCAAAAGCTCAATAAAGAAAATACTTGCTTAAAAATTAGAATGGAGAAATTGGAAGCCAGTGACTTTATGAGAAATCAAAACATTGCAAAACAAAACTAAAAGAATGAAAAAAGTAGAAGAGATTGTGAAATATCTCATTGGACAAACAATTGACCTGGGAAAGAGATCCAGGAGAAATAATTTTAAAGTTATTGGACTATCTGAAAGCCATGATCAAAAAAAGAGCCTAAACATCATCTTTCAAGAAATTATCAAGAAAAACAGCCCAATATTCTATAACCATAGGGTAAAATAGAAATAGAATCCACTGATCACTTTCTGAAAGAGATCCCAAAAGGAAAACTCCTAAGAATATTATAGTTAAATGTCTAAGTTACCAGGTCAAAGAGAACATACTGCAAGCAGCCAGAAGGAAACAATTCTAGCATTTTGGAAACACAATCAGAATAACAAGGATTTAGCAGCTTCTACATTAGGGGACTGCAGGGCTTGGAATATAATATTCTGGAGGGCAAAGGCGATAGGATTACAACCAAGAATCACTTACGCAGCAAACCTGAGTATAAACTTTCAGGGGAAAAAATGGTAATTCAATGAAATAGAGGACTTTTAAGCATTCTTGATGAAAAGACCAGAGCTCAATAGAAAATTTGACTTTCAAATACAAGACTCAAGTGAAACATGGAAGAGACGAACAGGAAAGAGAAATCATAAGAGACTTATTAATGTTGAACTGTTTACATTCCTGCATGGAAAGATGATATTTGTAAATCATGTCAACCTTTTTCAGTATTAGGGTAGTTGGAGGGGAAAAATGTATATGTATAGATAAATTGATAGGTAGAAGGCAAAGGATGAGTTGAAGATGAAGGGGTGATATCTAGAGAACAAAATTAAGGGGTGAGAAGGGGAGAGGTAGAATGAGGTAAATTACCTCACGTAAAACAGACAAGAAAAGGCTTTCATAGTGGAGAAGAAGTGGGGGAAGGTGAGAGCGAAAGAGTGAATGTTACACTCATCAGATTTGGCTTGAGGAGGGAATAACATACACACTCAATTGGGTATGGAAAGGTATCTTACTGTAGAGGAAACTCAGGCAGAAGGGGATAAGAGAGTGTGGGGTTGATAGAGGGGAGGACAAATTGGGAGTGGGAGTAATCAGAAGCAAACACTTCTGAGAGGGACAGGGTCAAAAGAGAGAATAGAATAAATAGTGGGGTGGGATAGGATGAAGGGAAATTTACTTAAGGATAAAAGGGAGGGCAGATTAGGGAAAAATAGTATTCAGAATGCACGCTGTCTTGGGTCTTGGGGGAGGGACAAGATGGGAAGAGTATTTGGAACTAAAAATCTTGTGGAAGGCATGTTGAATACAAAAATTAAATAAATTAATGAACCTTTAAAAAAAGAAAAAGAAAAAGGACAAATGAAACAAAAACAAGAAAACAACAGAAAATACCAAAATACAAAAAAAATTTAAGAAATGGAAATGGAAAGCAGAGTAGATTAAGAACCATAATCCCATAATATACGGCCAAGAAGAAACACATTTGAAGCAGAGGGGTACACACAGAGTAAAGTTAAAAAGCTGGAACAGAATATATTATACTTCAGCAGAAGTAAACAAAACAAAACAAAACAAAAAGCAGGGGCTGCAATCCCGATCTCAGAGAAAGCAAAACAATTAAAAAAAAGATCAAATTAAAAGAGGTAAGGAGGTAAACTGCATGTTGCCATAGACAATGAAATAATACTATTATGAAACATATATGCACCAAGTGGTATAGCATCCAAATTCTTAGACCAGAAGTTAGAGGAGTCACAGGAAGAAATAGAGTGGAATACTATACCAGAATAGTAGAATATGAGAAGGCTTAAAAAGCAGAAAAAGAACAGGATGTGAAGAGTTTTAAAGCCAAGAAGAATTTTATATTTGATTCTGGAGGTAATCTGGAGCCACTGAAATTTATTGTGTGAATAGTGGATGGACCCCTGCTATAAGTAGAATATATTTGCAGCTTCATGGAGAGTGCATTGGAGAAGACGTTTGAGGAAGCCAGTTACAAGACTGTTTTAGTAGTTCTGTAAAAAAGTATCAAGGCCCTGTAAATTTGTGTTATTTGTGTGAGTGTGTAAAAGGTGACAGACACAGGGAATATTGTACAGTCAAAATTACAAGATTTGAAAATCAGATTTCAAATATTGAGCAAGTGTAAATGAACATTCAAAGATAACACCATAGATGTCAGTATATATCACTTTAAGAATAGTGGTCCTTTTCACAGTATTAGGAAGATTGGATAGAGAGGAAGATTTGGAAGGAAATATAATTAGTTCTCTTTTGGACATTTTGAGTTTGAGATGCTTAAAGGATGTTTAACTTAAGATGTCCAAGTGAATATCAAAAAAAGATTATTGGTCATGTCACAGGATGCAATGTTAAAAATTATGAAAACTGGAAACAAGCCTATTAGATTCAACAATTAAGGGAACCAAAACAGAATCATTGATAGGTCATCAATGGAGGATAATGAATGGAACACTAGATTTGGAAACAGAGTGATACGGGTTCAAATTTTGCTGCAAATGCATCTGTGGGTAAATTGTCTTGCCCCACTAAACCCAAGACTTTTTAATCTATCTAAGCTAGAATTCTAAGGGGCAGAAATGAGAAGGGATTGCATTGCAGATTTGGGGAATGGTTTCTAGAAGGGCAAAGGGATAGGTAGTGGAGTACTAGTTTGAAGGACTAGTAAATGTGTAATAAGTCTGGAGATAAATAGTGAAGGTTAAATACCAACTGAAGGAATTTGTATTGAATAAAAGAGAAGGGTGCTATTTTGTTTTTAATTTATACTATAGACCCCTTCTTCAGTGTGATAAAGTCTATGGAGGCCTTTTACAGTATAGTGATTTTAAAAATACATAACAAGAAATCCACTGAATTGCAAAGGAAACCAAGTATTGAAGTTTAATTGTCAAATTAAAAATAAACTGAAGGTAATTACAATATTATAAGAATGATCAACTGTGATATACAGGCTAAGCAAAATAGTGATTCAGGATAGTTTCAAAAGACCCATGATAAAATATGCTGTACCCTTCCAGAGAGAGAATTGATGGAGTCTGAATGAAGATATACCTTTTTTTCTTTTTCTTTTTTACTTTTTCTTCCTTTTTTTTTAGTCTGTTTTCTTTTGCAACATGGCTAATAAGGAAATAAATTTTGCATGATTTTACCTGTGTAAAACATAGGGAATTGATTGCTTTCTCAAAGAGAAGGAAGGTTCAGAGGTGATGGAGAGAACTGTGAATTCAAAATTTAAAAAAATGGACATTAAATTTTATATGTAATTGAGAAATAATAAATAAAAACATTTTACAAAATAAAACCAATTTAAAGATTCCAAGTTAAAAACTCTTATTCTAGGGGGAAAAAAAGAACCACTGACAGTTCTTGAGAAGGAAGTGAAATGCTGAGACTTATGCTTTAGGGAGCTTATTTTAGTAACAGTGTCATGAATGGATTAGGGAAGCCCAAGCCTGGAAAACAGTGATCAAATTAAGAGATAATTGTAATAGTTAAAGAAGTAATAATTGCCTAAATTTGGGTAAAAGCCAAATTACTAAGGACAAGAAAATGAATGAGGGAAATGTTATGAAAGTAGAATCATGAAGATTTTGTAACTGGTTGGATGTGTAAGGAAAAGGAAGAAGAAAGAGTCTAGATAACACTGACATTGTGAATCTGAGTAACTGGAAGGCTAGCTCCATTCTCACATGAAACAAAGAAATTTGGAGGAGAGAGTGGGTTCATTCCACAGTATGTGTGTGGAAGGTGGGGAAAAGGAGAAGAGAAATAATTGTTTTGTATTTGATTTTGAGAAACCTACAAGAAATCTCTGATAAGGTATGCATAACTGGAGCATAAGGAAGAAAAACCTATGTAGATATATTAGATTTACTGGGTATTATTAAATATCTCTCTTCTCTCTCTCTCTCTCTCTCTCTCTCTCTCTCTCTCTCTCTCTCTCTCTCTCTCTCTCTTTCTCTTTGCTAAATTGCATTATCCTGCATTCCTTGGACAAAAGTTCTAAAAATGTCTGGTCTTGATCAAGGGGCATTCTCTGGTCTTTGGCTGTTTTCACACAAC
This sequence comes from Phascolarctos cinereus, assembly GCF_003287225.1. Classification (NCBI taxonomy): domain Eukaryota; kingdom Metazoa; phylum Chordata; class Mammalia; order Diprotodontia; family Phascolarctidae; genus Phascolarctos; species Phascolarctos cinereus. The sequence continues at coordinate 99,907,835 of NW_027555625.1, forward strand.
AGAAAATGAGGTGGAGATTTGCTCTGTCCAATTAACATGATCTCTTTCAAGAACTAAATTGGGTACTTTTGATATTAAAATAGAATTGGATTTTTGACCCTAACCTAACCAAATTGCCTCACAATACAAATGAAATTAACAAAACACTTTAAGCTAGACGTAAAATGTTCCATTGCCAATTGTATACACTTTATTAATTCTTATCTCTTCTTATATTTTCTTTGTGGTCAGTTTCATTCACCTTTAAAGTAAGGATTCTAATGGGTTAAGACTTCATTTCATGGCCTATATGTTTCTTATGATGTAAAAGGAGCAATACTTGCTTTCACAGATTTTTTAACATAGTAAAAATATCCCCCATTTATGTTTCAGTATTGACTCCTACTACCACTGGACAGTTGGGTCCCCAGAGGATAGCTGTATGTGAATATCCTCTTAGATATGGGCTCATGAGCTCCCACTGCAGTACTTTCCCTTAATCAGGCAGTAGATTAAATCTGTTCTTTACCAAATGTATTTACTAAAACAGTATAGCATTGGGGGAAGGAAAATAATAAGCATTATATTGAATCTTCTATGTACCAGACACTGCACTATTTTTGTTTCTGTTTTTTAAAATGTCATTTCATTGGTCCTCATAACAACCCTGAGGTGTACTTGCTCTTATTATGCATATTTTACATTTGAGGAAACTGAGGCAAAGAAGTTAAGTGACTTGCCCAGGGTCACTAGTAAATATCTGAGGCTTGTTTGTCCTCAAGTCTTCCCATTTCTAAGCCTAGTGTTCTATGCACTACAGGAACAGCTGTCTTTGGCATAGACAACTTTTATCAAGCTTTTCAACCAAAAATCAGGGAAGTACCCAGATTACAGGTGTGAGGGGGAACTGAGCATGAATTTAGAATTCAATGAGATTGAGGCATGTATTTCCTGTATACATGACCAAGGCAAGTCACAACTTCAGCACTGTAGGGACTTATTGTCTTGTCTCTTACCAGAGAGTTCACACAGAGAGCACTATAAGACTCTAGTGTTAAGATGAGCCCTGTTTTATTTATTTATTTATTTATTTTGGGAGAGCACAGGTTTGTTATCATTGTTGTTTCCTTGTCCTTTAGTTTGTTGTTTGACTGTTTTGTTAGACTTGCTTCTCACTTAGTCTTACTCCTAGGGAGTAGTATCCTAGCTGTTTGGGCCAGCCTTCTTTGGTTAATTTTTAGGTTCCTCACCAAGCTCCACTTTTGCTCAACTGGGGCAGGCAGGCCACTTGGTGGATTTGCTGGCTTGTCTTCAGCTTCGGCACCTGTCTGTAATAATCATCTTGCTTGACCTCTGCAGTCATTTTAAAGCTTGATATTTCTTGTGGATAAGTCATTCTGCTAGTCTCTCGAACTTGCTCCTTGAGTATCTTCAGTCTTTCTGTTACCTTCAGTAAGAGGATGAACTTGGGGGCCCTATGATCTCTTCAGCTAAGGCAAGGACCTATAGGTGTTTGATGGATTCTTTCTTGCTCACAAGTCTCTTCCTCACATAAGCTGCTCCAGGTCGCCTGAAGGTGATTACATTATTTTCCCTTCCCATTATCCTTTGGGAATCTTCTGTAGATGGATGAATAAATACAAAGTTATGCATATAGGAATTAAGATTTTTTTTTTATCTTCCTGGCCTCTTCTTATGCAGTGAAGATATTTACACTCCTCTCCCTTCTCTAGATTAAGGAAAGTCCATTTTCCATTTTAAGTCTTTCCCCTTTACCTTTTTCTCTGTCTTTTAGCCTCCATATAGTTTCAGCATTTCCTGATATCTCATTGAGATACTTCCCCCTTCAGTAGACATATATTTTCTTATTGGATCCTCAAAAAAATTTAAAAAAGTATAAAGTTGTGAGGTAGATACTACAATCTTCACTTTATATATGAGAAAATAGAAGTTCGAAAAGTTTAAGCAACTTACTCAGAGTTACTCAGGTGAAAAGTGTGAGAAGACTGATTTGAATGGAATAATTATCTTCATTATTTCAGTGGAAGCTTGCAAATCACCAAAATATTCAGCCTCTTAATACTCTTTCATTCTATGGTAGCTCAGAAATGAACAATAATAGCATTTATTGTTGGTTACTCAGTATGAGCTGTTATCCACATGGAAATTATAGCCAGAGTTATATGAAGAACTTGAGTTAAAAACAAACAAAAAACAAGAAGACAAATACAAATTCAAACCATTCTAAATGAATGAATAGCCTCACATCAGATATCCTAATGGGAGGATTCTGGCAAGATAGAAGAGTAGGTCAGAAAATTCCAAGCTCTCTAGATTTCACCCACAAACAAGTCAAAGTAGTGTTTCAGGGCAAACATAGAGTTGTAAAAATAAACAAGAGATGGGGCAAAACAGTAGTTCTCCTGGGACAACCTAGAAGATTGGAAGAAAACCTGTGAAGTACAAACGCATCCAGGCTATTCCTGCTGAAACATCAACGTGCAAGTCCTGGGATAGCTGGGTCAGGAAATACCTTAGGCTCCAGCTACAGGAATTTTCACCTTCCAGACAGTGTGGGAAGTCTGGCATCTGAACAAGGAAAGATTGAGGGAACCTTTGCTCATAAGGGATGCCAGGTCCAACTGTGCTGCCAGGACTTGACCCTGGGTGAGTAGGAACCAGCAAACACCCTCTCCTATCCCTAATAGGAACATAAAATAGTCACCTGCCGAGAAAGAATTCAGAGAAGAACTTAAAAGATATACTTTTAAAATCATTTTAAAAATGAGAACAATCCAAGAAAAAGTTATGAAAAGAAAGTTAACCAACTGTAAAAGGAGATTCATGATCTTAAGGAAGAAAATAACTCCTTCAAAATTAGAATTTCACAAAAGGAAGCCAAAAAAAATTAAAATAAAATATAAAGAATGAAAACATGGAAGAGAATACAAAACATCTCATATTGATCTGGAGAAGAGATGAAAAAGAGAAAGCATAAAAATAACCAGACCACCTGAAAGCTACAATTTAAAAAAAAAAAGAATCTTGATACAATAATACAATAAATCAAGTAAATTGAAGTTTTAGAACAAGAGGGAAAAGCAGAAATAGAAAAACAAACAAGAAAAAAAAAACACTGATCACAACCTGAAAGAGATACCATAAGAAAACATAAAAAATAACATAGCTAAATTCTGAAACCCCAGCTAAAGGAGAAAATACAACAAGAATCAAGAAAAAACAATTCAAATACGGCAGAGCTACAATTGGAATCACATAAGACAGTGTGTAACAAGGCAGTTACACTAAAAGACCTCAGGTGTTGGAACACAGTATATTGAAGAACAAAGGAACTGGAGTTGTGGCCAAATACACACACACACACACACATACACATATATATATATTATATATGTACATATATATATAAACACACATACATATACATATACATACACATATATAAACACACACACACACACACACACACACACACACACACACACATATATATAGTTAAGTGTAATCCCAAATGAAAAAAAGAAAATGGAAATTCAACATATGTCCAGACTTTCAGGATTTTATTTCTAAAAGACCTGAACTCAATAGAAAATTTGACATACAAGACCCAAGAGAAATATAAGGTAAACATGAAAGACTAGTTACAAGCAATTCAATAAGGACAAATTACTTTTTATATGAGGAAAGGTATACTGTATGTCTAAGATTGCAATTAGTAATTGGGTAGTTAAAAAAAAATATTGGGGTTGAGTTGAATATGATGTGATTCTAAAAAGTAATACCATCTATGAAAAGGTAGAAAGTAATTATCACATACAAATGAGGTGTGAGAGGAAGAACCGATACAGAGGAATTAGGTGGGGGAGAAGGGCTGGTAGTTCTGGAACCTTACTCTCATTGAGAATGGGTTAAAGAGGGAACAATACATGTATATTCAGAAGGCTATAAAATTCTTCTAAATTTGGAAACAAATGGAAGACTAAGGGGATAGGGAGGGGGGGAGAAGATAAGGGAGGGATTTTTAGAGTGAATCCTACTCACATCTGATCTGGATTAATGAGAGAATAATAAGTACATTTAGAAGAGAATAAAAATCATAAATTTATAACGAAATCAGAAGGTGGTAGAATAGGATAAGGGAGGTATAGAAGGGTGTCTATTTTAATAGGAATGTGATAAAGTGGGAACAATTTATATCTGAAAGGCTATAAAAGTCTTCTAAATTCAGATAGAAACAAGAGGGCAAGGGCAAAGGGTTGAGAGGAAAGAGGATAAGGAGGGATCTCTGAAGAGGGGTAGGTTAAGTAATAGGAGGGCAAGGTACAAGGTAAAAGTATAGTAAAGGAGTCAGGAAAGATAGGAAATAAATATACAAAAAACATAAAATAAAGATCAGGATAGAATTTATTAGAGGAAATAAACCAGCAGTAGTAATTACATGATCTCAGACAAAGTTAAAGCTAAAATTGATTTAATGAAAAGAGAAAACTAGGGAAATTTTACCATATGTCAGTCATAATCAATACTGTTTTATATTATTTAAAATAACTAGACAATATAAGGTTGGAATATTGGCTATGGTGTAGTAAATGATGAGTTGGTGGACCTAGAAAAATGTGGATAGACTTGGTCTTATGAAGGAAAAAGTTATCCACCATCAGAGAAACAGAAGACAAGCAAGTATAGCACGGTCTTAAATAGACACATGTGAATGTATATGTATATGTATATGTGTATATATATATATATGAGTATAATTACAAATATCTAAGTATATGTATGTGTGCATGCCTATTTGTGTGTATTTGTATATGTACACTTATACATATATGTATGTCTGCGTATATGTTTGTGTGTGTATATCCCTGCTTAATTGGAGCCTTCTTAGTGAAGAACGGGTACAAAAAGAACAAAGTAAACAGTGCACAGCAAAGAATAAAAGAAAACTCAAGAGGAAGCAAAGAAAAAATGAACAGCTCTGAATACAATGTATAATATTAATTACGTAGGCTTTCTTGAATAGGAAATTTATTGCTGTATATTCTGAATCCACTCTTATGTTCTGCTGTGCACATGGCATTGCTTTTTTTGTTATTTTGTATTTAAGTCTATAATGTTATTTTTTCTAATCATATACATTTAAGCTTAAAATAAATTAATTTAAAATATTCTAAAACATGAAAATAAAATTACTCATGTTGGAATCCAGTAGGAAGAGTTGTAGACTGGAAATTAGAAAACCTAAATGTGAGGTTTACCTCTAGTATTTATGAGACTTGTGATTTTGGAAAGTGATTCCAGCTGCCTCTGTTTCTCAGTTTCCTACTCTACAAAATGGAGGGGTTAGACTAAGTTATAGATGCCATCCTTTCTAGCTCAGTTGCTTTACCATCCTGTGAGGAACCATAGAAGTGATACAACTGGTAAATAATTTTTATAATATAATCAAATCTAATAGGTAGGTCTCTGAATATTAAATTGCCAGGAATGGATAAGATCAAACTGAAGAAGGGGGAGTACAAATGAAGAAAATCTAAGTAATCTCAGGCTAATAAATCGTGGGTTTTAATAAGAAAATATTTATTGGAGAAGAGCAAAATAAAAACCTTGCATCTCTTTGTGTAAAGGATGGCTGGTGAGGACTAACAATTCATGGCTTACAAAAAAGCATTATTCACAATCTTTATTTGTATTCAATCTATAATTTACAAAACATTTCTTATAAGCAGAGAAAAATAGGTCTTCCCATACCACGTCTTTTTTTCTCCACAAATCCAAGCTTTGCATCTTTTATCTTCTGGATTTTATAGCAGCTTAAGTATCCTCATTTGATCTAACTTTCAGTCTCATTGTTAGTTCAAGAAAACATCATAGTCACACTATTCACACTGTGCTAGCTAATACCATGTCAGTGTTTTCATCCTAAGCATACTTTCAGAGGTTTATGGCTCAGATGCACATGTTTACTTCTGGCTGAACATGATTGGTTCAAAATGTTGGCATCTAAAAGAATTTGTTTATGAACAGTGGGAGAAAATTTCCCTGTCTATTTTCTAATTGCATGAAAGGAAGAAAAAAAAATCAAGTAATCATCTACATTTTGACTGTTTATTTTTTCTCTCCATGCACCAAAATGCTTTTTATTTTTATATTAAACTTGGAAGGACCTTAAAAGGCATCACCACATATTGGATATAGATAGATAGATAGATAGATAGATAGATAGATAGATAGATAGATACATATATATAATATATTCAGAAACTACAATATATAGTTGCTTTAATTAATAAATATGTACAATCATATACATGTATGTGTAATTTTAAAATTAATATGTGTGAAACATATGAATTTGTGTACATGTACATGTATACATACATATGTGTATACACATATGTACACAGACACACGCACATATATATATATACACACACACAAATAATTATGGAATTCTTTTTATTCACCAGGCACATCCTCTGCATTTAAAAGAAATTTAGTTACTAGGGAGTAAGTGAAATGAGAAAAAAGATACAGAGAAATTTGAACTTTGTTTTCAGCAGCCAACATGGTGATAGTGTCATTATCATCTAAGATTCTAAGTAAAGAACACTAATTTTGATTCCTGCCTGCCTCTCATAATTACTAGCAATGTGACCATGGTCAAGTAACCTCTCAGATTTGATTTTCTTATTTTTAAAATAAGGAGTGTAAATGTAGATCATCTATACTCTAAAGATATTATCCTAGTTCCCAATGCCAAAGAAGAATGAGCTTACAAAGCTTGGCTACATCTCCTCTCCCGCATAGGTTTCTAGGGGTATCCTAAAGAAGTCTTGGGACAATTCTGTAGTACTACCAAGTGAGCCTGAATTGTTGTTCTTTCCCTAATATCATCATTTTAGAATCATAATAATTAGTGAGCCTTAAAAAAACTTGTAGAAAGAGGTAAGGGCAGTAGGGAAAAAAAGTTTTCAGCATAGTTTGAGATATGCTCTCTACAAAATAAAAATAAATTTTAGGGGAAAGTGGATGTAAGATTAGAGAATATATGTAGGAAAGAGGTAATTCAGCACTCCTGGATTTCCAGAGTGTTTTTTATCCCATTTGTAGGTGTTCAACAAGTTCCTCTACTTCACAGAAAATCTTTATATAGTCAGTTCTTTGCTTCTGATGCTGACATCATTACCAACTGATCCTGAATAAGAAAAGCCATGCTAGGAAGATGGAAGGTCCAAAATTTTCTAGACTCTTAAGAGTATGAAAGCATTGGGGATGCATAGAAGAATAACTTAGGGCCCATGCTTAATGAAATAATAAGAATAAATAAATGAACAATTGATTGATTAAACAAATTAATGAATAAATAAATGTGGAATATGCAAAGGTAAAGTGAGAGGTAAGAAATGAAGTGCTATGGCAGTTAAGAAATCATGAAACAAACTAAGCAAAATTATACCCTAGGGATAGGTTAACAAAGAAAAATTTAGTTAACAGATGGTATTTTTGAGGCTCTTAATGAATGGTGAAAAGTTTATTCCTATAGGAGGCTTTTTATTTCTTTTTTAAATTCATTTAATATTTTATTTTTTTCCAGTTACTTTTTTAAAATTCATTTTTAAAACTTTGAGTTACAAATTCTCTCCCTTTCTCCCTGCCCACCCCACTCACTCACCATTGAGAAGGCAAGCAATTCTATCATAGGCTATATATGTGCAGTCAGGCAAAACATTTCCTTAGTACTCATCTTGTGAAAGAAAACATAAACAAAAAAATTCCTCAAGAAAAATAAGGTAGGAAGAAAAGTATGTTTCAATCTGTATTCAGACACCATTAGTTCTTTCTCTTGGGATAGATCATATTTTTCTTTATAAGTCTTTCCAAGTTTTCTCGGATCATTGTATTGCTGAGAATACCTAAGTCATTTACAGCTGATCATCTTACATTATTGCTATTACTTTGTGTATGGCACAGTTTACTTTGCATCAGCTCTTGTAAGAATTTCCAGGTGTTGCTTTTTTTCTTTTCTGAGGACATCCTGCCCATCGTTTCTCACAACCCAATAGTATTACATTGTAATGACATACCACAATTTTTTCAGTCTTTCTCCAAATGATGGACAAGCCCTCATTTTCTGATTCTTTGCCACAAAAAAAGAGCTGCTATAAATATTCTTCTGCACGTAAGTTCTTTTCCTTTTTATGTTTTTTATCTCTTTTGGGGTACAGATCTAGTAATGGTCTTTTTAGGTCAAAGAGTATGCCTGGTTGGGCAAAGTACTAAATTGTTGTAGGGAAAGGTTGAATCAGTTCACAACTCCACCAACAATGAATCAATGCCTCATTTTTTTCCAACATTCGCTCAAACATTTGTCATGATACTTTTCTGTCCTTTGTCAATCAAATAGGTACGAGATGGAATCCTAGAAATGTTTTAATTTCCTATTCTACACTCAATAGTGAGTTAGATATTTTTATATGCCTATAAATAGCTTTAATTACTTCATCCAAAAACTGTTCACATCTTTTGACCATTTATCAATTGGAGAACAGCTCTTATTTTTATAAATTTGACTTGGTTCTCTATAAGTTTGAAAAATGAAGGCTTTACCAGAGAAACTAGTTTCAATTTTTTTTCACAATTATGTTTGTTAACTGTATTACTTTCCATCCAATTTCTCCCCATGTTTATTCTATTCTCTCACTCTTGACAGTATACACCCTCAAAAGTGTTTTGCTTCTGACTATCCCCTCCCTCACTCTCACCTCCCTCTATTACCACCTCACTTTTCTTATCTGCTTCACCTCCTACTTTCTGGTATGGTAAGATACATTTCTATATCCAATTGAGTGTGAATGTTATTTCCTCTTTAAGTCAATTCTGATAAAAGTAAGATTCACTTACTCCCCCTCATATTTCCCCTCTTCCCCTCCATTGTAAAAGAGTTTTTTTGCCTCTTTTATATGAGATAATTTACAACATTTTATCTCTGCTTTTCTCTCTGTCCCAGTACATTTCTTTCCTACAAATTAATTTTATTTTTTTGGATAGCATGCCTTTATATTCAAATCACATCTGTGCATTCTCTCTGTCTGTCTGTCTGTCTGTCTGTCTGTCTGTCTGTCTGTCTCTCTCTCTCTCTCTCTCTCTCTCTCTCTCTATATATATATATATATATATATATATATATATATATACACATATGTGTGTGTGTATGCTCTTTCTAGCAGCCATAATAATGAGAAATTTATTATGAGTTACAAGTATCATCTTCCCATGTAGGAATGCAAATAGTTTCAAATTATTAAGTCCCTTAAGAGTTCCCTTTCCTGTTTACCTTTTTATGTTTCTTTTGAATCTTGTATTTGCAAGTCAAATGTTCTATTCAGCTCTGGCCTTTTAATAAAGAATGCTTGAAAGTATTTTATTTTATTGAATCCCATTTTCCCCTGAAGTATTACACTCACTTTTGCTGGGTCAATGATTCTTGGTTGTAATTCTAGCAACTTTATCCTGTGCAATATCATATTCCAAGCCCTCTGATTCTTTAATGAGGAAACAGCTAAATCTTGTGTTATACTGATTGTAGCTCCATGATAATGGAATTGTTTCTTTCTGGCTTCTTGCAATATTTTCTCTTTGAACTAAGAGGTCTGGAATTTGGACATCGTATTCCTAAGAGTTTACATTTTGGGTTTTCTTTCAGTAGGTGTTTGGTGGATTCTCTGGTTGTGGAGAATCATGGAAGTTTTCCCTGATAATTTCTTGAAAGATGATCGTTAGGATGTTTTTTTTTTTTTTTTTTATCATGGCTTTCAGGTAGTCCAACAATTTTTAAATTGTTTCACCTATATCTATTTTCCATGTCAGTTGTTTTTCCAATGATATATTTTACATTCTCTTCTATTTATTTTTCATTTTTTGTTTTCTTTTGTTCTTATTTTCTCATGAAGTCATTTCCTTACATTTGTTAAATTCTAATTTTTTAAATTAATTTATTTTTAGTTTTCAACAATCACTTCTATAAGCTTTTGAGTTTTAAATTTTCTCTCCCCCCCTTTATTTCTTCCCTCCCCAAGACAGCATACAATCTGATACAGGCTTTCTCTCTCTCTCTGTTTACACACACACACACACACACACACACACACACACATACATACATATATATTTCTATTAGGCATATTTTCATGTTAGCCATGCTGTAAAAAATAATTAGAACAAATAGAAGGAACCACAAAAAAAAAGAAGAAACAAAACAAAGAAAAAAAAAGCAAATAGTATGCTTCAATCTGAATTCAAACTCCATAGTCCTTTCTCTAGATATGGATAGCATTTTCCATCATGAGACATTTGAAGATGTCTTAGATCCTTGCATGTCTGAGAAGGGCTAAGTCTATCAGTGTCAGTCACAATATAACAAGGCTATTACTGTGCACATTGTTCTCCTGGTTCTTCTCACGTCACTCAGTATCATACAAGTCTCTCCAGGTTTTTTTTTTTTAATTCCACTTGCTCATCATTTCTTATAGCACAATAGTATTCCATTACATTCATATACCACAACTTGTTCAGCCATTACCCAATTAATGGGTGTATCCTCAATTTCCAATTCTTTGCCACCATATACAGAGCTGCTATAAATAATATTGTGCATGTGGGTTCTTTTCCCATTTATATGATTTCCTTGGGAACATAGACCTATACATGCTATTGATGGATCAAAAGGTATACACATTTTTATATCCCTTTGGGTACAATTTCAAATTGCTCTCCAAAATGGTTTCATCATTTCACAAATCCACCAACAATACATTAGTGTCCTAATTTTCCCACATGTTCTACAATATTTATCATTATCCTTGCTTTGTCATATTAGCCAATCTGATAGGTATGAATGTGATACCTCAGAGTTGTTTTGATTTGCATATGTCTAATCAATAGTGATTTAGATAATTTATTTTTCATAAGACTATAGAGAGCTGAAATTTTGTCATCTGAAAACTGCCTGTTCATATATCCTTTGACCATTTATCAATTGGGGAATGACTTGTATTCTTATAAATATAGCGTAGTTCTTTATACCTTTTAGAAAGAAGGCCCTTATCAGAGACATTGGTGGTAAAAATTCTTTCCCAATTTTCTGCTTCCCTCCTAATCTTAGTTGCATTAGCATTTCTTTCTCTTCTTTGGTCAAAAATTCTTCCATTCTCCATAAATATGAAAAATAAGCTATTCCCTGCTCTCCCAGTTTGCTTATAGAATCAGCTTTAATATCTAAATCATGAACCCATTTTGATTTTGTTTTGGTATATAGTGTAAGATTTGAGTCTATACCTAGTTTCTGCTATACTCTTTTTCAGTTTTCCAAGCAATTTTTGTCAAATAGTGAGCTCTTATCCCAGAATTTGGGGCCTTGATAGGTTACAATAATCATTGACTACGCTTTCTTACAACTTAACCTTTTCCACTGATGCACCACTCTTAGCCAGTACCAAGCAGTTTTGATGGTTGCTGCTTTATAATACAATTTAAGACCTAGAATGGCTAAGCCACCTTCCTCTGCATTTCTTTTCATTAGTTCCTTTGATTTTCTGAACCTCTTGTTCTTCCAAATGAATCTTTCTATTTTTTCTAACACTATTAAATATTTTTTAGTAGTTTGATTGGTATGACATTGAATAAGTAAATTTGCATGGGTAGAATTGTCATTTTTATTATATTAGCTTGGCCTACCCATGAGAAATTGATAGTTTGTTTTCCAGTTATTTAGATCTGACTTTATTTGTCTGAAAAGTGTTTTGTAATTGTGTTCATAGAGTTCCTGGGTTTGTTTTAGTAGGTAAACTCCTAAATATTTTGTAATGTTTATTTTAAGTTTAAATGGAATTTGTCTTTCTATCTCTTGCTGTTGGGCTTTGTTGGTAATATATAGAAATGCCAATGATTTATTTAGGTTTATTTTACAGCCTGCAACTTAGCTAAAGTTGTTCACTGTTTCAACTATTTTTTATTTGATTCTCTAGGATTCTCTAAGTAAATCATCATATCATCGGCAAAGAGTGATAGCTTTGTTTCTTCTTTGACTATTCTAATATCTTTAATTTATTTTTCTTCTCTTATTGCTAATCCTAACATTTCCAGTACAATATTGAACAACAGTGGTGATAATGGACATCCTTGTTTCACCCCCGATCTTATTGGAAGTACTTCTAGCTTGTCCCCATTATATATGACGCTTGCTGAAGGTTTAAGGTAGATGCTACCTATTATTTTAAGGAAGACTCCATTTATTCCTATGTTCTCTAGTGATTTTTACTAGAAATGGATGTTGTATTTTATCAAAACCTTTTTTCTGCATCTATTGAGATGATCATGTGGTTTCTGTTAGTTTTGGTGTTGATATGATCAATTACGCTGATAGTTTTCCTAATATTATAGCATCCCTGCATTCCTGGTATAAATCCTACCTGGTCATCGTGTATTATTCTTGTGATAATTTGCTGTAATCTATTTGCTAATATTTTCTTTAAAATTTTTACCTCTATATTCATTAGGGAAATTGGTGTATAGTTTTCTTTCTTCATTTTGACTCCTGGTTTAGGTATCAGCACCAACTTGATAAGACTCCTTCTTCATCTGTTTTTCCAATTAGTCTATAGAGTATTGGAAATAATTGTTCTTTAACTGTTTGATAGAATTCCCTTGTAAATCCATATGGCCCTGGACATTTTTTCTTATGGTTTCATAAATGACTTGTTCAATTTCTTTTTCTGAAATGTAGTTATTTAAGTATTTTACTTCCTCGTCTGTTAATCTGGCCAATTTATATTTTTGTAAGTATTTGTCCATTTCACTAAGATTGTCAACTTTATTGGCATAAAGTTGGGCAAAATAGCTCCTAATATTTGTTTTAATTTCCTCTTCCTTGGTGGTGGTTTCACCCTTTTCATTCTAGATACTGGTAATTTGGTTTTCTTCTTTCTTTTTTTTAAATTGAATTAACCAAAGTTTTGTCAGTTTTATTACTTTTTTTCATAAAACCAGCTCTTAGTTTTATTTATTAGTTGAATACTTTTCTTAATTTCAATTTTCTTAATTTTTCCTTTTGTTATCAACATTTCTAATTTTGGTGTTCAATTGAGGATTTTTAATTTGTTCTTTTTCTGGTTTATTTAGTTGCATGCCCAATTCATTGATCTCCTCTTTTTCTATTTTATTTATGTAAGCATTTAGAGATATAAAATTTCCCCTAAGAACTGCTTTCTCTGCATCCTGTAAGTTTTGGCATGTTGTCTCATTACTGAAATTCTCTTGAATGAAATTATTAATTGTTTCTATAATTTGTTGTTTGACCCAATCATTTTTTAGGGTCAAATTATTTAGTTTCCCATTTTTTTTAGTCTGTCTTTCCATGATCCTTTATTACATATATTTTTTTTATTGCATCCTGATCTGAAAATGATGCATTTAATATTTCTGCCTTTCTTCATTGGATTGTGAAGGTTTTATGCCCCATAACATTGTCAATTTTTGTGTATATGACATGTACTCTTGAAAATATTCCTTTCTATCCCCATTCAACTTTCTCCAGAGTTCTACCATATCTAACTCTTCTAAATTTCAATTCACCTCCTTAACTTCTTTCTTGTGTATTTTGTGGTTAGATTTATCTAGTTCAGAGAGGGGGAAGTTAAGGTCCCCCACTAGTATAGTTCTACTGTCTATTACTTCCTGTAACTCCCTTAACTTCTCCTCTAAGAATCTGGATGCTATACCACTTGGTGCATATAATGTTTACTGTTGATATTACTTCATTGTCTATGGTACCTTTTAGCAAGATGTAGTTTCCTACCTTATCTCTTTTGATTAGATCTATTTTTGCTTTTGCTTTGTATGAGATTAGGATTGCTACCTTTTTTTTTTTAATTTTTTACTTCAGCTGAAGCATAACATATTCTGCTCCAGCCTTTTACCTTTACCCTTTGTGTTGCTCTTTTTCAAATGTATTTCCTCTAAACAACATATTGTAGGATTATGGTTTTTAGTCCATTCTGCTGTCTGCTTCTGTTGTATGGTAGAGTTCATCCCATTCACATTCACAGTTATGATTACTATCTTTGTCTTTCTCTCCATCCTCCCCCCCACCATTTATGCTTTTCTTTCTCCTTTCTCCTTTTCCTTCCTCACTGGTGTTTTAATTTTGACCACCACCTCTCTCAGTCTCTCCTCTCTTTTATTAGGCCCTTCCCTTTTCTTCCCCTTTGTCCTTACTGCTTCTTCCCTCTCTTCTATTCCCCCTCCCTCATTTTTCCCATTTTCCATCCTACTGTCTACAGGGCAAGCTAGATTTCTATACCTAAGTGATTATGTTATTTCCTTCTTGAGCCAAATCTGATGAGAATAAGGTTCAAACAATGTCCCTCCCTTATTTCCCTCTTCTGTAATTAGTTTTTGTGTCTTTTCCTGTAATGTGATTTACCCTTTTCTGCTTCTTCCTTTCCTTTTCTCTCAATACATTTTCTTAGATCACATAAATCCACTTACTTGGATACATTTAACACACTTGATTAGAATTTTTTATCATTACATCAAAGTCAACTTATGTTCACCCCCTTTTATGTATACCCCTTTCACATTGTATAATAACAACACAGTTCTAAAGAGTTAACAGGTATCATCTTCCCTTGTAGGGATGTAAATACTCTGCCCTTATTAACAACATATTGTATCTTTCTGTCCCATTTACCTTTATATGTCTCTCTTGAGTATTGTATTTGAAGATCAAATTTTCTATTGAACTCTGGTCTTTTTATCAGGAAGGTGGAAGTCCCCAATTTTGTTTATTATCCATCTCCTCCCCTGTAAGATCATGCTCATTTTCCCTGGGTAGTCGATCCTTGGTTGTAATCAAAGCTCCTTTGCTTTAAGGAATATCTTACACCCTATGGTCTTTTAATGTAGAAGCTGCAAGTTCCTGTGTATTCACGAGTGTGGTTCCATGATATTTAAATTGTTTCTTTCTGGTTGTTTGCAGTATTTTCTCTTTGACCTAGTAATTTTGGAATTTGGGTACTATTTTCCTTGGCATTTTCAATTTGGGATCTCTTTCAGGAAGTGATAGATGGATTCTTTCTATGGCTATTTTATTCTCTGGTTCTAGAAGGTTGGGGCAGTTTTCCTTTATGATTTCCTGAAGGATACTTCCCAGGCTCTTTTTTTCATTGTGATTTCCAGGTAAACCAATAATTTTTAAATTGTCTCTCATGGATAAATTTTCCAGGTCATTTGTTTTGCCAATGATGTGTTTTATGTTTTCATTATTTTTTCATTTTTTTTTGTTTCTGTTTCACTGATTCTTGATCTCTCATACAGTCATTAGCTTCCTTTTGTCCAATTCTTTTTTTTTTTTATAATCTTTAGGCAATTGGGATTAAGTGACTTGCCCAGGGTCACACAGCTAGTACATGTCAAGTGTTTGGCCTGAGGCAGGATTTGAACTCAGGTCCTCCTAATTTCAGGGCTGATGCTCTATCCACTGTGTCACCTAGCTGTCCCCCAATTCTAATTTTTAACAAATTGTTTTCTTCTATTAAATTTTGTGCCCCTTTCCCCATTTGGCCAATTGTGTTTTTTAGAGATTTCTTTTCTTCAGTGTACCTTTTTTTCCAGTTGGCTAAATGTATTTTTTAAGTATTCTTCTACCTCTGTCACTTGACTTTTAAAATCCTTCTTGAGCTCTTCTAAGAAGGATTTTTGAGCTTCAACCCAGTTCATATTCCTCTTTGAGGCTCCAGATGTGGGTTTATTGACAACGTTGTCCTCTTCAGAATTTCTGCCTTGACCTTCACTGTTCTCATAGTATGAATCTATGGTACATTTCTTTTTGCTCATGGTGTTTCCTTATTTACTGGCCTTTAAAGAGATTGAGCTCTCCTGCTGGGAAGCAGAGGACACTGACCCAAGCTTCTTGTGTTGGGAGCCTAGGGCCTGGTCACTGGCTTTGTGTGGTGGGGCCTCTGATGCTGGCAGTTGGAGGCTGTAGGTTTCTGAAAGCTTTCCTGGTGTTGGGCTGGAATCAACGAGGCTGGAATTCTAGGGAAACTCTAGGTTGCATGCTTTCCCTTTCCTTTAGCTTTCTTCAGCTCCCTTCAGATGGATGTTACAGGGTGTTTAGCCTCCTGGGGCCCTTTTTAGTGCTGCTTCACTCATTTTTGCTGAGGCACTGGAGACCCAGTTGCTTTACAATGCCAAGGCACCTGGTGGTTTAATGAGGTGGTTTGCACTGATTCCCCTTCTCACAGAGACACTTGGGGGTCCAGGTGTTGATGTTTGCCTGCTACACCACCTGGCTTTCAGGATCTCCTCCTGGTATTCTGAGGTGGGGCTTTCTGCTAGCTTGCTGGGATGCCTCAGGTTCAGTACTGCTCCCTTTGCTCCAGGGCAAGAGAGGCCTTTCCCATTAAGCACCCAAGCTACCTGGGCTACTGGACTGTTGCACACTGTCTGTCTTCTGTTTCACCTGTTCCAGGGTTTTCCTGGAGTGATATTCAGAGGTTGATACGGCAGGGTGATGGTGACTTACTTTTTATTCTGCCATCTTGGTTGGAAGTCTCTCAAGTAGTAATATGGCTGGGTCAAAGAGGATAGGCAGTTTAATATCTCTTTGGGCATAAATCCTGATTGTTTTCCAGAATTGTTGGATGAGTACACAATTCCAACAATAATGAATTGACACTTTACCCTTCTATCATTTTAGCCAAGCTGGTAAATGTAAAGTGATGTTTCAAGGTTGTTCTAAACTTCATTTCTCTAATCAATAATGTAACTTGCCTTTGCTGCTGCCCAATCATCTACCCTTTTCACCCCAGTGCAATACACCTTTCCTTCTGACCTTCCAAACTGTCTTGGGCTGGGAAACTGCTTCATTACCCTAAAATTTGTTTGGAGGCATGAAAATTGCAAGGTCATTTGAAAGGGAATTTGGGAGGACTTAGGCAAGTTCTTGCCCCACTCCTGTATCTTGGCACCAGAAGTCTCAAAGATCTTGAGTAATAACCAGGAAATTTCCTGAAGTCTCTCATGTAACAAGCTGAGAATAGGGACAAGATGGCAACTACCAAAGTTTTTTCTTGTCTTCCCAGAGTCTTTTCCTTCAGCAATTGGAAATAGAGTTTGCCTCTGGAAGAGTCTGGAATAAGACTACTAGAAACAGAATCACAAAGGGGACTAAAATACTGGCTTATATTAATGATCTACCTTTCAAAAATTCTGTCCACTCTAATTTTTAAGGATTTATTTTCTTCAGTGATTTTTGGACCTTCTTTTCCATTTGGCCAATTTTAGTTTTTAAGGCATTCTTTTCCTCATTGGCTTTTTGGACCTCTATTGCCATTTGGTCTAGTCGATTTTTTGAGGAGTTATTTTCTTCAGTATTTTTGGGATCTCCTAAGCTGTTGATTTGTTTTTCATGATTTTCTTGCATCACTCTAATTTCTCTTCCCAGTTTTTCCTCTATTTCTCTTACTTGCTTCTTAAAATCCTTTTTGAGCTCTTTCATGGTCTGATACCAGTTCATTTTTTTTTCTTAGAACCTTTGGATGTAGGAGCTTTGACTTTGTTGTCTTCTTCTGAGAGTATGTTTTGATCTTTGTCACCAAAGTAAGTTTCTATAGTCTGAGTATTTTCCCATTGTTTACTCATTTTCTAAGACAATTACTTCACTTTTTAAGTCTTTGTTAAGGAGGTCATACTGTCCCAAGATTCAGGAGTTTTGTGCAGCTATTTTCAAAGATACTTATAAGGACCTGTAAGTTTTCAGTTCTTCTGAGGTGGTAGGGTCTAAGGAGGGGTGTTTACTCCTCTCCTGACCTGTACTCTGGTCTATGAGTGATCAGAAGCACTCTTTTCTGCCCTGAAACAGTAAGGAGGGGTCCCTCTCCACTGCTGCCACAAGCTCTACTATGCCAGTACTTCTTCTCTCCCCAGGAGTACAACCCAGGACTGTGACCCAGATTCAAGTATGGATAAAGCTGTCCACATTTAAGAATTCTGCCTCAGTGGCAGCAAATCCCGATAATGACCTTCTGATCAGTTGTTCAATCACCTTATTGTCTGTGAGCTGAGATCTGCAGAAGCAGCTGTTGCTGCCACTTCTGCTGCTGCCGCCACTGCCCTGGGGCTGTGCTGTGGCCAGAGCTGTACTGAGCTCCTCTCTCATTTAGGTCCAACAGACATTTCCTACTAAACTTTTAATTTGTCTTTGGAGTTTTTAGGTTGAGGAATCTGGAAACCACCACAGTTACCAGTGATTCAGTCCCCTGAGGCCTGCTTCTCATTTGTTGGGGCCCAGTCTGTGCTGGTGTGGCCCATGCTAGACTGCACTCCTCTCTCAGCCTGATGCAATAGACTTTTCCTGTCAACCTTCCAGGTTGTCTTGGACTGGAATTTTGTTTCACTCCCTCCTTTTTTAAAATTTTTTTTATGGATTCTGCTGCTTTAGAATTTGTTTAGAGTAATTTTACAGATATTTGGAGGGTTTTTCTTTCAGCGGGGGGAAGCTCAAGTTCCTAACTTTTTTTCCACCATCTTCCAAATTTACTTTTTAAGGAGTTTTTTATTTGTTTGTTTGTTTTTTACCTTCAGTGAATTTTTTAACTTATTTTACCATTTGGCCTAGTTTTTTTTTTAAGGTATTATTTTCTTTAGTATTTTTTTTTCTGTCTCCTCTACAGAACTGTTAACTTTTTTTTATGATTTTCTCTTATCACTCTAATTTCTCTTTTCAATTTTTCTTCTATCTGTCTTACTTGATTTTCAAAATCCTTTTTAAACTTTTCCCTGGCTTGAGACTAATTGATAGTTTTCTTGGAGGCTTTAGATATAGGAACTTCAACTTTGTTATCTTATTTTGAGTGTGTGTTTCTATCTTCTTTGTCACCATAGTAACTATATATTGTCAGAATTTTTTCTGTTGTTTGCTCATTTTCCCAGACTATTACTTAACTTTTACCTATTTGTTAAAGTAAAGCTCTGCTTCCCTGGTAGAGGCCACACTGTCCCAAGCTTCAGTGGCTTTGTACAGATATTTACAGAGATATTTCTAATTCCAAGGTGATCTAAGGAGAGCTGTGTTTACTATTCTCCTGGCTTGTGCCCTAGTCTGAGAGTGACCACAAGCACTCCTTTCTGCCCTGGGACTGTGACAAGAATTCCACCTATACAGCAGCTGCATGCTCTGGTGATGCCCATCACTATGGTACTGCCTCCCAGGACTGAATCCCAGATCTGAGTATGTGCAAAACAATAGTCTTGCCTCAGTGCAAGGAAAGAGACCCATGTAATTCCATTCTTATCATTTTTAGACCCCCTTACTGTCTGTAGGCTGAGAGCTCCTGACACAGCTGATGCAGCTGTTGATTTAGTGGCTCCAAGACCTGTTTCCATTTTTCAGGAACTAGGTCTGTGCTGAGGCTGTATCTGTGCTGGGACTGCTTGATCTGGACTGTGCTCCACTCTCACCCAGGTGAGACATAACTTTCTTACTGACCCTCTAAATTGATTTTGGCTGCAGTTATTTCTCCTCATATTTTTGTGGGTTCTGCTGCTCCAGGAACTGTTTTATGTCATTATTTAAAGGTCTTCACAGGGGTTTTGGGGTGAGCTCTGTGAGGCACTGCCTTTTCTCTGCCATCTTGGCCCCACCCCGTTAGATTGATAGGGGATTTTTAAAGGATAGTGAGTAAAGTCTTCCATCCAAGCAAGAGTCATTTTGTACAGTGAATCATCATCTCCAGGCATATCTACTTTTTGAAGTTTGATTATTTTATGGGAGATTTTCTTAAAGTGAAACACATGCAAACTATTATCCTATTCTCTTTAAAATAACAATAGAGCTATGATAAATTCCTCTATTTACTCATTATGTTCCACAGGTAATGTGTTTATACTTGAGCTTTAACTGAAACTTAGCTAATAAAAATTCACTGTTTTTGTATTATACCATGAAAATTAAGTAAGAAATAAAGCTTAAAATGTGTTAGAAACTCTTCAATAAGATGCCACCTCTCCTAAACTGGAGGGAACTGTTTTTCAGAAATTTCTTCAGCCTTTTGCAAGGATGTATAAGATTCAATAAAATTCCTTTTCAATCTTTTGCAAGCTATATGTAGAATTGAATATTTGCAGAAAATTTCTTTGTTAGCATGAGAATCTCATATTTTTTGCTCTAATGGTTTTCCTGTAATTCCTCCTTCCCCCATTATTAAAAGTTTGACGTTGACAGAAAAAAAAATCAGTAGTGGACTTAAGTGAAGACTACAAAAATTCCAATTGTTTATTAAATACATTAATGTAAAATTTCCATCATTTCAAAGTAAGAAGTAGGGTATAATGACATTATTTAAAATAATGCACAGTCATATGTATTTCCTTATAACCTTTATACTCTTTCCCCTCCACCACTTAAAAAAGAAAACACATAATTCCAGGAGAGAGATTTTATACAAAAGAATCATCTGAGAACAAAACATTTTAACAAAGGTAGCTTTCCTTAGCTGCAGAAGAAATGGCAGAGTACCACTGGTAAAACCAGAATTAAACATGGGAAAGTTGGTTGATGTAATAAAGTTGGTTGCCTAAATCACTGCTTATAGTCAACTATACATACTTGGTAGCTTGATGGAAATTCTTGATATTTTCTCATTCTCTCAAAAGCATTAAATATCCCTCTTATCTGTGACAACCTGCAAGTTATATGTGGGTATTTTTGAATAGGAAGAAACTCCTTTCTTTATATTAGATTAGTATTTTGTGATCCGTGATTTGGTGAATATTTCCAGGGACATGCTGTACTTGATACTTCTTTGTGGTATTATCTTTTCTAATTCCTTTTTTCCCTTAACCTCCACCACCCAAAATATGGTGTAGCACATATTTCTTATGTGAAAGAGAATTGCTAACCACCTAGGAGTAGATTAAAAGGAACATGGGAGTATAAAATAAGGATTCTAAACCTGATGATGTCAGCAGTCCTCTCTTACTCTAAGATGAAGAGAAGTGAACTTGTCAACAGTGTTTGTCCAGTTACGAGCTCATACTTAATAGTTTAATAGCTATAAATACCAGATGCTCTACTAAGTTCTAGATGTACAAATACAAGCAAACATGATGATCATTGCCTTCAAAGAGCTTACATTTTAATAAAGGAGAACAACACAATAAGATTATATTTGGCAGGGTGGAATTTTTAGAGTGAACTTAAGAGTATAGGAGTTATAGGGAAATTGATTAAAATATTTTTGCCAAGAATTATAGTGTCAATTATGATTGATAATGCTTTCAACCTCACAGCGTTCTTTTAAAGAAAAGTGTTTTGAAGACCTTTAAGTGCTGAATAAATAAATGTATATTGTAATTGTCATGCTATGGCTTTATGTGAAAAATCACAGGGTGCTAATTTTCAGCAGAAGAAAAAATTGATAAAAGAGAAAGATATCAAGTCTCACTGAATAGAAGCCAATCTGTCGCAAAGCACACATAATTCTTTTAGCAATGAAAATAATCTTAGCCAACGTATAGACAAAGTAGTGTCCAAAACTCTGCTCATACAGTATGGAGTCACTTTGAGTGGAATAGAAGCTATGGTTTTGTTAACACAAACAAAGAAACAAAAACAAAGGAGATATTGGGATTTCCACCTTTTTTCTCGTGTTTCCTGATACAGAAATCATTATTTGCAGTTTTATGGATCTTGTGCAGTAAAGGTACTTCTGCCTAGACATTTAAAATTTATGATAAGTATAAATTGATTCATTAAGGCTCATACTAAAGAACAACAAAGCAATAGTAGGTGGTTAATTTCATGAAAGAGTTAATATAGTTCCCTAACAGGGCAATCAACTTTTTTTCCCCTAAATCATCTAGAATTTCTAGGTGGTTTCTAAGTGGTAGCCCTAAATAGAGCTCGACTCAGTGAATAAATGAATAAGTATATAAACAAGTAAATTATCATCACATAAGTTTAGGTAATTACTCCAAGAGGCCCCTTAGGAACAACAGCAGTAATTATTCAGAGCAGAGCAAGTTTGTCCCTTCTTTGAACTGAACTACAATATAAAGCCTTTGAGAATTACACATCAAGTAGCATTGCAATATATAGATAATCCTTTGGTTGTTATTTTGCAGTTTTAACCTTAGATATGACTTACACATTTTAGCCTGAAGCTAGGCTATCAAAATTAAGTGCAAATTGAGTCCCTGTAAGGATGCCAGAGTGACAGAAAGGAGTTAAGTTTCTAATAACTTCAAATAGACTTCTGGAACCTGAGGCCATGAATAAGTAAGGAGCAGAGACCAGAGGCTTGGGTCCTATGTTTGCCTCTACAACTTCTAAGTTTATTTATGTATTTTAAGAATTTCTTTCAACAAGTGACTTACCTTCTCTGCACCTCAGTTTTATCATCAGCAAAATGATCACCTCTCTAACTCTGAAACCAATGAAAAAGTTTAAATATTAGTTAATTCTTCAAGAACAATCAGATTGTCACCTTTGCATTTTTACTATCAGAAGTAACCCTGGGCATTTGTCAATTTAGGTAGGCATTTAAGTGGATAAAGACTCTACCGTATGAGGAATGCTCTCTTTCTCTTTTTTTCTTCTTCTTTTAAATTAGTGTTGTTATTATGTTTGGGAAAAAAGGGTCAAAAGTAATCTTAATACTGACTCCAATATACTATAGTAATCTCTATGGAAGTCCTCTTTATTATGGAATTGAAGTGAATCTTGATCTTTAAATGAATGTCATCAGGGTTTTACCTATTAGACCCTAGGATTTACTACTTTGAGATAGAGATATGTAGCTCTGTATAAAGGGTGGCTGTTCCTTAATCTATAAAGTATTATTTGGATCATCTCCTAGTGCCTTGAATAGGTAGGTAGACTGATTGAAGATCTGTACCCTGGTCATTGGTGAAAATGAATTAATTGTAAATGGGACATTAGAGGGAAGAGCTGAGAATGTGTGGAAACAGAGATAAATTTAATTAACCTCAGCAGATACAAATAGTGGAAGTATAATCCAGGACATTTGTCATTGGAATGTGCAATACATGTGAGTGGGAATTAATATTTTTGGGGTTTGTATTGATAGATAATGTGAGGGTATAAATCCTCTGTGGGTTCAGAATACTCATTTCTATGAAGGGGTATTTCATTGATTGAGAAAGCTGGTGAGACTGAAAACATTCAGGGCCAACTACCAAACCCCTCCAAGAAATTCAACACTCAGAGATTGATGATGTAAGAAATGATGAAAGCTTGATTAATATAAATATCTGACTCACATAGTTTCAAACATCCATTAGTAATTAACTGGGAAAAAGAAACTGTTAGGGATTGGTGTAGAGATAGTAATCATAAAAAGACCAAGGACTTTGTGAGGAAATGAGCTAAAGAATATATAGGGGTGGGCAATGGGGCAGAGGGTTAGGAGGAAGTATATCTGTGTCACAATGAAACATAATAGACTTTAAATAGGGGACCAATCAAATATTGTTCATGAATTATCTGAGGACCAGGCTAGCTACCCATGAAAAGTCTCATCACCAGATTAGATAGAGGATGACAGTAGATTTTTGTGTTATAAAGTACTGTATTGCATGGTATTGTATTCCATTGTATTACCATGTCTTGTCTTTTCTTGTATTGCATTATATTTTGATTTATCTCAGTAACTCCTTAAAACTATCTATAAAGACAAAGATCAATTATGATCTATATATTAATGTTATTAATGATAGCTAACACTGACACATAGATTCCTATGTACAAGGCACTGTGCTAAACTCTCAACAGATACTATTTCATTTGACTCACAACAGCCTCTGTAGGTACATGCTAGTATAATCTTTACTTTTACAGATGAGGAAACTGAGAAGAGCAAAGAATAAGTGACTTGCACACAGTCATTGAGATAATAAGCATCTGAAGCCAGATTTGAATTCAAGTTTTACTGATTCCAGGCCTGGCACTCTATCCCTTGTACCACCTAGCTGCCTGAGCACCCACCACCTAACATGATACTTGGCACTGTGTTAGATAATTAATTGGACCCTTGTTTTATTTATAACAGTATTAAACAGTTTAATGTGATTCTGTATGGGGTAGTGATTATAAGTTCTACATATGAGGCCCTAGAATTTTGAACTACAGATTCACTTACTTTGAACTACAGGTCACTTACTTAATCAAACTAACTAGATAACCTCCATCCTTGCTTTTATTTTGTTATTGTGGCCAAGCCCAGGGTGGCAAAGGTGACTCAATGACATGGAAAGTTACCCAGTTCTTTTTGTTGCTCTTCTATCCCTTGACATCCCTCTACTGCTCAATATGGGGAGATGATCATGAACACTTGGCTAACAAATGACCCTATTTGCTGGCCTGAGGCCTGTCTGTCTCCTGGCTCATCAACTCATGTAGATGTCCTGACATTGGTTTATCTATCATCTCAGCCCATGGGTCTGCTTATCAGCTTGGTGGGACCTCCTGAAATGTCAAGATAGATCTGTCAGGGTCTGCTCATCTGCTCATTTTTCAACCAATGGGATTCTGTATTTTGTGTAGACACCCCTGGAGCATCAGGATCAAGATCTAACAGCCAATGAGGCTCTGTATTTTACTCTGTGTCTTCTATATCATCTGGGTATCAAGCACAATCAAAATAGGTCCCTGGAAGAAGAGGGCATCTGAGACCATGAAAGAGATTTGAAGTCTACTTTATTAGAGGGTGCCATGGACCCTTTATTAAAATGCTACTGGTTTGTAGCTCTGCCTCAGATTCTTTTATTTTCAGTTGGACAACTTGAAACACACAGAACATAGTAAGTGCTTAATAAATGCTTGTTTACTATTAACTGACTGATAGACAAAATCATGACTATGTACTGTAGCATTATTCCAAGCTTCAAACTCTGTGAAGAACGTATTCCACTTAATTTTGTGTACTTGGCTATTACGCCTTTGAAAGATTTGTGACTTATTAGAATCTCCATCATTTGTAACACACTTTTTAACCTCAATCAACATACTGGAGCTGGATCCAGAACAGAGGGCAAAGTATCTCTAAGAAATGTTCTCCCTTCGCATCTCTGCTTTATGGAATAGCTAGCTTCTTTCAGAAGATAGTTTGCACCTTTCATGTTACACCCCCCCCCAACAGAATTTAAGCTGCCTGAAAGCAGAGACTAATTAGCTTTTGTCTTTGAATTTTCATCACCTATCATAGTGCCTGAAATATAATATCCACTTAATAAATGCCTGATGAATATTTGTTCCTGATTATGCAAATACCACAGACTCTAATGATTCTACAAGTTGCAGAGGACTGTGTTTGAATGACATACACTTCACAGAAGTGTTATTGTGGTGCTAGAAAATTCACTTTTCCTTATTTGGGGCTTTATAAAGGCATGTTTTCACAATGCAAAATAGGCATATATGTAGAAAAAGTTCATTATTAGAAACCAGAAATCTGAGGCCCTACTGCCTTGGAAAAAAAGCCTAGAGAAAGATGCAAGTAACACTCCTTGAGTACTAAACAACTGTGTAATAACTTTTGTCACTCCCCTACCCAGAGTCAGAAAATCTAAAGTCCAAAGTTCTGAAGCCCTGTTCCTTGAATCATTTAAATGATACAATCTGATAAAGAAGCCTTCTAGAAAAGAGACACAGTTCAAAATGAGATTACCAATTCTCATACATTTTTTCTCTTTTTTTTCAAATCATAGAACATCCAAATTCTGAGGAAACTTGGCCCATCATCTATCACTTAGAGATTGCTCCTAGGTCCCTGATAGAATGGAAAGACTACTAGCTTTGGAGGAACTGGACTTTGAACTCCAGCTCTGCTACTCACTACCTGAGTGATGGTAGGCAATTTATTCCACCTCTACAGTAAAGTCAGAGTCTTTCCTGTTTACATATATACTCTATGGGACTCAGTTTCCTTGTATTTAAAATTAGAGAGATAGACAGGTCAAGAATTACTGGAAAATGAAAGTGAGTTAGGACCTAGAGAAGCCCAGATCCTCTATAGATATCTCCAGTAAACCTCTGAAATTGCAATTCAAGGAATAAAAGTGACAGCTCGAAAATGCTCTGTCTAATCTCAGACTTCCAAATCCCATAGAAACAAGTTGATAAAGTAAAGGGTAAAATCACAGTTGGGCCAGTAGAAACAAAAGGGGGAGAAGAAAGGGGATTACACATTTACATATCATCTACTATATGTTAAATGCCTTATAATCATTAACTCATTCAGTTTTCATGACAATCTTGTGAGGTAAGTATTGTTACAATCCTCATTCTACAATTGAGAAAATCAAGGTAAACAGAGATTATTCTTATCCAGGGTCACAAACCCACTGTACCACCAAGCTGCCTCTATCTGCTGAGGTCAGACCAATGAACGTTCAATGCAGCTCCCCTAGGCAATCCCAGAGTCACAGCAAAAGGTGAGACTACTTCATGCCAAGTGTAGTGCCCAGATAAACCTATACGAGCTACCTCTGGAAAGAGTCCTAGACACAGCCCTTAGCACAGGGGAAAAAGATCTTCCATTGATCAAACTCCCTATTTCTTAACCAGTACCAAATTGTTTTTGATAATTATTGTTTTGTAGCATAGTATAGCATAGTCTTTTTCAGGGCTTTGGTGTCCAACTGGCACTCAACTTTCACCTGTGGCTCCAAGAGAAGCTATAGTAGCATGCATAGTATACCATTCCAGCTGTTGAGCTAAGCCAGATTGAGGGTAAACAAAGGATCAAAAATCTGTTGATAAGTTAGGGGGTTGTCTATGCCAAGCATGTGAGGACTTCTACCAGTAAAATGGATGAATGAGAACAATGTATTCCAACTGCCATGAAGGCATCTAAAGAAGGCTTTGTGGAGTGCTTAGGGCCTGGTCACACATCAAACACTTAAAGATCATCCACAGCATCCTGGAGTATCCCCATTAGTCTTGACTTTTGTCTTGCCACCAGACTTTGATGACTCTGGAAAAGAGAGTGAGGCTGCCAACTTTGTGCAACTCTTCCCAACTTATATGTAATTCATGCATGAGTCAAGACATCACTCTTTGATATCATTGATCCTCTTCTAAAACAAAGGACAAACAACACTATAGTTTCATATCTGATATTGATGGACTTTCTTCTTTCTCACTCTTTCATTAAATCCCTTCAGACTCATGACCTTTTCTACCTTCAGTTTAATTTCTCATTATTTTTTCTCATTCAAAGTAATTATTTTTGGTATTTAGAGTTGTATGGCATTTAATAATTAAAGTACTTTGATATTATTGCCATTTGTATTTTTATTGGCACAACCTACTGATGGACAATTAATATCTCCAATTGTGTAGGTCTTGATTTTTGTAAAGATTGATTTACTGTTGGATACACATTTTCCCTTAAAGTGTCTTAATAGAGAGATTCCCACATACTTCACAAAATGTTGTAGTTATTTTGAATGGAATTTTGTTCCCTACCTTTTCTTCCTTAGACATAATATAAAGAAACAGAGAGGTCTTTGTGAATTTATTTTATATTCTGCAACTTTTCTGAGAAGCATTTAGATGAAAAAATCAACAGATATCTCTGATTAGATTCTAATATCTGAGCAGAAAGGGAATGGAAGCAAAATGTAAAATTAAGAGCCTTTCTTCAATCAATATATGGTTAAAAGCTATGAATAGATATTTTCATGTGAAAATAAGCAGTCTGTCAATAACCATACGGGAATCAAATCACTAATAATAACAGACAGTCAAATTAAGATAATTCTGAAATTCTATTTTGTGTCTATCAGAATAGAAAAGAGATAAAAAATGAAAACAAAAAATCTTTGAGGGATTATTGCATATGCACATGTTAATACACTGTTATTGGAACTGGAATTTGGTCCAATCTTTGTGAGAAATAATGTGAATTATGCCTAAAATCAAATAAGTTCATAATCTGCATATGCCCTTTGAACAATACTAGAAATATGCCTAAAGAAGTAAAACAATGAGGGAAAGATCATATAAGTACAAAAGTAGTTATATCAGTGATTTTTATCTTCATTTTAAAAAAAGTATAAACAAAGTTTTTAACCAAAATTTGGGGAATGGCTGAACAAATTGTGGTACGTAAATGTCATGCAACATTCCCTATGTATAGAAACTATAGAATATTAGGAATCCAGAGAAATCTGGGAAAACATGTTTAATCTTATATAAAGTAAAGGCAGTCATACCAGGAGAACAATTTACATGATAAGCAAAAAATAATGTAAAAGAAAACAGCCATTAAAGACTCCTGAATTCTCATTCTTACAGTTACCCATCATGAGTTAATAAGATTGCTGAAGAAATATGCTTTCTATCTCTTCCTGGACATTCAGAATAAGATATTCATCATCATATATGACAAATATATTTTTTTGTATTTTCAACTATAGTTACTTGCTGAAACAAAAAGGAAAGTTTATTTTTTATTGAAGGAGAAAATAAGTTCAAAAGGGAATGAAAGTAGGGCAATTCAGTTACTACTCCCCTTCACATTTGATATGCACTTAATTTCTTATGACAGAAATTCATGTTTTTCTATTATTTATGATTAAGTTCATAATAAAAATAAATTTAAAAATAGATCACCCTGTAATTCAGACATCTTCCCAAAAGAATACATTTAGTAAAACATTTTTTAATTGATCTTGTCTACTGTAAAAACTAAGTGCTGTTATTGTTGAAAAGTGGTATTTTTCTTTAGACCAAATTGTATTTTAAAACAAACTTATTCCAATAGCCCAAGGAAAGCACTGGCTTTTTGTTTAAATTGTTATTAAAATGTCTTTCTTACTTGCTTGTGGGTATCAGATTTAAACATGAGGTTTGTTTCTTGACTGTCACTCAATTCTACCCTCTTACTCTCTCACCCCATCACAAGTCTGCTTGACTGTTACCATATGAAAAAAAAAAAGTCCACATTTACATGCTCAACAGAATCACTTTATTTAGTCAACAGCAACTAGTAAAATGCATGATCTACATGCATCATGAAGCAATTTAGGCTATAAAAGGCAGGGTCCCTACTCTCAAGGACTTCCTGATCAATTAGAAAAATATGGGGATGAAAATAAATAATAATAAAAAGCACATTATCAGTAAAAGAAATATAATCAGAAATCAATTTTATTTCTACACAAACATGTGAAGTGATTATTATAGTTCACTAGGTAACTAGGAGTAAGTCAAAGAAGCTTGAAAATAATCCATCTGTCCTGTAGTTTTTAAAAATGGCAGTGAAATTCAGATGGAAATTATGAGGTAGGGGAAGAACCTTATAGAAAAAGTTGAAAAGGGAAACTATATAGCCATGAACAGGTATCATGAATAGGTAATAATGGTTACCCAGCATTTTATAGTTTTTTGGGTTTGGGATAATAAGACCCAGGCAGTATCTTCTAATTGTACTTATAGAATTTGGAGACAAAATTTTAAAGCATTCCTCATTTTTTCAAAGGAATTGAGATTTTTTGAGTAAACAGAAAATGGATTCATTTTGCCCATTACATTGTTAAATGTGAAATCAATTGTTGAAGTCTTCTATATTTTTTTCTAGTATAGATATTCAGCTAGCTCTTTTTAAATAGCTATGAAACTCTTGGTATGTTGGAATAGCAATAAAAGATATGTGGAGCAGTGAAAGTATAATGCAATGTCTCTGTTGCCAAAATGCTTACCAAATAGTTGAGGAGAATTATACATTTAGAACAAATAGAGGCCCATCTAGTACCTAGCTTTTAGAAACATAATCAATGAGCATTAAATAAGCATCAGTTAATGCTAGAAACTATGCAATTTTCTTTGTAAAATATATGCAAAATTGAGTCAAGATAATTTATGTGGACAACAGGACCTTGGATATCAGAAAATATTTCCTGCAGAAGTTAGTCCTTAATCTGAGGAGTAAAGAAGCCTAGAGTTGGATTCTAAGATGCAGGAGTGAATAAAGGGTACATTCAGAGTACGGGTAATAGGCAGTGCAAAATCATGGAGATGAAAGATATAGAGGATGGAATGCTAAGTATGGGGAGTAATAAGAAAAGTGTGACATAACAATAGTGTTTGTGAAGGAGTACAGTGCGTAAGGAGATGGAGTCAAGATGGCTGAATGATAGGAAGTAGTACAGTAGAGTGTCCCTCCAAAACTCTTTTCAAAAGATCTGTGAAATTCACCAGAGTGAAACCTGGCGGGGAAATCCAGGAGGAAAAAACAATCAGTTATTTGTCTAGGTGAATTCAGCATAAGGAAACAGACAGAAAGATCTGTAGCCATTGGGAATAGGGTTAAGATGGGTGTATACACCATGTTGTACCCTGGACACTGCAGTGCCTAGGGAAAGGAAATATATTAAGGTCAGAAAAGATCCAAATCCATACCAGGGTACTCCCAGACCCATACCAGAGCACTGATGTGGAGACAAGTTGTAAATGGCACCTTTATTATCATCTACCTAGTTTACCCATCAAAGATCCAAGATGGACAGAAAAGGATACCTGGGAGTTCCCAAGTAGAGAGGTATTTGATGGCATACTAGGAAAATAGGAAGTTCAACAGAAAGCAGCCATAAGTAGTGTGGTTCCAACCAAATGGTCTTAGTTTCAACATCTCACCCAGACTCCAGAGGGATAACAAGGGCAGAAATCCTAGACCAAAGGGGAGCCTGCTATTCTGCCTGTTGGAACCCTCAGAGCTTCTTCATTGGTTGATTGGGGCTAAGTCCAGAAATATTTCACTGTTGCTTAGACCCAAACCTGGGTCAGGAAATTGCAGAGTCCTGACTATGCAAGTACATGATTGCTCTGGATCAGACCATTCTAGGAGCATTGAAAGCTTGCAAGTCTCTAGCCATTTCATGATATCTTAAAATAACACAAGGTTCAATTACTCAAGAAGGAAGCAATAGAACCAGCCTAGACATTCCATCCTGAAATGTGGCAGAATCCAGCCATAACATCAAATACAAAGTCAGGGTGAAGGCTGAAGAATTGGCAAACAAAAACTGAGTCCCACCATAAAGAGCTCTTATGATGGCAAAGGGGCACATGATTCCAAAAATAAAAAAGAAAAGAAAAGAAAAAGAAAAAGATTCTAACATATCTAAAAACAAATACTTAAAGAAAATCACAGCTTGAATAAAAATTCAACTAGAATTCCTGGAAGAAATAAAGAATTGAAAAGACAGGGTTGTTGTTTTTTTTTTTCATTTTTTGTTAATAATTGATTGTTAATTGTTAATAATCTCTGTCTTACCCTATCTCTGTCAGGTAATTCACCTTCCAGGTAAATAAAGAAATATGATGATGGAATATAATGTGTTTTGTGGTCCCTCAGCCTTTCAACTTAGGCCTAATCCTCAACTCTTCACTATGATACCCTCCCTCATGTTTAATCTGTTGCTAAGGTCTATTGATTTCAGAAGATTTGCAACATTTCTCATATACTTGACCATCTTCCCTTTTACACTGCCATCACTATGTTGCATACCCTCATCACCTTGTGCCTGCACTGCTGCAATAGCCTACTGAAGAAACTGCCTGCTTCAAGCCTCTTTCTATTTCAATCCATACTCCATTCTTCCAAAAAAGTGATTTTCCTTAAGTGAAGGTCACACTATGTCACACACACACACACACACACACACACATACACACACACACACACATTCAATGAATGTAAGTGGCTCACTGTGATCTTTAGGATCGAATACAAAACCCTCTGTTTGGCATTCAAACAATAACCTCATCCCTTCCTATATTTCTATTTTTTTCATACTACTTATCTACATGTGCTCTTCAATCCAATGACACTGGTTTCCTAACCATTTTACAAACAAAACACTCCATCTCTAAGCTTTAGACGTTTTCTTTGTCTATCCCCCCTGCCTGGAATACTCTCTTTCCTTATCTCTGCCTACTTTCCCCCTGGCTTCTATTAAGTCCCATCTACATTTGGTTTTTTTCCACAAGAAGCCTTTTCTAACTACTGAATTTTCCAGTGTCCTCCCTCTCTTAAAAACATCTCCCCATTTGTCTTGTATATAGCCCCTTCATACATGTTTGTTTGTTGTCTCCTACATTAAATTGTGAGCTTCTTGAGGGCAGAGACTTTTTACCACTCTTTGTAGCCCTATCACTTAGCATGGTGCTGGAAAATACTAGACATTTAATAAATGTTGATTGACTTTTGGCTGTTTAAGTATGAGTTATTGGAGACACGTGTTCTGCATATAGATGTTGTGTGTACGAGAAAGAAAATAAAAACCTGCTCTATACATGATGTATCTTTTGTGTACTGAGTATCCTTTTTCAGAAAGAATTTACTAATAAATTTTAAGAAACCTTAACCTTAGAAATCTTGATAAGAGTATGATAAGCCATAAAGCACATGATCCAGGGTGAGATTTTGGCATATGATTACTGGATATAGAGCAAGGGGGATGAGGGATTCAAGTTAGAGAAGAGAGAAAAGTATAGAGATGAATTTTGTTAAATATAGGTTGAAATGGGAAAGCAGAAAAATGAACTTAGAGGAATAATAATGATCTCAGAAAGTTTTAAAAGATGGACAAATTCAAAATCATCATGAGGAGAAATAATAGGTTTTGGAGCATTGGCAATTAGGGACAGAGAAAATATTATAAGGTTTTGGTTAGATAAGTTGATGCCAGCTGTTTTTTTTTACTAAGGAAATAAAATTCTCATGGGTGATAGTGAGATCCAGTTTGTGATCATCCCTGTTTTTGACTCAAGTTGGGTGAAAGAACATGTCATAGAATTTAAGGAAACTGAAGAATTGGGAGATTAGGGAACTTGAGGGACCATCAGTACAAATTCTGGGGTTCCCAAGTATAAGGAGAGGAGCTGAGAAGAGAAAGATATCAATCTAGGTGCTAAACTCATATTTCATTAGTACATGTCTTATTATATGACTTAAAATGAAATGTTATAAAAATTATCTGCCAATTCCTAT
Source organism: Phascolarctos cinereus (assembly GCF_003287225.1). Lineage (NCBI taxonomy): Eukaryota > Metazoa > Chordata > Mammalia > Diprotodontia > Phascolarctidae > Phascolarctos > Phascolarctos cinereus. The sequence goes on from NW_027555625.1 coordinate 99,940,915, forward strand.
GTGATATTTACATCAAGGTTAACCTTCAATGAATTCATTGATCATTCTCGTGAATATTTTATATAATGACAAACTACGGCTATATATTAGTTATTTGTGGTCAAAGATATCTTCATAGTGTTGTTGTTGTTTTTCTTTTGGAGGGGGTAGAAGAGATAGAGTGCAAGAGAGGATAGAAAGAGAAACACTTTCTCATCCTTTTCATTTTTTCACTTCTTTGGAACCTTTCCATCTTTAAGATATTTTGGAAATCCATTAAATACAAGATTGTAATGATATTTGTAGTATGGGTTTCTTTTCTTTCTTATTTGTATTTAGACAAATAGATCCAACCATTTTTCCCAGTTCATATTCTTAAATAACATAGTAACTGTCTCACATAGTATTTTGAACCATTTGATCTAAACTAGTAGATTCCACATATTTCTATAATCATTTATGAGAACAAATTACTTCAGGAATACTGACAGTTCTGTTGCATTTATTGGAGTTTGGCAGATATATAGTACTATAAATGGATATATTCTCTAATGTGTAATAAAGATATATATGTAATATAGATACAGATATGTGTGTGTTCTCTATACAATTCAAAGTCAACCTTAGAAATTAATTTTTGGGATGTGGGTAAAAAAGTTGTCTCAAAAATACATATAGTTTACATGTTATTATAAAGTAATATTTACCAAGAAATGACCAAAACAGAAAGACTGGTTAAGCCTAGAAAGACATTCAGAGATGTTATTTCAAAATATAAAATAAATACAATTTTAGGCAGTCTCAACCTAAAATTCTAAGTGACAGCTTCACATAAAAGAATGTCAGATTTATATATGATAGAAGGAAATATTCCTGGTACCATCTTATTAAATTCCAGAATCAAATTAATTAGACAAAATATTCACTTTGAAATAAAATCATATAACATCAACGATGACTGAGTTTAAAAAAAATACACAAAATCTTATGCTTCCCTCTGTGAATTTTTGCTGTACTACACCTGTATAAATTGTGCTTAAAAAAAACATGATTTCCTAAGTGTCCTTCAAAGGTCTCTGATATATCATATGATATGAATAAGAATACTTTTTGGGAATGTCAGGTTAGTAATTTCCTCCTCTAAAACAGGGGCTTAAGAAATGAATATGCATTATATAGATATAAACAGACTATAGATGTGTATATACATATGTATGTATGTATATATGGGCGTGTTTATGCATATATGTATATACATATGTGCTTATGATGTATGTATGTATATGTTTGTGTATATACACATATAGAGAGATTGATATAGATATATATTTGATACAAAATTGTTTTTTTCTAATTTACTGCAAATTTTCCTCTACTATCATTTTCTCCAAAGATAATAATGTCCCAGATCCCTAAGACAAGCTTTTATACTTTATTCAAACTATTTCGAAACCATGAGGATAATGTGACCACCTTGTTTTGGAACATGCTTTAATGTTAAGGACTGTTTTTTTTAGAAGAAGAATAAATCTATAATAACTATTCATTGCTCTGACACTTTTTGTCATAGCTAAGTCCCTGCTCTCAACTTCCCCAAGGATAAAAATTAACAAGAACTCTCAAGTGGGTTGGTCAGGCACTAGCAAAGATAAATTCAGCTTTGTCCACAGTAAAACTAATAGTCACAAACCCACTATGTCAACCTTCAGTCTCCCTAGAAAATGACTATCTTTGCATTGACACAAAACAAAAAAATTAAAGACTGGGGGAGGGGCTTATAGAGGGCAGCAGTAGAGATGCTTACTAAGAAATCACAAAGATAAAGAGAAAGCTATAGAAGTGAGGAAATTAACAATTTGTATAGAAATTTGGCTTGTAGTATGGGAAGCAAAGAGTCATACAGATGGAATACTGAAATAAGATTCTTCTAATACCTAAAGATATATGTTAGAATATATTCAATTTTCTTCTACCTTTTCTATTATAAATTCTAACATGAAAAACTTCCCCAAAGTTTCTATCACTTCATTTGGGCAAAAAATTCTCCCTTTTTGGTAAGAATCAGATTAGATTAATTCCAGGTTAACAATTGGAGCACAATTAAAGTTTCCTTCATTACCTCCTCCCCTTATGAAGAAATAAATTATTAAAGCAATATAATGAGTACTAACTATTCTAATTTCATTAGATCAATACAATTCCACCAGATATTTAGATAATTGAAGTTCCCCCTCATGCCTTTTTGTTATATTTTTGTTCCACTTCATATACTCATTATTTATTTTCTTTTTCAGGTAAATGGTCTGTAATGTAGTCTAATGAAGTATCAGTTCTGCCTTTATTGATCTTTACTGAAATATTCTACCTCATGCTTTTCCCCTTCTGTTCTTAGATTTCCTTACATAGTAGTAACAGCCAATCTTTCCATATTATTTAAAGTTTGTGGAACACCATATGTGTGTGTTTGTGTGTATATGTATACACACACACACATATATACACACGTACATATATACATACATGAATGCATACATATATATACACATATCCTATATATATATATACACACACACACATAGAGAGTGAAAGAGAGAGAGCATCATTTTTAATCCTCAAAATAGTTCAGATAAATAATTATTCCAATTTAGTGATGAGAAAAATGAGGTCCAGAGAGGTTAAGTGAATCACCTGGGGTCATAGAGCTAGAAAAAAATCTTACAGCAGGTATTTAAATTTAGGTCATTCTGATTTAAAGCCCATCATTTTATCCACTACTTGACATTGCCCTTCACATGAAAATATAATCTTAATAAACAATGCTATTTACTATGTCCTCTTTATCTATTTTTTTTCTTGTTTAATAATGTATATTCTACCAGAGGAACCTTTCAAATTTCATTCTTCTACAACATAATGAAAGATTATATGCTTTAGCAGATAATATGATAGACTTGGAGTCAGGAAAGATCTAAGTTTATATCACTTCTCAGGCACTCTCTAGCCATGGGAACATGCACCAGTTGCAGGAAATCTACTTGTGTTTCATTTGTAAAATGGCTGTAATATTAATGATATTGCTTCCTTTATTGTTTTATTGTAAAATCAACAGATTATATATGTAATTATTTTTCAAATTTAAAAATGATACGTGAAAGTAAGTTATTTTGGGTTAAAATGTACCTATTTGTGTTAATATAGGTAACTCGTCTTCTTTGTGACTCATATTTTGCACATATTCACACAGCCATTTGACACCATGAATTTTATTCTTTAATCCCATATTGTTTCTGGATTTAAAGAAATCTCTTCACTGTATAAAATATGGAAAGTATAGTTCAGAGATTGTATTTTAAAAAAAGGATTAAGGTTTCAAAGGATCATTATAGGAAAAAAATAAGATGATCTTTGGCTACATTAAGAGAGGCGTAGTTACAGGGAGATGGTAGTGTTGTGCTGTATCATTAACAGATCACATTTGGTGTTCTGAGTTTAGTTCTGGGAGGTACAGTTTACACAAGATCTTAATAAGAGAAAGATGGAGGAGGAAAAGGAGAAAAAATAAATTGTTGAAAAATGAAATGAGAGTGAGATGGTCCATCAATCCATACCATAGGAGGATAGATTAATGGAAATGGAAGAATTTAGCCTAGAGAAGAAAAGACTCATTTGGGATGATAGGCTGATTCAACTACTGAAAGGACTACCTTGTGCAAGAGGGTTTTACATGTTCTTTGTCCTCAAAAGGTAAAACTGGGAATAATGCATGGAAATTGAAATGAAATACATATAGCCTTGTTGTCACAAAAGTTTTCCAACAATCGGTGCTATTCAAACATGGAATAGGTAGTCTCAAGAGTTGCCTGTCATTGAAGTTCTTCAAGGAGACTTTGGATGAGAATTTGACAGGCATGTGCTATTAGAGATTCTTTTTCAGAAACAGGTTGAATTGGATGACTGCTGATGTCCTTTTCCTTTTTTAAGTTATTTTTTTGAAATTTTTTAGGCAATTGGGGTTAAGTGACTTGCCCAGGGTCACACAGCTAGTAAGTGTCAAATATTTGGTCTGAGGCCAGATTTCAACTCAGGTCCTCCTGACTTCAGGGCTTGTGCTCTATGCATTACGCCAACTACCTGCCCCCAGATGCCCTTTTCTACTATATTATTATGTAATTCAATGCCACACAGGCAAAGAAGTAAGCAATAATAATAATAATCAACTACATAGTATTTTAAGATTTATCAAGCACTTTACAAATATCTCATTTTCACAACAACCTTAAGATGTACTTACAGACAAGGAAATGGGCAGACAGAAGTTAACTGACTTGCTATGGGTCATATAGCTAATAAGGTTCTGTGGGTGAATTTGAACTCAGGGATTCCTCATTCTAGGTCTAGTATTCTATCCATTGCACCACTTAGCTACCTGGTGACACCTAAATTTATATTATTCAGCCATATTCTTATATGAAATGAGTACTCAAATTTCAAACTAACTAAAACTATTTATTTGAACAACTCTCTGGAACCTCAAACTGAACGTATCCCAAACTGAATTTTTCATCTTTTTCTGATCCCACTCAATTTTCTACCTTTCCTGTCTTTGTCAATAATTCCATTATTATCTCATAGTCAATTGTCCTCAAAAATTTTGATCAGCCTTGACTCTTAAATTTATGTCACACCCCAAATGCAGCTAAATGCCAATTCTTATTGATTCTGTCTCTGCAATATTTGAAAACATGTCTTATCTTTTCTGTTTTCATTGTCATTCCATCAAATCAGGGCCCTCTGCAACTTTCTCACTTATTTTAAATATAAGTTCTAGTGATGGCTTTTGTTTCTTTACATCACAATCATTTGTGAACTATTTATTCCAGTGTACCTCAAACCATGTTTGTACCTTCTTTATTTTAAAGAAAAGAAACTAAACAAGACCACCTAATATAGTGACTGCACCTGAAAATGTATACAACATTCTTCCAGGACAGTCCATCAGCTTTCTAATATTATTCTCATGTCCAATCTTTCCCTATTCTATTTGATACAGTATACAGCTATGCTATCTCCTTCTTGGGAAACATTAGTCACTCCCCATTGTCTATTGAATAACATTTAAATTCCAGAAAGTGGTTCCACTCAGTTTTCCTGGGCATCTTATATGCATCTTCTTCATATAAACTGTAATCTTGCCTCACTGAACTTAACCTGTCTTATACTCTTTTCCACGTCTATATCAGGGCTCTTCATCCTCTAGAATAGGCACCCTTAATAAAATAGGGAGGCAATCAGAAAGTATTATCAAGCTGTCAGTGGCCTTTTGATACAGAATAGTGTTCATCCAACTTCTTCGGTGTTCTCTGTGCCCAAGACACCGAACAATTTACAACAACCCCTTGAACAAAAAAACTTCTTTGGGATTCCATAAATTTCTTATATAATTATATTTAACTATAGTGGATCCTTTGTAATCTTATTTATTTCCTTTTATGAATTTGTGACATTATTTTGAGAAGGGGTCCATAGGTGTCACCAGATTGTTAAAGGGGTCCATCATACACACAGACACAGACACACACACACACAGACACACACACACACACACACACACACACACACACACACACACAAACATTACGAACTCTTTCCGTAAGGTATTCATATAGTTCTACTACACATATATTTTACCTGCCTGTCTACCTTCCCAGAATAATCTCTTCCAAGATAATCAGTTCTGTTGCAACAGTATACCAGACTAGGATATGGAAACAGTCTGAGAGTTCTGACTCCCACTGATGTTACCCATTACCTGCAGACAATTCCACTACAGGACAGAGGCTAGTGGCCCTAGAAGAGTTATGAGTAGTATTTACTGCCATCTTCCCACCACAGAAAAATTGTCTTGCCTCTCAGATCATAGTAACATTCTGTAAACTTCTTTTTGATCCTCTGTTCCTATAATATCCCTCTTTATTCCTTCATTCTCACCTGTTAAAATCCTACCACAGTTCAAGGTCCACCTTAGATATCATCTCTTTCCTGAAGCCCTTCTTGACTGTCAACCCAAAATAATCCCTTCTGAAATCTCTCACAGCTCTTTGTCTGTGTTTCTCTTATTCCATTCCTTTCTTTTACAGGTGAGAAATAGAAATATTGCCTTTATTAGACTGTAAAGAGACATCTTAGCACAGTAAGTGGAGAGATACCCTTGAAACCAGGAATATCTGAGTTCAAGTCTCACCTGTGATAAATAACTGTTTTGTAACTTACTATAAGCTAGTCATTTACTCTTTCAATGCAACACATTAAGATTATAAATTGTATAGAGTATGTCAACCTCCAGTAGTAAGAAGAATTCTCTAAGCAAGAATTTCTTTTTACCAGTGAAGTCACTGCTGTAGCTCTTATCCCAAAATGATATTTATAAAGTACTTTGCAAACCTTAAAGTGCTATACAAATACTAGCTGTTAGCTAATATTATTCCTATCCTTAGGAACTATAAGCTTCTCAGTGTCAAGGAGTGAATCTTATTTATTTTTTTATTCCTCATAACATCCCAACCATAGTAGGGTAGGCACTACAATTTTGCTGAAGTCAATTTTGTTGCATTCCAATCATCCTATATACTCTGTGCTTACACTATGTTACTTCTAAAACATACATATTAGAAATACATAATCTAAGAATCCACAACTATTCACACAATTCACCCAAGAAAATAAAATACTCATTTTCATTGACTAAAGCAAAAAAGTATCTCACCATCAAAAGCGGCTGATTGAAAAAAAGCAACATTTCATATCTGGAACCAAACATGGTCTACAAATCCTATTGCAACTACAAATCTTTTCCCAAAGTAGCAAATTACATTTGTCTAATGACGAATGAAACTGATAATGAAATTATGTTAATACATCTCATCAGCAATCATGAAATCACAGAAATCCTAAGGCAGAAGGAACCTCAGAAAATATATAGTCCAGGGGCAGATAGGTGGTGCAGTAGATGGAGCACTGGCCCTGGAGTCAGGAGGACCTGAGTTCAAATCTAGACTGAGACACATGATCCTTCCTAGCTGTGTCCCTGAGCAAGTCACTTAACCCCATTGCTGAGCCAAAACAAACAAACAAACAAACAAAAAACAACAACAATGAAAATATATAGTCCAACTTCTGCTTTAAAATAAATCTATTTTTAATATAGCAGGAGACATGGCTTCTAGCCATGGTTCTTCCACCGGCCTGTTAATATGATCCTGGGCAAATTACTAAATCTTATAGATTTTATTTCTTACAAATTAATAAAGGGGGGATAATTTCTAAGATTTTTTTTTCCATTTTGGTTATTACCAGATGAAAGAGAATGTGCTGCAAGCAGCCAGAAAGAAACAATTTAAATATCATGGAACCACAGTCAGGATTACACAGGAAATTGCAGCTTCTACATTAAAAGAGTGCAGGGCATGGAATACAATATTCCAGAAGGCAAAGGAGCTTGGAATGCAGCCAAGGATAAATTACCCAGTAAAAATAAGCATCAATTTTCAAGGGAGGAGATGGATATTCAACAAAATAGGAGACTTCCAAACTTTCCTAATAAAAACACCAGAGCTCAACAAAAAATTTGATCTTCAAGTACAGGACTCGAGAAGGACATAAAAAGGTAAATGGGACAGAAAGATACAACATGTTGTTAATAAGGGGTGGCTGTTTAAATCCCTACAAGGGAATATGACACTTGCAACCCTTGAGAACTGTATTGTTATTACACCATGTTAAAAGAGTATACATAAAGAGGGTGGATATTAGTTCACTTTGATGTAATGATAAAAAAAAATCTAATCAAGTGGGTTAAATGGATCCAAAGAGTTGATTAATCTGATCTTAGAAAATGTACTGAGAAAGGAGGAGGCAGAAAATGGTAAATTACATTACAGAAAAAGACACAAAATCCTATTACAGCAGAGGGAAAGAAGCGGGCAGTGAGCATTGTTTGAACCTTACTCTCATCAGATTTGGCTCAAGAAGGGCATATAATCAGGTATAGAAATCTAACTTGCCCTATAGGCAGTAGGGGGGGAAAGGGAAAGAAAAGGGAGGGGGTAAAGAAAAGGGAGAGGGGGAAAGAAGGGAGGGAAGAAGCAGTAAGAGTAAAGAGGAAGAAAAAGGAAAGGGATAATAAAAGGGAGGAGGGACTGAAGGAGGTGCTGGTCAAAAGCAAAAAAACTAGTGAAGGGGAGAAAGGAAAAAGGAGAAAGAAAAGCATAAATGGGGGGGAAAAGGATGGAGAAAAAGACACAGACAGCAATCATAACTGTGAATGTGAATGGGATGAACTCTCCCATAAAACGTAAAAGGATTGTAGAATGGATTATAAACCATAATCCTACAATATGTTGTTTACAGGAAACACATTTGAAAAAGAGTGACACATACAGGGTAAAGGTAAAAGACTGGAGCAGAATATATTATGCTTCAGCTGAAGTAAAAAAAGCAGGGGTACAATCCTGATCTCAGACAAAGCAAAAGCAAAAATAGATCTAATCAAAGGAGATAAGGAAGGAAACTACACCCTGCTAATAGGCAACATAGACAATGAAGTAATATCATTACTAAATATATATGCACCAAATTGTATAGCATCCAAATTCTTTTTTTAATACAAATTTGTTTATTTTTAGAATACACTTTTCTCTGGGTGGTACATGGCACATACACAAAAATTGACCATGTACAAGGGCATAAAAACCTCACAGTCCAATGTAGAACGGCAGAAATATTAAATGCATCATTTTCAGATCATGATGCAATAAAACTGTTATGTAATAAAGGGCCATGGAAAGATAGACTAAAAAATAATTGGAAAAAATAATCTAATCCTAAAAAATGATTGGGTCAAACAACAAATCATAGAAACAATCAATAATTTCATTCAAGAGAATGACAATAATGAGACAACATACCAAAACTTATGGGATGCAGCGAAAGCAGTTCTTAGGGGAAGTTTTATATCTCTAAATGCTTATATAAATAAAATAGAAAAAATGGAGATTAATGAATTGGGCATACAACTAAAAAAACTAAAAAGAACAATTAAAAATCCTCAACAAACAATTAGAAATATTGAAAACCAAAGGAAAAATTAATAAAATTGAAATTAAGAAAACTATTGAACTAATAAATCAAACTAAGAGCTGGTTTTATGAAAAAAACACAATAAAATAGATAAACCTTTGGTTAATTTAATTAAAAAAAAGAAAGAAGAAAACCAAATTACTAGTATCAAGAATGAAAAGGGCGAAGCTACACCAAGGAAGAGGAAATTAAAACAATAATTAGGAATTATTTTGCCCAACTATATGCCAACAAATTTGACAATCTTAGTGAAATGGATACATATTTACAAAAATATAAATTGCCCAGATTAATCAAAGAGGAAGTGAAATACTTAAATAACCCCATCTCAGAAAAAAAATTGAACAAGCCATTGATAAACTCCCTAGGAAAAAAATTTCCAGGGCCAGATGGATTTACATGTGAATTCTATCAAACATTTAAAGAACAATTAATTCCAATACTATATAGACTACTTGGGAAAATAGTGAAGAAGGTGTCTTACCAAATTCTTTTTATGACACAAATATGGTTTTGATACCTAAACGAGGAAGACTCAAAATAGAGAAAGAAAATTATACACAAATTCCTCTAATGAATATAGATGCAAAAATTTTAAACAAAATACTAGCAAATAGATTGCAGCAACTTATCACAAGAATAATACACTATGACCAGGTAGGATTTATACCAGGAATGCAGGGTTGGTTCAATATTAGGAAAACTATCAGCATCATTGAGCATATCAACAACAAAACCAACAGAAACCACATGATCATCTCAATAGATGCAGAAAAAGCTTTTGATAAAATACAACACCCGTTCCTATTAAAAACACTAGAAAGCATAGGTATAAATGCAGTCTTCCTTAAAATAATAAATAGCATATCTCTAAAACCTTCAGCAAGCATTACATGTAATGGGGACAGTCTAGACATTTCCAATAAGGTCAGGGGTCAAACAAGGATGTCCATTATCACCACTGTTATTCAATATTGTACTGGAAACCTTAGCTTTAGCAATAAGAGAAGAAAAAGAAATTGAAGGCATTAGAATAGGCAAAGAAGAAACAAAGCTATCACTCTTTGCAGATGACATGATGATATACTTAGAGAATCCTAGAGAATCAAGTAAAAAGCTACTTGAAATAATAAACAACTTCAGCAAAGTTGCAGGCTATAAAATAAACCCACATAATCATCAGCATTTCTATATATTACAAAGCCCAACAGCAAGAGATAGAAAGAGAAATCCATTTAAACTTACTGTAGACATTATAAAATATTTAGGAGTCTACCTCCCAAAACAAACCCAAGAACTCTATGAACACAATTACAAAACACTTTTCACACAAATAAAATCAGATCTAAATAATCTGAAAAACATCACTTGCTGATGGGTAGGCCGAGCTAATATAATAAAAATGACAATCCTACCTAAGCTAATTTACTTATTCAGTGCCATACCAATCAAACTACCAAAAATTATTTTTAGAGTTAGAAAAAATAATAACAAGATTCATTTGGAAAAACAAAAGTCCAGAATATCAAAGGAACTAATGAAAAGGAATGCAGGGGAAGGTGGCCTAACAATTCCAGATCTTAAATTGTATCATAAAGCAGCTATCATCCAAACTGCTTGGTACTGGCTAAAAAATAGTGAGGTGGATCAGTGGAATAGGTTAAATATATGAGACACAGTAGTCAATGACTATAGTAATCTATTATTTGATAAACCCAAAGAACCCAGCTGAAACAAGGCATAGACCCAAATCTCACACCATATATCAAATTAAAGTCAAAATGGGTTCATGACTTAGATATAAAGGCTGAAACCATAAGTAAACTGGGAGAACAAGGAATAGTTTACTTATCAGATCTATGGAGAACAGAAGAATTCATGACCAAACAGGAGACAGAGAACATTATGAAAAGCAAAATGGATTATTTTGATTACATTAAATTGAAAAGTTTTTTCACAAACAAAGCCAATGCAACTAAGATTAGAAGGAAGGTAGAAAATTGGGAAAGAATTTTTACAACCAGTCTCTCTGATAAATGCCTCATTTCTAAAATATATAGAGAATTAAGACAAATTTATAAGAACACAAGCCATTCCCCAAGTGATAAATGGTCAAAGGATATGAACAGGCAATTCTCAGATGAAGAAATTAAAGCCATGTATGGTCATATGAAAAAATGATCTGAATCATTACTGATTAGAGAAATGCAAATCAAAACAACTCTGAGGTACCACATCACACCTATCAGATTGGCCAGCATGACAAAAGAGGAAAATGATAAATATTGGAGAGGATGTGGGAAAACTGGAACACTAATACGTTGTTGGTGGAGTTGTGAAATGATCCAACCGTTTTGGAGAACAATTTGGAACTATGCCCAAAGGGCTACAAAAATATGCATACAGCAATAGCACTTCTAGGGCTATATCCCAAAGAGATCTAACAAATGTGAAAAGAACCCACATGTACAAAAATATTCATAGCAGCTCTTTTTGTGGTGGCAAAAATTGGAAATTGGGAGGATGCCTATCAGCTGGGGAATGGCTGAACAAGTTTTGGTATATGAATGTAATGGAATACTATTGTGCTATAAGAAATGATGAACAGGCTGACTTCAGAAAAACCTGGAAAGACCTATATGGTCTGATGCTGAGTGAAGTAAACAGAACCTGGAGGACTTTGCACACAATAACAGGCACGTTATGCAATGACTAATATTGTTAAACAACCCTTCTCATCATTACAGGGGTCTAAGACATCTCCAGAGTCCTTGGGGTGCAAAATTCTGTCCACATCCAAAGAAAGAACTATGAAAGTTGATTTGCTATCACTTATTTTGACCTTCTGCTGAGTTTTGTTTCATATTTCTGATGGTTCCTCCTATTAGTTTTAATTTTACTTACAACTTCACTAATGTGAAAATATGTTTTATAGAAATGTAAATGTAAAGCCTATGTCAGATTGTACAGTGTCTTGGGGAGGGTGGGGAGGAGGAAGGGGGAGAAAAATTTTCAACTCAAAAGCATATGGAAGTGATTGTTGATAAATCAATAAATTAATAAAATTGGAAAAAAATAAAACTCATAGTTTTAGGGAATTACCTAAAACAGTGGTGTCAAACTCAGATATAATAAGGTGAGAGGGCCTGGACTCTATAGTACTAAGGATCCCTGAAAGCCACATATTGTGACTTAGAAAATCAAATACTATACTTATTTGCATTCTATTGTATTTTTATTTAGCAAAATATTAATTATCTTTTAATCTTTTTCTAGCACTCAGTGGCTGGCAAACTGTTTCACACCTCTGGCTGAGAGCACTGTAAGATTAAATAATTTGCCCAGAGTCATGCAGTCAGTATGTGTCAAAAGTGGGATTAAAAACCTGTTTATCCTCACTTTGAGGCTACCTCCCTCACCACTACTTCATACTGTCTCTGTTAAACTATTATTAAATTTGGAGTTCAGGGATATGAATTTGGATCCTGGCTGACACTCAGTACCACTGAGACGACCAGTACCAAAGCACAGAGACAGAGATTGAGGGTAATAAGTGAGGAACAGTGAGGAGGTCACTTTTCATTTATCACAGAATGTGGGAGAGAGAGTAATATTTAGTGAGGCTTGAAAGATAGGTTTGGGTGAGATAATCAAGACTTATTAAAGCTAAATAGCTAAATATTTTATTCTAGAAGCAATAAGGAGCCCCTGGGAGATACTAAGTCAGGGAACAACAGCCAGATTCATGCTTAAGGAAAAGTACTTTGCCAGTCTTGTATAGGATACAACACAATAGGGAGAGATGAGTTGGGGAGACCAATTCAGAGTGAATTGCAGTAATAGAGGCCAGGTAGGAGAAATATTGCAGAGTTAAAAATAGTAAGATTTGGGAGCTGATTAGGCAGTTGGGGTAGAGGGAAGACTTGAGATACCACTCAGGAAATGTACTACAGAGTGTGAAAGAATGGTAATGTTCTTTGCAGATTTAGAGATGTGTGTTTGTGAGCAGAGATAATCATGGTGTTTTGGACGTGCTGAATTGATGTTGTTTCGGGGACACCTATTTTGAAATATCCTTGCCCTACCACTTTGATCAACTCTATGCTTTCTAAAAAATAATGAATTAATCAATTTTCTTATCTAAAAAGATGGAGTTAGACCTGATGATAGCCATGCCTGCATCCACTCCAACATTTTATATTTTTGATTTTATGTAATTAATATGCCTCCAGAATCTGTTATTGGAAAAGTCTACTGTGTAAAAAAAAAACCAAATACCCACACTTCCCCTATCACAGCCTTACAGGAAAGGCAACCCAACCTTTTTAAAACTCAATAAAAATAAAAGGATTGAGCACTTATGTAAACGTAGTCAGCACCAGAAACTCTCACAATCATATTTTTACTTACAGCATGAGTTCCCTCTGACTCTGCCATATTTGCTATTCCCAGCAGGTATCTATGAGATAAAAATGGCCCGGACACAACATTGCTAATCGTGCATTGCATTTCAGCTGAATTTCTGAAGCTAGTGAGATTTGGGAAAGGGAAGCTGGGCAAATCTATCCTGACAAGCTGACTACACTGGGAGAAGGTCACCAGGTCCATTTGTTTTTTCTCATTTTGTTTTTGCTATGTAAGCAGTGACAGGATCCAGATTCCTCTTTTAGGTGGTGCAGCACAAGGCATTTGCTGCCTGGTTTATATTCATTTATGCAAGGATTTAACTAGGCAGGGAAATGTTCGGACTAGGTTCTTAAGGGGAAAACAACCTGGAGGAGGCTTTTCTGTGCCTTGAGCTATGAGAAATGATGTGACTCACTCTAAAGACGATGTAGAATAGTGGAAAGCAATATACAACATGAACTCTTCAGAAGCTCTTCAGAAGCTTTTAGTAGTCAGGCCACCTGCTAATTCCAGGCCTGACAAAGGAAGCAGCATGTATTTGAAATGTCTAAGGGTGCAACACTTCACTGGGACTTTGAGATGAGCACTCAGAGTCTTATGACTCATGAAAATGGGAGTTAAAAAAGGGCTTCGAGATTATCAAAGTCAAACAAACTTATCTTACAGATTCACTAATTGAGGCCCAAATAATAAAAAAAGCAGTTCCCCAAATTGAGAGAACTACTTAGTGGCAAAGCAAAAACACAGAACCATAATAAGAAGTCCAGGCATCTAAGGATCAGACCGAAATGTAGGGATGAGTCATTTTAGTTGACTGTGGAGACTAGGCATAATAACAACTGTACCTAGTATTGTAAAGCACTTTAAGGTTTTCAAAGTGCTTTATGGATAGTATCTCAATTTATTCTTACAACTACCCTGGGAAGCCATTATTATCATCATTTTATAAATGAGGAAACTGAGGCAAATAGCTCAAGTGACTTGCTCAGGGTTGCAGAGTTAAGAGACTGGATTTGAACTGAGGTCTTCCAGACTCCAGATCCAGCATTTCATCCATTCTGCTACCTAAATGCCTCTGATGTTATATGACTATATTTATGCTGAGGTAGACTGGTTAAAGAAGTCATGACAATTAAAGAGACTTTAATTTAATTAACTGTTTACAGTTGGGAGACCTGGGTATACAAAGGAGCCAGGATTTTGGTTGGAGAAGAAAGTTGTGAGCCAGGTACTAAACTTCTTAGGCAGGAAAGTGAATGATCTGTAGTTCCATAGATGACAGCAACATCTATCTGGACAATATAGATTGAATTTTAAAAGAAGAAAGATAAAAATGACTTGTTTGGGGGTAGCAACTGAACAGTGGTAGCAAAGAAAAGGTCTGAACATTGCAGTGGTGACTAGGGTGTATGGCTACACCTCTTAGTATTGTCTAAAAGGGCCATTCACCTTTAAATAAGATGCCACAGTTTTCAATTCTGTCAGTGCCTCTGTATTGCTAACATTTGTCATTTCTTACAACATAGTATATTATTATGCTATATTATATTATCCATTATGTTCATGTGCCGTGATTTGTTTACTTTATATGCAGTCAATGGACGGCGACTTCTGTTTTTACTACTGCTAGTAGTACTACTACTAAAATTAATATTACTACTACCACTATTACTGCTGCTGCTGCTGCTGCTGCTGCTGCTGCCACTGCTATTACTACTACTAATTGCTAGCATATATGTAGTAACTATAAAGGATATCACTGGATCCTTTCCAAATGGAGGAGAGGGAGAATAGGCACCTATTATGTGTTGGGCATTCTGGTGCATTACATTTTGGGGGTTTTTTTTGATCCTCACAACAATTCTGTGAGGTAGGTGTTGTTATTATTCCCATTTTATAAAAGAGAAAACTGACCACCAAGGTTATAAAACTATTAAGTGACTGTGGCTAGACTTGAATTTAGGTCTTCTTGACTCTAGGCCAAGTACTCTATCCATTATGTTCCCTAGCTACATATTGTTTACAATAATTAGATATCAGAAAAAGTGCTATTCCAAATATTCTGGGATATATTAAAATTATTTTTAATCAATGGCCTACTTGTGGCATAAGCCTAATAATGGAATGGGTATAAATACTTAGTCCCTTTAATTGCTTAGTTTCAAGTTGCTTTAGAAAATTTTTGTGCTGATTCCCAGCTTCAATAACAACCCACCAAAGTGCCTAAGTTCACATAATTCCTCCAACATAGGCTATTGGCAATTTTCAGAATGTGAGGTGAAACATCAGGGTTTTTTAAAATTTTATTTATATTATTATTTATGATTTGGAAAATGATTGTTCGTATTTTTACTTATCTATTGGGGAGTGACTTTTAGAGGTTGTATACATGTATATTTTTATATATTCACATTTATGCACGTATGTGTATACATATATAAACTTAAATGTGTATATATAAACACATACATGTTTAAGTATATATATATATATATGTATATGTATATATATATATACATATATACATATATATGCATATGTATGACTATAAATTTAAACTGACATGTAAATGCATGCACCTTATTCACGAAAATCTTATCAGAGGAATTTGATTTTAAAAATTACCACTTGGGGTAGCTATGTTGCACAGTAGTTAGAACACTGGCCCTGGAATCAGGAGGACCTGATTTCAAATTCTGACTCAGATACTTGACACTTATTAGTTGTGTGACCCTGGGCAAGTAACTTAACTGAGATTGCTTCCAAAAACAAAAAAACAAAAATAATAACAAAAATGTTACCATTTAACCACTTCCCTTCTTATGGTACATATATTAATTTTGTATGTGCAGGACCTTTTTGCTTTCTTATAATCAATGTTATGTATTTTATCTTTTGCAATTATTGCTATCTGTTGTTTGGCTAAGAAAACATATCTTCTCATGTCTGATATCTTTAAAGTCAAGGTAACATATACATTCAGAATCTATTGTAGAGTATTGTGTATATATGTACCAAACAACCTTCCACCTTAAACAATAGTTGTTTTTGTTTTTATCAAAAAGAGAGTTCATTACTAAGTAATTTATGTTGTCCAATTCATCAAACACTAGGTAATTGAGTTCTACTATTTCTACTTTTACCCAAATTTTGGTAATTACTACTTTCTAATATACTTTGATATCTGGAAGTCTCATTCCACGTAAATCTATACTTTTTACTTTTGTCCCCATTTGGTTTTTCAGAATTAATTTGGGTATTTTATTGATTTCTATAAAGCGTCTTTTTGATTATTTGATCGATAGAGTGTACAATTTTGAATTATTTGTTAGAATTATCATGTTTATTGTTATGGGCCAGCCATGAGCAGTGAATATTCCCAATTATCCTCTTCCTCTAATATTGCACTATTTTTTCTTGTTTTCTTTAAGAAATATTGCTTTAGCTCTATTTTCTTTAACAATTTGTTCAGTTTTATATTTCCTTTTTTATTTTTCTGTTACATTTGTCCAATGTTAAGAGGATTTTAAAATCTCCTGCCAATTTTGTTGTCTATGTTTTCTTGCAATTGTTCATCTTTCCTTTACGAATATCGATGCTAAGACATTTGTAGCATATTCAGTTTAATGTTGATATTTCTTTTTCTTTGATTCTTTTCAGTATAGAGAAATTTTCTTAAATATAATTTTATTTTGTGAGTTTTCATCCTTGTTTTCTTTAATATCATGATTGTAATTTGCTTTTTTGATTCACATGATATGGAATTAATTTTGTTTTAGCCCTTCATTTTTATTCTGTATTTCTTTGTTTTAGTTGTATTTATCATAAGTAGAAGGCAGCTGGGTTTTTATTTCTTATTCAAACTGTCATTCTTTCTTTTTTTTTTATTTCATTTGATTGAATATTTCACTCACATTTAAAATTATTAGAGTTACAATTATATTGTGCTTGATTTGCCTCTAATACTAGTTTTAATTTTCCTGAGTTAGGCTATTTTTAAATTTTTTACTCTTACTCTATAAAGAAAATACTTTGCCTCTTGAATTATTTTAGCTTGTTGTATTTTAAAGGAATCTCAATTTCACTAGTTCTTTTTTCCTGACCTTCAAGCTACTCTCCTCTCCCACCCCTTTTGTTATCCATTTCCCAAATTTCAGAGTATTGGTTAGCTTATTTGATCCTTTTTCTTTCTACCTTGAATCCAATTATCTAGTCCTGCCCTTTTTTTCTCTCAATAATAGTCAACACCTTCTTTCTCTTATTTAACTTTCTTTCATCAGTTTTGTTTTATTAATTTTTGTGCCTTTTTTCTAAAAAATTGATTTCTTTTCCTCCTTCATTTTATTATTTTTATTCCCATTTAGTATTAGACTTTACTTATTTTATTCATTGATTTATATTTCTTTATTTATTACTGCTTAATCTTGTGAATAAAACTATCTATTTTGAAATCAGTATTCTAAATAACGTTAATGTTATTTGTCCTGTAGATCTTGCTGCCTTCTCCCCCCCAACTTTTTTTTCTCTAGTGTCTTACTGTAACAAATATGAATTCCTGCAGATGATATAAAGGATAGAAATATTTCCCATTATAGGAATTGTCCTGTCCTTGATTGTGGAATTCATTATTGTATTTTTGTTCTTCCTATGATGTTTTCTCCTTATTTGCGATGGAATGTCCTGTTCTTTTAGGTGTTATTTCTTCCAAGAACTTTAATTTCCTTTCTCTGAGGTATAGGATGAGTGGTCTCCCTAAGCAAGAAATATATATATATATATATATATATATATATATATATATTAATATAACCAGTATTGGTTCCTTGTATTCCAATGCAGAACACCTCAAAGCACATGAAAGTATTCTTCAATTCAATTCAATAAAGATTTATTAGGTGCCTATTATGTGTCAGGCACTGTGCTAAGGCATAGAAAAAGATGAAAAAAAACAGCAACTGACCTCAAAGAATTAAAAATCTAGTGGCAGAGAAAATATTTTTGTGGTCATTTTATTTGTGTCTGACTGTGACCCCATTTGGGGTTTTCTGACAGAGATACTACCGTGTCTTCCCATTCCTTTTTCCAGTTTATTTTACAGATGAGGAAACTGAGTTAAACGGGGTTAAGTGACTTGACCATGGTCACCCAGATAGTGTCTGAGGCTGGGTTGAACTCACGTCTTCCAAACAAATATATACAAAGGAAGGTATATGAAGAATGTGAGAAATAATTAAAAGAGGGAAGGTATTGAAATTAAGAGGGTTTAGGGAAGCTTTCCTTTATAAGGTGGGATTTTGGTACTTAAAGTGGGACTGCCCTCTCATCATTGAAATAAGTTTCTCCCCTTTCTTTCCTTCTCTTTTAATCCCTTGCTTTTCTTATTCACCGTAGGGCATCTTGTACCTGAGAAACTATAGCTATACTTTCATTGTTAACCTTTAACTTCAGTTCAAATACATATTTTTCTCTACCTTTTAGCTTCTTTCTCACTTTTTATGAGCCTTTCATTTCTACAATTTAATCCCCACCCCCCCCAAACAAGCAAACAAACATTGAACGACCTTTAGGGGGAGCTATGAATCTAAAAAATACTATGATATTTTCAGCTTTTCCTCCATAATGACTTCTATTTCATTTTAGTTTTCAACCATGTCTCCGTATGTACTTTTAGAAAGAAATTCAATCTTATAGTCTCTCTCATTTGTTGTTTGCTTTGTTATTTTTGTTGTTAACACCATAGTTGTCCTTATCCTTTTAATTATTTTTCCCTATTTTTCCCCCCTGAGGTAATTTCTTTTGTTGCATGCATTTCCTTTAGTAGTTGTACTTTTTTTTTAACTTTTTCTGTATTTCTCTTGTCTAGGGTGATTGAAAAACACATTATCTGCTCGGGTCTTTTGATAGGAATGATTTGATGGTCTCATATTGAATGTCTATCTGTTTTCACTGGTGATCAGATTAGTGAAAAATATTCAATTAAAAAGAAGCCATCAAAACATTCCTACCAAAAAAAAAAAAATCACCAATCATTAGAATCAGGCAGATAGGTGTTACAGTGGATAGACTGCTGTGCCTAGAGTCAAGAAGACCTGAGTTCACATCTGACATTAGATACTCATTAACTCTATGACCCTGGACAAGTAACTTAACTCTGTTTGCCTCAGTTTCCTCTATTGTAAAATGAGCTGGAGATGGAAGGCAAACTACTCCAGTATCTTTGTCAAGAAAACCCCAAAAGGGGTCTAGGAGAGTTGAACGTGACAGAATTGATTGAATGAGAATAAAAATGATTAGATTCAAGTATTTAGGTTATGTCACCTTCATTATATTTTGACCCCTTTGGTTCTTTGAAACACATAATTCCATTCTGTTATTTGGTTTCTGATGGGTGTAAAATAGTTGGTATTTACATTTATTTTTCTTTGAAGATCCTTACCCTGACCACTTGAAGAATTTTTCCTTTTTCATTGGAATTATTAAATTTCAATATTTTATGCCTGGGTTTTACCATAGGCTTTTTCTTTGTTTTGTTTGTTTTCCCTCCTGGAGGTGCTATGTGGATTTTTTGTTTTGTTTTGTTTACCAATGTTTTCTGTGTTCAGAAGTTTTGGGCGGTATCCTTGTATTATTTCTTGCATTATGGTACCGAGTTTTATTGACTTTTTGTTTCCCTCTCTTTGACCTGTGATCCCTAAATTGTGTCTTTGGATCCTTTCTTTGAGATTAGTATCTTGCTTACATGGAGTGCATGTTTTCTTTTAATGTTATTCCTTTTTATTGCTCATCTTGCCTGTCTTAAGTACTATCTGTGGTAAGTCATAGCCTCTCAGTGTCTCAGGGTAGTTCTAACCCTAGCTTTTGCCAAGTAGGTGTCAGATGATCTTGTTAGAAGGATTTTCCTATACTTAAGCAATCATGATTCTCTCTCTGAACACTTTGTAAACTCTAAGCAAAAATCCTTTGGTATTTTGGCTATCATACCAAATTAATGCCTCTTAAAATCTGTTCTGAGGAAAAACAACATTTCAGCTGCTTGAAATCTTATCACATTTTGATTCATTCAATTTAGGGTCAACATTTTATAAATGACTCAGTGGTCTTTACACATTCTTATTTCCCCTTACCTATACTTTGATTATTATGTCTCCAAATATGGTCCATCGACTATCTAATCTATTTGTGGTCTGTAGAATCAAGTCACCATTGATACTGATAAGTTTATTTTCCCATCTAATGTTAAATAAAACTCATCCATGATGGGTCATAGTCTTCCAAGAGGGCAAATCACATTCAGAACTGAAGAATGTAGAAATAATAATGACAATGACAACAACCACATCTATAACCAAACTGAATTCCATATGAAAATCCTGGTGGGATTAATGAATACATGCAATAATAATGATGATGATAATGATTGCAATTATAATAACAGCAAAAACAATAACTGGCATGTATATAGAACGTTGTATGCCATCTTTGATCATTTCTCAATTGATGAATGGCTCTTATTTCTATAAATTTGACAAAGTTCTCTATATGTTTGAGAAGTGAAATATTTATCAGAGAAACACACTATATATATATATATATATATATATATATATATATATATATATATATATATATATATTTTTTTTTTTTTTTTTTTACGATAATGATTACCACCTTGGTATGTTGTTCCTATTTTCCCCTTGCTTATCTTACTCTCTCTCTCCTTTTACCCTGTCCATTCTTGTGGCCTCCCTTCTATTAGTCTGTCCCTTTTGTATTCCTTTCACTTCTTACTTTTCTGTATGGTAAGATAGATTTCTACACCAAAATGGCTGAACATATTATTCTCTCTTTGAGACAATTTTGATGAGAGTAGAGTACATGTGCTCCCCTCCCTGCTTCCCCAATTTCCCCTCCACAGTAAAATTTCTTTCAGGCCTATTTTCTGTCAGATAAGTTATCCCATTGTACCTCTCCCTTTCCACTTCTCCAAATTCAATCTTCTTTCACATCTCTTTTTTTTTTTAAGATCATCATACCTTCACATTCAACTTATAACTTTGCTTTATGTCTATGTATACTCCTTCTAACTGCCTTAATAATAAGAAAGGTTTTAGAAGTTATAAATATCATTTCCCATGTAAGAGTTTAAACTATTTAATCTTATTGAATGCCTTATGATTTCTCTTTTCTAGTTACCATTGTATGCTTCTTTTTCATCTTGTATGTGAAAATCAAATTTTCTGTTCAGCTCTGGTCTTTTCCTCAGGAGTGCTTGAAAGTTTTCTGTTTATTGAATATCCAATTTTCCCCCTAAAGCATTATGTTCATTTTTTCTGGGTAGGTAACTCTTGATTGTACTCCTAGCTCTTTTGGCGTATGGAATGTCATATTCCAGACCCTCTGGTCTTTTAAGTTAAAAGCTGCTAAATCTTGTATTATCCTGAGTACGGCTCCATTGTACTTGAATTTTTTTTTTTCTTTTTGGCTGCTTGGGGTATTTTTCTCCCTGGGAGGTCTGGAATTTGGCTAAAATATTTTGGGGATTTCTTTCAGAAGGTGATCGGTGGATTATTTCCATTTTTATTTTACCCTCTGGTTCTAGAATATCAGGGCAGTTTTCCTTCATAATTTCTTGAAAGATGACACGTAGGTTTCTTTTTTGATCATGACTTTCAGGTAGTAAAATAATTCTTAAATTACCTCTCCTGAATCTATGTTCCAGGTCAGTGTTTTTCCAATGAGATATTTCACATTTTCTTATATTTCTTTTTTCATTCTTTTGATTTTTATTTCATTGTTCCTTGATGTTTCATAAAGACATTACCTTCCACTTCCTCAATGATAACATTTAAGGAATTATTTTCTTCAATGAGTTTCTGTACTTTCTTTTCCATTTGGCCAATTCTGCTTTAAAAGGCATTCTTCCCATCATTGGATTTTTGTGCCTCTTTTACCATTTGGCCTATTCTGTTATATTTTTTTAGTGTGTTACTTTCTTCAGTATTTGTGTGTGTGTGTGTGTGTGTGTGTGTGTGTGTGTGCATCTCCTTTACCAAGCTGTTCACACTTTTTTACATGATTTTCTTTTTTCCCATTAATTTATTTATTTTTAGTTTTCAACATTCACTCCGCAAGATTTTGAGCTCCAAATTTTGTCCCCATTTCATCCCTCCCCCAACCCCAAGACAGTGTATATTCTGAATACTCTTTCCCCTAATCTGCCCTTGGTTCTATATCCCCCCTCTTCTATTATCCCCTTCCTCTTTTTATTTTCCTGTAGGACAGAATAGATTTTTAATACCCCATTCTCTGTATATCTTATTTCCCCAGTTGGCATGTGAAAACAATTTTTTTAACATGTGTTTTTAAATCTTCGGGTTCCAAATTTTCTCCCTTCCTTCCTCCCCACCCACCCTCATTGAGAAGGCAAGCAACTTGATGCTGGTTATATTTGTATAGTCATTTACATGTTTTTCTTGCATCATTCTCATTCCTCTAAGCAATATATTTTTTTAACTCTTTTACTGGATTTCTAAAATCCTTTTTCAGATCTTCTATATCCTGAGATGAATTCACATTTTATTTTCTTTGAGGCTTTGGATGCAGGGATTTTGACACTGTTGCCTTCCTCTGAGTGTGTGTTTTGATCTTTCTTGTCACCATACTACCTTTCTACACTCAGAATTATTTTACTGTTTTTTGCCTGTTTTCCAGGCTATTTCTTGACTTTTAATTCTTTGCTAAAGTGGGGCTCTGATTCCCAAGCAAAGGGGCACTGTTTCAAGAGTCAGGAATTTTTTTGAAGCTTTTTTCAGAGGTAAGTTTTTGGGATTTCCAAGGTTTAATGATCTAGGAAGAGATGTGTTTACTATTCTCATGTGTTGTGCATTGGTTTGTGAATGACCACAAGCACTCTTTTCAGCTCTGAAACTGTGACCAGGGTCCCTGCTCTACTGCAGTCTGTGTTGTGATAGTGCTCTTTCTCTCACTATGATTAAGATCCAAGACTGTGACCCAGGTTCAAGAATAGGCAAAGCAACAGAGTCCTGCCCCTAGTGCCAGCAAAAGGATCCCTCTTAATCTAAATATCCTTCTGACTCATTGTCAGAATCCCTTACTGTCTGTGGGTTGAGTGGTCAGGAAATCGCAATTGCTGCCACTGATTCAGTCATCCTGAGGCCTGGTACTGTTTTCCTAGTGTCTGGTCTTCACTGTCACAGCCACTGCTCCTTTCTCTCTCACCCTAGTGTGATAGACTTTTCCTACCAATGTTCTAAGTTGTCTTTGGAAAATTGTTTCCCTCCATCATTTCATGGAGTCTGACACTCTAGAATTTGTTTAGAGTCATTATTTAAAGGCATTTGGAGAGGTTTGGGGGAGACCTCAAGTGAATCACTGCCTTTACTCTGCGATGTTGACTTTGCATCTGTCCCTTCTTGAATATTCTTTTTTTTTTCTTTTTTTTATTTTTCTTTCTTTATAAATTCATTTATTTTTAGTTTTCAACAATCACTTCCACAAGATTTTGAGTTCCAAATTTTCTCCCTATTTCATCCTCCCCCCCACCCCAAAACTGAATGCATTCTGAATATCCCTTCCCCTAATCTGCCCTCCCTTCCATCTCCTAACCCCCTTCTCTTACCTCCTTCCCTTTCTGTTTTCCTGTAAAGCAGGATGCATTTCTGTACCCCGTTGCCTGCATATTTTATTTCCAAGTTGCATGTGAAAACAACTTTTTAACATCTGTTTGTAAAACTTTGGGTTCCAAATTGTCTCCCTTCTTCCCTCCCCACCCACCCTCATTGAGAAGGCAAGTAACTCGATACAGGTTATAATTGTGTAGTCATGCAAAAGACTTCCATAGTAGTCATGCTGTGGAAAACTAACTATATTTCCCTTCATCCTATCCTGCACCCCTTTTATTATATTCTCTCTTGACCCTGTTTTTCCTCAGAAGGGTTTGTTTCTGATTATCCCCTCCCCCAATCTGCCCTCCCCTTATCCCCTTGCCCCCTATTTCCTGTAGGGTAAGACAGCTTTCCATACCCAATTGTGAGTGTATGTTATTCACTACTTAAGCCAAATCAGATGAGAATAAGATTCACTCATTCCCTCTCATCTTCCCCCCCACTTCCTCTCCAGTGTAAAAGCCTTTTCTTGTCTGTTTTATGTAAGAAAATTTACCCCATTCTATTTCTCCTTTTCTCCTTCTCCCAGTATAATCCTCTCTCACCTCTTAACTTTATTATCTAGATAGCACCCCTTCATCTTCAACTGACCCTGTGTCCTCTAGATACCTACCTACCTACCTACCTATCTATCTATCTATCCATCCTTGTTTTTTTGCTCCAACTACCCTAATACTAACAATGGTATCCTGAGTTACAAATATCATGTTTTCCATGTAGGGATATAAACAGTTCAACCTTAATAAGTCCTTTATGATTTCTCTTTCCTGTGTACCTCTTCATATTTCTCTTACGTCTTGTATTTGAAAGTCAAATTTTCTATTCAGCTCTCATCTTTTCAAGAATGCTTGAAAGTCCTCTATTTCACTGAATGTCCATTTTTCCCCTGAAGGATTATACTCAGTTTTGCTGGATAGTAATTCTTGGCTATAATTCTATCTCCTTTGCCCTCCAGAATATCATATTCCAAGCCCTCCAATCCTTTAATGTAGAAACTACTAAATCCTGTCTTATCCTGATTGTGTTTCCACAATATTTGGATTGTTTCTTTCTGTCAGTTTGAAATATTTTCTCCTTCACCTAGGAACTCTGGAATTTGGCTACTATATTCCTAGGAGTTTTCATCTGGGTATCTCATTTAAGAGGTAATCAGTTGACTCTTTCAGTTTCTTTTTACCCACTGATTCTAGAATATCAGGACAGTTTTCTTTGATAATTTCTTGAAAGATGATGTCTAGGCTTTTTTTTTTTTTATCATGGCTTCCAGATAATCCAATAATTTTTTAAATTCTCTCTCCTGGATATGTTTTCCAGGTAGTTGTTTTCCAATGAGATACTTCACATTGGTTTCCAATTTTTCATTCTTTTGGATTTGTTTTACAGTGTCTTGATTTCTTATAAAGTCACTAGATTCCAAATGCTCTATTCTAATGTTTAAGAAAGTATTTTCTTCAGTGAGCTTTTGGACTTACTTTTCCATTTGGCCAATTTTGCTTTTTAAGGCATTCCTCTCCTCATTGCCTTTTTGGATTTATTTTGCCATTTGGGTTAGGCTATTTTTTAAGATGTTATTTTCTTCAGTATTTTTTTTGGGGGTGGTCTCCTTTAGCAACCTGCTGACTTGTTCTTCTTTATTTTCTTGCATCACTCATTTTTCTTCCTAATTTATCCTCTAATTCTCTTACTTGCTTCTCAAAAAGCTTTTTGAACTCTTCCATGCCTTGAGACTGATTCATATTTTCCTTGGAGGCTTTGGATATAGGAGTTTTGACTTTGTTGTCTTCTTCTGGTTGTGTCTTTTGATCTTCTTTGTCAAGAAAGAAATATTCTATGGTCTGTCTTTTTTTTTTGGGGGGGGAGGGGGTCAGTTTACTCATGTTCCCAGCCAGTTACTTGAGTTTTAAACTATTTGTTAAGGTAGAGGTCTGCTTCCAGTGTGGAGAATGTACTGTCCTAAGCTTCAGGAATTTTCTGCAGCTGTTTGCAGAGATACTTCTAGGTACCTGTAAATTTTCAGTTCTTCCAATGTGGTGTGATCAAGGGTGAGGTCTTTACTCCTTTTCTGTCCTGTGCTCTGGTCTATGAGTCACCACAAGCACTCTTTTCTGCCTTGGAACTGTGAGGAAGATTCTCTCTTCACCACCAATACAAACTCCACCATTCCAGCTTGCCCCAGGATCATCACCCAAAACTGTGACCCAGATATAAGCATGGGCAAAGCAAGAGAATACTGCCTCAGCACCAGCAAAGAGATACCTATAATGCTTCTCTGATCAGCCACTGGACTCCCCCTCAGTCTGTGGGCTGAGCTCCAGAAGCAACCACAGTCTTGCGCCTGAACTGGGACTGGGGCTGGGATGGAGCATCTCTATCACCATAGTCACAGACCTTTCCTACTGACTTCCTAAGTGGTCTTTGGCATTTCTGGGTTGAGAAGTCTGGAAACCACCACAGCTGCCTGTGATTCAGTCCTCTGAGGCCTGCTCCAGGTGTGCTGAGGCTTGGTCTTTGCCTAAGTAGCCATCCTGAACTGCATTCCTCTCTCAGCCCCATGCAATAGACTTTTCCAATCAACCATACAGGTTGTCTTGGGATGGAAATTTGTTTCACTCTATCTTTTTTTGGTTCTGTTGCTCTAGAATTTGTTTAGAGCCATTTTTTACAGGTATTAGGAGAGCTTTGGGGGAGACCTCAAGGAAATCATTGCTTTCACTCTGCCATCTTGGCTCTACTCCCCACCCCCTTCTTGGCTAGCTTTTAATTGTTATCTGACAAAATATCCGATCCAGTAAATATGTTTTTTTTTCTTTTCCTTGTAATTCAATTTATTTTTACAAATACTTACTAAGTACTTGCTGAATCATCTAGGTGTCTGAGTGGATCAAGTACTGGGCCTAGACTCAAAGTAGGCCTGAGTTCAAATCCCAAATCAGACATTTAATAACCATGTGACAAGGGACAAGTCAATTAAACTTTTTTTGCCTCCGTTTCTTCAAATGCAAAATACGGAAAATACCACCTACTTGACAGGGTTGTTGTGAGGATCAAATGAGATATTTGTAAAGCACTTAGCACAGTGCCTAATGCACAATAGGCCCTAAATGCTTAATCCCTCTCATCTCCCTGTTTTGGGACAGTACCTCACCAGAAAAAAAAAATGTCCCTGTGCTTGAGGAGCTTATATTGTGCTAAGGGATACATCATGTAAAAAAATAAAAGACAATTTGAGTAGAGAGACAGCCCCAAAATTTAGAGTGAACAGAAGATCTCTCTTTCATGAAGTGCTGAATTAAACCTTGAAGGAAACTAAGGATTCTCAGAGGTAGAAATGAACAATGGATACATTCCAGGCAGGGACAGTTGGCAGGAACATTGATATGTATGTACATATGTGTGTGTGTGTGTGTGTGTGTGTGTGTATATATATATTATATATATATATATATGTGTGTGTGTGTGTGTGTGTGTGTGTATATGTATATTATGTATATATATATATATACACACACACACACATACATACAAACACACATATATACTATATATTACATATACAGATATATACACATATGTGTGTATACACATACATATATTAGTTATTTTTCTAAATCTCTTGTTATATTTTTCTTCAAAAATAATTAGCTTAACCTTGAATTTTCATTTGCCAACACTACAGTAGTTACCTAGTGTGTCTATTTCTTCTCCAACTGTTCATTTGATAGCAATTACTGAGTTACCATCAGGGCACACCATATTCATTAATAATTGGTTAATAGAAGAACTCTGAATTTTCCCAGTATATATTATGAATAGTGCTTAAAAACATAAGAAAAAAAGTCTTCACTCATTGGCCACTTTTGTCAAAATAATAATTCTTAAATGTTTATTAAACTACATTTAAGAAGATGCTTCCTCTAAGGAAAGGGAAAAGCAGCACTAGGGTTAGCAACTGAATGGGTAAACAGAGCCATCTAGAACTATGAAAAGGGAAATGAAAATGAGATAAACAAAAGGACATATTTCTCACAGATCTCAAATGATATGTAAAAGGTATAAGTAAACAAAGAAGGCTAGGGGTGACAGAAAAAAATTTCTGGGTGTTTTAGAATGCCTGTTCATAATTTGTTACCTCATCCATTAATGCATTAGCAGGTAAAAATATATCACTCTCCACAACTTACAGATAAGAAGCTGTGCAACAATTTGAAGATCTAGTCATATTTTTCAATCGTATTCTAGGAGTGAATGGCAGGCCTAGGACCTTCAACCAAATATGGCAGCATTCCTAAAAATACTCTTTCTCATACTCATGGACAAATATGTAAACTGGATCTCTCTAGGACCTAGAAATATGAATCATTTTCTTTTCCCTTGAAAGCAAAAATCTCAGTCTTGTTTGTCTTCTAGTAACTTGATATCTGATTCCTTTGAATAACATTCTGAAGCCTATGCAAATTAAATGAGAGCTTTTAGTTCAGTATCAAGACATCAATCCTGCAAATGCTTTTCAGAGCTGTGTAACTGAATCTATCATTAGAAACAGATATCATTGAAAGGATTGGGATAGTAAAGTAAGTTGGTCAAAAAAAGCATTAGCTCCAGGAAAATCAGCTAGGGAGTAAAAGGAAGGTACCATAGATTTAAGCTGCCAGAAGGGCTCAGAGGACAAGAGGCCACAGAGAAAAATTGGCACAAGCTAGTATAGTCAGCATATTCTGACCATAGAACAGATGTTGTTTCCTCTATGTACTATTTTCTTATTTCTTACTGCCTACTGAGTAAGGGTAGCCATAGATCCTCAGAAGCTGAACATGTACATCCAGAAGACTGTCAAAATATCACAGTCATGCAAGTAAATCCTCCCCCTAATGGAGAGAGAGACATAATGCTAACATTCTCACACACAAGATATTATGAGTAGTGACTGCTGTAAGTAATGGCCTATGTGTGTGTGTGTGTGTGTGTGTGTGTGTGTGTGGGTGGGTGGGTGGGTGGGTGTGTGTGGTCATCACAAATTTTAGAGAGCTGATTGACAAGTGATAATGAGCACAGCAATAGGTCAGGTTATTCATGGCTCCTGTACGAGGCTTTCTCTCCATTAAGCAGACCAGCAAACAGCAGCTCACAAACAAGTAATAGCTATTGATTCTTTCCACAAGCAGAATCATAGTGTGCTAGTTGGGAACCGCCCACTGCTGTATATAATAGGTAGATCTATAAGCCTTTAGGCTTGTCAGTGAAAGAGATAAGACAGAAAAGAAAAAGGGGAAGAAGGAGGTGACTAACACCCCCCCAAAAAAAGTGCCATGTTTCAGAAAACAAGACAGTGAGTTCTGATCAATGTTGATGAAAATCTGTAACTGCTAATCCAAGCAGCAAGTCAAGGTATTTGGTTGTTAGGATTCTATAAGGCAAGAATAAATATTTTTAGGATCAAGATTTATAAATGAGAGTTTAGACTGTTTAGTCCAACTTCCTCATTATATAGATAAGAAAACTGGCGCCCAGGAAAAGTAAACAAATTGCCTGAGATAACAAATAGCGTCAGAAGAAGGATTTGGGGCTTTAACTCCACTGCCAATTTTCTTACTACGGAATTGCACTGCATCAGATGTATTACACTTTCTTCCACTGTTGGCAAGTCACATCCAAAGAAGGTGAGGTTGGCATTATAGTTGCCATGACGTTATGTCCAAGTAAGTCCCAAAATTGCAAAAGCAAAAAATGATAAAATCTTTTAAGACATAACAGTGTCCTCTGTGCCACATCCATGTCAGATCACTCAAGGAACTCCATTGCATCAATGGGATCCCAATAAGTATAAAAATAATCACACACTGACATATTGATATTTTCTCAGTTAAACGATCCTGTGTATTATTTTCAAGGAGCAAGGCAAAGATGGAAATATATATATATGCCATTTTCCTTAAGTTTACCAGCATATGGAGAGATTAAAAAGGACATACAGTTACAGCTAAAACAGGATGACACATTTCAGGTCTTAGCTCTTGGTGATGAAAGTGAAGAATGTGGTCAACACAAGAAGTAGACAATGAAAACAATTTCTCATCCATATTGCATGCATATTATTGAATAACAACTACTTTCCATTAGGCCATTGATTAAAAGGCATTGGCCTTTTAAAAATAGTTTATTTATACATTTTTATCATTTTTAAATTTCCAGATAACATTACTCCTCCATCTTCTTCACAGTGAGTAATGCCTTAAAAATAAAACAAAATAAAAATAAATAATTTGAGCAAAATTAACAAAGAAATCAACGGAATCTGGCAATATATGCAACAGTTTACACCAACAGGCCAGCACCTCTGGACAATGAAGGAAGACACTTTTTCTCATCTCTTCTTCAAGACTAAAGTTAATCATTACATTTTTAAAATATCCAAATTAATTTTTTTTGTGTTGATGTTTTCCTTGATTTTTATTTTTTTGTAGGCATTGTGTATATATTTACATTATTTTCCTGTTTCTACTTACTTTACTGTGGATGATTTCATAATTCTTCATATTCAATATTTCTTAAAGTTTAGGAAAAGTGTTGTTATTGATAAGAGCTCACATTAATGAAAATCCAAAAGATTACAAAGCATTTTCTGTGAAGTGCATAGCGCAAATATTCTACTCATTTTAAAGATAAAACTGAAAATTAGAGAAGTTGTGATTTGCCTAAGATCATATATTTAATGTCAGAGCAAATATTGTATCCTAGATCTCCTGACTGTAAGTCCTACACTCTTTCCATTATATTCTGGGTTTTTCTTCAAACACTTGTTAGGTGCAGGCAATGGAAATCTAAAAGGGGTGTATGGGTAGTAAGGGAAGACTAGTGCATCTGGTGTGAAGGTCCCCAAGCCATTTTCAGGACTGCTTTCAAGCTTTTGTGTCCAACTGGTCACCCAATTCTCATTTGTGACTCCAAGAAGCTTTAGCATGTGAAGTAGTCACACCCCATTAAACCATTTCAGAAGGCAGACTAAACCAGGCTTAAGATAACTGATGGCCCTCAATCAGTGAGTTAGGGTGCTATCTACTTCAAGCATGTTAAGACTTCTACCAGTGGAATGGGTGTATGAAAACAAGTTGTTTCAATGACCATGAAGGTGACTGAAGCAAATGCTGTGGAGCAGTTAGAGACTGATTAGACATTGAAGATGTCATGGCCATTCATGGCATCCTGGGCCATCACCAGTCATCTTGACTGTTGTCTTGCCATTTGACTTCAATGACTTTGGAAGACAGAGACCAATGACTTCACATAACTCTGACTCACAAATCCAATTTCTCAAAAGATATCAACCATATCATTTTACAATTTTTACCTCTCTGAAAGTCTTGTGGTAATGGGCAAGTGCTAAAGCAGTGGGGCAGACATACCAGAAGCTGTAGTCACAATCTTGCACAAAGATGGCCCAAGCCATAGGATCATCTTCTCACTGGACTAAAGCAACGGTTGGATTTGGCAACCCTCTTGGTATTTGAATAACTTTTAAAAGGACCACCCTGCTTAACTGCTGGTATAAGAAAGGGGCTAGCAAAGGTGGCCTAAAATTGTCTGCTTCACCCATCCTGTCACCTGAACACAAAAAAATGTACAAAAACTTTTGTCATGACTTAGGGATACTCATAATCAATAAGCTAGAAGAAAATAAGCTTGTAATTCTGGGTGACTTTAATGCCTGAGTAGACACAAATGACTATCAGACATGGCAGGGTGTAGTTGGGAGGAATGGAGTTGGAAACAGCAACAGCAGCAGCACTGAATATGTGTGCATCTCATGATCTTCTCATCACCAACACTCTCTTCCATTTACTTAAATGCAATAAAACTTCATGGACTCACTTTCTTAGCAAACAGTATCATTTAATAGACTATGTCATTACAAGGAGAAGAGACAGTACATGAGACTGATGAAGGTGATGAGTGGCACAGAGTGTTGGATTGAACATAGACATCCTCTCCAACCTAAACATTTGCATTCAATAAGAGTGGCTGCCCCAAGACAAGATAACTACCAGAAGACTTAATGTCAACAGATTAGAGTGCTTCTCCTCGTGTGAATGGTTCATTGGTAACTTAGAGGGAAAGTTAAACCAACACACAATTGACAACAATGGAGCAGAAAAGGAGTGGATGGTTTTCAGAGATTTGAGGTACAGCACCACATTTACTCATCTGGGCCAGAACACACAAAAATCACGATTGCTTTGACAAAAATGAAGGGCAATTTATAAGCTGCCAAGTGAAAAATGAGAATTACGCAGAGTTTACCATCAAGATAGTTTGTCTGCCTCTAAAAAGATAGCAATAACTCCATTAAAAGCAAAGTGCAAGGAAAGCTTAGAGAAATGGAGGATTCTTTGCTCATTAAGGAGGCAGATGGGGACAGCTAGGTAGTACAGTCCAGAGAACACGGGCTCTGGAGTCAGGAGGACTTGAATACAAATCCAGGTTCAGATACATTAATGGGGTGACCTTGGACAAGCCACTTAAACCTGATTGCCTCAGGAGAAGAAGAAGAAGAAGAAGAAGAAGAAGAAGAAGAAGAAGAAGAAGAAGAAGAAGAAGAAGAAGAAGAAGAAGAAGAAGGAGGAGGGAGGAAGAGGAGGAGGAGGAGGAGGAGGAGGAGGAGGAGGAGGAAAAGAAGTTGGCAGATGAAATTCAGTTTGATACTGACAGCAACAATCCAACGTACGTTTATGATGTTCTGAAAGCTATTTATGGGCCAAAGACGTATAGTACATCTCAGCTGCTCAGTGCTAATGGAACCACATGATTCTGGAGAGATGGCATAAACATTTCCATAGTGTTCTCAAGAGACCATTATCAACCAATGTCAAAGCCATTAACCACATACCTCAGGTTGAAGTCGATCCCTCTCTAGTCAAACTTCTAACTGAAGAAGAAATTTTGAATGTAATTAGGCTCCTCTCATGTCGCAAAGCACCTGGTGTTGATTTTATTCCAGCTCATATTTATAAGGCAAGTGGTCCACTGCTCATACAAAAGACTATTGATATATTCTGGTTGACACATACATTGCCAGAGCTAGCTTAGTGTTTGGGAAGCTCCACAGGAAAGTATGGGAGAGAAGAGGTATTAGGCTGCCTAAAAAATGGAAGTTCTGCTAGGACATTGTACTGATCTCATTATTGTATAACTGTAAAACCTGGACAATACAGCTACTCCATGACAGGAAAATAAATTGCTTCCATTTGATTTTTTTTTTTTTGGTGAGGCAGTAGGGATTAAGTGACTTTTCCAGGGTCACACAATTAATGAGTTTCAAGTGTCTGCATCTGGATTTGAACTCAGGTCCTTCTGATTCCAAGGCCACTCTACCGCACCACCTAACTGCTCCTCCATTTGAATTGTCTTAGGAAGATTCTAAACATCATCTGGCAAGATAAGGTACTAAATAATGAAGTCCTTTCTCTAACTGAACTGCCAAACTTAACTCTATTTAAGAGAGCACAGCTCAGATGGGTTGACAGCATTTTCCTAATGCCAAACACATATTTGCATAAAAGTGTATTTTATGGAGAACTCATAAAAGGCCAGTACTCACACAGATGTAAAGAAGAAGCAATACAAGGACACTCTCAAGGTCTCTCTGAAGAACTTTGGAATTGACTTTGAAGTGTGGGAGATACTGGCCTACCCAGCATGGTGTGTCCATATCAAAATGCTCTATGAGCAAAGCATAACTGAAGTAACTCAAAAGATGCACGAGTTGTGCAAATTTAGAGACATCTCCACTCCAAATATTCACATAGACTATTTGTGCCCAATCTGTGGAAGAGTCTTCCAAGCTTGTATTGCTTTGGTCAACCAGAGCCTCATATAACATATCTTCTTTTGTTTTTGTTTTTAATTTTTTTTATTTTTAATATATGAAATAAAATAAGCATTTCTGTAACATAGTAGAATGAAAATGATAATTGCACCTGAAACTACACATTTATTACATATAATTTACTGTTCCATTTAATGAAGTTATCATGCAAATTTAATTTTTCTTCACTTCTCCCCACCCCTCACTAGAGATAGCTAAAATTAGACAAAAATATGTGTGTATATCTATCTATATACACATATATGTATGTGTATATATATATATATATATAAAATAATTCTATACATACTTCTACTTATCAGTTTTTTCTCTGGATGTAGATAATGTCTTCCTTCATAGGTCCTTTGTAGTTAATTTGGACATTTATAATAGCCAAAATGACCTAGTCATTCAGTGTTCTTTTTATAAAAGAAATAGTTATTATTGTATCAAAGTATATATTTATAAATTATATATTTATGCACATGTATGCATATGTCTTAAATACACATGCTTGTTTTATATAACATATGTCTTAGATATACCATATACAAATATATATTTAAGTGTGTAGAAAGAGATATTTCCTTCAAAACATACATAACAGAAATGCAGTTTAATACAAAAATCTTTTATCTTGCTCTTTATATATTGATATACATGTGTTGAACCTATCCACCTCTTACCTTTCCAGTCTTATCATACTTCACTTTCAAACAAACACTCTTGAATCCAATGATACTGTCCTCTTGGCTGTTACACAAACAAGACACTCCATTTCTAGGCTCTGAGAATTTTCTCTAGCTACCCTCCGTGCCTGGAATGCTCTCTCTGCTTTATTCTTTTTTATTTTTTAATAATTGGTTTACTTATTTTTAGTTTTCAAAATTTATTTCCATAAGACTTTGAATTTCAAATTTTCTCCCTTTCCCTCTCCTCCCCCTTACCCAAAGATGCCATGCAATCTGCTATAGGCTCAACTTACACATTCACATTAAGTATATTTTCACATTAATCATGACGAAAAGACTAATTAGAACTAATGGCAGGAACCATGAGAAAGAGGAAACAAAACAACAAAAGAAAAGAAGAATGCAGTATTTAACAAAAATTTCTGGGAAAACTGGAAAAGAGTACGGCAGAAACTAGGCATAGATCAAAATGTCACACCATATACCAAATAAAGTCAAAATGGGTCCATGATTTAGATATAAAGGCTGACACTATAAGCAAACTGGGAGAGAAAGAAACAGTTTACCTGTCAGATTTATGGAGAACAGAAGTATTCATGACCAAACAGGAGATAGAGAACACTATGAAATGCAAAATGGGTAATTTTGATTACATTAAATTGAAAACATGTTTTGCACAAAGTCAATGCAACCAAGATTAGGAGAGAAATAGAAAACTGGGAAAGAATTTTTACAACCAGTATCTCTGATAAGGAACTCCTCTCTAAAATATATAGAGAACTAAGTCAAATTTAAAGAATACAAGTCATTCCCCAATTGATAAATGATCAAATGATATGAACAGAGAGTTCTCAGATGAAGAAACTAAAGCCATCTATAGACATATGAAAAAATACTTTAAATCACTATTGATTAGAGAAATGCAAATCAAAACAACTCTGAGGTACCATATCAAACCTATCAGATTAGCCAACATGACAAAACAGGAAAATGATAAATGTTGGAGAAGATCTGGGAAAATTGAAACACTAATGTATTATTGGTGGAGTTGTGAACTGATCCAGCCATTTTGGAGAACAATTTGGAACTATGGCCAAAGGGCTATAAAAATGTGCGTACCCTTTGACCCAACAATAGCACTTCTAGGGCTATAACCCAAAGAGATCATAGAAACGGGAAAAGGCACACATGTATAAAAATATTTATAGCAGCTCATTTTGTGGTGGCAAAGAATTGGAAATTGAGGGAGTTATCGATTAATTTAGGAATGGCTGAACAAATTGTGGTATATGAATATAATGGAATACTATTGTGGTATAAGAAATGATGAGCAGGCAGACTTCAGAAAAACCTAGAAAGACTTGTATGGACTGATGCTGAGTGAAGTTAGCCAAACCAGGAGAACATTGTGCACAGCAACAGTCACATTATAAAATGATAAACTTTGATAAACTTAGCCTTTCTCATCAATGCAAGGATCTAAGACATCTCCAAAAGTCTCATGATGGAAAATGCAATCCACGTCCAAAGAAAGAACTATGGAGTTCGAATGAGATCAAAGTATATTATTTGCTCTTTTTTTTCTTCTGTTTCCTTTTATTCCCTCTTTCATGTGGTTCCCTCTATTGGTTCTAATTCTTCCTTACAAATAACTAATGTGAAAATATGTTTAATAGGAATGTATATATATTTATAGCCTATATCAGATTGCATGGCATCTTGGGGGAAGGAGGTGAGGATGGAGAGGGAGAAAAATTTAAGACTAAAAAGCTTATGGAAATGATTGTTGATAAATCAAAATAATTAATTAAAAATTAAAAAGGGAGGTCAAATAGTATGCTTCCATCTTCATTCAGACTCCAAAATTCTTTCCTTGCATGTGCATAGCGTTTTCCACAGTGAGTCTTTTGAAGTTGTCTAAGATCCTTGCATTGCTGAGAAGATCTAAGCCTGTCAAAGTCAGTCATCACACAACACAGCTGTTACAGGTACAATGTTACGGGTTGTGCTCATTTCACTCAGCATTAGTTTGTATAAGTCTTTCCAGGATTTTAAACAACATATTGTAGAATTATGGTTCTTTATCCATCCTGCTTTACATTTCCATTTTATGAAAGAGTTCATCCATTCATATTCAGTTATTATTGTTATCTGTATCTTTTTCTCCATCCTATTTCCCCCCCGTTGTGTACGCTTTTTTCTCTTCTTCTCTTTTTCCCTCCTTGGTAGAATTTTGCTTTCAGCCACCGCCTCCCTCAGTCTGCCCTCCCTTCTATCAGCCTCATTCATTTTCTTACCTTTTCCCCTCCTACTTCCTATATGGTAAGTTAGATTTTTATGACTAACTGATTATGTTTTTCTCTCTTTGAGCCAAATCTGATGAGACTAAGGTCCAAACAATGCTCATCTTCCTCCCTTTTTACTCTCCACTGCAATGGGTTTTTGTGCCTTTTCGTTTGATGTAATTTACCCTTGTCTGCCTCCTCCTTACCTGTTTTTCCAGAACAATCCCTTTTCATCATTTAATTGTTTTTTTTTATCATCACATCAAAGTCAACTTATACCCATGCCCTCTGTCTATGTATGACCTTTTTAAATGTCTTAATAATGATATAATTCTCAAGAGTTACAAGTTTCATTTTCTCTTGTAGGTGTATAAACAGTTTGCCCTTACTAATAACATGTTTTTTTTTTCGTTTTTTTTTTCTTTCCTGTTTATTTTTTATGCCTCTCTTGAGTCTTATATTTGAAGGTCAAATTTTCTGTTGAGCTCTAGTCTTTTCATCAGTAAGGTTTTGAATTCCCCTAAGTCATTAAATATTCATCTCCTCCCCTGAAGTATTATGCTCAGTTTTACTGGGGAGCTGATCCTTGGTGGTAATCCAAGCTGTTTTGCATTAAGGAATATCATCTTCTGTGCCCTCTGATCTTTTAATGTGGAAACTACAAGGTCCTGCATAACACTGACTATGATTCCATGATATTTAAATGCTTTCTTTCTGTCTATTTGCAATATTTTCTCTTTGACATGGTAATTTTTTTTTTTTAATTTGGCCACGATATTTCTTGGTGTATTCAATTTGGGATGTCTTTTAGGAGGTGATTGGTGGATTCCTTAGATGACTATTTTACCTTTTGGTTCTAGGACATGATTTCCTGAAAGAAGCTGTCCAGACTCTGTTTTTTCTATCATGGTTTTCATGTAGACCAATAATTTTTAAATTGTCACCTGCATCTATTTTCAAGACCAGTTGTTTTGCCAATGAAGTATTTTATAATTTCTTCTATTTTTTTCATTCTTTTGTTTCTACTTCACTGATTCTTGATATCTCACAGAATCATTAGATTCCACTTGCACAATTCTATTTTTTTTTCAAATTCTTTCCTTTTATCACACTTTGTACCTTCTTTTCCATTTGGCCCATTTTACTTTTTAAGGAGTTCTTCTCTTCAATGAGTTTTTGTACCTCCTTTTCTATATGAGCAATTCTACTTTTTAAGGAGTTAATTTCATCAGTGTATTTTTTTTTCCATTTAGTGAATTATGTTTTTAAGGACTTGTTTTCTACAGTAAACTTTTGTCCTTCTTTTCCCAAGCCACTGACTCTCTCTTTCCCATTTTTTTCTTCTACTTTTCTTATTTGACTTTCAAAATCCTTCTTGAGATATTCCAAGAAGGATTTTTGAGCTTGAGATCAGTTCATATTCCCCTTTGAGATTTCAGGTGTGGTAATATTGACAATGTTGTCCTCTTCTGAAATTGTTCCTCAATCTTACCTGTTCCTATACTAAGAATCTGTGATCATTGTCCATTTCTGTTTTCTGCTTATGGTGTTTGCCTATTTCCTGGCTTTTAAAGTTGAGCTCTCCTGTTGGAGAAAAGGGGGCACTGACCCAAGATTCTTGTGCTAGTAGCCTGGGACCTGGTCACTAACTTTGTGTGCTGGGAACTCAGATGCTGGCATCTGGAGGCTACAGGTGTCTGACAGCTTACCTGGTGCTGAGCTGGGGTCAGTAGCACTGGAGCTCTTGGGGTTGGGGTGGGAAGTCTGGCCACTGGGGAATGCCTGATCACCTGGGCTTCGTTAAAGCACTCAAATACTTGACTGCTGGAGGATGTCTGCCAGCTTGCAGTTTTACTGAAGCACCAGAAGATTTGGCTACTGGAGAACGCAGGTGCATGTTTCTGAGCTGGTGTTTACTGGTTCCCCTGCCTGTGCTAAGGCACCCATGGGTCCTAGTACTGGCACTTGCCTACTCCACCACCTGGGGCTCAGGATCTACTCTTGGTTTGCTGAGGTGGGGCTTGCCACTGGCTTGCTGGGATATTTCCTAATCTATATTGCTCCTCCTCCCCCAGAGTGAGAAGGACCTTTCTCAGTCCAAGCTTCCTGCACTACAAGGCTGCTGGACCCCATCTTTTTGTTGGCTCAACTGTTCCAAAGTTTTTCCTGGAGTGATATTTTCTGGGCTTACAGAGGTCAATAAGAGAGAGTGAGTGACTTACTTCTTACTCCACCATCTTGGCTCCCAGAAGTCTCCCTCTGAACATAATGTATCTTGACCACAGTACAGTGATGTCATTTTGGTCTTCTTAGAGCATGAAGGCCAACTAACAACCAATCAATGTTTATATCTATCTATATTTTATATATTGATATAGACATATATGTCTATATATACTTATATATAGACATATATTGCTTATGAGAGTAATTATATTTCTATACATATATGTGTGTATATAACACATATACACAACATGTAAGATATCCACACTAGTCATACAGTAGTCATACATGAGGAATAGCCATTTTCCAGCAACAGAGTATAGAAAACATAATGCAGTAACTGATCTGTGTTAAATGAAATACAATAAAAAGGTGGAGAAGGTAAATGAATAACAAAAGTTACTTTACATTTTTGGAAGCACTAGGGGTAACCTAAAAAATGCAGAATCAGATTCAGTTATAATTCTTCCCCAGTACAGAAAAAAATCAAACTATGGCCTTGTGTAAGAAGACTACTTTAAGGCCTGTTTTCATCTTCCTAAATTCAATTTAAAAAAAGAATGTCCTCTTTTTCATTCATCATTCCCAAGATTAGCTCTAACTTGACCTACTGACCTTTCTGTGCTCTTCTTTCAGAAAAGAAGTTTGAATGAACTTTGCTCACTTTCATAAGCTTCCAATACTCATGACCTCACTCCCTTTGATGGAATGGAATTAGAAAACATTGAGACAGATGGAATGTAATTACCTCAATCATATATAGAAAAAAATATACATTTTTTGCAGAGGGACCTACAGGAACAATGGATAAAACAGTCTTGAATAACTTAAAGATTCATGTTTCTATGACAGAACAAGAGAGAATCCTAACTGAAATTCACCCTGGCAATAAAATGAAAAATGAACAAACTCTCTTCTCTATCCTTTAAGGTTACATTTCTATCACACAAGAAAGTAATGTTATGTTCTAGCTATATTTGTAATGTCTTATCAGTTCATGCCCATTTCCAGGACATATCACAGGACAATAGCTTGCCTAATTTACTTTGTACCTGGAGTGGTTTGCCACATTCTCCATTGACTACAGACATCATTCAATAATGTACTATATTTTATAAACAAAGATGACATGATCAGCCTTCTCAGTTGGGGTGGAGTCTTTAGTTTCTTTTTTATTAGTATAGACACATTTTTGGTTATCTACCCACTTCTGCGGTGTCATACTCAAAAAGAAATGTATCCCTGTGGACTGTATATGGACTTAGAAAATTGTAAATTAACATTTCTGTGTCATGCAATTAAAATAATCTTCTTTATATTGCACTATTAATTTTATTTTTTTGGTCTATTTTGTTAAACATTTCCTACTTGCATTTTAACCTGGTTCCTGGCCACACTTGGGAAATATTCTAGTGGCTTGCATCCCTGGGACAGCAAGTTTGATGCTCCTGACCTACATTGTCTTACCTTGATTACTTTGGACTAACAACACTTATCTGTGAATCAACCCAACTGTGCTTAAGTTTATAATCAATGGACATATAACAGAATAAGCTGTTTCTTATGAAGCTAATGTCCCTTAGATGGATCTCTTTTTGGATCATATTAAATAAAGTGAACTAATAGGCCACAAAATTACCTCCTTTAGGAAATGATTCTTGCTTTTCTATCTGCTGGAGCAGCTATGTGGTACAGTAAATAGAATTTACTGTATTTGGGCCTGGAATCAAGAAGACTTGAGTTCAAACCAGGATCACTTATATGCCAGCATATACATCTGTGAAAATCATATAATTTCTTTCTGCCTCAGTTTCCTCAACTATAAAATGAGGACAATATTAGCATCTTACCCTTCGGGTTGTTGTAAGGATCAAATTACTAATATTTGTTAAGCACTTGATACAATGCCTGGCATGTAGTAGAGACTTATTTTTTTATTTGTTTTCTCTTTTGTACTTCTTTTTTTTTTAAATTAAATTGACTTTTTTTTTTCAACCCAGGCTAAAGGTGGAAGGGATTTTAGGAAAGAAATATATAAAAACTATTGTTAGGACTTCTATACAATCAATATATACTTAGATATATACATATGGTATCCCATCAGGGGATTATAGGTTCTTTGAAATCATTGAAGTTATTTTCTGTTTTTGAACCCCAATGAGATATGACTGTGTACTTCACATCGTTGCTGTCGTTCAATTGTTTCAGTTGTGCTCAACTTTTTGGTAACCTGCTTTGCAGTCTTCTTGGCAAAGATACTAGAAGGTTTGCCATTTTCTTCTCAAGCTCATTTTACAAGAGAGGAAACTGAGGCAAACATGGTTAAGTGACTTGCCTAGAGTCACACAGCTAATAAGTGTCAGAGGCTAAATTTGAATTCAGGTTTCTTTAACTCCGGGCATGGGGCTCTATCCATTGTGCCACCTAGTAACCCCTATACTTCACATAAGTAAATATATGTGTAATTGAATTAAAAGAACAAACGACATTATGACAAAAAATGTAGGTAGGAAGGAAGGAAGGAAATAGGCTTTTGTTAAAAATACTACATTCTGGTTTCTGTGCTAAGCTCTGAGAGTTCAAATGTAAAGAAAAAAGAAAAGAAATGCAGTATCTAACTTTTAGGAGCTTATATTCTAATGAGAGGGAAAAAAAGTAACCTGACTCATAAAGGTTCCTGGCTAGACCTAGGGATATAGTTATGAAGTCCTTCAGTGAGGAATAGGGGTTGGAGGGAAATGATTGCAAGTCTAAGCTCCTCTACAAAATGGAGAAAATCACCAATGGCAGAAGGGGGTGTGACTTATAACAGGATACCAGTTTGAGAAATTGCCAAACGTGATTTAATACCCAAGAATGAGAAGGTCCCACACACTAATGGATGTTGCAGAATAAGTTAATTGTAGAGACATGGATTTGAAGGCTGGAAGCTAGGATTAGGGCTGATGGGAAAATAACAAAAGGAGATCACAAAAGACAAAATTAGTAATTTTGTATACATACATAAAAAGCTCTCATAAATTACTGAAATCAAAGTCATTAGAATGAGAAACTGTCAAGGGAGAAAACATTTTTGCATCAAATATCTTGATAGCAGTCTGATATACAAACATATCAGATTAAGTGACATCCTTGGATGTATAAGATTAAAATTGTGCAGAGTCTATGCTGAGTAGTTTTCAAAAAAGAATATGAAAGCTCTCAACAACTATATTAAAAAATGCTTCAAAACACTGAGACATATAAATTAAAAGAACCATGAAGTTTAATCTCATACCCATGATATTAGAAAAAATGATAAAAGAAGTAAATAGACAATGTGAGGTGTTAAGCTCAGAAACCCAAATATACCCGATTTGAGGTACAAAACAGATTGGAAATAACAGGGAGAATCACTTCTCTTCCCATCTGGCAAGTTTAGAGGTCCATAAATGAGAACTAAGATCTTAAGTGAAGGGCTTTTCATTTACAATCACATTCCTGGATGAAAGACAATTGTCCCTAAGTGATGCTGTGGAGTCAATCCTCCACCTACCTCCTCTTCCCTACACCCTCCACCTTAGGAAATTTATTTTTTTTTAACCTTTCCTCCCCTAACATACTCCTAGTCAATGACCTTTGAAAAATTATGGATCAAATGGGAAAAATTGAACTTAAAATCAATAGAGGAATTCCTCATATTTCTGTTGAACAAACCACAACAGAGGAGGAATTTTGACATTTAAGCACAGCAGTGAAGAGAAATATAAAAAGATGCACATGAATAAATAATGATGAAAGCGGAACTAAAAAGGATAAACTGCTTATATTACGGTCCATCTGAACTCTATCATTACCAGGAGGCACAGAGGGAGTTTAATTAGATAGAAGAAATGAAAGTGGTTCTATTCTGTCTTGATAACCTTAAAAGCAGAATGGAAAGAGGGAAAGAGGAATACACTACAAGGAAAGGGAAATGGAGGATAGGGAAAATTATTTCAAAATCAGGGTACACAACTAGAGATTTATACAAATAAGGTGCAGGTGATGTTGGTTATTGGCTGACACAAAACTCACTTTCAACTGAACTACTTAAAACAGATGACTACACACAAACACACTCACATGGTTAGATGGAGAAATATATTTTACTCAACAGTGAAATAGGAGGAGGAGGAGGAAAAAGAAGAAGAAGAAGAAGAAGAAGAAGAAGAAGAAGAAGAAGAAGAAGAAGAAGAAGAAGGAAGAAGAAGAAGAAGAAGAAGGAGAAGAAGGAGAAGGAGAAGGAGAAGGAGAAGGAGAAGGAGAAGGAGAAGGAGAAGGAGAAGGAGAAGGAGGAGGAGGAAGAGGAGGAGGAAGAGGAAGAGGAGGAAGAGGAAGAGTAGGAAGAGGAGGTGGAGAAGGATTTGTGATGATTATCTTTCGTCTTCTCCCCCCTCACCACTGCCTCCCCTGGTTCCTTTTAAAACTCAGCTCCAATTCTACCTTCTGCAGGAAGATTTTCCCAGACTACCCAGCTTCTATATCCTTCCCTTCTATAGCTCACTTTCATGCACTCTGTGTATCTTTTTGTCCCTAATTGTTTACATGTTGCTTCCCCTACTTGATTGTAAGCTTAATAATTGTTTTTGCCTTTCATAATATTATCAACACTCAACACATTCTTAGGAAATTAGTAAGTACTTAATTATTGTTTATTTACATTTTTCACCTATTTCAATTATAATATAAATGGCTTTATTTTATTTTTGTAGATAAACCAGAGCTAGGAAGAATACCTAGCATTATCGATTAAAAAAAGGTAGTAGCCTAAAGATCTTGACAGGATAGAAATTTGGGTTCAATCTAATAGGTTGAAATTCCAAAGAGTGTAAATATGAAGTATGACACTTGAGTTGAAAAACAAGCTTCAAAATTTGGAACTATGCCCAAAGGGCTATAAAACTGTGCATATCCTTTGATCCACCAATATGACTAATAGATCTGCATCACAAAAAGATCCAAAAGAGAGAAAAGGAGGACCTATATTTACAAAAAAAAAATTAACAGATCTTTTTGTGGTGGCAAAGAATTGGAAATTGAGAGGATGTCCATCAATTGGGGAATGGCTGAACAAGTTCTGGTATGTGAATGTGATGGAATACTATTGTTCTATAAGATATGATGAGCAGGCAGATTTCAGAAAAAAAAAACCTGGAAAGACTTACATGAACTGATGCTGAGTAAAGTAAGTAGAATCAGATGAACATTGTACATACTAATGGCAACACTGTGTGATGATCAGCAATGATAGACTTAGCTTCTCTCAGTAATGGAATGATCCAAGATAATTCCAAAAGACTTATGATGCTAATGAAAAGAAATGCTGGGGAAGGTAGCCTAATCATTCAAGATCTTATATTGTATTATAAAACAGCAATCATCAAAACTGCTTGCTACTGGCTAAGAAATAGAGTGGTGGGTCAGTGGAATAGGTTAAGTTTGCAACACACGGCTATCAATGACTATACTAATCTATTATTTGATAAATACAAACACCTCAGCTTCTGGGATAAGAACTCACTCTTTGACAAAAATTTCTGGGAAAAATGGAAAAGAGTATGGCAGAAACTAGGCAT
Organism: Phascolarctos cinereus; assembly: GCF_003287225.1. NCBI lineage: Eukaryota > Metazoa > Chordata > Mammalia > Diprotodontia > Phascolarctidae > Phascolarctos > Phascolarctos cinereus. The sequence goes on from NW_027555625.1 coordinate 99,985,780, forward strand.
AGATCAAAATGTCATACCTTACACCAAAGTAAAGTCACAGTGGGTCCATGATTTAGATATAAAGGCTGATACTGTAAGCAAACTGGGGGAGCAAGGAATAGTTTACCTATCAGATTTGTGGAGAATGGAAGAATTAATGACCAAATAGGAGATAGAGAACATTATGAAATGCAAAATGGATAACTCTGATTACATTAAATTGATATGTTTTTGTGCAAACAAAGCCAATACTACCAAGATTAGAAGGAAAGTAGAAAATTGGGAAACACTTTTCACAACTAGTCTCTCTGATAAGGGCCTCATTTCTAAAATATGTAGAGAATTACATCAAATTTATAAGAATACAAGTCATTACCCAACTGATAAATGGTCAAAGAATATGAACAGGCAGGTCTCAGATGAAGAAGCTAAAGCCATCTATAGTCATATAAAAAATGCTATTAATCACTATTCATTAGAGAAATGCAAATCAGAACAACTCTGAGGTACTACATCACATCTATCAGATTGGCCAACACCACAAAACAGGAAAATGACAAACGTTGGAGAAGATATGGGAAAATTGGAACACTAATGCATTGTTGGTAGAGTTGTGAAGCAGTCCAACCATTTTGGAGTACAATTTGAAACTATGCCCAAAGGGCTATAAAAATGTGCATATCCTTTCACCTAGTAACAGCACTCCTAGGGCTATATCCCAAAGAGATCATACAAATGGGAAAAGGACCCACATGTACCAAAATATTTATAGCAGCTCTTTTTGTGGTGGCAAAGAATTCCCCATCATTTGGGGAATGGCTGAACAAGTTGTGGTATATGAATGTAAAGTAATATTATTGTGCTATAATAAATGATGAACAGGAAAACTTCTGAAAAAACCTGGAAAGATTTGTATGGTCTGATGCTGAGTGAGAAATGAGATGCTGAGATGCTACAGGAGAAAGATGTACACAGTAACAGCCACCTTAAGCAATTACTAATATTGATAGAAAACCCTACTCAGAAATACAAGGATCTAATACATCTCCAAAGGCCTTGTGATGGAAAATGCTATGCACAAAGAAGAAAGAACTATGGAGTTTGAATGCATATCGAAGCATACTATTTACTATTTTTTTTCTTCTATTGTGTTTTGTTTCCTTTTTCTGGTGGTTCCTCCTATTGGTTCTAATTCTTACTTACAGCATCACTAATGTGAAAATATGTTTAATAGGAATGTATATGTATAGCCTATATCAGATTGCATGCTGTCTTGGGGAGGGATGTGGGAGGGATTGGGAGAAAAAATTAAAACTCAAAAGGTTATGGAAGTGATGGCTGATAAATCAAAATAAATTAATTTTAAAAAAGAAAAAAAAAGAGATGATGATGGATTTAATGCTCTGTGAGAACATAATAAAACTGAAACTGTCCCTGAAAAAAAAAAAGGCTCATGATGGAAAATGCTGTCCCCATCCAGAAAAAGAATTGTGGAGTTTGAATGCAGATTGAAACATATTATTTTCATTTTTGTTTTCCTTTCTAATGATTTTACTTTTGTTCTGTTTCTTCTTTCCCAAAATGATTAGGTGGAAATATGATTAATATGATTGCATATGTATAACCCAGCTTGCTATTTTGGGGAGGGGGTGTGGAGAGAGAGAGGGAGAAAAATTTGCAATTCAAAATCTTACAAATATGAATGCTGAAATCTATCTTTACATGTAATGTGAAAAATAAAAAAAACTATTAAGTGCAAAAAATAAAAATAAAACAAATAAACAAACAAAAATTCCACCTTCATAACATGCAAGGTGCGGGTGTGACCAAATAGCAGCTAACTGGATATTTTAATGCACTGCAAGTTTAATATGGGTCAAACATGTTATATGGAAGCAAAACAAAACAAAAGGATATTATTTATTTTTTCATTATATTTACTATTTATTTGTTTGTGTACATTTTGTTCCAACTAGTAGTATGTGAGATCTTTGAGGGATGCAAGATTATTTTATTTTTATCCCTAGTTCCCAGCACAGTGCCAGACACATAATAAGCACTTGAGAAATATTTGCTCAGTGAATGGCTCCTGGCTTAACTGTTTTCTTCCCTAGTCAGATCATATTGTGTTAAGATTCAAATATGATATTTTAGAAAGGACTTTGATAAGGTAGAGGACATTTAAAGGAGAGTAAATAAGATGTTAAAGAGTCTGATGATAATTAAATATGATAACAAGTTGAAAAAAATTTGGAAAAAGAATATTAGTGGGAGCATGATAAGTTTCTTCAAATATTTAAAGGCCTACTTCCTGGAGAGGAAGGATCATGTTCTGTGTGGAATAATCAGAAGGAGGTACAATCAGAAACAATACATAGAAATTGCAAAGAGACAAATTAATTTTGATAAAAATAAAATGATTTCTGTCATAGCTATCCCAAGGCTGAATGTGCTTCTTTAGGAGATAGTGGGTTTCTACTCACTATAGGTCTTTAAGGAAAGATTAAGTGACAACTTACAAGGTGTCACCTACATTAAAAGCAATGGGATGGACTAAATGGCCTCTGTGCTTCCTTGAAATTCTATGACTCTTTTATTTGTGATTTGGAAACTGATGAATACGTCTACTTCATCCACCAGTGTGTATCATAATTCTCACTGAACTTATCAGAAGATATTTGGTGATTATTGTAGCCAGTTAAATACCTATTGTCTAACCTAGTGATGAGGTTCTCTGAACTTAGCTAGGATGATCTTTGGACATTTGAACTTTAGTCCATCAGTAGAGTTATACTTTGAAATGCTTTTGGAGCTTGGCAAAACTTACCAGAGTTTGCTCACAAGCCTACAAGAACCTAGCCTCACTTTCATATTATTGTGACTTCAGATAACAAATAGAATCGCTTTTAGAGGGATACAATGGGGTTTACTCTTTCTAAACTTTATCTACATTACTATGATATTGTATAAATAATTAAGGACTGTCATTTGATTGATTTTTACAATCTTGACAGAGGTAGTGTCCCTAGTATGTTAAAAAAAAAAAGGATTAGAATAATTTCAATAGTGTGACAAATAGTCATGAGTGATTGAAATCTTAACTAAGTTATATTCAGGCATTTTAATTTTAAAATTCACAAAATTATTCTACCATCTCACTCTACCTTGTTTTAGAGAATTGTGTGTTAGAGTTATCAACATTAATATTAGTGCAATATTGTCAAGGTCTGCTAGCTTTCTGCAATCTTCACCATCCCTGAAGTTGTAAGGTTTTAATTTATTGTATTTAACCTATTTTATCTCAGCCTGGTAGCCAGGGCAATTAAAATGTTTAGTCAGTCAATAAGACAATATGTAGACAATATATTATTTGGTAAGACAATCAGTGATTTGGTTCACTTCAAAATGTATGGGGAATGCCTTCATGAAAAACTTGCAGTTGGAGTGAAGTAGAGATTTATTAAAAGGACACACACTAGTAAGTATAATTCAGTAGCCTTATGTGCTAGTAGATAGAGTGACTGTTGAACCTGTGTGAGCATCTCAGTTAACTGTCACCATGGATTTTCAATTACTGGGGGTATGGCAAGACTTGCCAATAACATAACCAGAAAATACCAGGGAAGCAGTTAGTATTGATTCCATATGTCCTAAGTGATTGAATGTCCCTAAGGCTAGAATGGGTTTTGTACCAAAAAAAAAGGCCAAGATAGAAAATAATGGCAGTTCTCCCATGATAGACCCTGGCATCATGTTATACAAAGCATTCAGAAAGTGTTATGAGGAAATTCAGGAGTTTATGAGGAAATTGTGAAAGAAAGGGCATGACTTTTCTTATCTCTGGGAAGAAGCTGTGGGAGAAAAAATGAAAGTTAATACCTGGTAAATACAGAGTTAAGTGGAAAAGCAGCATTTCGTGATCTAGGTACTTGGCTATCATACAGGTATTAAATGGAGATAGCCCAATGATTACAATCGCTATTCACACTAAGGAAATTGATAGTTCCCTTCTAGAGCTGAAAGTGATCTACATTTTTTGCCCTGCCTTCCTCCTTAGCTAAGAAAAATAAAATTATAATACTTATTTATATTAAAATAAATATCATAATTACTTTGAGATAATTTATATTTTAAAACTTTTCTGTTTAACTTACTACTTTTTAAGATTCAGCATCCTTTAATTACTATATTATTCTACATATCTTTCAAGAGATTAGGATTCAATATATTATTTGTTCTTGCTTTAGCTCAAAAGATATTCTGTACAAACTTATCTCAAGGGACATAAATCATAAACTAAAGTTGAGAGGATATTTATTGACACCTATGTCTGGCCAACTCCTTTAGAAGATGATTCATTGTATGATAAACATTGTTTTTCTTTGATATATCTCACATCATATTCATCTATGTGTATTCACACAGATACCCATTAAATTTATACGTGCATGTGGCTTGCCAAGGGGAAGCAAATAAGGTAACAATCTTTTTTATTGCCCTATGGATATTTGCATGCATCACAAACAGACCTGATATGGAAGCACCATGGGGAGATGCAGCTAATGCTAGAGACCCTTGAAGACTGACCAATATCAACAACCAGTGTTTCATTTACTGATGTTTCTTCTTCCAGTGAGAGAGTAATATGGGTGGGCAACAAATGGTAATAATATAATATCATTGGGTCAAAAATTGACTTGTTATATTGATAATAATAACAGTATTGTCCTACATGATAAGTGGTACTCAAAGCATACTACTCTATTTAGATAGAAGTGTATTTTAAAATAGTATGTGCATAAATAACAGGAATTTCTCTGGTCTTACAGAGAAATATACACACACATACATACACATACATGCATAATTATATATATATATGTACATATATATTATACATACATATATATGTATGTATAATATATATGTACATATATATTATACATACATATATATGTATGTATAATATATATTATTATACATACACATATATATGTATAAATATACACATGTAAACATAGTATGTTTTTATGGAAAGGGAAGGAGGAAAAATGGAAGGAAACATTCCCATTTGGAGCATTCCATACCCTAAAAGCTAAAATTGCCAAGATGTGTCAGATGGCTTCTAAAAGGGAGTAGAAAAGATATTGTAATTTCTTTTTTTATGTCTTTTATTTATTTTATTTTTAAAACATAATTGCACATGAAATTACAAATCTATTATATACCACTTGCTATAAACTTTAAATAGATAATAAAGTTATGGTGTAAGTTTTTTTTTCTTTCCTCTCCCTCCCTCCTAGAAACGATTGCCATTAAACATAAATACATACACATATGCAAAATTATTCTATATATACTTCTATTTATCTTTGATGTACAAGTAACAGTTGGTGGACCATTTTGGCTTGCACACAAAATATATGACTAAGAATAATTTATAATCAACCTGAAAAGATATGTGGGACCATATCATAAAAGGTTTAAAATGCCAGAAGAGTGTATTTTAACCTACAGGTAGCGTGAAGCCAATAAAATTTCTCATGTAATGGAAATGTGGTCAGATCTGTACTTTAGAAATATGAATATAATAGCATTTATTAAATACTGGCTAGAGGGGCAGTTAAGTGGTGCAGTGGATAGAGCACCCACCCTGGATTCAGGAGGACCTGAGTTCAAATCTGACCTCAGACACATAACACTTACTTGCTGTGTAACCCTGGGCAAGTCACTTAACCCCATTGCCTAGCCAAAAAAAACCCCAAAACAAAAAAATACTTGCTAGAGACATTGTAATTTTTCAACTGTGAGAGTAATATGGAAATTCACAACCAATCTCCATCCTATTCTCCCATGCAGTTGTCAGAAGACACTGTTAAATAACCTGCACCATTTTTCTCTTTCACTATAATCGACTCATGTGCCTTTTGCCAGGGCCATGCATCTGTGCTTTACATCTAATGCAATCAGTATTGGGGCACTACGCCATTTTTCAAAGTAGCCTACATTTGGAGACTCTTCATCCTTTACCAGAACAGAAAAATAGAGTCCATAAAGCATAATGCCAAATGGTTTCCTAGGCTGAAACAAGCAATTCAAGAGCTGCTGCTTAAGAATGTAATGGGTATCTTTGTGAATACACATAGATGAATATGATGTGAGATATATCAAAGAAAAACAATGTATATCATACAATGAGTCATCTTCTAAAGGAGCTGGCCAGACATAGGTGTCAATAAATATCCTCTCAACTTTAGTTTATGATTTATGTCCCCTGAGATAAGTTTGTACAGAATATCTTTTGAGCTAAGGCAAGAGCAAATAATATATTGAATCCTAATCTCTTGAAAGATATAAAGAATGGCAATTAGATTCCAGGATCAATTCCACAAACTATTTTCTTAAGTTAATGTGAGTAGTTCATGTCAATAATGTATCACAAATAAGAGGTATTTTTGTATTTAAATAATAAAATAATTGGTACCACCTTGATGAGAAAGGTCCGTGTTTATTTATAAATATGATTTGATTTATCAATAAGTATTAATTAAGTGCTTACAATGTTCTGGACATTGTGCTAACCACTGGAGATAGAAAGAAAGGGAAAACAGTCATTTCTCTCAAGGACATAACATTTCTCCACTTTCTGCCATATTTAACAAGCATCTATTTTCTCTCCCTCCCAAGAGGTAGACAAAACCTTTACAATAAATAATAATTATGAAGGAAAACAAATTACCACATTGACTATATCCAAAGATGTTTTCATCATTCTGCAATATTTAGTGCATTACCTCTCTGGGACTGAAGTCAGGAAGACCTGAGTTCAAATACAGCATTGACATTTACTAGCTGTATAACTCTGGGAAAGTCACAACCTCTGTGTGCTCTAGTTTCACCACTTATGATAGAGATAATGAAAGTACCTATCTCCCATGTTTGATATGATGACCAAATGAGTTAATGTTTGTAAAGTGCTTAGCCCAACATCTGGCACATAATGGATGTTTAATAAATGCTTCCTTCCTTTCTTCTTTCCTTACTTCCTATAGCTAGAAGATCAGCTAGAGTTAAAAAAAAAAGAATACATGAGGATATAGGTATTATTATGGCCTATTATATAAAATATATCGATGGTCTATATAAGAATGGTCTATTCTTATAATCTTTTATTGCCTGCAATCCCCCAATATCTAGTATGATGTCCTGGAGCATATAGTTACACTATCAATATTTTCTGACTTCATATAATTTAAATCAGAGGAGGATATTTCTATTATATTCATGGGAACTCATTTTAGTGTCAATAGTCCCTTAGCATCATAGAAATTCTTCCTTCTTTCTTGACTATGTCCTTGTCACTTCTATGTTCTTTTCCTTATATCTTTCAATCCTATCAAAGGGCAAAGGGGGAAATAAGGGGGAAAAAAAACTAGCTACAACCTTCACCCTATATTTTTATGTAATTGGAAGTTGTTATTAAGCCTCCCTTGAGGAAAGCTGTTAATGGAAGAATAATTCTTATCCCCTTAACCTTTAATCGCATGTTTTGTTTTCCAAAGCTTTGATAATTTTTGAGTTTTTTATCCTTTGTACTATGTCTAAAATAGCAAACTATCACTAAGTTTTACTAGGATATTACTTCAGCCACTTAGAATGATCAAATGTGAACAAGAGAATGTTAGATATAAAGAAGACCAAGAATAGAGCAATGAGCTCTCTATTTTCATACAGTTTTTAAGAATGATAAAGTCTTATTAGTTCAGTCCATTAATTCAAAATGTATTTGCTATTTCAAAAAAGATTTAGGTGAAGATTTACCTTGATTTATCTCTCCAACATATATGTGGGTAGTTTGTGTTTGTATACATATGTATGTAAATACACACACACACACACACACACACATATATATATATATGTATACACATACATGCACACACACACACATATATATATACATATATATGTTACATATATATGTATATATATATATGTATATATAATATTACTATGGTATTATAATTTGAGAGAAACATCACTCTCTTGTAGCCAAGCAGATGACCTTGAAGCTAGTATGAACTGGGTTCAAGCAGTAACTCTGAACAATATTGACCATTTGACTCTGGGTGAGTCATTTAACTTCAAAGTGTCCCAGACAATTCTGGAAGGTGAAAAATTACTAAGAAAGTGTCAAACTACATGAGTAGAAGGAGATTTTTTTTCTTTTCAGAGAGTTCAATGAAATGAATCAATGAAATCATGATAAAATCCTTATCTTATCCAATAGTGCAAACAGGTATAACCAAATGCCTAATTTGAATATAGATAGATAATAGATGATCAATAGATTGTGGATACATAGAACATTTATTAAACACTGGCCATCAGCCAGATATTATGGTAAGATCTGAGATTATAAGTATAAGCAAATGAGACAGTTTCTTATTGAAATTCTGTCCTAACAAGATGGCAATATATTTGGGACAAGTTGGGGGGAGGCTATCACTTGAAAACTATACAATATTGCATGGAGAGCAGATTCCCTACATTTAGCAATTCCAGGGGAGGAATGATGATGAGTGGAGATGATTGGGGAGTAGAAGCAAGGTAAGAAGGACTTCAGAAAGTGACTCTGCCTTTATCGTTTATATGATCTCTGAATGTGAGCTGAGATATAAGAGCATGTTAAAAATTCCTTATCAAGAGCAACCAAACTTACAGCATGGCCCAAAGGGTTTAAACCAGGGAAGAATCAAGGCATAAGCAGGGCAATTGACCAATGATGCTCTTTTGAGACAGAGACAGCTGGCAAAGATTCCACCTTAAAATAGAGATGAGATATAGCATTACTTATTCCTAATTAAAATATAATTCCTGTTCCAGAGTCCAAGAAATATTTTGGAGTAAAGTGACCTCTCTGGATGAAATAAAAAAAGGAGTTTAAACCTCCTGATTTGGAAGGGACTTTGAAATATCTAGGGGTTTTAGGCCACATATGTAAGAAATAAATGATTAACTACTGTTAAGTATCATGTGACTAATCAAAATAACCATGATGGTTTCAACCTGTCCTCCTAACAAATGAGAGTAGGGAGAGAATGGGGAAATCTAACATTATATACTCAGAATTACAGGTCTCTGGACAAACTGAGACAACATTGGAACAAAATTCGTTCAGCAAAGCATGGGTCATCTTTAAGGAAAGGGTCTACAGTAGCATCCATGGAATGGAAGAGGGCTAAAATCTACTATGTAAGCCACTGGGGCACACTAAAAGTAACAGCCAGATTGAACTATGTACAAAAAGAGCAGAAAGAAATTAGGATGTTTAGGGGAGCGTCAATAGGGTAGAAATCTTATTTGTGTCAGTGAAATGCTTTGATAGAATTTTCCCAAGAGAATTTTTGCAGGTAGCAATTATCTTAATGGTTTAATGTCCCATTTCTTCATTTGTAACCTGGGAGCTTGGGTTTGGCATGACAGTGAGGATCTTTACTGAAGAGTAAATACTTTCAAAGATACCAATAATTTAATTAGTTAATTATTTAGGCAAGAATGAAAATTTATGCATTCTATGACAAATGTTATAAAGAACCAATTTCCCTACCACCTTGCAAAATAACAATTTTCTATGGCTAATTCTATTTCCAAATATATTAATCCCTCTGACTGAAGAATTCCATAGGTGATATAATCATTATTATTTTCTGTCTCTCCCAATAGAGAGCTGTTCAGGGTTATTCTTTTTAGACTCCTTCTTGTTCTCCCAGGATTCAAAGACCTCACAAAAATGGACTGTTCTTTCTCCAAGATTCTTTATCATGTCAATCCAATAACTGGAACAGTGATATACCCTGTTCTCTTATTTTACCATAATATTCCTATTTTCCCCAAATTCTTCAATCTTAAAGAGACCAGAAGTTAGCTAGAGGAAAATAATTCAAATTATTTAAAAGAGCCAAACCTCTCACTCAATTATGAAATTTGCCTAACTGAGGGCACTAAGCTATTGTGATCAAATTTTTAATTTATCATTTGATAAATATTCCATAAAGCTGGAGAGTTAGATGCCATGTGGACTGGAGATAACAGCATGCTTCCCATAGGTTAAAGAAAGAAAGAAAGACAAAAATGATAGAACTATATCCAAAGTATGCAGGGAAAAGAGAATGTTCTCCTTCCTCAACTGCACCTACTGATTTTTCTGTCTTTTTTTAAGTCCTAACAAAAATCTCACATTTATTTCCCTCTATTAATTACTTTCTATTTATCATATATATGTGTGTGTGTGTGTATATATATTTTACTTTAAATTTGTTAGTTTATCTAGTGGCTGCACTATTAGATGGTAAGATACTTGAGGGCAAGGGTTGTCTTATGACCAATTTCTTAGTCTCTAATGCTAAACACAGTGCTTACACATAGTACGCACTTAAAAAATTATTCTTGATAGATTGAAAATAGCTCAATTTCTGCCATCATTCCCGGGGAATATTAAAACATCCAGAGTGTGTTGGATGTTTTATGAACAACTGGGAAATGTATATATGAATTGTAAGAATGAGAAGATATCGCAAGTTGGTAGTCCAGACTAGTTGAGTGAGTACCTAGAATAATGACACTAGGCACCTTATGTAATGTATATACCAGAATCTCAGAATCATACTACATTCAGTATGAATAAAGTATCTCACATTCCCACCCAGCGCAAATTCAATGAATAGACAAGAGAGAAACTATTGCCAAATAACAAGTTAAAATAAAAGATAAAGGCTTTCTCAAACTGTACCACCACCAACAAATTGGTGCAATGTCTTCTGAGCTTATTTGTGTTAATAGAGAAAGGAACAAGATAAAATTCATACCCTGATATATGGGGGTATTTCAATCTGAGTCTCAAGCTTTGGATTATACCAAGAAACATTAAGCCTATATTTACCAGAGTCAGTTTGCCACAACTCTTTGGATTCTGTTGACTTTGCTCTGTTTCCTAGCCTTTATGGAAGCCCCTTCACAACTACTATCATCTATACGTTCTGGACTGATTCTAGGGAATCACATTCTTTTTGCAAGTGTCTACCAGATAATTTTGCAGGTTTCTGCCAAATGATTAGGCCAAAGTCTAGTAACCAGCCCTTTAGCTCTGTTCTTTAACAATGACATAACTTCCTACTTGGCTGGTATAGAAAAGAGCTACTGAAGCAACTGTGAGAATATTTTAACTCTTCTTGTTGAAGACCCCTAATATAGTCCCAGTTGAATCTGGACAAGCAAATCCCATTCACTTCTCTTTCAGAGTACAAGCAGAATAAATATACACAGCTCCAAACTTTCTTACAAAAGTTATCAAGAAACAAAATTTTCAGACTTTGAAGAGAATCATATTTTTTCTTCAAATGAAACAAATGTAAAAGTCAAAAAGATAGAAAATAATTATCAATATCCATTTCACATGAAATAATCGTAGACACACAAAATAAAACTTAAAAGGACAGATTTGGCTTGTTTCTGAATAATTTCATTCATTATAATGTTCTTTGATAGAATTCATTTGAAATAGGAAGGAAAGAGATTCCCCCACCCCACCCCTCAGAATACCCAGAAATTATAAGGAAAAATGTCATACCAATTTGTATACTACTTTAATTTTATTTTATGTCTTGTTTCCAACTCAAATTAGAACATGCTTTATAAAACCCCAGAAGGCCAGAGCTCAAGGATTCTCAGATATCATCTAATTCAATCTCTTCACTTTATAGAGGATGAAATCAGCTAAGAAATGTTAAGTGATCTGCTGAATGCCGTACATCTAATTAACATCAAAGCCTGCATTAAAACCAATTTTCCTGATACCAATCGATACCAATCCCACTGTTCTTCAAATGTACCACATTATCATTAAGTATCTTTATCCCTGGTTAAAAGAAACTTGAATTTCACATTTCATTTTTATGCCCTACTATAGTAGATATCAAGACAGGTGGCACCGTGAGTTGGAGTTGAATTCTGCATGTAGGAAATTTGAATCATTGAATCTCAGTGACTTCCTAAACACATAGATGTGGACCCACTCAACTATGGACTGTCAGAAGCACAGTTAAGATAGGAACATTAGAACAGCAATCATTCTTTATAGAGTTGACAGGAAAGAAGAGCAGTCTAGCAGATAGAACCAAGGTCAATTTCTCTCCTGTCTCTCTTTGTTTCATCAGCATGGAGTTTTACTTCTTTCCAAATATAATATCTGCTTTTCATCCTCCCATGTCCATCACCAACTAAATTTGTGCCACTTCCAAGACAAAGAATAGAAATCTGAATTTCCACTGCAGGGAACCATGCATTTATTCAAGGGACTATATTTACTTTCTGCTTTATCCATTCCCTTTTCACAAGTTTTTAAAGTTAGGTGCATTTGGAAATTGCATTAATTCTAAGGTAAGATTATTCCTTCAGGCATAGTTGCTCCCAAAAATTAGGTTGTTAGATTTATAATTATATCATAACAAAAATGCTAGAACTTTATAATACTAGACAGTTTGAAAATTGTATTAGGTCAATGAGAAAGAGTATCTAGCAGTCTGGGGATAGAATAAACTAATGAAGGAGCAACTAGGTTGCACAGTGGATAGAGCACCAGTCCTAAAGTCAGGAGGACCTGAGTTCAAATCTGGCCTCAGACCAAACACTTGACACTTACTAGCTGTGTGACCCTGGGCAAGTCACTTAACCCCAGTGGCCTAAAAAAAAAAAACCCACTAATGATAACGCACAAGACTTCAGGCGTTGGATTCAAGATAGTGGAATAAAAGCAGTGATTTGCTGAGCCCTCCCCCAAGCCCCTCCAAACACTTGTAAAAATGGCTCTAAAAATTTCTAGAGCAGCAGAACCCACAAAAAGACAGAGAGAAACAAATTTCTAGCCCAAGACAACATGCATGGTTGATTAGAAAGGTCTATTCTGTTGGTCAAGGAGAGAAACACAATTTAGCTCAGGCACACAGGCAAAGTTCAGGCCTCAGAAAACCAGGAGCATGCCTCAGGGGACTGAATCATGCAAAACTGTGGTAGTTTCTAGGCTTCTCAACACACAGATGCCAAAGACAACTTAGAAGGTCAATAGGAAATGTCTCTGACCACACTGAGAGAGAAGCTCTGCCCCAGCCCCAGTCCTGGCACAGCCCTGGCATGGCAGCTGCTTTCAGAGCTTCTGGCCCACAAACTGAGAGGGAATTGAATGGATGATCAGAGGGGGATTTGAGGGACCTCTTTGCTGTTGCTGAGGCAGGATTCTCTTGCTTTGCCCATGCTTGGATCTGGGTCACAGTTCTGGGTGGCAATCTCAGTGGAGCTTGTTGTGATGGTGTAGAGAGAATCGTCCTCATGGTTCCAAGGCAGAAAAGATTGCATGTAGTCACACATAGACCAGAGCACAGGCCGTGAAAGGAGTAAACACCACACCATTGATCTAACCACCTTAGAAGAACTGAAAACTTACAGGTGCTTAGAAATATCTCTGAAAACAACTGCACAAACCCCACCAAAATTTGGAACAGTACATTCTCCATGCTTAAAGTGACCCCTACCTTAACAAAGAGTTTAAAACTCAAGTAATTGGCTGGGATCATGAGCAAACCTCGTAACAAAAGACAGATAATTGAATCTTTCTTTGATGACAAAGAATATCAAAACATACAACCAGACGAAAACATGGTCAAAGCTTCTACATTCAAAGCCTCCAACAAATATATGAATCAGTCCCAGGCCATTGAAAAGCTCAAAAAATGATTTTGAGAAGCAAATAAGAGAAGTAGAGGGGGGAAATGGGAAGATAAATGAGAGTGATGCAAGAAAATCATGAAAAATTAGTCAACAGCTTGCTAAATGAGACTCAAAAACACTGAAGAAAATAGCACCTTAAAAAGCAGCCTAAATCAGCAGGAGAGCTCAATCTCTTTAAAGGCCAGAGAATAAAGAAACACCATGTGTAAAAAGAAATGTACCACAGATTCATATTATGAGAAGAGTGAAGATCAAGACAGAAATTCTGAAGAGGACAACATTGTCAACAAACCCACATCTACAACAACAAAAGGGAATATGAACTGGTCAGAATCCCAAAAAGCCTTCTTAGAAGAGCGCAAGAAGGATTTTAATAGTCAAATGAGAGATGTAAAAGAGTCCTTCAAAAATACAATTGGCCAATTGGAAACAAAATACACTGAAGAAAACAAGTCCCTAAAAAACACAATTGGCCAATTGAAGAAGGAAGGACAAAAATTAACAGAAGAGTACACTGAAGAAAACAAGTCCCTAAAAAACACAATTGGCCAGTTGAAGAAGGAAGTACAAAAACTAACAGAAGAAAACAATCTGTTAAAAACTAGAATTGGACAAATGGAAACTAATGTCTCTATGAGAGAGCAAGAATCAGTCAAACAGAAACAAAAAAATGAAAAAAATAGATGAAAATGTAACATACCTCATCAGTAAAAAACCTGGAAAATCGACTCAGGAAAGACAATTTAAAAATTATTGGACTACCTAAAAACCATGATGAAAAACAGAGCCTGGACAGTATCTTTCAGGAAATCATAAAGGAAAACTGCCCGAAGTCCTAGAACCAGAAGGGAAAATAACCATAGAAAGAATCTACGATCACCACCTGAAAGAGATCCCAAATTGACAATGCCAAGAAATATAATAGCAAAATTCCAAAATTAACAGATGAAAGAGAAAGTGCTGCAAGCAGCCAGAAAGAATTTAAATATCATGGAACCACAGTCAGGATTACACAGGACCTTTCAGCTTCTAAAATAAAAGACCACAGGGCATAGAACATGATATTCCATAAGGCAAAGGAGCTTGGAATGCAGCCAAGGATCAATTACCCAGCAAAAATGAGCATCATTTTTCAAGGGAGGAGGTGGATATTCAATGAAATAGGAGACTTCCAAACTTTCCTGATAAAAAGACCAGAGCTCAACAAAAAATTTGATCTTCAAGTACAGGACTCAAGAAGGACTTAAAAAGGTAAATGGGACAGAAGGATACAATATGTTGTTAATGGGGGGGGCTGTTTAAACCCCTACAAGGGAATATGAGACTTGCAACCCTTGAGAACTGTATTGTTATTACACCTTGTTAAAGGAGTATACATAAAGAGGGTGGATATTAGTTGACTTTGATGTAAATGATAAAAAAAATCTAATCAAGTGGATCAATCTGATCTTAGAAAATGTACTGAGAAAGGAGGAGGCAGACAAGGGTAAATTACATTACAGGAAAAGACACAAAATCCTATTACAGCAGAGGGAAAGAAGGGGGGGAGCATTGTTTGAACCTTACTCTCATCAGATTTGGCTCAAGAAGGGCATAATATAATCAGTTAGGTATAGAAATCTAACTTGCCCTATAGGCAGTAGGAGGGAAAAGGGGAAAGAAAAGGGAGGGAAAGAAAAGGGAGGGGGGAAAGAAGGGAGGGAAGAAGCAGTAAGACTAAAGGGGAAGAAAAGGGAAAGGGATAATAAAAGGGGGAAGGGACTGAAGGAGGTGGTGGTCAAAAGCAAAACACTAGTGAAGGGGAGAAAGGAAAAAGGAGAAAGAAAAGCATAAAGGGGGAAAAGGATGGAGAAAAAGACACAGATAGTAATCATAACTGTGAATGTGAATGGGATGAACTCTCCCATAAAACGGAAATGGATTGCAGAATGGATTAAAAACCATAATCCTACAATATGTTGTTTACAGGAAACACATTTGAAAAAGAGTGACACATACAGGGTAAAGGTAAAAGGCTGGAGCAGAATATATTATGTCAGCTGAAGTAAAAAAAGCAGGGGTAGCAATCCTGATCTCAGACAAAGCAAAAGCAAAAATAGATCTAATCAAAAGAGATAAGGAAGGAAACTACATCCTGCTAAAAGGCACCATAGACAATGAAGTAATATCATTACTAAACATATATGCACCAAATGGTATAGCATCCAAATTCTTACAGGAGAAGTTCAGGGAGTTACAGGAAGAAATAGACAGCAAAACTATACTAGTGGGGGACCTGAACCTCCCCCTCTCGCACTAGATAAGTCTAACCACAAAATAAACAAGAAAGAAGTTAAGGAGGTGAATAGAACATTAGAAAAGTTAGGTATGATAGACCTCTGGAGAAAACTGAATGGGGATAGAAAGGAATATACTTTTTTCTGCAGTACATGGCACATACACAAAAATTGACCATGTACTAGGGCATAAAAACCTCACAATCCAATGCAGAAAGGCAGAAATATTAAATGCATCCTTTTCAGATCATGACAATAAAAATTATATGTAATAAAGGGCCATGGAAAGATAGACTAAAAAATAATTGGAAACTAAATAATCTAATCCTAAAAAATGATTGGGTCAAACAACAAATCATAGAAACAATCAATAATTTCATTTGAGAGAATGACAATAATGAGACAACCTATCAAAACCTATGCGATGCAGATGAAGCAGTGCTTAGGGGAAGTTTTATATCTCTAAATGCTTACATAAAAAAAATACGAAAAGAGGAGATTAATGAATTGGGCATACAACTAAAAAAAACTAGAAAAAGACAAATTAAAAATCCTCAACTAAACACAAAATTAGAAATATTGAAAACCAAAGGAAAAATTAAAAAATTGAAATTAAGAAAACTGTTGAACTAATAAATCAAACTAACAGCTGGTTTTATAAAAAAAAAATAAAATAGATAAGCATTCATATAATTTAATTAAAAAAAAAAGAAGACAACCAAATTACTAGTATCAAGAATGAAAAGGGAAGCTACCACCAAGGAAGAGGAAATTAAAACAATAATTTGGAATTATTTTGCCCAACTATATGCCAACAAATTTGACAATCATAGTGAAATGGATACATATTTTAAAAAATACAGATTGCCCAGGTTAACTGAAGAGGAAGCAAAATACTTAAATAACCACATGTCAGAAAAAGACATTGAACAAGCCATTGATGAACTCCCTAGGAAAAGATCTCCAGGGCCAGATGGATTTACATGCAAATTCTATCAAACATTTAAAGAACAATTAATTCCAATACTGTATAAACGATTTGGGAAAATAGGTGAAGAAGGAGTCTTACCAAATTCTTTTTATGATACAAATTATAGTGTTGATACCTAAACCAGGAACAGTCAAAATAGAGAAGGAAAATTATAGACCAATTTCTCTAATGAATATAGATGCAAAAATATTAAACAAAATACTATCAAGTAGATTGCAGCAACTTATCACAAGAATAATACACTATGACCAGGTAGGATTTATACCAGGAATGCAGGGTTGGTTAAATATTAGGAAAACTATCAGCATCACTGAGCATATCAACAACAAAACCAACAGAAACCACATGATCATCTCAATAGATGCAGAAAAAGCTTTTGATAAAATACAACACCCATTCCTATTAAAAACACTAGAAAGCATAGGTATAAATGCAGTCTTCCTTAAAATAATAAATAGCATATCTCTAAAACCTTCAGCAAGCATTATATGTAATGGGGACAGATTAGAAGCATTTCCAATAAGGTCAGGGGTCAAACAAGGATGTCCATTATCACCACTGTTATTCAATATTGTACTGGAAACCTTAGCTTTAGCAATAAGAGAAGAAAAAGAAATTGAAAGCATTAGAATAGGCAAAGAAGAAACAAAGCTATCACTCTTTGCAGATGACATGATGATATACTTAGGGAATCCTAGAGAATCTAGTAAAAAACTACTTGAAACAATAAACAAAATTAGCAAAGTTGCAGGCTATAAAATAAACCCACATAAATCATCAGCATTTCTATATATTACCAACGAAGCCCAACAGCAAGAGATAGAAAGTGAAATCCCATTTAAACTTACTGTAGACACTATAAAATATTTAGGAGTCTACCTTTCGAAAAAAACCCAGGAACTCTATGAACACAATTACAAAACTCTTTTCACACAAATAAAATCAGTTCTAAATAATTGGAAATGTGTCAGTTGCTCATGGGTAGGCTGAGCTAACATAATAAAAATGACAATCCTACCTAAGCTAATTTACTTATTCAGTGCCATACCAATCCAACTACCAAGAAATTATTTTCTAGAGTTAGAAAAAGTAATAACAAGACTCATTTGGAAAAACAAAATTCCAGAATATCAAAGGAACTAATGAAAAGAAATGCAGGGGAAGGTGGCCTAGCAATTCCAGAACTTAAATTGTATTATAAAGCAGCAATCATCAAAACTGCTTGGTACTGGCTAATAAATACAGAGGTGGATCAGTGGAATAGGTTAAATATGGAAGACACAGTAGTCAATGACTATAGTAATCTATTATTTGATAAATCCAAAGACCCCAGCTTGTGGGATAAGAACCCATTCTTTGAAAAAAACTGCTGGGAAAACTGGAAAAGAGTATGGCATAAACTAGGCATAGACCCAAATCTCACACCATATACCAAAATAAAGTCAAAATGGGTTCATGACTTAGATATAAAGGCTGATACCATAAGTAAACTGGGAGAACAAGGAATAGTTTACCTATCAGATCTATGGAGAACAGAAGAATTCATGACCAAACAGGAGATAGAAAACATTATGAAAAGCAAAATGGATAGTTTTGATTACATTAAATTGAAAAGTTTTTGCACAAACAAAGCCAATGCAACTAAGATTAGAAGGAAGGTAGAAAATTGGGAAAGAATTTTTACAACCAGTCTCTCTGATAAAGGCCTCATTTCTAAAATATATAGAGAATTAAGACAAATTTATAAGAACACAAGCCATTCCCCAATTGATAAATGGTCAAAGGATATGAACAGACAGTTCTCAGATGAAGAAATTAAAGCCATCTATAGTCATATGAAAAAATGCTCTAAATTGTTATTGATTAGAGAAATGCAAATCAAAACAACTCTGAGGTACCACATCACACCTATCAGATTGGCCAACATGACAAAACAGGAAAATGATAAATGTTGGAGAAGATGTGGGAAAATTGGAACACTAATACATTGTGGAGTTGTGAAATGATCCAACCATTTTGGAGAACAATTTGGAACTATGCCCAAAGGGCTACAAAAATGTGCATACCCTTTGATCCAGCAATAGCACTTCTAGGGCTATATCCCAAAGAGATCATCCAAATGGGAAAAGGACCCACATGTACAAAAATATTCATAGCAGCTCTTTTTGTGGTGGCAAAGAATTGGAAATTGAGAGGATGCCCATCAATTGGGGAATGGCTGAGCAAGTTGTGGTATATGAATGTAATGGAATACTATTGTGCTATAAGAAATGATGAACAGCCTGACTTCAGAAAAACCTGGTAAGACATATATGGTCTGATGCTGAGTGAAGTGAGCAGAACCAAGAGGACTTTGTACACAATAACAGCCACATTATGCGATGACTAAGATTGTTAAACTGAACCCTTCTCAGCATTACAAGAATCTAAGACATCTCCAGAGGCCTCAGGATGGAAAATGCTGTCCACATCCAAAGAAAGAAATAGAGAAGTCGAATCGCTATCACTTATTTTTACCTTCTGTTGAGTTTTGTTTCATCTTTCTGATGGTTCCTTGTATTGGTTTTAATTTTTACTTACAACTTCACTAATGTGAAAATGTTTGATGGGTATGTAAATGTAAAGCCTATATCAGATTGCGTGCTGTCTTGGGGAGAGTGGGGAGGAGGAAGGGGGAGAAAAATTTTCAACTCAAAAGCATATGTAAGTGATTGTTGATAAATCAAAATAAATTAATAAAAAAAATTTTTAAAAAAATAGCCTAACCCAAATGGCACAAGTGGTCCACAAAGCCAATGAGAAGAATGCCTTCAAAAGCAAAGTTGATAAAATGGAAAAGGAAGTGCAAAAGCCCATTGAAGAAAATACTTCCTTGAAAATTAGAATAGCTCAATTGGAAGCTAGTGACTTTGTAAGAAATCAAGCCATTGAAAAACAAAAGAAAACAAATGAAAAAAGAAACAGAGGACAATATGAAATACCTCATTGGAAAAACAGCTGATCTCAAAAACAGATCCAGGAGAGATAATCTAAAAAATTAAAAATAAAATAATAAAATAAAAAAAAGAAGACATAATCTAAAAATTATTGTACTATGTGAAAGCCATTATCAAAAAAAGAGACTAGACATCATCTTTCAATAAATTATCAAGGAAAACTGCCCTGATATTCTAGAACCAGAGGGTAAAATAGAAATGGAAAGAATCCACTGATCACCTCCTGAAAGAGATACCCAAAGGAAAACTCTTAGGAATATCATAACCAAATTTGAGAGTTCCCAGGTCAAGAAGAAAATATTGCAAGCAGCCAGAAAAGAAAAATTTCAAATACTGTGGAAACACAATCAGGATAGGATTTAGCAACTTCTACATTAAGGGGCTAGAGGGCTTGGAATATGATATTCCAGAGGACAAAGGTGATAGGATTGCAGTCCAGAATCACCTACCCAGCAAAACTGAGTATAATCCTTCAGGAGGAAAAGATGGACATTAAATGAAATAGAGGACTTTCAAGCATTCTTGACAAGACCAGAGCTGAATAGAAACTTTGACTTTCAAATACAAGACTCAAGAGAAGCATGAAGAGGTAACTAAGAAAGAAATTATAAGGTGTTTATTAAGGTTGAACTGTTTACATTCCTACATGGAAAGATGATATTTGTAACTCATGAGAACTTTGTTAGTATTAAGGTAGTTTGAGGGTAAATATGTGTGTGTGTTTATGTATGTATGTATATTTACCCTCAAATTGCCATATGTGTGTGTGTGTGTGTGTATGTGTGTGTGTGTATAGATAGATTGATAGAGGGCACAGGGTGAGTTGAAGATGAATGGGTGATGTCTGGGGAATAAAATTAAGGGGTGAGAGAGGATTAAACTAGCAGAAGGAGAAAGGGAGAGGTAGAATGGGATAAATATTCTCACATAAAACAGCCTAGAAAATCATTTTACAGTCAAGGGGAACTGGGGGATGGTGAGAGGGAATTAGTGAATCTTATTCTCATTGGATTTGGCTTAAGGAGGGAATACCATACACACTCTATTAGGTATGGAAAACTATCTTACCCTACAGGAAAATAGGGAGCAGGTGATAAGGGAGTAGGGTGGATGATGGGGGGGTAGAGTAGGGGAGGAGGTAATTAGAAGCAAACACTTCTGAGGAGGGACAGTGTCAAAAGAGAGAATAGAATAAATGGGGGGAGGTGGGACAGGATGAAAGGAAATATAGTTAGTTTCCCACAGCATGGTTAGTATGAAAGTCTTTTGCATGACTACAGAAGTATAATCTGTATCCACTTCCTTGCTTTCTCAATGAGGTGGGTGGGGTGGGAGGAATATAGAAAATTTGTAATCTGAAGTTTTAAAAACAAATGTGAAAAAAGTGTTTTCACATGCAACGGGGAAATAAGATATAAACACAATGGGGCATATAAATCTATCCAGTCTTACAGGAAAATAGAAGAGGAAGCTGATAAGAGAATAGGGGAGATAGAAGGGAGAGCAGATTAGAAGAAAGGGTATTCAGAATACACACTGTCTTGGGATTGGGGGAGGGACAAGATGTGAGAAAATTTGGAACTCAAAATCATGTGGATTTGAATGTTGAAAATGAAAAATAAATTAATGAATCTTACAAAAAAGGAGTGAAGTAGAAAAATTGGAACTCAAAATAAAAAAAGAATCCTAAAGTTTTTTCACATAATTGGGAAATATTTGGTGAAATAAAAATTAAAAAAAACACAAGACTTCAAATTAACTGGTTTTATTATTATAGCATAAATTCAATTTAGCTATCTGTTCATAGGAGGCATATATTTACATGCTAAGAGCAAGTGATTCATCCAGCATTTAGAAAACTACCTTTGTTTAAATTGTGCCTGGAGATGGGGAGGGGGGAGACAGAAAGAGAGAGAGAGAGAGAGAGAGAGAGAGAGAGAGAGAGAGAGAGAGAGAATCAGACTTGTTTTGTGTTACTTCACATCATAAATTCAAGAATTTTAGAGGAAATGTCTCAGAGTGAAAAGGCATAGATGAGTTAAAATTTGCAACTTTGGAGATGGCAGTTGTCAACGTGATGAAAGTAGAGATCTATCATATATTGAAGTATCTTCATTCAAGGTTCCATCTTCTATGCGAAACCATCCCTGATATAACAGGCTATTAGAGTTCTCTCCACATATTCTGAAATCGTTTTCATCTCTTGTTTTCCCTTTTTTTTTCATTTATAATCAATTTATTTTGATTTGTCAACTGTGACTTCCATATGCTTTTGAGTTTCAAATTTTTCTCTACCTCCCTCCCCACTATCCTCCCCAAGATGTTGCACAATGCGATATAGGCTATACATACACATTCCTATTAAACATATTTTCACATTGGTGATGTTTTAAGTAAGAATTAGAAACAATAGGAGGAACCACCAGAAAGACGAAACAATACTCAAAAGAAGAAAAAAAATAACAAATAGCATGCTTTGATCTGCATTCCAACTCCATATTTTCTTTTTCGGATGTGGATAACATTTTCCCTGATGAGACATTTGGAGATGTATTGCTGGGAAAGGTTAAATTTACTAGTATTAGTCATTGCAAAATATGGCTGTTATCGTGTACAATGATACCTGGTTCTGCTCACTTCACTCAGCATCAGACCATACAAGTCTTTCCAGGTTTTCCTGAAGTCATGCTGTTCATCATTTCTTATAGCACAATAGTATTCCATTACATTCCTATGCCACAACTTGTTCAGCCATTCCCCAATTGATGGGCAATCTCTCAATTTCCAATTCTTTGCTACCACATAAAGAGATGCTTTAAATATTTTTGTATATATGGGTCTTTTTTCCCATTTGTATGATCTCTTTGGGATATAGTCCTAGAAGTGTTAGCGCTGGGTCAAAGGGTATGCACATTTTTATAGCCCTTTGGGCATAGTTCCAAGTTGCTCTCCAGAATGGTTGGATCATTTCACAAATCCACCAACAATGTATTCATGTTCCAATTTTCCCACATCTTTTCCAATATTTATCATTTTCTTGTTTTGTCATCTTGGCCAATCTGATAGGTGTATTGTGGTACCTCAGAGTTCTTTTGATTTGTATTTCTCTAATCAATAGTGATTTAAAACATTTTTCATAGGACTGTAGAAGACTTTAATTTCTTCATCTGAGACCTGCCTGTTCATATCCTTTGACCATTTATCAATTGGGGAATGACTTGTATTCTTATAAATTTGATGAAATTCTCTGCATATTTTAGAAATGAGACGCTTATCAGAGAGACTGGTGGTAAAAAGTCTTTCCCAGTATTCTACTTTCCTTCTAATCTTGGTTGCATTGGCATTGTTTGTGCAAAAACTTTTCAATTTAATGTAATCAAAGTTGTCCATTTTCCTTTTTGTAATGTTCTCTTTCTCTTGTTTGGTCATGAATTCTTCTGTTCTCCATAAATCTGATAGGTAAACTATTCCTTGGTCTGCCAGTTTGCTTGGCGTATCACTCTTTATATCTAAATCATGACCCCATTTCAACTTTATTTTGGTATATGGCGTGATATTTTGATCTATGCCTAGTTTGTGCCATATTCTTTTCCATTTTTCCCAGCAGTTTTTTTTTTTTTCAAAGAGTGGGTCATTATCCAGGAAGCTTAGGTCTTTGGGTTTATCAAATAACAGATTAGTATAGTCATTGGCCACTGTGTCTTTCATATTAACCTATTCCACTGGTCCACCACTCTATTTCTTAGCCAGTACCAAGCACTTTTAATGATTGCTGCTTTATAATACAATTTAAGATATGAAATGGCTAGGCCACTTCCCCTGCATTTCTTTTCATTAGTTCCCTTGATATTCTGGACCACTTGTTCTTCCAAATGAATCTTGTTATTATTTTTTCTACCTCTATAAAATATTTTTTGGTAGTTTGATTGGTATGGCACTGAATAAGTAAATTAGCTTACATAGAATTGTCATTTTTATTATACTAGCTCTGCCTACCCATGAGAAACTGATATTTTTTTTCCAATTATTTAGATATGACTTTATTTGTGTGAAAAGTGTTTTGTAATTGTGTTCATAGAGTTCGTGGGTTTGTTTCAGGAGGTAGACTCCTAAATATTTTATAATGTCTACAGTAAGTTTAAATGGAATTTTTCTATCTCTTGCTTTTGGGTTTTGTTGGTAATATACAGAAATGCTGATGATTTCTGTGGGTTTATTTTTTTTATAGCCTGCAACTTTGATAAAGTTGTATATTATTTCAAGTAGTTTTTTACTTGGTTCTCTAGGATTCTGTAAGTATATCATCATGTCTTCTGCAAAGGGTGATAGCTTCGTTTCTTCTTTGCCTAATCTAATACTTTCAATTTCTTTTTCTTACCTTATTGCTAAAGCTTGTGTCTCCAGTATGTTACTGAACAACAGTAGTGATAATGGATATCTCTGTTTCACCCCTGATCTTACTGGAAATCCTTCCAGCTTGTCCCCATTACAAATTACGCTTGCTGAAGGTTTTAGGTAGATGCTACTTATTTTAAGGAAGACTCCATTTATACTTATGTTCTCTAGGGTTTTTAACAGGAATGGGTGTTGTATTTTGTCAAAAGATTTTTTCTGATCTTTTGAGATGATCCTGTGGTTTGTGCTAGTTTTGGTGTTGAAATTATCAATTATGCTGATACTTTTCATAATATTGAACTAGCCTTGCTTTCCTGGTATAACTCCTACCTGGCCATGGTGTATTACCCTTGTGATAAATTGCTGTAATTTATTTCCTAATATTTTCTTTAAAAGTTTTGCATCTACATACTAAAATGTAAGCTTCTAAAATAATATTCCCTTCTTTCCTTCCTTCCTTCTTTCTTTCTTTCCTTCTTTTTAGCAATAGAAGACATCAGTTTCCATCTAATCTAAACAATGCTTAGAAATTAATCTTCTGTATAACCTAATTAAGGTGGTTCACCTTATTTTTGAAGACCTCTTTTGATGCATGACACATCCTCCCATGAAGCCCATTCCACTTTTGGTCAGTTAAAATGTTAAGTAAAAGTCTCCCTCCCTGAACGCTGCCTCAATTAAGCCTACATTTCCTTTTTGCTACTTCCACCTATTATTCCCAATTCTTCTCT
The DNA here is from genome assembly GCF_003287225.1 of Phascolarctos cinereus. Taxonomy (NCBI): domain Eukaryota; kingdom Metazoa; phylum Chordata; class Mammalia; order Diprotodontia; family Phascolarctidae; genus Phascolarctos; species Phascolarctos cinereus. The sequence continues at coordinate 100,010,930 of NW_027555625.1, forward strand.
CTGGAACCAAACAAAATTAATCTAATTTCTGTTCTACATGATAGCTCTTCTAATATCAAGTTCCCTAGCTGCTGTCTCCTTTAGATTAAATATCCACATTTCTTTCAGCAGATTCTTTTACAATCTGAACTAGAGCCCTTCATTATCCTGGTTGCCCTTCTTTGAATGTCCTTATTTGAATAGCTTTGTATCTTTCCTAAAATGTGGTATGCAGAACTAAGTAAACTATTCTAGGTTGTCCCTTCCACACCTAACTTTATGACTGCATGGTATCATATGATGTCATCTAACCAAAACAGAGTATCATGGGACAATCAACTCCTTATTTTTGGAGTTATGCTTGTAATTCAGCCTAAGATTGCATCAATGGTTTTTGTTCTTGTTTTTTGAAGGGTTGAGAAGTGAATGCTGCTGCCATTTCACATGTTAATTCATATTAAGCTTGCATTCCACTATATTCTTCAATTATTTTTCAGAGGATAATTATAGTAATAATAATAATAATAATAATAATAATAATAATAATAGCTAACATTTATGTGGCATCTACTATGTGTTAGGTGTGGTGCTAAACACTACAAATATTTTCATATTTTATCTTCATAATAACCTTGGGAAGGAGGTGTTATTATTATTAGCCCCATTTTATAGATGAGAAAACTGAGAAAAACAGAGATTAAGAGATTTGCTGAAGGTCACACAGCTAGCAAATAAATGAGGCCAGATATTAATTCAGGACTTGCTGACTCCAGGAAAAGGGCTCTATCTACTGAACCACCTAGCAGGCTGAAATGATTTCTAACTGGGTTACTTGCTCACTATATAAAGTTAAACTTTTAAAATTAAATTTCCTATTTTTAGATTCTTCACAATGTCCTAGCTGATCTTTTTTAATCTTGATTCTGTTATCCTGTATGTTAGTTCTCCTTTCCAATTTTGTTATGTGATTATTTGACAAGGATATTATTCATGCCTTCACTCAAACACAGGATGAAAATGGATCCTCAGGACCTTCCATGGAAGAATTCCTCTGAGGTTTTCAAAGAGCAATCAAGCTATCAGGAATGCCTGAATTAGTTTCTGCAAAAACCAAGTTCACACCAGTGAAAGTGATAAGAGGCTTTTCTCACCATCTCCCTAAGTCCTGGGACATATACACGTGTGTACACACAAACATACAGACATATGACTTGGAACCTCAGAATGAAATTTAACTGTCTTCTTCTACTTAGTAAATTAAGAGTTAAAGAGATCCCAAGAAGTCAAAGAACCTTCTCAACCTCACAACAGGGAAGATACCTTTTCATCTCTTTTTCTTCACCCACTTTCTAGAATTTTTTCCAGAATCCTCTGCTCTGCATGAAATATTGTCACATCACATATTTATCTTAGTAGAGTATTACATCCACAGTTTTTTTTTGTATAATATTTTTACTATATTCTTAATTTGGTATTAGGTTCCATGTGACAATATCTAATGCATCCAAGTAAAACCTTGGGACAAATTTGGCAATAATAAACACTGTGAAGCCTAGTGGACTACAATTATTAGGAAAACGAGTTAGTATACAAAGGTTCTATTCCCAGATGTACTTGATGTAAGAAACTTTGGAATGTCAAGCAAGTCATGTAGCTTTTCTTGCTTTCAATTTTCTTCACCTGAGGAATGAAAATATAGCTATGCAGCCCCATGAAGAATAGGTAAGTAGGTAAATGATGAAATGCAATAGTAGAAGAAAGAGAAAAAAACACTTTAAAAATACAAATAGCCAATTATCAGTTCACATAGAAATGTTTCCTAGGCTTTGTGAAGATTAACACAAATAAAAAGAGGGTGATAAACTGTTTCAGTGACCATACATTATTTTTTTTTCTGAATGTATACTAATAAGTGAAGCTCAGTTGTGAAAAATCTCTAAATGAAGTATACTTCTGACATTAAGCTAAAATAGGAATGGGAGTAAACATAGCAATATAGGTCATAATAGCAGCAAAAAAAAAAGACAATTATAGCAACAACCATAAGAGTTTGAAAATATAATTTCATTTTTGGATGTGTCTGTACTATGTATTTCTTTTCCTTTTAGAATTTACCATTTGAAATTAGCATTTTTGCAAAACCTCTAATCACTGACTGGATGAGGCTGGAGATGGGTAATGGAATGGTGACATTATACTCTGATTTTAGAAAATTCATTGTTATCTGGTAAATTCATTTTTGAATCCTTTAATAACATTTGGTAAGAATGGAAAATCTCTATAAGTAAGGGGAAAAAAACCAACAACAAACAACCAAGGTTAAAATCAATAGCATCATCAGTCACTCCTTCTCAACTCACTTTGCTGTGCAGTAGCATTCAAAGGTGCCTGTGAGAAATGGTGCTTTAACCTTGGAAGTGCAAGCTATTGAATACCAAAATGGATTTGACTGAATTAGAAGTATTTCAAAGGCTTTGGTAATTCTTGTAACAAAACTATTTACTCCTACAAGGAATCAACTCTGAACAAAACAAGCATGACAGATTTGGCCACAAACAGTCTAGGGTACCTACAATCAATCTGTACCAACCCATATCACAGAAGCTCACAAAGCACCATGTCACAAAACAAATATTTTAGTGGCCATTTCTTGGGACTTCAGATACATAAATTTCATCTCTAATGACATCCTGATTTGGGGGAAAAGGATGGAAATGAGAGCTGGATCCTATAAAGTCACACAAATGAATTTATCTAAATGAAGTAATGAATTCTCCTAGAGAAAGAAATATACTGTCAGAAAGATATTTAGCAGTTGGATAAGAGATTCTGTGAGGTTTTTCAGTGCATAAAAGAAGTAATCACTAGGGGAGGATAAGGAGAAGATGCAGCCCAACAGACAAGTGTCCCTTTCATTTGGCCTTCACACGTCCTTTCTTTTTAGACAAGGCTTTTAAAAGGGTTGGGTAGAGAAAATAAAGACCTTGGCAAAGATAATCAGCAATTAAGAGTTGGAGCGGCTAGCAAGTAATGGACCAGCTGAGGGATTCTATGGAACAGCTGCATGTTGCCATCTTCCTCAGTGGTAGGGGGCTGTGATACTCAATTAGGTCTGTCAGTTAGAATTTCTTGAACCTAGTTTTCTAGCTTGCCAGGAAAAGAACAAACTACAAAAGGGGGTTGAAGACACAGAAGATCATCAGTCTATAACCATTACTTCAATTTATTAACAGGCAGCTGAAGGAATATTTGGCATCTGGGCATTTTTTCTAGTGCTTGAAAAAATAAAATCGATGAGACTATAATGTGACAGATGGGAGTTTCAATTGTGTATGACTCGGTTCTTTGTGTGCTGAATTTTTACTAAAATGGGTACTAAAAAGTTAGTTGTTCTTTATTTATTTGTTGGCAAATCACATTTATCCTTATATATCTCTTTTTATTGTTTATATACCTTGGATACAAGACCTTCATCAGAGGTATTACATGGGAAGTTCCCCTCCCCCCACCCCGTTCATTGCTTGTTGGTTACCCTAGTTACACTGTTTGTTCACACAAAAGCTGTTTTAACTTCATTTAATCAATATTACCTGTTTAATCCTATGTAGTTGCCTATAAACCTTATTTGGAAACGAATCTATCCCCTAGCTATAACTGTTTAAATTACGGAAATTGTAATCTACAAAGCTTTTATTTCTTTACTTACTACTCATCATCATTTGTTATGTGGTCTGAGTCTTCAACATGTTATGGAAGCCATTCTTTCAAAGTTTATCAGTGATCTATTAATAAGCAAATACAAAGGAATTTTCCTAGTTTTCATCCTTTCTTACATCTCAGTAGCATTTGATAGTGTTTATCATTTCTTTTCATAGATAACATCTTCAGCTTTGGCTTCAAATGTATCAGACTTTCTTATTTCCTTTCTTATTTCTTTAAATGCCTTTTTTAAAATGGCCTCTAATCATCTTCAATGCGGTTGCTCCCCAATTTTCTTTCCTTGGCTTTATTGTTGCATTATACATTCCTAATTGCCAATCACCTTCACCTCATGATTTTGGCTATTACCTTTACGTGGAAAATCTCTGAATCTACGTCTTCAGCCTTGATCTCTTTTCTGAGCTTTGAACCACTTCTTCACTTATGTGTAAGACAACTCTATGAGAATTTTCCACTTTTGCCAAAATTTCAGAAGTTTAAAAGTGATCCCATTTTCTTTCTTCAAAACTGCATCTTCTTTCTAGCCATTATTTTTTCAGTTTCTCCATCATATATCCTGTTTCTCAAATTCTAAAAATTGCTGTTGTCTTTGACTCTTTCCTGTCCATCAGATCTCATTTCCAATGTCACAAATTGCTGTCACTATTTTCTTCTATAATATCTCAATCTATTCCCTCCCCCAATTCTCCAAGCAGTCATTTCATCTCCATTTCTAACATGTATTCTCCATTCCTCTCATTCCTCCAATCCATTCTCCTTATCATTGACAAATTGTCTTTGGGCATAAGACTGGTCGTTCCATTTTTTTAAAACAGCAACAATAACAAAAAATATTGGCCTCTTTGAATTTCAAACTTCTTTGCCCAGTAATTGGTGTTATCCACACTGGCTGTACCTACTTTCCCAACCTTATCTCATCCTGCTTTACTTTGTTTGATATGCTTCTACCAAAGTGATCTGTTCTTTATCCTGGGACTAAACCTGCTCCTTCTCACCTCCATATCTTTATTCAAGCATTGCATATTTTCTACCTGGAATTCCCTCCCTCTCTTTGACTGCCATGCCTTCCTTCAAAGTTCATTTCAAATGTTACCACCTCCATTAACTGTTCTCTGTTTCTCACTATTGGTTATGAATTTCCATTGTATAAATCCAATAACACTTTGTTGTTTATTTTCTATTTCACTTGTAATATTAAACTTTATATAAAGAGATCTTTGTAAGTCTTATGCTCTTACTAATCAGTAAATTCCATAAAAACAAAGCTCATGTAAAAATATGACATATTATCACCTAGCACCATACTCTAAATATAGCATTTTGAAGAAAAAAAAAACTAGATTTTAGATAAATCTCAATAATAATGCTTATTATTGAGATTATTATAATAATTATTATTATCATTCATCTTATTCTTATTTGGATTATAGATAGAAACTATCTTCAGACAAGTTGCTTTCTTGGTCTTTTATATTTAATTTTCTATACACTATTGTCTAAGTGAATAAATTAACTGCTCTGTGTAATTTAATGAAACTTTTGGAATTTAATCTCCTATTTTGTAGGCTTACTGAATGCTTCCTTAGGACAACTTCAGCAGCAAGCATGATGATGGTGATAAAACATACTTAATATTTTTGCCATATGGTTTATACTTCTACTAATTATCTACAAAGTATCCTTAGTATGGAAGAGCAGAGACAAAACCAAGACTCTTTTTAACTCCCATTCTGCTTTTCATTAAATTTCCCATCTTAACACAATTCTAACCTAGAAATAGAAAAATCTTCATTCAAATGGAGGTGAATTACATGCATTTTGATGTAGTTTGAACAACAAAAACCTATGGACCCAAAGAGGTAATTATCATTCTAAGCCTCATTACAATGAAATTCTTGTTACATGTGTGTGTTTTTTTTGAAGCAATAAAGTTGAGTGACTTGGCCAGGACCACATACCCCTAGTAAGTGTTAAGTGCCTGAGGCTGGATTTGACTCTAGGGCCAGTCACCTGCCTGCCCCAGTCACATGCTTTTTAACAAGTGCTTTAGCTAACCTTTCAATTATTCCTTGAGACCTATAGATTGGTTTATGGCTATCTTTGCAGGAAGAAGTTTCAAGCCTTGGGAAGGGGCACTAAGTCACTTATCTTAATCACGGGAGAATTTTTAGGGTCATGTATTATATGTTACCTATTTTCCTTTATTATAATTACATCTGAATTAAATTAAAATATTGCTAGCAGTTTCTTTGTATAAGGAATTTGTTAGGTACTGAGGGAAATATAAATATAAATAAACCACAACCCCTGCCTTCAAAGTATAAAAACTCTACATATACATTACCTTGAAACAAGTTAGAATGATATCCAGGCTTCAGCGATAACAAACAGGGAGTAGATGACTTTTAACAATTTGAATTTTCAGTCTTAAGCATTCAAAAATGTCTATACATACCAGCTAGGTATCACAGTGGATAAAACACTGGGCCTAAAGTAAGAAAAATCCAAACTTCAATTATTTCTTAGATACTTACTAGCTGTGTGAGCCTAATCAAATCTCTTTATTTGAAACTCTTCCTCAGTTTCATCATTGCAAAATGGTTATAAAAATAGCACCTATTTCAGTGGTTTGTTGTGAGGATAAAAAGGAGTTAACACTTATAAAGTGCTCTGCAAACCATGCAAAGCTATATAAATAGTGGCTGTTACTATTACCTTCAAAATTTTACACTCATAAGTTAATTCAAGATTTTAGTAGAAAAATAAATACTTTCTTTTTTCTTTTTTTTTCTTCTTTAGAAATCATCTCATTAAAAATCCTATTCCACCTCACTCCAAGTTAAGTAAGACTAATATCATTCCCTGAATGGACATTAGGCACTTTGGAAAGGGCATTTACATTTCACCCAGTAGAAATCACCATACCTGAATAATAGGATAGTAACTGATACATAGTATATAATCAAATGACACCTGAATTGATGGACAGGTCATGTGCCTAGCTTTTTCTTAAGGGATATGTATTTTGCCAGCATGACGCAATTACACCTAATTCATCCCCCATGTTTAGTTGGTTGCATTGAAAGTAACTGGTCACTGAGAATCAGAAGAGTAGACTCTTGTGAATCAACACATGAATTCCACTAAGATTTTAAGAGCTGAAAACACAGTCCTGTAAACTTTCTAGATTCTACACCTTAATAAAAAACAATATGTCAGTCATCAAGGAGCAAAAGCATATGTTCACCTTCATGAAAGATCCCTAGTTCAGTAAATCAGGTACCCAATCATTACCCTTATTACAAGTGGTTAATAGAACAGAGAATTATTTTTTCTAAATTGTATAACTAGTTAACAGCTTATTTCTTGGCAAAAACTGCTTGCGTCAGGTGAGAGTTTTACCTTACAAAAGCATGCAAAAAACAATAGTGTGTATGGTGGCAGTGGAGGTGGGGGGAGAATAGGAGGAGACTGGGGCATGAAATCAAAATGTGTATATGAATATGAGGTTAAAAAGTATCTAAAAGGAATTTGACTCCAAAAGGAACAAGGAGGTATAGAAAATGAATGACTCCTCTAAAGTGCTGGAGAAAATGAGCTAATTTTTTATGACCCATCTTTCACAGAAAGCAGAAAGAAAATAAAAGCTGGTGACAGTCTAACAACCCAAAAAAACAATGCTAGCAAAGGAAATGAAGTTCACAGAATTGGAAAGAAATGAAAAAATTGCTACTGACTCAAAGCCATAAGAGAATACTTCCAAAATTGTGAACATATATAAAGCAGCAGGACCAAATAATATGGATCCTGGGGTGTTGAGGGAATTGACTAATGAACTTCCCAAAGCACACACATTTATAGCTGGAAAGCCTTGGAGCGCTAAAGAGCACCAGGAAATCAGAAAACAAGAAATGTGGCACCATTTCCAGAAAGAAGTGCCATCCTATTATTTATTTTTGATGAGTCAAATATCCACATATTCAAAAAAGCAAATAGATATTCAGAGACCCCAACTTTCATTCCCAGAGGTTAAGTCCTCCTGGATGCATGGCTAGTACTCATTTTGTGGGGAATTAGGACATCCAATAAATAACATTTGCTGATGATGGAGAGGAAAATTAGTAGACTCATTAACTGCACATGGCATTAAACAAATTTGTTGATTTTTCCAAATAAATTTCTAAATGGGTGAATAGCAAGAATGATATGACTAGATAAAAATTTCTGATCAAAGAACATGCCATACATTTTCCAAAGAGATGATAAAGTTCTTATGACCTCAGAAAGAGATTGTTATTTTAAATTTAGAATATATATGTGATTCTGTTGATATAGAGAACAATTTCCCAGACAGAAACCTTCTGCTACCAATGCAAGCACCTTCTCTATAAGTTTCAGATTTTTCCGAGGTACAAGAGGGTAAATGATTTTCCCAGACTCACAGAGCCAGAAAGTGTCAGGAAAAAAAAAAAAACTGGAACCCAGGCCATGCTGACTATGAGGCCAGATATCTATCCCTTTTATCATGATGCCTCCATAAAGGATAATCAGTCTTAACTAAAAGTTGTCAAAATAGGTTTACCAGCATTGCTCAGTTTTTCAGAAAGCCAGAGAGAATATTCCATGGCTATATCTAGTTTCTAAGTCAAAATTCAATAGGCTATGGAAAACCATCTTCATAAGAAAGTTTGTATATACCATCAATATTGCTGAACTTCTAAAGTACAAAGTTCATGGAGAGGTGCTTGTGATACAAAGTAAAAAGCAGAAGAGTCCCTCAAAGAGCTAATATTCTACTGTGAAAATTCATTAACACACGGTTTCACTATTATTAACTGATGGTTTCAATTCTCCTGAAGGACATCATATTTGAAGTTGGAGGCTCTGGTTTAATTCTCAGGTTTTATAATCATCTTTTGTAACCTGACCTTCCTAACAATTTCTTAAAAATCTGTGTTTGTTAGTGAGTACCCTATGACTCATCATGACAAGTCCTATTTTTTCCATCACTGGAATTGTTTCCTTTATTTTTTTCCTTAAATATTTCTTTTTAGAGCACTTCTTTTCTCCCCTGGCCAGACTTTTCTCATAACATTTTAATCCAAGAGATTCTTATGTATCATTGCTTTGAACTGTTTTAAATTTTCTTTACCAAAATCTAGCATATGGGTCATGTAAAATGAGGAAATTGACAAGAATCCAGATTTGAAACAAATCATAAACTAGGAAAGAGAGGTTTGGCTGAAACCCTGAAAAGGAAAGATTTGATAGTAAAGAGAAATCTTAGCCTTAGTTTTGACCTTAACTTCCTCCTTTTCCCGTTAGTTAGAACTTTATGATGAGTGGAGCTTTTGTGACTTTGCATAATAATTCTAGGAGCATCCCTAGGAGAGAGGCAGCTTGAAATAGTGTCTTCACTGGGAACTGATAATAGATTGGACCATTTGACAGGAAACATATTCATATCTCTGCAAGGATCACAGGGAAGAACTATACCATCCTTAAGGGGAACATTAGGGGTAATCCATAAAGGGAAGAAAGGAGCTTTCAGGAACCAGGAATTGTGAATTACCAATTTACTACATATACTTTCTAAAATTGAGCCCATTTTTTTTCCTTTCACCCAGGACTTTGGGAAATGTGTGTGTGCGTTTGTGTGTGTGTGTGTGTGTGTGTGTGTGTGTGTGTTGTGTGTATTGGGGGTATTTCTAACAAGTGTTCTTAGTGTAGCACCTTAATAAAAGCTAAATAAGTTTGACTGACTAATTTATATCAATTGATAATCATTTAGGAGGAAGGACACTGGAGGAGGGGTGCTCATGAATAAGAATACTGTCTAGCCTCTCAGAATTAACACTGTATCCCTGATGAAAAAGGTAGTAGCTGAACTCCCAACTTGGCAGTATGAATGGGGACAGGAAGACTACATCCTGAACTTGTACTACATTATTATTTTTAACATTAGAATAACATGAATAAAATATTTCATCTTTTTCAAAAAGTTTGGTTTAACACTTCAGTATATATTGATCAGAATGCTTGATTTAAAATTCAGTTTATTATGATATTTAATTTTAATGATTGTTTCAGCTGAAAAATATATAATAATGCATAGTTCCAAATGAAGTTATATTGTCCTTAATATTTGAAAAAATAATGAAGAATTAGAGAATTATTGTAATATTAAAGAATGGTTGATCTTTTCACAATTAAAAAAAAAGATAAAAACCATCTGCTAGACATCAATGTTGATGTGACCTCAGGCTGTGTTAAGAGAGGATAGGTTTCAGGCACCTGGAGATGTGAGTGCCATTGTACCAAACACATCGGACTTCCTCTGGATTATTAAATTCACTTCTAGGTACCACAGTTTAAGGACAATGACAAGCTGGAACCTACCCAGAGGAGGGCAGTCAGGATTGAAATCAGAGAAGATGAAAACATACCAGCCAAATGGAAACAACAACAAACAATAACCCATTTCATTTGTAATTTTAAATATGTTTGAAAAAGTAACTATCACATTTTAGACAATGCAACCAATGGTTCCCTTCCTCCATTTGGAAGTTGTCTAAGCAAGTTAGAAAAATCTTTCTTACTATGAGTGCTGTTAAATATCCAAATATAATCTTTTTATATGAGACACACAAAAATATTTAAAATGCCTCATATTCAGTCTTCCATGGGTTGAGAAAAACAATGACCATGCTAGTCAGAATTATGCTAAACAGAAAAAAAAATTTAAGTTAACGCCTAAGGATCTGGCCTCTTAAATAAATAATAATAATAATGACAATGATGATGATGATGATGATGATGTTTGCCTTAAGGCTAGAACATGATGACAACTTAGTTCATCTTATTCCATAGGTTTTGTTCCTATTCCTTAGTACTGAAAGTAGTCATTGGTCAAGTGAACCCTTGCTTTATGCTTATGGAAAATTTTTATATTAGGTTTTATTTCACTCTTTTGGTACTTGAAGTAATTTTTTTTCTTTATTCATTCAATACAAATATTTCAAATAGATAATGAACAGGGCTAAGAATTTTTGGTCAGGATAATGAGAACGAGTTTGATTATCTTTGAGTAGTTGTCTGGTTCTTTGAATGATTCCAGGCCTCACTAAAGAAGAAAAACAACTTTTTAACATTGTTATTATTTAATAAATGCTATATGGGCTATATGTCACAGTCTCTAAAGAAATGAATTTGAGTACATCCAAATGAGTGGTAGAGAGACACATGGAAAGCTTGAATAGGCTGAAACACATTTCAAACAGGGAATTATACATGAGAAATGGTATAAATAATGTCATCAAAGAAATATATCATCAGAAAAGAAAGTGGTTTTACCAAAAGATGAAACAGAATGATAGAGAGTGGACAGTCAGTATACCGCCTTTCTCCATGCAATGTCAAGATAATTTTAGCATATTAGATGAATTCCTTGTTGCAAATTTATGAGAAAGAATCTATGAAAGGTAAATAGGGTGGATGGAGTGATTCAGGTCTGAAGGGAATATCCATATGTGTTTAATTATAGCTCCATCAGGAATAATGGAGTTGGATACAGATAATTTTATGAGTTTTTTTTAAAACTTTTTCCTCTCTCTCTTTTCTTTTCTTCATTCCTTCCTTCTTTCCTTCCTTTTTTTCTCTTTAGCAACTCTCTAAGTAAATACTGAGTCTAAGGGGAAAAAAAATAGAAGGAGCTGCTATTTTAATTAGTCATTCATTCATTCAATAAGCAATTCCCAATGATATACTTTTCTTTCATAACCATAGGTGCCACTTGAGACATTAATATATGCAGAAAGGGAAATATCATAATGTTTGGATCTGAGCTAGATGTGCCCAAAAGACCAATATTCACATTAATTAAATTCTAAATATAACATCAATTTGTGAAGACATTTGCGACCTTGCAGTAAATCTAGTTCAAGTCCCCATAATCCATTTTCTATTTGTTGAGTCATATTAACAACATATTGACTGACTCATATGCCAAATTTTTCCTAAAGGAAAACTTTTTTTTTTAAAAGAACTTGTCTTCATGGCAGAAATTGTTTCAATTTTATCTAAGCCATAAAAAGCAAATTTAAGAGTTCCGAAATATTGTCTTTAACAATGTCTAACAAAGGAATAGGGTGAATCATTTTACTTGAAGCAGAGCTGGCCTACTTCTTTTTTCTTTTTTTTTTTTGTTAATTCTCATCTTCATCAGTTTCACCATTAAAAAAAACACATTTCATGTGCAAGAATCTTTCTGTTTCAGTGAAAAGAAAATTCATGTTATTGCAATCACAGAGGGTTGGGTTCAAGTCCTAGCTTTGTCACAATAAAGTTGTGGGATTGTGAGAAAGTCACCCAATGCTTCTGAGCCTTGGTTTCCTGAACTGTAATATGGGGATACTGATATATGTTCTAACCTATTAGGATTTTAGGAAGCAGAAATTGAAACACTATCATATATACAAAATTTCAAAGGCAAGTTCAATCAAAGGCTTAAAAAAATGAAAGTGACAAATTATTGCTCTAAAAGAACTGAATTGATCCTTAGAAAACAACCAATGGTCTTCCAAATACTGGGAATTGTTACTTATTACTTTAGAGTGTGACATAGATATCCTAAAGCTGAAAAAGCACGAAGAGCAGTAAACACACACACATCTGAATAAACATACACACAAAGATACACAGCACCTACAAACTGCTGCTTTGAAGAAAAGAGAAAAAAAAACATTGATGAGGGCCAAGATAATACAAATACTAGAACAGGGAAAAGAGAAATGAAACTCATTTTTTTTTCATTCGTGGTTATGCCAATACTATTTTCAGAAAAAGTATTGATAATACCACAAGATATCATTATCATCATCAGATTGCAAAGCACCTATTCAAAAGAAATTATTGAGAACTTTTTTTTTCACTTCTACTGGGTTGGAGGCTTGTCGGTATTGAAGGAACAATGAAACCTGACATATCTATATCTATATATGTATGTATATGCATGCATGCATGCATGCATGCATGTATATGTGTATATGTATGCATATAAATGTATGTGTGTATGCATTTATATGTATATATAATGTATACATGTGTATATGCAATGTATACACATGTAGGTATGAATATGTATGTGTATATAGATAGATATTCTTATATCTATCTATATATGTGTAAGTATATGCATATATCACAAATATGTACATGAACAAATATTATATATGTCATACATGCATGTATATAAACAAATATTCTATATCTATATCTCAAATTTCATCACTTCTACATATATGAAATCTGATATATGTCATACACATTCTACACAGACGTGCACACACATTTAATTAGTTTGTAAAAGATAACATTTGGAGGAAGGTTTGAGTTTGAAAAATTAAATAACATCTCAGAACTTTGTGAACTCAATTCTAAATCTGCTAAACAAATGGTTTTAAAATACAAGGACATATTGTACATTAAAATCACTGACAAAAATTTTGTTAAGACTTTGCTTCCTGTCCCCTGTGTTTGTGTAAGCACTATTTCAACTAAACACTTAAGTTCTTCATTTTACTATATGATGTCTTCCCAAATTGGTCTACACTAAGTTCCCAGAATGCATACTAAAAACAATTTTGGATGAATAATCCATTGTGAAAGGTTTATTGACTCTGATTAAGGCAATGATCTAAGACAATTTCAAAAGCCACATGATGAAAAATTCTACCTCCCTCCACAAAGAAAACTTATAAACTCTCAGTACAGATTGAATTACACTGTTAAAATATATTTCTTACTATGTTTAATAAGAATGTGTATGTATAGTCTATAAGAGATTGTGTAGTGTCTTGGGGAGGGAGGTGGAAAGGGAGGGGAAGAAAAATTTAATGCTCAGAAGCTTATGGAAATGATTGTTGTTAATTCAAAGTAAATTTTTTTTGCATTTTTATATAACTAGAATAATTGGCATAGATAGATATATGCATAGATAATCCAATGATATTTTAAAATTTAGAGAAATTGAAACTATTGCTCCCCCACTGTAAGGCTTGTCTAACTTCAATATGAAGAAATTACGAAAATGTTGGATAATTTTGGCTTAATTCAAGGAGGTAGGGAGAATTTCCTTAAAAAATTGGATTTTGAAATTCAAACAGAAGCCTCAAGAGGAACATTACAAAGTAAACATGAAAGAGTAATCATAAGGGAATCAGTAAAGTTAAATTGTTTGCATTTCTATCTGGGAAGTTGATAAATGGAACTCCTAAAACTTATCATTATCATAGTAGTTAGAAGGAGTCTATAAAGAGAGAGTATAAGTGAGAATTTGATTATGTTGGAATGGTTTTTTTAAATATCTATTTTTTTATTTATTCTCAGTTTTCAACATTCACTTCCATAAGAATTTGAGTTCCAAATTTTCTTCCCATCTTATCCTACCCCCTACCCTAAGAAGGCATGCATTCTGAATTCCCCTTCACCTAATTTGTCCTCCCTTCTTTCTCTTTCCCTTTCTCTTATTCCCTTCCCCTTCTATTTTCCTGTAGAGTAGGATAAATTTCTATACCCCTCTGCCTGTTTATCTTATTTCCCAGTTGCATGTGAAGACAATTTTTAATATTTGTTTTTAAAACTTTGGGTTCCGAATTTTCTCCCTTCCACCTTCTCCACCCACCCTCATTGAGAAGGCAAGCCACTCAATATAGGTTCTACATGTGCAGTCATGCAAAACACTTCTACAGTAGTCATGTTGTGGAAAATTAACTATATTTCCCTTCATCTTAACCCACCCCCCATTTATTCTATTCTCTCTTTGGACTCTGTCCCTCTTCGGAAGTGTTTGCTCCTGATTATCCTTTCCCTAAATCTGCCCTCCCCTTTATCATCCCCACACTGTTATCCCCTTACCTCTTATTCTCCTCTAGAGTAAGATAGATTTTTATACCCAATTGAGTGTGTATGGTATTCCCTCCTTAAGCCAAATCCAATGAGAATAGGATTCACTTATTCCTGCTCACCTTCCCCCACTTCCCCTGTATTGTAAAAAGCTTTTTTTGTCCATTTTATGTGAGATGATATACCCCATTCTACCTCTCCCTTTCTAATTCTCCCAGTATAATCCTCTCACCCCTTAATTTTATTCTCCAGATATCACCCCTTCATCTTCAACTTGCCCTGTGCCCTCTATCCATCCATCTATCTATCTATCTGTCTGTCTATCTATCTATCTATCTATCTATCTATCTATCTATCTATCCATATAGTTTTCTCTCCAACTATCCTAATACAGACAAAGGTGTCATGAGTTACAAATATCATCTTTCCATGCAGGAATATAAACAGTTCAATCTTAATATGTATCTTATGATTTCTCTTTCCTGTTTACCTCACTTCTTGGGACCTCTAAATTTTTAGTTCTTCCAGGGTGGTATGATCAAGGTCTGGCCTGTGCTCTGGTCTATGAGTGATCTCAAACACTCTTTTCTGCCTTGGAACTGTGAGGAGGATTTTCTCTTAACCGCCACTACAAGCTGTGCCACTACAAGCTGCACCACACCAGTATTCCTCATTGCCCCAGGATCACCACTCAGAACTGCATCCCAAATCCAAGCAAGGAAAAAGCAAGAGAATCCTGCCTCAGCACCAGCAAAGTGATCCCTTCAAATGCCTGATACTTGGGAGCATACCTAGAGAACACTTTTTTCACCTATTTCCTCTCCCTCTCACTATAGGTATAGCTTATTTATTTCTACTACAAGCCAACTTCTATGTAACTATCAAACTGATCTTCCTTGTCAGGCCCCCCATCCTCTACACACACACACACAACACACACACACACACATACACTGAACCTTTAATAAACTCTATTGGCTCTGTTTTACCTCCAGGATAAACTATAGAATCCCATGTTTGGGTTTATGACTTGGCCCCTTCCAACCTTTCCAGTCTCTTTATATCCTAACTCTTTTTCATATAAACTACCATCTAGTAATGCTGGCCTCCTTACTGTTCCTTCCAAATGACACTCCAGCTCTTGACTACAAGTGTTTTCACTGGCTGTCTATGTGCCTGGAACAATCTCCCTCTATATCTCCATTTCCTAGCTTCCCTGGCTTCCTTCAAGTCTCAGTTATAGTTATTCTACAAGAAATAATTCCCAGTCCTCCCTATTCTTGGTGCTTTCTTTCTGAGACTATTTCCCAGTTTATTCTGTATATGTCTTATTAGTGCATAGTTGCTTACATAGTATCTTCTCTATTAGACTGTGAGCTCTGTGAGAGCAGTGATTATGTTTGTTTGTTTGTTTGTTGTTGTTGTTTAAGCTTTTTTGTAAACCCAGAGCTTAACACAGTGCTTGGTACAGTTGGCCCTTAATCAGTGCTAGCTGGCTGATGTAACAACCTTTTCATCATTCTCTGTAGGACCATATAAGGAGAAGACTTCTGAAGAATGAGTTGGCAGCCTTTTACAAGCCTTCTCGTCTTCCTCTTTGTACATGCTAAAGTAGTATATCTGGGACATAGATATTCTGCCTCACCTATATATCACTCACAAAAAAAGAATATGGTAGCTGAAGCAAAGCTAACAGTATGTTACATTTATTCATTGTTTTACGGCTTGCAAATTGTTTTCCTTCTCATCACTTGTGTCAGTCACACTCTTCTTTATCTCATTTGGGGTTTTCTTATCAAAGATACAGGAATAGTTTGCTCTTTCCTTCTCCAGCTTATTTTACAGATGAGAAACTGAGGTAAACATACATAGTTAAGTGACTAGCCCAGCGTCACACAACTAGTAGGTGTCTTAAGCCACATTTGAACTCAGGAAGAGGAGTATTTCTGAGTCCAGGGCTTGACATTCAATTCACTACACCACCTAGCTGTTACTCCTAGTGGGCATACGAATGTCATTATCCCTTCTTTCCAGATTAAGAATCTGAGATTCAGGGAAGTTAAATAATTAGACTAGAGTTGTAGAGTTAAGAAGTATCAGAACTTGAATTTCAACCCAATTTTCCTGAATTTCAGCTTATTGCCTTAGTATTTGTAGTATTCGTTTCACACATTATGCATGTTCTTCACAATACACTAGTGAGTAATGACTCCAAGCTCAATACAAGATTCCAAAGTTACCCTTTCAAAATTGGTAGCAAAACTTCAAAGCTTTGTCCCCATTTTTTTTTTATTAAGACTTAACCTTGAGGGGCATCTAGGTGGATAGAGCACTGGCCCTAGAGTCAGGAGGACATGAGTTCAAATCCAATCTCAGACCAGATACTTGACCCTCACTAGCTGTGTGACCCTGGGCATGCCACTTAATCCCAATTGCCTTATAAAAAATAAAATTAAATTAAATTTTTTAAAAAAAGACTTAACCTTGGACAGAACTAAAATCTGCCCAACTGTGCCTTGGTCAAATTCAGTTGAGTGGATTGTGGAGGAGACATTGCAGCAAATTGGAATACTCCTTGTAAGGAATCATTTCCTCCCCACAGGATATGAGAATCCTGAGGCCAAAACCTGCTTGCCTTTGCCCCATTCTGAATATGTCTGTGGTGTTGTCTCCACTGAAAAGAGTTGGTACATCTTCCACACCTGAGGTCTGTCTGTCTCATAGCTTTTACTTTCAATAGGAATGTTCCTCTCCTGTCTTGAAGGATGTGTCTCCCAGATCTGTTATGGAGAGAGCACAACACACCACAGAATACTAAACATCATATGAGGTCAGCTGATATGGTGCCATCATTTCACTGCTTTATGAAAAGCAGAAGGCAAGATTCCAATTACTGGCACATAAAACCTGCAGCTTATTTACCTGAAGTAACCTAGAGCTCCTCTTCATCTCTGTACTCTCAGCTTCTAGCTCATCTTTTACGTACACCCTCAGACTGAGAAATGAAAGCATATGTTAAACGAGTTTGGACTAAGCTTTCCAATAATCTAAATTTGGCTCAAATACACAAGTTTAAGATCATTTAATACTGTTTAGGGGGCAATGAATATCATCAAATATTAAAAGGAAAAACAAACAAAACAATAAATACTCTATCAAGTTTTGTCTTTTTATTCTTCCATTAGTGTACTAGACATAGAATCCTACAGAAACTAAGCAGATTTAATAACTGAGAAAGAATAGTAGTCTGCCCCAAAATGGATGGATTCAAGGCTCAGTAAGGCTAGGGTAGAAAGAGAATTTCAAATACTGAGGAGTTAAAAATAAAATGTTATTTTCTGAGGGGGGGCAGCATTCATAGACCACATTTCAAATATGATTGGACTAGGGAATGTTTAGAGTCACAAAATGTTTCATAATTCAGGGCACAAAAAAGACAGTCCATAATTGCAAGTGTCTGTTGCATTAACAGAAAATGAAACTGTTTTATATAGTTTTTTGGTTCCTTTCACATAGCTTTCATTTCAGCTAACACACATTTTAGTCATTAACATTTCTGCAAAGAGACATTGCTACCCCCATGCCCCCCCAAAAAATCCTCACCTCTCTTTTTATATATAAAAGGAAATTTTCTCCTGATTATTTTAGCTATTCATAGTCACATCAGGGTCAGAGTGAGAGAAATCCCACCAGAGAAGAATGTTAACTTTTTAAAGGCCAATCTTATCTTTATAAACATTACTTGCTCTGCTTTCTCATACACACACACACACACACACACACACACACACACACACATACACACACACACATATATATGTGTATATGCATGTGTAAGTGTGTAGGTATATATATATATATATACATGTATAGACAGTTAAATAATTTAATATCACTAAGTATTCTCAACAATTCAAATAATTCAAAAATCTAAAATTTCTCAATCATTTAATTTTTGCCCTATTTGTAATTTCCTTGTCTTATGATTTTTACTGATTTTTTTCCTTCTTTCTCATTGAATAGGATTCCAGATAATTATCTTTTTTGTGGATTTTGTATTTATTTTTCTGTATATTTGCCCTTAGTTTACATTCTTTTTTAAAAAAAGATATCTGTGCAAGACTAACAGTGAATGATGAAGATCCTATATGCACGAGTATTTTAATTTATCTTTTTGCATGAATTATCTGTTCCATTTTATGACTAAAACAGCTAAATAGTTCCTTTCCTTCTTATTTTAAACAATTGTACATCTAATTAATGCCAGTGACTGATTCATTTCCATCAAGGAAAGGAAGTTAATCTTCTTGGAAGTAAATATGAGATGTTATATATTTTTTTTCATTCTGATGCTGCTGATAAAGAAAAAAAAATTGTTCTCTCTTGCAGTCATCAGAGATGAAAAAAAAAAAGCATCTACCATTGGCCTTGGATTCATCTTGGCAGCCTTCTTTTCTGAAATAAACAACCTGGAGGAGGTTTAGCTGCAGCACGTGAATTGTGTTCACATTTTTGCTCTGGCTTGGATGCTGATATGAACTGCCCAGATTTCTTCAGTTACAAGGTTCATAATGCCAAGTTTCCTAGGAACATTACTGAAACTTTCCTTCCTATTTTTCATTGGCCAGACTATGAAATCACCTTTAAAATATTTAGCTATTGTCTTGGGTGGTCACAAAAATATATAAAACAGCCATTTCAGATCAGCCACTTTAAGAGAAAAGGAAGAAATGTCCTGTTTTGTCTTTCTTCAGCTACATGATTTGGTTTATAATAGGAGAGAAATCAATAGCAATGGTAAACTTAAGCCTATCCTCAAAATATTTCATTCTACAAAACTAAAAAAATATTTCCATCTCATATTGCAGCAACTATGAGTACCATATCCTCAGATTTTATAATGTGGATATATGACTATTATTATTATTAAATAGTATTTATAAAAATGGAATGTTATCTTTATTGATTCCCTCTCCTACAAGTCTGTTGATGAACAATTGACTATTAACAACAGAATATCATTTTAAATCTTGACTGACTCTACCAACAAGCTTTCCAAAATTCATCTTTGTGTGACTGCACTTCCTTTTCTTACAGTCAAAGGAATAGGATATCTTACATATAACAGAGTCAAAAATAGATTCAAGAGATTGCAGTAAGCTTTGAGAATGTAGTAAGGTCATTGATATTCTAGTTTTATACATTTTTACATAAGTATTGCAAAATAAAAGGATACAAAGTAGTGGAAAGAGTATGCCAATCCGCATTTCATTCATCTTGCCTTATTTTTGAAAGCTGACCAGTTGAATTCAAGAATCAGATGTTTTTGGATCCCCAAAGACCATCAGGTATTTTTGTTTGTTATGAATAATTTTGTTTTGTTTTATTTTTCTTAGTGAATTTAAGGGATCTGATTATAAGAAATTAACAGGTTGGCAATGTTCATCTACCTTCAAATCATGGCTAACCTAGGTACTATCTCAGAAAGTTGGAGACATCTCTGAATTCACTATTATATTTTCCTATCAGATCCCTTTTAATCTGAATTTTTTTTTTTATCATTTTTTCCTGGCCCCATCTTTGCACCTTATTTGTTTCTATATGAGGAACAGTGTGGTATAATGGAATGAAAGCCAGATTTGGACTCCAAGAACCTGACTTCAAATCCTGGACAGCTCACAACATAATTCACCTTTTCTCACTGTGTTGAAATATCATGTAGAAAAAAAAAAAGAAACGTAATGCAAAAGGTGTCTGGTTAAGAGAGATTTCTAATGAATTCTAAGAGAAACTCAACAGCTTATTTTCTTGTTGTTGTTGTATGATTGAACATCTTATCTTTCTTTTCTTTTCCTTTTTTCCTGTTTTCATTTATTAATTAACCTTTTCAAGTGACTTCTTCATGCAAGTAATTTTTATCTAAAGATTGTCATTGTCTTTTACATATTTCAACTTCTTTTCTTTCAAACATTGCAAGAGACTTCATATTCCCTCTGGGGAATTTGTTATCACTATTTCGTCCAGATGTGGGGCCATCCATTTCTGTCCTTTGGACATATTCACTGTTGCAATAAATTCTTCTTAACTTTCCTTTTCCCATCTCCTTTTGTCAAGATACACTTTTCCTTTACCAAGAGATCATTCTACTATCTAGCCATCCTTTATGAAATTCTTTCCATTATCTTTTTTTAATAGATGACTTTGGGAAAATTGGTTTACTTGGTAATGTGTTTTCCATATATAGTAACTTTCATATAACACTTTAAAATACACACAGTGCATTACATAAGGTGTTACATTAGAGGCTCACATAATCCCTATGAGGCTGTTACTATGACCTCATTATCCCTCATTTGTATTATCCCTGAAGATTTTTTTCAAATTATCCTATCATTGTCTTTTATTTACAGATGAGGAAAATTAGGCTTAAAGACAGAAAGGGACTTTACCAAGAGAGTTCATATAGCAAATATAGACAGGATTTGAATGAAATTCTCTTCTGACTCCAAATCTAGCACTCTTTCCACTACACCATAGTGTGTCTATGCATCGTGCCACCCACACGCATACATATATCTATCTATCTATCTATTTATCTATCTATCTATCTATCTATCTATCTATCTGTCTACCTATCTATATCTATCTATCTATCTATCTATCTATAATTATGAATATATTGATCAATAAGCATTAGTTGAGCATCTACTAAAACATAGAATGAGGAAAAATTCCAAAGGAATAAAAAGGTATGGAATAAAATCTTTGTTAATATGCAGAAGTGATATAGAATAGGTGGAGGGCAAGGTGGACCTTGAATCAGGATAAATTTGATTCAGATAGAATCTCTGATCCTTACAAGTTCTGTGGCCATGTACTCAACTTTTAACCTCTTTTAGCATCACTTTCCTTTTTGAAAAACAGAAATATGAACATCTATCATATGTGTTTCATATTGACTATGATGATCAAATGAGATAATGTAGGCAAAACATATTACAAATTTTAACTTTGCATTTATAGAGAGAAAGGTTTATTCATGATAAGTATGATAGTTATGATAGAAGAAAAGAAAAGGAAGCTCTGTTACCTTTAGTAAGAAATAACTAGTGATCAATTCAGCATTACAACAAATGCTAAATTGTATGATATGGATATATAGAAAATATGGCATTGCAAATGGATAGAGAAACAAGAGTTGAAAAGCAGCTATATTCATTAAAGAAGATTTCATGAAAGAGGTACTTGATGTATATTTTGAAGGATGATCGGAATGTATACAAGGTATTGGAGAAGAGAGCAGAGGAGAATAGAAACAAAAATCTGATTTCTGGCATTTACTCCCATGTTGCCTCTTCTTTAGCAATATTGATAATAATAGCTTCCAATTACATAGTAATTAAAAATTTACAAAGCACTTTACAAATATTACCTTAATTTGCTTTAGCAACCCTAGGAGCTAGGTACTATTATTAACCCCATTTTACAAATAAATAAACTTTATAGTTGAATGATTTGCCCATGGTCTCACAGCTAGTAAAATCTGAAGCTGGATTTGACCTTAGGTCTTCCTTACACCTGATCCATCACTTTGTTCATTTTACCACCCAAGTACCCTTTTCTTAAGGTGTATATGTGTGTGTGTGTGTGTGTGTGTGTGTGTGTGTGTGTGTTTGTATGCTGGAAAAAAATATGAATTCCATCCAAAAGAACTTAAAGAAGCAACAACATGGGACAAGATTCTATAAGTTAGCACTCTGTCTCTTTCTATGTTTCTTTCTCTATCTGTCCCTTTGTCCCTCTCCTTCCACTCTTTCTCCCTTCCTTCCTTCCTTCCTTTCTTCCTTCTTTCCTTCCATCCTATAATACATAGTATTTTCCCTCATGGTACTTGTAGTCTAACAGGAAAAAGAAATCAAAACACATATTCACAATATAGATAACATAGGTATAGATTCATATCTATGTATACATAAAAGAGCACATATGTGTTTATGTGTGTGCATATGCATATCTGTGTTATATGGATATATACATGCATGTATGTATACACATATATTTTAATATGTGCTTACATATTTGAATCACTTTAGATAATTACAAAATTTTCTTATATTTCATATCTGATGGAAAATACATTTTCAAGTCATCTTTACTAGTGCCTTGTGTCTTTAATTTTGATGGATAATTTCTTTTGTAAACTCTTCTCTCTCTGCTGAGTTATCCAACTTATGAAATGTACTCTGATTTTATTGCTTCTCTAGGGATTTGTGATGGGAATTTGAATTTCTGTTTAAGACTATTTCTCTTATTTTAGATGACCTAGAAAATGAGAATATGCATGCATATTTATATCTGTCTCATGATCTATATCTACATATCTTATAGCATGTTGCTGTTTCTTTTAAATCCTAAATACAAAGGAAGAATTCTGGTTTCTGCTCATGTCCTGATGGCAGTCAATTGTAGTCCATCCAAAACTGAAAATAGAAGACTTCGCCAACATCTGCCTATTCTCTCCTACCATACTCAACCAAATAATCATAACTGGATTCTTCTTTCATGGAAAACTCTGGATGCATTTCAAGGAGTTCTTCCATTATTTGGGGATATTTAGAGCATCTATTACTCCATCTATCTCACTCATATCATCTATTAGGAAAAAGGAGGACATATTTCAAATTTTGTAGCTGGTAGGGTCCTGAGAAGTCAACTAATCCAACCTCCTCATTTTGTAACTAAGGAAAGTGAGGACAAGAAAGCCTTGACAACTTTGCCCAAAATAACCCACACATGAAATGGTGGAACTAGGATGCTATTTCATTGTCCTCTAACTGGATTTTGCTCTCTATGACTGAATTCATGTCCTCTACCTTTAAATCCAACACTTTTACCATAGTGTCATTGTTTTCTAAAGATATTTACGTTACTCAATTTATTTATCTTTTTGTTTATTATAACAAATAATACTACTTTAGGCAAATAACATTTTCCAATAATCAATGACAAAATTGTTTTTACTCATGTAGCATATTCACTATCCTTATCAAAATATTAGATTGAAATTATACATATACATTTCAATATATGCATCTTCAAACTTCACTCATTGTTCTTATGCTCCAAATATCCTTTGTTCTTGATAAGATATTTTTCTTTTACCTCCTCTCCTCTAGTTTATCCATAGGTATAAACAAACACACCTGTGTATCATGCTGAGCTGAAAATATTGTGCCAATATCAAGTTCCTCTTGGGAGAACAAAAAAACCAGACTCAAGGTACAAGGTTTCATGATGACATCCAAATGGAAGATGAAATGAGACTCAGTGGCACAATGCCAGCCTGGCAGTAACATATATAGAAGACATGTTTAGAGCAAACTAAATAGGTAATGTTCTTAAATTGTAAAATACTCATTTGGGGAAATAGCTGGCCTCCAGTTAAAAATAAATATGAAATATTCACCAAAAATTATTTACTCATACTTTAATCAAGAGGAGTGCAAACTGCTTCTTCTGAAACTCATGAATCCCATGAACAATGTTAATGCATAAACTTCACTATAGAAATAAATGACAACTTGTTGGAAATCACACTTTCTTCAGAGAGTTCCATCTACACTTCTGTCCAGTGAACCAAAAATGATTTATACTATGAGTTTAGTCAATGCAAATCACTGGAGCCACCAATGACTTGGAAACACATCAGCAAATGTTTGAATGCATTAGGCTTTTCAAAGCAATAAACTATATATAAAGTACAATAATTCCCATGATTGTATTTAATTAATGGTAAATGTCTGCATTCAAAGACACGAAACTCTTCTTTAAAGCAACAATTGTAGTAGATTAAACAAAACCTCGTTAATGTTGAGGTACATTATACTATATAAGGTCAGTCTTTTATATGATCTGAAGAACAAAATATGCAGCTGTCACCTACATCAAAGGTGTCAAACTCAGTACCTGCAGGCAGCAAACTGCTGTTGAACAGAACTGGATTAAAATGTACTTGAGAAAAATGTTTAAGTAAGTAAATGAACAAAGAAATAAAAATAGAATACAATGTAGATGATTTAAATATGTGACTTTCTATGTCAATATGATTCCTGTAGGTATCTGTTTCTACTTGAGTTGACACCAGTTATCTAAAGAATTCAGACCTAAACATAGTGGTAGCATAGTGTAGTTCAAAGACTGCTGGACTTGGAATCTGGAACATTTGTGCTGAAATTGTTTCTCTGATACTTACTATCTGTACAACCAAGGGCAAGCAAATTAATGTTGATAGCCTTCAATAATTACACTAACTTCATAATTTTGTTGTAAGGGTCAAATGAGATGATGTCTATAAAGTGCTTTGCAAATTTCAAGCCATCTTATAAGTTATTATTATTGTTGCCGTTGTTGTTGTTCAGTTGATTTTAAGAGCTGTTTTTCTTTGTATTCTCAATGCCTGGCAAAGTATTTTGCACACCATAGATATTTGATGCAGGTCTGTTGGATTGAATTGCTTCTAGATGGCCCTGAAATGTTTTTCCACCCTCCTTACTCCACCTCTCACTCTTCAAAAATCTTTCACTGACCTGTCCTTGAAATCTTAAACAAAAGCCCTGGAGCTCCATTATAGGTCTCCTTAGAAAAACCCTTGTTTGGGCAAAAGAGGCTAATATAGCTATTCTTCTAACAAAGATTAAATGAATAAAAAACGACCATTGCACAGACTAGGGTAAGCAGTC
Source organism: Phascolarctos cinereus (assembly GCF_003287225.1). Taxonomy (NCBI): domain Eukaryota; kingdom Metazoa; phylum Chordata; class Mammalia; order Diprotodontia; family Phascolarctidae; genus Phascolarctos; species Phascolarctos cinereus. The sequence continues at coordinate 100,036,270 of NW_027555625.1, forward strand.
AAATGACTAATCAATCCATTAGTTCATGTTTGGGAAAGTATTTGCATATCAAATTGAGCTCAGTGATAAATAGAAAGAGATTGAGTTTGATTACATTTGGGAAAATATGTAGTTTATTTCATAATCCCAAAATTCCCCTCAATCACAAATACCCACATACTTAAAATAAATATGCTCCTAGTGGTATTGTGTGATTTTGAATCTGGGAAAACAATAATATTAGAAAGACTAAAGTTTACCAGGGCTCAAAAGACAATGGTGGTTTTTTCGAAGTTGAAGTACATATTTAATACTTGGTCAACTTCCTGGCATTATTATTGCCTATTGCCTTGACTTTTCTGGTAATGACCTTTGCACAAAGAGGTATAAGGGGAAATATTCAGAATCACCAGTGAATATATGATTTATTTTTTAAGTGTAGGTGGGTTGGTCATATGGCAAATCAAGATGGATTTCAATAGTGATTCATCAACACTCAAGAAATGTAACAGCAATGTAAAAAGGAAGAAATCCTAGCTGAAACCGAATGGCACACTAAGGGAAAAGTAAGAGGCAACATTTGCCAGGTATCTCAGTAACCACCATAACTACCTACCGTCTCTCCTCAGACCTTGATGAATACAGCAAGGACCCTAAACTCGTAACTGTGGGAATGGTGATGCTTCCATCCCAGTGCCCTTATGCATCAACCTAGGAAACATTTTATGGTGATTCAGAATAGCAATTCTCCTTTAGGTGCTGTAGCCATAGTTACTAAGTGCCCAGAAAATAAAATTCTTGCTAACAAAGTCCCTGGCACTACAAAATAACAAAACTTCAGAAACTGATATAATTTTATCAATGGAAATCTTATTAGAGAAGAGGAATTAGTATCTGTTTTTGTCATTGTACTGTAAATACCATGGTACTTTTTTATTTGACTTATACTTGAAACTTTCTATTTGTGTTGTCTGCCCCTTTAGATCGTGAGCTTTTGAGAGTTGGGACTGTCTGATTTTTCTCTATGTTTCTTTAGTACTTAGCATACTACTTTGCACCTAGTAAGCAATTAAATGTTTTATCCATGTATTCATTCATTCAAATTGGGTGGATCTTCTGTGGAGATCTATGGAAGAACATGGATGATGTATGTGCAGGATAAATAGCCACACAGATGGCATAATGGGCTGAATGAGTACACAGATGCAATAATAAATTTATTGAGATATTCAAACCTTAACTTAGGTACATCTTAATACCTCATCAATTATTTTGCATATAAGTATGTACTCAATGATAACATCCTTTTCAAAGTGAAAACTGTATTTGTTAGGGAAACAGTTGAATGAGAAAGACTTAGGTAGAAAATAAAGAGAGGTGACACTGAAACACAGGCTCAGGACCTGCCTAGGAGAAGTGCCAAAAAAGGATAAAAGGCCAATAACAATGACATCTGTAAATGTGCAAGACATATTAAATCAGTTCCAACCTTCCTCTGAACTATGGCACAGAAGCTACAGATACTCATGACTTTCAGATAGGAAGCCATGAGGAAAATCCCAATATCAGTTTTGGTTGGCATTGTTCAGAGACACTCTAGAAGTAATCTAAGCTAATTAGCTTACTATGATGTGGGATAGGTTAGTAGTATCTGGAGCACAGTAGCAGTGGCAATGGTGAGATCTTTTTGTAAGATTTAATTTAAGCCAGATTGATATGACCTTGAATGGGTCAGAAGAACCAGGCTCAAATCCCAGTTGTGAAAAATATTTTGTAATGCTTCCAGTAAGTCATTGCACTGGATGTTTTTCTCATCTATTAAATGAGAATATTATGATGAATGTTTCTCTGCTTCTCAAGATAAAGATAATATGTGACCTATCAGAAATATTGAAATCTTTCCTTAGAAGAATAAATCAGAAGCCCCAAAGAAGTAGAGTTCATCAGCTGTTTTGTTGATCTTGAAACAGAAGAGATAACCCCCTATATGAACAAAGGAGACTATGTAAACTCCATTAAAACAGAAATATGACTGATTAGGGAGTGATATGGGGAATTAATTGATCATACATCATAAAAAGTCATAGGCCAATTGAGTTCTCTTTATAACTTTGCCACTATGACTTTGGCTATGTCATAACCTCTCTAGACTTCACTTTCATTACCTGTAATGGGAGGGTAATAGACTAGATCACCTTTTTAGTTCTCTCAGCTCAAATATAATAAGCTCTAAGGAGAAAATATCAGTCAAAAAACAAGAATAAAAACCTAGAAATAACTTTTGTAAACAACTACTGTATTTATATTATTTTGCTAGGTGTTAGACAAGATACAAAATTATAGAAATATTAGTAGTAACCACCATTTATATAGAACTCATAGTTTTGCAAAGCACCTTACATATGTTAATTAACTTAATCCTTAAACAATTGTGGGAAAGAGAGGTGCTATTATCAACATTTTACACATAAGCAAACTGAGGCTGAAAAATGTTAAGTGACTTCCTCAATGTCACACAGCTTTGGAAACTGAGGTAAAATTCAAATGTAAGATCTTCCTGCATCCAATTTGGACTGGGTATTCTATCTACTGTACCACCTAGCTACTTGATCCAACATTCACCCTCTAACACTTCTTGTTTAGAATGGGATAAAGTGCACAATCATGATATTACATAAAAGCACATTAGAGAACTGTGAAACAAAGTGATATATGTTGTTTAAGGAAGAAGAGTGATGTGTTTTATGGAAAAAGGTAAGTTTTTAAAGGGGTAGAAGCATTTCGTTGGGGATTTAAAAGATGGTTATAAATGAAACAAATAGAGATTTATGGATGGCATTTCAGGAATGAGGAATAATTAAAAACAAAGTCAAGACTGGAAAATTGAGAATAAAAAATAGATCCATTTGAATGAAGCGCAGCATAATGAAAAGTATGTGAACATGAAGTTTAAGTGACTTCAGTTCAAAACAAAACTCCTACATCTATGACCCAGGAAAAATTACTATCCCTTTCTAGGCCTCTGTTTCTTCTTCCGTAAGATAAGGGGATTCAACTAGTTTTCCTCTAAGGTCCTACCAGCTCTAAAAATATCATCTTGTGATCCTTAGGGATGAGGTTAAAGGAAAGAATGAAACTAAATTTTGGAAAATCTTAAATACCTTTGAAGTGCTTGATTGGCAAGCTTATTAAATAGAAACTTGAAGAGTTTCCCTGCAGGAGATTTCAAGTAGGAGTGAAATAAATAAGCAAACAATCAAACAATATCAAATCAAAAGATAATTAAAAAATAGGGCTTTGATTGCCTATATAACTTACTTCTCATGAAGGAACTCTGTAATGGTAAGAATTTTCCTTTCCTCAAAGAAACTTGGAAAATTATTTGTATTTTTAAAGTTTATATCAGCTAAGTCTTTTCTGGTGGAATAGCTTTTTAAAAAACCTTAATAGCAATATAGAAATTTTACAAAGGTTCCATTCCCTTATATCCCTGATGTCAGGTATATTGATTGGTCCAGAACATAAGATTTCCTGATAATTCATAGCCATTAGCCACATTTTCTCAGCTCTAACAAAAGTGGCTGCCATGTTTCAAATAAGTGAATGGATAAACAGTAAATTGGAAAAGGTAAGAAAAAATATCTGGCATTTCTATAGCATCTTATGCTTTGTAAAATGAAGTGCATATGTTATCAATTCTGATGTTCTCCACAACTTTGTGAAGTGTATAATAGTAATGTCCCTACTTTAAAAATAAGAAAACTGGGGCTGAAAGAAATGAAGTGACTTGCACATGATCCTTCAAGTAGGAGGTATTTGAGGAATGATTCAAAAATAGGTTTTCCTGCCCTCCAATCTAGCACTTCATCTACTATATCAGAGGCGTCAAAGTTGTGGCATACGAACATAACAGAGAGGGGAATACTTCGATCCAAACTCTGACAATCCTTTTTAAACAACATCAGAAGAAAAGATATCAAATCAAATGTCTGAGTGGTCTAGACAACAAAAATCAAGGTGAGACATTCTTCAAGCATAAAACAATTTAGGAGGTCACCAGGAGATGTCTGTGATACTGGGGGTAGGTGCCAGTATGGAGCACATACAGTGATAAAACTAACAATGGCCCTTGGAAACTGCTGTGACAGCAACAGCAGCAGGAGCTTTGGAAGCTCTTGAGTCAGAGATGATGGCAAGGGGATTGGGCACCTAGCCAGAATGACATAACAGGGGACCTGTGTGCTAGTGCTGGGCACAGGACCGTGTGCTGTGTAGCAGCTCCATTGCCCATATGTAGTTTTGGATCCCATTACCTGGATAGGGAGGAATGCTTGTGGTCAGTCCAAGAGATCAAGGACCCTGTTCACAGTTCCAGGGTAGAGAGGAGCACTAGATTCTGTAGCTGAGAGGGAATAGAAAACTTGGTCATAGTTCAAGAGCACAGAAAAGTGCTACCATTTGTGACTACAAATGAGCAGGACCTCTTCCTGGATAAAGACTAGAGCATGGCCCAGGAAAGCAATGACCACTGTCCCAGGATAATACCACTTTGGAAGCTCTAAGAATTTATATACATGAAGAATTAATGCTGAAAACATCAGCGTGAAAAAGACTGAAACTTGGTACAGTGCTTTTACAGCCCAAAGTAAACAAAGCCCAACTTTAAAATAAAGTAAAAAGTCAAGAAATAAACTAGAAAATGAGCAAACAGAAAAAAAAATCAAAATATAAAAAGATGCTATGCTGACAGGGAACCTAAAGACACAAACATAGAAGAAGACAGCAATGTGGAAAACAACTACAAGCAAAGCAATAAAGAAAAAAAATGTAAATTGGATACAGGCAAAAGTTGTTTCTACAAAAGTTAAAGAAAGAAATGAGTGGTAAAGAAAAGAAAAGGAAAATTAATGAGAGTGATATAATAAATTTATTAAAAGAGAATTAATAGTTGTTAAAAAGAAAATAACAACTTAAAAATAAAATTGGCCAAATGGTAAAAGAGACATAAAAGGTTATTGGAAAAAAAAAACTACTTAAAAAACAGAATTGACCAAATGGAAAAAGGAGGTATAAAAAATAACTGAAGAAAACATTTCATTAAAAATGAGAACTGGATAAGTGGAAGCTAGTGACTATGAGACATCAAAAATCAGTCCAACAAAATCAGAAGAATGAAAAAATAGAAGAAAATGTAAAATACACCATTGAGGAAAAAAAAGTTGACCTGGAAAATAGATACAGGAGAAATAATTTAAGAATTATTTGGCTACCTGAAATCCATGATAAAAAAAAAAAAAGCCTGAATTGCATCTTTCAAGAAATTGTCAAGGAAAACTGCCCTGAGGTCCTAGTACCAGAGGGTAAAACAATCATTGAAAGATTCCACTGGGAGGCAGAGCCAAGATGGTGGAGTAAAGGCAGGGATTTGCCTGAGGTCTTACCCAAATCCCTACAAAAACCTTTAAAAATGACCATAAAGGTTTGGAGCCAAGATGGAGAAGCAAAGGCAGGGACTCTCTTGAGCTCTCCCCCAAACCCTTCCAAATACTTATAGCAATGATTCTAAACAAATTCTAAAGCAGCAGAATCCACAAAAAGAGGGGGTGAAACAAATTTCCAGCCCAAGACAACCTGGAAGGTCTACAGGAAAGGTCTGTTTCATCAGGTTGAGAGAGGAACACAGTCCAGCACAAGCTGCATCAGCACAGACTGGGCCCCAGCAAACCCAGAGCAGGCCTCAGGGAACTGAATCACTGGCAGCTGTGGCAGTTTCCAGACTTTTCAACCCACAAATGCCAAAGACAACTTAGAAGGTCAGTAGGAAAAGTCTGTCAGACCCGGGTAACAGAGGAGTGCAGTCCAGCCTCGACCCTAGCACAGCCCTAGAGCAGAGGCAGCAGCAGGTTTAGTAGCAGTGGCAGCAGCAGTGGCTGCTTCTGGACCTCTCAGTCCACAGATGGTAAGGGGAGTAAATAATTGACCAGAAGGAGATTACAGGGGTCTCTTTGCTGGCACTGAGGCAGGACTCTGTTGCTTTGCCCAGACTTGGATCTGGGTTGCAGTCCTGGATGGAAGTCCTGGGGTGAGAAGGAACACTGGCAGAGCTTGTGGCAGTAGTGAAGAGGGAATCCTCCTTACAATTCCAGAAAAGAGTGCTGGTAGTCACTCACAGACCAGAGCACAGGCCAAGAGAGGAGTAAACACCTCTCTTTAGATTATACCACCTTGGAGGAATTGAAAACTTACAGGTCCCTAGAAGTATCTATGAAAACAGTTGAACAAAACCCCTGAAGATTTGGGAGTTCCCTGAACACACCCCACATCCCTTTCCTATATTTACTAGTACTTTGAATGGTTCCTTGAGTTGAAGTGGACAAAACATTGGTTGACTCTTTTAAAGGATGAAGACAGTACTAAGGGTGCTAATTTTTGGTGAGGGAGTAACAGAATGAGAGCTCTTTTTATGTCCACTGATAATTCAGTGATTCAGTTGTGGTTGAGCTTGTGATAGCAAATTAAAGTCATTATTTTCCCCTTTTAGTAATGATAATAATAATAATAATAATAATAATAATAATAATAATAATAATAATAATAATAATAATACCTAACATCTATGTAGTGCCTATTATTTGCCAGGCACTGTGCTAAGCACTTTACAATTTACTTCTCATTTGTTCTTCGCAACAACCCTGGGAGGTAGCTTTTATTATTGTTCCCACTTTACACATGAGGAAATTTAAGCAAAAAGGGGTAAGTGATTTGCTCAGGGTCACAAAGTTAATAAGTGTCTGAGGCCAGATTTAAATTTAGTTCTTCCTGACTTCAGGCCCAGAAGTCTATGTACTGTTCCACCTAGCTGCTTCTTTTGTGTGTGGGATATACATTATTAAATACTCACTGAAGTCCTACCTTGAAAGGTATCATATCATGGTAAGGACCCTGGGTTGAATCTCTCTCCCATGTAATAAGGCCTTATCATAACTCGCATTTCTATATCCTTTAGACCTAGACAATGTCAACTGAACTACTGATTCTACCTAAGAACTACCTGAGAACCCTTAAGCTTTGCCACTTACCCAGCATTTGTGGCTTTTAGATTTCTAATTCTTTCTATCCACCCTGTAGATAACTTTTCTTGCATTTGTTAGCTCCCCCAAATACTAAGTGTCTTGAGAGCAAGTGCTCTCTCCATTTTATCTATTTGTATCTCCAGTCCTTAGCACAGTCAGCTCACAGTAACTATGTAAATTATTTGTTATTTTTACCATGGATCTAGTTTATCATATGTTTGTTGAATTGAATTATTATGGAAATGATTAAATTTACCAAAAATCACTCTTTTATTTTCCTTTAAATACCTACTCTCTACTTCCCCTCCATACCTCTAAACTACTTGTCATGACTGTCTAATGACATATCTACTTGGTACTATCCAAAGAAATTCAATTCAAGTTGAACTGAGCACGTTGGAAGAAATGTGGCCCTGGGCAAGTACACTTAATTTTTCTACTGATTTCCGTGAGCCTGTTTTAATTGCTCAAAGATTTTCACTTGTCAGGATCATTTATGTTGCTTTGATGTATGGATACATTTGAGCAAACATTCTTCCATGATATGTCCAGAGAAGGCAACTCCAGCTCACTTCCCAGGATCCTACACTTAGAAGTAAGAAGGTACTTGTGACATAATCTAACCTAACCCTTTCATTATAGGTGAGGAAAATGAGATGTATAGAAATAAAAACAACTTGTCCAAATTCACAGTGCTAATGCATGGTAGAATCATGATTTGCACCATGTGTTCTGTCTTTAAATGTAGTATTGTTACATAACATGTTTTTGTTTCTATTGAAATAATATTTTATTTGAGTGAGGTATAGGAATATTATCCATGTAAGAAGTTTGCCTTGTGAAAATCTATATCCTATAAGTAAAAGACCTTTTGTCAGCAAAAGTTTATTATTTGTTTCTTCTTTTTACAGACAACCTAACCTTGGATCCAGACCTAAATAAATCAAAAGAATGTGGTAAGAGGGGGGACAGAAAGGAGGGAAAGGAGGAGAGAATTGATGACATAGTCAGAGAGAACCATTAAAGAAGAAAAAAATTGAAAGTAGGGAATGACATGTGACTTGCAGAAGGTGCAACAGTCAAGAGTCTGTGAAGGAAAGAAAAAAATAAAAATAACAATGCTGCTTGCTATTCTAATATTAGATGAAAATGGACATGATCAATGAAAAGTATAAGTTGATTCAATTACATAAATAAGGCATGTGCTTTTCTTAATCAGTCAAGAAATAAACATTTATTAAACATCTACTATGTGCTAAGCACTGTGCTAAGTGTTGATGATATAAAAAAGGGCAAAAAAAAAAAATAACAGTGCCTGCCTTCAAAGAGCTTACAATCTAATGGGAGAAGAGAAAACATACAAACAAATATATACAAAGTAAACTATATACAGGGCGAATAGCAAATAATTAAGGGAAGGGAGGCACTAAAATTGTGAGAGGTTAGTAAAAGTTTCCTTTAAAAGGTGGGATTTTAGTTGGAACTTGATGCAACTCAGAGAAGTAAATAGGCAGTGTTATGGATGAAAACCATTCCTGGCATAGAAGATAGCCAGAAAAAATGTTCCATGCACTATGTTAAGGACTTGGGATTAAAAATAAGTGAAAAAAGTCTTTGACCTCAGGAGATTATATTGTAATAGAGGAAGAAAACACGCAAAAGGAAGTTGAAAAGTGAAGGATTGGAGAAGTGATCTTACAGGGAGGGTTATGAGGGTACATGCATGAGTGAATGGTATTGAAGTCTAGGAAGTCAAAAGTAGAGCTTGAACAATAAAGAGTGTCTGGTATAGGTCCTTTACCAAAATGGAATACCAGAAAAAATTCATAAACAGAAGAAATGAACTGCCATGGTCAAGGGATGTTCCAGGACCAGAAGACATTAGGATTTAATGGATTTCAGTAGAAGGAAGAACACTGAGGGAGAGTCCCTATTAACACTGCATAGCTCAAGCATTATGCCAAAGACCAACAAATTAGAAGCAAAGAATGGAAAGATTTTAATATAACTCCACCGGTAATATTTCTTATTGATTCTGGGGATAGAGAGAAAAAAAAATAACTGAGCATATCATATTTTTTAAATGATGTTGGGACAGGTGTTAAATTCTGAGCAGCTTAATGTGTCATCACTACATACTATAAAAATAATGAAACTGTATATTTGGCCTAGATACTTAAAAATAAATCTGAAAAAAAGCATGCAAATATTTATGGGCAGAGCTTTTAATTGGGCAAAATATTCTTGAAAGATATTTGGAATGATCTTAAGAATATGACTAAAATAATCATACCTTTTGACTCAATAACTTCAGTACTATGCATATACCCAAGGAGCTTCACTATGGAAAGACAGGCTGTATGTGCCAAAATGTTTATGGGAGCACTTGTAGTAGCCAATAATTAGAAATATCAATTTAGGAATAGTTAGGCACACTGTGGTACAAGAACATAAAGTAATAGTTCTTTAGTTAAAAAAGGGATTAATATGAAAAATTCACAGAAACATGGGAAGACAAGAACTGATGCAAAATAAAGACATAGAAAAAATAAACACAATGACTACAAGAACTTCAAATGGAAAGGACAAAGAAAGAAAGTAGCTACTGTCCAATTACAATGAGCAAGTACTAAAAAGGAGATCAGGAAATGCGACCTTTTTTCATTTCTCACCTTCATTGGAGGCGGGAGACTCTAACTGTGGAATATTTCCTAATCGTAGGGTTAAAATGATTTAGTGTAGCTTTGTGGAACAGAAATTTATTTGCCTTTCTTTTTCTTTATAAAAATATGTTTAGTTACAATAGGCAGTTGTCCATGCAGGGAATGGAATAGGATATATTGGAAAATGAAGTTGATTAATATATCAACAAAAATGAACAAAAGTCTGTAAATGAAAACATTATATTTTCATTGTCTTCTTTAGTATGGAATCTCTCCATTGTTAAAAAATTTAGTTTTGTTTGAATCTGTATCAGAAATTTTACTTTTTATAGTATTTTTGCTGAGAACAAGAATACACATAGAAGATAGCATGAAATAACAAAATTGCCCCCCCCAAAAAAAAATCTTCTTGGTCTTTACTTATGACTTCAGTTTATAATAATTTTTAAGTACCTTTATCAAGACATGGTCACAATTTCTATGCTAAATCTTAAATCTTCTAACAGAGTTCCAGGAATGGAATGGAATGGAAAATTAAAAAAAAAAACAACACCTTATTTCTTGTCTATGAATGTATTAGTCAAAGGACAATAGATTAAGTGATTGATGGGATTGTGGTTTTCTACACTTAAAAAAAACTCATAACTGTATTTCCATATAATTAGCTTCTTTTGTAATCCTATGTGGTTTTTTTTATGCATTTAAAACCTTTTGAGAAAGGGTGATTTTGCAAATCAAGAGACAAACCTTTTTCACTGCAAAGGTTCATCAAACATACACACATTTTAAAAGTCCCAAATATAGTCCAATCTCCTCAGTTTATAAATGGTATACCTAAAGTTCAGAGAGTTTTAGTGATTTGTCTAAAATTACACAGACACCTCAAATTTGAACCCAAAATCTTCTGAATCCAGGTTCCCAAAATTGTCAACAACCCCATAATTCTGGTGGCATAACGGTTAGAGTGTGGGACTTGTAGTCCCAGAAAGTTCTACATCCCTGGAAGACAATGCTTACTAGCTGACAATCACTTTAACCTTCTGTTCCTTAATATCTTCTCTGGAAAACTGAGAGACTCAGACTTGAAGATTTCTAAAGTCTTTAGTCCAACTCTAAATCTGTGATTCTATGATTCTAGGCCCAAGATTGTTCACCCATCCTTAGGAATCTGCTTCTCCTTTCATCCAAGGTACTATCATATTGCTGTAATGTGATAAAAGCCTATCACACTGTGTGTCTCCTTGAATTTATTCCTATTTCTTAGTCTTCACGCTGTAGTGCCACCATATGTGATAACTATACATTGACACTTGAGTATAAAATTCTAATATTAAAGAAATTTTTGATTTTGTGAAACAATTAATAGAAACTGTTGATTACCTAGTGTTTCAGTATTTTGCTTCTACTACACACACACACACACACACACGCAAAACACAATGCACTAGAGATAACATGAGAGTTTACTTTTTTGTGCAAAACTAATAAAACTTAAATTACAATAGACACTGTCAAAGTGGCAAGAAAATTCTTTATCAAATATCTTTGACAAAATTATAAACTTGAAGATATTTGGAAATTGATAAAACACATAAGATCAAAAGTAATTCCCCAATAGATGTTATAAGATATGAATAAATTATTTTAAAAGATAATACAAAGAATAAACAATTCTGTGAACAAAATCTCCAAATTACTGATATTTTGAGAAATTCAAATGAAAACAAGCCTAACATCCAGAAAAATGGTTCTCCTTCCTCACCTCTGACTCTTGGTGTCCATGGCTTACTTCAAAACTCCGCTCAAATCTTACCTCTTGTGTTTGTTAGTTTTTTCTTGATACAAACTCCCTTTCTCTTTCCAGTTTCCAGTGACTTCTCCTCAAGGATTAACTTATATCTATTTTGTATATAGACAGCTAATCTCAGTGGATAGAGCATCAGGCCTGCAGTTAGGAAAACCTGAATTTAAAATTTAGTCTCAGAGACTTACCTTGTGTCCTTGTGCTGTTCAGTTGTTAAGTAGTGTCTAACTCCTCATGCCCCCATAAACCATTGCCTGCCAGGCCCTTCTGTGCTCCACTGTATCTTGAAGTCTGTCCAAGTTCATGTTCATCATTCCCATGACACTATTTATCTATCTCATCTTCTTCCTTCACCTTCCTCCTACTTTTGCCTTCAATCTTTCCCAATATCAGTCTTTTCCAATGAGTCCTGTCTTACTATGTGGCCCAAGTATTTCAGCTTCAGTTTCACTATCTGACCTTCCAACGAATAGCCTGAATTAATTTCTTTAAATATTGACTGACTTGACCTCCTTACTCTCCAAAGAGTCTCAAAAGTTTTCTCCAGACCCCCAACTCAAAATTGTTGATTCTATGGTGCTCAATATTCCTTTAAGCAATACATTGATACTGAGGAGAAAAATTTGACTATATGGACTTTTATTAGCGAAGTAACGTCTCTGCTTTTTAGTATGCTGCGTATATTTGCCATAGCTTTCTTCCAGGAAGTATCCTTTAATTTCATGGCTGCAGTTGTCATTTGCAATAATCTTTGAGACCAAGAATACAACATCTGACAGTGCTTCCATTTCATTTCCTTCTATTTGCCAGAAGTGATGGTACCATTTGTCAAAATCTTGGGTTTTTGACTTTTTATGGATGTTAAGCTCCAAGCCAACTTTTACACTCTCCTCATTCACTCTCATGAAGAGGCTTCTTAATTCTTTTTCACTTTCTGCCATCAGTCTTATCATTTGCATATGTTATCATCTGCATATTTTTTTAATATTTCTTCCAGGGGACAGTCATTGAATCATGTTTGCCTGTTTCCTCATTTGTATAATGATGTGGAAAAGAAAATGGCAAACCATTCCAGTATCTTTGTCAAGAAAACCCCAAGTGGGGTCACAAAGGTGGAGGTCACAAAGAGACAGAAATGACTCAAACTACTGAACAACAAATTTTGTATATATATTAAATCAGTCAACTCAATCCATAATTATTTACTAGGCAGCTACAATGTGTCAGGCACTATTCTAAGTGCTGAGCATATAAAAAAGGCAAAAGATTACCTGTCTTCACAATCTGAAGAGGGAGACAATAAGCAAACAAATGTGTAAAAACAAGCTAAATACAGGATAAAGAGGAAATAATTAAAACAACATATATGTTGTCTTCTCCATTACAATGTAAGTTCCTTGAGGTCAGGGACCTTTTTTTCAGAAATCTCTGTATCACCAGTGCCTTGTACCTAATAAGAGCTCACTAAATTGCTTAAATGATAATTGATTCATTGACTGGCTGGAGAATTCAATTTCCTTGGGTTCATTTATTACCTCTGTGAAAAGCACACCCTTCTTAAAAAAAAAATCTTCAGTCTCTTTCCCGAACTACAGGCCCAAATTGCCAAATGTCTATCAGTTATCTCCTTATTCCATATGATATTTCATAGGATATTCCATAGGAATCTCACGCTCAAGAAGTAAATAATTTGTTGCTTCTTATTATCATTTTCAAACTTCCCTGTTACTATTGACAGTAGATCGTTCTTCTTGTTATTGTAAATTTACCATTTTGGAGCCAGCCTTGACTCATTCTTTTCCCTTACCCCTTACATCAAATAATGTTATTCAAAATTAATCTAGTGCATGTTATCTAGTGTCTGCTAGCTTCAGTCAACTATGTGCTTTGGTGGAAGATTTGTGCTCAGATCTAGCCTCAGACACTTACTAGCTATGTGACATTTACCATCACTATTTGGGTCAGTTTCCTCAACTGCTAAATGAGGCTAATACTAGCACTTCCCTCACATTATTGCTGCAAGGGTCATATGACATGATATTTGTAAAGTACTTAACATAGTGTCTGGCACATAGCAGGTACTACATAAATGCTGATTCCCTTTCCTTCTCCCTTCCCTCCACAGCATCATTCATATCTATCCTTTGGAGATGAATACAATGATGTAGTTCTTTGATACCAAAGAGAAATAGAAATGGGGGCTACTAACTCATCCATAAGGATCCCAGTGAGCAAATAGTGACTTAATCTTTAAATGTAATACTTTCTATACTATCTACATATTTTATTTTCTAAAATAATTCTCAGCAACATTTTAATCAGATTCAGGCCACCTTCAGGACTGTTGTGGACTACATGTGGCCTGCAGGCCATGTGATTGACAATTCTGGTGTAGTTTACCTAATTTTTAGCAAATCTTTTCTAGGAAGTATGTTCTGACTACATCTCCCACCTAGGTTACTTGGAAATCCCTTAAAGGGTTTACAGCTATCTCATCTCTAATTCTATTCGCTTATGCCTCCAACAATTGTATTTTCCCCATTGTTAGTTACTGATAGCTAGCATGCAAGTTTCCATTTAACTGTGTAACTACACTTATCTCTTATGAATGGATATCTAATTTGACAAAATTATAAATATTTCTCTCCAATAACCCTATGTCATACTTTCCATTATCTCACACCTGTCTTCTAGAAGAGTGGTCTAAAACTTTGCTCAGTTCCTATACAGCATGGGTCCCATCAAATTCATCTCCATATGTACATGGATTCAAAATAAGTTTTCACCTTAGCTGTGACTTGGCTGGATTTCAAAAGTGATTATCAAAAGAGAATTTTTTTGCTCTTTGTTAGTATTAATGTGGAACTAGCTGCAAAATAAATGGATTGTGGGATATTTAGATGTTCAATCCCTTGACCTGGAATGGAAAAGGGTAAAATTAGAGGTAGGCAAAAAAAAACAAAAAAACACAGCATGGCCTCAGTGGACAGGAAGCCTTAGGTCTCTCCCTTTGCTCTATTGTTTCTCATGGGATGGTCTCATTGAAGGTATCAAATTGATACATAGATACTCACAAAGATTGAACAACCAAATAGAATGAGCTGAAAAGAATGGCCAAGGCCAGCTAAAGGACTTTGAAGGTTGCCCAAGTTTCAGCAACACAACTAAGTGAAGAGGTATCTCTTCATCACATGTTTACAAACTACAACCAGGTACCAAATGATAACTTTTTCCCCAACAGATCTTGAAAGATGAACAGCGAATATTCCAGGGTCTCTCAAGGCACTTTTATTGCATATTTTTATGACTCTCCTAGCATCCTCATCAGGAGATATTTCATCGGAAACTATCTGTGATATTCTACATACTCATTGCAGAAGAGTGATATAGATTAGATAATAATATAATCAAAGAAATTCAAAGAAGGTAGGATAGCAAGAATCAAAGAGTATTTCTTAATACTTCAATAGCATTGCATTAAGAGGTCTCTAGTAGAGTAACCAAGGTACATAACCTTGGCTTTCTGCTATTTAAGATTTTTTATTAGTGACTTGCATAAACACTTAAATGGTACACTTGTCAAATTTACAGATGATATAAAGCTGGGAAAGTTAGAACATTCAGAAAGATAGAGTCCAGATCCAAAAAGAACTTGAAATTTAGAAAACTGGCATGTCTCTACAGAGATTAATTTTAATAGTAATTAATATGAAATCATCTACAAAAGCAAAATTTCACAATTTTCAGATGAGATAAGCACAGATAGATAAAAATATATGAAAGATCTTGGTGTATTGGTAGACAATAAGCTTACTATGAGACAGCATCATGATACAAAATCCAATAAAAATAGCATTGTTTTCTTTGGCTTCATTACATGTAGCATAACTTCAACAAAAAAGGAATAGATGGTAACATCATGCTCAACCCTAGTCAGACATCATCTAGAGTACTGTTTTCTGTTGGTCATGATTTTAAAAAGACGTTGATAGTCTGGAGAATGCCTGGTGAGTGTGACCATGACGGTGTACCTATTTGAATCTACATTATGAGGATAATTTGAAGGAACTGGGGAAGAAAACACTTGGGGGAGGGGCATGATAACTGTCTTCAATTGTAAGTCTTCTTATGTGTAAAAGGTACTATACTTATTTTGTTTGTCTGAATGTATAGAGTCACAAGCAGTGGACTGAAGTTTCAAAGAAGCCAATTTAGGCTTTAGAGCAGGAAAAGTTCCCAATAAAAGAGCTGCTCTAAATTTGAAGGGGTTACATTGACAACTGGCAGGTTCTCTCTACTTGAAGGTCTTCAAAAGTAATTAATCATCAACCATGTTTAGGGCATATTATTGTGGATATTTTTTATAAGTTGGCCTTCACGGAGGCTGAGATTTCTTCTAAGCACCAAGTTCTGTGAATCTCCAATTCCTTGTCTATAAAATAAGTAATTTGGAATAAAAAAAAAAAAAGATGATCATAAAGGTCCACATAGGTCCAAATACTCAAGTTGTGTGTATTCTGCTCTCTCTGGAACTCAATAGCAGTCTAACCTATTAGCTTAGCTTGTTTTTAAAAACATGCCTTATGCAAGCTCACTTAGACACTATTAGTGCCCCCTTTTACTAATATCTTATATTATTTAGTGAGGCATGAAAAAGCATACCGTGTACCTCCACATATTATGGTGACAAGAGAAACACTCCAAGGGGTGGGGTGATATCCTCCCTCTTCCTTCCCTGCTTGCTGCCTATGACTACCTATATCTTTTCTTATAACTGATTTTATGCTGGCCTCTTAATATCATTTTACCTGGGTCTCAAGGAAATCCCATCTCTGATAAGGAGTTGACAGAGATAAACAGATGCTATGTTTTTCAGCTATGATATCACTCACTTTTCCACTTTATATTGGGGAACAATAGAATGTAGCCCAATCAAGCTGAGCAGCTGATAAAATTTGCATTCCTCCTTTGAGTAAATGGTGATGCAAGGGAAACAGCTTAGTCCTGTTTTCTAGAATCATGTGCATAGTACTATTAGAAAACTCATTTTAAATTTATGAGCCTCCGACTATAAATATGTTAGTCACTAGAAGAAAAACCTGTGGAATGATGGAAAGGAGATGACAAAAAAGGGGAAGCAGGGTTAAATTTGGCCAAAGATCCACTCAGTTCCTTTGTGACTTTAAAGAGACATCAATCAGTCACTAAGTATTTATTAAGTGACCACTATATGATAAGTACTATGCTTGGCACTGGGATATAAAGACAAAAATGAATATTCCACTTCCAGACTCCAACCTTTTCATTAACTATTCTTCATGCCTAGAAGAATCACTTTCCTCAACTCTACCTTCCTGGCTTCCTTGAAGAATCAGAGCTAATCTCAGCTTGTGGAAGAGGCCTTACCTTTTTCCTGTCTCCTCTTAGCTTCCCTCCCCCTATTCTGTGTCTTCCCTAGATGTATTGTGTATATACATAGTTATCTGCATGCTGTCTCTCATGTTAGAATATAAGCTCCTTTAGGGAAGAGAAATTGTGTTTTTCTTTGTATCCCCATTACATAGCAGATTGTCTGTCACTAAGGAAGCACTTAATAAATGCTTATTGACTGAATTAGTGACTAATACTTGAGGCCTTCAAGGCCTTTATATCTTATCAGGGAAGGAACTGTATATACATAGACAGAATAAAAAAATGAAAATGATAATTATAAAGGACTTATCGCAATGCCTGGCACATAGTAAGCACTATATAAATGTGTATTTTATATATATGTATATGTATATATATATATATATATATATATATATATATGTATATATACATATATATTATACATGTATGATATGCAATATGTTTGTGCACACAGATATGTATACATGTATGTGTATGTATATTGTATACACATATATATATGCATATGTGCATATACACGCACATGCACAGACACATGTCATAATCTTACATCACGGGCATGTCATATACTCTAGGTCTCTTTTCCTTCATCTTCTTGGATCAGATCTATGGCTTGTTTCTAATAAACATCTTTGATTTTTTGCACCTATTTTTCACATATCTAGTCATATAACATATCTCTCTGTCTCCCATCTTTTCCCCTTCTACCTTTCTTCACTCTACATCCAGACTACCCTTTCCAAAATCCATCACCCTCTGCTTAAAAATGTCCAATGGATTTCAGTTTCCAAAAGAAAGAATTCTAAATCCTGAGACTTCCATCCAAGACTTCACAATTTGACCTCAACCAAGTTCCACTAATCTTCAAATAATCTAGGCCCAAGCAGGCTACTCATGATCCCATTTGCTTGATATGTCTTCAAATCACTGCATCTTTCTATGTAATATTTCCCTTGCTGGAAATATTCTCACCATTTTCTCAATGAACTTGTTTTTCTTTGAAAATTAAAATAAAATATTGTTTCTCTTAACAGCAGAGGAATCATGCTATTTAGAATTTAACACCATATTTCTACATATAGAAATAGAAATACCAACAAAGGAAATTAATTGGCTGGACTAGACCAAGATATAAAAAGGAAAAGGTTTATGTAAGAGGAGACACAATTTTCATAGCATGAAAGTATGAAATCTTAAGATACATAACAGACAGAGGGATAGCAAATGATAGGAAAAAATAATTATTACTAAAAAACATTAATGAGGAAACCCATTATTGAAATATACTACAAATGTACACAAACATAAAAGGGACCTAGCCTGAATGATAAGAAAAGAAATGTTTTCAGAAATTATATTATATAATATTAAATACTTCTATAGTACACAATTGACTGAAAGGTATATGGAAGACACGATCCCACTGTAATTATTACTTGACTATTAAAATAAGCATTTCATTTAGTGGAACTTATATAATGTCACTATAAATGCTTTTCTCCAGCAAGATATTGCTGGAAATTAAAATCATATGAGATTTATTTAAAGATAATACAATAGAGATAGTTTGTTTACTAACCTCCTGAATATAAATATTAAGTGAGACATAACATTAAAAATATTTAGCCAGCAAAGGTATTTACTGGGTTGTGACTTGCAGACAATAAAGAGGGGTTTACTAAATTGAGGTGTATTCTTTTTAAATATGATATTTTGCTGACTGAATTGAGCTCTAGGCTTTTCTTTTTCCTTGAATTTTATTATTTTTCAATGATTAAAGAATCATAGTTTTGCCCATGTACATACTTCAATCCAACTTTTTTTGTTTGTTTTGGAGGCAATTGGGGTTAAGTGATTTGCTTAGCTAGTAAATGTCTGAGGTCAGATTTGAACTCAGGTCATCCTGACTCCAGGGCCAGTGCTCTATCCACTGCACCACCTAGTTGCCCCAATCTTCCCATCTCCCTTTTTTTTAAACATTTTCCATACTTTAAAAAAATAATTATTTATTTATTTCAAAAGTTGATTTTTTTTTTACATTTTGATTTCTGAATTCTCTCCCTCACACTTTCACCCACTGTGAAAACAAGAATTGTGATGTCCATTATATGTGTGAAATAATGCAAAATGCACTTCCATATTAGCCAACATGCAAAAAAGCAAAGGAAAAAATGCTTTTATCTATGTTCAAATTCCATCTGTTCTTTCTCTGGAGTTGCATACTTTTTTTTTTTTCTCATCATGGGTCCTGTGGAATTGTCTTGGAACATTGTATTGATTAGAATAGCTAAGTCATTCATAGTTGATTATCATACAATATCGCTGTTACTGTGTATAATGTTCTCCTGTTTCCGCTCCATTTCACTTTACTCAGTTCATGAAAGTCTTTGAAAGGTTACTTTTTTTTTCTCCTTAAAACCACCCTGCTCACCATTTATTATAACACGATAATATTATATCAACATCATGTACGACAACTTGTTTAGACATTCACCGGTTGATGGGTGTCCCCTTAAATTCCAATTATTTGTGACCACAAAAAGAGGCTGCTATGAAGACTTTCATACACATAGGTTTATTTGCTTTTTTCTTTGATCTATTTGGGACAAAGACTTAGTAGTGACATCACTGGGTGAAAGCGAATAGTAAGAACTCCTTTACTTATTTTTCCAAATAGGTTATATTGTATTCAATTAATTTTTATTTAAATTTCTGGTGGGATTCAATTGTGAATCCAACTAGTCCTGTGGATTTTTTTTTTCCTTAGGGAATTCATTTATAGCTTATTCAATTTATTTTCTAAGTCATGGTCCTATTTCTCTTCTGTTATTATGGGATACACAAAGGCACCATCTACCTATCTATCTATATTCCATTTTACAAAGATTGTCAAATTTATTGCCATATAATCCTAATAATTGATTTTCTTTCATCTTCGCTTGTGGTGAATTTGCAGAATTTTTAATTTGGTGTTTAATTAGAGATATTTGTTTTTTCCTCAGCAATTTTATTTGCATGGTCAATTCATTTATCTGCTTTTTCTCTATTTTATTGATGTAATAATTTAGAGATATAAATTTAAGCCTACATACTGCTCTGGATGCATCCCAACAATATTGCTGTGTTGTTATTCTCTTTAATGAAATTATTTATTGCTTATATTATTTGTTCTTGAACGCACTCATTCTTTAGATTAGTTTGCATTTAATTTTCAATCTATTTTTCTACAATCTTTTATTTAAAGTAATTTTATTGCAGTATAATCTGAAAGGAATGCATTTATTATTTCTGTTTCTCTGCATTTGTTTATAAGGGTTATACATCATAATACATGCTCATTTTGTGAAGGCATTGTGTATCACTGAGAAAAAGGTACATTCCTTTCTATTACTACTTAATTTTCTCTGGAGGTCTCTAATATCTAACTTTTAAAAAAATTCTATTCATCTCCTTAATTTCTTATTTGTTTATTGTTTAGATTTATCTAAGTCTGATAAGGGAAACTTAAGGTCTCTCCATAGTATAGTTTTACTCTCTATTTCCTCCTGTAACTCATTTAACCTTTCCTTTAAGACTGCTATGCCATTTGGTGCAAATATGTTTAGTATTGATATTACTTCATTGTCTCTGGTGCCATGTAGAAAGTGCAGTTTCCCTGCTTATCTCTTTTAATTATATGTATGTTTTTTTAATGTTTTCTTTTTCTGAAATTACAATTGCTACCCCTGCTTCTTATGTCAGTTAAAGAATAATAGATTCTTCTTCAATCCATCATTTTTACTTTGTGAGTATTCTGTTTCAAGATAATTTCTTGTTAAAAACTTATTGTTGGAATCTGCTTTCTAATTCATTCTGCTATCCACTTCTGTTTGATGAGTGAATTCATCCCACTCACATTTGTAGTTAAGATTACCAACTGAGTATTTCCCTCTATCTTAATTTTCTTTGTTTATCCTTCTCTTCCTCCCTTCTTTCACTTGTCTCTCCTCAAGTCTGTTTCATTTTTGACAAGTGTCTCTCTTAATTTGCCCTCCCTTCTATCAGCTTCTTCCTTCTTTTATGCCTTTCCTCTCTTCTTTCTCTGTTGAGTAAGATAGATTCCCACATCCAACTAAGCGTGCATATTATTAACTTCTTTGAGACAATTTAAATGAGAGTGAGGTTGAAGTGTTGCCTACAGTCCTTCACCTCCATTTTCCCTTTCACTGTGAAAGATCTTCCTTGTGCTCCTGTTTTATGTGACATAACTTCCCTCTTCTTCTCTCTTCCTTCTCTCAGTGCATATCTCTTTCTCATCCCTTATTTTTATTAATATCACCCCATAAAAAGTGATTTAAGCTCATGCCCACTATCTGTGTATGTTTCTTCTAACTGCCTTATTAATTAAAAAGTTTTTATTTTCCATACAGGAAAATAAACTGTTTAACTTTATTGAGTCCCCTTATGAGGTCTCTTCTATGTTTGTTTTTTAATACTTCTCTTGAGCCTTGTATTTCAAAGTCAAATTTTCTACTTAGCTCTTGTCTTTTCATTCAAAGTATCTGAAAGTACTCTATTTCATCATTTTTCCCCATGAAGGATTATACTCAGTTTTTCTAGGTAGATTTTTGTTGTTGTTATTGTTGTAATCCTTACTTCTTTGCCTTCCAGAATATGGAATTCCAAGTGCTTTAATATTTTAATGTGGAGGTTGCTAAATCTTGTGTAATCCTTATTTGGGTTCCCACATATTTCAATAGTTTCTTTCTGGCTGCTTGCAATATTTTCTCTTTGCCCTGGGACCTCTAGAATTTGGATATAAAGTATTATAGCCTAAGATTTTCCATTTTGGGATCTCTTTCAGGAAGTGATCAGTAGATACTTTTGATTTCTATTTTATCTTCTGGATCTAGGACAGCAGAGCAGTTTTTTTTTTAATTTAAAATATGATGTGTAGGCTTTTGCTTAAATCATAGCTTTCAAATAGGCCAATGTTTCCTAAATTATTTCTCTATTTTCCAATTCAATTGTTCTTCTGATGAGATATTTCACTTTTTTTTCATTCTTTTACCTTTATTTTATTGATTTTTGATGTCTCATGGGGACGTTAGCTTCCACTTACCCAAATCTAATTTTTAAGGAATTATTTTCTTCAGTAAGCTTTTGTATATCTATTTTTTCATTTATTTAATTCTATTTTTTAAGAAGCTCTCTTATTCAGTGGATTTTTTTTCTCTTTTATCATTTGAACAATTTTAAGAGGTTTTTTTCAGTATTTTTTGTGTCTCCTTTTACCAAACTGTTGATTTTTTTCATAATTTTCTCACAACATCCTCAATTCTTTCCCCAATTTTTTCTTTACTTCTCTTACTTTTTAAATACTTTCTGAGTTCTCCCAGGAATTCTTGTTCAGCTTGTGTCCAAGTAACATTTTTTTTCATGGAGTCTTTATGTGGAGCCATTTTGACATGGTTGTCATCTCTGGAGTTTGTTTCTTGATCTTCCCTGTCATCATAGTTTATTTTTATGATCAGGCTCATTTTTTGGTGGCATAAGAGTGATGGAGTTTTGCTCATTTTTCCTATTTCTTGACTTTTGACTTCATATTAAAGTTGGGCTCTGGTCCTGGGGTCAAGGGTGTACTGTCCAAAGCTTCAGGTTTATTGTGCTGCTATTTTCAGAGATACTTATGGGGATCAATATCCAAGGAGAGATGTGGTTATTATTTTCCTGGCCTGTGCTCTGATCTTTCCCTAGAAAAGGAATTTGTTACCCTTCAGCCACAAGTGCTAGTGCTTCTCTTCTCCCTGGAATTGTGGCCAGTTCCCTGCTCTCTTTTAAATACAAGTGGTAGTCCTATTTTCTGCCTTATAATTGACACTAGAGCCCCTGCTCCCTTGTAAGCAACCACAAGAACTCTTCTTTGCTTTGGAAATATGACCAGGATCCTTGTGCCATGTAGGCATGAGCACTTTTGCTCCTCTTCGCCCTGGAACCGGAAATTAGAACTGCATAAAGGCAATTTCACAAAGATCCTGAACCCAGTTTCAGGAAAAGGTCCTCTTCAATCTTTTTTTTCATCATTTGTGCAATCCCCTCTCCATCTTTGGGCTGAATACTAGCAAAGCTTCTATGTCCACTTCTGCTGCTGCCTTCAGTTTTTGTTGTTCGTGTTGCTGCAGCATGCAATGTACTCTAGGCAGACCACCATCTCCATCTTACAAACCTATCCTGCTGATGTAACAAGTTGTTTTGAACTGGAAAGAAAAGAGAAAAAGAAAAAGAGGAAGAAAGAAAGAAAGAAAGAAAGAAAGAAAGAAAGAAAGAAAGAAAGAAAGAAAGAAAGAAGAGAGAGAGAGAGAGAAGAGAGAAAGAAGAGAAAGAAGAAGAAAGAAAGAAAGAAAGAAAGAAAGAAAGAGAGAGAGAGAGAGAGAGAGAGAGAAAGAAAGAAAGAAAAGAAAGAAAGAGAGAGAGAGAAAGAAAGAAAGAAAGAAAGAAAGAAATAGAAAGAGAGAGAAAGAAAGAGAGAGAGAAAGAAAGAAAGAGAGAAAGAGAGAAAGAGAGAAAGAAAGAAAGAAAGAAGGAGAGAAAGAAGGAAGGAAGGAAGGAAGGAAGGAAGGAAGGAAGGAAGGAAGGAAGGAAGGAAGGAAAAAGAAGAATTTGAAGAAGAAGGAGGAGGAGGAGGAAGTGGAGGAGGAGAAGTAGTTAGAAAGAAAGGAAGGCAGGGAGGGAGGAAATTGCCATATAACTTAAACAGTTTCAAACAAAATTATCCCACAGTGTTCATATCCAAAAATACATTTCTTAGTTTGCATATCAGTACTTCAAATCCTTGGCAGCATTTCCAAAGCTTCCACAATGAGACCCATAACCATTCAAGTACAGCTGAAAAATCAGTAGATGAGTAGATATTGTCCAGACTATGACAGGTATTTGGATGGGACAACTGATATGATCTGATATGAGAGTAAAAAACCCTACAATTAGCCTCAATACTTTCTTAATGATCATTTATACTCCTATTGTGTGCTTTTTCACCAGTCTCCATCCTATTAATTTCAGCATCTGCTGTTTCTTTAGTGTGGCAGTACTGCTGAGGGTGATATCCTTAGGTGAAATTTTTCCTGGAAGCCTTATCTTGCACATATTAAGAGAATAGTCCTGAGCTGACTGCCTTGTCTTGGCTATAGAAATCTGGTCTCCATGCATTCATGTCTAATGAAGAGGTAATTAAAATTCTCACTCTAGATTTCTTCCTTGCCCTTCAAAAGTAGTCCAGTGATAATGCTTATGGGCTCTTTCACCTTGGAAGTTGGTATTTTTTCCCAGGACCAGAGTGAATTTCTAGTCAAATGTCTGCCCTCCTCCAGCATTATGTTAGGAAAATAAACATGGAATAATAAACAAGAGCCCTTTTTTTGTTTGTTTGTTTCAGGTAGTGATAGTGACTGCACAACTTTGTCAGCTCACTTAACCACTTTGTGAAACTGAAATTTCACCAGGAAGTAAATAATGGCAATGATATTTATTCAACTTATGTCAAAAAAAGATGTGGAGAAGCCAGCAAAATAAAAAGAGAGAAATCATTCTGAACCCTGAGAATAATTGAACATATCCGTATCATTCTTCCCACAACTGATGCATATCACAACTTCTCCATTAGTTAGCATATCATTATCAAGGATGATTCACCAGACCACAAAGAGTATGGGCATTGAACATCTCAGAACTTCTCTAGGCTCGATATGCCACTATGTATTTCTTTCTTCCCTCTCTTCATCTAGTATGTTACTAAACATCTCTTAAAATGCAACTCAAGTTCCCCCTCCTTCTGACTTCTTTCCATGAAAGCTGTTATTACTAATTCCCATCCCAGGTGCATGCTGCACATAGTCACTTGAATCTATCCCAAAATGTTGTTTTATAATGGCTATTTATATTATTATCAAAT
Organism: Phascolarctos cinereus; assembly: GCF_003287225.1. Taxonomy (NCBI): domain Eukaryota; kingdom Metazoa; phylum Chordata; class Mammalia; order Diprotodontia; family Phascolarctidae; genus Phascolarctos; species Phascolarctos cinereus. Next base: position 100,061,134 of record NW_027555625.1, read on the forward strand.
TATTCTATTAAGCTTTAAAATTCTAAAAAGCAAACTCTTATCTAAAGTTAATATTTACCTCCATTTCTCCCAGTACTTGGCTTAATACTATGAATGCAATGTGTATTTTGTAAATACTTATTGCATTATTTCATATCATATTATATTGTATTGTATGGTAACATATTGTGTTATGCTGTAGTGCACGCTATTGTGTTCAAATGGATTAATGTCTTTAATTTGTATAATTCTTCCAGAATATTTCTTTCTGTGTTTCCTGATAATTCTGGAAAAAAAATGAGGTATGATTGCAGCAAGTTAGATAAGGCAAGCACCCTTCTTATTAAAAGGGAATATTCTCAACCAAGTCAGATGTTTAGAATTCAGAACACATTGTTTTATTGTTTCTATGAAATAGAAATAATGGTGCTTCTGTTCTCAGACTTGTCTGCAAAAGTCTATTTAATGTATAATAAAAATGAACTGATACTAATAGTGTAAACCTGAGTTTTGGTCCCAAGGAGCAGGGCACACTTGAGAAGGTAGACAGGGAAATGATGGAAAAAGTTGGTCTAAGATTCTCTCCGATATGTCAGCTTTCTTAATGTGTTTACCTCTTATATGTCTCTTCTCTTCCTCTAATTCTTAAACAAGTGATACTCCAAAAGCTACATTGCCTTCCTCCACTATAATCAATCAAAACCAGTAACCATTTATTGAACATCTACTATATCTCAGGTAACATAGTTGGTACTATGGATACAGGGATAAAAGATAAAAGCATTCCTTTTCTCAGAGTTTGGACTTTATCAGTGGAGACAGCACGTATGTGAGTGTATACCTACACATATAGTCAATCTTCATCTTTCATTGGGATGACAATCCTTGAAAATGGTGCAAAAGTAAAAAATGCAAATCATGACACATTGAAACTGTAACAGAAATAGAATAAGTGTAAATAGGTGGTTAGGTTCCCATGAGCACTAAAATACATTTTTTCTAGGTATTTGAAAAATATACTTTTCTGCATATAATCCTTTAAAACAAAACATGAATTCTGATAATATATACTTTTTGTCACATGGTAACCATGAAATAATCCGTAAAATGCAACACACAAAGTAAAATTGGCAATAGGGAAAACATTTTTCTCACTAGTAATTTGCTTGAATTTATTGATCTTTTGTGTTAACATCTCAATTTAAAAAAAACATTAATTTCAGGTAATATTCACTTTTTATGATACATGAAATTTACAATACTGTACAACAAATAAAATTCTTGAAACTAAAACCTTTTTAGCCTGAATCTTATCTTACACTGTGTCAGATGGAAGTGTGAAGGTGTTGTACTATATTTTATACTGCTGTAAATCTCTATACCTCGGTCACCCCTGAAAAACAAGGAAGAGGTTTCTGGGACTTTAGTTGCTGTTGGAAGACTCAAGGTTGGCAAGTTTTCAACACCACCTTAAGGCCCAAAGAACTTCCACCATGTTTTCAGGGCATAAATGCAATACACAGCTTAAGTTGTAAAAGCAAATGATGACAATATGTGAATGCACAGGGAGCTCTTTACACTAGTAGGGTGAACAGTACCAGTGATGCATCTAACAGTGTACCATGTGCACCACAGTGTTGCCTGAATCTCACCTCTCATTTTTTTTTTCTCTTTTACACATAGACTAGAATGTGCACCATTGCCAGCATGAAAATGAAAATGAAGTTACTAATAAAATCAAGTGAATGCTTGAAGTTATGAATGTTAAATACGTGGTGAATTCAGACCGAACATACATATGTACATACACACATATAAGTATGCATGTATGTACATAATAATATACATATATCCCTAATAAAATAAAAATGAATAGTTTGAGAGAAATATTACTAGCAATTGTGAAGATCAAAAAAAGCTTCATGTAGAAAATGGTCTTTGAGTTAAGTAAGGAAATGAGGGAATCTATGAGCTACAAATGAGGAGAAAATGCATTCCTTCAACAGGAAATGGCTTGTGCAAAGGTATGAGATTGAATTTTTTGTCTGAGGAATAGAAAGAAGTTGTTTATTAAGATTCTTCTATGTGCCAAGCCCACCATTAAGTGCTTGGTTTATAAATACAACAAAAGAAAATAGCCATTATGATTGAAGAGCTTACATATTGATAGGAAAAAAAATTAAGAGGTACTAAAAGTCAGGAAGTATGAGGACATCAGTCAAGGAAAAGGAAGTGGAGACTAGAAAGTCAAGGTAAGAGTGAAGAGATATATAACTAAATTGCTTCCCGAAAATGTTGGTCCCAGATAGAGAGGCACCAGTGAGGAAAGAAGGGCCCAAAGTCATAGATTTCTCATGTTGTTAACTCTTTATAGTCCCTTAATGTTGCCAAGACCTCATTCGTGGATTTTTTTTCCCTTTTTTGTGTGTTTTTATGTTCATATTTTTATATACAAATGGGTTTCTGCTACTAAAAGATCCTAGGTCTTTTTTTCAAACTGTCTTCTACTCATTCCTCCCCAAAGTTGTACTTGTGATTTCAAAGTTGATATTTGAACTTAAATATAAGTCTTTATTTTGTCACCATTAGATTTCATCTTTCTGGATCTGGCCCAATATTTGAGTCAGTGCAGATCATTTTGGATCCTGACACTGCCACTCAGTGTGCTAGTTCGTCTTTCCTGCTTTGCATCATCTGGAGATTGGATTAAGTATTCACCAGGTTAAAAGATTCCTGCTCGCATACAGCTTACACTAGATGACCTCTTAGGTGAGCTTTCATTTTTTACATTCTGTGAACCCCAGATATAGGGGGAAATAAAAAATAATGTATACTTCTTCACTTCACTGAACAAAATGAAAAGACAATCAAGCTCAGAAATCACTCAGAATATCTCAAGTGGTTTCAAATAAGAGTGAAAAAAAAATTGGTACAGAAGAAAAAATCAGAGAGGTGGCAAGAATAGTCTCAGTTTGTGTAATGTAATAACCAAATAAGGAGTTGACAGTAATTAAAGTGAAGACACATACTTTCAAATCTGCTCCCAGTATAGATACATCAACACAACATGGGTTACACCTCCCTCATTTACAGTGCCAACATAATTGGAAGAACAACACCTGAGCCTATCTATATGGGATAACATTTTTGTTCTTTCCAAGTGAAGAGTTTAAATTGTTGAGATTCACTAGAACATATTAACTTTGAAACAGTGACTATAAATCTCACCCCCAGGGAAAAAAAAAAAGATTTTACTGTGCTTGATTCTTCTCAGATTTCTCATACTTACTTTGACTGTGCAAATGAGCAGAGGCAGGAAGTGAAATGTGTTTTGGGCAAGTGGGCCAATTTGGCTGCAAAGCCAAATGTGTGAGCAATAGCATAATGAAATAAAAAACTAGAGCCAGAGTTTGGAAGGCGAGCTTTACATATCCTTTAAAGGTTTTTATTTGGTTCTTGAAGCAATGGGTAGACAACACAACCTTTTTTAACATTGGTGATTAAATCAAACCTATACTTTAGGGCTATCAATTGGGAGCGTGGAGAGGCAGTGTTGGCAAGGCATGAGGCTGGAAGCAGGGATGTTTGCTGTCCTAGGAAATTGCTGGTAGCTATTCTAAAGCCAGGTATTAGAAAGCTGGAGATGAATATGGGAATATTTTTTGTGTGACTTCACTTATATAGTTGCTATTATATTGCTTGTTTTTTTACAGGTGGAGGGGCTATAGGCAGGGATAGGATTTGGAACTGATATTTTTATATAAGTGCTAAAAATAAATAAATGAGTACATAGCTAAATAAATGGATAGTTAGATAGATGGATGGATGGATATCCATCTCATAGACTATACAATAGAAGGGAGCTATCAATAGCATCAAACCTTGCAAAACAGAAAATAATAGTGAAGATGATGAAGAGACTATTTGATTTAGGTATCCAGGAGGACTGTTGCAAGATGGCAGAGTAAAAGCAATGACTTGTTTGAGCTCTCCCCAAAACCTCTCCAAACACCTGTAAAAAATGTCTCTAAACAAAATCTAAAGTAGCAGTACCCACAAAAAGACAGAGGGGAAACAAATTCCCAGCCCAAGAAACATGGATCAGAAAGGTATATCTCATCAAGCAATGAGAGGAACACAGTTCGGCATGGGCACTCAGGCAAAACAGGCCTCAGCAAACCTGAAGCAGGTCTCAACAACTGAATCACAGGCAGCTGCAGTGGTTTCCAGATTTCTCAACCCATGAATGCCTAAGACAACTTAGAAGGTCAGTAGGAAAAGTCTGTGACTGCAATGAGAGAGAAGCTTGGTTCCAGCTCTAGTCCCCACACCTACCCCGGGGTCGGCAGCTGCTTCCAGAGCTTCTGGCAGACAAACTGAGGGGCAAGTGAGTGGCTGACCAGAGGGGAATTGCAGGGATCTCTTTGCTAGTGCTGAGACAGGATTCTCTTGCTTTGCCCTTGCTTGGATCTGGATCATAGTTCTGGGTTGTGATCTTGGGAAAAGGAGGAGTGCTGGTGTGGTGGAGCATGTAGTAGTGGAGAAGGAAACATCCTCACAGTTCCAAGGCAGAAAAGAGTGCTTGTCTTCACTCATAGACTGGAGCACAGGCCAGGAAAGGAGTAAATACCTCATCCCTCATCATACCACCTTGGAAGAACTGAAAATTTACAGGTCCCTACAAGTATCTCTAAAGAAAGCTGCACAAACCTATGAAGCTTGGGAAAGTACATTCTCCACATTGGGAGCAGAGCCCTACCTTAACAAAAAGTTTAAAACTCAAGCAATTGGCTGGGATCATGAGCAGACTTTGCAAAAAAGTCAGACCATAGGATCTTTCTTTGGTGACGAAGAAGGTCAAAACATACAAGAAGAAGAAGACAACAAAATCAAAACTCCTACATCCAAAGCCTCCAAGAAAAGTATGAATTGGTCCTAGGCCATGGAAGAGCTCAAAAAGGATTTTGAGAAACAAGTAAGAGAAGTAGATTTAGATATCCAGAGATCTTTGTTAACCTTAGAGTAGTTTTATTTTCATAGTAGGATTAGAGGACAAATGATTAGAATTAATAAACAAGAGGTGAAAAGCGGAGGTAACAAGTACAGATGATTTTTTTCCTAGGAGTTTGACTGGGAAAAGGAAGTGGGATAAAGCATGAGAAAATACAAAGGTCCAGGTAAGATTTCTTTGCATCTTTTCTTCTTTCTTTCTTCCTTCCTGTCTTTCATCCTTTCTCTCTCTCTCTCTCTCTCTCTCTCTCTCTCTCTCTCTCTCTCTCTCTCTCTCTCTCTCTCTCTCTCTCTCTCTCCCTCCCCGTCTATATATATATATATATATATATATATATATATATATATATATATATATGCGTGTGTGTGTGTGTATGTGTGTGTATGTGTGTGTTATGTATATATGTAGGTATTCTAACTACATTAAAAGTATTGTATTAAATTCTTAGTAAAATCGCCTTGACGGCAGAAGCTTAATTATTTTCATTTTTTTCCCCAGTGTCTAGCACAGTACTTTCAACTGAAAAGGCCCTTAATCATTATGCTTTAAATTGAATTGAACTGAATTTATTAGAAGAATAGAAGATATTCTCAGAAGGAAGATGAGGAACCATCTAGCTGAGAAGATCTAGGAAGGTTTCAAAGGGAAAATACTTTATGAGGTATCTCCTTAAAGAGGAAAGAGGAAAATAAATAGATTATGTGTGGGAGGAAGTGGGTTAAAAGGTGTGGGGAAAGGTGGAAAGGAGGGAGATATGCTATATGGTTGGCTGGGTATAAATTCATGAAAGAAGACAGGATAACCTCAGGAAAATATGGATTGGTCCAAGTTGACATTTAATGCTGTTCAGAGAAAAAACTTAGAATAATGGGAATAATATTTGCTTTGCAGGAAGATAGTGTCGGCTAAAATCTTGGCTCTGCCATTTACTAAAATGCAAACACAGTTGTTTAAACTATCTTTGTCTCAATTTCTTAATCTATACAATTGTAGGGTGTGGAGTGGATGATGTCTAAGGAAACCAAAAAACTATCATCCTAGACAATAAATTTCATGTGATTCCCTAAATATCTATTATTAACACATGAGAGATGTTATCTAAGCATCTGAACTGCTTTCTAAGGAGCCTGACAATGTGGATGCTTGAAGCACTCATAAATGTTTCTCTCTGTTTCCCATGAGGATTGTCTTTATGAAAACATTGGATTCTTTACTTTATCCACAGTCACCTTCTGTTTCTCCCCTCAGGGGCTACTTTGGATGGTGTTCCAGTTTAGGTGATGTTTGTTGATGTTTAAAAAGAGATGTTTAAAATTGTACATTCTCCTTCTCAATGCACCAATGGACAGAACACACAAACTCACAGACAAATGAAGAAATAAAACTTAAAAGTCCAATGTATCTTTCCTCTTTATGTTTAGTTCAGGTCAGCACAATGGTTTTGAGATTAAATGCAGTTTCAAAGAAAACCCAAAAATCATTTCAATAGCATGTGCAGAAATTTTGCTCTGAAATAGGAAAGTGTTTGAAGAGAGATTTTCAGTAATTCTATCCTTCAAAACACCAATTTTTGGCAAGATTTAGGTAATTTTGAGGGAGAACAATTCTATTTTTTTATAGAAATACAAAGAGTTAGAGTTGACATGGTTCTAATTTGTAAGGTATCAGAGAAGTTTAGTAAATGGCATCAGAATATTGTTATCACCTTAAATGCCTCAGCTGTTATTGCCACTTGACAACAACGAAATCTGTAGTTTGGGTGCCCAGAGATTTTGCAGTTTTCATTGATAAGCCTGCTTCAATTGTGTTATGTTGAAATATGGTGTCAGTTGGTCCTTTGTTAAATACTAATGAATTAGAATTAGGTAAGTTCTCTGTCATCATGAACTGAATTTTTGTTTCTTAAATCCAAATGGATTTTTAGTATCATAATGCATTCTACAAATAAGCATTCATTAAGCATTTTGTCTGTGTAAGGTGTTTTGCTAATGCTCTATTTATTTATTAATATTATTTATTCAGCAATTCCATGCACATGATTCTATTATGTGACCCTCTTTGTTATATTGAAATCATCATCTTGTCCTCAAGGGGAATAAATTTTAATTAAGAAAGACTCCTAATTTTGTAAAAGTGATTTCCATATAACTGTTTGTGTTTATAACTTTGATTTTGGGCCTGGGGATGGACCATATTTTTGTGATGCGTAAATGAGCCTAGCTAAGTTTAGAGATGCTTGCTACCAGGCTGATTTCTGGGCAAGTCATTTTTTTTTAATTATAGAAACTCTTGAAGATCAGATGCCACAATACACATTTATGAAAGGAGTAGTCACTCTTATAAAATTACTGGTCCTAGAAGAAGTGAAATATTGTAGTCCAAAAAGCATTAATTTACATATTTCTGACTTCATTCTCAAACCCAGTGCGCTAAATAGGGCATTATAGTTCTCATCTCACAGGTGAAGAAACTGGGGGTCAAAGACAAGGAACTTGCTCAAGGCCATGTAGTTGGTTAAGTAAGTGGCAGAAACAAGGCTTAAACTCAAATTTTGTTTGAATGAATCTGGTATTCTTGTAATACGCTATGCTACTTCCTGCTTAATAGTATGATGCCAAAGAATTTTTTCCAAAATTATGATGAGAAAAAGAGAGCTCTTAAATACAAATACATATAATACTTAATGAAGAATAATGTCAGTATATCCTATTGAATCTTAATGCGCCTAATGAATACTATCCAAGAGGAGATATATCTAACATGCTTCCCCCAACTCCCATGTGTCCCAGATGACTCACAAGTGGTCTTAAGTCAGATTAAATGTATTTAGGATATATTTAACAAAATAAATAAAAGATAAAATAAAACATAGAAAATATTAAGTTGTTTTCTAAGTCAATATGCAGCTCACAGGGATCTTTATGTATGGTTTGGTGGCCCATTTCTCTTTGAGTTTGATGCCATTTCCCTAGGGCCTAGCTTAAGAGAATTCTAGTGCCCTAAGTAATGAGAAGATGCCTTTTGATAACTAAAAGTTCTTTCATAGGATTCAAGATATTCTATTGTTACAGAGGCAATATACAATAACATATTAGCTCTGAAGTCACAAAAACCTAAATTTGATGTCCATCGTAACTACTTACTAGTTGTGGATGCTGGGCAAGTCTCTTAATTTCTTTCAGTCTGTATCTTTACATACCGATTGATGACAAGCATACACACAGCACTTTTTCACAGAGTTGCTGTAAGGCCCAAATATAATAATAAATATATAATATTCTACAAATACCAGTAATTTTTCATGAAGTGTGTTTTATGCTACTGGCATTATATCTAAGGAGCAATGTTAAATCCTTCCCCAAAAATAGTACATTCTCTTTAGAAACTTATATTTTCCTAAAAACTGTTATTTATATAGTGCTTTAAGATTGGTAAAATGTTTTATATCCTTGTTCTCATAACACTAATGATAATAATAGTTAACATTTATGTAGTATTTACTACGAGCTAGACATTGTGCTAAGTGCTTTACAATTTAATTCGCTTATTTAATCTTTACAAGTACTATGGAAGGTAGGCACTATTATTAGACCTAGTTTACAGGAGAAAAAAATGAGGCACACAGAGGCAAAGTAATTTGCCCTGAGTCATACAGCTACTAAAAGTCTGAGACTTGATTTTGAACTCAGGTCTGTTGACTTCAGTACCAGTATTCTACCCTATCAGAAAGGAAGTATTACTATCCCAATTTGCAATTGGGAAAGTTGAGGCTAAAAGATTAAATGACTTGTCCAGGGTCCCAAAGCTGGCAAATATTGAAGTTAGATTTGTATTTTGGTCTACTCGATTCCAAGTCCAGTCTTCACTTCGAATATTTTATATTTTTATAAAATGATGAATATGTCTAGCAATACATAATTAACTTAGAACTTTATGCTTCTGAAATAGATTTTGTTACATCATGGTTATTGAATTTACTTTGTAATCAGATTTTCTGAGATTTTTGGGAATTATTTATATGGAAGGACTCAGGGATAATATGATTCTGTTTCAGTGCCCTAAATACCCTTATAAAGGGAGGATACTGCAGTCTTTTGTCAATTGATGGTCCTGGTCCTTCCAGGGTTAAGGTAAAATAAAATTCACCTTTAGGTTAGGATGGGGCAATCTTTAGGGAATGTCGTTCACAGCATGGCCAGATCTCTGAGCTGCTGTGTATATCTTAATGTCTTGTCTCTTAAAGAACTGTAAATCCACCTGCATCATTGTAATCAGTAAAATTTTAATGAAGGCCCACAAGGCCTGCTAAGAATGGATTTTTGCAAGATGAATTAGCATTATGATTTCCCAGAATCTTAGAATTTTACAGTTGCATGGGACCTCAAAACTGAGTTCAACACTTTTTTAAGTTAGCATTCAGACAGTAATGTTTCACAGGAAGAAAGGAAATACAGGAATTTAAAGAAATGATATCAAAAACAAGTATAAAACTAAAAAAACGTATTTAGCTTATTGAAAAAAATGATGAAATTTATTTTGATGCAACAGACTAAAAACAGAATAAAATATTTTGACATTACAAGCAAACATAAGAGACATAGTCATAGAGAAACCACAATCAAAGCATATTCCCAGTAAATAGTAGAGCAAGATAGAAGAGACTAAAAGGCAGTGTGTGTGCTTTAATTTTAACAAATTGGTACCATCTATTTCCATTATGTTGGACCTGAGTTTTATCCTTTGTTTAAATTGTGTATGGTTGCAGTAACTAATGTATTTTCTTTGTTTGATTTTATGTGGCTCTGCATTCTTGTTTCATCATCTTTTTATACATGTTCCCCAATTTCTCTGCATATTCAAATTACTTCTTGTTCTGAACTCTTAACCACTTCCTTTCTAGTCAGCATAAGTAAGGTTATATATAGGCAGTATACAGGGGGAATTATATGAAGATTGCACAAGGGAACCCAGAAGTCATGTATAAATCATCCCAAAGATGAAAGGAGTATAATTTACAAATTCTATCATATATTAAATAAAATTCACGTCCTAGTACATGTACTGAATTAGAAGAAGATATATGTGTATGTGTGTGTGTGTGTGTGTGTGTGTGTGTGTGTGTGTGTGTGTGCTACTTGTCAGGGTTATGGCGCTATGATAGGTAAATCTCAGACTAAATTCCAGAATTCCATAGTTACAGAGCAGCAGAACATCAAAATGTGGTGATAATTTTGAGATGATATGGAAATGTTAACTTAAATTTTGCCAATAAATTTGAGATGATTTGGATATGTTAATAAACTAATCCCAAAGTGGCATAAGAGTATATGTGTATGTGTGTGTGTGTGTGTATATGTGTTAAGCTGTTCTTCACAAACTCTACTAAAACGAAACCTTGAATTCCTGTCCTGGAGCATTCTCCCATCTCCATCAGGCCCATGGTTCCTGGTGCTCTCAACTCTAACTCATGATTATATGAATGATATTCTCTGCCTCTCTCACTCATCTTCTATCCCACTAATATCTGACTCCCTTCACCATCCCATCCCCTCTTTCCACATGTTCTCTGCCTATATACACTCTTTATTATTTGTCTTTGCACTCTATGTACCTAATTAAAATGTGATAGCACCCCCACTTCCTGATGCCATTGTGCATTTCTTGTCAAGTACTCAAATAACTGGACATGCCTGCCCCCATTTCATAATTTCATGAATTATTAATTCACTCTGGATTCTTCATTTTGCCATTTCTCATAGCATGGTTACATCTCTTGGCAGTCATAGCACAATTAGTTTAGCTAAGCAGTGGAATCAGAGCTCATGCCAACATTTTTTTTTTGCTCTTATAATACTTTTCGTTTTTAAGCGTTTTTTTTTTTTTAATTTTTTGTCAGCAATGATTACAAGTAGCCAAAACTCTGGGAAATGATGTCTCAAGAACAAGAGGAAGGAAGATTTACAGAGAGAGAGAGAGAGAGAGAGAGAGAGAGAAGAGAGAGAGAGAGAGAGAAGTTAAACAAATAAAATGTTTCTATCTGCACTCCCAACATGAGGCATGTACCTGATCCAGTTCTTTGGACTGATCTGCATTGCTTACTCTCACTTAGTATATTCTGGGATCCTGGGGATACCAAATGTAAAGATTACCACTGTTACTACGGCCATAGTGAATGTTTCAAATATTTTGATAAAGGAATTTCTGGGCACAAAATATAAGTTTTGTGTATTACTTTATATTTGTCCCAGGTGAAATATGCCTTAACTCCATTCCTTTTCCCAAACCACCCAAACACACACAATTCAAACAAACACATTTAGAGAGATTCTTTTGAGAACACAGACTAGCAGAGTAAAAGAAGTGATAGTTTCAGCTCTTCTGAGGAGGAGGAGGAGGAGGAGGAGGAGGAGAGAGAGAGAGAGAGAGAGAGAGAGAGAGAGAGAGAGACAGAGACAGAGAAGGCAATTTGAGAGGAGAAGACAGTAGAAGCAGCAGGTAGCAGGAAAGGCCTATTGTAGAAGATGCTGTACTTGAGCTGAGTCTTAAAGAAACTCGGGGAAGGTAAGAGATAGATGTAAAGTTCAAGGCATAGAAGACAGCCAATGTAAAGCTGAAAGATGGAAGGTTGGGTGTCATATTCAAAGAACAGCAAATAGGCCAGGATAGTTGGATCACAGAATATGGCCACATGAATAAGCCATTAGAACACTGAAAAAATATGGAAAGAGTAGTTACAAAGTGGTTTAAATGCCAGAGAATGGTTTACATTTTATCATGGAGGTAATGGGAATCAGTGGAGCTCATTAAGCAAGGCTGGTGTTCCTTAGGTTAGCCCTGTGTTTTAGAAAAATAGCTATTTTGACCTCTGAGTGGAGGATGGAGAGACTTAAGGCATGGAAACTATCTGGAAGTGTTTTGGAATAGTCCAGGTGTAAGGTGATGAAAGCCTGAAATAAGGTTGTGGCCTGTAGAGAGTCAGAGAGATGCTATTCCATTTTGTGCACATCTCCTGCGAGCCAGGAATCAGAGACATGCCATTGTAATGTGTGTTGCTCCTCTGGGCTAGCCTTTTCATGGTTTCAAGAAATCCTTCCTGCCAGGAGGGGGCAAAGAGACCCCATTTTTTCTGCTACCTTTGCCTAGATCCTGATTTAGTATACTTGGAAGGATGTGAGAGAATGCTCTTCCATTAATTACCCTCATTGGTTTCGTCACTTAACTTCCCGAGCCTAACACCCCGAGAGGACACTAATCTAAGGCAAGACTCCTAGTAATGTTTCTCACTTTCCTAATCATATGATAAAGATTAACAAATTCCAACTCAATCATATGCTCCCATACCAATAGTACTGAACTCTGTGTCATTATATACACCTTTTTATCCATTCACCACTATTATCTTCTTTGATCCTATGCTCCTCAAATCATCCATCACCCCCGCAATGGCAGAAATTAATGCTACCTACCCTTACACTGTACTATCTGGAATACGGGCTCCATAGGTAACAAACTTGCTTTTATCTTCAAGCTTTTCCTTTCCCACTCCTGTCCTTTTCTGATTCTCTCTCTCTCTCTCTCTCTCTCTCTCTCTCTCTCTCTCTCTCTCTCTCTCTCTCTCACCATATATATACACATACATACATGCATATCTTTTTATCTGCACTTGTCAGCACATATTTAAATGCACATACAAATTTATATAGCTATATAGCTAAATGTATATATATATGTGTATATATACATGGATATAGATACAGATATGTAAAATGTATGTATTAATGAAATGTGTTTCAAAGTTAAACCAGGATTCGGTAACCAATTGGATATAAAGGGTGAGAGAGAGTGAGGAAATGAGGATGACATCCATTGTGAATCTGAATTACTGGAGATACATGGTATCCTGTATGGTAGCAGGGAAGCTGGGAAATAGAAAGAAATTTTAGAGAAAGATACTGGTATATATTTTGGACATTCAGAGTTTGATATACTATAGCACATATGATTTGAGATGCAGGATTATAGGTCAGGAGTAATTGTAGACCAATTTGATTTATGAGCAATTTGGAACTATGCCCAAGGGCTATAAAAATGTGAATAGCTTTTGACCTAACAATACCACTTCTAGGTCTAGGTCTGTATCCCAAAGAGACCATACAAATGGGAAAAGGAGCAACATGTACAAAAATATTTATAGCAGCTCTTTTTAAGGTGGCAAAAAATAGGAAATTAAGGGAAATGGCTGAACAAGTGGTGTATATATATATATATATATATATATATGCATATATGTATGCATGTATATATTATGTATATATGTATTATGCATTATGTATGAGTATGTGTATACGCATATATGTATATGTGCATATATGCATGTACATATGTATTATGTATATATGTATTGTGCATTATGTATGAGTATATGTGTGTGTGTATATATATATGTGTATGCATATATGGAATCATCTTCATAAAAATAATAAATTAACCCATAGAGGGAATTAGTTAACATAACACAGTAAAATAATATGGAGTACAAAGAGAAGAGTCCCAAGCACAGAACCTTAGGGCAGTAGGAGAGAGTAGCACTTATGATTTTAGGAGTGACAAGGATAGCACAGAAAAACAGTAAAAAAAAAAAAGTATCACGTAAACCTAGAGCAGAGGAAAAAGCTATCAAATCCTGCATCAAATGTTACATAAAGGTCAGAAAGGATAAGAATTCATCTAATCACCCCTTTCTTATCTTCCTAAGCAATAGTAAGGACTTAATTGTTTATTGATTGATTGATTGAAGCAGATTGAAAACTACTTAAGGACAGGGTTATTTATTTTTATATCTATATATATCTCATAGAATGTCTATCAGAATACATTCCAAGTGATCCTCCATAATGTGTTTGATGATATGAGAATAAGATATAAGAGAATAAATATTTGATTATGTGTCATATATATGTATATATGTATGTATGTATGTATATATATATATATATATATATATATATATATACATACATAGATACACACATATATGATGGAATATGTGCCTTTTTGTCTTATGTGTGTGTGTGTGTGTGTGTGAGTGTGTGTATGTATACATATGTATATATGTATATGCTGGAATATGTGCCTCTTTGCTCCAAAGCTAGACAGGTTTTATCTTGTTTTCTTCATTTATTCATTATCCATACTTCTGCTCCTTTCTATTAACATATGTAATCAAGAATAGACTAGTAACTCAAATTTAAGTAAACATAGTAAAACAAATTTAAATAACTTTCTTTGCCCTTTATACTTACTACTGGACTTGTAAACAAATAATAGAATAGAATAAATAATAGATGTTTGTTGTCTGGCTTGTTGACTGAGAAATATATCTGTGAATGATAAAAATCTGGAAAGGCCACAATAAGGACACAGTTACAACAAACCAATATATAAATCGTTGTGATGGTTACCTTGTAAATTGGGATGTCAACCATGTTGTCTATAAACAACTTAACTTGAAACATTGTCCAATGATGAGAAAATGATCACACTGCAAGTATAACTGAATTTTTTAAAAAATTAACATTCCTGTTGTAAATAAAAACAGAAGACAAAAAGGAATTCATATAAAATAAGTTACTAGTTGGTCTCCCTACCTCCAGTCTCTTTCTACTCTAGTCCATTCTCCACTACAATACTGTAATACTGATTTTCTTAAAATGCAGTTCTGATCATGTCACCCTCTATTTAATAAATTCCAGAGATTCTCTTTTGCCTCCAGGGTCAAATATAAAATTATTTTTAAGTATTCAAAACTCCTTTATAACTTGTTCCACTCCTACTTTTCTAGGATTCTTAATAATTACTCCTCTCCACCTTTTGCATTGTCCATTTACACTGGCCTTTTTTTTTTTAACACTGGCCTTCTCACTGTTTCTCACACAAGACATGGCATCCTGTGTTTCTAGGTATTTTTTTTAATCATCTTTCCATGCAAGAACGTAAACAGTTCAACCTTAGTAAGTCTCTTATGATTTCTCTTTCCTGTTTACCTCTTCATGTTCCACTTGAGTCTTGTATTTGAAAGTCAAATTTTCTATTCAGCTCTGGTCCTTTCATCAAGAATGCTTGAAAGTCCTCTATTTCACTGAATGTCCATTTTTTCCCCTGAAGGATTATACTCAGTTTTGCTGGGTAGATGATTCTTGGTTGTAATCCTATCTCCTTTGACCTCTGGAATATTATATTCCATGCTCTGTGCTCTCTAAATGTAGAAGCTGCTAAATCTTGTGTTACCCTGATTGTGTTTCCATAATACTTGAATTGTTTCTTTCTGGCTGCATGTAATGTTTTCTCCTTGACCTGGGAATTCTGGAAACTGACTATAATATTCCTAGGAGTTTTCCTTTGGGGAGCTCTTTCAGGAGGAGATCGGTGGAATCTTTCAATTTCTATTTTGCCCCCTGGTTTTTAAACATCAGGGCAGTTTTCTTTGATAATTTCTTGAAAGATGGTGTCTAGACTCTTTTTTTTTGATCATGGCTTTCAGATAGTCTGAATTTTTTTTTAAATTCTCTCTCCTGGACCTATTTTCAGGTCAGTTGTTTTTCTAATGAGATATTTCATATTGTTTTCTAAATTTTCATTCTTTTGGATTTGTTTTACTGTGTCTTGATTTCTCATAAAGTCCCTAGCTTCCAATTGCTCCATCCTAATTTTTAAGGAAGTATTTTCTTCAGTAAGTTTTTGTACTTCCTTTTCCATTTGGCCAATTTTGCTTCTGAAGACATTCTTCTCCTCATTGGCTTTTTGGGCCTCTTTTGCATTTGGGTTAGGCTATCTCTTTTTTTAGATGTTATTTTCTTCAATATTTTTTGGGTTTTCTTTAGCAAGATGTCGACTTGTTTTTCTTTATTTTCTTGCATCACTCACATTTCTCTTCCCAATTTTTCCTCTACTTCTCTTATTTGCTTCTCAAAATCTTTTTTGAGCTCTTCCAAGGCCTGTGACTGATTCATATTTATATTGGAGGCTTTGGATGTAGGGGCTTTGACTTTATTGTCTTTTTCTGGTTGTATGTTTTCATCTTCTTTGTTACCAAAAAAAGATTCTATGGTCTGACTTTTTGTGTACTGCTTGCTCATGATTCCAGCCAATTACTTGAGTTATAAACTCTTTGTTAAGGTACAGGTCTGCTTCCTATGTGGAGAATGTACTGTCCCAACCTTCAGGGGTTTGCACAGATGTTTTCAGAGATACTTCTAGGGAACTGTAAATTTTCTATTCTTCCAAGCAGGTATGATAAGGGGCGAAGTGTTTACCCTTTCCTGGCCTGGGCTCTGGTCTATGAGTGACCACAAGCATTGCTTTATGTCTTGGACCTGTGAGGAGGATTGCTGCTTCACCACTACATGCTCCACCATGCCAGCACTCCTCCTTGCCCCAGGACCACCACCCAGAACTATGACCTAGATCTAAGCACGGGCAAAGCAATACAATCCTGCCTCCACACAGAAAAGAGATCCCTGCAATACCCCCCTGATTAGCCCTCGATCCCCCCTCAGTCTGTGGGCTGGAAGCTCAAGAAGCAGCTGCCACCCAGGGCCACGCTCAGGAACTGGGACTGGGACATATCTTCTTTCTTTCACTGCAGAAACATATTTTTCCCACTGACCTTCTAAGTTGTCTTTGGCGTTCATGAGTTGAGAGGTCTGGAAACTACCACAGCTGCCTGTGATTCAGCCCTCTGAGGCCTGCTCCAGGTTAGCTGAGGCCTGCACACCCAAGTCGAACTTTGCTCTTCTCCCAGCCTGGTGTAATAAACCTTTCTGCTCAACCCTCCAGGTTGTCTTGGGCTGGAAATTTGTTTCACTCTGTCTTTTTGTGGGTTCTGCTGCTTTAGATTTTTTAGAGCCATTTTTTACAGGTATTTAGATGGATTTGGAGGACAGCTCAAGCAAGTCACTGCTTTCACTCCACCATCTTTGCTCCCCTCCACCCCCGGTTGTAGGTATTTCAATGGCTTTCCTCATTCCTAGAACTCTCTTTACTTAACTGTAAAATGGAAGACCATCACACAGGATCTCCCTGGAGTGCAAGATGGAGTAATTACAGAAGTTGCCTTAGCACAGAGTTGGAAACTTGGAAGGGACCTCAGTAAACATTAATACCCCCCTACACACACATGAGGAATCCCTGCTAACACAGTATGTATCTGTCAGAACTCTCATTGAAGATAACTAAGAGAAAAATACCATTTCAATGAATCCCATTCCAATACTGGGCAGCTCTAAATGTTAGGAAACTTTTCCTGGCATAAAACCTATACTTTAGAACTTATTGGCTCTCTTTTGTTAGCTGCTAGTGCAAACTAATGACTTACGTTGAACTTGCAGTCCAATAACAAACTTAAATCATTTTTTCTCCCAAACAACTGCTGTAATTATAATTATAAATTTCTGAATACCAAAATGTAAGACTTAACATTCCTGTCCATTGGATTTAATATTTTTAAAACCTACCTAATCATTCTAGTGTGTCCTCATTCAATAAAATACTACATTGTGGTTTTGGGGTGTAGGGTATATTCAGGGAAGACTAGTACCTCTGGTACTGCTGAGTCCTTTTTGGGGCTGTTTTCCACTCTTGATGTCCACCTGTTCCACCCAACTCTCACCTGTGGCTCCAAGAAGCTGTAGCATGCTCAGTGGCCACACCCCAGTAAACCAGATTGAGGGTAATCAAAGTATCTCAAACCTGTTGATGAGTTAGGGAGATGTCTACCCCAAGTACATGAAGACTTCTCCTGGTGGAATGGTGGATAAGAACAGTTTGTTCCAATGGCCATGAAGACAGCTAAAACGGGTGCTGTGGAGTGCTTAGAGCTAGGTTAGACATCAAAGATGCCAACATCATCCCCTGCATTTTGAGTGATCACCAGTCATCTTGATTCTGTCCTGCCACTGGACTGTGATAATTCTGGAGGAAAGAGTGAGGCCAACGACTTCATACAGGCAGTCCAATTAAACACACACACACACACACACACACACACACACACACACACACACACACAAATATTTAGGAAAATAGACATTAACAGAAGAGTTCTGCTTCCCAGAGCCAAGATGGTAGAGTAAAAAGGTAGTCACTCTCACCCTCCCCTATCAACCTCTGAAAACCCAGAAAATATCACACCTGAAAAAAAACCCTGGAACTAGTGGAACTAGAAGAAAGACAGGGAACAGCAGTGCAGCAGCCCAGCAAACAGGTCTCCTAGTGCCTCAGCAAAAATAAGTGAAGCAGCACTACAAATGGCCCCAGGAAGATAAGGACCCTGCGGCATTCATCTGAAAGGAGCTTAAGAAAGCAACATAGAGTCTTCCTAAAGTCCCAGCCTTTCTGATTCCAACCCAATACCAGGTAAGCTGTCGGAACCCAACAGCTTCCAACTGTCAACCAGGAGGAGATCCTGAAGCCCAGGTGGTAGAGCAGGCAAACACCAACACATGGACCTCCGAGTGCTTCAGTGAAGGCGGGGGAACTGGTGGAAACCAGCTCAGGAAACCACCAGGTGCCTCAGCACTCCACCACAAAGGAATCCCCAAGTGCATTAGCAGAAAGAAGGGAGGCAACACTGCAGGGGGCCCCAGGCAGATAAACACCCTGCAACACCCATCTAAAAGGAGCTGAAGACAGCCGAAGGAAAGGAAAAACAGACAACCTAGAATTGTCTGAAAGTTCCAGCCTTGCTGATTCCAGCCCAACACAAGGTAAGCTGCCAAAACCCTACAGCCTCCAATTGCCAAAATAAGAGGCCCCAGCACAAAAGACCAGTGACAAAGACCTAGGCTCCCAATACAAGAAGCTTAGGTCAGTGCCCTCTGTTCCCCAGCAAGAGAGCTCAATCTCTTTAAGGCCAGGGAATAAAGAAACCATGAATAAAAAGAAACATACCATAGATTCATATTATGATAAGAGTGAAGATCAAGACAGAAATTCTGAAGAGGACAACATTGTCAACAAACCCACATCTGCAACATCAAAAGGGAATATGAACTGGTCTGAAGCCAAAAAAGCCTTCTTAGAAGAGCTCAAGAAGGATTTTAAAAGTCTAATGAGGGAGGTAGAAGAGTCCTTAAAAAATACAATTGACCAACTGGAAAAAAGTACACTGAAGAAAACAAATCTCTTAAAAATACAATTGGTGAATTGAAGAAGGAAGTACAAAAAATAACAAAAGAAAACAACCTGTTAAAAACTAGAATTGGACAAATGGAAACTAATGACTCTATGAGAGAGCAAGAATCAGTAAAACAGAGAAAAAAAAAATGAAAAAAATAGATAAAAACATAAAAACATAAAAAACAACCAACCTGGAAAATTGATCCAGGAGAGATAATTTAAAAATCATTGGACTACCTGAAAATCATTATGAAAAAAAAGAGCCTGGACAGTATCTTTCAGGAAATCATAAAGGAAAACTGCCCGAAGTCCTGGAACCAGAAGATAAAATAACCATAGAAAGAATACACCACTCACCACCTGAAAGAGAACCCAAATTGACAACTCCAAGGAATGTAATAGCAAAATTCCAAAATTGCCAGATGAAAGAGGAGGTGCTGCAAGCAGCCAGAAAGAAACTATTTAAATATCATGGAACCCCAGTCAGGATTTCATAGGACCTTGCAGCTTCTGCATTAAAAGACCGCAGGGCGTGAAACATGGTATTCCACAAGGCAAAAGAGCTTGGATTGCAGCCAGAGATTAACTACCAAATAAGCATGATGTTTCAAGGGAGAAGATGGATATTCAATGAAATAGGGAACTTCCAAACCTTCCTCATAAAAAGACCAGAGCTAAACAAAATATTTGATCTTCAAGTACAAGATTCAAGAAAGACATAAAAAGGTAAATAAGACAGAAAGATACAAAATGTTGTTAATAAAGGCAGACTGTTTACATCCCTACAAGGGAAGATCACACTTGAAACTCTTGAGAACTGCATTGTTATTACACCATGTTAAAGGAGTATACATAAAGGGGGTGGATATTAGTTGACTTTGATGTAATGATAAAAAAAAAAACCTAACAAAGTGGGTTAAATGGATCCAAGTAAGTGGATTAGTCTGATCTTAGAAAATGTACTGATAGAGGAGGAGGCAGACAAGGGTAAATTACATTACAGTAAAACAAAGAAAATCCTACTACAGCAGAGGGAAAGAAGGGAAGGGGGTGAACATTGTTTGAACCTTACTCTCATCAGATTTGGCTGAAGAAGGGAATAACATAATCAGTTAGGTACAGAAATCTAACTTGCCCTATAGGCAGTAGGAGGGAAAAGGGGAAAGAAAACAGAGGGAGGATAGAAGGGAGGGAAGAAGCAGTAAGAGCAAAGGGGAAGAAAAGGGAAAGGGATAATAGAAGGGAGAAGAGACTGAAGGAGATAGTGGTCAAAAGCAAAACACTAGTTGGGGGGGAAGGAGAAAGGAGAAAGCAAAGCATAAACAGGGGGAAAAAAGGTTGGAGAAAAAGACACAGATAGTAATCATAACCGTGAAAGTTGAATCGCTATCTTTTTTCTTCTCTTCTGTTGAGTTTTGTTTCCTCTTTCTGATGATTCCTCCTATTGGTCCTAATTTTTACTTACAACTTCACTAATGTCAAAATACATTTAACAGGAATGTAAATGTATGGCTTATATCAGATTCTGTGTGGTCTTGGGAAGGGTGATGGGGAGGAAGGGGGAGAAAAATTTTAAACTCAAAGGCATATGGAAGTGATTGTTGATAAATCAAAATAAATTAATATAAAAAAGAAAATAGAAGTTAACAGGCACAGAATATTACCATGTTCCTCAAGCTGTGAAGAAATAGCTTCCATTTGGTGCAAATATACATCTTTTGATTTCCTTTATTTGATTTCCTTAATTTGCTATTTTTTGTGACATAACAATATATATATAATATGTATATTTTGTAGAAACCTGGAGAGTATACCTGCATCATGCCAGAAAACTGAATGGCTTCCACTGGAATTGTTTTAGGAAGATTCTGAAGATCACCTGGCAGGACCTGAGGTCTTTTGTTGAACTAAACTACCAAGCATTCAAACTCAGCTTCAGAGAGTGCAACTCTGATAGGCTGGCCACATTGTTCAAATGCAAGATAGACACTTGCCAAAAAGACTATTTTATGGAGAAATCACACAGGGCAAAAGTTCACATGGTGGTCAGAAAAAGCAATACAAGGACACTCTCAAGATCTCTCCTAAGAACTTTTGAATTAATTGTGTGATATGGGAGACACAAACACAGGACCACTAAGCATGGCATGTCCACATCAGAAAAGGTGCTGTGCTTTATGAGCAAAGCAGATTTGAAATAGGCCAAGAGAAATGCAAGATATGCAAACTTAGAGAACCCACCCCTAAGGTTCACATAGATTATTTGTGCCCAAATTGTGGTAGAACATTCTGAGCTCATATTGGTCTAATCAGCCAGTCAGGCATACCAAAACTTGACTCTAGTATAGTGATGTCATTTTGGTCCTCCTCAAAAATGAAGGACAACAACATTTTGGTTTTAGATACATACTTTATCCCATGTTAAGAAAAAAAAAGTTATTTCTGTGCCTAAGCTTTGAAGTGATTTTAGCATTACTAAGTGTATACTTTTTCAAAGTTCTTTTTTTAAAAAGTCTATTGGATAATTTTTTGTCTTTAATATGCTTTACTATGTTAATTTTAAAAATAATGAAACATGCCTACATGCCATGTAAAAGTCTGACTTGATTTTTTGTGTGTATATATGGTTAGAGTGGTTTTTTTTTGGTTGTTTTAAGTGACCTATTATAAATGTGAATAGTAAAAGTTTGGTTCATGTTGAGAAAAAAAATTGAGAACAAATTCCATATGAAATGAAATACGGAGTACAGAACAACAACAAAATAGTAACAATAATAAATTAGAAAAATGTGGAGGAATTGGTTAGATTTTGGAGAATATCAGTCTTAATTCTACTGCCTTCCCACTGTTGATTATTTCCAAGCTATCCCAGAAATAGTTTGTTCATACAGAGTAATGTGAATGTTGTCTCTCTCATTAGACTATGACCTCCTTGACAGAGGGAAGGATTTGTCTTTTACCATTCTGTGAGTTTCCAGAACTTAGTACTGTTCATGTCACATAGTAGGCACTTAATAAATAATTATTGACTTAGAGTTAAAATAAGGGCATGGTTAAAATAGTGGCATTAGAGAAGGAGCAAGAGTTTGGTTAAACAGGTGTGGGGAAAAGGCAATAACGCAATGAAGCTGAATAAGAGAGACATGAAAGCTTGATTGGGATGATAGAATTTCTCAGTAGTACTTAACCAAAAGTAAACAAAAAAAGATGCTGAGTTAGGCATGGTAGTACACTCCCATAACATTTGTTACTAAAGGGGCTGAGACTGTTGGTTTTCTTCAGCTCAGATTTCTGAGTGGCATTGGCCTAAGCCACTAAATTTCCACACTAAATCTGGAGACACTATTGAGAGTGGGAGAAATGAGAATCATGTTGTGATAGGAGGGTCTAACTCACTTAAGTCAGAACCAGAGTAGTAAATGCTCCTATTCTGATCCAAGTGGAATCCACGCTTTTGAGTACCTCCCATGCTTGCAGTCTGAGCAAGACAGGGAGACTGACCACTAAGCTTAAATATGTGTGTGTGTGTGTGTTTTGGGGAATCAGTTTATCAATCTATGCCTCAGTTTCCTCACCCTTCATGTGAAGAATGTAGACTAGATGTAAATCATATGTTTCAAATAGAATTTAGAACCTTGGTGTCTGAGTAATGTGCTTCTGTGACATTTTTTCTCTAAATATTCTTCCAATCAATCATTCAAAATGCGTTTTTTAGATATGTAATATTTGTCAAGGATCTAAGTTTACAAAGACATAAAACAAAGCACAGGAATTAATATCTCTCTCTCTCTCTCTCTCTCTCTCTCTCTCTCTCTCTCTCTCTCTCTTATAAACTCTATTACAAAATACTAATCATCAAAACAATCTGGAATCGGCTAATATATAGAGTAGTGAACCAGTGGAATAGATTAGGTAGAAAATACATCATGGAAATTGACCATAGTAATCTTGTATTTGATTAACACTAAGATCCAAACTTTTTGAGACAAGAAATCACTATTTGACAAAAATTCTTGGGAAAATGGGGGAAAATATTTGGCAGAAGCTAGGGTTAGACCACCTCATAGATGATGTCAAAATTGGTACATTATCTGGAAATAAAGGGGGGTATCATAAGAAAATTAGGGGAGCATGGAACAGTTTCTTTTCAGGTTTATGGATAGGGAAATAATTAATTACCAAACAAGAGATAGACAGCATTCAGGAGTAAAGAGTCTTAGACAGGATCAAAGTGACTGCCCAAAAAAGGAGTCCGGCTTAGCAGTATATCAGTCTATCCAAGGAACAACTTTTCTTAACAGTGAAGCTACTCATCTAACACAAATGTTATGCAATTTTGTTTAATCTGGTATTGAAGAAAAAATATATTAAAGACCTTAATTCCAGAGTTGCAAGTTTTTGCATTCTTTCAGAAACCTCAGAAACTTTGTGGATTTACAGAATTTATTTTTCATTTCCTTCCCCAAGGGTGTTTTTCTCTCCTAGACAGCAGGAGGCAATACAGAGAAAGTAAATAAAGACTTCCTGTCACTGGACAGTTTTTCTGTTTAACAGGTAGCAGAGGAGAGAAAGAAAATTACTTTCAACAACAAACTGTAAGTACTCTTCTCACTTTTCTTAGATCCCTTTCCTGGTCAACTCCTTTGGTGAAAAATTTTAAATCTAGCTCATGGTGATTAACATCTTTATTTTTGACAACTAAACCATAATCAATCAGTAGACATTTGTCTGATAATCACAAAACTGTTCTGGACTTCCAGGTTTCCCAGCTACAAACACCAAAGTTCTCATGTCAGTCAAATGTAAATTAAATGCTACACAACGTTGCTGCTGTTTTATCCTGAATTAGTGCTTTGCCTCTGCGGGAGGCTTCCTCAATGTTTGTCAAATATAAAAGTTCACAATTAGTTATTGTTAACAAAAAACTTATCAAATTCTGAAAGGGACTGTAAGGCCTGGAATTTGCCCTCCTAGGGAATCCTGTACCTCTCCCATAGCTATGAGGGGTTCTTTTTACACCAAAAGAAGAGGCCAAAGAGCTCCAGATTAATTATAGATAGTGGTTTAATCAATTTGGGTTGCTTACATTTGGGGTAGTATGATGGCTCCCTGCCAAGATGTTAATCATCTTTGGTCTGGAGCAGTAGCCAGAACAATCAGTGAATCCTGGGTAAGAACCCAAAAAATACCTGTGGTAATTATAGAAAGTAGACAAATGTAGGAGGAGCTAGATTGGTGGATATTTTTGGTTTTCTAATTAGTAATGAACTTGGGAGTTTAACCAATTTTATGCCCAAACATGAGTATTTGTATTGATTATGTCCCAGTCACATAAAGGTCACAATATTCTTATTTTGACTTTCATAGGTTGTAGTATCTTAAGTTATGACTGACTGTCTAAAATATAATGCAATATCCAAGTTATGATTGTAAACAGGTGACCATGTCTGGGCTTCCACCTGTCACAGAGTTTAAGTTTTTTATGGATTTTCACCTATTACTGTATTTTATAGCTTTTCTCCAATCAAGACCCCACAGGGGCATCCCATTGTATTTTACGAAATGAATACACACACACACTCACACACATATTTAAATTGTGGTTGTTGAAAGTCCACAGTATTGGGAGGTGTTAGTGTTCTGAAAAAGCCTTGCATTGGAATTGGAACTTCCACCTTCTACAGAGTTGGACCTGTTTTCTCAAAGAGGAAAGGATATCCACCAGGTTTTTCTCTGAGCTGTTCTTGAATTCCCATAGATGAATAAAATGACTATTTTTTTACATTATTTTACACATAGGTACAGGGTGGAATATGTGAATAAGGTCAGTAATATTGACAGTGCCATGTTTCAGGAACTGGTTTCAATGAACTTTCCCCTCTGGTCTTCTGATTTCTCAGCCATGGAACATTTGACAATATTCACTTTTTTACACTTGCATTTAAATCAGAATTTATTGCAAGTAATAATTAACAATTTGACACAATTAGAGGTGCAAACAGCTTAGAAGCAGTCCCTCGTAGGAGTTTCAAGAAGTGTATATTTCTTTAGTCCATCCCACACATGTCCCCCAAACACCAGCACTCTAGTCAACTCTGGATGAAAATGGTTTCTGGGTGACAGAAGTCAGATTTTGTGAATTAAGTCTGTTAATTGCTTGATTTTGAAACCCCTGTGGTTTAGTTAATTGAGGTGACTCAATTTCTTTGAGATACTTCTTCAGCTTACAGAGCTTATTCTTTGAAGAGTTTCTTTGAAGTAGCTTGAGTGCCCCTGTGAACCTTCAAATGTAGAGTCTTGGATGATTGCAAGTCCTTCAGCAATGAGACAGATGGGAGAAACTACGAAGCTTCAAAATTTGTCCTAGTTGTAGAACACATGTTGACTATTTGACTGAAGAGTATTCAATATAAATTATTTTCTATCCTACCCTCCCCACCCATGCCAAAATCAGGTTCACAGTCTGTATAACAAATAATTGGCTATGAAATACCCTCAATTTTTCTAGCATGTTGGTCTTCAAGAGGTTATAATGATGAGTGATGCTGAAAGTTAAACGCATTTTAATCTCATTAAATTCTGTCTCTCATAATACTAAACATTTGTATAGCTCCTTAAGGGATTGATAAGGTATTTAATCAAACTTAGGCTTTCTGGAGATGGGGACTACATCTGGGTACCTATTGCTGTAAAGAAGTCTCAATAAGGAAATTCTTTAATTCACCAAATTTATCATTATCTTCTAAAGAAGAGGTGTTGAATTCAAGACAGGACACAAGCTGCTGGCAAAGCTCATACCTCAATTTCTTTATCTGTAAAATGAGGATAATGAAAGCACCTACTTCCCAGGGTTGTTGTGAGAATGAAATGTGATTATTTGCAAAACAAATTATGAATCTTAATGTAGAATATAAATGCTGGTTGTTGTTTTTGTTACTTACTATTAGTAATTAAAAAAAAAAAAACCTGCCCATGGTCACACTGTAGTTGTTGAAGGCCACAATTTGAATCAAGGTTTCTCCTGTTATTTGATTATCTCACTCCCCCACACCCACTGCCACAAACATACATACGCTTTCCACATACTGTTTCTCAGTTATTAAAATTTAACTTCTGAGAGATATATTTTTTTTATTCTGTAACATTTCAGTCATTTTTTCTCTCATATAAGTATATTGTTTCACTGGTTTTAGCATGACATTATGTAAACATGAAGATATTGGGTTGACTTTGAAAGACATTTATGAAGCTCTTTAAATTAATGGAAAGTTCAAAATCCTGATACTTAACAAAATTTTAGCACAGAAATTAAGTAAGTTAACTGCTAGATCCCATCTTGTTGAAGGGCTTCATTTATTATGTAGTATAAAGAGCATTGGACTGGGCCCTAGCCCTGGCTCTGTCACTAAGTAGCTTCATGACTTTGGGCAAGTGCTCTATCCTCTCTTAGCCTGATTTTCCTCAGGGTTGCCCTAGATTATCTTCAAGGTTGTTTTTAGTTTGTCTCTCTAATTCTAAGAAGAAATGGCATTTTGTAAGTTGGATATTCTTTTATAAATGTTATTTGGTACTTTTTCTTGACACGATGTCAGGGCAATTGGATAACATAAAGAAATTGGCTAATTTTTCAGGTGATTAACACTCCTCTACTGAATAACTGACTCCATTGTCCCCTACTTTTATGCATACAAGCCCATTTGCTATTTAACTAGATTTTCTCCCTGGGCCACAGGACCTCATCTTCATCCCCACTTTTTGCTTTGTTGCTGTACTTTTTTGAACCTAAAAACTGGTTAACCAGTGGCCATCCCTGAGAAGAGATAAGTCACTAGGATGTATATTTCTAGGATCAAGTTTCTTCATGATCCCAGATACTTTCCTTTCAGGCAGCCTCAGGGTATTTTCCCTGATTTCCTACCAACAACTTTTTCCCTTTAAGATACATCACCGCTACTATTGCCTCATTCAAGAGGCCATCCATTTGTTCCACTCACCATTACTTGCTTTCCTAGCCATAATTTCCCTTTATCTATGTAATAATGTGTATATATGTTTGTGTGGTGGGGGAGGAGATACTAGCTAGTAGCACCCCAGTCCTTACATTAGGTACAAAATCCCCATGGAGGCTAGCCTGATTTGGATTTCCCTCCCCATGAACATGGATCTTCTTACTAATTCCTAATTCCTTACTGCATGGTTGAGGAAATGCATTTTAACTCACTGTTGAGTAAAAACCACTTGTGTATACCAATAATCAACAAATATTTATTAAGCACCTGCTATGTGTCATGCACTGGTTGTACAAAAAAAGGTAAAAGATAATGCACGTCCTCAAGGAGCTTCCCATCTTATCTAACAAATCTAAAAGATTTGAATACATTACCTCTTGCTTTGCTGCTCTGGTGGACAGGTAGGTGGCACAGTAAACAGAGTGCTGGTCCTGAAGTCAGGAAGATTCATCTTCCTGAGTTAAAGTCTGGCCTCAAATACATTCTAGCTATGTGACTCTGGACAAGTAATTTGACCCTGTTTACCTCAGTTTCTCATCTGTAAAATAAATTGGAGAAGGAAATGGCAAATACTGTGGTATCTTTGCCAAGAAAACCCTAATTGGGGTCATGAAGAGTCATGAACAATTGAATAGCAACAGATTTCTGTGTGAGAAACAAGAAATGTTTGAGACTCTAAATGGCTAAGAGGGGTAGCAACAGATGCCTAATATCTGCCTCTGCCCACCAAATGACCTTGAATGTGTGTAACCACTATTTCTTTTGTCCCCTTTTGTGTTGAGTGTATTAGAGAGAGGAGGAACTATATGTTACGACATTGCGAGCTTCAAAAGACTAGCAGAGTCAATGTAAACAATCACCTATTAAGTACCTACTATGTGCCAAAAAAATGTGCTAAACACTGAGGAAACAAAGGTGTAAACAGCCTCTGCCACCAAAGACCTCAAAATTTAAAGAGAGAGATATATTGATCCACTAAGCAAACAGAGCTGGTAGCTTAGTAGCCAAGTTTATTTAGGATCCAGCTCTGAAAAGTGACCAAGTTCAGCAGTTAATTGCCCCAGCAACTGAGACACTGGTCCTCAAATCGAGGAATGACTCACCCATTGTCTGTACCACACCTAGAAGTAGAAATTACAGAAAAAAAGAAAAGGGCCCAAGAGACAGAAAGTATCACACTTGGCCTGGGGTAAGAAGTTGAGGGGTGAAGAATGGTGTTTTGGAACAACCACTTTATTTTTGAGCCTACTTTTCCCAGTGACTGAGTAGGTATATAAGAAGGAGTTTGTGTTCCCATTTCTGAGAGGACATATTTTGTGTGTGTGTGTGTGTGTGTGTGTTTACCTTTGGTATTCCTGCTGCCTTCTCAATAATATTCCTCTGAAAAATCTAATTACTTCATTGCTAATGGAGAGATGTTAATTGACAGTATATAGTAGGAATAGTATACTGAATGGAGATAGTGCACAATATGACTAGAGAAACTCTCCTAACTCCTCAGAGTTATTGCTAAAACAGGGGAGCAGTAATTCACCATATTCTGGGAATTTGGCATGTTCATATGAGTAGATGTTGAGAGATTAAGTCCTGTAGAGTGTGAGCAATAAGTGTTTTCTTCCCCAATAGAATGAATATAAGCTCTTTGAAACCAGGACTCTCTTATTTTGTTTCCATATCCTCTAAAGTTTGTCGCATAATGAATCCTTAATAAATTTTAATTCATTCACTCATTTCTCAATATCTGTGATTTTTTTAGAGAGTTACTTTTTTAAAATTTTTTTTGAGTTCTTTTTTTTTTTGCTACGACATTCATTTCTAAGTATACCTCTCTAAGAATCAATGTCTTTTCTCCTATCAAACAAAATTACACAATTACAAAGTTTGATAACACTTGCAACAATCCACAGAAATATTTCCCTACCTCTCCATTAAAAAGATGCATGGGTCCAGCTTGGTCTTTATGATTAAGATTTGTTCAGTTTCATTTTGTTACACTTTTACATTTATATCAGGCTAAAGTTGTATATTTTGTAGTCTCAATTATGCTTTTTTTTTTCATTTTACATCAATTCATGCCTTTTTTTCTGATTTCTCTATTTTCATAATTTCTTATGGAACATATATACATACATATGCATACACATACATGCATATACATCTCCTATAGAATATTTATTGAATTATTGGCTATAAGACATTGTCATAAGATATAATACAGGGGCATATACACAAACATATGTATGTGGATGTATGTCTGTATATGTATGTATGAACGTGTGTATATATATACATGTGCATATGCATATATATATACCTATATTTATATATATATATAACTAAATACATATGCATATGCATATATATATATACCTATATTTATATATATATATAATATATTGGCATTTGTTTAGATATTGTCTAATTAATGGGTAACAGTCTTTTGATACCACAAAATGCCGGTATTAACATTCCATAAGAGCTTGTTTTCTGTTATTCACCTTCTTAGCATCTAGGTCTAAGAATTAAATTGTTAGGTCAATCAGTATAGACAGGTTAATCCCTTTCTCATCATGGTTTATCATTACTTTTCTGAAAAAAATGAGCCAGTTGTCAGCTCCACCAATAGTGGATTAGAGTTTCTATTTTTCTAAAATCCCTACAGCATTAAATATTTCTATGTTGGGTTTTTTTGGTCATTTTTTGCTAATTTGTTGGTTATGAAGAGAATCAGCAAAGTTTTTTGGTCTGCATTTCTACTACCATTACTGATCTAGAGCAGGTGTCTACTTGATTGTTAATAGTTTGCAATTATTTTGAGAACTGTTAGATTATATCTTTTGACTTCTTAATCATTAGAGAATGTTTCTTGTTAATATGTTGCTTTTAATTCTTCCCTGTGTAATATGTCTGTCAGATATTACCAAATATATGCAATACAAAGTTTTCCTGATGCCCCTCACTACAGCAGTTTCACTTTTTCCCTTACGTGAATTAATTATGTTAATTAAAAATCTTTTCCAATTCATGTACCCAAAATGTCAAAATCATGTGTTTGTGAAGCACTCTATATTTTGTCTGGTTATTAATTTTCCCTTAGCTAGATGAATATATCAATTGTATTTCATTCCATTTTCTTCCCATTTAACAAAAAGTTTCCTTTTATATTTAGGGCAGATATTCATTTCAAATTTATTGTGGCATATGGCGTAAATATTACAGTAAACCTATAGTTTTCCCAAATTGCTTTACATTTTCCCTAGCAAATCATATTGAACATGGAGACTTTCCACACATGGCTTACACATAGCAAACATTGGGCTACTCTTAGATGGTTTTTGCTTGTTGTCTTTCCTGGTCATTCTGATCTATTTTTTAAAATAAATTTTAACAAGTACCAAATAGTTTTAATTATTGCTGATTTATGTTTGTCTGAAGCCTGACTTCTTATTTTAATAATGTATGTCTTTCTTAAGAAGTCTTTCTTATAAGAAACATAAAGTTTTTACATTTTTGTCCATTCTGTCATTCTCTTTCATTTTGTTAGTTTGTTCAATCAATTCATATCTAAAGTTATGGTTATTAGATCGGTTTACTGTTGTCTTTGGTTATAACACCAGGTTTTATTCCAAAATTACTCATTGCTCTTCAGGCTAGTATGTCCTATTCCTAAATTTATGCTCATTACCCATCCCCACTTCCAATACCCTAGATACTGGCTGTTCCCAAAGACCTATAATTCTCTTTTCCAGGAGTAGGATGGATTCCTGGCTTTGTTCAGAGGAGACACTTTTTCTATTATTCTTGTTCCTGTCTAGGCAGCACATGTTATAGTGGTCCTGTCTCTATTCTCATATACCCCCCTCCATCACTAAGGGAATGCTATTTAAGTGAACCAGTTTATTTCTACTCTTAGGATGAGACCCACAGTTGACTTCCCTCCATACTCCAGCACCTCCCCTCTCTTTTCTTAACCTCATTTTCCCATTTTGCCTCTGCCATCATTGCAATATTGAAGAAATTATTCTACTTACTTCTTGTATCTGTTTAGTGTGGCTTCTGTTCCCCTCTATCTTTTGCCTCCTATTGCTCTGATAAAATGTCTCTACATAGTTCATTAGGAGTCTTGTCTTCTCTGCTGCCCTTTGTTTGCCCACCAAATTCTGTGTTTGCCTGAATATTTAAACAGGAGAAAGATTTTATGTTTTTCTTTGATCCAAGTGGGGGATTATTTGTTGTCTTCTTTCATGTGCATATCTATTCCCCCTTTATTTTAAATTCCTCTTCTGTTGGTCTATTTTAATGCCCTGGTCACACTTTCCCCCAGATCTACTCACCCACAAAAAGAGAGAACTCCTGAAATGCATGTTCTTTTGTTCTTTCTTCTTTCAGTACAAAAGCAGAAACATAGTCAAGGGCTGTAGCTGGAGAATTTTGAATGTTTACACTCATAAACATGCAAGTTCCTCTTGCCTCTAAGCAATTCTTGCTGTGAATGATACTTATATCACATGTGTGTTGACTGAGCTCAAGAAAACATGGAGAAAGAAGTAAAATCTATCCTCTGGCTTCCAGCTCCCTCCTCTGTTGCCATGAACCATGTTTGGCTACTGCATTTGAGAAAAACAGTTTTCACTATAAAAACAAAAGTTCTTTGCATCAGAGATCAAATACAACTGTGTTAGAAAGTGGTTTGATTTTCTGTCTTTCATGGAACTAGAGTGTAGGTGAAAATTACTGGTGTTATATTTTGCATTGATTTTGATGAGAACCAGTGAAACCCATGTTATCTGCTGACTTAGAAGGGAGAAAATATCCTGTTGAGAGAGAGAGAGAGAGAGAGAGAGAGAGAGAGAGAGAGACAGAGAGAGAGAGAGAGAGACAGAGACAGAGAGAGAGAAGAAGAAGAAGAAAGAAGAAGAAGAAGAAGAAGAAGAAGAAGAAGAAGAAGAAGAAGAAAGAAGAAGAAGAAGAAGATGACGATGACACAGGTATGAAGTAGAAACTTTCTTAGTCTGGTAAATTCCTGAAAATAACTATTGAGTGTTTAAGAGAAAGACTTGTTTGTTGTCTGTTGCTTTATTTTTTAAAAATTTGACAGAAGAAAAGAAGGCAAGTGTCTTTGTGACCTAACTCAATACTGAAATTGAGAGATGAGCGTCATAAACAATGATTTCATTTTTTCCCGGAGAGGCTACCATCCCATCTGAAGAGATTGAAAGCATCATGAAGCCCACAGCTCTTGCCTGGAAGAGAATGTTTTCATGAAAGCTGCTGACTCATTTCTGTGAGTTATGATATTGTAACCAACATTAGTCAGCTGGCTGGGTGACAAAAAGCCATACTCCAAAACAACAGAAAGTGAAGGAGGACCATGTTAGTGAGCCAGAGTGAATTATGATGCTTGCATGATTGATGTTATAGCAATACCTGGTTCCTCATGCAATACAAAGGTTATTGAAAATAGAATTTTCTTCCCCAGGATGGATATGCAGATTGAAGCAAAGCAATCACCCCACTGAAAGCCATTGCTATGGATGAGGATTTCCCATCCAGCAGGTATATTTTTCATCCAGCTTTCTCAGTACTTAAAATGAAAGCTTGTTATGCAGCAAAAGCTCATGTTGAAATATCATGAAAAGCAGGAATCTATGGCTTTGGATTTTTTGTACCAACAAATATTGCTTTTCTACAAAAAACAAAACAAACCAAAGAGAAAAACCTTTTTGCGTTCCTAAGAAATAATTAAGTAAAACCCAGTCCTTGGAAACTCAATTCAATTCAGCTTAATTCCATGTAATTAGCATTTTGTAGGATAGGCATCAAAGCATTGAATAACACCGGGATAGTATGAAGGTTGGATATGATAATGCCCATATTCTCATCTACTTTAAAGTTTGGGAGAAACAGAAGACATAAATGCAGATAACTAGAATGTGTCATTTTTGTTGCTAATAATAATAATACTATTAAAAAAAGCTATCTCATGGAATAAATGTCTTTCAGGAGTTGAGGAGAATGGTTTCTCCAGAAGTTTTCTGATACTTTAGCTAATATACTTAAAACAAAAAAAAGTTAAAAAATAACTCAAATGGCCCAATTGCTCATACAATAGCCAGTATGCAAAACAATCCACATGATGTGGCAAACTTGACAGTGACAATTAGTTTGAGACCCAGTGATCTGAAGTCACCATTCTTCTTTCGCCAAAGACTCTGCTAAGTATTTTTCTCACATCTTACCAGTGTCACATTTCCCCATATCTCTCCATATGCAGATTAAAAACAATAGAATATGCTAAGGTTCCAAATACATTCCCCCAAAATTTTCTAGGTAAATGGGAGCAAAATTGCATCAGGAAAGCAACTCGAAACAAGGTTTACGTTAAAGGCAGGAAGCATCAGGTTCCTGGAAATGACATTTGGATAACAGAACTAATTGCATGCAAGTGAAGATTGTAGAAAGGAATGCAATAACAAAGTTGGAGGGGAAAAAAACCAGATGTTTAGCTGAACTTAATTCATTGGAATCAAATAACTAATTTGCTTACCATCTTCTAGTACTTTGAAATGGTCCCTTAGGAAGTCAGGAGTGGCAGTGAATATTTAAACTGGGTACTTCCAGATTTTAGTGATCTATCAGAGGTGCAGTTTGCTACAACAAATGCAATCCCAGTTGGAATACAAAGGAGGCAATGTTGCAATAACATTAGCATAACATATAGCCCCAAATAACAATGTTCCCAGGCAGCAAACTGAAAAATGTAGGATTAACCAAGTTGGTTACTTCTACCTTTCATGACACAATTCGCAAAGTCTAGCTATGTATATACACTATTGTTGCCAAGTCTGTCACTGAAATGGATCCTTTCATAGGAAGCTAAGATTATTTGTTGTCACATAGATAGGAATCAAACTTTGGATTCTAATTTTATGTCAAAACCCTAGATTTTTGAAATAACTCATTTTATTGTTTTTAGTTTTAATTTTTCTTTTAATTAAGAACTTAACATATGTCAAGAGACAAAAGGGGAGATTGACTATGAAACTGAACTCCTGACATTTATAATTTATTTTAAAAGAGGATATATTAAATTTAACAAGATAGTATGTATGACTGTGTTTTCCCCCTTATAAATTCCTTTTCTCTCTGTATATTTTCACTGTTTCGTTGATTCATCTTTCTTCTATCCTTCCTTCCTTCTTCCCTTGGTTCCTTCTTCCTTTTGTCCATTTCTTTCTTTCCTCATCTTTTTCTTCCTCTTCCTCCTCCTCCTCCTTCTCTGTCAGCACTACTGTAATTTAACCTCTATGATCTGGGATAAATATCTCTCTGAGTAACAATTTACTCTCTCTCTCTGAGCAGCAATTTCTTTATCTATCAAGTGTGCAGAGTCAGACATTAACCTTTAAAATGCCTTCCAAATTCTGGGTCCTATTGAAATCTCTCTTATAGCGATGTATACTTATTTATTTTCAATCAATGACAAATAGTTGGATATACCCAGATAATCCCATGATTTTGAAGAATATTTATATGTTGCAAAGTTAAATAATGTGTTTTTTAATGTTTGATTTAAAAAAAAATGTTTTGGCCCAGGGGTAGGGTGAGGTAGAGCAGAGGGGAGGCGGAGAACTCAGGCCTGAGGCTGGGTGGATAGGCCAGGAGAATCATGACCCTGCCCTGAGACCTCTAGAAAGGGTTCGATTGTAGCAAAGCCAGTATAGTAGCCTCAGGCAGAGTGAACACTCTCTGTGAGGGAAGGCTGATATCTATACAAGATCAGCTTCTCCCAAGCAGGGATTCAGGAAAATGTTCTCACAAATAGAAAACAGACACAGATTCCATTCTCAATATAGTTGTGACAAAAGAAATAATAACAAGAAATGGAAAAGCTAGACATGACAATACCTTTAACCTCCAAGGGTAATAGGAAAACACAGATGGTCATAATATATAGTTAGAACTTGTATACAGCTTCAGGGCAACTCTTGCCCATGGTGACTCCCACTGAAGCCAGCAGGAATAAGGGAATTAACCTGAAGTCAGTAACAGTAGAATGAAGGAGCCCTGGAAATAATTATCATTCTGTCTCTAGGAGAACATCCTCTATTTTGTCTGAAAATGAAATGGCATGACAATTGCCCTGGATTAATACATAGCTCAGTACTTTCTGGTATACTAACAGTTCTTATATGTTTTGTTTTGTTTTGGTTTGTTTGGTTTGGTTTGTTTTTACCCCATATTGAAGAATGTTCTTTTGTTTTAAGCCTATTCTAATGTCCCTTGTATTTATCTTCATGGAATTGACAATTAAAGCCTAAATGCTTATTTCAGTTAGTTAATGCCAGGGAAATTAAAAATTATTCCCCATTTGTCTCAATCAATAGAGTGGGGGCATAATTTGAATAGCTAGAGAATGTATGTAGATCAATTTTATTAGACTTTCCCTTTATCACCAGTCCCCAGTGCAAATAGTGGCCAAATTCTAACAATCTTTATTTAAGATTTTCTCTAATCTTCCCCTTCCTTTCCATTTCCATTTTTACCACTTTACATAGTAACAGCTAGATAGAATCGTCAATAGAGGATTGGATATGGAGAGAGAAAGATTTGAATTCAAATCCTGTCAGACACTTTCTAGCTGTGTGAACCTGAGCAAGTCACTTAACCTTTCTGTGCTTCAGTTTCCTTACTGATAAAATTGGAAGAATAAAAGCACCTAACAGAGTTATTGTGAAAACTAAATAAGATACTATCTGAAGTGCTTTGCAAACATTAAAAATCTATTATCATCATGATTGTTATTATTTTTATTATTATTATTTGTCCTCATTTTGAATTTCCTCACTGTTGTTTTTTTTTCTAGCCTCCAATAATCCCCCTCCACCACCACGCAAAAACAAAAACAGAAACAAAAACATCCTACATATGTCTTCCAGATAGTCATTCTACAGCATCATTTGATTCATGCAACTCCACTACTCCAAAAGCTTCACTGACTCCCCATAGCCTACAGGATAAACCATAGTTTCTTTAGCATTAGCTTCTTCAGTCTTGTTTCTATTTACCTCTCCAGCTTTATCTCCCGTTATTCTGTCTAACTTGACATTTCTCTTCTAAAACAAAATTGATTTCCTTATTGTCATATCTCCCTAAACACATCCTACACTCTCCTGCCTAAGCAGTTTTTCTTCGACTATTCCCCAAACCTAGAGTCTCTTTCTTTCCTACCAGAATTCTCCACATCATTTAGCACTATTTTAGCTTTCTCCACTATTTTAGCCTGTCTTTATTTTATGTAATGATACTCTCTGTTGAAATACTATAACCCAGTCCAACCTCCAGATTTTACATTACTAATGAGAAAATGAATTCAAGACAGATAAGGTGAAGCCTTAGATCTCACCAGTAATGAGTAGCAGAACTGGATTCAAACCCTGATCTTCTAGACAATTCTAAATCCAAATTGACAACAAAAAGCAAGAAACAGACTTTCAAGGAGCGATATCAGATTTCCAAAGGTTATTCAAGTAGTGAATGCAAAAACAAAACAAAACTGTTTTCTGTCACCAATACCAGCAATCTTTTCTCTACAAACATAGTTAGCTTGAACCATTATATTCCACAGTTATTTAAGTTTTCATGTAAAAAATATGGCATAGTGGGAAAACCTCTGGCTCTGGAGTTGGAGAATCTGAGTTCAATTCCTGCATATGACAGTTATCTGCTTAATCTTGAATAAATCATGTAAAATTACTGGTCCTTAGTTTCTTTAGCTGTAAAATGAGGAAGTGGATTAGAGGTTCCTTCTAGCTCTGATGAGCTCTGTGTTTCATCATTGCAATAAGGAATTAAGTCCTCAGAGAAAAGAAGAAAAATTTCTAGATCTTTGTACTTTTCACAGCACCTAGTATATAGCTACATTGCTGTGATTAAGTTATTTAATTTCTTGGCAGCTCCCAAAGTTTAAATTTTGTAGAGAAAGTGCAAACCTTCAGGATAGAAAGGATTTCAACTGGTTGGTTACTCTTTGTATCAAAGATATCACAGGTCCAGTCTCTATCTTCCCTCTCTCCCCATTGGATCCTAGGAAATGGTTAAATCTGGGCCTTCACCATTTGAAATGCCAGCTTTTCTTTACTAATAGTTTCCTATCATTTATTGTTTATGAGCTGTCTGGTTCCAGTGACTGTTGGAGAAGAAGCAGATAAATGCCTATTATAATTCTGTGAAGAAGAGACTATACCACACTATCTTCCCTAGTCAATTGGGGCTCCACAAATTTTCACCTCTGCAAAACTTGCCTTCTTCCTCAAAAAAGATATATGGAGTCAGAAGAGTAAGTTCTACTTTTGAAAATGATATAATATTCCCTGTGATCCTTTCATCAGAATGAAGTGTTTAGTTAAACCCATATTTCATCTTCTGACATTAGATTTCCATCCAGCACTGTGAACAAGATGCTCAGTGAACCAGTCTACCAGATATGCCTGCTAGAGAAGAGTAATAATTGTATAGTTAACCTTTAATTAATTATTTCATATACTCAAAACTCATAAATAGAATTCTTAATGACTATCATGTGAACTAAGCAAAATCACATTCACTCCTCTCTTCTCATCATTGCAATTCATAGCCCTTTCCATTTTATCAGTTGCCATTGATTCCTAGACTAACCAATTTAAATTTTGAATTAACGAATAATAATCTAAAACGCCTGAATAACATGTGAAAGGTTTTGTAACATATCATACATTTCTCCCTATCATGAACATTGGAACTCTTAGACTTTAATGGGGAATTCACAAATTAGTATGGTGAGTGAACTGGACCTTCATTTTAAAGGCCAATCAGTAAGTTTTTTAACCTGTGAAAAGTAGGCATAATAATATCTGGCTATTTAAAAAACAAATTACTGCTATATCTCTAACGGAAACTTAACAAGAAGTCATTAAGAAGAAGCGGTAAAAAATTCATTAATGAGAAACTATACCAGTGGGACTAAAAGATGACACACATGTCACTGTTCTACAGAATACATTCACCATCAAATGGCTCTTAAAATAGAAATGTGTGTCAGCATCTTAGCTTTTCCCTAAGCTCCAATTTTATTGGCTAAAGGAGAAAAGTGAGGAATTGCCCAGCACTTTAAGTAGAAAGCTTCAAACGTAAGGATGCTAATTCCCCTGAATTTCAATGAAAATGAAAAGTAAATGAAGGGAGAGAATATCAGAATCTAGAACAGGGAGAAGGTTATTATTCAGTGCAAAATGAATATCTCCCATTCAATATTTTCATGTCTTTCACTGATTCTCAAAGACAAAGTGGTCTTTACAAGACATATAAAATTAAATATAGAATTAAACTGGAATTCCCTCTATAATCTTCTCTGTCTAGGCTCAAGATCATGAAGATCTCCGTTAAGGAGAATTTTTTTTTTATTATTTTATTAATTTATTTTGATTTATCAACAATCACTTCCATATGCTTTTGAGTTTAAAAATTTTCTTCCCCTTCCTTCCCACCCCTCCCCAAAACGGCTCACAATCTCATATAGGCTATATATTTACATTCCTCTTAAACATATTTTCACATTAGTGAAGTTGTAAGCAAAAATTTAAACCAATAGGAGGAACCATTAGAAAGTGGAACCAAAACTCAACAGAAGAGAAAAAAAAATGATAGCAATTCAACTTCCATAGTTCTGTCTTTGGATGTGGATAGCATTTTCCACCACGACACCTCCGGGGATGTCTCAGATCCTTGTATTGCTGAGAAAGGTTAAGTTTATCAATATTAGTCATCATGCAATGTGGCTGTTATTGTGTACAAAGTTCTCTTGGTTCTGCTCACTTCACCCAGCAGAGAAATTTTCTTGCAGAGGATGCACTACATTCCACTTTTGCATAGATGAAATTGTTATGGATTTCCCACCTTATCTAAAGCCTAAATTTGCCTTTTTGTAATTCCCAACAATTAATTTTATATTCTATGTGTTAGCAGAGCAAGTAAATTGCACCTGGCATTCTTTCAGACATTTGAAGAAAACTTTCACATCTTTTGTAAATCATCTCTTCTCCATGCTAAAACATCAAAATATCCTTCAACAAAGCCTTATATAGAATGAATTCAAAAGTCTTCACCATATTGGTTCTGCTACTCTGAACAGTCTCCAGCTTCTCAATATCCTCCCTAGTCCTAGAGACCATGGTACTCTTAATGCACACCAAGAATAAAATAATTTTCTTGGCTATCATTTCTCACTGTTGACTCATATTGGACTCCTGGGCCACCAAAACCCCCAGATATATTTCAATTAAAATTTATTTTTAAAATAAGAAAAGATATAATAAAATAATAAAATGGTAGCCATCTCGGGGGGGAGAAAAAAAAGAAAAATAAATTTACATGATAACTTTATTATTCATTTAAAAGGAATAGGGGGCAGCTAGGTGGCACAGTGGATAGAGTACTGGCCCTGGATTCAGGAGGATCTGAGTTCAAATTCAACCTCAAACACATAGCAGTTACTAGCTGTGTGACCCTGGGCAGATCACTCAACTCGATTGCCTAATGAAAGCAAAAAATAAAAAAAGAAGGAATAGCAAGTTGTACTTAATAGATTTGCTGTTCATATACAATAATTTTTATTATTAATCTATGCTATGGATCCATAAATTAAAAATTAAATAAAAATCAAAATATAGGGTTTAATAAATTTCCCCAATAAATCAACATGCTACTTGATGAATTTGATGTTTGCTAATAAAAAGGTTATCAGGAGAGCTTGTGACTGGGTAACTTATTTAGAGATGACTGAGAGGCAAGCATGCTGATCTTGGGAAAATTACCAGTTCTCCTCAGTTTCTTCATCTGTTAAAAGAAAGTGTTGGACTAAATTAGCTCTGAGACTCCTTCTAGCTTTAAAATTATGTGAACCTAAGACTTGACCAAGGAAATACAGCCTATTTATTGTAGAAACAGTATTAATACCCAAATATCCTTTCCCATTATACTACATAATCCTTTATTTCTTCAAAATTTAAAAGCCTTAATTAAATAGGCACCCTATAGTACCACCAGAAATGTTTATATAAAATTTCCTAGGATAAAACTAGCTGAAACAGAAGGAAAAGGGAACCTATTTCCTGAAGCACATGACTCAATGACATGGAAAATACTGCTCAATATGTTTTTGTTTTCTGTT
Source organism: Phascolarctos cinereus (assembly GCF_003287225.1). NCBI lineage: Eukaryota > Metazoa > Chordata > Mammalia > Diprotodontia > Phascolarctidae > Phascolarctos > Phascolarctos cinereus. The sequence goes on from NW_027555625.1 coordinate 100,101,515, forward strand.
TACATACCTTACAACTTTTGAATGAATAATTCACACACATCTTTATTTATAATAATGAGAATATGATTAAATATATCTTTTTCTATTTCACATTTTTTTACATATCTGGTTGCAGAAGCTTTTAAAAAAGAAACCAGGGGATACTGTGGGAAGATGGCAGTGTGTTAGGACCTAAATGAGACCAGATGCCACATAAAAGCCTCCAGTAAAAATCTAAAACTTTGATAATTAAAAAAGTAATAAGGAAAATTCTATATCTGTATCTCTACTCATTCCAGAGACTTGTAGAATTCTGTAGATATCTTACAGTAAACAAGAAGGGATGAATAAAATCCTCAGTGCAAAAGAGTCCAACAGTGAGAGAGACTGAGAGTGAAACAGAAGAAAAAAAAAGCTCTTCACTAGCCCATAGTGGCAGAAAGATTCCAAACAGAGCCCAGCAAGGAGGCAGTGTGAAAACTCCATGACAAAAGAAAGTCCCTAAAGAAAGCTCAGTGTGGTAACAGCCCTAGAACTGCCAAGCAGTAAAAGGAGAAAGAACCGAGACAGAGCCCAGTCAGGAGTTGTCCCCAAGTCTGATGGCAATGAGAAAAAGACTCCAAGCAGAACACTTTATGGGAAGCCTGGTAGTTCATTAAGCAGAAAGAGAAAAAGGCTGAGGTCATTAGCAAGGCTACCAGGAGCAATAGCCATAGCAAAAGGAAAGCTCTGAGCATCCTTCAGGAATGGAGGAATCCATCCCAACCCATGATCCTGGAAACCTGGACCTAAAGCACATCAAGAAGAAAAGGCAAAACATTCCTTTAAGAATATAGGAACTAATCTTAGTCACCACACTTAGAGGCAAGAGAGGCTTACCCAGACCATCCACCATCTATAAAAGTAGAGTTTGATACAAGCACAAACTCCCCAACCAAGACACTGAAGGCATTCATGTGAGCAAAACAAACAGAAAATAAATACTGTGAAGAAATCTTTTGAACTAAGAAATATCCAAGTTGTAAACCTTGAGGAACAGAGTAACCACCCAAATCCAAATAGAAGCTCAGAGGAAAAAATAATACTTCTCCACAAGGCTCATGAGAGTACCTGGAGAAAATAAAACAAGGCATTAAAAAAGAATATCTCGAAAGAGGCAGAGCAGAGGTGGTGCAGTGATAGGAAGCAGTGCCACAAGCTACCTGCTGCATTTTTTTCCCCAAACAGATCTAGAAAATGCATCAGACTGAAATTGGATGGGGAAATCCAGAAAAAAGCATAGTGATGTATCTGTCCAGCCTAGCTCCTCCTAGGGAAACAGACATGGAGATTTACAAATGTTATAGAAAGTTCTAAGCAGGGGCAGCTAGGTGGCGCAGTGGATAGAGCACCAACCCTGGAATCAGGAGTACCTCAGTTCAAATCCGGCCTCAGACCAAACACTTGACACTTACTAGCTGTGTGACCCTGGGCAAGTCACTTAACCCCAACTGCCAAAAAAAAAAAAAGGAAAGAAAGTGCTAAGCAAAGAGCATACGGAACCTGCAGGGCACAGGGAGAGACTGTGCACCAGGACTAGAGAAAATTCTAGATTCATGCCAGAGCACTCCAGGCCTGTACTAGGGTATTCACTGCTGTAATATGTGTGAACTAGCAGCTATGTTACCCACTAAAATAGTTCTATCTTGCAGATATAGGGAAATCTGATTTTGTTGTTGTTGTCCAAAAATATTTAAGGTAACAAGGAGAAAAGGAGTTAGTTTGTGTAGCCTTGGAGTGGCAGGTGCCTTTCCAAGATGACTGTATACCTGGTGGCCTTTTCAGATACCAGAGAGCAGGACAGTATCCCAGGCTTTGGATAAGCTCATGGACAGCTGGCCAAAAGTAAGGATTTTCCAACCAGCCTTGAAGATGCAGTTTTGGGCATTGTTAGTAACATGGAGGGCATACACCTTCATTTGGGGACACTCTGGATCTTCACATCATCTGTCACGGTCCCAACAACCACAATTGTCTTGTTTTCCTTGTCCAGTAGCTTCATTTTCCTGATCATTCAAGACAGTGGAAAGGGGGCCAATTGGTCCGGATCATGACCAGCCTTTTCATCACAACCTTATTGAAAGTCAAATTGGTTCTGTGGGTCAGGAACCTGCACAGCTTCACCAGAACCCACAGACTGATGTCCTGGTTCTTAGGCACCTAGCAAGACTTTCTATTCCTTGTTGTGGCTGAGTGCCAACTTGAACACCTGATAACTGGGAAAATGGGAGGAGTGAGGAGGAGCAAGGAAAGAAGGGGAGTGGGGCAGGGCAGAGCAGTCTAGGAAGGCCACCCGTAAGGCCAGGGTGCCTGAGGTTGATGCAGAATTTTGTGTTAATAAGCATAAAGTTTATTACAAGCATAGGGAACAGTTTATACAAATGAGATACTCATTGCAACTGGGAAATAAGATATAAAGGCAAGGGGATATATAAATCTATCCTGCCTTACAGGAAAATAGAAGGGGAAGGGGATAAGAGAAGGTGGGAGGTGATAGAAGGGAGGGCAGATTGGGGGAAGGGGTATTCAGAATGTATGCTGTCTTAGGGAGGCCCTGAGAAATGTTCTGAGAAAGCCAGAAACAGCAGCAGTTTGTCTCAGATCCCAGTATTAGAACAGGGTCTTACTTCCTTCATCCAGCATAACCTAAAGAGGAATAATCAAAAAAGTAACAACAGACCAAAAGTAATAGTACTAATAATACAATTCTGCCACTTTGAACAGCCAGACCTTTCTAGCTAGCAAATAAGGATGGGGGAGTGGGGTTCAACAGTAGTCTGTTCTTGAACTAGTCAAACTCCAACTGTGGGACCTGAAATCAGACTTTGCCGTGAATTATGCTACTTTAGGAGCCTTGGAAGTTTGCCAATCCCTAGTCACTTTCTGAAGTTCTAGTAAGATATAACACTCTCCACATAAAGAAAGCAGCAATAGGAATAGCCTAGACCTTAACTCCAGAAGTCCTGCAGAACCTAGACCTAATATCAAATCTAAAGACAGAAAGAAGCCTAGAAGAATGGACAAAAGAGAAAAAAAAATACCCTAGCATTAACAAATAATATAAGTCTAGGAATGCTGAAACACCAACCCAGAAAAAGAGAATGATTCAAAATCCATAAGAAATTCTTCAGAGAACAAACTCAAGTATAATTCCTAGAAGAGATAAAGCAAGAGCTTTTATTTTAAGAGCTGTTTTTTTCTCCCATAAATGGAATGAGAATACTTGGAGAAAAAATATTGGAAAAGAAATGAAAGTTATGGGGGGAAAAAAGAATTGTAAAAGAAATAGCTTCATGCAAAAGCTACAAAACCTTTCCTAGGCAAAAACTCCTTGAAAATTAAAATGGAACAAAGAGAAGTCAATGACTGCAAATTATAAACATTTTTTTTAATTAAAAAGTAAGAGATGAAAAAAATATACCTTTGTAAAAAATGGCAAGGCAAATTGATCAGTTTCAACAAAGGATGGGAAACCTTATCAAGCACCAAATACCCCAAATATTGAACAGACCAAAAAGAAAGCAATTACTCAATGAAACAAAAATAAATGTTAAAACAAAATCAGAGAATAAAATGTGAAAAATGAAAAAAAAGATGAATAAAATTAAAAGAAAATATGGAGGGAATGGAACCAAGATGGTAGAAAAAAGACAGGGACTAATTTGATCATTCCCCCAAACCCTCCCCAATACTTAAAAAATGACTTCAAACAAATTCTAGAGCAGCAGAACCTGCAAAAAGACAGAGTGAAACAATGTCCAGCCCAAGACAACCTGGCAGGTCAACAGTGAAAGCCATGCTTTCAGAGACCTGGCCCCAGCAAACCTGCAGCAGGCCACAGGAAATTGAGTCACAGATACCAGTGGTGGTTTACAGACTTCTCATCACAAAAGTAAAAGATGACCTTGAAGATCAGTAGGAAAGGTCTGTTGGACCTGGGTGAGAGAGGAGTGCAGTCCAGCCCCAACCCCAGCACTTCCCTGGGGTTTCAGCAATGGCAACTCCTTTGACAGTGGCTACTTCTGGAGCTGTCAGCACACAGAGAGTAAGGGAAGTGAACAACTAATCAGAAAGAAATTACAGGGGTCTCTTTGCTGGCTCTGAGGCAGGATTCTGTTGCTTTGCCCATACTTGGATCTGGGTCACAGTCCTGGCTGGCAGTCCTGGGTGAGGAGAAACACTAGCATAGCAGAGCTTGTGGCAGCAGTGAAGAGTGAACCCTCTTCATAGTTCATGGCAGAAAAGAGTGCTTGTGGTCATTCACAGACCAAAGCACAGGCCAAGAAAGGATTAAACACCTCTCTTTAGATCACACCACCTTGGAAGAACTGAAAACTTACAGGTCCCTAGAAATATCTCTGAAAACAGCTGCATAAAACCCATGAAGCTTGGGACAGTACACCCTCCAAACTATAAGCAGAGCCCTACATTAAAAGGAAGTTAAAAATTCAAATAATTGCCTGGGAAAATGAACAAACAGTGGGAAAAAAAATCTCAGCCTATAGAAACTTGCTCTGGTAATATGGAAGATCAAAACATGCACTCAGAAGAAAACAACAAAATCAAAGCTCCTACATTCAAAGCCTCCAAGAAAAAAAAAATGAATTGGTCTCTGTCCATGGAAGAGCTCAAAAAGGATTTAGAAAATCAAGTAAGAGAAGTAGAGGAAAAAATTGGGAGAGAAATGAGAGTGATGCAAGAAAATTATGAAATAAGAGTAAACAGCTTGCTAAAGGAGACACTCCAAAAATACTGATGAAAATAATACCTTCAAAATAGACTAATGCAAATGACAAAAGAGGTCCAAAAGGTCCATGAGGAGAAGAATGCCTTAAAAAGCAGAATTGGACAGATGAAAAGGATGTCCAAAAGCTCACTAAAGAAATTACTTCCTTTAAAATTAGAATGGAGCAAATGGAAGCTCGTGACTTTACGAGAAATCAAGACATTGTAAAAAAATTGAAAAAAAAAATAGAACATAATATGAAATTTCTCATTGGAAAAACAACTGACTTGGAAAATAGATCCAAAAGAAAAAATTTAAAAATTATTGGACTATCTGAAAGCCATGATTAAAAAAAAGGAGCCTAGACATCATCTTCCAAGAAATTATCAAAGAAAACTGCCCTGATATTCTAGAACCAGAGGGAAAAATAGAAATGGAAAGAATCTACCAATCGCCTCCTGAAAGAGATCCTCAAAGGAAAACTCCTAGGAATATTGTAGCCAAGTTACAGGGTTCCCAGTTCAAGGAGAAAATACTGTAAACAGCCAGAAAGAAACAATTCAAGTATTGTAGAAACACAATCTGGATAACACAAGACTTAGTGGCTTCTACATTAAGGGACCAGAAGGCTTGGAATATAATATTCCAGAGGTCAAAGGAAGTAGGATTAAAAGCAAGAATCACCTACCCAGACAAACTGAATATAATCCTTCAGGGGGAAAAATAGATAGTCATTGAGAAAGAAGACTTTCAAGCATTCTTTATGAAAAGACCAGGGCTGAATAGGAAATTTGATTTTCAAATACAAGACTCAAGAGAAGCATGAAAAAGGTAAACAGTAAAGAGAAGCCATAAGGGAATTATTAAAATTATACTGTTTACATTCCTACATGGAACAATGATATTTGTAACTCATGAGACCTTTCTCGGTATTATGGTAATTGGAGGGAAAGATGTGTGTGTGTGTGTGCGTGTGTGTGTGTGTGTGTGTGTGTGTGTGTGTAGACAGACAGCAGAGGGTGAGTTGAAAATGAAGGGATGATATCTAAAAAATAAAAATACAGGTGAGAGAGATTATATTGGGAGGAGAAAAGGAGAGGTAAAATGGGTAAAATGTCTCATAAAAAAGGGAAGAAAAAGCTTTTGCAGTGGAAGGAAAGTGGGGGAAGGTGAGATGGAATGAGTGAATCTTACTCTCATTGGATTTGGCTTAAGGAACGAATATCATATACACTTAATTGGGTATGGAAATCTATCTTACCCTTCAGAAAAATAGGAACGAAGGGATATGAGAGATGGAGACAATAGAAGCAGGGCATATCTGGGAAGGTATTAATAAGAAGCAAACACATTTGAGGAGAGACAGCGTCAAAGAAGATAACAGAATAAAGTGGGGAGTGCGATAGGATGAAGGGAAATACAGTTAGTTTTTCACAACATGACTATTATGGAAATGTTTTGCATGACTACACATGTATAACCCATATCCAGTTGCTTGCTTTCTCAATGAGGGTGGGTGGCAGAGAGAAAGGCAGAGAATTTGGAACCCAAAGTTTTAAAAACAAATGTTATAAATAGCTTTTACATGCAACTGGGAAATAAGATATAAAGGCAAGGGGATATATAAATCTATCCTGCCTTACAAGAAAATAGAAGGGGAAGGGGATAAGAGAAGGTGGGAGGTGATAGAAGGGAGGGCAGATTGGGGGAAGGGGTATTCAGAATGTATGCTGTCTTAGGTTAAGGGGAAGGGAGAGATGGGGAGAAAAGCTGGAACTCAAAATCTTATGGAAGTCAATGTTGAAAACTAAAAATAAATTAAAAAAAAGAAAGTAAATGTAAAAAAAGAAAAAGAAAAAAAGTCCTTGGGCCTAGGCAATTGCTATCTTTCATTCTATAAGGGGCATAGGGGAGAAGAGTGTGACTAGAGGGACATTTCCAAACAAGCCCGTAGGAAGAAGCAAGTGTCTTCTTCCAGAAGGAAAGTAGGAATGTAAGAAAAGTTCTAGTACCAGCCAGGCAACTTTGCTCATCTTAGCGCTAAACTAATGTCATGCTATTTCCTACAGAATCAGTCCCAAGCTCTATTAAAATAAAACTTTCTTACTGCATACACCAAAAATTAGAAAATTCATTTTCAAGCCTGTACTATAACTGCAAATTATCTTGCTACTGTGCGAGAAAATAAAAGCAGGAGGGACAGGGGTATATTTGAAAAGGGAAATATGTATAGTCAAGCATACTGTCAGAGAGCTGGGCTTTAAGTTAGGAGTACCCCTGTTCTGGTCATATGTATGCCACATACTGGCTATGTGACCCTGCTTAAATAAGCTAGTATCTTAGTTCTCTAGGGGATTTTCTATGACTAAATTAAAGAAAAGGAGCCAATATGTATTTGAAAAGGAAGCTCCTCGTTAGCAGCTTTCTATAATAATGAAATAGCAGTTCTAGTTCAAACAAACAAAATGATTTTTAGGTATAGGCGAAGGAGAAAACATTTAGACTAGATACTAAAATACTTTTTTTCACTGACTGTTTAAAGCATTTTGATAGCATCTCTTCACATAAGCAGTTAATATGATATTATTAATGACTTCTATCTAATTAAATTTCCTACAGGTACTTTAGTTAATTACATTTTTTTGTTAGTAGCTGCTGTTATATGGATTTGGAAATAATATTGCATAATCTAAAAACATTAATTCATTCATTCCAACTGACCTCTCCCTGAATTATTCAAAATTAAAATGCTCTTCTGTTCTACTCATACATATTATTGTTAATAATCCACTGCTTCCCCTATCCAAAGCTAAATCTGCTTTATTGTGTAGTGATCTTAAATTTAAGTAAGGTAATCCTGGACTTTCTCAAGCTCTTCCTCTTCTAATGCAAGACGTATTATAACAATTTTCCATATTCATCATGTAAACTCAGGCATATTTGAACTCAGATTGTTAAACTAAATGACTTTCAGAGCACCTAGTTCTTTTTACCTTGTATTTTTATAATGTTTTACCACTCCATAAAAAAAGGAAGATCATCTTTATCTGAATTTAAATCTGGCCAACCTGTGGTATAAGAAAGCTTTTATTGACTGTAGATATCTGTTCAATAAAGAATATCAATCTACAACATTTTTATTTGTGGATGAATATCATTTCTTGTTAAATTAATATTTTAAAAGGGAGATAGGAGAAGAAAGCTTTGGGGAGAAGAATTCAGTAGACACCATCCCATTTGCATGAAGATAAGAATATTTTGGGAACAAAAATAAAAATTAGAATGAAATGGTTTTACCAAATCTCTTCAACTGGAGAAATGCCCTTAACTAAGGTTTCCTAGCTAACTCATCACAGTAAACACAAGGCAAAGTGAGCATGTCCAGACCCATGAAAGGAATTTGAAGGAATAGTGGATAAAGTGGCCTTGGCATCATAAAGAAATAGATTCTAGTCTTACCTATGAATCTTAAAAGCTATGTGCAATCCTAGCCAAGTAATATAACTAACAAGGCTTATCTGCATTAGTAGAAGGATTTTCTTTACCAGGAACACCTCATAGCAATGAAAAATGGAATTGAAAAATGAAATCACAGGACCAATTCCCTTCCTCTTGCCCTTTCTTCCTCCCTCTGTCCACCTTTGTCTCAATCTCTCTCTCTCTCTCTCTCTCTCTCTCTCTCTCTCTCTCTCTCTGTCTCTCTCTCTGTCTCTTTCTCTCCCAAATACATACATACATACAACACACACACACACACACACACACACACACTAATATGTATATGTATATCCTTACAAAAACTACATGTATATATGTGTGTGTTTTTGTGCACCAAAAGTTCTTACTAAAAGATACCTTTTCAAAATGAGTTGGTCAAACCATATGCATAGTCATGTTTTATATTGTTTTAATAAAAAAATTCTTGAAAATTCAAGAATGAAATATTTTAATTAATTTGTTGTGTATATTTGTGCATGTATACAGACAAATTTATGTGTATGGAAACACATATTTATATGAGTATGTATATATAGGCATATTATATACATATGTACATAGATACATATGTGTATATAGGTGTATATATACATATATATATACACATATGTACATAGGTACATCACACATACACACGCAAACACACACACACAGAAAAGCATACCAATGATATGAACAAAAACAAAAAATATCACTGTTCTCAAGAAGGGCAGACAAAAAGGAAACAAAAGCAAACAACTGCATAAGAACAAGACATAAACAAGATAATTTGGAAGTAATCAAAAGGAAGGCAATACCACTAATGGGGATCTGGAAAGGCTCTTGTAGAACATGAGGTTGTAACTGAGACTTGGAAGCAAGGAAAGCCAGGAGGTATAGACACGGAGGGAGAGTCAGTGAAAATATCCATAGTGGAGCTTTTTTCACCAATTCTATCCCCATACCCTTCTTCAAGAGCTTCTCAATTACATCATGGTCATAACTAGTTCAAGCACTAGCATAGCCACTACCTGCCACCTCCTTCTACCATGACCATTTACTGGAAAATCTTTAACCATGATAAGATATCTCTAAAATCTACAAAATCCAGATCACTAATGGGATTTGCCTAGTGATGGAGGGGAAAATGGTCAGTAGGACAGATGGTACTCTGATGATTCAGCATGATTTCATCAGTAAAAATGTCTTCACTGAGGTCTCAGAGGGTCCTGAGGGTCTCAGAGATTTCACTTTAATCCCTAGAGATGACACAGTAATGAACCATCATCTCAAGAAAGTAGCTTCTCAAAAAAATCCTAAAACAAAATGTACAAAAAATCTGAGATGAAATCAATCAAAGGCAGGCTTGAAAAATAGAAATCAAAGAAAAACCTTACTAATGGGAGCTCAAGAACAAATCAAATATACCTGTTGTAATTTCAAATACCATTAGCTCTTCACAGATGAAAACATAAATCCAGGCAATATAGTGGCTTTATTGAATTTCTATGATGATGATGTGACTCAATTTACAGTTTTCTTAAAGGACATTTTAGAAATAGAGAAATGTTAATGAGTTCAATGGATTAGTTTGGATCCCCTGTCGTTATAAAAGGCTGCTGCTTGTTTGTCTTCTATACAACACCAGAACTTTGACAGACTTGGACAGATGTCATCTTGAGTATTATCCATTTATTTTTTTACCACAAATTGTTTGGAGTGGAGGCATTATTTTTTAAATGTCATTTAGGTGGCCTGAAATCAAACACGTGTGCATTCCTCTGCAACACTTCTGGAAAAAAAAAAAAGAAGAAGAAAATGTTCAGAGTTGGACAATGGATTGTTCTGTGCAAGAAATGACAAGAAGACCAGTGCCACTTGACCATAGAATATTTAGAGGGGGGTCAAGAGGAAGAATACTGGGAACTTGCAAATGGGGAGAAATTACATAGGATTTTTAAAGCAAAATAGAGGATTTTATACTTGATCTGGTAAGCAATAGAGAGCCACTATAGTTTATCGAATGGTCAGCTTTACATATTAGGGAAATAGCAGTGGTAGCTGAGTAACAGATGAGCTAAAGTGGGGAGAAACTTAAGATAGAGAGACAAACCAGAAGGCTATTGCAGTAGTCCAGGCATGAAGTGAAAAGGGCCTAAACCAGGATAGTAGCTGTATCAAATGAGGGAGGGAGCATACATAAGAAATGTTACAGAGGTAGAGCTAATAATAGCTAGCATTTATATAGTGTTTTAAGGCTTGCAGAGCACTTTTCAAATGTCTCATTTGATCCACACAATAACCCTGGGATGTAGATGTCATTGTTATCCTAATTTCATATACAAGGAAATTAAGGGGCTTGTTCTGGGTCATACAACTAGCAAGTGTCTGAAGGACTCTTTTAAATCAAGTATTCCTGACTCCAATTTCAGGGCTCTATGTACAGTGCCACCTACCTGTCAAGTCAACAGATTGTATGGGCAGGGTGGGAGAAGGGGCGTTAGACAGTGGAGAGTCAAAGATAAATATTAGCTAGCTTGGGATGACTGGGGGAATTATGGTACCCTTGACACAAATAGGGAAGTTAGGAAGGAGGAAGGGTTTAAGGGATCAGATAATCAATTTTTTGGACATACTGAATTTAAGGTGCCTAATGGCAGTCTAGTACAATATGTCCAATAGATAGTTGGAGAAGAGAAACTGGAGGTCAGGAGAAGTAAATTGTCTGGGTAAATATATCTGAGAATCAGATTTATTTATAGAGATATTTAATCCATGTTAGCAACTGAAATTTCCAAGTGAAATTATATGGAAGGGGAAAGGGTTCAAGACAGAGCATTGGGGGTGGGGGTGGAGCAAACTGAAGAGTGTTATGAATAGAGTAGGAGGGAAGGAAATAGAAGACTGATAGTTTGGTAAAGAATGGAATGTAGGAGAGATAGGAAGTTATGTAACGGTTAATAAAAGGGTTAGAGATTATGAGGCAGAGGGGAGAAGTGTAATGGTAAATTATTATGATGAAGTAAAGGAATTTCAGAGTCCATGAACATGGAAGTAGGACAATTGTAGGTGGTAGCAAGATCAAGGATAAGGCCTTTTCTGGTTATAGCTGAGATGCAGAAGTAAATTAGGTCACAGGAAATAATCAAATTAAGGAACAGGAAAGATAGTGTGTTTGAGGACATAGCGATACATATGTTGAAAACACCTAGTATGAGAGAAGAAATTGATGAGACAAAAATTATAAGCCAACATTGGACTCATTAAGAAAGGAAAGTTGGTGCTCTGGGGTCCAGTATATAACAATAACCATAATTTTCACTGGAGGATATATAGTGATTGAAACAAAGTGGGAGAAGTTACTTATTGACTGATGTTGACAGTGGCAGAGTCAAGAAGTAGTAATGGGGACAAGGAGGATTTAACTCCTCTAATATGGCCATCTTGGGGGTATAAATGAAAGTGCAACCAGTGCTGGAAAGCATGGCTAGAGGAGCTATGTCATTAGGAAGTAGCAAGGTCTCAGAGCATACGAGAAGATGGAAGGTGCAAGAAAGGAAAAAAAGTTTCAGATGAACTCTAGTTTGTTATGTAACAAGCATACATTCCAGAATCCAAGGAGAAATAATTGGAAAGCTTTAGAGTGGTGTGGGGGGGGCAAGGGGGTTGTTTGATGGAGATGGGAATAAGGGAATACTCAGTGGTGCACAGAGAATGGAGTTCAATAGCAACTGGGAGGTCAGAAGAACTAGGATGAAGAGAGCATTATCAGGTGATAATAAGCTAATCACTATGGTAGGAATTTGGGGACATTATCATCCCCAGGGGGCCAGGATGCTGATCTCTGCATGTGGATTAGGCAAAAGAGTAAACAGCACAGCTGGACCTTTACAATTATGGAGGTTCCAGGTAGGTACTCACTGATCATTGTGTCAAGGTTAGTGAGGCATCATCCTAGGGCACTTGGTATCAGGTCTATAAGTGCAGCAGGCCAGAAATTGAGCAGCTCAGGAGGTGGAAGAGCCCCAAGAGTGAGCTGGAAGTACACAGTGAGATTGACTCACTAACTGAGCTTTCTTATGATACTTAAATGTATGTATGATACTTTAAAACAATCTAACCTGTTTGGAAACTCACTATAAAGTTGTTGTCAGGACACTCACATTAGGAGATTTCTCTTTTATAGAAAGGAGAAGACATTATAAATTATGACATGCATGGGAATTTGTAATTAGATCCTCAGTGCAACCAAATTATTGGCATAACAATGTGCCTAATAACAGGGCCTTATGCTTACAATATGCTTTGGTACTGATGCCTCTCTCTTTAATTGTTTGAGTGTTCAACATTTCTTCTTCCCTATTTCTCTTGAAGGTATCACAAACATTCTAGTCACCCAGCTTTGCAACCTCAGGAGTTGTTAATAGACTGTTTTGTTTCTTTCATCTCCATATGCAATCAATTAAAAAGTCCTGTTAACCCAGCTCTGAAATATCTTTCACATCCATCTCCTTCTCTCTCTTCACCCAGTTTCTTTCCTATTCTATGCCTTCATCACTTCTGTCATGGACTTCTACAATAGCCATTTACCTGTCCTCCTTACTTTCTGCTTCTTCCTTAAAATAGCTTCCTCCTTTTTTTCTGTAATATATCCTCTGCACACTGACAACTCAATATTACTAAAACATTCTAGCCATATGATCATAGGTCTAGGCCTAAATGGGACTTCAGAGGTCATTTATTTCAACTGTTACATTTATAAAAGGGGAAACTGAGGTCCATGGAAGTTAAGTAACTTATCTAAAGGCAATATGTAGGAAGTGATATTTCAACCAAGTTATTTGGACTACAGAGCCAATGTTCTTTGTATTATTCCATATTTCTCTACATCCTAGTTTCATTAGAGATCTTCATTGGTTACCTACTGCCTCTTGGTTGCAATAAAAAAGCCTCTGTCCCTTATTGAAAATTCTCTGCTATGTCTCCCATACAGGCTAACACCACATATTGGCTCTTCCAGTCATCCTGGACTATTTATTGATTCCCTACATGTAACATTCCTTTTTGCCTCAATGTTTTTGCAGGGGTTGGAGGCACTTTCTCCAACTGTCTCCTCACCTCTGTCTTTTAAAATCCCTTCTTTCCTTCGAGACATACCTCACATTCCACCTCCTACATAAAATCTCTCTTAACACTCCTAGTTATTAGTTTTCTTATCTTGGTACTACATTTTTTTTTTACTTTAAGAAAACCTTTATTTTTGTTTAAAGTAATTTTTTGAAATCTTCAGATGCAAATTTGAAATCCTCACTTCTAAGACAAGATACAAAGGGTCAAAGAAAGATTCAAGGAGCTGCCACACCTCTTTTGGATAGTTCATCCTGTTCCATATTTACAGACAATGATGCAGTGTGAGGTCAATTATCAAATGTTTCTTTTGGTACTACATTTTAATGGGATTTATGTACTCTCATCTATATACTTGGGACAGTTAGGTGTTAGAGTAGATAGAGTGTTGGGCCTGGAGTCAGAAAGACTCATCTTCTTGAGTTAAAACCTGTCTTCAGACACTTACTAGATGTGTGACTGTGGGCTAGTCAATTAACTCTGTCTCAGTTTCCTCATCTGTAAAATGAGTGAAACAAGGGAGTGGAAAACTTTTCCAGTCTCTTTGCCAAGAATCCCAAATGAGGTCACAAAGATTTGGAAGTGACTGAAAGAATTGAGCAGCAATATATACTCTGAATGTATTTAACTGTGAATATGTTCTATCTGTTTCCCAGGAAAAAAGTTAACCACTTGATGATAGGAATAGTCTTGTTTTTGTCCTTATTATAATATCTATCCCCAAATCCCACTCCATCTCCAGATTCTACAATCTTGCACAATACTTTACACAATATAAAAATTTGATCATTATTCATTGAATTAAATTGAATGCTTTATCATGGGTTCCCACATTTCCAATGCAGAAGTACTTCATATAACTGAGAAAGACATGAAAATAGAGACACCTGGGACATTTTTTGAGGGTCTAAGAAGAGGCACCAGCAAATGAAGCCTTGTTTGGTAGAGCTCAGAGACATGCAAATGGTACCCGCACGCACACACACACACACACACACACACACACACACACACCCCACCAGTAAAATTTCTTCAGAAAGAAAGAAGAGCTAGACTGACCAAATCCCTTTTCCAGAGGTTTATGCATGACTTGAAGCAAGGTACTCTCAGCAGGAGCATGTTCAGCCAATCAAGCCTAGTCCCTCTAGCCTCTTATTTTTTCCACTGTAAGGCACCCTGAGTGAATCAATGTGCAGCAGCAGACATCCCTGGCTTTCTTGCTGTAAGGATGTAGAGCTCATTGAATTAAGGTGAAAGAAGGCAGTCAAACCCTTTTATTCATTTTTCTCCCTTTCTTGCATTGGTAGAAACCAAGCAATCATCACATCTCTGAGTTCCCAATGCACTTTCCAACATAGAATTCACTTGAGGATAAATGTCTCTTCTCCCTTCTCTATCCAAAGTTGTAATCCTTCGAATTGCCCAATATTCTCTAGTGCAGCACTGAACGAATTGTTTTTCAATTGCAGCTTTCCAAACACTGAAAAGCTTTGCAAGGATACAATGTAGACTCCAATCTACTGGCCCTGCCAGCGTACTGAATTTTGTTTTATGATGAACACAATTCACAAGATGTACTCCCTATTGCTCTTGCTTAGCAAAGAGCAGTGAGAGACCTTTAGAGCCATTACAAGTCAGTATTTTCTCAGACTTTCAGAATTAAAAATGAAATCATTAAATATGATCTTTTGCAAGATCAAGTGGAATAGCAATTAAGGGGGGAAAGAACAAATGCCACTTAGTAATGGTATTTGATCTATATATAAAACAAATATAATGGTCTCCTCTGAGGCCAGGAGAGAAACAAGATGCACATATTTGTTATCTTAAAGGAGATACTACTCCCATTTACTCCTTTCATCTCTCCATTGGCATCCAAATTTGTTAGCACTGTCTTAGATTCCCATTGGATGATTTCTTTAAAATTTTAAATATTTAGGGAAGTTGTAAAGCTAGTTTGATTTTCTTTATATTTTAATGTGCCACTTCCTCTCTCTCTCTCTCTCTCTCTCTCTCTCTCTCTCTCTCTCTCTCTCCCTCTCTCTCTGTCTCTCACACGCACACACATGCACACATGCACATGCATATGCACACCACACACATATGTATAAACTTGACACTCACATATTGGATTGCCCAGGATATGGTTACTCATATATCAAGATCAAAGTACTCTGTGGATTCTACACTCCTACGATTACAGTTTATAAGCTTCTGCTGATGCATTCAGCTTTAATAGTCAGCTGCTTGACACAATTTAACTCAAATCAAAGGCATTTATGAAAATGACATGGTACAAATATCAGTGATAAAGCATTTTCCCTTTGGGGAACATTGAGGTCGTTCTTCCATATAAACATACAGTATCAGTGTGAAGAGTAGACATACACATAAAGCATGTAATTAAAAAGGGACACATCTAATGAATACACATGGGCAAGAGGTACTCTGCTCTAGTCATCTTACATCTGAAATATTCTGTTCAGCACCTCAATTTATGAAGAACCCTGGCTCCAATCTATCCTGCACTCATCTGTAAAGGTGCTTTCTTAAGTTACACATCTAACCATTTCATTTACTGTCTCCCTATTACCTCTAAAGTCAAATATAAATTTCTCGGTTTTACATTTATAACCCTTTGCAACTTAACCCTGCCCTACCTTTCCAGTCTTATTACATTTTACTCTTTTTTTCTTATGTTCAACAGTTCGATTACCTTTTCTTTCCCACAATGTTTAGTCTCCCATCTCAATTCCTTTGACTAGCTGCCCCCTCCCTCAGCTTGGAGTCCTCTTTGTCCTCATCTATGCCTTTTCCCAGGATTTTTTCAACAAACAATTAAAATCCCACTTTTTTCCCATTCCCCTTCCTCCTCTTATTTCCTATGAGATTACCTTCCTAGTCTGAGATTGCCCACCTATTTTGTATATACCTTGTCTCTACATTATGGAGAGAAGTAGATACTGCAGTGAGGAGAGCATGGGACCTGGAGTCAGGAAGGCTTAAGTTCAAATGTGGACTTAGACACTAACTTTGCGACCCTGGGTAAGTCACTTAAAATGTCTGCCTCAGTTTCCTCAACTGTAAACTGAGGATAATAATAGCATCTACCTCCCAGGGTTGTTGTGACAACAAAAAGAGATAATATAATGAAAGTGCTGAGTATAGAGCCTGGCACATAGAATGTTTAATAAATGATTTTTCCTTCCTTCTTTTTTCATACATAGTTATTTACATATTGTCTCTATCAATGGAATGTGTGCTTCTCAAGGATAGGGATAATATCTTTCTTGTCTAGCACTTAACACAGTGCTCACAACACAGAAAGCACTTAATAAATGTTTATTGACTGACTTATATAATGGTGAGGAGTACAGAGAAGTACAATTAGAATAATAATGGTGGTGGAGGAAAGGAATAAGCATTTATTAAGTTGTTACATCATGCCAAGTATTGTGATAAGTACTTTAAAAATCTCATTTAATCCTCAAAACAACCCTGTGAGGTAGGTGCCATTTACAGTTGAGGAAAGTGAGTCAGACACATGTTAAGTGACTTGATCAGGATCACAAAACCAGTGCCTGAGACTGGGTTGCAACTGTGATTTTCCCAATGCTCTTCCTGCTACTGCAACACCCAATTGTTTCTAAGGGCCTTGAGTCCGTGATTTATAATGATCAGTTGTTGTTGTTCATCCTCTGTTCTCGAAGAGGACTAATGATATAACAAGGGTGAAAAGAAAGTGAAATGTTTAACTTGGTTGAAAGGGGACTTGGGGGACATGATAGTTGTTTCCAAATATTTGAAAGGATGTCATGTGGAAGACTGGTTAATTAGACCACAGGTATCAAATGTGAATAGAAATGAGGGTCATTAAACTTTATGTAAGGATACTCGCAGGGTGAATATTGACTATGAAAACCACATATGAATATTATCTACATTTAATTGTATTTTAGATATTTTCTTAAATATCTCAATTTTATTTTATTCTGTATTGGGTTGCATTCTGGAATGTTGTGGGCTGCTTATAAGCCGTGGGCTGCATTTTTACACCTTTGAATTTGACTCTTGATCCCATTCTCAACTTCATCCTCACATCTTCTCCAGTAGATTTCTTTTTCTCTCATTATCACCTATAAATGAAAATCATTCTTTGCCTGTCTACTAACTGCTTCCTTAAAATTTTTAATGCATTTTGCAAAGTGCCTGTCAGATAATAAATGTTTAATAGAAGATTGTTGAGAACTCAGAAATCCTTCATTTGATCCAAATATATCCACTAGTTATTACCTTAATATCTCTCTTTCCTTTACTAAACTTCTTGAGAGAGCTGTTTATATACTCTATACTTCTCTTTCCTTCCATCTCACTCTCTTTAATTTTTTCAGTGTGACTTATGACTAGATTATTCAAGGCAACTTCATTCCAAAGTTAAAAATGTTCTTTCAATTGTCAAATAAGATGAATTTTTCTCAATCCTCACCCTTCTTAACTTTTCTACTATCTTTGACACTATCAGTTACTCTCCTTTAATTGATTTTTTCATCTCCAGGTTTTAGGAATATTTCTCTCATTTGGTTCTCATAGTACCTTTCTAGGTACTACTTCTCATTTCTCTTTTATGGATCTTCATTCAATTCACGTCTCCTAAGCATGAGTGTCCTCCAATACCATGTCATGGACATTTTCTTCTTCTATGACATTTTTCTTGGTGATCTCATCTACTCCCATGTATTCCATTTTTGCATATAATGCTCACATCTATTTCTCAAGCCCTAAAATGTCTATTGACCCTCAGCCTTGCATTTACAGCTGCTGATTGGGCATCTCAAATTGAATATCCAGTGGCACCTTAAAGTCATTTACTGAACTGAAATTTATGAAAACTGAACTCACTGTCAAACAACTCTTCTAAATTTCCATATTAATGTAGAGGACTCCACCATTTTCATGGCTGATAAAGTTCTCAACCTCATGTCTCAATAAGTCAGTGAAGTAACATTTTACTATCAAGGCACTCTGCTAAAATCTGGGGTGCGCTGACTGCAAGAAGTTCACAGTTCATCTGGGGATATAATATGCAAAGAACTATGCATAAACAATAATATATGGGGGTGTAATCTCAGTGATGGCACTAAGATTAAGGAGTAGTGAAAATGGATTATTAAATACAATAGAACTTTAGCAAAAACTTGAAAGGAGCTAAAGAGGCTAGGAGGCAGAGATAAAATAGAGTATAATAGGCCTGGAAGATACACAGTGAAAAATGTTTGGAGTTGGGAGATGGAGTATCATTTATGAGAAACAGCAAGGAGGTCAGTGTCATAAGATCATCAATCTCATGAAGTCAGGAATAAAATGTAAAAAAAAAAAAAACTGGAGGGGCAGGTAGGTGTCCCAGTAGATAGAGCTCCTGCCTTGGAGTCAGGAGTAACTGAATTCAAATCCGACCTCAGACACTTGACACTTACTAGCTGTGTGACCCTGGGCAAGTCACTTAACCCTACTGCCTAGACACCCCCCAAAAAAAACGGAAATGTAAGGAAGCGCCAGGCAATGAAGACATTTGAAAACCAAACACATTATTTTTATTAAATCTTAGGGAAAAAATGTAGTTCATTGAATAAAGAAGTAAAACGCTGAAACTTGAATTTTCAGAAGATCATGACAGCCTAGTTGAAGACAGATTAGAGTGGAGAGAGGTAAGGCAGAGAGGTCTAAAAGCAGTCTATTGTAATACTTCAGGCATAAGGTAATGAGGGCCTTGACTAAGATTGTTATAGTATCAAAGAAGAGAAGGGGTGAGATTGGAAATTAAAAAGTTAAAAATTATAGCACTTGACCACTGAATGGGTATATGGAAGTTTAGAGTGAAGATACAAAGATCACACACACATGCACATACATACACACACAAACACACAGATAAATATAGCTATATTAATCGATACATATATCAATATGGATATATCTTTCTGTCTAGATATAGATATATATCTTGTTTCTATGTGAGTTGATTGCATGTTGACTCTCAAATGTGACATTAATTGGGACTTAGAGGATGAAAAGGATTTCAACAGAAGATACGGAAAATCACAGGATGATATTGGAGAAAGGCTAATAGTCTACTATGGCTGAAAAAAAATTATAAGGGGCCATTTTGATATTTGAATACATCTCAGTGATGTAGTTAATCCTTACACAGGTTAAAATCACAACCTATTTATACCACCTTATCCTATATAAGTGTTTTCCATATCACTGCAGTAATCCTCCATAGAGTATTTACCCAACGTGCTGGGATATTTTTGCTAATTCTTTGAATATTTATTCCATAGAAGTGAATCACTTCAGCAATCCTTTTGTTATGCCTTGGTCTCACTAATTGAGCTACTCTTTTCTTCCACTCATACATGTCTTTAAGGATATCATATATGGCATTTCTTGAGAGCCAGTCACAATTGATAAAATACTACAGTTCATTTGCAATCACCAGCTTTGTTTCTATTAATCTTTGTGTCATCTTATAGTTTTTCATTTTGCAATATTATGATGTCCTGTAGTCAACAGCCATCTTTGAGAGGAAATATGTGTTAAAAAGAAAAAAAAATGTGTGTTACTTTTGGTTTATTTGTAGTCAGGAATAACTTCAGATAATTAAAAACTTTGCATCTTTTTACTTGATCTGATCCTATTCAACTCTGAGTCCATTTCTTTTTCAATATGCAACACCTATCCATTATAAATGTTAATTTATTAACTTAATGATTGCCCATCATAGTTCATGTAATATTCTTGGAAAGATATGTTATTCATCCATTCCGAATTTTCATGTATTGATTATTAGGCTGATGAAAGGTGTTGTCCATTTCCAGAGAAAGAACTGGTAGAGCCTGAATGCAGGTATGCAGACCAAAGATACTTTTTCTTTATGTTGTTTTTCTTGTGGGTTTTCTTTTATATGTTTTCTTTCACAGAATGACTTCCTTGGAAATGTACTTTGCATAAATACACATATAACCCATGTCAAATTGCTTGCCTTCTCAGTTGGCAGT
Source organism: Phascolarctos cinereus (assembly GCF_003287225.1). Taxonomy (NCBI): domain Eukaryota; kingdom Metazoa; phylum Chordata; class Mammalia; order Diprotodontia; family Phascolarctidae; genus Phascolarctos; species Phascolarctos cinereus. The sequence continues at coordinate 100,121,921 of NW_027555625.1, forward strand.
GGTAAGGAGGAGAGAGAATTTGGAACTCAAAATTTCAAAAAAAAAGAATGTTAAAATTGTTTTATGTGTAATTGGGGAAAATAAAATATTAAGTATGATTAAAAAAATTATTGAAACTAACTTCCTAGAAACAAAACAAAATATTTGTAAAGGTTTTTTGTTGTTTTGAAACCTTCTAAATCCATGTTATATTTTTTAATCTCAAATGTAAACAATAAGAATAGTACATTAGTGTTCATTGATCTAAATCTGTGCTCTCCGTGAAGTTTTGGATTCAGGATTATGATTAGTCTCTCAATATATTCAGCCTTAGCTTTCTTCTTGATAAATTCATGGTAGCATGTCTTACTTTGAATTAGAATCTTGACAAGCAGCTCGAAGATTTCATCTAGGTCTCAATTCCATACATAGCAGTGAACAGTAAAAACTGCATAGATTATGAAATGTCAAATTATATTAACCTTCCTCAAAAAGTTGGTTAGTCAGACTGATAGCACTCCAGTGAACCAATTGTTTTCTAACATTAAATCATCCTCTCCAACTGTTTTCCTCTTTCTGTAACTACTTTATTTCCCTTGAAAAAAATAAATTTGTTGGTGATATCAGATCTTGCATTTGTATTTTGTTAGAGCTTTGGAAAGAATCTGAAGTAGATAGAGATTTGTCATTTTGAGGGGTAAAAATGGTATCCTGTTTAACAAGTATTACTTTGAGTTCTTACTCGATTTTTTCTCCAGGATATCATACCAAAATTAAAACTTTGTAAAAAGAAAAATGGTGATTTTGAGCTACAGTTCATATTGACAAATTTTAAAAGTTTTATATGAGAAAAATGAAACTTAAAAAGAAAATAAAGTTATTACGTATTGGAGGAATTGGTTAGCAAATGTGTTTTCCTGTACCTTTTCCCTATTTAATATTGAGTTTAAAACAATAACAGTGACTTTCTTCCTCTCTTGTCTTTACTAAGAATTTCACTGTAAATAAGAATTGAGTCAAAGAGACAGAGAGCTAGACCTGAAATCTTTAGAGGCCTGAATCTTATGCCAATCCTGTCTCCCACATTTACTTGTGATCAAAAGCAAGCCCCTTAACATTGTAAATTTCAGTCCCTTCATCTGTAAAATGAGACTTGTAGTATTTCCCTAAGAAAGTTGCTGTCAATGGATATAAAGCATTTTATAAACCTAGTACTACATTAAAATCAGATCTTATTAATTTTAAAATTCATTTTAAAACGAACCTTTAACATACACCTAAGATTAGGATGAGCTAATCAAACTTTTTAAAGAAAATTCCTCCCTCCTTTTTGATGCATGTTTAGATGCCTTGCATACCTTCCAGGTCTCTTCTGCCCCCTCAAAAGTTTCTCAAGCAAATAAAAGTAATGAAAGTTCTTAAAGCTCCCAGCATTTTTAAAACACTTTACATTTTGCTAAACACTGCAAATTTTATCTCATTTTATCCTTATACCAACTCAGTGAATTATTAGGATCCCCAATTTACAGATAAGGAAAGTGGAACAACCAGATGTTAGGTGACTTGAACAGAGTAACACAGAGAGCTATACAATCTGAGGTGGGATTTAAAATCATTTTTTTTTAACTCTATGGTCCAGCAATATGTGTTCTGCATTACCTTTCTGTCTTAAGAAATTTGGCATTTTTATGAGTTGAAGTTTTGGTGAATTGATGATTTTTTTAATATATAAATTTATTTATTTTCAGTTTTCAATATTTTCTTCCACAAGATTTTGAGTTGCAAATTTTCACCCCATCTCATCCCTTCCCCCACCGCAAGCATTCTGAATATCCCTTTCCCTAGTCTGTTCTCTCTTCTACCTCTTCCCCCCTTCTCTTATCCCCCTGCCCTTCTACTTTCCTGCAGGGCAGGACAGACTTCTGTACCCCATTTCTCATATTCCTTATTTCCCAGTAGCATGTGAAAATATATTTTTTAAATACCTGTTTTTAAAATGTTAGGTTTCAAATTTTCTTTCTTCCTCCCTCCCCAACCACCCTCACTGAAAAGGAAAGCAACTCAACATAGGTTGTACGTGTGCAGTTATGCAAAACACCTCCACAGTAGACATGTTGTGAAAAACTAACTCTATTTCCCTTAATCCTACCCTGCCCTCCCATTTATTCTATTCTTCCTTTTGACCCTGTCCCTCCTCAGAAGTATTTGCTTCTGATTACCCCCTTTCCCAATCTGCCCTCCTCTCTATCATTCCCCTGCTCTCTTGTCCCCTTCTCCACCTATTTTCCCATAGGGTAAGACAGATTTCCATATCCAATTGAATGTGTATGTTATTCCATCCTTAAGCCAAATCCCATGAGAATAAGACTCACTCATTCCCTCTCACCTTCCCCAATTTCCCCTCCACTGTAGGAGAGTTTTCTTTTGTTTTTTTTTTTTTTTTGTGAGATAATTTGCCCCATTCTATCTGTCCCTTTCTTCTTCTCCAAGTATAATCCTCTCTCATCCCTTAATTTTATTCTCCAGATATGACCCCTTTATCTTCATGTAACCCTGTGCCCTCTATCTATCTATTTACCTATACATACATATAATTTTTTTTTCCTCCAACTACCCTGATACTGACAAAGGTCCCATAAGTTATAAATATCATGTTTCCATGCAGGAATGTAAACAGTTCAGTCTTAATAAGTCTCTTATGATTTCTCTTTCCTGTTTACCTCTTCATGTTCCACTGGAGTCCTGTATTTGAAAGTCAAATTTTCTATTCAGCTCTGGTCTGTTCATCCAGAATGCTTGAAAGTCCTCTATTTCACTGAATGACCATTTTTTCCCCTGAAGAATTATACTCAGTTTTGCTGGCTAGGTGATTCTTGGTTATAATCTTATCTCTTTTGCCCTCTGGAACATTATATTCCATGCCCTGCAGTCCTTTAACATAGAAGCTGCTAAATCTTGTGTTATCCTGATTGTGTTTCCACAATACTTGAATTGTTTCTTTCTGGCAGCTTGTAATATTTTCTCCTTGCCCTGGGAAATCTGGAATTTGGGGACAATATTCCTAGGAGTTTTCCTTTGGGGACCTCTTTCAGGAGGAGATAGGTGGATTCCTTCAATTTCTATTTTGCCATCTGGTTCAGGGCAGTTTTTCTTGATAATTTCTTCTTCACATTCTCTTCTATTTTTTAATTCTTTTGGATTTGTTTTACAGTGTTTTGATTTCTCATAAAGTCACTAGCCTCCAATTGCTCTAATCTAATTTATAAGGAAGTATTTTCTTCAGTAATCTTTTGGACTTCCTTTTCCATTTGGCCAATTTTTCTTTCTAGGGCATTTTTCTCCTCATTGGCTTTTTGGACCTCTTTTGCCACTTGGGTTAAGCAATTTTTTAAGGTGTTATTCAGTATTTTTTTGGGTCTCCTTAAGCAAGCTGTGGACTTGTTTTTCATGATTTCTTGCATCACTCTCATTTCTCTTCTCAGTTTTTCCTCTACTTCTCTTACTTGCTTCTCAAAATCCATTTTGAGCTCTTCCAAGGCATGGGACTGATTCATATTTTCCTTTGAGGCTTTGGATGTAGTAGGAGCTTTAACTTTGTTATCTTCTTTTGGTTGTATATTTTGATCTTCTTTGTCACCCAAGTAAGATAATATAGTCTGACTCTTTTTGTGCTGCTTGCTTATGTTCCTGGCCAATTACTTGAGTTTCAAACTCTTTGTTAAGGTAAGAGTCTGTTTCCAATGTGGAGAATGTACTGTCCCAAGCTTTGGGGGTTTATATAGCTGTTTTCAGAGAACTTGTAGGGACCCATAAATTTTCAGTTCTTGCGAAGTGGTATGATAAGGGGCTAGGTGTTTACTCCTTTCCTGGCCTGTGCTGTGGTCTATTAGTGACCACAAGCACTCCTTTCTGTCTTGTAACCGGGAAGAAGGTTTCCTGTCCACAGCCAGTACAAGCTCCACTGAGCCAGTGCTCCTTCTCACTCCAGGACCCCCGTCCAGAACTGTGATCTAGATCCAACCGCAGGCAAAGCAAGAGATTCCTGCCTCAGCACCAGCAGAGAGATCCCTTCAATCCCCCTCTGATTGGCTTCTCTATTCCCCCTCAGTCTGTGGACCAGAAGTTGGGGAAGCAGCTGCCCAGCCCAGGGCCGTGTTCTCAGGTTCCTGGACCTGAGACCCCAGCTTCCTCTCTCAGCACCGCAGAAACAGACTTTTCCCACTGATCTTCTAAGTTGTCTTTGGCATTTGTGGATAGAGGAGTCTGGAAACAGCCACAGCTGCCTAAGATTCAGCCCTCTAAGACCTGCCCCAGGTTCGCTGCGGCCCATGCGCCCATGCCGCGCTGTGCTGCGTTCCCAGCCCAGCATGATATACCTCTCTGATAAATCATCCAGCATGTCTTGGGCTGGAAATTTGTTTTCACTCTGTCTTTGTGTGGGTTTTACTGCCTTAGACTTTGTTTAGAGCCATTTTTATAGGTATTTGGAGGGTTTGGGGGGAGAGCTCAAGAAAGTTTCTGCTTTCACTCCATCTTGGCTCCGCCCCCCCTACAACAGTAAATTGATTATTTTAACAGACCTACTTTCCTACATTTGTCAAAGGATTGGATTCCAAAATACATCTCTTTCTATGACTAAGTGTCTTAGATTGATATGTAAATGTATGTATTTACATAATCAGCAATTCCTTTTAATAAGACCTGCTTAATGGGATTTGGCTTCATTGCTGTACTTGTGAATTAGTTCAGATTAGTTAAATAGTTAAATTAGTTAAATTAGTCAAATAGTTAACTAATCTGGAAGCTTTGGCCAAAAGGGAAATGGTCAAAATACTTCAGTTGTCTTAATACTGATGAATTTTCCAGTCTTACATGGGATGAGTGAACTGGGAGGGAGTATAATAGCATCATTGCATTCAGTTAAAGCTAAAATAGAATAATAAGCATATTAACAAAATGCATTTGAGATTCACAGAACTCTTTGGTCAAAACAACTTAGCTAGATATGGAATGTTCTTGGTGCCTTCAGATCATCCGTTTCACTGTCTTTTCATTCTCCCATTGTTTTGGGACATAAGATCGTCATTCTCAAGCATAGGCAGCAAAAGGAAAGAACTGGTCAAGTACCATCAATTTGAAGAGTCTGTCTAGTCAGAAGCTTTCTGCTAAATATGGCAGGTTGGGAAAGCAATACTTTCAGTACCTGAGGAAAAGATAAAGCTTCAATATCTAGGCAAGTTTTATAGGTGCATCAGGCATCAGACAGAGACCAGGGGATTTAGCTAAGGTTAAGTAGAAGAAACAGAAAGTGTCATGAGTCTAGGCAGTCGAGGAAGAGGCTGAATACCAGGGGAGTCAGTATGCATAGATAGTATTACTGTTGAAGTTCTTGAGCAGAGAACATCTTTTTTTTTCTTTGAATTGCTCGCTAGATGTGAGTGCCTCTCACCATTGATTATAGCCGGAAGGAGGTCAGAGTTCTGTACCTGACCTTTGCTCCTGATGGATACAAGAAAAATGTGGTACTGGGATGATTGAAATGCTCTGACAATAGTATAGACACAGCCTTAAAGTTAGGGACAGAAGAAAAATTGGGAGGAAATATGCCACAAGGGAAAGAACATTTTAGCTGGAATTAGAGAATACTCACTGTCTATGTGACCTTAGGTAAGTCAGTTACTCTCTTAAAACTCAGTTTCCTTATGCATAAAATGAGGGAGTTAGAAATCTTTGAAGTCCCTCTTGTTATCTATACTCACAAACAGTGGAGATTTTGTGTCCATCAGGACAAAAAAAAGTAACACACTCACTAGTGATTTTACCTTGGGGAAAATCAGGCTAACTAAAATAAGACTCTACATATAATATGTTCTATTCCAATTGCAAAAAAATTCCCTGATATTAGGTACTTTATAAATGAGATTCAAGAGCCACAAATGATACAAACAAACAAACAAACAAATAAATAAATATAATTATCCTTTGGGGTTTTCCTGCCTTACTTGAGGATAACTTTGCCTATTCTGATATCACATTTTACAAATTTCCAAATAGTCTCCAGTCATGCTAAGACCTTAATGATTCTGATTTTCAGGATAGACCTTAGGTTTGTGGCTTATCTGAAAGACAGCCCTGCCAGCAGCACTTTCCAATGGAAACAATTGTAAATATAGCATAAAACTATTCACTTTCAAGGCTTTAAACATTGTTGTTGTTTTGGGAAAGTAATTGGTTTTTCTCTTTCTCTCATTCTTTTTCCCCTCCCAATGCTCAATGCAATCTATATTGCCTGGAAGCCAGACTCTGAATGAAGCAGATGCTCCAAGTTTAAATTCTAATCTGAAAGAAAAGTTGTTTCCTAGCAACAGAAACTATGAAAACTTCAAGTGCACCTCTTATATAGCTAAAGGTTTCTCCTGCTTTATTTCTTCATTCACTGGATGGGTTGTTAAAAAGATCATTGTATCAATGATATTTGGATTTGAAGATATATTGATAAAGATGGTACTTTGATATATATATCTTAAATCTCAGTTTCCTCACCCATAAAATGAAGGACGTAGAAAAATCATCTTTGAAGTCCCTCTTGTTATCTATATTCACAGACAGTGGAGTTTCTGTGTCCATTAGGACAAAAAAAAAGTAACACACTGACTAGTGATTTTAACTTATGGAAAATCAGCTAAAATTAGACTCTACATATAATACATTCTATTCCAATTACAAAACAATTCCCTCATATTAGGTACTTTATAACTGAGATATAAAAGAGAGATGTATCAAAACCAGCTCCATTGGTTTTAAGCTATTATTTTGTAAAAGTTTTCACTGCCAAAATTTCAAAATATTTACATTTAGGGAGGTATAAATGAAAAGCTTAGGCATGGGCATTGAGTTTTTATCAAGGCCATTTGGAGATACAGACTTTTTGGGGCTAGGAAATAAAAGCAAGGTATAAGTATTTATATGTTTTGTTTTGTTTTGTTTGGATGAGGAGGAGGAGGAGGAGGATATTTATGTCAGGTGAGTGTATTATCTCCAATTTACCAATGAGGCAACTGAGACTGATAAAGATTAAGATAATTGCTCAAGGTCACATAGTTAATGAAAGTCTATGATGGACCTCAAAATTCTACCTTCTTGACTACAAATCCAGCAATCAATTCACTTTGCCACCTAGCTGAAACCTGGAGGTCATTCACAGTAGTCTTTTTCCTCTTTCCCAGATTTCAAGGATATGTCAACATGTGACAATAAGGTAGAGTGTTGAATTAAATATCTGTGTAACAGACTAAAAGCTTTACTATTCAGTGTCTATTTGTTTTTGCACAGAAAGAAAATTTTTGTTACAAAGATGTCAAAATCTAAGAAATGGAACACTCTTACTTCATTTTAATTTGTTAAAGCATTCTATGAAGTATTTTAATCTTACCGCTGCTCTCATGGCAGGGAACTAGTGACAGGTTATAATAATCAGAAATTTGAATAAAAGTACAAGAGCTTTGGGTTTGGTTCTAATTATTGAATTTTGCTAACTGATAGTTTTAAAAATGTCTTGATCCTTTGTTCAGGTACACATGATGTCTAAGACATACTGCTCAGCATTCAAACATATGCTGATTTGTCTCATTTACTAAACCAATTTCTGATGCATCCATTTTGTAATATAATTTTATATTTATATAATGTGTTATTATAATATAATATACTTTGTAATATATGTATAATATAGAATCTATATAAACTATATTATTATATATAACTATATATTAACATATAGTATTTATATTGATATAATATAATTTTATAAAGATCATAATTGTTAGATAAAGTACATTTTATTCCAACTCAGAATTACAAAGCATACTAATATTTGTTCAGTTCTCATGATTATTATGGAATCCCACCTGGAACAAAGATCTTTCCCCAATGCTTTTGGAGACAACAAAGGTTTAGCAAAGAGCCACTAGGGAGTTCAGAGAAACTGTTTGTTTCTGGACATAAAAATAAATGCCCTAACTTTCAAAGAAGTATTAATGAAGGTTCTGGGATATCCATTTGCGTTTTTTTTAAATAATTAAGCTCATATACACTAAATTTTAAAAACTCCACCCTACTCTTGGATATAATTGTGATGGGTTAATAATAGCTACTAATTTGTCCAAAATTTTTGTTGTGAAATTTTAAACAAGCTGACCATTTCAGGGTGGTAGTATTTAATATTTTACATTTTTTAAATATCTATTTTCTATCAGAAAAAGAATATGTATAAGATAAAATTTAATTTGTACAAGGTTAATTGTTATTTGATTCCAAAATTTCATATTAAAGGTCAAGAGAACAGAGCAACCAAGAACTCCCACCATAACACTTTATGGACTTATAGCATTTATTATGATATCTATATCTATATATACACACAGATACATACACATGCACACATAGAGTACAAATAAATATAAATATATATAAATATTTGTCTATATCTTTGTCTCCGTATTTCTGTATCTATGCCTATACATACACATAGACATATGTCTATATCTATATCTATCTACCTATCTATATCTATCTATTTATCTACATATCTCCAGTACAAATTAAAGGCTTAGTGAGATTTTATTTGTACTTTATATTTATTCATAAACGATCTGAGGCAAGAGAAAACAAAGATTTATTTTAAAATTGAGAATCTAAACAATGATGACTGAAGTGCTACCTATACAGGATGGGAAAAGGAAAATCACAGCAACAGAGAAATTAGTCCACAGCTCCTCTAGGTCTGTCTTCCAGTAACTCTATTCAGACTTCAATAACTTAAGAACCACTTCACTGCTGAATGGAGTCACATAGGGTCTGAAAATTGTAAAACATATTTAACTTCATGAAAGGCTATGCTGAACTGCATGTGGTTTAAGAGAAGACCTTGCAAGAAAAATACCAGGGAGTATATTTAGAAAAGACTGCCTGAGGTTTGCACAAAATAACTCCCAAAATGGAAGCATTAGGAGAGCTCCTTTAGTCCCCAGTCAAATAGGAATCTATTGAATCATTGAACTTCCATAAGGAGAAATTGACCCCTAAACCAAATAGATAGATTGATAGTTCTGTAAACTCCCTTGATGAGGTAAGGATAGATTAATTCTATGAATTTCTGTTTGTATCTGAATGGATACAGAACTCTGGGACTGGCATACTATGTGAAACAAATGGTACTTAAGAATAAACTGGGAGAAAAGAAAAATTGACTCTGGGGAAAATTTACTCTTTGGCTCTATCCTACTCAGGTGGGTAGAAGGGCTTCTGGTTGGATTACAATGTTCAGGCAGATTCTGGTAGAGGTGAGCCATACAGCCAATCTCTGTAGAACAAATGATAATTCACACACACACACACACACACACACACACACACACACACACACACCTGGAGAAAACCCTTAACTTTTTTTTGCAATAAACCATAATTTGTTCGATGTTTGACTGGAAAATATGATAGTTGCAAGCTGATTCTCCAAATCATTAAGGCTTAAAAATTCTAGATTGGTATTCTAAGCTGACTGATCTGAGAATGTATTGAGCTTCTACACTGTAACCAAGATAACTATCTATGAGAATTAGACTAATTGGGTAAAATTGTAAGAAGTGGATATATGAACTTTTAACATGACTTTTTAGACCCAAAGGAGAAAGAGGAGGAAAAAGAAAGACAGAGAGAAAGACAGAAAGATGGAAAGAGAGAGAGAGAGAGAGAGAGAGAGAGAGAGAGAGAGAGAGAGACAGAGAGAGAGAGAGAGACAGAGACAGAGAGAGACAGAGAGAGAGAGGAAGGAAGGAAGGAAGGAAGGAAGGAAGGAAGGAAGGAAGGAAGGAAGGAAGAGAAGCAGTGTACTCTTTCAGGGGATGAAAACAGAGAAAACAGTAGCACAGACAGAGAAGGAAAGAGAGGGGGAAGTGGGATGCAATAAAGCTCAATTCAGGCATAGCTTTTAATGGGCTATAGTGACCTTTATTTTCTCCAGGATGGGGAAGTAAAAAGTAATTTCTGCCTTAAGAAAACAATCAAACATTCAAAGAAAAGGTTCCTCAGAGGTTTTATAGTATGTGTGAAGGAATTGCTAGTAAGAAGTAATGTAGTATTATATGAAGAACTTGGAATCACTACAGACCTGGGTTCAAATTAGCTCTGAAAATGTTATTACTTGTTGTGTGACCATGGACAAGTCACTCTATATCATCATGCCTCAGATTTCTCATCTGTTGGTAGGGATATGAATACAAATACTACATTATTTACATAGTTGCTTTGAGGTTCATAAGCTATAATTACTTTGTAATGTGTTTTATAAATCTTAAAAAGAGTAATATGAGTGTCAGCTATTATCACTCTTTCTGAAGAATGGAAAAATTAAAGACCAGTAAGCTGAATCAATGATACATACAAAAGTAGTTACATAAGAAAAAGATTGACGCGAACAAGGGAGTTTAAAGGAGCAAGAAAATATGTGAGCAAATTCTATATTTTGTTCAATCTGACAATTAGAACTAGAGAGAGGAACTGGGGGGACAAATTTGTAAATTCCTTCATTGATAATGAATTTCTTTTTATACCCATAGGTAGTTCATAAATCAATTAACAAAACTATACATTTTGTGCCTACTATTTCCCAAGTTCTCCATTATACTGCTCAGGGAAATCAAGGCCATGAATAAATGGTGATTACTACCCTCACTTCATCCCTATCAAATCCCTTTACATATAATATGAATCCAACAAATTATTTTTGAATGATTCCATTACATTTGTACTCAATTTGCTATTTCCCCCTCCATATCTATGCAGAAGTTGTAGGAAAAGTGTATTCATGTCTGAAAAACAATAAGTCTAATTTCATTTCTAAGCGAATTATTTCTTTTCTCTTATAATGACATTCTAAATGTCATTTATCATGTACAAAGAACAGCTGAATAGTTCATGTTTGAAATGAAAAATAAAAAACAAATTTTAAAAAAATTAGAATGGCACTTCAAAACCTTTGAAGAAAAAAAAAGAGGAAGTAAAATATGTGAGATAAGACAATAAGAGTTAGTTGGGTTTGAAAAAGATCTCAGATTATTCAATGTAAAACACAGTCTGTAGCATCATATTGTTTATTATTGACATGAGGAAATGGAGAGCACACTGATTTGCATGGTTGAAATCCACAAATTTAATTGTTGTTGTTGTTGTTGATGATGATGATGATGATGATGATGATGATGATGCAATTTTTAAAGACTGAGTATCCTTGTCTCAACTGGGTTGCAAGTGCAATGGCTGCTAATCAAGGCTCTGATATAATTCTGATTATAGAGAAGCCTTGGATTGTTCTGTTTTCTGACCTGGTCTGATTCATACCTCCTTAGTCAAAATGTTTTTTTTTTTCCCTTACTCTGTTCCTGCTACCCAGTTTGAGGCTTAATATATCAATGCCAACTTTAATGCAGACATTTAATTAGCTTAACCCATGAAGCTCAGAAATCTGGATCTCAAGAGGTTCACCAGCCTCAGCCTCCAAGAAGCAGAGATTCCAGGTGTGTTCCACCATGCCTTGCTCCCAAGTTGATTTTTAAGTAGGTCATTTTTGTGTCATTTAAAAATATGTTTTCTTTTAGAGTGTTTTCTCACAATTAACTTTTCTCCATTTAAACATCTATGGCAATAGGCTATATTTGTATGGTTACAAAGAAAATACATTGCTAAGTATAAGATGGTCTAAGCAGTCATGGGTAACAGGAGTTCCTTCTATCAATTATCCAATGAGTACTTCTTGACCATCAGCTCAGTACAATTCATTCATTCATACTCATTTTCCCAGCTCTGGAACCTTCCAAAATCTGTTATCACTGTTTCTGTCCTTCTCTATGCAATTTAATATGCTCCACGAATTCTAAACTCCACTCATCTGGACAAATATCTTGCCCCAAAATGTATGAGTGGATACTACTGCTCTCTCTCTTTCACTCTCTCCCTCTCTCCCTTTCTCTCCTCTTCCTCCCCCATCCTTCCTCTTTCTTTCCTCCCTTCCCCTATCTGCATTAACTTTTAAGAACTGTACAATGACCTGATGTCAGCTTACTATTTAGTTCAAGGAATATGGTAATCTCAGATTTATCTAAGAGATAAGATGGAAATTTGTCTCTGAGCTATAAATCACAGACTTTAAGTCAGATATCAAGCATCCTTTATATTTATCATCAGTACATCACACAGCATGTATTCAATGAGAATCAGGTCTATTCTAGTTCCTTGTGAAAAGGACCAGGGATACAAAGACATATGCAATAGAGAGATCTGACATCATATCCTTTTTCTCTTTTATTCTATTTTATTTTTTCAATAAAAAATCTAAAAATCTGCTTGGTATTGTCTAAGAAATAGAGTGGTAGATCAGTGGAATAGGTTAAATATGCAAGACACAGTAGTCAATGACTATAGTAATCTATTATTTGATAAGCCCAAAGACCCCAGCTTCTGGGATAAGAACCCACTCTTTGAAAAAAAACCGCTGGGAAAACTGGAAAAGAGTATGGCAGAAAATAGGCATAGACCCAAATCTCACACCATATACCAAAATAAACTCAAAATGGGTTCATGATTTAGATATAAAGTCTGATACTATAAGCAAACTAGGACAACAAGAAATAGTTTACCTATCAGATCTATGGAGAACTGAAGAATTCATGACCAAACAGGAGATAGAGAACATTATGAAAAGCAAAATGGATAATTTTGATTACATTAAATTGAAAAGTTTTTGCACAAACAAATCCAATGCAACTAAGATTACAAAGAAGGTAGAGAATTGGGAAAGAATTTTTAAAACCAGTCTCTCTAATAAGGGCCTCATTTCTAGAATATATAGAGAATTAAGACAAATTTATAAGAATACAAACCATTTCCCAACTGATAAATGGTCAAAGGATATGAACAGACAGTTCTCAGATGAAGAAATCAAAGCCATCTATAGTCATATGAAAAAAAAATTACTCTAAATCATTATTGATTAGAGAAAAGCAAATCAAAACAACTCAGAGGTACCACATCACACCTATCAGATTGGCCAACATGACAAAACAGGAAAATGAGAAATGTTGGAGAAGATGTGGGAAAATTAGAACACTAATGCATTGTTGGTGGAGTTGTGAAATGATCCAACCATTTTGGAGAACAATTTGGAACTATGCCCAAAGGGCTATGAAAATGTGCACACCCTTTGCCCCAGCAATAGCACTTCTAGGATTATATCCCAAAGAGATCATACAAATGGGTAAAGGACCCACATGTATGAAAATATTCACAGCAGCTCTTTTTGTGGTGGCAAAGAATTAGAAATTGAAAGGATGCCCATCAACTGGGGAAGGGCTGAGCAAGTTGTGCTATATGAATGTAATGGAATACTATTGTACTATAAGAAACGATGAAAAGGCTGACTTCAGAAAAACCTGGAAAGACTTATATGGTCTGATGCTGAGTGAAGTGAGCAGAACCAAGAGAAAGTTGTACACAATAACAGCCACATTATGCGATGATTAATATTGATAAACTTAACCATTCTCAGCAATACAAGGGTCTAAGACATCTCCAGAGGCCTCACGATGGAAAATGCTATCTACATCCAAAGAAAGAACTATGGAAGTTGAATCACTACCATTTTTTTCTTTTTTGTTGAGTTTTGTTTCATCTTTCTGATGGTTCCTCATATTGGTTTTAATTTTTACTTACAACTTCACTAATGTGAAAATATGTTTAATAGGAATATAAATATATAGCCTATATCAGATTGTGTGCTGTCTTGGGGAAGGTAGTGGGGAGGAAGGGGGGAAAATTTTAAATTCAAAAGCATATGGAAGTGATTGTTGATAAATCAAAATAAATTAATAAAATTAAAAGTGAAAAAAAATTCTAAAGTACTATAACATATTATTACTCTGGTGTAATCCTAGTCATTGTGATCAAAAGAGAGAACCAAATAACTTTTCTTTTGCATTACCCTTCTCAAACTATATATGCGTTAATTAAAGTTGTCTAAGGTACAACCACATGAGTTCCAAATAACTAGGGAAAGCCAGTATGGACTGTAGGATATATTTTTTGAAAAATTCTATGTCTCATGGTACATGAACATAATGGACAATGTTGTGCCATAAGAAAAAAAAGAAACATCTGGGTGGGGGGGGCAAAGAGAAAGGTCTCTTCTGATTCTCCTGCTCAGTTCTTGACATCCCTACTCTTTTTCAGTCTTTCCCAAAGATCTTATATGATCCTTTGAGAATTTCCAGGAATTACTTATATACTAATTCCAGTTCAAAAAACTTAAGTCTGCTTTCTAGCTTAGAGAATGCAATAGTCACAAATCGTTCTCAGGACTGAGGATAAATGCTTGTCTTTCTCACTTAAAAATCCCAAGACGTGAGTCTATTTGCAAGACCTTCTTTAAAATTATAAATGAAGTAAATATATGTGTGCATGAAATATTTACTAACATATTCCTAGCACTGTGCCAATTGATGCTACACAGCATAGCTATCTGAAGTTGAGTCTTGTTTTATTACTACACCCTAAACTCCACTGCAACTGCAGTATACATCTTTTCTAGAGGCTAGCATAGTGTTTTTCACCAAATACGTGTTTAATAAATGCTTCATTAAAAATTTGTATAGCTGTGAATGGGTTACTGGATCATACAAAGACTACCAATTTCTCAACTTTATGCAGAGATGCCTTTTTTAAAAATTAGTGTCATGTTCTTCCATACTTCCATAAAACAATCTATGCAAATAATGATCATAGTTTGTGCTTTATTCAAATAAAATTAATTAATAAAATTTTAGAAATATTGAAATATGAAATATGCAATTACATTAAGTAATGTTCACAACAATTTACTAATAAAATCACTAATAATTTTAAATTTATAAGTTTTACAAGGGGGCACAGCCAAGCTCACTTGCTTGAGCTCTCCCCCAAACCTCTTCAAATACTCATTAAAAAATGGCTCTAAACAAATTCTGAAGCAGCAGAAACCACAAAAAGATAGAGTGAAACAAATTTCTGGCCCAAGACAACCTGGATGGTTTATTGTAAAGGCATATCGCGCCGGGCTGGGAGCACAGGACGGCATGGACCCGCAGGCTGCAGCAAACCTGGAGCAGGCCTCAGAGGAATGAATCTCAGGCAGCTGTGGAGGTTTCTAGACTCCTCAATCCACAAATGCCAAAGACAACTTAGAAGGTCAGTGGGAAAAGTCTGTTTTTGTCGGTGCTGAGAGAGGAAGGCAGGGTCACAGCTCTATTCACCGAGAGTGTGACCCTAGGGGAGAGCAGCTGCTTCCTGAGCTTCTGGCCCATAGACTGAGGGGAAAGCCAGTGGCTGATCAGAGAGGGATTGCAGGGATCACTTTGCCAGTACTGAGGTAGCAATCTCTTGCTTTGCCCATGCTTGGATCTGGGTCACAGTTCTGGGCGGTGGTGATGGGGTGGGGAGGAACGTTGTCGTGGTAGAACTTGTAGCAGCTGTGAAGAGGAACCCCTCTTCACAGTTACAGGACAGAAAGGAGTACTTGTGGTCACAGGCCAGGAAAGAAGTAAACACTTAGCCCCTTATCATACCAACTTGGAAGAACTGAAAATTTACAGGTCCCTACAAGTATCTCTGAAAATATCTGTACAAACCCCTGAAGCTTGGGACAGTACATTCTCCACATTGGAAGCAGATTTGTACCTTAACAAAGAGTTTAAAACTCAAGTAATTGGCCGGAATCATGAGCAAGCAGTGCAAAAAGAGTCAGACCACATTATCTTATTATGGTGAAAAAGAAGATCAAAATATATAACCAGAATAAGACAACAAAGTCAAAGCTCCTACATCCAAAGCCTCCAAGAAAAATATGAATCAGTCCCAGGCCTTGGAAGAGCTCAAAAGGGATTTTGAGAAGCAAGTAAGGGAAGTAGAGGAAACACTAGGAAGAGAAATGAGAGTGAGGCAAGACATTTACAAAAAAAACCCCAAGTCAACAGCTTGCTAAAGGAGACCCCAAAAAATACTAAAGAAAATAACACCTTAAAAAATAGCCTAAACCAAATGGCAAAAGGGGTCCAAAAAGCCAATGAGGAGAAGTATGCCATAAAAAGAAAAATTGGCCAAATGGAAAAGGAAGTGCAAAAGATTACTGAAGAAAATACTTCCTTAAAAGTTAAAATAGACCAACTGGAAGCTACAGACGTTATGAGAAATCAAAACATGTAAAACAAATCCAAAAGAATGAAAAATTAGAAAACAATGTGAAATATATCTTTGGAAAAACAACTGACCTGGAAAATAGATCCAGGAGAGAGAATTTAAAAATTATTGGACTATCTGAAAGCCATGATCAAAAAAAAAAGAGCCTAGACATCATCTTTCAAGAAATTATCAAGGAAAACTGCCCTGATATATTAGAACCAGAGGGCAAAATAGAAATTGAAAGAATCCACCTGTCTCCTCCTGAAAGAGATCCCCAAAGGAAAACTCCTAGGAATATAGTAGCCAAATTCCAGAATTCCCTGGTCAAGGAGAAAATCTTACAAGCTGCTAGAAGGAAACAATTCAAGTACTGTGGAAACACAATCAGGATAACACAAGATTTAGCAGCTTCTACATTAAAGGACTGCAGGGCATGGAATATAATATTCTGGAGGGCAAAGGAGATAGGATTACTACCAAGAATCAAGTACCCAGCAAAACTGAGTATAATCCTTCTGGGGGAAAAAATGGTCATTCAGTGAAATAGAACACTTTAAAGCATTCTTGATGAACAGACCAGAGCTGAATAGAAAACTTGACTTTCAAATACAGGACTCCAGTGGAACATGAAGAGGTAAACAGGAAAGAGAAATCATAAGAGACTTATTAAGACTGAACTGTTTACATTCCTGCATGGAAACATGATATTTATAACTCATGAGACCTTTGTCAGTATTAGGGTAGTTGGAGGGGAAAAAAATATATGCATGTACATATATATATATATATATATATATATATATAATATATATATAGAGAGAGAGAGAGAGAGAGAGAGAGAGAGAGAGAGAGAGAGAGAGAGAGAGAGAGAGAGAGAGAGAGAGAGAGAGAGAGAGGGAAAGAGACAGACAGAGAGAGAGAGACAGACAGAGAGAGAGAGAGGGCACAGAGTGAGTTGAAGATTAAGGGGTCATATGTGGAGAATAAAATGAAGGGATGAGAAAGGATTATACTTGGAGAAGAAGAAAGGAACAGGTAGAATGGGGTAAATTATCTCACACACACACAAAAAAAAAAAAACAGAAAAGAAAAGAAATGTATCCTACAGTGGAGGGGAAACAGGGGAAGGTGAGAGGGAATAAGTGAATCTTATTCTCATAGGATTTGGCTTAAGGAGGGAATAACATACACATTCAATTGGGTATCGAAATCTGTCTCACCGTACAGGAAAATAGGGGGAGAAGCAGACCAGAGAGCAGGAGGATGATAGAAAGGAGAGAAGATTGGGAAAGGGGGTAATCAGAAGCAAATACTTCTGAGGAGGGACAGGGTCAAAAGGAAGAATAGAATAAATGGGAGGGCAGGGTAGGATTAAGGGAAATAGAGTTAGTTTTTCACAACATGTCTACTGTGGAGGTGTTTTGCATAACTGCACATGTACAACCTATGTTGAGTTGCTTGCCTTTTCAATGAGGGTGGTTGGGGAGGGAGGAAGAAAGAAAATTTGAAACCTAACATTTTAAAAACATGTATTTAAAAAATATATTTTCACATGCTACTGGGAAATAAGAAATATAGAAAATGGGATACAGAAGTCTGTCCTGCCCTACAGGAAAATAGAAGGGCAAGGGGATAAGAGAAGGGGGGAAGAGATAGAAGAGAGGACAGACTAGGGGAAAGGATATTAAGAATGCATGCCATCTTGGGGTGGGGGAAGGGGTGAGATGGGATAAAAATCTGGAATTCAAAAACTTGTGGAAGTGAATGTTGAAAAGTAAAAATAAATAAATTTATATTTAAAATAATTTGTAAGTTTTACAAGTAATTGCCAAGATAAAAATAAATATTTTATATAATGACCTTGGTTACTATATTATAATGATGGGTAAATATGTTTTTCATGAAAAGTTTCTCAAAAAGTGGTAAGATTGCTGATATTGCTCTTCTTAATTCTTTTTTAAACAATAATTGAGATTTTAAAATGTCTTTTTAACAGCTATGTTACTAAAAACTCATTTTGCAGTAAGGTGTTATGAGTAAGAATAAAATTAGTATCATTTTAAATGATAAACAAGGGGACTCTTTATTCACACATAAGCAAAACATAGTAAGAATTTCAATTTCCAGTACTCCTTTCAACCTAGAATCTTAAGGCATTACTTACTATATACTATTCAAATTCAAATGGAGTAAGATTCTATGATTAGTTTGTATATGGCAATTTGTAAAATTGCAATTTGTGTTTAGAAACATTGTCATTTAATTACTTAAATTATTTAAAATAAAATGGTAACTCCTTTTGTAGAGTGATTAAGGGATTAGCCGGTTTTTATTTCTTCTAATTTGTTTCATATGGTAGGCTTTTTTTTAAACTTTGGTAATACATGAGAGTGTTTTTTTTGTCAGATGCATTATCTACAAATCTAATTTTTTGGTGTTGTATTTTTTCCATCAGAGAATGCATATGTGGGCCTTTTTAAATCTGCATGCTGAGTCCACAGGTTCTCTTTCTGAAGGTGGATAGCATATTTCATCATTAGTCCTATGGAATTGTGGTTGGCCGCTATGGTGAACAGAATTACTAAGTCTTTCAAATCTCATATCACTACAATACTGCTGTATAAATCATTCTCCTGGCTCTACTCTCATCTTTTTTGTATCAATTCATGTAAGGCTTCCCAGTTGTTGTAGTTGCTGTTGTTTTTCCCTGAAGACATCTCTTTCATCATTTGCTATAGCATAATAATATTCTATCATATTCATATTCCATAATTTTTCCAGCTATATACCAAATGATGGACATCCTCTTAGTTTCTGATTCTTTGACACAACAAATAGAACTAGTGTAATTTTTTTGCACTTATCTTTTCCTCTATCTTTGCTTTATTAGGTGTATGTATTTAGAATGGTGTTACTGAGTCAAAGGGTAGGCATAGTTTGATATAGTTTTGGGTACAGTTTCTAATTGCTTTCACATATGGTTGAATCAGCTCATAGCACCACCAACAATGGTTTAATGTATTTGATTTTTGCCCATTCCTCCTGTATTTTTTTCCTATTTTTGTAAACCTTAGTCAGTTTGATGGGTTTGAGATGGTACCTCAGGGTTATTTTGATTTTCATTTCTTATTATAATTGATTTAGAGAAAGTTATCACATAGGTATTGATAGCCTTGATTTTATCTTCTGAAGACTGTCTATTCATATCTTTTGACCATTAACCAGTTGAGGAATGGTTCTTGTTTTAAATTTCACTGAACTCTCTTCATGTTTTAGAAATGAGACTTCCATCAAAGAAACTTGCTAAAAGGAATTTTGTTTCCTACTTTTCCTCCAATTTTAGCTGCATTGTTTTTTATTTCTGTAAAAACTTTTTTTTTAATTTTGCATAATCAAGATTATCCATTTTACTTCCTATGAACCTCTCTATCTTTTTTGTGGTCATATACATATATCTAACAGGTAATCTCTTCCTTGTTATATTTGCCTTTGATATGACCAAATCATGTACTCATTGTGAACTTGAGTTGGACTATGGTGAGATGTTAGTCTATGCTAGTTGTGCCAGACTACTTTCAAGTTTTCCCAACAGTTTATATATGTGTGTGTGTGTCTATGTGTCTGTGTGTCTGTGTCTGTGTGCCTGTGTCTGTGTGTGTCTGTGTCTGTTTCTGTGTCTGTGTATATATAACAAATAAGGAGTTATTGCTCTAATAACTGGGATCTTCACATTTATCAAACACTAGGCTACTGTACTCATTTGCTTATGTATGTTGAGTACTTAATCTGTTCCACTGACCAATCTCTCAATACTAAATTATTTTTGATGATTGCCTTTTTTTTGTTAGAGTTTGAGATCTGGCAATGCTTGGTCACTTTTTTTCTTTTTATACCATTGACTCATGTGATATTTGTGATACTTTTCTTCCCTTAGATGAATTTTGGTATGATTTCATCCAGTTTTACAAGGTAATTATTTGGCAATTTAATTGGTATGGCACTGAATAACTAATTTAATTAACATAGCATTGTCATTTCATTATAAAAAGTGACATTTAATTTGTCCATCTAATAGTATTTTAATTTTCCAATTACACCTAAACATAGCTTTCAACATTCACTTTTATAAGATTTTGAATTCCAATTTTTTTCTCCCTCTTTTCCATTCCCCCTCCCAAAGACAGCAAATAATCTGATATAGGCTATATATGTACAATCACATTAAACATATTTCCACATTAGTCATGCTGTAAAAGAAAAATCAGAACAAAAGGGAAAAGCCACAAAAAAACAAAAGAAAGTAAAAATAGTATGTTTTTATCTGCATTAAGATTCCATAGTTCTTTCTCTGCATGTGGATAACATTTTCCACCATGAGTCTTTTGAAATTGTCTAAGATCATTGAATTGCTGAGAATAGCTAAGTTAATCAAATTTGATAATTGCACAATGTTCATGTTACTGTGTACAATGTTTTCCAGGTTCTACTCACTTTACTCACCATAAGTTCATGTATGTCTTTCCAAGTTTTTCTTTTGACCACCACATTCCTCAATCTACCCTACTTTCTATCACCACCCTCCCTTTTATTTTTCCCCTTTCGCCTCCTACTGCCTATAGGGAAAATTAGATTTCTTTACCTGAGTATGTTATTCCCTCCTTGAGTCAAATCTTATGATAGTAAGGTTTAAGCAATGCTCATCTCCCTCCCTTCTTTCCCTCTATTATAATATATTGTTGTGCCTCTTAATGTGATATAATTTCCCCTTTTCTGCCTCCCCCTTTATTCTTGTCCCATTATAATCCATTTTCACCACTTAATTGGGTTTTTTATCATCACATCAAAGTCAACTTGAACCCACCCCTTCTGTGTATGTGCATCCTATCTAAATGTTGTAATAAAGCTATGGTTCTCAAGAGTTATAAGTATCATCTTCCCATGTAGGGATGTAAATAGTTTGTCCTTATTGAATAATATGTTGTTGTTTTTTTTTCCCTTTCCAGTTTATCTTTTTATGCCTCTCGATTCTTGTATTTGAAGATCAAATTTTCTGTTGAACTTTGGTCTTTTCATCAGGAAGGTTTGGAAGTCCCCTATTTCACTGAATGTCCATGTCCTCCTCTGAAAGATTATGCTTAATTTCACTGTGTAGTTGATCCTTGGTTGTAATCCAAGCTCCTTTGCCTTGCAGAATATCATATTCCATGCCCTATGATCTTTTATGGTAGAAGCTGCAAGGTCCTGCGTAATCCTGACTGTGGTTCCATGATATTTAAATTGTTTTTTTTCAGGCTGTTCATAGTATTTTCTCTTTGGAACTTGGCTACTGTATTCCTTGGCATTTTCAATTTGTGATCATTTTTAGGAGGTAATCAGTAGATTCTTTTGATGTTTATTTTACCCTCTAGATCTAGAACTTCAGGGCAGTTTTCCTTGATGATTTCCTGAAAGATACTACTTGGTCTCTTTTTTTATTCATGGTTTTCAGGTAGACCAATGATTTTTAAATTTTCTCTCCTGGATCTATTTTCCAGGTCAGTTTTATACCAATGAGCTATTTTATCTTTTTATCTATTTTTTCTCATTCTTTTGTTTCTTTTTGACTTATTCTCACTCTCTCACAGAGTCATTAGCTTCCACTTACCCAATTCTAATTTTTAACAAATTGTTTTCTTCTATTAGATTTTGTACCTCTTTTTTTCCATTTGACCCATTTTACTTTTTGAGGAGTTGTTCTCCATGGTGAGTTTTTATGCTTCCTTTTCCATTTGGCCAATTCTGCTTTTTAAGGAGCTGTTTTCTTCAGTGTACTTTTTTCCACCATTTAACCATTTTCTCTTTCTTTAGGCAACTGGGGTTAAGTGGTTTGCCCAGGATCACACAGCTAGTAAGTGTCAAGTGTTTGGTCTGAGGCCACATTTGAACTCAGGTCCTCCTGACTTCAGTGCTCTATCTACTGTGTCTCCCAGCTGTCCCAGGCCAATTGTATTTTTTTAAGGACTTGTTTTCTACCGTTAATTTTTGTCCTTCCTTTTCCAAGCTATTGACTCTCTCTTGCATGCTCTCATTCCTTTTCCCAATTTTTCTTCCACCTCTCTCATTTGACTTCTATTTATTTATTTTTTTAATTATTTATTTTTAGTTTTCAACATTTACTTCCACAAGATTTTCAGTTCCAAATTTTCACCCCAAATTGCCCCACCCACACCACAAGATGGCATTCATTCTGAATATTCCTTCCCCTGGTCTGCCCTCTCTTGCATCTCTCCCCTTCTTCTCTTATCCCTTTCCCCTTCTATTTTCCAGTAGGGCAGGATAGACTTCTGTACCCCACTTCCTGTATTTCTTATTTCCCAGTTGCATGTGAAAACATTTTTTTTAAACATATGTTTTAAAACTTTGGTTTCCAAATTGTCTCCCTTCCTCCCCCTCAACAACTTCATTGAAAAGGCAAACAACTCAATATAAGTTATACATGTGCAGTTATGAAAAACACTTCCATAGTAGACATGTTGTGAAAAACTAAGTCTATTTCCCTTAATCCTATGCTGCCCTCCCATTTATTCTATTCTTTCTTTTGACCCTGTCCCTCCTCAGAAGTATTTGCTTCTGATTATCCCCTTTCTCAATCTGCCCTCCTCTCTATCATCCCCCTGCTCTCTTGTCCCATTCTCCCCCAATTTTCCTGTAAGGTAAGACAGATTTCCATATCCAATTGAATGTGTATGTTATTCCCTCCTTAAGCCAAATCCTATGAGAATAAGATTCACTCACTCCCTCTCACACTCCCCCATTTGCCCTTTCTTTTTTCTTTTCTTTTTTTTTGTGAGATAATTTACCTCATTGTGCCTCTCCCCTTCTCGTAGTACAATCCTCTCTCATCCCTTAATTTTATTTTCCAGATATGACCTTTTAATCTTCAACTCACCCTATGCCCTCTCTCTCTCTCTCTCTCTCTCTCTCTCTCCATATATATATATATATATATATATATATATATAATATATATATATATATATATATATATATATATATATATATATATATATATATATATATATATATATATATATATATATATATATATATATATATATATATATACACACACATACGTACATACACACATATAGTTTTTTTCTTCCAACTGCCCTAATACTGACAAAGGTCTCATGAGTTATAAATATCATCTTTCTATGTAGGAATGTAAACAGTTCAATCTTAATAAGTCTCTTATGATTTCTCTTTCCTGCTTACCTCTTCATGTTCCACTGGAGTCCTCTATTTGAAGGTCAAATTTTCTATTCAGCTCTGGTCTTTTCATCAGGAATTCTTGAAAGTCCTCTATTTCACTGAATGACCATTTTCCCCCCAGAAGGATTATACTCAGTTTTGCTGGGTAGGTGATTCTTGGTTGTAATCCTATCTCCTTTGCCCTCCAAATATTATTCCATGCCCTGCGGTCCTTTAATGTAGAAGCTGCTAAATCTTGTGTTATTCTGATCATGTTTCCACAGTACTTGAATTGTTTCTGGCACCTTGTAATGTTTTCTCCTTACCCTGGGAAATCTGGAATTTGGGTACAATATTCCTAGGAGTTTTCCTTTGGGGATCTCTTTCAGGAGGAGATCTGGGATTCTTTCAATTTCTATTTTGCCCTCTGGTTCTAATATCAGGGCAGTTTTCCTTGATAATTTCTTGAAAGATGATGTCTAGGCTCTTTTTTTGATCATGGCTTTCAGATAGTCCAATAATTTTTTAATTCCCTCTCCTGGATCTATTTTCCAGGTCAGTTGTTTTTCCAATGAGATATTTCACATTGTTTTCTAATTTTTCATTCTTTTGGATTTGTTTTGCAGTGCTTTGATTTCTCATAAAGTCTGTAGCTTCCAATTGCTCTATTCTAATTTTTAAGGTAGTATTTTCTTTAGTAGTCTTTTGGACTTCCTTATCCATTTGGCCAATTTTTCTTTTTAGGGCATTTTTCTTCTCATTGGCTTTTTGGACCTCCTTTGCCATTTGGGTTAGGCTATTATTTAAGGTGTTAATTTCTTCAGTATTTTTTGGGTCTTCTTTAGCAAGTTATTGACTTGTTTTTCATGATTTTCTTGTATCACTCTCATTTCTCTTTCCAGTTTTTCCTCTGCTTCCCTTACTTGCTTCGCAAAATCCCTTTTGAGCTCTTCCAAGGCCTGGGACTGATTCATATTTTTCTTGGAGGCTTTGGATGTAGGAGCTTTGCCTTTGTTGTCTTATTCTGGTTATATACTTTGATCTTCTTTTTCACCAAAATAAGATAATATGGTCTGACTCTTTTTGCACTGCTTGCTCATGATCCCGGCCAATTACTTGAGTTTTAAACTCTATGTTAAAGTACGAATCTGCTTCCAATGTGGAGAATGTACTGTCCCAAGGTTCAAGGGTTTGTGTAGCTCTTTTCAGAGATACTTGTAGGGACCTCTAAATTTTCAGTTCTTTCAAGGTGGTATGATAAGGGGAGAGGTGTTTACTCCTTTCCTGGCCTGTGACCACAAGTACTCCTTTCTGTCCTGTAACTGTGAGGAGGGGTTCCTCTGTATAGCCACTACAAGATCCATCATGCCAGCGTTCTTCCTCACCCCAGTACCACCACCCGCAACTGTGACCCAGATCCAAACATGGGGAAAGCAACAGATTCTTGCCACAGCACTGTCAAAGAGATCCCTGCAATCCCTCTCTGATCAGCCACTGGATTCCCCCTCAGTGTGTGGGCCAGAAGCTCAGGAAGCAGCTGCCCCCCCCCAGGGCCATGCTCTTGGGGAATGAAGCTGAAACCCCACCTTCCTTTCTCATCACCGACAGAAACAGACTTTTCCCACTGCCCTTCTAAGTTGTCTTTGGCATTAGTAGATTGAGGAGTCTGGTAACCTCCACAGGTGCCTGAGATTCAGTCCTCTGAGACCTGCTTCAGGTTCACTGAGGCCTGCGCACACACACTGTGCTGCACTGCACTCCCAGCCCGTTGTGATACACCTTTCTGATCAATCAACCAGGTTGTCTTGGGCTGGAAATTTGTTTCACTCTGTTTTTTTGTGGGTACTGCTGGTTCAGAATTTGTTTAGAGCCATTTTTTATGAGTATTTGGAGGGGTTTGGGGGAAGAGCTCAAGCAAGTCACTGCTTTCACTCTGCCATCTTGGCTCCGCCCCAACATTATTTGACTTTTAAAATCCTTCTTTAGCTATTCCAAGAAGGCTTTTTGGGTTTCAGACCAGTTCATAATCCCTTTTGTGGTTCCAGATGTGGGTTTATTGATAGTGTTGTCCTCTTCTGAATGCTTGCCCTAATCTTCACTGTTCCCATTATAAGAATATGTGGTATGTTTCTTTTTACTCATGGTGTTTGCTTATTTCCTGGGCTTTAAAAAAAAATGAGCTCTCCTGCTGGAGAGCAGGGGCAACTCACCCAAGCTTCTTGTGCTGAGAGTCTGGGGCCTGATCACTGGCATTGTGTGATGGGGTCTTAGGTGTTGTCAGTTGGAGGCTGTAGAGTTTTAGTATCTCACCTGGTTTGGTGCTAGGATCAACAACACTGGAGCTCCAGGGCTAGGGGTGCAGATTCTGGCCCCCAGAGGAAGACTGCCTACCCAGGCTTTGTATTTCTTTCTTTGGCTCCTGCTCACCCAGGCCTTGCTTAGGAATGTTTTGCTTCTGGAGGATGTCTTTCAGTTTGTAACTTTACCTCTTGGACTTGTTCTTCCCAGAGTTTTGCTGAGGCACTGGGAAACTTGGCTGCAGGAGAACATCTTGGTAAATAGTGGTTTGCTTACCCAGTGTTCACTGGTTCCCCTGTCCATGCTGAGGCACTCAGGGGTCCTCATGTTGGTGCTTGCCAGCTCACCTAGGGATTTCTGCTAGCTTGTTGGGATGCCTCCCATTCTGTATTGCTCCCCTTCCCCCAAAGCAAGAGGGGACTTTCCCATTAATCCTTCCAGCTCTCTGAGTTACAAAACTGCTGCACCCCATTTCTCTGCTGGCTCAGCTGTTCCAGGGTATTTCCTGGGGTAATATTTTCCAGGTTTTCAGGGGTCAGTAAGGGAGATGATAACAACTTCTTACTCCACCATCTAAGCTCCCGGGAGCAGAACCTTGATAACTTCTTGTAAGATGATTTCTAGGCTCATTTTTTGATCATAGCTTTCAGGTAGCACAATAATTGTTAAATTATCTCTCCTTGATCTATTTTTCAAACTCATTATTCTTACCACTTTAGTAGTTTTCTACTGTCAAGTTCTTCTTTTGTTGTTTGCTCATTTTTCCAGTCTATTTCTTGATTTTGAAATTTATTTCAAAGTTTGGCTCTGCTCATATGTGGTTGGAGTGGGGCAACAGACACTATTCCAACCTTAAGGTTTGTTTGTACTGCTGTTTTCAGAGCTAGTTCATTAGTTCTGCAAATTTTCAGTGTTTTGAAGGGATGCAGGGGGAGGTGAGGTCCCTTTTATCCTGGTCTGTGCTCTGGTCTTTACCCAGGAATGAGCCTGTTTCCCTGCAGCTAGCACTCCTCTTGGCCTGAAAATGTGACCTTGTCCCCATGCTCTTCTGCAACCACAAGTTCCAGTGTTTCTTTCTGCCTCAGAACTAGAACCAGGATCCCTGATCCCTTGTGGAGACCACAAGTCCTCCTCTCCATCCCAGAACTGCAACATAGAATTCTGCATGGTCAATAGAGTTGTCAATTACTATGAACTGCATCCAGTGCCATCAAAGGGTCCACTATAATCTCTGCCCAATTGTCCAACCTTCTTATTATTTCTAGTCTACAAGCTCCCAAAGCTGCTCCTCCTGTTATTGTGGCTGCCTTCAAGCCCTAGAACTTGTGCTATACTCACATCAGTTCCAAACTGCCCTCCACCCCAGTGTCACAGATCTCTCTTGCCAACCTCCTAAGTTGTCTCATCTAGAAAAATGTCTCATCCTGACCTTTTGTTGACACCACTGATCCAAAATTTGATTTGATTCATTATTTTAAAGTTGTTTAATTGGGAACATTGATAGTTTTTTCTGGTTGCTGATTCTATTCTGCCACCTTGACTCATATATAATTACTTTCTTCTTTCATTGTAGTCCTCCTCTTGTCTTCTTCTCTCCTCTCTTCCACCATTATGAATAGATAGTTCTGCCACCTCTCCATTGCTTCTGAAAATATCTAGTTCTACTCAGGCATCGGCCACCTTCTACATGAGATCTTTTGATTGTCCCCCAATTGGTAACATCTCTTATATACATTTACTTTTCTGCATAGATTCTGAGCCCTTTCTTCCCAGATTATCCCCAACAACTAGCACAGTGCTTGTAACATATGTTCTTAATAAATTGTTATGTTCAATAAACATGAATAAAATACATAATTTCACCAAGCTGAGTAATACAGATAATGTGTGGATTTCAATCATTAAGAGAAATAGATTAAATTTATATGATTTAAGATCATAGATTGAGAGCTAAATCAGACTTGAGAAATCATTTCTTTAAATAGCCTCACTTTCAGGTCAAGCATCTAGGGTCCTAAAAAGTGTAGAAAATTCCCTGAGTTTACACAGCTAATAAGTAGTCATGCTGTAATTCCAATTCAGCTTCTTTTACTCCACATCCAGTATGCTTTACACTATACCAACCTGAGTTGATCCTTGGAAGTAAGGAAGATTTGAAAAGGAAGAGAGAGGAAGGGGATGGTATTCTCATGCAATAGGAAAAAAAAACAAACTAGTGATCTGTGAAAAGATGTGTAAGTGAACTTGTTCCAAGAATGGATAAAGGTAGACCATGGTTAAAGAAGGAAAGATTTAGGGTGACCAAGAAGGCAGTGACCAGGACATTGTCCAGGGAAGTGACAAATGTAATTAATGACTATATTACTCAAGAGAAAAATCATATCCATTCCAAAGGTTATTTCATCAGCAAATTCTTCTTACGTATCTAGGTACTGTAATTATGGGTATCTCAAACCTGGGCTGGAGATTCAAAGCCTGAGGTGGACACAGGGGTACTCTTGTCACTAAGGGGCTCAATTCTTGGCTTTTGGGTACTTAATTTAGTCTTAATTGGAAACCTGATCCAAAGAGAGTGGATCAGGCTTTTCATGAACTCCCTGGCTTATTATTTCCCCATCCTAGAAGTCTTAGGGTAAATTTCCAAGTTTCATTATAATGTATGCCTAGGCTCTTCCTGAAAGGGATTGGGGGGTATACATTTTTTTTCTAGAAATAGTATTGCTGTACAAAATAACAGGTATCATGTATGAGATATCTAGTCATTTCTTTTACTACACAGAGGAGGGGAGGGAGGAGGAAATGGGGAGAGGGCTGAGTTTATGCTGCTAAAAGTCTAACTAGGCAGTCATTGAAGTAGCATCCACAATCTTCTGAAAAAT
Source organism: Phascolarctos cinereus (assembly GCF_003287225.1). Lineage (NCBI taxonomy): Eukaryota > Metazoa > Chordata > Mammalia > Diprotodontia > Phascolarctidae > Phascolarctos > Phascolarctos cinereus. The sequence goes on from NW_027555625.1 coordinate 100,150,573, forward strand.
TAAGAAAAGCCCAAAGTCAATGTCCAATGTGATTTACCTTTTTGCATGATCATTCACCAGTGTACATGTTTTAGATATCATGAATCATTAGTAAATACTTATATCTATCTTTCCATTTTCTCACTGTAGCCATCCATCTCAGTGAGCCACAGATATTTTGTTATGAGAGTAAATCATGTTATGGATTTGAACTTAAGTGTATATAGTTCTCTGGGAAAATTTCCAGTTACACAAACTAATTATCTGTATCACTATTAAGAGTTTAATGCAAAGGAGCCAGGTGGCACAGTGGATAGAGCACGGGCCCTGAAGTCAGGAGAACCTGAGTTCAAATCTGTCCTCAGATCAAACCCTTGACACTTACTAGCTGTGTGACCCTGGGCAAGTCACTTAACCCCAATTGCCTAAAAAAAAGAGTTTAATAATGCTAAGTATAAAGAGCCCTTCTTCCCATTGAGTCATGTGAAATGTTATACAAGCAATTAAAATTCAATAATAACAAATAAAAATTAAGAGACTGAAAATTGTATAATGTAAAAGCAAACATAACAAATTTGCATTAAGATAAAAATAAATCAGCCAACAAATTAACATGTACCCAATGCCAGTAATCCAATCAACCTGGGGCCACAGAGATTTCATTTCACAGATTCATTTTCTGCTTCTTTTTTAGTTTGGTTTTCATGGGAATCTGTGTGTATGTGTGTATGTGTGTGTGTGTTTGTGTGTGTGTGTGTGTGTATGTGTGTGTGGGGGGGGGAGGGAGGGAGGGAGAGACAGAGACAGACAGACAGATAGAGACATAGAGAATTTTCTAGCCCAAGGTAAAAATGGTATTAGGTGAAGATGAGGGAGGGTGAAGGTAGGAAGCAAAAATTTCTTGGAGAATGATTTTTTTTATTGATGAAACTAATGTAGTAAATGCTGTGCTCTACCACATGTAGCATGGGTATGTCATTTTGTGGCTAAAAAGGAGGCAGGACAGTTATCTCTAACCTCTTCTTTTCCTACTGTTCTCAAAGGAAGGCTTTAATTCCTGTCAGGAGGGGAAACAGCAGGTGGAAAGTAAGGGCTTATTTTACTCTCCTCAGAAATAAGGGATATCAAGCTAAAGATTTATCCGTCTGCTTCCTTATGTATTGTTAATGTAGAGAATGTAATTTCCAGGTTCAAGCTAAATTCTTATCCCTTGTCATTAAATGGGGAAATACAACCCTAAGCTTTATATCCAAGGCTTGACTTCCTTTCTATTAAATACCAGTTCCACAATGACCACACATAGTAAGTAGGAAATAAACCCATTTATCCAACTCAATTATAAAACAGAGATCAGAGAAAGTTTACATAGGAGCCTACAGACCAGACAATCCTCCACCTCCCCCCCAAAAAAAAGCTCTGTCACTGAGGCCAAGATAATTTACTCACCAGCGAGACTCCCAAACCTCACCCAAAGAGAAAATCCCTGAAGTCTCTAGTGTAACAAGCAGGGGATAGGGACAGGTTGGAGACTGCTAGCTTATCTCACATCAACGTATCAGTCTTTTCCATCAGCCACCTGAAGTGGGGATAGCATTGCCCATTTTCTTTCCCAGAACTGGAAGTATGAAGACATCAAAGAGACTGCTGATCCTAAAGAAGTTGATGAGACTGAAGAGTTGTCTCTCCTGCTCTCACCGACACTTCATCTCTCCTCATACAATGGGCATTGATATCTATCAATGAGGAAATAGTTGTTTACCAAGGGGCTTCAGGACTCATTTATACTAAAAGATGTGGCATAGGCCACACCAATAAGGTTTCCAGAGACTAGGGAAGAGAAGTGCTACCTAGAATTATTGTGGAAAAGAAGGGATTGTATATGTAAACTTTGAGGTAGAGAGTTCTGTTTCCCTCATGACTGAACATGAAAAAAGCTGAAATTCCTAAAGGAGAGAAATCTCCAGCTAGCTTACCAGGAAGAACACCATCATTGCTGGGACTGTGAATTGGAATGTGTTACAAAGTGATTTTATGGTTTCTCCTATAGCAACTTTACAAAAGCAGTAGAAAACTCAAAAAAATTTAACAAGATAGACAGAGAAACAAGGTAAGCTTCTTCCAATCATAAATGAGAGAGTTTCTAAAGAAAAAAAAAAACAGGAAGCATTTAAAATGCTAAACTTTGGAACTACTTTATAAGTAATCACATTTTATAATTAGTACATACTAAACTAAACACTCTTGAATGACGTCCAAGCACCAAATTCTACAGAAGAGAGCACATTGCTATTGTGGGCTTACTTTGCAATAATATTCTAATTTTATCTTTCAGAGTAAAATTTCTTTAGGTTATTTTTCTCTGCCATGTCTCCTAAGATCATTTCCATAATTAATTGTATTTTCTTGGTTAAAAACCATAGGGGATCTTATGAGATAGAAGCAAGAAAGAATCCTGTTTTGTCCTCATGCCACTAAGCTGCTGGTTGGTACAGTAGGTCATTAAACATGAAGTCAGGAAGACCTGAGTTCAAATCTCATTTTAGACAATTAATAGCTGTCTGAAATTGGGCAAGTCACTTAAACTACATTTGCTTCAGTTTTTTCATCAATAAAAACGAGGCTAATAACAACATCTATCTCTGTCATGGTTGTTATGAGGAGAAAATAAGACAATATTTACTGCAAGCCTAAAAGTGCTATATAAATACTAGGTATTGTAATTGTTGTTGTTGTTGTTATTATTATTATTATTATTATTATTATTATTACCAAAAAGATATAAACTGGGTTTCACTACTAAAGCAAGGATCATTGTACAGCAAAGTTAAGAGAAAGCAAAATATGTAAATATGTCTCCAGACTTTCCCAGAAAAATTTGTAACCGAATTAAAAAATTGAACAAAACTTTCAAGAAATGTTGCAACCTCCTTTAAGATGAAAGGTACAATAAGGAGGCACTTATAATTGAATGAGGTGGACTTGAGTTTTTAATCACTGGTGGAGATATGTATTCATCTCTACTGACAGAGATCTCTAATCTTCATGCCTATTTTTCTTATCCAAGTTTTGTCATTATTTTATCATAAGTACTCCTTAGAATATCTATTTTTCCTGTTCATTTTGTAAAACCACATATGTACCAATTTCCTGTTGTCCCATGTTTAACCTTGAAAAACAAATATAAAATGAACTGAGAGATTAAATTACTGAAGATAAAGTATGAGAAAGATTCAGTTCAAAAGTAACAAAATGAAACAAGGTAACCAACTAGGTTTAGAAAATGAATATTATGCCTTCACCCACAAGGTTTTGCCATGAGGATGTCTCAGGCTCTATCTGGAGAAGTTTACATTACTCATTATAATTAGTTTTTCAATTAAGATGTCCAGCTTTTTGCTTATTTACTTTGGTGGTTCCATAGAGCAAACCTGGGACTTCATGGCTCATATTTTTCATTTGAAATTATTATCTTAACAGGAATTCTTCACCATAGGAAGTCTGGGGCCATAGGAAGTCACTATTACCCATTTAAAGCGTTTCTGTGGCATTAACAATATCATCAAATTGTAAATATGGAAAGGATCTCAAAATTCATCTAGCCAAGGGTCAGCAAACTACTGCCAGTAGGTCAAATTTTATATTTTAAAATAACTTTCAAAAAAATAAACAAAGAACTATTCTTAGCTGTTAGATGGCCCATAAACAGGTTCAGATTTTGCCCTCGGTCCTTAGTTTGCTGACCCCTGAGGCAAGCACCACAAAACCCAAGAACCCCTTACATAACACAACAGACAAGTGCTTATCCCAGCTTGTCTGGCGCCCTTTCTTCAGGGAGGGAGAAGCCATTGCTACCAAAGCCATTCTCTTCCACGTTGGGACGGATTTTTCTTACAATAAGCCTAAATTTCCTTGCCTCCATTGTACTCAGTTTGGTTCCCCGGGGCCACACAGAGTAATCCTAGCTTCTTTGCCACATTACTCCACTTCAAATAGTTAGAGACTGCTTACGCTCCCACTCCTCCCCACCTCTCCTAAGTCTCTTCTTCAGACTCTGTAATCCCAATGTTTCCAACTGATCATGTATATCATGAACTTAAGGCCCTCTGTCAGCCCTAACTGACTCCTCTGCATTTTATTCATGTTTATTTATGCCTCTCTGAAACTATAGCTCCTAGACCTCCAGATATGTTTGGACTAGAGGTGAATACAATGGGTCTATTACTTGTCTAATCTTTCACAATCTATCATCTATCTATCTATCTATCTATCTATCTATCTATCTATCTATCTATCTATCTATCTATCTATCCATCTATCTATCTATCTATCTATCTATCTATCTATCTATCTATCTATCTATCCATCTATCTATCTATCTATCTATCTATCTATCTATCTATCTATCTATCTGTCTGTCTGTCTATCTTTGTTCATACGTAGATATTTCCACATCAATTCTTGAAAAGTCAGTAAAAAGCAGACTATTGTACTTATGTAAATGAAGATGAAATATTTAGCATTTATTAACTCAGTTCGAAGACCATCAAATTATTTTCACAAATAGTGTTGTGAATGAGGTGAGATTTGCTTCCTTTCTCAATTACATTTGGTCCACAGCCAAGATTTCTTGGAAACAATTTTTCTTCTTGAATTAGCAACTCAAAAATACCTTCCACATCATGTAGATTTAACAAGAGAAAGGAATGATTTACTGAGTGTGAGAAAGAATTAGGTGTGATAAAAAAAATGTTTTTTTTCTCTTTTTATAATGACATGTTCACTTCACTAGGACATTTTCACTCTTTCTTCATTATATACACCTGACTCCCACCCCACCCCAATGGTCTCTCTCACTGGTTTCTTTTCTTTTCCTTGACTGAAATTAACAGGGTTAATTCAAAAACTGGATTTAATTTTTATCTAAAATCAATAGAGTTTCAGTATTCTAAAAGAAGGCAGAACTAATTAGCGTAATCCTGCAGATGATATGCTCCAAAAGGCATCATATACTGTTGTGTGTGTGCATATGAGTGTCTCTGTGTGTGTGTGTGTTCGTGTGTGTATAACATGCCTATTCTGACATTTAAATCTCTTTCCTTAAAATGTGTTTGTTGTCAACAACATATTGTAGGATTATGGTATTTAGTCCACTCTGCTTCAATTTTATGGGAGAGCTCATCCTGTTTGCATTCACAATTATGCTTATTGTGTCTTTCTCTCCATCGTATTTCCCCCCGTTTATATTTTTCTTTCTCCTTTCACCCTATCTCTCCTGAAGAGTGTTTTGCTTCTGACCACCACTTCCCTCAATCTTCTCTCCTTTCTACCATCTGCCCTCCCTTTTCTATCTCCTTTCCCTTACTACTCCTTTCATCCCTTTTGCCATCCATTCTATCCACCCGCTTCCCTTTTCTTTCCCTCTTCTCCTCAATCCCTATGAGGTAAGATAGAACCAACTGAGTGTGTGTGTTATTCTCTCCTTCAGTAAAATCTGATGAGAGTAAAGTTCAAACAATGCTCACCCTCCTCTCTACTTTCCCTCTACTGTACTAGGTCATTTCCGCCTCTTCATGTGATGTAGTTTATCCAATTTTGCCTCCTCTTTCCTCTTCTCCCAGTACAAATTTTTGGTTTTGTCCCTTACTTTTCTTCCTTATTTAATCACATAAAAATAAACTTATGCCCACATGCTTTGTCTATCTATACCACTTCTAACTGCCCTAATAAAGATACAGTTCTTGAGGGTTATAAGTATCATCTTCCCATATAGGGATGTAAGCAGTTTAACCATAGTAAATAACTTGTGTTATTTTGTTTTTCTTTCCTATTTACCTCTTTATGCCTCTTTCGAGTCTTGTATTTGATGACTGAATTTTGTCTTCAACTCTGGTCTTTTTATTAGGAATGATTGAAAATTCCCTATTTCTTTGAATGTCCATGTTTTCCCTAAAAGATTATGCTCAATTTTTCTGAGGAGCTGATTTTTGGTTGTAATACAAGCTCTTTGCCTTCCAGAAGATTCATTAACATACAAGCTGTTCATTCTTGTGTTATCTGGACTGTTGCTCCATGATATTTGAATTATTTCTTTCTGGCTGCTTGCAGAATTTTCTTCTTCACCTGATAATTCTGGATGTTGGCTACAATACTCCTTGGAGTTTTGATTTTGAGATCCCTTTCAGTAAGTGATTGATGGATTATTTCAATGACCATTTTACCTATAGTTCTAGGATATCATGGTAGTTTTACTTGATAATTTATTGAATGATGTTGTCCAACTTCTTTTTTTGATCATGGATTTCAGGTAGTCCAATAATTCTTAAGTTATCTCTCCTTGATCTGTTTTCCAGGTCAGTTGTTTTTCCAGTGAGGTAACATTTTCTACTTTTTTCATTCTTTTGATTTTATTGGACTGATTATTTTCCATTTTAATTATTTAGTTCTAGTTTTCAACATTTGCTTTTATAAGATTTTTGAGTTCTAAATTTTCCCCCCTCCCTTCATTTCCCACTCCCCAAGGTGGTGTGCAATCTGATATAAGCTGATAATATGCATGATCATATTAAACATATCTCCACATTAGTCATGTTGTGAAAGAAGAACCAGAATAAAAGGGGAAAACCATGAGAAATAAAAAAAAACAAATAAATGAAAAAGAAAATAGTATTCTTCAATCTTTATTCAAACTCCATCATTATTTCTCTCAATGTGGATAGCATTTTCCTACATGAATCTTTTGGAATCCTCTTAGATCATTGCATTGTTCAGAAAACCTAAGTTTAACAAAGTAGATCATAACACAATGTTTCTGTTACTGTGTATAATGTTCTTATGGTTCTGCTTACTTCACGCAGCATCAGGTCATGCAAGTCTTTCCAGGTTTTTATGAAATCTGCCTGCTCACCATGTCTTATGGAATAATAGTATTCCATCATATACTTATACCACAACTTGTTCAGCCATTCCACAATTGATGAGCATCCCCTCAATTTCCAATTATTGGCCACTATAAAAAAAAACCTGCTATATTTTTAGTACACGTGGATCCTTTTCTCTTTTTTATGATTTCTTCAAGACACAGATCTAGAAGTGGTATTGTTGTATGAAAGGGTATGCACAATTTTATAACCTTTGGGGCATATTTGTTAGACTGATTCTTGATGTCATTATCTTCCACTTGCCCATTTCTAATTTTTAAGGAACTTTTTCTTCAGTTAGCTTTTGTACCTCCTTTCACATTTGGACAATTCTGATTTTAAGGAGTTGTATTTTCTCCCCAGTGGATTTCTTTTTCCATTTGGCCAATTGTATTTTTTGAGAAATTGTTTTTTTCAGCCAATTTTTGTTTTTCCTTTTCAAAGCTGTTGACTCTTTTTTTTTTTTAGGCAATTGGGGTTAAGTGACTTGCCCAGGGTCACACAGCTAGTAACTGTCAAGTGTGTGGTCTGAGGCCATATTTAAACTCATGTCCTCCTGACTTTAGGGCCAGTACTCTATCCACTGTGCCACCTAGCTGCCCCTGTTGCCTCTCTCTTGCATACCTCTCATTTCTTTTCCCAATTTTTCTTCTACCTCTCCTATTTGATTTTTAAAATCCTTTCTGATCTCTTTCAGGAAGGCATTTTGGGCTTCAGACCAATTGATATTGCCCTCTGACGTTTAACATGTGGACATTATGATATTCTTGTCTTCTTCTGAGTATACACTTTGAACTTCCCTGTCACCATAAAAGCTTTCTGTGATCAAAGTTCTTTTTTTCCTTCTTGCTCATATTTTTGCCTATTTCATGTCTTTTAAAGTTGAGCTCTCCTGCTGGAACACTGAGGGACACCATTCTAATTTCTTGTTCTGGGGAGCAGGAGCCTGGTCTCTAGCTTTGTATGCTGTGGCCTAAGGTGCTCTCTGTGCTGGGATGGCCCTTCCTAGTCAAGCTTCTTGTCACCTGGTTTCTAGGGCTGGCAATTTGCCTTCTGTGGCCTGGCAGGAGGCCTCATAGGTGGCCTGCTGTATCACTGGCTTGCTGAGCCAGGACCAAGGGGCCTCAGTTGCTGATCACTTACTGAGAAAGGGAGTAGCAAGTAAAAATATATTTTTATAATGCGTCTAAGAGCCTGCCAGTGGCTCTCCTGGACACTGTCTGTGCTAGGCTGTGCTCCTTTTTTACTCAAGTGAGAGTGACCTTTTTCATAACCTTCTGAGTTGCTTTAAGTTGGAAAATTGTTTCAATCCATCTTTTTGCAGATTCTGTCACTCCAGAACCCATATAGAGGCTTGATTTAATGTTAATGCTGAGGGAAACTCAGGAGTACTTAGGCAACTTCCTGGCTTCTCTCTGCTATCTTTCTTTTAGGAATCAATTTAGTTTTAGTTTTCAACATTCACTTACATAATATTTTGAGTTCCAAATGTTCTCCCCATCTTTCCCTTCTCCCCCCACCCCAAGAAGGCATGCAATTTGATATAGACTCTACATACACATTCATATTAAACCTATTTTCACATTAATCATGTTGTAAAGAAGAATTAGAATCAATGGGAGAAAACATGAGAAAGAAAAAACAAACAAAATAAAAAGAAGAAAAAAAAGAGAGCAAATAATATGCTTCAATCTGCATTCAGACTCCATAGTTCATTTTTTTTTTCTGGATGTGGACAGTATATTCCATCATAAGTCCTTTGGAGTTGTTTTGGATCCTTGCATTGCTCAGAAGAAATTATTCTTTCAAAGTTAGCCATCATACATTTTGGCTGTTACTGTATACAATGTTCTCCTAGTTCTGCTCACTTCACTCAGTATCAGTTCATTTAAGTCTTTCCAGGTTTTTCTAGATTGCCTGTTCATTATTTCTTATAGCACAGTACTGTTCCATTACATTTGTTTACCATTACTTGTTCAGACATTCCACAACTGATGGTCTGCCATCTTTTGATATAGATTTTTAACCAATATAATTCAATTGCCACAAGGAGAACAAAAATGTACATAAAATTTCTTAGCAAATATCTGAGTAGCCTGACAAATAGAGATAGATGTATGAGAAGGGGAATAGAAAGTAAGAATATATTTTTGTAAAATCCTAGGATGGAGAAAGATGGACAATTATCTGTAGTATCATTCCAAAAATCAGATTAAAAATAGGGAGTAAAGGAAGTTTTAAGAATACTCATCTGACAGGTCAAGGATGGATAATCTATGAATCAAACTACCTGAAAATCATGAAAATAAGTTTGAATACTGTTTGTCAAGATACGGTAAGTGAAAACTTGTAGAATCTTAGAATCACCAAACGACATGAAAATATCCCAAATGTACTGATTACTTCCTGAAAGAAATCTCAGCATGAAAACACCAAAGAACTCCAAAGCCAATGTCCAAAGTTACTAGAATTACTAGGCCAATTAATTAATCAGTCAATCAGGAAACACTTATTATGTGCCTGCTATGTGCTAGGCACGGTGCTACATGCTAGTTAAAAAAAAAAAATACTGCAGGCAGCCATGAAGAGAGAGTCCAAATACTAAGGAGCCATGTTCTGTACACAAGATTTCTTGGAGGTCTCTTTTATTCCTTTATAAGTATATGCATATATTTAAGAAATGAGTTACCTAGTTTGTGGTTTTTTGAGATACCTTACTTTTCATTATACTTTTTCTTTTCTTTTTCCTTGGCTTTTAGGGGCTTCATTTTTCACAAAGAAAGAAAGAAAAGAGAATCTATCAGTTGCTACAACTACTTGATATCATAAAAAAAGATTAAGTATATTAGCTAAAATTGGATTCATAGTATGTAAATGGATTTCATTTGTCCAAATCCTTTTTCTAACTTCCTTCTTCTTAGGGCTGGTAATAAGGCATTTATAATATTCTATCTTCTCAGGACAGAATAAAACTAAGAGGTAAAATTTAATGTCCTAATTCATTAATGCCTCATGATCAAATTTTTCTTCAAATACATCTGTTCTCTCTTCCATGTAAATGTTTTGGATAAAACCCAGAGAAGCATATAGGGAAATGACCACAGAGCCAAAAGGACTAAGGTTCAAGTCCCATTTATCGACCATATTCACTATGTGACCTTGAAAATAAAAGGTATTTTCTCAGGGCACAAATAATTGTCTAAGGCTATAAACTGCACAGCAACTATGTCTGAAATGGTATAAGGAATTTCTTCATTTAGAATTTTGATGAGTATCATTGAAATCATAGTTCTAGCTAACACAACCACTCTGTGATCAAAAGTGTGGATAGGTCAATCACTAGAGAGTAAAAAGGAGAGAAATGGAAAAGAATTCAACTGATATTACATATCTAAATCTCTATTATTAGATAGGTAAATAAAACATTTCTTTGCTAAGTACTTACTATATGTAAGGCATATTGCTAAGCACTGGGAATAAAAAATACATGAAAAGAGACTGTCCTTGTGCTCAGAGAACTTACATTTTAGCAGGAGAAGACAACACATACAAAACAGTTCAAATGGGGAGAAGGTCAGAGAATGGTCTTCCATTAGCACAAAGTGGAGAGGTGTTATGAGACATCATGGCACGGTACAGGCATGAGTGCTTCCTGAAATGGAAGTTTGAAGAGCAACTTATAAATGTTTGTTTCTAGTATGAGAGGAAAATCACTAAAATAGATGTAGGGAGGTGTTCTGGGACCTCATGAGCTGGTCTGGATTTGAAGAAAGCATGACGGCTGGTATGAATGTTTCAGGGGAGTGGATATACACTTGCTTTTATCTAATCTGTTAATCTTACATTGATCTAGGGGATCTGATACAAGGTTGATTGGGCTGGTCTTTTAATTGAACTAGCACAAGAATTAGGATAAAATAAGGTAAAATATTTGACTTACTATTTGCAACACAAATGGATTCTTGTTTTAAAATGGAATTATTCATATCAAGATTTGGAAAATGAAATATCATGCTCTATCTACCACAATAAAACAACATAAATTCATTAGGCTATCATGCACAATAATACTATTAGTTATGAATGCTAATGGTTTCTTAATCACAGAACTCATATAATAATACTAAGTCTACATGTAGTAAAGGACATTCTTGGGAAAAATAACATTGTAAATTTTAAAATACAGAACAAATATGATTGATCACCATTTCTTCTATTGTGCTTATTGCTGGACAGCTACATATGCAAATTCATCTTGGAATAGAGGTTCTTCCTCATCAAGTATTAATTTATACTAAGGAAACTGGAGAATAATTAATAAATTGTTTTTATAAGTGTCTACTTCCTCTTATGGGAAAGGAATAGATGATGAAAAGACTAGTTAAAAAAAACACAGTAAACAGATTAAAAATTGTAAAAATTTGGTTTTTTTACTTCAAATTTTTATTATTTAAACAATTGGTATTTTGTAATTGGAGCATGCAAATTTTCCAATGAGATTCATTAATCCACATACCAAATTTGTTAGCTATGTTTCATTTATGTTGAAATATAATAAAAACTGCCCAGGGGTTGAGAAATACATTTTTTCTACTATTTGCTATATTTTTAAATGTATTTAATTTTGGTTTTCAGCATTCACTTCCACCATATTTTGAGTTTCAAATTTTCTCCCCATCTCACCCCTCCCCTCAGCCCAACATGGCATGCATTCTGAATACCATTTCCCCTCTCCCCCCCCCACTTTTCTTATCCTCTTCCCCTTCTATTTTCCTATAGGGCAGGATACATTTCTATACCCCATTTCCTGTATTTCTTATTTCCCAATTGCATTTGAAAACAATTTTTTAACATGTGTTTTTGAAACTTTGGGTTCCAAATTTTCTCCTTTCCTCCCTCTCCACCTACCCTCATTGAAAAAGCAAGCAACTCAACACAGGTTATACATACGTAGTCATGCAAAGTACTTTGATAGTAGTCATATTGTGAAAAAATTATAGTTCCCTTCATTCTATTCCACCCCTCATTTATTCTATTCTTTTTTGATCCTGACTCTCTTCAGAAGTGTTTGTTTCTAATTACCTTCTCCCCCAATCTGCCCCCTCTATCATGCCCCTGCTTTCTTGTCCCCTTCCCCCCCAATTTTCATGTAGTGTAAGATACATTTTCATACCCAATTGAGTGTGTATATTATTCCCTCCTTAAGCCAAATCCTTTGAGAATAAGATTCACTCATTCCTTATCACCTTCCCTCATTTCCCCTCCACTGTAAAAGACTTTTCTTGTCTGTTTAATGTGAGATAATTTATCCCATTCTAATTCCTCCTTTCTCCTCTCCCAGCATAATCATCTCTCAGCCCTTAATTTTATTGCCTTCATCTTCAACTCACCCTGTGCCTCTCTCTCTCTCTGTCTCTGTCTCTCCCTATGGATAGATAGATAGATAGATAGATAGATAGATAGATAGATAGATAGATATAGATATATACACATACATACTTATATTTTTTCCCTCCAACTACCCTAATACTAACAAAGGTCTCATGAGTTACAAATATCATCTTTTCATGCAAGAATATGAACATTTCAACCTTAATAAGTCTCTTGTGATTTCTCTTTGCTGTTTACCTCTTCATGTTTCACTTGAGTCTTGTATTTGAAAGTCAAATTTTCTATTCAGCTCTGGACTTTTCATCAAGAATGTTTGAAAGTCCTCTATTTCACTGAATGAACATTTTTATCCTGAAGGATTATACTCAGTTTTGCTGGTTAGGTGATTCTTGGTTGTAGTCTTATCTCCTTTGCCCTCCAGAATATTATATACCATCCATCCTCTTTTGTCTCTTAATGTAGAAGCTGCTAAATCTTGTGTTATTCTGATTATATTTTCATAATACTTAAATTATTTGTTTCTAGCCATATGCAATATTTTCTCCTTGACCTGGGAACTCAGGAATTTGGCTACAATATTCATAGGAGTTTTCCTTTGGGGATCTCTTTCAAGAGGTGGCTGGTGGATTCTTTCAATTTCTATTTTGCCTTCTGGTTCTAAAATATCAGGGTAGTTTTCCTTTATAATTTCTTGAAATATGATATTGAGCATCTTTTTTGATCATGGCTTTCACATAGTCCAATAATTTTAAATTCTTTCTCCTGCACCTATTTTCCAGGTCAGTTGTTTTTGTTTGTTTGTTTGTTTGTTTGCTTGCTTGTTTGTTTTTCAAGTGATATGTTTCACATTGTTTTCTATTTGTTCATTCTTTTGGATTTGTTCTACAATGACTTGATTTCTCATGAAGTCACTAGCTTCCAATTGTTCCATTCTAATGTTTAAGGAAGTATTTTCTCTTTATTTAATATAAATTTATTTATTTTTAGTTTTCAACATTCACTTCCACAAGTTTTTGAGTTCCAAATCTGAGTTCCACCCCAAGATGGAATGCATTCTGAATATCCCTTCCCCTAGTATGTCCTCTCTTATATCTCTACCCCCACCCTTCTCTTATTCCCTTCCCCTTCTATTTTCCTGTGGGGCAGGATAGATTTCTGTACCCCATTTCCTGTGTTTCTTATTTCCCAGCAGCATGTGAAAATATTTATTTAAACATATGCTTTTAAAACATTAGGTTTCAGATTTTCTGTCTTTCTCCCTCCCCACCCACCCTCATTGAAAAGGCAAGCAACTCAATGTAGGTTGTGCATGTACAGTTATGCAAAACACTTCCATAGTAGATATGTTGTGAATAACAAACTCTATTTCCCTTAATCCTATCCTGCCCACCCATTTATTCTATTCTTTCTTTTGACCCTGTCCCTCCTCAGAAGTATTTACTTCTGATTACACCTTTTCCCAATCTGCCCTCCTCTCTATCATCCCCCTGCTCTCTTGTCCCCTTCTCTCCCTATTTTCCCATAGGGTAAGACAGATTTCCATACCCAAATGAGTGTGTATGTTATTCCCTCCTTAAGCCAAATCCTGTGAGAATAAGATTCACTCATTCCCTCTCACCTTCCCTTTCCCCTCCACTGTAAGAGCTTTTCTTTTCTGTTTTTTTTGTGAGATAATTTACCCCATTCTACCTCTCCCTTTCTTCTTCTCCAGTATAATCCTCTCTCATCCCTTAATTTTATTCTCCAGATATGACCCCTTAATCTTCAACTCATGCTGTGCCCTCTATCTATCTATCTATCTATCTATATATACATAAATATAATTTTTTTCCTCCAACTACCCTAATACTGACAAAGGTCTCATGAGTTATAAATATTATCTTTCTATGCAGGAATGTAAACAGTTCAATCTTAAATAAGTCTTTATGATTTCTCTTTCCTGTTTACCTCTTCATGTTCCACTGAGTCCTGTATTTGAAAGTCAAATTTTCTATTCAGCTCTGGTCTTTTCATCAGGAATGCTTGAAAGTCCTCTATTTCACTGAATGACCATTTTTTCCCCTGAAGGATTATACTCAGTTTTGCTGGGTAGGTGATTCTTGGTTGTAATCCTATCTCCTTTGCCCTCCGGAATATTATATTCCATGCCCTGCGGCCCATTAAAGTAGATGCTGATAAATCTTGTGTTATCCTGATTGTGTTTCCAAGGTACTTGAATTGTTTCCTTCTGGCAGCTTCTAATATTTTCTCCTTGACCTGGGAACTCTGGAATTTGGCTATAATATTCCTAGGAGTTTTCCTTTGGGGATCTCTTTCAGGAGGAGATCTGTGGATTCTTTCAATTTCTATTTTGCCCTCTGGTTCTAATATCAGGGCAGTTTTCCTTGATAATTTCTTGAAAGATGATGTCTAGGCTCTTTTTTTGATCATGGCTTTCAGATAGTCCAATAATTTTTAAATTCTCTCTCCTGGATCTATTTTCCAGGTCAGTTTTTTTCCAATGAGATATTTCACATTGTTTTCTAATTTTTCATTCTTTTGGATTTGTTTTACAGTGTCTTGATTTTTCATAAAGTCACTAGTTCCAATTGCTCTATTCTAATTTTTAAGGAAGTATTTTCTTCAGTAATCTTTTGGACTTCCTTTTCCATTTGGCCAATTTTTCTTTTTAGGGCATTTTTCTCCTCATTGGCTTTTTGGACCTCTTTTGCCATTTGGGTTAGGCTATTTTTTAAGGTGTTATTTTCTTCAGTATTTTTTTGGGTCTCCTTTAGCAAGCTGTTGACTTGTTTTTCATGATTTTCTTGCATCACTCTCATTTCTCTTCCCAGTTTTTCCTCTACTTCCCTTACTTGCTTCTCAAAATCCCTTTTGAGCTCTTCCAAGGCCTGGGACTGATTCATATTTTTCTTGGAGGCTTTGGATGTAGGAGCTTTGACTTTGTTGTCTTCTTCTGGTTGTATATTTTGATCTTCTTTTTCACCAAAGTAAGATAATATAGTCTGACTCTTTTTGCACTGCTTGCTCATGATCCCGGCCAATTACTTGAGTTTTAAACTCTTTGTTAAGGTAAAGTCTGCTTCCAATGTGGAGAATGTACTGTCCCAAGCTTCAGGGGTTTGTGTAGCTGTTTTCAGAGATACTTGTAGGGACCTGTAAATTTTCAGTTCTTCCAAGGTGGTATGATAAGGGGCGAGGTGTTTACTCCTTTCCTGGCCTGTGACCACAAGTACTCCTTTCTGTCTTATAACTGTGAGGAGGGGTTCTTCGCCACAGCCACTACAAGCTGCACCATGCCAGCATCTCTCCTCACCCCAGCATCACCACCCAGAACTGTGACCCAGATCCAACAGGCAAAGCAAGAGATTCCTGCCTCAGCACTGGCAAAGAGATCCCTGCAATCCCTCTCTGATCATCCACTGGATTCCCCCTCAGTCTGTGGGCTGGAAGCTTGGGAAGCAGCTGCCCCCTCCCCTAGGGCCATGCTTTTGGGGAATGGAGCTGAGACCCTGCCTTCCTGTCTCAGCACCAACAGAAACAGACTTTTCCCACTGACCTTCTAAGTTGTCTTTGGCATTTGTGGATTGAGGAGTCTGGAAACCTCCACAGTTGCCTGAGATTCAGTCCTCTGAGGCCTGCTCCAGGTTTGCTGCGGTGTGAGCACCCAAGCTGTACTGTGCTCCACTCCCAGCCCTTTGTGATACACCTTTCTGATCAATTATCCAGATTGTCTTGGTCTGGAAATTTGTTTCACTCTGTCTTTTTGTGGGTTCTGCTGGTTCAGAATTTGTTTAGAGCCACTTTTTATGAGTATTTGGAGGGGTTTGGGGAGAGCTCAAGCAAGTCACTGCTTTTACTCTACCATCTTGACTCCACCCCCCTCTTGTTAAATTTCTTGAAATTGTGCTATTGTAATATATTTTGCATTCCTTAAGTGACTGAAGGCTCTTTGCTTTAATGTTTAAGTTTAATCCCCTAACATTTCATCAGCTAAACTTTTATCCCATTCTCAGTTATTTCTTTAGAACAAATGTCATGTTAGATTGGCTA
The DNA here is from genome assembly GCF_003287225.1 of Phascolarctos cinereus. NCBI lineage: Eukaryota > Metazoa > Chordata > Mammalia > Diprotodontia > Phascolarctidae > Phascolarctos > Phascolarctos cinereus. The sequence continues at coordinate 100,166,910 of NW_027555625.1, forward strand.
ACATGAATCCAGCATATTAAAGGATGAGGAATGTTGTGTTCTGAATTCTTTGCTTCATGTTTGAGTTCATCTTGAAATTTAGAATGCACCTGTAAAATTGTGCACTTATTTCTCCCTAACTTTACGGGTTAATAGCAATTAAAATAAGCTGATTTTGAAGTGTACTATTTCTCTACTTCATTTATGTCCTTCTCTATAGTTGTTCTGTCAGTATGTTCAAGTGGAATTCAAAGATAAAGTAACATGGATTCAGGTTCCCAGTCTATTGTTTAACAGCTATGTAATCTGTCTAGATCACAGTTTCATCACTCATAAAATAATATGACCCATTCAAGCTAAAAAAAAATTCTCTCCTAGGTAACAATATATCATGAATATTGAGCACTGTCTTATATTTTCATTTTCCTCTGAAATATGAAAGGTCAGAGTTTGGCTCTTTGGATATTATCTGCTTATTAAAAATAATAAGTTTTTCTGTTCAATTAATAACTATGATGTAATGTAAAGAACATTGGTAAGTACTATTTGGGTGAACTAAGATGACAAAAATTAGCCTGAATTGTCAAAATTCCCCTACAAACAAATTTAAATAACACCTCAAAATAAATTCTGGAGCTGCAGACCCTCTCCTCTCAAAAAAGGGGGGACATGATGAAACAATTTGCCAGGCAAAGAAAAGTTAAAATATTAGAAGAAAGGACTGTCTCAACTGGGTGAGAGTAGAACACAGTCCAGCACAGGATATACCAGTTTAGAAACTGCTCTCTTCCAGCAAACCAGAAGCAGTCCTTAGGGGCAACTGAATCAGTAATAGCAGCAGCTACTCAGCCCACAAACAGTAAGGGAATTGAATAACCAATAGAAGAAACTTCAAAAGTGTCCCTTTGCTGGCACTGAGTGCAAGACTCTGTTGCTTTGTCCACATTTGGATCTGGGTCACAGTCCTGGGTCCCAGGGAAAGGAAGAGTGTCAGCACACCAGAGGTAGTGGCTGCAGGAAAGCAGGGATGCTGGCCAGAGTGAATGTGATTGGGGGCAGCTAGGTGGTACAATGGGTAGAGCACTGCCCTGAAGTCAGGAGAACCTGAGTTAAAATCCAGCCTCAGACACATAATACTTACTAGCTGTTTGACTCTGGGCAAGGCAGTTAATCCCAATTGCCCCCCCCCAAAAAAAAGAATAATCATAGTGCTTGTGGCCCCTCGCAGATCAGAGAACAGACAAGGAGAGGAGTAAACATAACTTTCCTCAGATGATAACACCTTGGAAGAACTGAAAGCTTACAAACCTATAGAATTAACTCTGAAAATAGCTACACAAATATTGACTCTTGGCACGACTCCCTCTCCACCCCAGGAGCAGAACCAACTTTAACATAACATTAAAATTAAAGAAATAGACTGGATTAATGAGTAAACAGCAAAAGCAACAACAATAACAAAAAGCACCTAATCATAGAAAGTTATTAGGGTGACAGGGAAAATTAAAGCACAAACTCAGAAGAATACAAAAAAGTCAAAACTGCTACATCAAAAGACTCAAGGAAAAATAAGAATTAGCTTCAGAATGAAAAATGTACCTTGGAAGAGTTCACAAAGGATTTAAAGATCAAATAAGAGAGGTAAAGGAAAATGTGAAAAAGAAATGAATGATGCAAAAAAAAATCATGAAAATCAAATTAATAGATTGATTAGGGAGGGACAAAAAAAGAAGAAAATAACACCTTATAAAGCAGTAGGCCAAGTGGTAAAAAGAGGCACAAAAATCCATTGAAAAGAAAAACTCTTTAAAAGCAGAGTTAGTCAAAGGGAAAAAGAGGTACAAAAATTCACTGAAGAATATAATTTCTTAAAAATTGGAGTCAGGCAAGTGGAAGCTAATGACTCCATGAAACATCCACAAACAAACAAAATTAAAAGGAGGAAAAAAAACTAGAAGAAAATGTGAAATATCTCATTGAAAAAGTAACCTGGGAAATAGATCCAGGACAGCTAACTTAAGAATGTATTGGACTACCTTAAATCCATCACCAGATAAAGAACCTTAAGATCATCTTTCAAGAAATTATCTAGGAATAGAAAGAATGCTGAAAATTTGGGGAAAACATTCATAGTCAATCTCTCATATAGAATGTGATTTTGGAATACTATAATGACATAGGAAATGATAAGCTGGTTGATTTAGAAAAAAAAAAAAAGAAAGACTTGGACCTATGAAGGAAGAAGCTATCCACCTGCAAAGAAAGAAATAACAAGTGGAAATATACATATATATATATATATATATATATATATATATATATATATATACATATATATACATATACATATACACACACACACACACGTGTGTGTGTGTGTGTGTGTGTACGTGTGTGTATGTTTATAGATATCTGTCTATAAGTTGATATATCCACATTTAATTATAGCCTTCTTTAGGATGAGGGAGAGGGAGGGAGAGAGAAAAAAAAAGAGTGAAAAGTTCACAGCAAAGAACAAAAGAAAACCTGGAAGGAATTAAAGAAAAGATGGGTAACTTTGAAAACAATGTGTAGAATTTATTATATAGGTTTTCTTGAACAATGGACAAACAATAATGTGTGAGTTGTATTTCCTGGCCCCTGGGACCATCTGGCCAGTTCTAGTTTGGCAATGCTGCTATTTCCTCCCTCTTCCCGCTCCTGCTTCCTTTCCTCTTCTGTCTCTGCCCACGTGGGGTACCAAATCCTTAAAAATAACTGTTCTTTCCAAAGAAATATAAATTTCAATCATTCGTACTTGGCAAGATATCTTGAGGTTTGGTGGCTAGATTTTCACCCCTACTTGTTTGTTCTGGCCATTTTTTCAAAAGCCTACAATAATTAACTCATTTGTCTCATGTAGTTTTCATTTATGGTTTCTGGAAATATAGGTCTGTAAGACCAGACTTTCATAAAGCCCACTGAGATTGAAATGGAGCTACTTGACTATACCTTTAACCCCAAATCACTCTGGCTCTCACTGTTTGGCCCAAGCCTCACTTGCTCATTGTTTCCCTTTTGATGTCTCAGAGTGAATGTAAATACCAATTGTTTCTGTTCTGGTTAGAAATTCTAAGGGTCTTCCCCTTCCAGACTGTTTCTTTATGAAGACAAACTAGGCCACCTTTTACCTTAATTCTTGCCTAGCCGTTATTCACTAAATAAGTGTTGTTTCAGACAAGCTGAGATCCAGGAAATATCTTAGCTTAAAAAGGCCAGAATCTCCCACTGCATCTGGGGCCATCATCTGTCATCCTGACCTATGCCTCTCCACTGCACTCAGATGACTCTAGAAGAGAGAGTGAAGTTGATGACTTTACACAGCCCTGGCTCACTTAAATCCAATTCACTTGCAAGTCAAGACGTCACCTGCTGGTGTCATTGGTCCTTTTTGAGAACAAAGAATGAACAGCAATTTCTTGAAATTTATTGTTTTATGTTGAATTTTCTATTATGTTCTGCCTTGTATATGGAAATGTTATTTTCTCATTTTATATTTAAGTTTAAATGAATAAAAATATTACAACAAAAAGAAAAAAAACACTATCAAGGAACACTGTCCTTATATTCTAGAGCCAGAGGGTTGAAAAACTTCTGATTACCTCCTGAAAGAGATCCCAAAATGAAAATTCCCAAGAATATTATGCTCAAATTCCAGAGCACTTAGGTCAAGAAAAAAAAAAGTAATACAAAGAGCCAAAAAGAAACAATTCAAATATCATGGAGCCACAATCAGTATAACACAAGATTTAGCAGCTTCTATATTAAAGGACCAGAAGGATTGGAATATTACGTTCCAGAGGTCAAAGGAGCTAGGGTTACAACCAAGAATCACCCAGCCAAACCAAGTATGATCGTTCAGGGGGAAAATGGACATGCAATAACACATTCCTGATGAAAATATCAGAGCTAAAGAGAATTTCTTTCTTTGAAATACAAGACTCAAGACAAACACAAAAAGCTCAACAAGAAAGAGATTCAGTAAGGTTAAACTGTTTACATTCCTACATGGGAAGATGATACTTTTAACTACTAAGTACCTTCTCATTAATAGGGCACTTAGAAGGAGTATACATAGAAGGAATGGGCATGAGTTGAATAGGATTGGATGATATATGAAAAATGAAATTAACGGGTGAGAAAGAAGAATGAACTGGGAGAAAGGGCAATAGAGAGATAGAATGGGATAAATTATCTGACATAAAAGAAGCACAGATTAGTTTTTACAATGGAGGGAAAGATGGGAGAGCTGATGTAGGGGAGCACTTGAACCTTATTGTAATTGGCTCAAAGAGCAAATAACATATGCACTGAGTTGTGTGTGGAAATCTAGTAGGGAATTAGGAAGGGAAGGGGATAAGATAAGTTGGCAGAGGGATGAGAGAAGGGAGGCCACATTGTGGGGTGTGGTAGTCAGAAGGTAAATACTTTCATAGATGGACAGGATGAAAAGAAAGAGAGCATGCAGAATAAATGTGGGAAATAGAATGGAAAAGAATATACAATGAATAATAAAAACTCTGAAAAAAATTACAGTAAGTTTATCTGATGAAGACCTAATTTCCCTCAAAGAGAACTGAGTCAAAGTTATAATGATACAAGTCATTCTCCAAATAATAAGTTGTCAAAGGATATTAACAGGCTGTTTTCAGAGAAAGTAATCAGAGCAATCTATAAGCATAAGAAAATGTTCTATAACTTTTGATTATAGAAATGTAAATTAAAATAACTGAATGACCATATTACATTTATCAGATTGGTGAATGTGACAGAAATGGAAAATCATAAATATTGCAGGGGTATAGGTAAATTGAAACATTAATGCATTATTAGTGGAGCTGTGAACAAATTCAACCATTACAAAGGGCAATTTTGGAAAATGTCCAAAGGGCTGCAAAACCACATGTACCCTTTGAGCCAGCAATACCATTATTAGTTCTGTATCCCAAAGAGATTAAAAAAAAAGAAAGAAGACTTATACATACAACATATTTCTAGAAGCTCTTTTAGTTGTGGGAAAAACTGGAAATTGAGGGGATGGGCTGAACAAGTTGTGATACATGATTTTTATGGCATACTATTGTGATATAAGAAATGATGGGCAGGATGCTCTAAGAAAAACCTGGGGAGACTTACATGAACTGATGTAAAGTGAAACAAGCAGAACCAGGAGAACATTGTACACAATAACAGTAATATTGTACATATGATCAACTGGAAATGGCAGTTTTTCTCAGCAATAAAATGATCTAAAAGAATTCCAAAGGATATATGATAAAAAAAAATGCTAAGCATCTCCCAAGAAAAAACTGATGGAGTCTAAATGCAGATTGAAGTATATTTTTAAAAAATACTTTATTATTCTCAGAATTGTTTGTTTGTGTTTTCTGTCATAAAATGACTAATATGGAAATATGTTTTGAATGACTTCACTTTTATAACCTATATCAAACTGCTTACTTTCACAATGAGAGGGGAGGGAAGGAGAGAATTTAGAACTCAGTTCTTTAAATGAATGTTAGAAAGTTTTATTATGTTATCCATAAATATGCACAATTTTAAAAATTTACAAATATGTAAAAATGTTTACAAAAATATGTTTTTCTTAAACTGAAATTTGTTCCTACATGTAATTGTGAGAAAACTAAAATATTAAATAAGTGTATTTTAAAAGAATAAAAACACTGGACTTGAGTCAGAAGACATTAGGTTTTAAACTCTATTAAAGAAGATCACTTTGAAAAGTTATGTAGTCTCTCAGTGTCATCTTCTTCATTTGGAAAATGAGTATGAGAATATTTTCAATAACTGTGCCAATATTTGATTTCAAATATCTCCATATCAAATATATTCAAACGTATGCTAAGGTAAAATCTCAACAATCACTGTTTCAGAGATTCAGTCACTATTCTCCGAAATTCCTTCTCATCACAAACTCTCTCCTTACTAGAACACTGAGCCCTTGGCACAGGTACACGAAAACAAGTACTACAATAGGATAAAAGCAACTCAGAAAAATGACACATGTATATACCCTTTCTCTTGGGATCTTCTCTTCCAACCATCTCACTCTATAAAGTGACACAAGAGGCAAAGGCAAGAAGGTAGAGTCAAGGCAGGGACTTGTCTGAACTCTCCCCCAAACCCCTCCAAATAATTTTAAATAATGACTGTAAACAAATTCTAGAGTGAGAGAACCCAGAAAAAGATGGAGTGAAACTATTTTCCGGTTCACGACAGCTTAGAAGGTTGTCAGGAAAGGTCTGTCGCATCAGGGTAAGGGAAGAGCACTATCCAGCGCAGGCCGTGCCAGTGCAGTCTGGGCCCCAACAAAACAGAAGCATGTCTCATGGGAACTAAATCAATGGCAGCAGTGTGTTTTCTAGACTTCTCAGCCCTTAGAAAGTCAGCAGAAAAGGTCTGTTGTACCTAGATGCAAGTGGAACACAGTCCAATGCGGGCCTGCTCCAGTACATACTGGGCCCCAGCAAACCAAGAGCAGGCCTTCAGAGTCACTGTGTCAACCACAGCAGCAGCTGCTTCTGGAACTCTTAGTCCATAGACAGTAAAGGAGTCGAGAGGATATTACGGGGCTCTCATTGCTGGTACTGAGGTCAAGACTCTGTTGTTTTACCCATGCTCAGATCTGGTTGCAGTACTGGGTGGCGGTCCTAGGGCAAGGAGGAGCACTAGCACACCAGAACTTGAAGCCACAGTAGACCTGGGATCCTCCTCACAGTTCCAGAGGAAAAAGAGTGCTGGTGGTTACTCAGACACTACAGCACAGGCCAAGAGAGTAGTAAACACCTCTCCTTAGATCATACCACCTTGGGAGAACTGAAAATTTAAAGATCTCTAGAAGTATCCCTGAAAACAACTGCACAAAACCCATGAAGCTTGGGACAGTGCACCCTCCACCCTGGAAGCAGAGTCCTACTTTAACAAAGAGTGCAAAATCAGATAATAGGCTAGGAAAACAAGCAAAAAACAACAAAGCATTTTGACCACAGAAAGTGACTATGATGACAAGGAAGATCAAAACACACACACAGAAGATAACAAAGCTCCTACATCCAAAGCTTCCAAGAAAAATATGAATTGGTCTCAGGCCATGGAAGAGTTCAAAAAGGATTCTGAAAACCAAGTAAGAGAGGTAGAGGAAAAATTGGGAAGAAATGAAAGTGATGTAACAAAATCATGAAAAGTGAGTGAAAACCCTGGTAAAAGAGATACAAACATACTGAGCAAAGTAGCATCTTAAAAAAAAAAACTAGGCCAAATGTAAAAGGTACAAAAAGTAAATGAAGAAAAGAATGCTTTAAAAAACAGAATTAGTCAAATGGAAAAAGATGCACAAAAATTCACCAAAGCAGGGGGAAAACTTCTTAAAAAGTGCAATTAGCCAAATGGAAAAGGAGGTACAAAAGCTCACTGAAGAAAATAATTCCTTAAAACTTAGAATAGAGTAAATGGAAACTAATGCCTTTATGAGAAATCAAGAAGCAATAAAACAAAACCAAAAAATAAAAAAGTACAAGACAATGTGAAGTATCTCATTGGAAGAACCTGGTAAAAAAAAAAAAAGAACCCGACCTGGAAAATAGATCCAGGAGAGACAATTTTAAAACGTTTGTACTATATGAAAGCCATGATCACAAAAAGATCCCAGACATCATCTTTCAAGAAATTATCAAGGAAAACTAGCCTGATGTTCTAGAACCAGAGGGTAAAATAGAAACGGAAAAATTCCACTGATCACATCCTGAAAGAGATCCCAAAATGAAAACTCCCTGGAATGTTATAGCCAAATTCCAGAGCTCCCAGGTCAAGGAAGAAACGTTGTAAGCATCCAAAAAGAAAAAAAATAATAATAATTGAGTTATGGTAGAGCCACAATCAGGACAACATAAGATTTATCAGCTTCTACATTAAAGAATCAGAGGGCTTGGAATATGACATCCCAGAGGGCAAAGGACCTAGAATTACAACCAAAAATCACCCATTCAGCAAAACTGTGTGTAATCCTTCAGGGGAAAATGGATATTCAATGAAATAAAGGACTTTTCAGCATTCTTGATGAAAAGACCAGAGCTGAATAGGAAATTTGATTTCCAAATACAAGACTCAAGAGAGGCATAAAAAATTAAATAATAAAATGAAATCATAAAAGAATTAATAAGTTAAACTGTTTATATTCCTACATGGGAAGATACTATTTTTAACTCATAAGAATTTTCTCATTATTAGGACAGTTAGAGGGAGTACACCTAGAGCCATGGTATGAATTGGATATGAAGGGATGATGTCTAAAAAAATTCAGGAATGAGAGAGCAATGTACTGGGAGAGGCCAAATGGAGTAAGTTATCACACATAAAAGAGGCAAGAAAAGCTTTTACAGGGAGGGGATGAGAGTGAGAGTTAGGGGAAGTGGGAAAAATTCATTCTCATCAGATTTGCCTCAAAGAGGGAATAACATACATACTTAATTGAGTATAAAAATGTATCTTACCCTACAGGAAAGTAAAGGGGAAGGGGATAAGAGAAAGGAGGGTGAGAGAAGGGAGGGCAGATGGGGGGAGGTGTAGTCAGAAGCAAAACAGTTTTGAAGAGGGACAGCATGAAAGGACATATAGAATAGAGTAAATGGAGGACTAGGATGGAGGAGAAATAAATTTGAAGCAAATTTAAAGGCCTCTTTTCTGAAACTTATAGAGGACTGATTCAAATTTATAAAAAAAAAAGAGCCATTCCTCAATTGATAAATGATCAAAATATATGAGCAGTTTTGAGATGAAGGAATCAAAGCTATCTATAGCAACATGAAAAAAAATGGTCTAACTTACTATTGATAAGAGAAATGAAAATACAAGCAATTCTGAGATAATACCTCATAACTATCAGATTGGCTGAATGACAAAAAAGGAAAATGACAAATGTTGGAGGGATGTGGGAAATTGAAACATTAATGCACTATTAGTGGGTTGTGAACTTATTCAACCACTCTACAGAGCAATTTGGAACTATGCCTGAAGGGCTATAAACCCATGCATACCTTTCAAGCTAACAATGCCATTAATAGGTCAATATCTCAAAACAGATTTTAAAAAAGGAAAAGAACCTGTATGTATAAAAATATCTATAGCAATTCTTTTCTTGTGGTGAATAACTAGAAATTGAAGGGATGTCCCTCAGTTGGGGAATAATTGAACAAATTGTGGTATGTGATTATGATGTAATAATACTGTGCTATAAGAAATGATGGGCAAGATGCTCTCAGAAAAACCTGGAAAGACTTACATAAACAGATACAAAGTGAAATGTACTGTGTACAAAGTAACAGTAATATTGTAAAATTATAAGCTATGAATGACTTAGCTATTCTCAGCAATGCAATGATACCAGTCAACTTTGAAGGACTTATGATGAAAAATGCTATCCATCCCCAGAGGAAAAAAAAAAAAACTGATGGTGTCTAAATACAGATCTAAACATACTTTTTTTTTACTTTAATTTTTTCTTGTTTTTTTGCCTATTTTTCTTTCACAGCATGACTATGATGGAAATATTTTGCATGACTTCACATGTATAACCTATATTGAATTCTTTGCCCTCTCAATGAGGTGGGTGGTATGGGAAGGTAGGAAGAGAGAGAATTTGGAACTCAAAGTTTTAAAAACAAATGTTAAAATTGTTTTTACATGTGGCTGGGGGGAAAGTAAAATACTATTTTTTTTTAAAGAGAGAGACACACAAGGGGCAGCAAGGTGGCGCAGTAGATAGAGCTCCAGCCTTGGAGGCAGGAGGGCCTGAGTTCAAATCTGAATTCAGGCACATGACACTTACTAGCTGTGTGACCCTGATTGCCTCACTAAAAAAAAAGAAAGAGAGAGAGAGAAAAAGAGAGAGACAGAGACAGAGAGAGACAAAGAAAGAGAGAGACAGAGACATTACTTACAGGAAGAAAACTTCCTGGAAACTTTAAATAATGCAGTGATGTCCTTTCTATTTTGTGGAACTTTACCTGTATCTCACCCTTACTCTGTAAATATTCTACACTGACAAAGAGTCACAAAATATAACAATGTAGTTCCATTTCCTGGCATTTAACCAGACCTCCTCCCTCATTAAATATTTCGTGTGAAATATTATCTGTTGTTTGAGTCTTGGGCCATTTAGCTAAAACTAATGTGACAGAAGTCATATCAGAAAAAAAAATGCTTTAAAGTGGCTTTTCTGATCACAAAGGTGCTCAAAAATGATTTCACAGCCCTATAGTCATGACAGCAGGCTGTAATGTGCATACATTTCTTCTTGACTCCAAATAAATTAATCCATAAAAGATCTCTGATTTTATATGCATATGTCCCTTATGGATACAAATGGTATTATTCTCAGGTTGTTAGTAGGTTTTCATCAGCTATTACAGTCTTCCAGATTCATCACCTTATGGCCCATTGTATACTGATGGATATTTCCAGACTTGGCTGGGATGGTTCTCAAATGACAAAATCTATTGAATGCCACTCTATTTGAAGTATTTCTAGGTTTCATAGGATCTACCAGCACTTTCACTCCCTTAACATAAAGCTTGAAGAGTCTACAACAGGGGTGGTGGAACTTGCAGCCACGAGGCCACATGTGGCCCTATAGGTCCTCAAATGTGGCCCTTGGACTGAATCAAAACTTCACAGAACAAATTCCCTTAATAAAAGGATTTGTTCTGTAAAATTTGGACTCAGTCAAAAGGCTACATCCAAGGATCTAGAAGGCTACCATGAGGACCAAAGTAAAGCTTTATTTAGTAAAGGATTATAAATATTAATTAAAATTATTGTTACTTATAATAACACATAGCAATATAGACTTTGAGCTTCCAACTTCCTCAGTTTGTATGGAGGTAGCTTATTATAACATATAAAAATGCCAGGCACAAGAATATGTTTCATTGACCTCAGTGTCATGCTATCATGTGTGAATTGCTTTTCCTACTACTGTTTCAGGCAAGGGAAAAGGGTAGTAGGTTAGCTTGAAGGAGTTAAATTCTGAGAGCCACAAGAGATTCTCCTGTAATACACAAATATAGTAATCTTAGCCAAGTTTTCACTCTTTAATAATATATTTGTAATTGCTACCCTAAAAATAGAATCTTGGAAGAACATAAACAAAAAATATAAAGCTCAAGTAGGCTCAGTACCCAGAAACTTAAAGTAGTCAGCCTTGTTAAAGGAGGAAAATTTAACTAACAAGGAAGGGCTTGCATACACAAATACACAAAAAAAAGAAATTAATTCAGAAGAAGCGATCAGCCTCAAAAATAGTGCTGTTTCTTAAGGACATTAGAATCTAGCTAAGTGAAACACACATACATACACATTTATGGATATACATGCATACACACATGCATGCATGTATATACATATATACATGTATGTATGCATGTATATGTATATGTGTATAATGGTTTTTATTTGCTACCTGGAGACCTTAAATAACATCAATTTCTGATTCATGTTCTCATATACATACATACATATACATACATACATACATACACACATATATGTATATGTATATGTATGTTTATGTATATATACATACATACATACATGTATATATGTATGTATGTATATATACATAAACATATATGTATGTGTATGTATATATACACACACCCACATACACACATATTTATATAAAATCAGAAAATTGAGAACTAGAGAGAAAAATAACTTCGCTAAAGTTTTAAAAGTACTAAGTGATAAAATCAGACTAGAAGCCACATCTCCTGACTCTAGGTGAATTAGTCCAAGTATTACCTTCATCATGAGGTTTTTCCTAATGTTCCAATCTTCTAGGTCCTGTTCAGTTTATATTATTGGATTCAAGTTTTGTCTATTAGCATTCATAATATTATTACACCATAATACATGTAGTATAATATAGTACATGATATGACATGAATTGATAATACGTAATATATAACGTCATACAATAATTCATAAGTTTGCTTCTGTTGTAACAGTTTTGAATGCCTTCTGATGCTGCCTTTTGTGACTAAACTCCTTGAAAAGTTGCTCTACAGTAGTAGATGCTTCCACTTTCTTCTCACTTTCTGTTTAATCTCTTATATCAGGCTTCTAACCTCATCATTCCAAAAAAAACAGTCTCTCCAAAGTACCAATGATCTTTTAATTTTTCAATCCAATAGCATTTCCTCAATCCCCATTCTTGTCAAATTCTCTGCCACCATTGACACTCTTCCTCACCCTCTATTCCTTGATACTCTCTTGTTTCTAGGTTTTGAGAAATCATTCTGTCCTGGTTCTCTTCTTACGTATCTGACTATGCCTAAATCTTCTTTGCTCTATCCTCATTCAGATAATTCTCTAAGGGTTCTGTCCTGGGTCATCTTCTATTCTCTACCTATACTATTTCACTTAGTTATCTCTATCATCAGCTCTATGAGATCACTGTTATCTTTCTCTATGATGACAAGAAATCTCAAATCTAGCTATTATGATCTGACCTCTCTGTTGATTTCTGATCTCAATTTCCAGCTACTTTTCAGAGATCTCAAACTGCATGCCCAGTACATATCTTAAATTCAAAATGTCCAAAGCTGAACTCATTGTTTCCTTTAGCCTGTCCCTCACTTACTACCTTCCCTATTACTATAGAGGACAACACCATCCTCCTAGTTCCTCAGTCTCACAACCTATGTGACATTCTCAAGTTCTATCTCTCATCCTTTATGTTTAATTTGTTGCTAAACCTATAAATTTAGCCTTTGCAGCATCTAACAAACACATCCCTTTCTCTTCACTGAAACTGCTAAGACTCTGGTTCTGCCTATCATCACCTTAGGCCTAGAATATTGCAATAACCTTCAAGTGGAACTTTCTGCTTCAAGTGTCTCCCCACTCCAATCCATCCTCCATTTAGCCACCAAAATAATTTTCCTAAAGTTCAAGACCAACCAGGTCATGATCCTCTTCAATAAACTCAATTTGTCCTTCATTGTTGCCAGTATCAAATACAAAATCTTTTGGTATTAAACCCCTTTCTAACCCAGGCCCTTCCCAGCGTCCTGGTCTTCTTACACAATACTTCGTGCAATGTACTCTAAATCCAGTGGCATCAACTTTCTTACTGATTCATAAATAAGAAACTTCGTCTCTTGGCTGCAGTCATTTTCTTTGGATTCCTTCCATGCTTAGAATGGGTTTCTTTTTCATTTCTGCCTACTGCCTTCCCTGGCTTCCTTTAAGTGCCAACCAAAATCCCATCTTCTGTAGGAAACCTTTCCCCAACCTCTCTTAATTCTATTGACTAATCTCTTTTTATTATTTCCTATTTATCTTGTATATAGCTTTTTTGTACATATTAGGTGTTTGTTATCTCCCCAATTGGATTGTGAGCTACCTGAAGGCAGGACTATCTTTTTCCTTTTTTGTATCCTCAGCGCTCAGCATAATGCCCACCTTACAGTAAGCACTTAATCAATGTTTATTGAAGGATTATTGCATCAGTCCCTGAGGAAGTGAGAGACCATTTTTGGTGAAGAGATATGAGTGTAAAAAAAATATTCATTTTCTGGAGAATGTCTTTTTTCAATTATAAATTGAGGGTTTTGATGGGTTTGAGTATGTTTTGAATGTTAGAAATATAGGTTATCATAACTGTAAAGTCCTAATAGTTTAGAAAGATGTCTTAGTTGCCATTGTATCTCTTTTAATGCATATCACAGTGCCTTGTACATATCTCTAACAAATACATGACAGATGGTTTTTAAAATTACAATATTTAGTTAAAAACTAAAAGCTTATAGAAACTTAAGGACTAGATAATCCTCTTCAAGAAATAACTGGCATGCTATTATTCATCCAGAAGAAAGTGAACTGTCATGACATCATATTCTTCCAGTAGATGTCAATTATATTAGAAATGCAGACTTTATTCTCCAGACCAGAAACATCACTGTATTTAGAGTCACTACTGAGTTTGAAACCTACCCCAGACATATAGTACCTATGTGACCCTTTGTAAATCATTCAACTTCTCCTTCTCTCAGTTACTTCATCTGCAAAACAGTGATAATAATAGCACCTACCTAGTAGGGCTTTTGTGAAGATTAAAAAAGATAAGTTTTTTGCAAACCTTAAAGCATTATTTACATTTTGTTGTTGTTGTTTTTGCTGTTGTTATATGAATTCTGGTTCACTATAAATTCATGTTACCCAACCTCAAATATGCCCTGCCTGCTGTTTGGCAATCCTACTATACCTCTCTAATCAATTCACTATTGTACTCATCACAAAGGCTCTTCCAAACTATTTCATCCCTCCTTAAACCCCTCACGACTTCTCCCCCAGCTATCACTCAGATGTAGTCTGCCACATTTTCCTCCTTTACTTTTGTTTTATATGATGAAGTGGCATTACTCCTCACCAAAGGCTAAACCCTCTACTTTTTCAGGCAATCCCATTCCATCACATTTTCTCCAAAAGATTACTTCTTCTGTTATACCCACTCTTTCACTTGTTTTATATCTCTCCCTCTATGCTGGCTCATGCCCTACTGTTTAAAAGCATGTCCATTTATCCCCTATCCTGAAAAAAAAAACTTCACTTGATCCTTCCATCCCCAATAAGTATCATCCTATATATCTTCTGCCCTTCATAGCTAAACTCCTCAAAAAGACCATTTACAATCAATACCTCCACTTTCTATCCTCTCACTCTTCTTAACCCCTTACACTCTGGTTTCTGGTCTTATCATTTCACCAAAACTCCTTTCTCCAAACTTGTTAATGTACTCTTAATTGCCAATTTTCTCAATACTCATTCTCCTTGACCTCTCCGCAGCTTTTGATACTGTTGATCACTCTCTCCTCCATGATAATCCCTTTTCTCTAGGATTCTTTCAGGATACCAGTCACTGTTGGTTCACCTTTCCCTATCTGACTACTTCTCTGTCTCCTTTGCTGGATTCTCTTTGAGACTACAGCTTCTAAATTTGAGTCCCTTAGGATTCTGTCTTGATTCTCTTCTCTTCTTCCTTTATACTGCAACACTTGGTGATCTTATCAGCTTTCATGGATGTAATGAGCATCTGTATGCTGATAATTCTCAGATCTAACTATCCTGCCACAATCTCCCTGCTGATCTCCAATCTCCTATCCCCAAGTGCTTTTCAGACATCATGAACTAAATATCCATTAGACATCTTGAATTCAATATGTCCAAAGCAGAATTCATTATCTGTGACCAAAACGTTCCTGCCTTCATATTACTATACAGGGCAAGACCAAGTCCCTCAGACTGAATATCTAAAAGTCATCGTGGTTTCCTTCCTATCTCTCACCCCGTTATCTAATCTGTTGCCAAGGTCTGTCCATTTCTCCTTTGCAACGTCTCTCGGATGTGCCCTCTTCTGTCCTCTGGCATTACTACCACTCTAGTGCAGTCCCTCATCACCTCAGACATAGATTATTGCAATAGCCTGATGGTGGATCTGCCTTCCTCAAGTCCCATTCAACCTCCTATCATACACTAAGTTAATTTTCCTAAATCACATGTATGATTGTGTCAAACCCCTACTCAATAATCCAGTGGTTTCCTATTGCCTCTTGGATCAAATATAAAATTTTCTGTTCAGAATTCAAAGCCATTCATAGCCTATTCCACTTCTACCTCTTCAACCTCCTTACATCTAGTTCGCTACCATATACTCTTGGATCCAGTGACAATGGCTTCCTGGCTGTTCCGGGAACAAGACACTCCATATCTTGGCTTCAGGCATTTTCTTTGGCTGACCCCCATTCTTGGAACACTATCCCTTCTCTGCTCTGACTACTGATCTCCCCAGCTTCCTTTAAGTTTCTACTAAAATCCCATCTTCGCCTTGAAGCTTTCTACAACCCTTAGTAAATCCAGTACTTTGCTTATGTTAATTATTTCCTATTAATCCCATACATGACTTTCTCCTTGTGTATAGAAATAGGTATAAACAAATGTATAGGCATATTGTATCCCTCATTAGTTTCTAAGCTCCTTAAGGGCAGGGAATGTTTTATTTTTTCCCTCTTTTTGTGTCACCAGTATGTAGCATTGATGTCTAGTACTAAAAGACACTTAATAAATGTTTGTTGATTGATTAATTGATTCACTGAACCTTTCTCCCTTAGAAAGACAAGTAATATTTTCTAAGCTGAGAAGGTAACATTTGGAAATAACTCACACATGTAGAGGTATCTTCTTGAAAATATTACTTTCAACTCTCAGAGGACTGAATCACAGGCAGCTGTGGTGGTTTCCAGACCTCTCAACCCACAAATGCGAAAGGTCAGTGAAAAAAGTCTGTTTCTTCAGTGGCGAGAAGAGCACGGGGTCTCAGCTCCAGTTCCCCCAGGGTTGTGGCTGCGTCCTGAGCTTCCAGCCCACAGACTGAGGTGGAATCGAGTGGCTGATCAGAGGGGGATTGCAGGGATCTCTCTGCTGGTGCAGGATTCTCTTGCTTTACCCTTGCTTGGATCTGGGTCACAGCTCTGGGTGACAGTCCTGGGGAGAGGAGGAGCATTGGCCTTGTAGTGGCTGTGGAGGGAAAACCCTCACAGTTCCAAGATGGAACTGTGTCCAAGAGTGCTTGTGGTCACTCATAGACCATAGCACAGGCCAGGAAAGGAGTAAACACCCCACCGTTGATCATAGCACCTTGAAAGAATTGAAAATTTAGAGGTCCCTAGAAGTATCTCTGAAAACAGCTGCACAAAACCCCTGAAGCTTGGGACAGTACATTCTCCACACTGGAAACAGACTCCTACCTTAACAAAGAGTTTGTAAGTCAAGTAATTGACTGGGATCATAAGTAAGCAGCACAAAAAGAGTAAGACTATATTATCTTACTTTGGTGACAAAGAAGATCAAAACGTACAACCAGAAGAAGAAAACACAGCCAAAGCACCTACATCCAAAGGCTCCAAGAAAAATATGAATTGGTCCCATGTCATGGAAGAGCTTAGAAAGATTTTGAGAATCAAGTAAGAGAAGTACAGGAAAAACTGAGAGTGATGCTAAAGGAGACCCAAAAAAATACTGAAGAAAATAACACCTTAAAAAATAGCCTAAGCCAAATGGCAAAAGAGGTCCAAAAAGCCAATGAGGAGAAGAATGCCCAAAAAAATAAAATTGCCAAATGGAAAAGGAAGTCCAAAAGCTTACAGAAGAAAAAATTTCCTTAAAAATTAGAATGGAGAAATTGGAAGCTAGTGACAATTTGAGAAATAAAAGCACTGTAACACTAATCCAAAAGAATGAAAAAATAGAAGACAATGTGATATATCTCATTGGAAAAACAACTGACCTAGAAAATAATCCAGGAGAGAGAACTTAAAAATTATTGGACTATCTGAAAGCCATGATCGAAAAAAAAAACCTAGATATCATCTTTCAAGAAATTATTGAGGAAAACTGCCCTGATATTTTAGAACCAGAGGGCAAAATAGAAATTGAAAGAATCCACAGATCTCCTCCTGAAAGAGATCCCCAAAGGAAAACTCCTAGGAATATTGTAGCCAAATTCCAGAGTTCCCAGGTCGAGAAGAAAATATTACAAGCAGTCAGAAAGAAACAATTCAAGTATTGGGGAAACACAATCAGGATAACACAAGATTTAGCAGCTTCTACATTTAGAGAGCACAGGGCATGGAATATGATATTCTGGAGGACAAAGGAGATAGGACTTCAACCAAGAATCACCTACCCAGCAAAACTGAGTATAAGCCTTCAGGGTAAAAAATGGTCATTCAATGAAATAGGGGACCTTCAAGTATTCCTGAGGAAAAAGACCAGAGCTGAATATAAAATCTGACTTTCAAATACAAGACTCTAGTGAAACATGGAAGAGGTAAACAGGAAAGAGAAATCATAAGAGACTTATTAAGGTTGAACTGTTTACATTCCTGCAGGGAAAGATGATATTTGTAACTCATGAGTCCTTTGTGAGTATTAGGGTAGTGACAGGGGAAAAATTATATGTATGTATACATAGATTGAGGCCACAGGGTGAGTTGAAGATGGAGGGGTGATATCTGGAAAATAAAATTAAGGGGTGAGAGAGGATTATAGTAGGAGAAGGAGAAAGGCAGAAGTAGAATGGGGTAAATTAGCTCACATGAAACAGGCAAGAAAAGGCTTTTACCATGGAAGGGAAATGGGGGATGGTGAGAGGGAATGAGTGAATCTTATTCTCATAGGATTTGGCTTAAGGAGGGAATAACATACACAATTGGGTATGGAATCTATCTTACCCTACAGGAAAATAAGGGGGGAAGGGGACAAGAGAACAGGGGGTTGATAGAGAGGAAGGCAGACTGGGGGAGGGGATAATCAAAAGCAAACACTTCTGAGGAGGGACAGGGTCAAAAGAAAGAATACAATAAATGGGGGGTAGGATTGGATGAAAGGAAATATACTTAGTGTTTTTTTCACAACAGGACTACTATGGAAGTGTTTTGCATGACTACACATCTATAACCTGTATCGAGATGCTTGCCTTTTCAATGAGTGTGGGGTGGGGAGGGAAGAATGGAGAAAATTTGTAACCCAAAGTTTTAAAAACAAATTTTAAAAAGAGAAAAAAAGGAGAAAAAAGAAAATATTAATTTCAGAGGGGGTCCATAGGCTTTACCAAAATGTTGAAGGTAATAGTGAAACACACACAAAAAAAGTTCAGAGCTTTTGTTCTAAATGGATTTCTTCACTTTGAAAAACTCTCTGCTTTGGTTGAGTGTGTCCTTCAATGAATCACCTAAACTCTCTGGATTTCAATTTCCTGGTCTGCAATATATTCTATAAGCAGATATTCTCTAAACTCCATTTTAGTTCTGATACTCCACTTGACTAAATTTTAGTAAAATCAGCAAAAACCCAAAAGTTGATTTTAGCTAGGTAAGAAACAGCTGATCTCTATTGAGAAAATATGGTTTGAGTGACTATCTTAAACATGGAATATAGAATTTCAGAAGAGGCACTAATTTTGGCAGATTAAATTATGGGGCACTGATACTATGTAACTACTTTTTAATTATATAGTCAATGTTGACTATTTATTTAATTATTGAATAATTAGTACAGAGTGGCAAGATAATTACTCAGGCCTTGCTCAGCCTCAAAATGCCTCTGCAGCTGTGGTGATTTCTGAGACTCCATGGCTTTCCTAGTCCTCCAGCTGCTTGAACAGCTCCTCCTTTTTCTATTATGTACTAGCATAGAGCTGAATCTATACTTGGGCAGAGAGAGAGAGAGAGAGAGAGAGAGAGAGAGAGAGAGAGAGAGAGACAGACAGACAGATAGACAGACAGACAGATAGACAGACAGATAGACAGATAAATATAGATGTACACACTGTATATATATATAATATATATATATGTATATAAATACATATATATGTATGTATGTGTGTATACATATATGTAGATATACACATCCATGGAAAAATAGAAAAAATGAAACCAAAAAAGCACATAGCACAGTGTCTTACATACAATAGTTGATGTTATGTGCACGTGTGTGTGTATGTATTGGTACAGTTTGATTGTCTGCCATGCACAAAAGATGTAAGGAACTATAATAATAAAGGCTGTCCATAAGTTACATTAGGCATGATACAGGAGAAAGTGTATTGGGCTATAACTATAGTGAAGTAACAGAAGATAAGTTTCAGTCAAAAATCTACCATTAACTAGCTGACGATATAATACAAGACTGGTCAGGCCATGCAATCTCTCTTATTCTTAGTTTCCATATCATTAACATGGGAACAATAAGACACTATTAAGTTTCAGTTGCATTAACTTTCTATCACTTTCTTAAATCTACAAAATCAAAATCAAGTCCTGTTTTATATTGTGTACATTTCTGAACTTTAAATCCTCACACAGAAAATTTAAAAATCAGCTCTAAAGCTGCCTTGAACTGGCTGTAGCACAACCCTATTTATTTCACTAGATATCATACATCTCTTACTTTATTGTTCTTTCCTTGATCTCAAAATGATATAATAAAAAATCAACAAGAGTGGGTTATTTAATGAAAATAGAACATGCTCAATTGAAAGGAATAGTAACCTACTATGTTGCATTTTTAGCTCCTGCTCCACGGCTCCTGAGTTTGACAGAAAAAAACAATCATGATCTTGTATGGTATTCACCTGCTACCCATTTATGCTATTTAACCTCCCATGGACTCATACTATTGATGGAAAATGTTTCAATTTTGCTTTTATCCATTATTTATCCTATTTTCCACACATATCTCTCCAAAATATTTTTTTCATCTCTCTTCACCAATACGATCCCAAACTTCAACATATAAGTGAAACTACTTAGGGTATATAAAGTCCCTTATCAACTTACACAAGCCTATCTTCCCAGATTTGCGCTCTCTCTCTCTCTCTCTCTCTCGCTCTCTCTCTCTCTCAAAGGCAATTTATTATATCATATTCTGATATGTCATATCACATATATCATCATATATTATATATATCATATTTAATTATACTTCATATAACTTCTAATTATATGATATTTTGTTGTGACATTGTTACATGATATATCATTATATACATTCATATTTTATTATATAATATAAGATGCTATATTAAACTATATTATTTATTCTCTACTCTACTTTACTAATCTATACTACTTTATTATTTCATATCAGACTAAATCATATCACATCACACTATATTAAGTATATTATATTGAATTAGATTATGTAATCATATACTATGTCATAACATATTATGAAAATTATATAACATATTGTAATAAAACATATTACAATATGTTATATAAAACATTATATGATATATCATATATCAGATAATATATTTTATAATTTTTGTGATATATACACATATATTTATACTATATCTATATGTATGTATTATTATAGATATATATTATATGTGTATATATATATATATGTGTGTGTGTGTGTGTGTGTGTGTGTGTGTATAATTATACATAAGGCCTTAACCCATATTTTATCACATGACATCTTATGGTATGGTACCATATTACATCACGTGTGTGTATAATACTTTAATAGAAGGGAAAGGTTACTAACAATTAGAGAGATCGAGAAATATTTCTCACATATATGTATCTTTAGAATATGTTTGTGCATATCTAAATTTATATGTGCATCTGCATTTATGCTTATATATTCACATTACTAATAATAGACTAATCTGTTTGCATGTTTTTTACCAACATAAGTTCTTAGAAGGCAGAGTTTTTTGGTTGGTTGTTTGTTTTCTTTTAATTCCTAATTCCTAGACAAGTTCCTAAAATATAAATTATTTTTTTTAATAAATACCTTGGATATTTGATTAAAAGAGCATATGGCCCACAATATCAAAGCCACAGAGAGATCGTATAGAAGAACATCTGCAGAAAAAGTCTTGTATTTACCAGAAATCTTAGAGTGATGTAATCTATATGAAAATAATGTTACAAAGATCTTGGTAATGAGAAAGAAGTGAGGAAATTGCAAAAGTTATACAGGATGATTCTCCTAAGGGATTGAGAGGATCTACTGCAGAGTTGGTTTTCTTTTCAAAGTATGAAGGAGATGTGGGCACATACATAAGCAGCAATGACTGAGCCAGTAGTTGAAGAATAATTGAAAATGAGAATTAGGGGAGGAGAGTAATAATTGAGGTGGCATGAGCATCATGAGATAAGAGAGAAATGAATAAATGAGAGAAAAGTGTGGGCCTCAGTAAGGAGAAATGCTACCTCTTAGTCTAAGATTGAAAAGGATAATGTTTAGGGTTTTGAGGTGTACAATTGGAAAGAAGTATTAGCTTCTGGAAGATGGTCTTTATTTTCTCAGTAATGTAGGAGTAGCTGGATTCCTTTATTTAGAGGGACAGAGAGGAACAGTATGCATGATTTCAAGAGATGAAGGAACAGTGAAATAGTTGATATGGTTTCTGGGAGCAAAGATGGTGGAGTAAGCAATGAATCATTGTATCACTCCAATATTCACCCCCAAACAACCATAAAATAGTACCCCAGAAAAATCCTGGAACATTGAAGCCAGTAGAAAGGTGACCTGGAGGATCAGCAAGAAAGGTCCATCTCACTCATGTAAAAGGGAAGTACATTTCAAGACAGGAAGTGTCCCAGCAAGCCAGCAGCAATCCTCACCTCAGCAAACTAATGGGAGAATCTGAGTCCTAGGAAGGTGGAGCAAGCAAACACCAACATCCGGACCCCTTACATATCTTAGCATAGTCCAGGGAAATGGTAGACTCTAGCTCTGAGAACCATCATGTGCTTTAGCATAGCCTTGGGCGGGCAGGCATCCTGCAGCAGCCAGACTTCTAGATGCTTCAGCACAGCCAAGGGCAAACAGGAATCTTCTAGGGGCCAAACATCCACATACCTCAGTGTAGCCCCAGGGAAACACACATGTCAGACACCACCACTAGCACCCCAACTCCACACCAGGTAAGCTGCCAGACTCCCTACCCCCTCCAGCAGTGCCATTCATTCCCGTTCCACTCCCTCAAAATAACACCAGAGACACATTGTACAGTGACTGACTTTGATAGACTTGGCTCTTCACAGCAATGTCAGAATGTAAGACAACTCCAAAAGACTCACAATGGAAATTGCTAACCACATCCAGAGAAAGAACTATGGAGTCTGGATGCAGATGGAAGCATACTATTTGCTCTCCTTTTCCTTTGCTGTTTTGTTTTATTGCTTCTTTCTTGTGGTTCCTCCCATTAATTCTAATTGTTCTTTACGTCATGACTGATGGCAAAATATGCTTAATATGAATATATAAGTAGAGCCTATATCAGATTGCATGCCATCTTGGGGAGAGGAGGGGAGTGGGAGGGAGGGAAAATTCAAAATTCAAAATGTTGTGAACTGAATGTTGAAAACTAAAACTAAATAAATTTTAAAAATGGAGAAAAGAACTATAAATTATATTCCAAGGGCATCTCTCTTACCATTCAACTTCTATGTGAAAACAGACTATCAGGCTGGTGAGTAAAATTATACAATTTCTTTTCTCATCTTTGTGATGTTATTTTCCTACCTGATAAAAAGTGTAAGGACCAATCAGACTGGGCAGATATATCAACACTTCTTACCACTTGCTTAACATTTCAAAGCTACATCTCTCTTTGCATCTGTGTTTCAGTCTGTTGTTCTAACTGTGGGATGACATTCAGGGGTCAGGCAAACCACTTCACATGGTAACTAATGAGATCTTGACAATATTCTGTGCTCTCTTGCGAACTAGTTTGGAGGTCTTTTTCGATTTTCAAAGATGCAATGGCATTTCCACAGCTGAAAACTCACAAGGCATGGAAGGGACAGGCAGTTCCCAAGTGGTTTTCATTTTCTTGATTAGTATTATACAAAGGAATTTCAAATGTATACAATGTAAATATGGAATACCTTTAACTTCAAAAACTGCAGTAGTGAAAGGAAACATTTTAAAATAATATTGCTTCTACCTTTCCTAAATAACAGTAACATATGTGTTTTTGTTAATTATACCTCTTCAAAACTGTATATACCTTATGATCCAGCAATACTACTACTAGGTCTGTATCCCAAAGACATTTTCTAACATTGTTAAAATAATGCCACAAAATGAATTCTGA
This sequence comes from Phascolarctos cinereus, assembly GCF_003287225.1. NCBI lineage: Eukaryota > Metazoa > Chordata > Mammalia > Diprotodontia > Phascolarctidae > Phascolarctos > Phascolarctos cinereus. Next base: position 100,190,629 of record NW_027555625.1, read on the forward strand.
AGCTGCAAGACCAACAAGAAGTTGAGGTGAAACAGTTTTTTTTTCAGCCCAATATAACCTGGAACGTTGGCAGGAAAGGTCTCTTTCACTGGAGTGAGAACAGAGCACAATCTAGGGCAGGCTGTGTCAACATAGGCTAAACTTGGAAGGCTAGCAGCAGGCCTTGGTGGTGACTAAATCAAGATGAACTGTGGTTTTAGGAGCTTTTAGCCCATAGACGACAAGGTGGGGTGAGATAACAGCTCAGAAGGAGATTAAATGATGGTCCTGGGAGTAGGATTCTGCTGAATTGGCTGTACATGGTTCTGGTTCTGGTTCACAGTCCCAAGGTAAAGAGGTACACTAGCAGGAGTGATGACCTTCATCAAGGTTCCAGGCTGGGAAAGAATGCTTGTGGTCACTCAGAATCCAAAGAATAGGCCAGGAGAGCAGTGATCACACACCTTCTTAGGTCATAACACCTTGGAAAAACTAAGAGCATGCAAACATTGAGAGCTAGCTTTGAAAACAGTAGCCCAAAAAACCTAAAGCTTGAAACAGTGTCCCTGCTACCCAAGGAAGAGATTCCAACTTTAACATAAAATAAGAAACCAAGAAATAAACTGGAAAAATGAGCAAACAGCAGAAAAAGAACCTCACCTTAGAAAGTTAATATGGTGACAAGGAACATCAAAACAGAAGACAACTGAATCAAAGAAATTATATGCAAAGTCTCAAAGAAAAATGTGAATTGGTTTCAGGCCCTAGAATAAGCTCAAAACAGGATTTTAAAAATCAAATAAGAGAGGTAGAGGAAAAATTGGCAAAACAAGTGAGAATGATACAAGAAAAAGGGGCAACAGCTTGGTAAAAGAGGTACAAAAGTACTGAAGAAAATAATATTTTTAAAGTCAGAATAAGCCAAATGGCAAAAGAGGCATAAAAATCCCCTGATGAAAAGAACCTTTAAAAAGCAGAAATGGCTTCCAGAAGCCAAGATGGCAGAGTAAGAAGTAAGTCACTCTCATCTTCTGTAATTGATCTCTGAAAGCCCAGGAAAAAAAAAAAAAAACAAGGAAAAACCCTGTAACAGTTGAGCCAGCAGAAAGATGGGATGCAGCAGTCTTATAGCCCATGAATTGGAGGATTAATGGGAAAGGCCACTTTAGCTGTCGGGGAGGAAAAGCAGGACAGGATGGGAGCTTTCCCAGCAAGCCAGCAGCAAGCCCACTTGAGTAAACCAGGATGAGATCATGAGCCCCAAAGTGGTGGAGCAGGAAAGCACCAACACCAGGACCCTCAACTGCCTCAGCACAGGCAGGAGAACCTGTGAACACTAGCTTGGAAAACCATCACATGTGCCAGCTTTCTCCAGCAACCAAATCTTGTGGCACTTCAGCACAGCTCCAAGCTGGCAGAGATCCTCCAGCAGCCAAATATTTGAGTACTTTAAAGAAACCCAGGTAAGCAGGAGCCCTCTAGGGTCCAGACTACCCATCACCATACCTGAGAGCTACAATGCTCCTGACCCCAGCTCAGCATCCATGATAAACTGCCAGACCCCTACAGACTCCAGCAGACAGCACCTGAGGTCCCAGCACACAAAGCCAGTGATCAGATCCTGGACTCCCATCACAAGAAGCTTGGGTCAGTGCCCCCTGTGCTCCAGCAATACAGATTAACTTTAAAAGCCAGGAAATAGGCAAGCATCATAAGTAGAAAGCAGAAATGATCAATGGCTATAGATCCTTATTATGGGAAAAAGGAATATCAAAGAACAAATTCAGAAGAGGACAATGTTGCCAATATATCCACACTGGAAATCTCAAAGGGGAATGTGAACTGGTCTCCAAGAAAAAAAAAAGTCTTCTTGAAAGTGTTCAAGAAGCATTTAGGGAGATGAATATCTCTATAGAAATGTATAAGAAAAATTGGGAAAGGAAATGAGAGGTATACAAGAGCGAGTCAATAGCTTGGAAAAGGAAGGACAAAAAATGACTATGGAAACGAAGTCTTTAAAAAAATACAATGGGCCAAACGAAAAAAGAAATACACTGAAAAAATCAACTCCTTAAAAAGTAGAATTGTTCAAATGGGAAAGAAGGCACACAAACTCACCGAAGAGAAGAACCCCTTAAAAAGAAAAGTAGGACAAATTGGAAAAAGAGGCACAAAATCTAATAGAATGAAACAATTTCTCAAAATTTAGAACTGAGCAAGTGGAAGCTAATGAGATATCAAGAATCAGTCAAACAAGAACAAAAGAATGAAAAAATAAAAGAAAGTATAAAATACCTCATTGGTAAAACAACTGACCTGGAAAATAGTTCCAGGAGAGACAATTAAAAAAAAATATTGGTTTACCTGAAAACCATGATGAAAGAAGAGCCTAGACAGCATATTTCAGGAAATCATCAAAGAAAACTGCCCTGAGGTCCTAGAATCCGAAGGTGAATTAGGCACTGAAAAAATCCACTAATCACCTCCTAAAAGAGGTCTCAAATTGAAAATGTCAAGGAATATTGTAGCCAAATTTCAAAATTACCATGTCAACGACAAACTACTGCAAACAGCCAGAAAGAAACAATTTATATATCATAGAAACACAGTTAAGATTACAGAAGACCTTGCAGCTTCTACATTAAAAGGTCAGAGGACATGGAATAAGATATTCTTTTCTTTTTCACTATGTACATTTGTTTTATTTTTATTTTTTATTTTATTAATTTATTTTGATTTGTCAGCAATCATTTCCATATGCTTTTGAGTTGAAGATTTTTCTCCCCCTTCCTCCACTCACCCTCCCCAAGATGGAGAACAATCTAATATAGGCTTTACATTTACATACCCATTAAACATATTTTCACATTAGTGAAGTTGGAAGTAAAAGCTAAAACCAATAGGAGGAACCATCAGAAAGATGAAACAAAATTCAACAGAAGGTAAAAATAAGTGATAGCGATTTGACTTCCATAGTTCTTTCTTTGGATGTGGACAGCATTTTCCATCCCGAGGCCTCTGGAGATGTCTTAGATCCTTGTAATGCTGAGAATGGTTCAGTTTAACAATATTAGTCATTGCATAACATGGCTATTATTGTGCACAAAGTCCTCTTGGTTCTGCTCACTTCACTCAGCATCAGACCATATAAGTCTTTCCAGGTTTTTCTGAAGTCAGCCTGTTCATCATTTCTTATAGCACAATAATGGAATACGATATTTCATAAGGCAAAAAAGCTTGGATTACAACCAAGGATCAACTACCCAGCAAAATTGAGCATTATCTTTTAGGAGAGGAAATGAACGTTCAACAAAATAGGGGATTTCCAAACCTTCTTGATAAAAAGACCACAGCTCAACAGAAATTTTGAACTTAAAATATAATATTCAAGAGAGGCATTAAAAGGTAAACAAGAAAGAATAAACATGTTATTAATAAGGGCAAATAGTCTATATCCCTTACAATACAAGATGACATTTGTAGCTCTTGAGAACTGTATCATTGTTACAACATTTAAAAAGAGTAAACATAGACAGAGGGCATGGGTATAAGTTGGCTTTGATGTGATAAGAAAAAATTCTAATTAAGCAGTGTAAAGGAATTGTTCTGGAAGAAGAGGAAGGAAGGCAGACCAAGGTAAATTTCATCACATGAAAAGGCACAAAAACATGTTACAATACAGGGAAAGAAGAGAGAGAGATGACCATTGCTTGAACCTCATTCTCATCAGATTTGGCTCAAATATGGAATAGTATAATCAGGTATAGAAATCTAACTTACCCCATAGGAAGTAGGAGGGGAAAGGGGAAAGAAAAGAGAGGGGGTGGATAGAAAGGAAGGAAAAAGTAATAAGTTTAAAGGGGAAGAAAAGAGGAGTTGATAGAAGGGAGGGCAGACTGAAGAAGGTGGTGGTCAAAGCAAAACTCTAACGAGGAGGGAAGGGGAGTTTGAATGCAGATGGAAGCATACTATTTGCTCTCCTTTTCTTTTGTTGTTTTTTTTCTTCTTTCTTGTGGTTCCTCCTATTAGTTATAATTCTTCTTTACATCATGACTAATATATGACTTCAATGACTTAATATGAATATATAAATAGAGCCTGTACTGGATTTCATGCTGTCTTGGGGAGGGAGGAGGAAGGGAAGGGGAGAAAATTTAATACTCAAAATTTTATGGAACTTAATGTTGAAAACTAAAAGAAAATAAATTAAATTAAATTAATTAATTATTAAAAATAAAAAAGAAACTACCTTCACATCATATCTGTTATCTGGTCCCTTTCTTTCTACGTCCATTTCCACCATCATATCTTTCTTGTGCAGTTATGGTCTATAGGATAAAAATAGCTCATGTTTATACATTGTTGAAACATTTACAGAATACTTTTCTCACAAAACCTCATAAGTTGGTAGGTAGCACAAATAATACCCTCTCCATCTTACATATTAAAAAGAAATTGAGGCAACCATCCAGAGAAAAAGCTGTGGCATGTGGATGCATATCAATGCATAATATTTTTTTCTTGCGTTTTTTTTTCTTTTGCTCTGATTCTTCTTTCACAACATGACTAATGTGGAAATATGTTTAATATGATTGTACATGAGTCATTCCTCAATTGATAAATGGTCAAATGATATGAACAGGCAGCTTTCAGGTGAAGAAATTGAAGCTGTCTATACTCGTATGAAAAAATGCTCTAAATAACTATTAATTAGCAAAATACAAATCAAAATAACTCTGAGGTACCACATCACACCTATCAGATTGGCTAACGTGACAAAACAGGTAAATGGTAAATGTTGGAAAAGATATGGGAAAATTGGAATATTAATGTACTGTTGGTAGAGTCTGTGAACTGATCTAACCATCCTGGAGAGCAATTTATAATTATGGCCAAAGGGCAATCAAACTGTGCATATCTTTTGATCCAGGAATGCCACTCTACATCTGTATGCCAAAGAGATCATACAAAGGGTAAAAGTACTCACTTGCACAAAAATATTAACAACGGTACTTTTGTGGTAGCCAAGTATTTGAAATTGAAGGGATGCCCACCAGTTGGGGAAAGGCTGAACAAGTTGTATTATATGAATGTAACAGATTACTATTATGCTATAAAAAATGATGTGCAGACAGACTTTAGAAAAACATGGAAAGACTTGAAGAAAGTGATGTTAAATGAAGTAAGCAAACCAGTAGAACATTGTACACAAGAACAACCACCTTGTGTGCTGACTAACTTTAACAGACTTATGTATTCTTAGCAATGCAAGAATCCAAAATAACTCTGAAGGGCTCATGATGTAAAAATCCTGTCCAAATCTAGAAAAAGAACTATGGAGTCTGAATGCAGGTTGAAGCACTTTATTTGCTCTCTCTCTTTTTCTTTTTTTGTTTGTTTCTTCTTTCTCATGGTTTCACCCATTGGTTTTGATACTTTTTTACAATGTGACTAATGTGAAAATAGGTTCAATATGAATGTATCTATACAGTCTATATCAAATTGCATGCCCTCTTGGGATGTGGGAGGGGATAAATGGGGAGAAAATTTGGAACTCAAAAACTTATGGTAGTAAATGTTGAAAGCTAAAAATTAATTAATTAATTAAAAAATAAAAAGCAGAAATGGTCAAGTGGGAAAAGAGATACAAAAACCCATAGAAGAAAGTAATTACTAAAAAATTAGAATTGTACAAATGGAAGCTGAAGAATTTTTTTTAATATAAATTTATTTATTTTCAGTTTTTAACATTCACTTCCACAATTTTTTGAGTTCCAAATTTTTGCCCCATCTCACCCCTCGCTCCACCCCAAGATGGCATGCATTTTGAATATCCCTTCCCCTAGTCCATCCTCTCTTCTATCTCTCCCCCCTTCTCTTATCCCCTTCCCCTTCTATTTTCCGGTAGGGCAGGATAGACTTCTATACCCCATCTCCTATATTTCTTATTACCCAGTAGCATGTGAAAACATATTTTTTAAACATATGTTTTTAAGACTTTAGGTTTCAAATTTTCTCTCTTCCTCCCTCCCCATCCACCCCAACTGAAAAGGTACAAAAGTCAATATAGGTTATACATGAGCAGTTATGCAAAACACTTCCATAGTAGACATGTTGTGAAAAACTAACTCTATTTCCCTTAATCCTATCCTGCCCTCCCATTTATTCTATTCTCTCTTTTGACCCTGTCCCTCCTTAGAAGTATTTCCTTCTGATTATGCCCCTTTCCCAATCTGCCCTCCTCTCTATCATCCCCCTGCTCTCTTGTCCCCTTCTCCCCCTATTTTCCTGTAGGGTAAGACAGATTTCCATACCCAATTGAATGTGTATGTTATTCCCTCCTTAAGCCAAATCCTATGAGAATAAGATTCATCATTCCTCTCACCTTCCCTGTTCCCCTCCACTGTAAGAGACTTTTCTTTTCTGTTTTTTTTTGTGAGATAATTTACCCCATTCTACCTCTCCCTTTCTTCTTCTCCGAGTATCAACCTCTCTCCTCCCTTAATTTTATTCTCCAGATATGACCCCTTTATCTTCAACTCACCCTGTGCCCTTTATCTATCTATCTATATATACATACATTTAAATTTTTTTCCTTCAACTACCCTAATACTGACAAAGGTCTCATGAGTTATAAATATCATCTTTCCATGCAGGAATGTAAACAGTTCAATCTTAATAAGTCTCTTATGATTTCTCTTTCCTGTTTACCTCTTCGTGTTCCACTTGAGTCCTGTATTTGAAAGTCAAATTTTCTATTCAGCTCTGGTCTTTTCATCAGAATGCTTGAAAGTCCTCTATTTCACTGAATGACCATTTTTTCCCCTGAAGGATTATACTCAGTTTTGCTGGGTAGGTGATCCTTTGCCCTCCGGAATATTATATTCCATGCCCTGCGGTCCTTTAATGTAGAAGCTGCTAAATCTTGTGTTATCCTGATTGTGTTTCCACAGTACTTGAATTGTTTCCTTCTGGCAGCTTGTAATATTTTCTCCTTGACCTGGGAACTCTGGAATTTGGCTACAATATTCCTAGGAGTTTTCCTTTGGGGATCTCTTTCAGGAGGAGATCTGTGGATTCTTTCAATTTCTATTTTGCCCTCTGGTTCTAAATATCAGGGCAGTTTTCCTTGATAATTTCTTGAAAGATGATGTCTAGGCTCTTTTTTTGATCATGGCTTTCAGATAGTCCAATAATTTTTAAATTCTCTCTCCTGGATCTATTTTCCAGGTCAGTTGTTTTTCCAATGAGATATTTCACATTGTTTTCTAATTTTTCATTCTTTTGGATTTGTTTTACAGTGTCTTGATTTCTCATAAAGTCACTAGCTTCCAATTGCTCTATCCTAATTTTTAAGGAAGTATTTTCTTCAGTAATCTTTTGGACTTCCTTTTCCATTTGGCCAATTTTTCTTTTTAGGGCATTTTTCTCCTCATTGGCTTTTTGGACCTCTTTTGCCATTTGGGTTAGGCTATTTTTTAAGGTGTTATTTTCTTCAGTATTTTTTTGGGTCTCCTTTAGCAAGCTGTTGACTTGCTTTTCGTGATTTTCTTGCACCACTCTTAGTTTTTCCCTCTACTTCCCTTACTTGCTTCTCAAATCCCTTTTGAGCTCTTCCAAGGCCTGGGACTGATTCATATTTTTCTTGGAGGCTTTGGATGTAGGAGCTTTGATTTTGTTTTCTTCTTCTGGTTGTATATTTTGATCTTCTTTTTCACCAAAGTAAGATAATATAGTCTGACTCTTTTTTGTGCTGCTTGCTCATGATCCCGGCCAATTACTTGAGTTTTAAACTCTTTGTTAAGGTAAGAGTCTGCTTCCAATGTGGAGAGTGTACTGTCCCAAGCTTCAGGGGTTTGTATAGCTATTTTCAGAGATACTTGTAGGTACCTGTAAATTTTCAGTTCTTCCAAGGTGGTATGATAAGGGGCTAGGTGTTTACTCCTTTCCTGGCCTGTGACCACAAGTACCCCCTTCTGTCCTGTACTGTGAGGAGGGGCTCCTCTCTATAGCCACTACAAGCTCCTCCATGCCAGTGCTACTCCTCACCCCAGCATTGCAGCCCGGAACTGTGATCCAGCTCCAAACACAGGCAAAGCAAAAGATTCCTGCCTCAGCACTGGCAAAGAGATTCCTGCAGTCCCTCTCTGATCATCCACTGGATTCCCCCTCAGTCTGTGGGCTGGAAGCTTGGGAAGCAGCTGCCCCCCCCCCACCAGGGCCACGCTCTTAGGGAATGGAGCTGAAACTCCGCCTTCCTGTCTCAGCACCAACAGAAACAGACTTTTCCCACTGACCTTCTAAGTTGTCTTTGGCATTAGTAGATTGAGGAGTCTGGAAACCTCCACAGCTGCCTGAGATTCAGTCCTCTGAGGCCTGCTCCAGGTTTGCTGTGGCCTGTGCACCCACGTCACGCTGCGCTGTGCTCCCAGCCCGGGCACGATACACCTTTCTGATCAATCATCCAGATTGTCTTGGGCTGGAAGTTTGTTTCACTCTGTCTTTTGGTGGGTTTTTCTGCTGCAGAAATTGTTTAGAGCCATTTTTTATGAGTATTTGGAGAGGTTTGGGGGAGAGCTCAAGCAAGTCACTGCTTTCACTCCACCGTCTTGGCTCCGCCAGCGAAGCTATGAGTTAATAAGACATCAAGAAACAATACAGCAAAAACAAAAGAATGAAAAAAAAAAACATAGAGTAAAGTGAGAAATATCTTAACTGACCTGGAAAATAGATTAAAGACAGTTAATTAAGAATCACCATGTTACCTGAAAACCAAAATAAAGAAAAAAAAAGAGGAGCCTAGAAACAATATTTCAAGAAATTAACAAGGAAAACTGCTTTGATATCCTAGAAACAAAGGGTAAAAATAGACATTTTTTAAAATTCCACTGATCACCTACTGAAGAGATACCTAGATAAAAAATCCCAGGAATATTATAGTCAAATCCCAGAATTCTCAGGTTAAGGAAAAAGTATTGCAGGCCTCCAGAAAGAAAGATTTCAAATATCATAGAGCCACAGTCAGGAAAACACAGGATACAGCAGTTTCTACATTAAAGAAGTGAAGAGCTTGTAATATAATGTCAAAGAGACCAAAGTCGATCACTTCCATGAAGACCTAAAACATATAGAAATAACACCACAAATACATGTCATATTCATCACGCGTGATCAGAATGCTATAGTAGAAAATCAAGAGAATTGGAATAGCAGGCAAGCTTATTACTGGAGTACAAAATTGAGCAAGGCAGAGACTAATAGATTTTGTCAAGAAAACTCTCTGCAAACACTCTTTTTCAACAATTGAAAGGTCAGCTCTACACACTGACATCACCAGATAGTCATTATAGAAATCTGATTGATTACATACTTTGCAGCCAAGGGTGGAAAAGCTCCGTACACCCAGTTAAAACCGGATCGGGAACTGTCTGTGGTACATCACATGAGCTTCTTTTTGCAAAATTAAGACAAATTGAAGAAAGTAAGGAAAACCATCAGACCATATAAGTATGAACAAAATAACATCTTTTATGAATATGAAGTGGACGTGATGAATAGATTTAAGGGATTAGATCTTGATGATGGAGTCCCTGAAGAACTATAGAGAGAAGTTTGCAGTATTGCAATAACAACCACAACAACAAAACTTTCTAAAGAAAACGAAGAGCAAGAAAGCAAAATGCCTGTTTGATGGGCTTTACAAATAGCTGAGGAAAGAAGGACAGTGAAAGGTAAAGGAAAAAGGGGAAAGTAAGCCTAATAAATGCAGAATTCCAAAGAGTAATGAGAAAGAAAAACTTAAATGAGCAATGCAAAGAAATAGAAGAAAATAATGGAATTGGAAAGAGAAGAGATGACTTCAAGAAAATTAGAGATATCAAGGAAACATTTCATACAACAATTGGCATAATAAAAGACAAAAATGGCAAGGACTTAACAGAAGCAGAAGCAATTAAGAAGAGGTGGCAGATACACAAAAGAACTATATGAGAAAGATCTTAACATCACTTTTAACCAGGAGGATATGGTTATTGATCTAAAGCCAGACATCCTGCAGAATGAAGTATTGCTAAGAATAAGGCTAGTAAATCAGATGGAATTCCAGCTGAGCTATCCAAAATCTTGAAAGATGATGCTGTTAAAGTGTTGCCTTAAGTACACCAGCAAATTTGGAAAACTCAACTGGGGCCGCTAGATTGGAAAAGATCAGTTTATGTCCCAATTCTAAAGAAGGACAATGCCAATGAATGCTCAAAGTACTGAACAATTGTGATTTTGTCACATGCCAGCAAGGTTATGCTTAAAATTCTGCAAACTATGGTTTAATAATATGTTAACTGAGAATAACCAGAAGAGCAGGCTGGTGTTTGAAGAGGTAGAGGATCTAGAGAACAAATTGTCAACATTTGCTGGATTATGAAGAAAGCAAGTAACTTCCAGGGGGAGAAAAAAAAACTACTTCTGGTTCATTGACTAAATTAAGTTATTTGATTGTGTGCATCACACAAAATGTGTCAAGTCCCAAAGAGATGAAAATATCAGATCATCTTACCTGTCTCCTAAGGAATCTGTATGTGAACCAAGAAACAACAGTTAGAATCAAACATGGAACAACTGATTGGTTTAAGATTTGAAGAGGAGTACAACAAGGCTGTATATGGATTTAACTTATACGCAGAGTACATTTTGTGAAATGGTAAGCTTAATGAATCAAAACCCAGAATTAAGGTTACTGGGAGAAAGATCTGATCCAGATGATATCACTCTAATGGCATAAAGGGAAGAAAAATTAAGAAACCTCTTGATAAGGGTGAAAAAAGAGAGTAAAAAAGCTGACTTGAAGCTTAACATTTAAACTACTAAGATCTAGTCAACTGGTTCCATCACTTCCTAGCATCTATAATAGAGGGAAATAAAATGGAAGGAGCATCAGATCTTATATTCTTAAGTTCAAAGATCACTGCTGATAAAAAACATTGCCATGGAATTAATTGCTTGCTCCTTGGAAGGAAACTTATGGAAAATCTGGACAGCATACTAAAAAGCAGAGATATCCATCTTGTTGACAATGGTCCATGTAATCAAATCTGTTGCTTTTTTTCGATAATAATACATGGCTGTGAGAGTTGGACTATGAGGAAAGCTGAGTGCCACAGAACCAATGTTTTGAATTGTGGTTCTGGAGAAAATTCTTGAGAGTCCCCTAGAAAGCATGGAGACAAATCAGGCAATACTTAAAGAAATTAATTTAGCCTATTCACTGGAAGGTCAAGTATTGAAGGTGAAGCTTAAATACTTTGGTCACACAATGAGAAGATCGGACTTATTAGAAATGACCCTAATTTGGGGAAAGATTGAAGTCAAAAGGAGAGGTGATGGAAGAGAATAATATGGAAAAATATTGTCATTCCCTGTCGTTCCCACCATTAAGTGATGTTTCCTTATGAACAAGTTCTGGCCCCCACTCTGAAAGGTATTTGCTGTAAACTCGTCACTGCTGTGGTGGCATCATTTTTGAATGAACCAAGAGATGCTTCTGAAGGCTGGAATACTCAGCAAAGGCATGACCACAACCTTCAGCCTCACAGAAAAATGGCTTCTTACCTTTGTGCACTCGGAAGTGGTTCTTTAGTTTCCCAGTGGTGGTGAATTGCATTCCACATTCTAGCTCAGGACACACAAAGGGCTTCTCCCCATTATGAGTTACCATGTACACTTTCAGTCTCTGAAGCACATAAAACTTTTCCCACAGCCTTCAACTGCACAAATAAAAGAAAGGTCATTCCTATGGGCTTTTAGGTAGTATCTGAAATATATTGGCCACACAAATATCTGATCACAGTCTTCAACTGTTCACTAAAGACTCTTCTCTTGAAAAATGTGAGGGAAGTCCCAGAGTCTTTAGGCTGCTCATCAGTTTGACCAAGCTGAAATTTTTCTTACTCGCTACTGTCTTTGGCATTCTTTGACAGCTGTGCCTGAGTAGTAGGTATCAGACTGTCATCGGCAAACTCCTGAAACCAGATGAACCATGGCATACTGGCATCAGCATTATCACTGAAGAGAAAGTCATTCCCAAAATTCTCTGCCTCATCCTTAACAAACAATAAATGCTCAGCTGAAGAGAAAAAGGCCTGCTTTTGTTAGGTTAAGAATGATAAATAAAATTGGTTGGTTGGTGTCCTTTTTTTCTCAAAGATGAACAAAATGACATCAATATGCTAGAGTCAAGTTACAGTGTATGTGAATGTGGCTGATCAGACTAATACAAGCTTGGAATGTTCTACCACAGGTCAGGCACAAATAGTCCATGTGAATATTTTGGGTGGATTCTCTAAATTTCTACATCTTGCATTTCTTTTGAGCTATTTCAATTCTGCTTTGATGAAATGAAGTATTGTCACTTGGTTGAAGGTCTTGCAACAAGTGAGGAGACTCCACAGCTGAAAAAAAGCTCAAGAGACTTCTACATGGTATATGCCCTTGTTTCCTATCTGTCAGGACCCAGGTTCACTCAAAAGTTTCTCAACACAGCAAAGGGACCTCCTCACAGGAGTTGTTAGAATTTCAAGTATTATCTATATCATGAGCTGGCTGTATTCTGAGGTCTCAATAGGAGACAACAGGAACAAATTCTTTAGGTTCAGATTCGACCTGACCCTATCCCAATAGTATGGATGTGTTTTGAACAAATTGGAGAAGCAGCTCTGATTTGAACTCTAAATTGTCTCATAGCCTTGCTTCAGCTTCTAAATTATGTAACTGTTAAAGAGAGTTGCAAAGCTTAACGCAGAGTCTATGACAACCTCCAGTTATTCTCATATTTTCCTACAGAGTACAATTATCTCCTTATAGCTAAATTGTTCTGGACAGTGAATCAAATAACCTTCTCCTTCTGGGTAGCTGGCTGTCTCTGATCCCTAATTCTGTCTAGAAGTGGAGCTTTGGGCTCCTAATGGCCACTATTTTAACCAAATAAACTTGATTGAGAGAATATCAACAACCAGTGATCCATATATTTTTTCATCATTACTAGAAAATTTTCATAACAATAATTGGCAGACAAATTGAATGCATGCTTTCTGAAAGTGTTAAATGAGAAAAGGCAAATTATTTCCAACAATATTTTATAGTAGAGCATTCCAAAAACACAAAACTGATTAAAATTGGAGCAAATACATAATTTTATTTTGTTTTTTTGTTTGCTCACTATAAAGAATAGTTGAATGAAGCAAAAGAACATCAAGAAATAGAAGATTGATGGTGATATCCAGAGAGAAGGCCAGTTGGGCTTAGTAGCAGAGTGTGAGTGGAGTGTGAATCTCAAAAGGTAGATTGGAGCAAGTTGTTAAATGGGTAAGCAATAAGTGAACAAGCACAAAACAGAGGAGTTTGTGCTTGGTTCTAAAGGCATTAAGAAGTCACTGAAGTTTCTTGAGTAGAGAAGTGACATAGATAGTTCAATACTTAAGAAAAATCACTTAGCAGATTGGTGGAGGAATGATTAGAATGGGTAGAGATTTCTGACAAGAAAACCAATAAGGAAGCTGTTGTAATAACTTAGTCAAAGGATGATGAGGACCTGAACTATTGTAGCTGTATGAAGAGAAAGAAGGGATATAACAAGATATATATTGTTGAAGTAGAAATAACAATATTTATTTTTAATTATGTTTGTATGTATTTATTTAGATAATTCTCAATTACACTTGAAATTTTTTAACAATCTTTTTTATACTTTTGAGTTCCAAAATCTTACTGTCCTTCCTCCACTTCCCCCCTCCTTAAGAAGGCAAGCAATTTCATTTTGATTATACATGTGAGGTCATGCAAAACATGTCCACATTAGCCACATTACAAAAGAAAACACAAACAATAAAATAATAAGAACAAAGGTATTTAAAAGAAATTTATTTCAATCTACACTTTAAATTCATCAATTTTCTCTCTGGAGGTGGAAAACATATTTCATCATAGGGTTTTGGAATTGTCTTTGATCACTTTCTTGATCAGAGTAGCTAAATCTTTCAGAATTGATCACCCTTACAATATTGTTGGTACTATGTACAACATTCTCTTGGTTCTGCTCACTTCACTCAACATCAGTTCATATTAATCTTTCCAGGTTTCTCTGAAACCATCCTACTTCTTATTTCTTATACCACAATAGTATCTCATCACAATCATATAACACAACTTGTTCAGCCATTTCTGAATTAATGAGCATCCCCTCAATTTACAATTATTTGCCAACACAAAAATAGCTGCTATAAATATTTTTGTACATATAGGTCCCTTTCATTTTTTCTTTGATCTCTTTGGAATACAGACTTAGCAGTAGTATTGCTTGGTCAAAGACCAAGTTATATAGGCCTTTGGCATAGATCCACATTGCTCTCCAAAATGGTTCACAACTCCACCAGTACATTAGTGTCTCAATTTTTCTATGTCACGTTCAGCACTTGTCATTTTACTTTTCTGTCATGTTATCCAATTTGACAGATTTGAATTGATATCTCAGAATATTTTTAAATATGCATTTCTCAAATTATAAGTGATTTAGGTAATTTAATGTGACTATTGATAACTTTGATTTCTTCTTCTGAAAACTGACTATTCATAACTGTTGACCATTTATCAACTGGGGAATGGCTCTCTCTCTCTCTCTCCCCAAACTTGGTTAAGATATATATATAGATAGATAGATAGATAGATAGATAGATAGATAGATAGATAGATAGATAGATATAGATATAGATATAGATATAGATATAGATATAGATATAGATATAGATATAGATATAGATATAGATATAGATACATACATACATATATAGATATACATACATATATATCTATATATATATCTATATATATCTATATATATCTATATATAGATATATATAGATATATATGATATCTATATATATATCTATATATATTTGAGAAATGAAGCCTTTATCAGGAAAACAAAACAAAAACTTGTTGATACCCCCCCCCCAGTTTACTGTATTCCTTCCACATTTCGCTGCATTAGTTTTGTTTGTGCAAAACATTTTACTTTGTAATTTTTAAATTCCCTAAGTGATGGGCACTCACTTTATTTTCAGTTCTTTGTTACAACAAAAAGACAAAGTGATTTATTTTCTCTGTGGGGCTAGGGCAAGAGTAAACTGAAATAATGGGAAGTATATATGACTAATGAATTCACACAGAAATTACAGCCTCATTTGCTCATGTCAAAACAGAAAAAAATATATGGTGGTTTTTTTTCTTCTCCACAATAAAAAGCCCTAATATACTCCTAGTTAAATCTTCCACAATATATAATGCCTGAAAATTGTTAAACAAATCAACACTAAAATGCAATTCTGAATTATATTGCATGTAGTTTTATATTCTAGTAGTTTCCTGTATGTCAGAAGAAAGGACCTTTGTATACTAATGAAGTACCAATATGACAATGTTTTTAGTGGTGTTTTGAGGTATGTAATTGTCATATATATGTATGTGTGTGTGTGTATATATATATATACATATATAGACACACATGTGTACGTATATAGACACACGTGTGTCTATATATGTACATGTGTGTCTGTATTTATATATACCATATATATGTATATGCATATGGATGTATGTATATATGTACATGTATGTCTATCTGTCTGTCTATCTATCTATCTATCTATCTATCTATCTATCTATCTAAATTGTCCACCTGAAATAAATGCACTTTTATCCAAATTCTTTTTTTATTTAAAAGTCATTCAAGTTAGAAGAGGGACTAGAATTTTTTGTTCTTGACCCAAAATGGCAAAAGTAGAAGAAAATAGAATCAGGCAAAAGTAGTATGGGGTGCCTTGGAGAATCTGTCCTCCTCACTGGACATCTTAAGGCAAAATCTTAGTGACTAGAATTTTTAGAAATGATGGAGTTAGCATTATTATTCAGGTAAGAGTTGGGCAACAATAACGTTTTATTTTATTTTAAAATATGAAACCTATACTTATATTGTAACAATAGAAAGTGTACCAAGATTTTGCCTTTAGGCCATAGTTTGGTGGCCCCTGGACTGGATGGCCTCTGAGGCTCAGTCCAACTCTGAAGGTATGTGATTCTGTTTGTTGTTTTGTTCAAGCTATCCAAGTAGTTCTAAATACATAGAACTGTATTAATCACCAAGAACACATCTCTTTAAATGTTTTACTGCAAAATTATTCTTATAATTTTGACAGGAATTGAAGTCAGGAATTGGCTTGTGGCTTGTATATTCCATTCTGTTACTTTTTTTTATATATCAGCATAAGTTAGGTCTTATACTAGTTAAATTTGTGTTTGTCCAATCTTCTTGTCATACAATATCAGTATTCTAGTTTGTTTTATGAGGAAATTAAAATCATTCAATATCATTCAATAATTGTTTTTTGCTCTTTAATTGACCTTATTCTGCATTGCTGTCCCATTTTCTATGATGGCTTAAGCTACATTTCTCTATTCTTGAGTTAATCTCAGGATTGCAGTTTTCATTCCAAGTTAATTTAAAGCTATAATTAAAAGGGAATGCTCTTTTCACTCACATTATCAGCCCCTGGGACATCTGCTTGTTGTCTGTAAGCCCCAACCAGCTTGTCATGGTGACATCCCCCAAAAGATATGTCATCTGTCCCTGCCTGTCTTTATGCAGTTATTAGAGATTTGATCTCCTCACAGAAGACAGCAAGCCTGGTGGTACTGATCCCCTAGAAAAAATTACAAGAGGGAGATTGTGTCTTACAAAGCAATTAATGTTCCTTAATTGTCAGAAAGGGGCATGATTGGCCACACCTGAAGGCCAACCCACTTTTCTTCATATAGCCAATTGCAATGTTCTACAAGATACCCTTATTTCCTGTTTTTCACTAAGCTCCCCCCCCTTTATCATTGGATTTCCTGACCTTACTGGGTTGGCCACTGTGACCCACTGTGTTAACAGTTATATACATCACTGCTAATAAACTGATTTGACTAACAGTATGTACCTTAGCTTGACTTTTTAAAAATTTTATGATAATTGAGTCAATCAATTAGTCAACTAAATTAAGTTATTATCAACATATTCCAATTTTTCTACTTTTGTCATGTAAGAATGCCTTTACTAAATCAATTAATTAATCAAAGGCATTAACACAATGCATGACATGTCAAGCTTTGTGACTCTTCCATGAAATGGCAAGCCATTTCTGTGCCTAGCTTTCATTCAAGTGTGTGGAAGCATAGAAAACATTTTTTCAGTCAACTACCTGAGAAGGAAATACTTGGGGAAGGGGAAGAGGAATAGATATAGCATGTCCTCTCTACAACATAGAACAACTTTGTGAACTGTGAAGATTTGTTCATGAGACTTCTCATCACTCTCCTAGTAGCATCCCAGGAATAGCCATGATTGGCAGCAATGCCTACATTAGCTGCTAGGGACCAATGGTACATACCAAGAAAAGGCCACTTTAGGACTCTACAAGGAGCCCAGAATAAGTGTCATTCCTAAGCAGAACATCTTGAAGGCTTGGCAAAGAGGCTTCACAAGCTGAGTAACTACTTTTGCTATATATGCTTTAAGCATGAGCCAACCATTCCTCGAATTAATCTATTTGTGAAAGTTTTGGGGGGATTGTTTTATTCCAAATTTCCTTACTATAACACCTTAGTAAATATTTCTTTCTAAATATTAATTGAATGTGGCTGATTAATAGATATAAACTGATATTTTGGGTATGGAGAAGAACACTCCTAAGGGCTTATGAGGTAATACCTTTAGAAAGACACATCTCAAATAATGCCCCCTGGAATTCCAACAAGAGACATATTAACTTCTTCCTGGGGTCTCTACCTGTTGAGACCAGTGGGAGGTGGAAAAGCACCACTGGAGAATATGAAAGTTTATTATGAAAAACAAAATAAAATTTGTTCAAATAGAACAAAATGCTGCCTTAACATTTCTCTTCAAAGAAAGCATTCCCCAGGTGTATATATAAGTGACTACAAAAGTGAACTTTAATTTGGACCCAAGCTTAAAGAGGAGAAGGAG
The DNA here is from genome assembly GCF_003287225.1 of Phascolarctos cinereus. Taxonomy (NCBI): domain Eukaryota; kingdom Metazoa; phylum Chordata; class Mammalia; order Diprotodontia; family Phascolarctidae; genus Phascolarctos; species Phascolarctos cinereus. The sequence goes on from NW_027555625.1 coordinate 100,208,678, forward strand.
AATTATTGGAATAGTCTTTAGAAAATTATAAACCTCCTTCAATGGCTTCAAATATTCCCAGAAACAAAGGCTTAAATTTAAAAAAAAAAAAAAACTTGGCTCAACTTTTTAATACTAGCATTTGACAGTGTCACTGCATGAATTAAAAATGAATTGCATACAGAAGGAAAGGTTGTAAGCAATTTTAACATATAACAAATGAGTAACAGAATAAAAATAAAAGTAAAAGATATCATTGTAGAAATGTATAATACTCAAAGAATATGGTCTAATGAGGGTATAGACTAAGTGATAGACAATATTAGCATTTCATTTGTGATTTTGGGAAAGGGAAGAAGGCCTTCAATGGTTGAGTGGCCGCTCAGTGGAAAACATTCCCCTAATATTTTGACATTTTCTTCTTCTATACAGACTTTGTAAATATTCGCTATAGTTATATATCATGATCCTTTCTGTAATTTGATTGTTACAGTATCAAATCAGCAGGGGAAAAGGTTTATCCTATTTTGATTGTATTGGTATGGCCCTGCAATTAAATATTTAATAAATTTATACTTTTTTTAATTTTATTTATTCATTTGAAAGGTATGTCATGTCATATATATCTTGGCAGGTCACTTCCAACATTTTCAATGCATTTTGTCTTTATTTTTTAATATTCTCTTTGTATTTATCTTTCTATTTTTCTAATACATATTATTAATAATACTAAATTATTGGTGATTATTTCTCATTTTCTAAGTCAACCAGAATGGCACACAAGAATAAAGGCAACCTTATATGCAGTATGGTAATGTTTATTCCAATAATTCACATTTCTTGGGCTCCCCATAGCCATCCAAAAAAATTGTGTGTGTGTGTGTGTGTGTGTGTGTATTCTACTTATTATTTGCTAAAGAAATTTTTCAGTATTTCTTTATTATATATAATCACTTCCCTTAATTTCACGTAAAGTTTTTGGTCATGTTATGAAACACTTATTTCATACATATGGTTAAAGAGTTTACATTAATTATAAATGAATTCTGCATCTTTAACTGGCTTGCTCTACATCTATTGCTAAAATCATATGATTTTATTTGTTTTTATAATTAGTGTGATTTATTATTCAATTTATTTTCTAATGTGGAACTATTCTTGCATTTCCAATGCAAATTCAATTTAGTTCTATTGTATATTTTGGATATATTGCTATAATCTCTTTGCCATCACTTTATTTCCTTTGCATCTCAGAGTTCATTAGTAATATTATACTGCTGTTCTTCTTTCTGCTTTTTCATTCCTTGGTATAACATATATATATATATATATATATATATATATATATATATATATATATACACATATATATATATATTTGAAACTGCTTTATAGGGACTTCTGAAAGTCAAGATGGTGGAGTAAGCAGTAAATCCCTGTAGTTCTCCCATATACACCTCCAAACACCCATAAATTAGTCCCCCAGAAGAAATGCTGGAACAATGGAGCCAGTAGAAAGAGAGGGTAGAGCAATCTTTAGACTGGAGATTTGGAGAATCATCAAGAAAGGTCTATATCACTTAGGTAAAAGGGGGCCACAGATCCAAGACAGGAAGTACCCCAACAAGACGGCAGCAAGCCCCAGTTCATTAAACCAGTGGGAGATCCTGAGCCCCAGTGGCAAATGCCAACACCAGCACCCCCATGTACCTTAGCATGGTCAGGGAAATCAGCACACTACAGTTCTGAGAACCACTACATTCTCCAGTGTAACTCCCCCTCCTCAAAGAATATGCAGAAATACCCCATCTTGCCTCAGCACAGTCCAGACACCACCACTGGTTTCCCAACTCAGCATCAGGTAAGCTGCCAGATCCCAACAGTCTCCAGCAACCAGCACCTGAGGCCCAAGAAAACAAAGCTAGTGACCAGGCCCCTAGTCCACAGTATAAGAAAGTTGGGAGACTGCCCTCTGCGCTCCAGAAGAAAACTCAACTTCAAAAGCCACAAATGAAGCCCAAAAATGAGCAAGAAGTAAAACAGAACACTGACCATAGAAAATTAATATGGTGACAGGGAAGGTCAAAACAAAATCTCAGAAGACAACATTTTCAACATACCAACATCTGAAACCTAAAAGTGGAATATGAGTTGATTTCAAGCCCAAAAGGCTTTCTTAGAAGAGCTCAAAAAGGATTTTAAAAGTCAAATAAGAGAGGTAGAAGAAAAACTGGGAAAAAGAAATGAGAGGTATGCAAGACAGAGTCAAGAGGAAGGACAAAAATTGACTGAAGAAAACAATTCCTTAAAAATGAAGTTGGCCACATTAGGAAAAATCCACTGAAGAAAGCAACTCCCTAAAAAGTAGAATTTGCAAAGTGGAAAAGGAGGCAAAAAAAAACTAACTGAAGAAAATAATTCCTTAAAAATTATAATTGATCAAGTAGAACCTAATGACTCCATGAGACATCAAGAGTCAGGCAAACAAAATCAAAAGAAAGGGAAAAAAATAGAATAAAATGCAAAATAACTGATTAGAAAAACAAGTGATCTGAAACACACATCCAGGAGAGATAATGTAAGAATTATTGGACTACCTGAAAGCCATGATGAAAAACAGATCCTGCAAAGCATCTTTCAAGAAATTGTCAAGGAATACTGCCCTGATATCCTAGAACTAGAGGGTAAAATAATAATTGAAATAATCCCCTGAGCACCTCTAGGAACAGATCCAAAAATGAAAACTCCAAGGAATATTATAGCTAAATTCCAGAAGTGTCAGGTGAAGAAGAGACTACTGCAAGCAGCCAGAAAGAAACAAATAAAATATCATGGAACCAAAGTCAGAATTAAGTAGGACCTAGCAGCTTCTACATTAAAAAAATAAGAAGGCTTGGAATATAATATTCCAGAAAGCAAAGGAGCTTGGATTACAACCAAGATTCAACTAGCCAGCAAAACTAAGCACAATATTTCAAATGAAAACATGGACACACAATTAAAAAATAAACTTTCTATCATTCCTGATGAAAAGACCAGGGCTGGAAAGAAAATTTTGTCTTTAAATATAAGACTCAAGAGAAGCACAAACAGGTAAAAAGGAAGAAAAAATACATGCAATTCAGTGAGGTAAAACTGTCTACATTTGTACATGGGAAAGTGATATTTGTAACTCTTGAGAACTGTATCTTCATTATGAGTTAGAAGGAGTATACATACAGAAAGGATGTGGATATAACTTAACTTTGATGCATTGATAAAGAAATTAATTAAAGGTAGAAAAATTATTTTATTGGCAGAAGGGGAAAGGGGAAACAAAATAAGGTAAATTATATCACAAGAAGAGGCAAAAAGACCTATTGTTTAGAGGATGGGGGGGTGAACATTGTTTGAATCTTACTCATATTTTAATTGGCTCAAAGATGGAATAACATGCATAAACAGTTGGTTATAGAAATCTGTCTTAACCTACAGGGAATTAGGAGGAGAAAGGGGAAAGAAAAGGGAAAAGGAGATAAAAGGATGGGCAGTAGAAGGGAAAAAGGGAAAGAAAAGGGTGGGAGGATGATGGAAGGGTAGACTGAAAGAATCAGAGATCAGAAGAAAAACAATGGTGAGGAGGAAAAGGGTGAAAGGAGACAGAAAAGTATTAATGGGAGAGAGGAATAGGATAGAGAGAAATACACAGTTAATAATCATAAGAGTGAATGTAAATGGGATGAACTCTCCCATAAAACACAAAAGGACAGCAGAGTAGTTAAAAAACAATAAAGTTATAATATGTTGTTTACAAGCAACACATTTAAAGTAGAAAGATATTGGGCAAAGGTAAAAAAGAACTAGAGCAGAATATATTCAGTTTCAGCTGAAGAAAAAAAAAGGGTAGTAATCCTTTTCTCAGACAAAGCAAAAGCAAATATAGATCTGATTAAAATAGAAAAGGGAGGAAACTATGTCTTACTAAAAGGTACCATAGACAAAGAAGTAATAACAATATGAAACATGTATGCACTAGGTGATGTAGCATTTGGATTCTTAGAGGAGAAGTTAAGTGTGTTGCAGGAAGAAATACATTGTAAACCTTTACCAGTGAGGGACATCAACCTCTGCCACTCAAAGCTAGATGAATCTGTCCACAAAATAAGCAAGAAGAAAGAACATGAGGAGGTGAATGGAATTTTTAAAAAGTTAAACATGATCAAATATTAGGATAAAAAAACCACAATCGAATGGAGAAAGGCATAAATATCAAATACATCCCTTTCAGATCATGATGCAGTAAGAATTACATGTAATACAGGGCCACAAAAAAATAGACTAAAAATTAACGGGAAACTAAATAATCTAAGCCTAAAGAATGAGTGGGACAGGCAGCAAATCATAGAATCAATCAATAACTTCATTAAAGATAATGACGAAAATGAGACAAAATATCACAACTAATGGTATACAGCCAAATCAGTTCTTAGAGGAAATTGTATATCTCTAAATGTTTACATAAATAAAATAAAGGAAGAGGTGATCAATAAATTGGGCATTCAATTAAACAAAAGTTAGAAAAAGAACAAATTAAAAATACCCAAATAAATACCAAATTAGAAATTCTGAAAATAAAAGGAGAGATTAATAAAACCAAAATTAAGAAAACTATTGAACTAATAAAAGAGCCAGTTTTATAAAAAACAATAAAATAAATAAACCTTCTGTTAATTTAATTAAATAGAACAAAACCAAATTACCAATATCAAAAAATTAATGTGAATTCATCACCAATGATGTCAAAGCTAAGACAATAATTAGAGCTATTTTGCCCAACAGTAAGACAATAAATTTGAAAATCTAAGTGAAATGGATGAATATTCACAAAAATATAAATTTCTCAGATTGACGTAAGAGGAAATAAAACACTTTAAAAACCCCATTTCAGAAATAAGAAATTGAAAAAGCCATCAATGAACTCCCTAAGAAAAACTCCCTAGGGCCACACGAATTTCCAGTGAATTTTAGCAAACATTTGAAGAACAATTACTTCTAATACAATTAAACTATTTGGGAAAATAGGCAAAGAAGGAGTCCTACTAAATTCTTTTTATGACATAAATATAGTGGTGATGCCTAAATCATAAGAGCCAAAAATAGAAAGAAAATAATAGACCAATTTCCCTAATGAATATTGATGAAAATTTTTAAATAAAAGATTAGCAAAGGGATCACAGCAATTTTTTCAGGAGGACAAAACACTATGAGGAGGTATCATTTATACCAGAAATATTAGGCTGGTTTATTATTTTAAAAATTGCCAACATAATTGACCATATCAATAACAGAACTAAGAGAAATCATATGATTATCTCAATAGATGTAGAAAAAGCTTGGACAAAATACAACACCTATTCCTATTAAAAATGCTAGAGAGTATAGGAATAAATGGAATTTTCCTTAGAAGTAGCATCTACCTAAAAACATCAGCAAGCATTATATGCAATGGGGATAAGTAAGAAACATTTCCCATAAGATCAGGGTTAAACAAGGATGTTCATTATCAATGCTATTATTCACTATTGTTTTTGAAATGTTAGCTTTAGCAGTAAGAGAAGAAAAAAATGGAGGAATTAGAACAGGCAATGCAGAAACAAAGATATCACTCTTTGCAGATGATATGATGAGATACATAGAGAATTCTAGAGAATCAATTAAAACACTACTTGAAATAATTAACAATTTTACTAAAGTTGTAGAATATAAAACAAACCCACAGAGATCATGAGAATTTTTATATATTGCTAACAAGGGCCAGGAGCAAGAGATAGAAACAGAAATTCCATTTAAACTTGCTGTGTAGAATATAAAACATTTAGGAGTCTACCTGCCAAGACAAACACAAGAATTATATAAACACAGTTACAAAACACTTTTCACACAAATAAAGTCAGATTAAAATAATTAAACAAATGTCAGTTGCTCATCAGTAGGCTGAGATAATACAATAAAAATGACAATTCTACCATATATATATATAATAAATTAATTTATTTACTTATTCAGTGCTATACAATTAAACTTCCCAAAAATTATCTTATGGAGCTAGAAAAAATAATAATAAAACTCATCCAGAAGAACAAAAGAACCAGAATATCATGGAAATTAATGAAAAGAAATTCAAGGTAAGGTGGCCTAGCCATACCAAATATAAAACTGTAATATAAAGGAGCAATCATCAAAATTACTGGGTACTGGTTAAGAAAAAGAATGGTGGATCAGGGGAATACGTTAGGTACACAAGACACAATAGTCAATGATTATAATAATCTACTGTTTGATAAATCCAAAGATTGTAGTTTCTAGGATAAGGACTCACTATTTGACAAAAACTGCTGGGACAACTGGAAAATAGTATGGAAGAAAGCAGGCATGGCCCAACATCTTACACAGTATACCAAGGTAAAGTCAAAAAGGGTACACAATTTAGATATGAATACTGATAATATCAGTAAGTTAAAAGAGTAAGGAATAATTTACCCATCAGATCTATAAAGAATATAAGAATTTGTGACCAAACAAGAGATAGAGAATGTTATAAAATACAAAATGAATAATTTTGATTACATTAAATTAAAAAGTTTTGTACAAACAAAGCCAATGCAACCAAGATTAGAAGGGAATCAGAAAGCTGGGAAACAATTTTTACAGCCAATTTCTCTGATAAAGTCCTCATATCTAAATACACATACATACATACATATATATATATATATATATATATATATGTGTATATATGTATGTATGTATGTATATATATAACATATATATATTTATATATGGTATATATTATTAAATTTATAAAATGTCATTCACAAATTTATAAATGGTCAAATGATATGAACAGGCAGTTTTCAGATAAAGATATTAAAGCTACCTCTAGTCATATGAAAAAAAAAGTTCTAAATCACTAATAATTAGAGAAATGCAAATTAAACTAACTCTGAGATACCACATCACATGATCAGATTGGCTAACATGACAAAGCAAGAACATGATAAATGTTGGAGAAGATATGGGAAAATTGGAGTACTAATGCATTGTTGGTGGAGTCTGAACTGATCCAACCATTCTGGAGAGCAATTTGGAACTATGCCCAAAGGAGATCAAACTGTACATATCTTTTGATGTGGGAATACTGCGCTAAGCCTATATGCCAAAGAGATAATACAAAGGGGAAAAGTACCCACATGCACAAAATATTAACAAAAGCTCTTTTGTGGTGGCCAAGAATTGGAAATTAAGGGGTTGTCCATAAATTGGGGAATGGCTGAAGTAGTTGTGGTATATTAATGTAATGGAATAATATTGTTTCTTAAGAAATGATGAAGGGACATCTAGGTGATGCAATAGAGCACCATCCCTGGAGTCAGGAGGACCTCAGTTCAAATCTGGACTCAGACACTTGATACTTACTAGCTGTGTGACCCTGGCAAGTCACTTAATCCCATTACCTCGCCAAAAAAAAAAATTATGAGTAGGCAGACTTCAGAAAAACCTGGAAAGACCTATATGAATTCATGCTGAGTGAAGTGAGCAGAACCAGGAGAACATTATACACAGTAACAGTAACATTGCGTGATGACCAACTTTGATTGACTTAGCTTTAAAAAAAATAAAGAAGGTTTTACAAGAGATGACATGTTGAACATCTTTCAGATGAGAGCTATGCCATGAATTGACATAAACAGAAATATTCCCTCTTTTGTTCATTCCACTGTTTGTGGTACAGGCCTAGTGGTAATTTCCTCACTATGATTTCTTTTCAGACATTCAAGAACAAGAAGTTTCTTGCAAAGGAGTTGAAGCAAAATCTTCAGTGTATCTGCATGAAATTATGCAATAAAAGTGGTCACAACTCCATGAAAAGACAGTGGAGAAAGTCTAAGATGGAGTTATACAGAACACATTCAGCATTATAACATACATTGTACAGAGACCTCACTATGTGACCAACCTAAATAAAAATAAATACAACTGCCCTCCCACCATAGAAACTGTTTGCTAGGGACTTCTGGCAGTACGGGAGCACTTAAAGAAACTTCATGCTTACAAGAATACTCCTGACCTTTGCCATTCATCATCATCATCATCATCATCATCAACATTGTCATCATCACCATCAAATAGCTAGTATTTATATAGAATCTTCTTTGTGCCAAGCACTGTGCCAAGTGTATTATAAATATCACATTTGATTTTCACAGAAATCCTTATTATCTCCTTTTAGAGATGAGGAAACTGAGGTTCAATCACCAATCATTTAACATTAGAACAGCAAATATGTTTACAATAGTTCAACTAGTATCCTGTGTATTACACTTTGTGTAGTAATTTTATGCCTTAAATTGCACTTTGAAAATCAGTTTCAATTTTAAATAAGGAGTTGGGCTTAGAATTGAGAAGACCTGGGTTTGAATGCTACTTCAAACATTATCCTGAACAAGTTATTAATCTTCTTTGAATGTTTTTACTCACCTACAAAAGAGGAAAAATCAACTCTTTGCAAGATGGTTGTGAGTGTAATGGGTTACCTGATTGATGTCAGTCACTCTTCATCATTAAATGGAGATCAAATAGAAAAGCCTTTGTAAACCCTAAAGTAAACTCTATCAAGTAGATGACCTCTGGCTGGCTCCAAAAAAAATCAAAGACACAGTGAGAGTTAACTGTTCATCTCCAGCTTATTTTTCTGAAAGGATAAGTCATCTTAGTCTCTTTTTTTAGGAGCTTGTGATTTTTGATGTTGACAGTGTACAGTGCCTGACATGTAGTAAGCATTTTATAAATACTTGTTGACAGACTACTTGACTGAAAACTTCATGTATAGAATATGTCTTTTTGGAACTAGCCTGTCTGTAGATGAAACACACATGTATGTAAACATATATGTATGTATGTATGTATGTATATTTACCGTATATGTGAATATGTGTATAAAATGTGCTGAATATATAGCTCTGTAATTAATGGCTGCTTATTTAAAAAAATAAGATAGAAACAGTTAACAAACACGCAAGAATAAAATGTCATGGTTATGCAAAGATTCTGTGATTTCTTCTGCTAGGAAACAACTGGTGTTGGCACTTCCTCCAACTGAGTTGGTCTGTCAGTCCCAGAAAGTTGCTTGAAACGGAGAAAGGGTCAATGAATTGCTCAGGGTCATATAGCTAGTAATTATCAGAGGTAAGATTTGAACCCAGATCTTTCTAGCTCTAAACCCAGTATTTCAGTCCCAAAGGAATAGTGCCTTTCTCTATAAAATTATGTATTACAAATTACGTATTTATTCATTGAAGGATTCAGAGACAAGGAAGAAGCTTATTTGACTGCTATATGCTTCAATATCTTTCTCAACTACAAAATGAAAGACACTCACATCAAATCTCAACGTATCAGGAAAAAGTTCTATTCTCAGGGCAACTATTGAAATATTTTTTTCCCTAGCAAAATCTGATATTATATAATGCAATTCAAAAATAATAAGCAAAGAGGCCAGGCAATAACTTGGACCTTACTGTAATAAGATTTGACTTTATGGGAATTGACAGTAAAATACTTTGAATTCCTCAAATGCACATGCCAAAAAACTTTTTTATTAAACACCAATAGGGTTTGGAAAACTAAGGGCTTTATATTCCTAAATGGAAAGCATTTTTTCAATTATATATAAGAATGTGACATATTTTTTTTGTCAATCAATTGACTCAAAAATCCTAAAACTTTGAGATAATTTGAGAGAGTCAATAAATCAGCAGTGTAAAAGAGCCTTAGGTTTGGAATGTGATTTCTTTCCAAACAAATTTCGTGTACTGGCTCCATGACCTTGACCAAGATGTTTTACTTTTCAAACCTATTTTATCACCTACAAAATGCAAATAAACAAACCTTGCATTCTCTATCTCATGGGACTGTTGTTGAATTAGATAATGTATGTAGAGGGTGTTGTAGACCTTAAAATACTCCATAAATTTGAAGCATTATTAGTAACGTATCCTTTCTGCAAGCACAAAAGCCATCTGTGATCTCCAGGATTGCTTCATGGAGATGAGCAGGTAAGAACTCAATACATGAAGAATTTAAGACTTATTTCAGTCTTCTCAATATGGCCATTAAGTGTAGCCATTGATACAAAAAGGATGCTAATAAGATGTGTTATCTGTATCTAGCCTTATTTGGTGTAATGTAGTGGATGGCACCCAAACTCATTCTCAGGAACACCTGGAATTCAAATACCATTTTCACTATTTTCTAGTTATATGACCAGGAGCAAATTAGTTCCTCAGAGCCTCAATTTTCTGTAAAATGAAGATACTAATCCTAGTTCCTCACAAAATTGTTGTGAAGTTCAAAAGAGACATTATATGCAAAATTTTTGCAAACACTAATTATACATTTACCAATTAGTGTTCACCCTTGGTATATTTCAAAATATCTAGGGACTATAAGCCATGGGTTGATATTTCTTTCTTTTTTCATAAATAGCATTTTCCCAATTGTGTTTAAATCTGGTTTTCAACATTCATTTTTTAAAAGATTTTGAGTTCCAAAATTTTTCTCCCTCCCTCCTTACCATCACCTCCCCAGGATGGCAAGCAATCTGATATAGGTTACAGATGTGCAATCATGTCAACATATTTCAATATTAATCATGCTGTGAAATAAGAAACAGAACAAAATGGAAAATACACACACACACAAAAAGAATGAAAAATAGTATGCTTCGATTCTGCATTCTGACTCCATACTTTTCTCTGAATGTGGATAGCATTTTCTGTCATGAGTCTTTTGGAATCGCCTAAGAACATTATATGACTTAGAACAGCTAAGTCTATCAAAGTTGATCATCACATAATGTTGTTGTTACTATGTACAATGTTCTCCTAGTTCTGCTCACTTCACCTGGTCTGTTTGTGTAAGTCTTTCCAGGTTATCTCTGAAATCCACCTGATCACTATTTTTTAAAGCACAACAGTACTCCGTTACATTCATGTACCACAGCTTGCTCATCCATTCCCTAACTGTTGGGCATCCTCCCAATTTGCAATTTTTGGCCACCACAAAAAGAACTTCTATAAATATTTTTGTACATACATGTTTTTTCTCACTTTTTTATGATCTCTTTTTGGGATAATGACCTACTAGTTGTATAGATGGATCAAAGGAATTGCACAGTTTGATGGCCCTTTGGGCATAGTTCCAAATTGCTCTCCAGAAGGGCTGGATCAGTTCACAACTCTACCAAAAGTCATTAGTATCTCAATTATCCCATATCTTCTCCAGTGTTTATCATTTCCCTTTTCTGTCATATTAGCCAATCTAATAGATGAGAGGTGGTACCTCAGTGCTGTTTTAATTAGCATTTCTCTAATAAATAGTGATTTAGAGTATTTTTTCATGACTCTACATAGCTTTAATTTCTCCCTCTAAAAACTTCCTGTTTATATCCTTTGACCATTTATCAATTGGGGAATGATTTGTATTCTTATAAATTTGACTCAGTTCTCTACATATTTGAGAAATAAGGCCTTTGTCCAAAAAATTTATTGTAAAAAGTCTTTCCCAGCTTTCTGCTTTCCTTCTAACCTTTGTTGTGTTGGCTTTGTTTTTGCAGAAAATGTTTTAGTTTAATGTAATCAAAATTATCCATTTTGTATTACATAATGTTCTCTATCTTTTGTTCACCATAAATTCTTCCCTTCTCCATAGATTTCCCAGTTATATCATTCCTTGCTCTCCTAATTTGCTTATGATATTACCATTTATGTCTAAGTCATGTACCAATTTTGACCTTATGTTGGTATACAGTGTAAGACATGGGTCCATGCCTAGTTTCTGCCATATTATTTTTCAGTTTTCCCAGCAGTTTTTGTGAAATGATGAGTTCTTATCCCAGAAGCTTGAGTCTTTGGATTTATCAAACAGTAGATAACTATAGTCATTCACTACTGTGGTTTGTGTAACTAATCTATTCCACTGATCCACCACTCTATTTCTTATCAAGTAGCAAAAAGTTTTGATGATTGCTGATTTGTAGTTTGAAAGCTAGTACAGTTAGTCTACCTTCCTTTATATTTTTTTCATCAATTCCATAGGCAGTTATTTCTAAAAGATACCAGACATCTTTGTCTATTTCAGGATTCAAATGAATATCCTTATCTCCTAAGTATTAGCCTGTAAGTTTCAGAGCCTGATTGATCCTTTGTATCATCTTGTCTGCTGTTTAATCTCTATAAAAAAAAAAAAAAACCAAGAAGCAATACTATGTCCTGTGGATTGTATTGTGGTGATCAGACAAACGCATCCTTATATTCTTTCTTCACTAATTCTACTAAGCCAAATTAATATAAAGATTTGCTTTCTGGGACTCAGAATTTTCAAACCAATATGTAAATATTGTAACATCATGTGATGCATCCAAATCACAAATATTTAAATTCACTTTAAATAAGCCACACATTATAATTTCTTAGGTTTTCATCATTTCTCACCTGGCTGCAGGAATATTGGATTCCCCTAATATCCTCCAGGAAACTCATTATTGGGAAATCATCATTCCATAAGCCTTGGTACTCCACCTCGTCACCACTCTCCGATGGAGGGTAGGAACATGAACTCTAAAATCTCCATTCAACGAAGAAGCTCAGCTTACAGATCTCATTTCTTACCTGGCTGAACTTTGAGAGTTTTCTGATTTCTCCTCCTTGTCCCTGGGTTTGGTATCTGCACCTAGACCCCATTCCCCTTGTTCTTCAGCTTCCTTTTCTATGTTGTCTTCCTCTGTTAGATTCTAAGCACATTGAGGCAGAGATTTTTTTTTTATTCCTATCATAGTGCTCAGTACAGTAGCTGGCAAATAATGGATACTTAATAAATATTTATTGATTATTGACTTAATTTCTATGCTGTTGTGTTGTATTTTAGTGAGATACTATTATGTATAGTGTTGAACTTGGAGAGAATAATAGTTCACATTGATACAACATTTGAGTTTGCAAAGGGCTATGTGATTTTGAGTCTCAAAGCAATACTGTGAACTATTATTATCCTTGTCTCAATGATTCAAAAACTGAGGCTCAGAATGGTTGAATGATTTATCCAGGGTTAAATAGCTAGTATCTGAGGCAGGATTTGAACTGAGTTCTTCCTCATTCCAAATCAAATGCTTTGTTCACTATGACAAAAGGAACTGGATTTAAACTTTGATGTCATCAGCGTATCACTACCATCAGATTCATTTTCCTCATCTGTAAAGTTGGTATACTATCTAGACAGCACCTACCTCGCAGAATTGTTACATTCCTTGAATCAGATAATATGTCTAAATTACTTGCAGTTTAAAGAGCTATAATACCAGTTTTTATTGTTTCTCAATGTGATATGCTCAAAAAAGATCTTTTCTGAAATTAAACCCATGATGTTTTTCAAAAGTGCAAAGCTATAATATTTGGATCTTGGTAGTTGAACAGTCCCATAACCCCATCCAATATTTTGGTAAATGATTTATATAATCTTTTTTCTTTTTATACAAAATATTCATGCCTCAACTGTTTGTTCTCTAGCCATATGACAGTATATAAGTCACTTAAACTCTTAGCCTCACTTTTCATTTAAATTGGGGAAAACTCTATATGTGGAGAGAGAAGAGAAGCAGAAAATTTGCAAAACTTAAACTTCTATATAAATGCTAGCTATTAATATCATTACTAATCCTGCTGCTGCTTCTGCTGCTGCTGCTGCTGCTGCTACTACTACTACTACTAGTACTACTACTATTACCAGTACTACCACTACTCTACCAGTACTATAATTATACAAGCAATACAAAGAAAGTTGTGCAATATGAAAATATGCACATGCATAACATTCTTATGAAAATGCACTGATGATATTTGATAGGCAATAAGGTATAATGCAAAAGTACCTATTTTTAAAAATGTTCTCTCCACCATTATAATATGATTTTTTAAGGTCAGGTACAATTATTGTATTTCTCTGTATTGCTAACACATGACACAGTGCAAAGCACAAAGCAACTACTCAATAAATGCTTTTTAATTTACCTTGATTGATTTGGAATCAGAATTCTGAGCTCTAAATCCTACTTTGACGATTTACTTTATGTGACTATAAAAGAATTCCTTCACCCCTCCTGTTCTTAATTTTAATCTACAAAATGAAAGAAATGGATGAGTTAACTCCTTGAAGTCTCTTTTAGCTTTAAATCTATGATCCTGTACCTAGATCTTTTAACAAATAGTGTAAATAACTCTGTCAAAAGCAGGTTTAATCTTATCCTACCTGGAAATTGGGGAAAGCAGGACCTTTAGACCTCTTGGTTTGGAAACAGCATGGTCTAGTGAAAACAGTTTGAGTTTCATCATTGGGCATGTACTTGTTAGGTTTGACCATGAGCAAGTCACTTAAAATCTTTTAGCAAGTCACTTCTTCCATAAAGTTAGACATATGAGGATTGATTGTGTCAGAATTAAACTGGTGACATTGGGATAACTTGCTAAGTGAAGAACATTGGGAAAACTCTTCTTGATGCCAATGAATAGTCACAGAGTGAAATAATTTGTGAATATCAGCAAGTAATAGCTGAACCATGGCAATAACAATTAGTTGTGTGACCTTACATTTTCTGGGCTAAGAGAACTCTGAAAGTAACATCATCTCCTTGAAAGTGACTCATACTTAATGGAGAAAAGAAAGAAAATTAAATTTACACAAAGCCACTCAAATGCTGTTTCACTGACTTGGTGTGTGGCAGAAATGGTACTGAGATGTAAATCCATTTTGTATTTTAGAAAGACAAGGATTCTGTAATGAAATAGAGTGCAGAGTGCACCATTACCATACATTGTTGTTGAAATGTATTTCCCTGGTGGTTTGGGCCAAAAAAGTATAAAATTGAGATAGAAAATAAAACAGGTGATGCTACAGACAGAGGTCTGGTGAATATGCATCATTAGCAGTCCATGACTGGCTTACCAAATAATAGGTTTCCTGATGGATGGAAATGCACACGTTATCAGTATTCATTGAAAAACTCTCATGATTGGAGTAAGGGAGGGCCTGAGCATGTTTCAGGTTTTATGTAAGCATTAATGATACCAATAGAGTGGACTATGGGGACGGAAGGAGAGAAAAGAATGAAGAAAGGAAAAGGGAAAGGAAAGAAGGAAATAAGGGAGGGAGAGAGGGAGCAATAGAAAATGAAAAGGAGGAAGGGAAGGAGGGAGGAAGAGAAGAGATAGAAAAATGAAGGGAAGGGAAGGGAAGGGAAGGGAAGGGAAAGGAAGGGAAGGGAAGGGAAGGGAAGGGAAGGGAAGGGAAGGGAAGGGAAGGGAAGGGAAGGGAAGGAAAGGGAAGGGAAGGGAAGGAGAGGAGAGGGCAGGGGAGGGAAGTCAGAAAGCTTGGTTTAAATTAATAAGTTCTTATTTCCAGAAGACTGTATAAGGAACTATGTGGTGGTATGTTGGGAGGGAAGAATGGGATAGATGCTCTCTATTTTAGGTCATAATAATAATAGCATCTAACTCTCAAAGTTGTTGAGAGGATCAAAGGAGAAATTATTTGTAATGGGCTTAGCACAGTGTATGGCACACAGCAAATGCTTAACAAATGCTTATTCCCTTCTCCTCACCTTTTTCCATCAGAACTCTTAGAAAAAAAAAAAAAAAGAACTTCCTTCTAAAAATGCTTCATAGCTTAAAAAAACAATTATTTAATAGTTCAAAAGGATATTGTTATCTTACATTTTCCCATTTAATTTTCAAAATAAAAATGTCAGTATTAAGCTATTATTGAGATTTTATTATTTGTGAAGAAAAGGGCATTTTTGGAAAGGGCAAACATGACTTTGCTTTTCAATGTTTAAGGAGTTCTTCCATCACAGAGGCAAAACTCATATGCACCAGACAAGGGGCCATGTAGCTATAAATGTTATATTCTATAAATCACTCCACTGTGCCAGCAGCTCATATTTATCTTCCTTCTGTTTGGGAACAAAATTATATGCTCTGTCATCATATACCATACCTGGTTGAGTATTAGGGTTAAAAATGATGTGTTTTTGTCTCAAGAAGTTTGACATTGTTGAAAGAGGTGCTGCATTCCTGAAAAAAAAAAAGTTCATCCTCTTGTCTTTGGCCTATCACATTTGGGTCCAGCACATTGGCTATGTGCTGTTATAGTAGGGAGAGTGTTTGTTTTATTTGGGCTAAGGTAATTTCCTTTTAAGGATAAAATCAGGTTATATTTGGCATTTCATCAGCCCAGAGGACTAAGAGTAGAAAGTGTAGAAAGAGTAGAAAATGCTAACCTAGATGGAGTCTAGAAGCTCTAGAGGTTTACTACAATTTTAAAATCTCTAAGGGGTATGAGTTTATCTGAATTTGCTTTATCATTATCACAGTGAATGCAGAAAGGTATCCTTTTAAAAATATTTCTCACTAATGCTGTTTTCCTTGCATTTTATGGCCCATAAGTGTTGTGTTGTCTGTCAATGAATCATTGAAATGACTTGAGCTAGTTCTGTTCTTGAATAACAGTTTCTGTCTTTGTACTGAGGGACCATGACCACAGGATGTCTCCCCAAAGCATATCATAATACGGGGATTATTTATTTTTATTTCATTTTGTCAATTTATGGATTGCCAAAAACTTTTGAGTTCTTGTAGTTCACATTTAGAAAGCTTGAAATTTTATAGACCATCCATAACTTGATGTCATCCACAAATTTCATCATCAATATCATTAATTTGGATTATTTTTAGATATCTTCTATGAAAAGGGTAAATAATTTGGCAGGCATACATTTCCCTGCTTTATGCCTTGTCCATTATGTTGAATTAAAGGACTATTGAACAAAGTTATATCACCTCATGTGTAAAATAGGTAATAATGGCACCTATCTTCCAGGGTTGTTGTGAGGATCAAATGTGATAATAATCATAAAGTGCTTAGTACACAGTGCTTAGTCAACAGTAAGCATGATATAAATGTTAGTAGATGCTATTTTTCCAATTGACTCTTTTGAGCCTACATCAATTTACATGTTACTGAAAGGCTGATATGAGGTTCATTACAGATTTAACTATATTTCAGCAAGTTACCAGTAACATGTGGGTAAAAACAAGATGGCAGTGCAAAGGGAGTATTTTTCTGAGATCTCAAAACATTTTGCTCTAAGCAAATTTTTAAAAGCATATTAAATCAAATTTTAAGCAGCACAACCAACAAAATATCAGAGTGAGATATTTATCTAGGTCAGGACAGCTTAGAAAGAGAGAAAGGTCTGCAGAACTGCAGCCAGGCCTGGCCCTGCGATGTGGTAGAAAGACACAAACATCCCTAAGGCTTTAGGCCTTAGAGGTAGTGGTAATGGCAGCAGCGTCAGCAGAATTACCAAAAGCACCATATGATGCTAAGGGGCAAATACCTGGTCAGAAAGAGAATAAAATTTACCACTTTGTTAGCACTGGGTGTCAAACTGGGTGCTATTAGGCCACTGCACCAGCCATTATTCAGTTCTGTGTCACAGTTTCAGGATGGAACACTTAACTGCTTACCACAACAGAGCAAGGTCCCTGCCTGAGGAATAAGAAGAACACAGATCAGGAGAAAAATAAAAACACATCCACTTAGATCATGTCACCTTCAAAGTACTGAAAACTTAAAAGCCCCCAGAATTAGATGTGAAAATAGTAGGCCACAAAATCCTGAAGCTTAGGGCAGTTACTCCCCTTGAAATGATGTAAGAAGAGCTCAACTGTAACATAAAATCTAAAATCAAGAATTTGGTCAAAAATGACCAAATAATAAAAAAGAACAAGAACTTAAAAGTTATTATGCTGAAAAGAAGTTCAAGACATAAATTCTGAAGAAAATAATGACTTGAAAATATCTACAAGAAAAGTTTCCAAGGAAAATGTTGATTGGACATAACTCCAATAAGAATTCCTAGAAGAGCTAAAGATAGATTTATTTTTAAAGAACAAAGATGATTTTGAAAATAAAATGTGTTAGATGAAAAATTAGGAAAACAAATGAAAGCAATGCAAGAAAAAAATACCAAAATGAAATAGTTTTGGGAAAAAACTGCAAAAACATTGAAAAAAATAACATCTTTTCCCCCACATAATAGTATTTTGTTTTTTTTCCAATTACATGTCAAGATAATTTCCAACATTCACTCTTAAAAGATTTTCCAAAAAATTTTACTCTCTCCCTTCCTTGCTCCCTTCCCCACAGAAGATGGCAACCAATATAATCCATTCTATAGGACTCACGATGTTAGTCATGCTATGAAAGAAGAATCAGAACAAAAGGAGGAAAAATGTGAAAAAGAAAAACAAAAGAACAAAAAATACTTAGAAAATTTCATGCTACAATCTACATTCAGCCTCCATAGTTCTTTGTCTGGATGTGGATAGCATGTTAAATGAAGAGTCTCTTGGAATTGTTTTAGATCAATGTGTTGTTGAGAAGAGTTAAGTCCATCAAAATTGGTCATCTCATTATGTTGGTGTTACTCTGTGCAATGTTTCCCTGGTTCTGCTTACTTCACTTAACATCAGTTAAAGTTTTTTCCAGTTTTTTTTTCCTGAAATCTACCTGTTCATAATTTCTTACAGAACAATAGTTTTCATTACATATATATACCAAAACTTGTTCATCCATTACCCAGTTGATGGGCATCCCTTCAATTTCCAAGTCTTGACCACCACAAAAAGCCACTGTAAATATTTTTGTACATGGGAGTACTTTCCCCTTTTTATGATCTTTTTGGGATACAGATCTAGTGTTGGTATGGCTGGATCAAAGGATATGCACAGTTTGATTGCCTTTTGGACTTAGTTAAAAATGCTCTCCAGAATGGCTGGATCAATTCACAACTCCACCAACAATGCATTGATGTTCTAATCATCCCACATATTCTCCAACATTTATCATATTCCTTTTGTTATTAGCCAATCTAATAGGTGTGAAGTGGTACCTCAGAGTTGTTTTAATTTCCATTTCTCTAATGAATAGTGATGTAGAGCATTTTTATGTGACTATAGATAGCTTTAATTTCTTCATCTGAAAACTACTTGTTCATATCTTTGACCATTTATCAAGTAGGGAATGATTGTATTCTTATAAATTTGACTCAGTTCTCTATGTATTTGAGATATGAGGCTTTTAGCAGAAACACTGGCAATAAAAATTGTTTCCAAGTTTTCTGCTTTCCTTCTAATCTTTGTTGCAATGATTTTGTTTATACAAAAACTTTTAATTTAGTGCAAATCAAAATGCTCCATTTTGCATTTCATAATATTCTCTATATCTTATCTGCTCACACATTCTTCTCTTCTCCACATATCTGACAGGTAAACTATTCCTTGCTCTCCTAATTTGTTTATGGTATCACTATTCATGTCTAAATCATGTACCCATTTTGACCTTATTTTGGTATGTGGTATAAGATGTTGGTCTATGTCTAGTTTCTGCCATACTATTTTCCAGTTTTCCCAGCAGTTTTTCAAATACTTAGTTCTTATCCTAGAAGTTACTAGAGCTATTCACTACTTTGTCTTCTATACTTAACCAATTCCACTAATCTACCACTCTTATTTCTTCACCAGTACCAAATAGTTTTGATAACTGTTGCTTTATGATACCATTTTAGATCTGTTAGAGGTAGGCCATCTTCCTTTGTATTTCTTTTTATTAATTCCTTTAATATTCTTGAACTCTTGTTCTTTTAGAATAATCTAGATGAATGTATTTATTGTTTTTAGCACTATAAAATATTTCTTGGAAGTTTGATTGGTATGGTACTGAATAAGTGAATTGATTTAGGTAGAAATGTCATTTTCATCATATTAGCTTGCCCTATCCATGAGCAACTGATTTTTTTCCAATTATTTAGATATGATTTTACTTGTGTGAAAAATGTTTTATAATGGTATTCATGTAATTCCTGGGTTTGTCTTGCCAGGTAGACTCCCAAATATTTTATATTTTGAACAATTATTATAAATGGAATTTCTCTTTCTATCTCTTTTTGCTCAGCCTTTTTGGTAGTGTATACAAATAACAGTGCAGGTAAGATGTTGTTTCACCCTTGATCTTATTGGGAATGTACCTAGCTTATCTCCACTGTGTATAATGTTTGCTGATGGTCTTACACAGATGCTACTTATTATTTTAAGGAAAACTCCATTTATTCCTATGACCTCTAATGTTTTTTTTTCTAAGTAGGAAAGTGTGTTGTATTTTGTCAGAAGATTTTTTTTTCTGCATCTACAGATTTCGGTTACAGTTGCTATTGATGTGGTCAATTATACTGCTAGTTTTCCTATTATTAAACCATTATTGAATTCTTGGTATAGAACCAACCTGGTCATAGTTTATTTTGTTCCTGAAAAGTTGCTATGATCCTATTGTAATATTTTATTTTAAAAAATTTGGGGGCATGGGGCCAAGATGATGGGTAAAAGCAGGGACTCGCCTGAGCTCTCCACCAAATCTCTTCAAATACCTCTAAAAAGTGAACAAATTCTACAGTGGCAGAACCCATAGAATGAGAAAGATTTTGAGACCAAGAGATCATGGAAGGTCAAGAGGAAAGGTCTATTGCACTGGCCTGAGAGAGAAGTGTCTGGCCCTCTGGAGATAGTGCACACACTGCATAAGTAAAGCTTGAGCAGGCCTTGGGGAGCTAAATCACTGGCAGCAGTGGTATTTTCCAGTCTTCTCAGCCCACAGAAGCCAGAGACAACCTAAAAGTTCAGCAGGAAGGGTCTTTCAGAACTTGGTGAGAAAGAAGCACATTCTAGTACAGGGCTTCAGGGCATGCCATACAACCCAGTACCAGCAAACCAGGAGCAGGCCTTGGAAGTGACTGAATCAGTAGCAGTAGTGATGGCAGTAGCTACAGTACCTGCTCCTGGAGCTATTAGCCTACAGACTGAATGTTTGAAAATCAGTTATTTCAACTTTCAGGAACCAAGATGATAGAGTAAGTAGTAAATAGCTCTCATCCTCCCTTATTGACCATGAAAAACACAGAGAATATAGCCTCAGGAAAAATCCTGAAATACTAGAGTCAGCAGAAAGACTAATACAGCAGTCTTTTAGCTCTTGAGGCTAGGGGGATTAATTGGAAAGGTCCCTCTTGCTGTGGTTGAAGGAGACCAGTACAGGAAGGGAGGCATCCCAGCAAGCCACTATCAAGCCCCACCTAAGCAAACCAGTAACCAGTCTCCTAGCCCCCAGGACAAGAAGCCTGGGACAATGTCTTCTAGGCTCAGAAACAGAGATCAACTCTAAAAGCCATTAAATGGCAAAAAGCATAAGCAAGAAGCAATATAGAAAAACAATGATCATAGAGAAGTATCTTGGTGACAAAGAAGATCAAAACTCAAATTCAAGAGATGAAAACATTGTCTATATACCAACATCTGAAACCTCAGAGGAGAATATGAGCTAGTCTCAAGCCAAAAAAGCCTTCTTGGAAGAGCTCAAGATAGATTTTAAAAGTCAAATAAGTTATGGTAAAAGGAAAATTGAACAATTCCTTTCAAATACAGTTGACAAAATAAGGGGGGAAAGTACACCAAAGAAAACAACTCCCTAAAAAGTAAAATGGACCAAATGAAAAAGGAGGGACAAAAACTAACTGAAGAAAACAATTCATTAAAAACAAAAATTGGGCAATTACAAGATAATAACTCTAAGAGACATCAAAAATTAGTAAAGCAAAATTAAAAGAATGAAAAATAGAATAAAATGCAAAATACCTCATTGAAAAAAAAACTGATCTGGAAAATAGATCCAGGGAAGATAACTTAAGAAGTATTGTTCTACCTGAAAGCCATGATAAAAAAAAAAAAGATCCTGGATACCATCTTTCAGGAGATCATTAAGGAAAACTGCCCTTAGGTCCTAGAACCATAGGGTACAATAGCCATGAAAAGAATCCACAAATCACCTCCTGAAAGAGATACCAAATTAAAAATGCTGAGGAATATTGTAGTCAAATTCCAGAATTATCAAAACACAGAGAAAATCCTGCAAGCAGCCAGAAAGAAACAATTCAAAAATCATCAAAGCACAATCAGGATTATGCAAGACTATAGCTTCTGTATTAAAAGATTAGAGGGCTTGGAATATGATATTTCATAAGGCAAAGGAGCTTGGATTACAACCAACGATCAACTACCCAGAAAAATTGAACATAATCTTCCAGGGGATGACATGGGCATTCAATAAAATTGAGGACTTTCAGACTTTCCTGACAGAAAGACCAGAGCTCAATGGAAAATTGTATCTTCAAATACAAGACTTAAGAAAGGCATAAAAGGGCAAATGGAAGGGAAAAAAAAATGTTATTTAATAAGGATTAACTGTTTACATCACTACGTGGGAAAGTGATACCTATAACTCTTGTGAACTGTATCTTTATTATAACATGTAGAAGGGTTATGCATAGATAGAGGGGGTGAGTTTAAGTTGGCTTTCATGTGATGATAAAAAAACCTAATGAAATGGTGAAAAGGAACTGTAATGGGTGAAGATGAAAGGCAGAGGGAAACAAGGGTAATTACAACACATGAAGAGACACAAAGATATATTAAAGTAGAAGGAAAGAAGGGAGGGAGATGAGCATCAATTTGAAATTTATTCTCATTGGATTTGGCTAAAAGAGGGAATAAAATACTTAGGTATACAAATCTAACTTGCTATATAAATAGTAGGAAGAAAAAGGGGACAGAAAAGGGAAGAGAGGGTAGAAGGGGGTAAGAAGTAGTAAGGGGAAAAGGAAAGAAAAGGCTGATAAAAGGGAGGGTAGATTGAAAGAGGCAGTAATCAAAAGCAAAACTCTAGTAAGGAGAGAAAGGTAGGAAAGGACAAAGAAAAGCATAAACAGGGGAGGGGAAAACAGGATGGAGAGACATACACTGATAGTAATCATAAATGTGAATGTGAATGGGATGAACTCTCCCATAAAACAGAAGCAGACAGCAGAATGGATTAAAAATCATAATCCTACAACATTTTGTTTACCAAAAAAAAAGCATTTGAAACACAAGGAAACACATAGAATAAAGGCAAAAGACTGGAGTAGAATATATAATGCCTCAGTTAAAGTAAAAAAAAATAAGCAGGGGTAGCATTCCTGATCTCAGACAAAACAGAAGCAAAAATATATCTTATTGATAAGGAAGGAAACCACATACTGCTAAAAGGCCCAAAGACAATGAAGTAATATCATTACTAAACATATATGCGCCAAGTGGTACACATTCAGATTCTTAGAGGAAAAGTTCAGGGAGTTACAGGAAGAAATAGAGAGTAAGATTATACTAGTAGGTGACCTCAAACTCCCCCTCTCAGAAGTAGATAAATCTAATCACAAAATAAATAAGAAAGAAATTAAGAGGGTGAATAGAATTTCAGAAAAGTTAGATATGGTAGACCTCTGGAGAAAATTGAATGAGGATAGACAGGAATATACTTTTTTTTCTCAGTAGTACATGGCACCTATACAAAAATTGACCATGTACTACAGCATAAAATCCTCACAATCAAGTACAGAAAGGTAAAAATATTAAATGCATCATTTTCAGATTATGATGCAATAAAAATTATATGTAATAAAGGGCCTCATAAAGATAGACCAAAAATCAACTGGCAACTAAATATTATAATTCTGAAGAATGAATGGGTCAAACAACAAATCATAGAAACAATCAATAACTTCATCTGAAAGAATGACAATAATGAGACAGCATACCAAAACTCACAGGATGCAGCAAAAGCAGTTCTTAGGGGGAATTTTATATCTCTCAATGCTTACATGAATAAAATAGAGAAAGAGGATATCAATGAATTGGGCCTGCAACAACAACAACAAAAACAAAAAACTAGATAAAGAACAAATTAAAAATCCTCAATTAAATACCAAATTAGAAATACTGAAAATCAAAGGAGACATTAATAAAACTGAAATTAAGAAAACTATTGAGCTAAGAAATAAAACTAAGAGCTGGTTTTATGGGAAAAAAATAAAATTTGTTAACCCTTGGTTAATTTAATAAAAAAAAAAGAAGAAAATCAAATTACAGTATCAAAAATTAAAAGAGTGAATTCACCACCAATGAAGAGGAAATTAAAACAAGAATTAGGAAGTAATTTTCTCAATTGTATGCCAATAAATTTTACAATCTTATTGAAATAGATGAATATTTATGAAAATGTAATTTGCTTAGGTTAACAGAAGAGGAAGAAACATACTTAAATAACCCCACCTCAGAAAAAAGAAATCGAACAAGTCATCAATGATTTCCCTAGGAAAAAATCTCCAGGGCCAGATGGATTTACAAGTAAATTCTATCAAACATTTAAAGAACAATTAATTACAATACTATATAGGCTATTCAGGAAAATAGGCAAAGAGGGAGTCCTACTAAATTCTTTTTATGATACAAATATTGTGCTGATACCTAGACTGGAAAGAACCAAGACAAAGAAAGAAAATTATAGACCAATTTCCCTAATGAATATAGATGCAAAAACTTTAAATAAAATATTAGCCAAAAGATTACATCAACTTATCATGAGATTAATACACTGTGACCAGTGTGTAACAAATTAACAAATGCAAAAAAATAAAAATAAAAAGCATGAGTTTAATATGTCTCTGTGTCATAAACATTTATATGCAAATTAGATGAGGTATACATCTGCTTTTAGTTCTGAAATCTCCAAGTTGTTCTTGATTATTTGTTTGCCCTTGAAACTATGCTGCTTTATATTGAAAAGTCTCTCTAAAATATTTTTCCACATCTTTATAAAAATTAAATTCTTCTTGCTCAAGCACATCATTAATTCACCTTCTCAAGAAAGAGATCCAAATCTTCATATTCTATACCACAGCTCTTTTACTCTCTAAATCTGTCCAAAATATCATTTGAAGGTGATCATTCATACACACACACACACACACACACATCTATACATATATACATACATATATTTATATATGTATATATGAAGTTTATATTAAAACTAAGTTATTTTTACCTGCTTTAGTCATAAAAATATCATTCATGATAGCAGGATTATCTTGCATAATTTGAAAATCAAAACAAATTTGTTGTTGGTGATTACATTTCTGTTATTGTGCTTTTAGCACCATAGTCCTATGTAATGGTTTCAGGTTATACCTCCTTGTTAAGGATATAGAAACCATGGCTCATTAATCTGTACCTTGGGAAATAGAACTAAAAACAGTGATTGAATAAATGATAAATGATTGATTTGACCTAGGTCATGTCAGGCTTGTTTAACCTTACAACTGTGGAGAGGCCAGAAAGGCATCTGAAGCAAAACAATAACAAACCAAAAAGCAAAAAACAAAAACAACAACCTGACAGTTGGTCTAGATATAGCCAGAGAGAAACACACTTTGGATCTTCTTCCATTTAATAAACATATATTAAGTTACTATTACTTTCTCCTTTACCTTGGTAATCTGGACTCCAGTACTGTGTGCCTCTGATCTGAAGAGTAAGATTTTTGCCACTGGTTCTATATTATGTGTCCTCCCCGCCTTCTACTATTCACCATGTCCTGTTTTGGGCACTATACTCTCCACCATCTTCTTACTATTAATGTCCACTGGGGTCGTGTGTTCCTTGGTTTTACTATGTTAGGTGATCTTTTGTCTTATCTTACTAGTGCCTAGTTCTCACCATCTGGGTAATGCAATGCCATGCTACGGATATGAACACCACTCCCTTCCTCTTGTATGTTATCTTCTATAAGAATATAAGCTCCTTGAGGGCAGGGACTGCCTTGCTTGCTTGTATGCATTTATATTCTGAAAGCTTAGTACAGTGCCTTGGACATAGTAGGCATTTAAATACTCTATTACATATCTTTCTAAAGATCTTTCTATCTATCTTTTATAAGCAAGCTTCCAGGCAGAAACTATACCATGATCACAAACAGCCAGTTATTTGGCCTCTATCAGTTTACATTGTTCTTAGGCAAATACAAAATACAAATAGACAATTATAACACAACTGATGGTATAACAGAGGAACAATTCTCATAAAAATATTTTAGGGAAAAAAATCAAAAGAGAGAATTACTTGGAAGCAGGGAAGGATAAGTAGGAAAACTTCATAAATTTCAACTCATCAGACCAATAAAAGAATATTAGTATTCCAAAAAGCAGAAATAAGGAAAGAAAGGATGCCCAAGAATTTTCAGTATCCTACTCCAATACATAAGAGGTGAATGAAAGCTTGTTGAGCTCAGGGAGTGACTTAGAATGCAATCCAGCTTAACTAGAATTCAGAGTGTATTATGGGACATAAAAAAGCATGAAGCTAGAAAAGGAGATTACAATCAGATTGTGAAAGGCCTGAAATGATACACTAAAGAGTTGGCATTTTTACAGTATAGGAAGCCACTGATGTATTTTGAGTATGTGGTGAGGCATGCAATTGGACCCATGCCTTTGGAAGATTATTGTAAAGCTGCATGGAGAATGAATTGGAAAGAGTAGGGACTGTCCACTAGCCATCTAGAGAGGCCAAATTCAGAGACAAGTTAGATAAAAGCAGGTCTGTTTTACCCAGAAACATGTGGCCACCATGTGTTGGCAAATGGAGGGCATTTTGTCTCCTGACAATCATTTTTTTAACCTAAGACACTCATCAAAAACTCTTGTAAATTGTATGAAAGACTCACTCAACTGGGAAGAGAAGAACCAAGACAGAATGAGCAGCTGAGCATGGATAGGTGTTCTTTGTCCTTGTTGGCATTGTGGGCATTTTGTCCCCAAGCTTGTCATGTCCCTGTATCACCTGATTCTACCCCTCAGGAAAGCACAACTCTCTACCTGGGATTAACTGTTGGCTCCTTTCTCTGCCTTGCTCCCTCTGGTTCCTCTTCCCCTATATAAAAACCTTTCCTACATATAAGGAAGATTTTAGCAGCCTCGAGTAAACTCCACACTTGTCAGATGTATAACTAGGGGCCTTAAAGTCGTCCCTATTGGGTTATAGGTTCATCCCCTATCCTTGTGACCTACTCTTCTTTGCTCACTGTGTAGGCTCTACAGGATATATTGAGAAGCCAATGGGAGGGGGGAATCAATTAAAATTTCCCATGAGAAAAAGTTATCCCCAAGAACACAATGCCTTCTAGGGTGGTGGAAAAGATACCATTAATAGTATTTTCTCTCACCTTTTCTGAATTAAAATGCATTTTCTCCTCCCAAGTAACTATTCTCTTCCCCTTCTTCCTAGGCAAAAGGCTGATAGACAAGTCAACTCTTGAAGGGTCATTCATATCAGCTCTAAAAGAAATGGCAAATTAAACCAGGACTGGGCCTGTCTCCCTATATGGGACTAAGCCAGAAGATAGGCCTTAGAGATAACAGGTTCACCTGAAAAACCCAGGGAAATAGGAACCTACTCTGCTACCTATTTTCACCATTTTGCCACCAAATTTGCCTATATCAACATCTATCTTATCACCACACTCCTTCCCCTGACCAGCTTCCTTGGAGAATAAGCACAGAGAATAGCCCTTTATACTTCCTACTCTGTGCAAATTGTTATCTTGAGTCAAAGCTCTAATGTTCACATCCTTGTTTGGGCTCTAGCAAAGAGCCAAAAGAAACTGCTATACAGGTAACTTAAGGGAACTGACTGATAAAAACTGAGGAAAGAGGAAGAAAATCTTCAACATGCCTAAGGTGGAATTTTGAAATGCAGTCCTCTATCCTTCTTGAGCTTACATCACAAAGAATTAAATATTATTTTTAATGCAGTTTTAAGACAGTCCTCCTCTATGAAGGAGCTTAATCAGTTTTATTTCACCTCAAAAATCAGAATGAAGTTTAATTAATAATCTGAATTTCTTGATATCACTAAAATCCAGATTTTCTTGCAATCTGAATATTAGAAGAATCACAATGTTTAACTGAATTTTCTTCTTCTCCAAATATCCTGGCATCAGGTAAACATAATCCTTGCCTCATTGATTCTGTACAATAATTTCAGCTGTCTTAATAGCCCATTTCCAACCAATTGGAACAACAGTAAGGCAACATAATTTGCTTTTGAGACAGGCAAAAGAGCTTGAATGAGCATACTGCAATCTATTTATTCTGGTGATGGACACAGCCGTCTCATCATGGAATTTTTCCAAGTTGGCTTCTAGGCTTTTTCCTTGGAACCTTCCCATTCACCCTTTCCAAGTCCTTCATTACTTGAAGAGCAGAATAAACATTCATCTGGTCAGATAAATTAAGGGTCCAGTGGCCCAGTGAATAGAGTGCCAGGCTCAGACTCAGGAAAATTCATCTTCCTGAGTTCAAATCTGGCCTCAGATACTTAGTAGCTGTGTAACCCTGAGCAAGTGGCTTAACCCTGTTTGTCTCAGTTTCTCAGGTATAAAATGAGTTAGAGAAGGAAATGGCCAACCACTCCAGTATCTTTGCCAAAATTACTCTAAATGGGGTCATAGAGTCAGACATGACTGAATCAAGTGAACCTCCACAGCAAAACTAGCTGGAGACAGACAGCCAGAACTCATGATTTGTTGGGGTCCTTTCCAGCTTGTTTTATGAATACACTCACAGTTCAACTCCTTCTTTGTTATTTTAGCACATTCTTTTCCTCTTGCAGACCGCAAAATACCTAGGGAACACAGTTAAGTTTAGGCAAATTGTCCAGTTTGCATTACACTGACTATGCAACCAGGTGTTAGACTGAAATTAGGCCTAAAATTAGAGACTATTTATGTAGATATCTAGACATAGACAAAACTTTTCTTTGTGTCATAAAATATTTAACAAACAGTGAGCACACCAGGCAGTGAGCAGAAGAGGAATATTTTATTAAATTATGGAGTAAATTATAGAGTAAATTCATTTGACCCATCATTACTCTATTCAAAGAATAAACAGTATAGTGTGAGTATATAGTGTAGGGACCTAAAGTCAAGAAGACCTAAATCCCATCCTTCACCTAACTCTTATTACCTGTATGACCATAGGAAAGCCACATGTCTTTTCTGAACCTCATGGAATTTTCTAAGATGTTATCTATGAAGTTGTAGATGAGCTATTATCTGCCTTCATATAGAAATTTGTCACACTAACAAAATCACAGATATAGGAATTGAAGAAGTTGATTCAAAATAAGGCACAATTTCTCAACAGCTATTTCTTATCTGGCCACTGAAAAATTCATATCCTTAAAATAAATGTTATCACTGGCCTCCCCTCACTGCATTTCAACCTCTAGAAAGTTATCTATTGAGTGATATTGTTCACATTTCAATATATTAGTACTCTTGACATATTTTGCTCCATGCTTGACCTGTAATGATAGTATATTAATTCATATAATATATTAAATCCATTATGCAGAACAAAACACAGAGCAAAAAAAAAATCTAAAAGGGACATAATTGTTATGATAATTAATGATTTAAGACCTGCTGTCTCCTTGGCACTGTAAGGAAAGATAAGGCTTTCTCCCCACCTAGGGGGCCATTGGATTGCAACTTTCATTATGAAAAGGGCAGCTATATGTGTAAATTATAGTTTTATCCTAGAAACAATTACTTTGCCCTGTGGGCCTCAATTAGATTGTTTTTGATCTTAAAAAGTCCAGTTTTTCATTTCTCAAAAAAATTCATCAAAATAAAATAACAGCTCATTTGTCAACCATTGTGTTTATAGAATTAAAGTCTGCAAGAACAATGCACACACTTTAAGACATAAGAACACACAGGACAATATATAAAACTATGAAGTGATGTTCTCTTCAATTTTTGTATAATTAAGTAACTAGAAGCTGGGTTTTGAGAAGTGTCTACTATATTTTTCATCTTAGCATTGCAACAAGGTTATTATTATTTCATCTGTAATATATATGGAATTGATGCAAAAAAGAATTGTTACTTAAACTCATACTTTGTTAAAGCCAATCTGCATGCTGATACAGTGTCAATTCTACTTTGTCCTGGAAGATGAGGAGCACTAGATATATAATAAAGCAAAATGAAATAAAGTCCATTGCATTATGTCTGGTGGTGTTTCAATAAAGGTGAATACATTTCAAGTTTTAAAATTTTATGACATCAACTTCCGTGCTTATTTTTTTTTCTTTCTGCACGTAGATATACTATTGTGTATCTGGATTTCAGGCACTAAATTAATAATTACTATAGTCACAATGTATAGCATTCAATATATTTGATCACTGTTTCCCAATAGATATAATGTTATGCATTACATTTGTAAATCTTAGCACAGGATTTCTTTCCACTTTTCAACTACCCAGAGGAAAAGGATAAATATTTCATACAATGACTCCAAATCAACTGGAAGTAGAATTTAAATATTTTCATTCTGGTGTATGTAATTATATAACTAACATCCAAACATTCTGTGATAGAAGACTGAGAATGAAAATATAATATGAAAGGCAGAATAAAGTATTTTAATGGAGTCAACTATTAATCAAATAAGTTCAGGAGGTTATATCAATGTAAAGATCACTAAGAAGAAAAAGAAGATCAATGTTTGAGCTAGAAGGTAAATGAAGGTAGAGTATTGAGAAACAGTACAGTGAACTTCCTCTCTCTTACCACCTCCTTATATCCACGGATAACATACTTAGCAAATCTGTACATTTTTCTCCTATGGAAGAAGAAAAAAGACAATATATTTAATGAAATAGAAGACATCCATGAATTTATGATGAAAAGAACATGGCTGTAGAAATATTGAAATATAAATCCAGGAGTTACAAGAAGCATAACACAGTAAACACCACAGAGAAATAATTAAGGACTAAATAGGTATACATTATTAAGTTGAACTGATACATTTATTCCCTATTAATCTGATCATCATCAAGAGTCATAGAGAGATTCTAATTAGACAGAAGGCCTGAGAGTGGTTTTATTATTTTGCACTGGTCTTAAAATTGAAAAGGGAAGAGAAGAATACACTGGCGGGGGGGGGGGAAGAGGGAATAAAAAGTTAGGAGGAAATTTCTCGTCCAATCAGAGTATATAAGTAGAAGTCTATATAAACAAAAAAGAAGGGATGGGGGCAGCTAAGTGGCACAGTGGCTAGAGCACTGGACCTGAAGTCAGGAGGACCCGAGTTCAAATCTGGCCTCAGACCAAACACTTGACACTAGGTGTGTGACCCTGGGCAAGTCACTTAACCCCAATTGCCTCCCCCCCATAAAAGGAAGGGATGGGGGAAAGAGGCTGACATTTGAACATCATTCTCGCAACTGAACTAGTCAGAGGAGAGAAAAAATATACACACAGAGAAAGATGGATACTGGAATATATTTCAGTCAATGGGGAAACAGGAGGGAAAGGAGAGAATGGTTATATATAGATTCATGACTGTATATGTTTGAAAAAAAGTGTTTTATTTTTCTTTAATTCAGAATTGGGAGGAGGGGTACAAGATGATGAATTTTTGCTGACTGGAAAAAAATATTTTTTTTGAAAAAGAAGGTAAATGAAAAGTTCATTCCTAACTGGGAGGGATTATTTTCTTCCCTAAGTCTTTCTTTCTAAGAAAGCTTCTAAAATTTTTAAGCTTTTCTTTCCTGGTCTTTGTCTAGACCAGCATCTTGCCATAGTATCAGTGTAATTCTATGGCTTCTGGTTGTTCAATTTCTTCTTGATTTTTTTCCTCTTTCTCTTCTGATTAATGATCTACTTGCTTGCCCTGGGTCTTTGGTAAACTGAAAGCTCTTTAATCCATATTTTGTCTGAGAGGTTTTTTGATCCATTCGCTTTGTTCTGATCTTTGGAAATTAGCAAATTCTTATTTTCCTGAATCTTTGATAACATAATTAGCCTATGGATGATTCTCTTTCCCTGATTTTTTTTCTATACTCTTGGACCCTGTCTGTTTATCTAATTTCAAACTACTACTTGCCTTTAAGTCTTCTATTTCTAACCTGTGATAACTTTTACCTCTTGTCAACCCCATGTCTCTTGGCTTGATTTTCCATCTTTCAACATTGTATTATTTCTATATCTTCGCTCACAACTGCTGATCCAAACTTTTTTCTGTTGCTAATGCCCTTAATCTTTTCCCTGCCACCTTCAATCTCAGCAATTAAATTTGTCTTCCATTTTACTATATTGACAGAGTTAATAACATGATCTTCTTCAATTCTACATTTCACAATTTCTACAAATCTTTGTTCATCCTCTGTAATTAATGCCTCCTTTAAGGAGAACTACCTTCTCACATCATTCAAAGGTTGTGCTCTTGATCCTGTCCCTTTCTCAACCCAAGCCTGAGCCTCATTTGGCATCTTCTGGTGTTAGTGAGATTCTTTACTTTTTGGCTCTCCTTTTTCTTACACTGACTGCCACTGCCTATGAACATGATTAGATTTCCTCAAAGTAAAAAGGAAGGGAAAGAGGAAGGAAGATAGGCAAAGGGAGAAGGAGAAGGGATAGAGGGAAGCAATAATAGGGGAGGAAAAGAAAGAAAAAAGGAAGAGAAAAAACTTTCACCAGTCCTAATATAATCTCACCTTCCTTTCAATGAAAAACTTCCATACCCATTACCTCAATATTCCCACCATCCACTCATTTCCCACTCAGTTGCAAACCTCTTTTGGATTCTATCACTGTACCAATACTTTATTCTGTAACATCAGTCTTCCCTAGAATTCTATCTTTGGTCACCATACATTTTCTTTCTATAATCTGTCTTGAGAATTGCACTCACTGAACAGGCTTCAGCTATGAAAGAGCAGTGTAGTAGAAACAGCACTGAATTTGAACCTGAATTCAAATTGTGGTTCTGCCATTTACTATCTGGGTGACCTTGGGCAATTTACTTAACATCTCTGGACTTCAGATATCTCAGCAGTAAAGTAAAGGGTTTGACCTAGATGATGTACAAGTTTCTGTGATCCTATAATGTCCTGAAATTAAGTCATAAGTATCACTATCTGCTGTGGCACTTTATGGATCATCTTGCCTTGTTATCTGACTTGAAACTGAAACTTTTCTATTATTTCTTGCATTACAATATAAACTTCTTGAGAACAGGGACTCTGACTTTTCTGTTTGTATCCCCAGGTATTAAAGTAATGCCTTGAACACAGTCAGTACTTTTAATACTTAGTTATCCATGAATTCATTCATATATACACAGGAGAAAATTAAAACTGTATATTTGAGTATATACTATGAAATTTGTCTCTATGTCCATTTGTATGTATGTATATATCAATCCTGCCCATAAGATCATCTTTTTATGCTTAAAGTGACTATTCATTAGTACTACGTAAATATTACTTATTTAAGTTTTGTATCTCTTTAAGTGTTTCTCTTTTCATATGAAAGAATTTAGTATCAAAATGTAAAGAAAAGAATGTTAATTTAAATAAAAACTATGTCAGCTGCTAAGGGATTTAAAATATTACATCTGTCACAGATTATTCTGATGCCTGAAAGATAGAGGAAAAGAACTATAGCTTAATTAAAACAAATCATTAGAATAGATGTGTACAGAAAGTTTTCAAATGGAATTTGAGCAGTTGGGCATAGAAAACGAACTGTGGCACAAATTAATGTAAAATCTTGTTGTAAAAAATGTAGGATGAGGCCTCATTTGTATGTCTAGGTTACTAGTTTAAAAATACAGAGGAAGAATTTATTTATTAAAACTGGACAAATGTGAGGACAAATAAATAAGATGAAAAATATATATATATTGAAAACTGAGAGTTGCAGGGTGGTATGGTCCATTTTCTATTTTAAAATTTAGCACGCAATTTAAAAATGGAAATGAGCATTTATGAAGAAATAAGCCTACACGAGCAGAGACTGAAATATGAATTTTTTTTTAATAAAAGACTGTTGGTTTAGTAGGGGAAATTTGTTAGTTTTTGTTTTAAGTGAAAATTGAGTCTCTGAGTCTCAAAGGAGCCTCTGTATTACATCAATTAAAAATTGGAGATAAAAGATAGAAAACTGAGGCTGTGTTTAACACTGAAGAGATTGAAACTCTAGTAGGGAGAATCAGAAGCGGTAAAAAGTAATTTTCTGGATCTGTTTCAAGAATTCAGCAAAAGGAGTAATCTGCAGATGAATGGCCCCATCTAAGTGATTTCCAATTGATTGGACAATGGACAAGAGCTTCCACTCCAGATATTGTTCTTCAAAGCTTTTCAGAGGTTAAGAGCAATGAAGGCTCTCAGGAATGACTGTTGCTTTTTGCAGTAGCAAATCTTCCTTTGGTTTGAGGAAGTCAAATAAAAAGTGAATAATAAGTTTTATAGCTGCTGCTAAGAAAGAATTCTGGCTTTGATTGGATAATGTTGGATCCTCTTGAGTCAATAGCTGACTAGATTAGCTTACTTTGAACAGTCAACTTGATGTGTTTTGCTATGAGCTCCATTTGCTAAAATTTGGTTGGATAATTAATCATTCTAATAAATAAATTATTGCCTGGACTTCACCATATTCATGCCAGAGAAAATCAGCCTGATGAATGTCATGGTACTTGAGCTTAAAGGAAACTGCTAAAGAAATTAAGAACTAAAACTTTTCCAACTTCTTTTAAAAGTAATTATATTTGGAAGAGCTACAAGTGCTGTATCAGCTCAATTGTAGAAGAGAAGAGGATTTTTCCAGTTGTAAACCAGTGAAGACCAGAAGACAAGCAATTAGCAGAGAAGAGGTTTGATGTAGTATAAATATTCTGAATGGACTAATGGCATCAAAATTTGTAATACAGATTTGGAAGTTACTCTTAAGAACATAGGGTTTTCTGCCCTCATGTATTTCTGTATAAGTTCCTGTAACCCTCTAGTCACTTTCCTCTATAGACATTAATGCTTTGGTAGTAAAGTGTGACCAAGTTTATGTTTGGATTTTAGCACATTTTACTATTCATATACTTACTTTCACTTACAAGTATCTCTGATATTATTATTCCTTTTGCTCTATTGCTGAATAAAGAGTTATGGATAAGACCTAAAAGTGTCATAGTGAATTTACACTTGTATAAATGGAAATATCTTTGGGGATTTAAGTGATTATGAAAAGCTTATTTACCCTCAACAGGATTATTTCTGAATCTTGTACATATTTTGAGTGTAACCACATCACATTCTTTTCTGGGGCTCTTTTTAGGAACCTTTGACACTACTAATCACCCTTTCATCATTAATACTTTTTTCCTCTCTAGGTTTCTATGATATTTACCTATCCTGCTAGCTCATACTGGTATGACCACTTTTTTTCAAGCTTCATTTCTAGATCTTCATGTATCAATTAATCAATATTTATTCAGAGGCTACTATGTCCCAGGCACTCTGCTAACAAATTGGGAATATAAGAAAAGGCAAAAGATAGTTCCTACCCTGAAGGAAAATACAATCTAATGGGAAAGATTACATTCAAACAGATATACACAAAGAAAGTTATATAAAGGATAAATAATGAATAATTATCAGGGGGAAGGCACTAGAATTAAGAATGCCTAGGAAAGCCTTCCAGTAGAAGATGGAATTATAATTGGGACTTAAAGGATGTCAGAGATGTCAGTTGTTGGACCCAGTGATGAAGAGCATTGCAGGCAAGGATGAAAGAAAAAGAAAATGCTGGAAACCAACAGACATAGTGTTTTGTTTCTGAAACACTTGGAAGGCTAGGGTTACTTCACCAAAGAGCATCAGTCAAGATAATTAAGGTGTAGGAAGACTGAAAAGGCAAGAGGAGACTAGTTTATGAAGGGCTCTAAATGCCAAATAGAACATTTTGTATTTTATTCTGGAGATGATAAGGAAACATTGGCATTGAATTAGACAGAAGTTAGCATGGCCAAGCTGATGCTAAAGGAGAATGACTCTAGTAGGTGAATAGAGGATAAGTTAAACTCAGGCCTGAGTGAGGACAGATGAACTCAATATAAAGTGAAAACAGTAATGAGGGATGAGGTAATAAGAGCCTGAACTAAAGTGGTTATAGTGTCAGAGCAAAGAAGGGAGTGCATTCAAGAGATGTTGCAAAAGTGAAATCAATACACCTTAGCAGCAGCTTTGATATGGCAGAGAGGAGTGAAATGAATATAGTGAAGAGTCCAAGATGACTCCTAATTTGGAAGCCTAGGGAAGTGGGATGATGGTGTTGTCCTCTATACTAATATGGAGGATTGGAGGGAAGACAGGTTTAGGGGGAAAGATAATGAGTTGTATATTGGATATTGAGTTTAAGAAGTTTATTGAACATCCCGATTGATATGTCTGAAAGACAGTTGTAAATGCAGAACTGGAGGGCCTGGTGCAATAAAGATAGGTTTGATAGTCATCAGCATAGATGTGGTGATGAAATCTATGGGAGCTTATAAGATCCTCACATGAAGTAATACTGAGGAAGAAAAATACTCAAGAAAGAGCCCTGTGGGAAACCTACAGTTAGAGAGCATGATCTGGAAGAAAATCCAGGAAAAGAAACAGATTAGAAGTCATCAAATTATTATAAAGAGAAATAGAAGAGAGTGGTATCCTGAAAAACCAGAGAGTATTAAGAAATGAGTAATCAACTATGTTAAAAGATGCAGAGAGGAAAAGGAAAATAAGGATTTAGAGACAGAAATTGGATTCAGCAAGTAAGAGATCATTATTAACTTTGAGAAGAGCACTTTTGGTAGAATGTTAATATCAGAAGTCTGATTGTAAGGGATTCAGAAGAGAATGTGAGAGAAGAAAGTAGAAGCACCTAAATGGCCTTTTTAAGGGGTTTAGCTACAAAAGGCAGAAGAGATATAGGATGAGAGTGGGGATGGAAAGTTCTAGGGAGTATTATTTGAGGATGGAGGAAATATGGGCATTTTTAATATGAAGTAGGGAATAATCTTGTAAACAAGGAAAGACTGAAAATTAGTTAAAGGGTAGGGGTAACAGAGGTGATAATCTTTTGGAGGAGATGAGGTGGAATGGCACTGCTTAAACATATAAAGAGGTTAGCCTTGGTAATGAGTAAGGTCACTTTATCATGTGAGATAGGGGTGAAGGAGTAAATAGTGTCAGAAGACATCTAAGTGATAAGACATGAGGAAGAGAAGAGAAGTACGAGCTCATAATAAATGGCCACATTTTTTTCCTGTAAGTTATGAGGTAAGATTCTCAGTTGAGAGCAGGGAGAGGGGAGCCATGTGAGTTTTCAAGAGAAATGTAAATATTTCTAAGCTCTGCTGTGCAAAATGGGATAGTGAATTGATAAGAGAGGTATAGTAGGAATACTTAACAGCTGGGAAGGCCCAGATGAGATTGTGTAATATACATTTTTAGTGGACCCAGTCAGAATAGTTGTATGATTTTCTCTCTCCCTGTCTTGTAAATTGTGTGAATAATCCAAGGCTTAGTCTTGGCAGGGCATAATCAGCAACATGATATGAGAACTAGAGATCTAAGAGAGGAAGGCAAGATAAAGTTGAATTGGTTCACCAAAGATCAAGATAGGGAGAAGAAGAGAATAGGTGAGTAATCAAGGATTTGGAGATGATGGTACAGATGAAGAGCATGGCTTTACAAGGAAAAGCATAGACAGAGGTGGAAAGTCAATAGATTATGGTCAAATAAGGAGATTTCAGAATTCTTGAAAATATTGGTAGTACATTTGTTTGTGATAACAAGATGATATTTGTGTGCTTCTGAGGAAGGTTCAAGGAGTAGAAATGGATAGATTGAGGAACATAGTGGTTAGGGTATTTGAGAGATAGTCAACATATATGTTGAAGCCCCCTAGTATGAGGTCAATTGTTGAAGAGGAGTAAAAAATTGAAAACCAGGAAGTGGAGTGATCTAGAGTTAAGTAGACAACAACCACAAGGATTCGATTAGTTGATAGACATAAATAGCATTAACCTCAAAGGAAGACAGGTTACTGAGTGACAGAGGGAAAGAATTTAGAAGAAGAAATGTAGGACACTCTCCGTCCCCTACCTTAATCAATTAACTAAAAAGAATGGATGAGGTTCTCATCTGCTAGAAAAATTGGCCAGGGAGGCTGTGTCATCAGGGAGGAGAGGAGTTTCAATAATAACTTGTAGACAGAAGGAATGGGAGAAGAAACCAAGTAATCAATCAATTAATTAATTAATTATTTTATTAAGTGAATTAATTAATAATTA
Organism: Phascolarctos cinereus; assembly: GCF_003287225.1. NCBI lineage: Eukaryota > Metazoa > Chordata > Mammalia > Diprotodontia > Phascolarctidae > Phascolarctos > Phascolarctos cinereus. The sequence continues at coordinate 100,246,917 of NW_027555625.1, forward strand.
TGTGTTATAATTTACATAATACTGATTGATATTAAAATAATTAATAAATTAATTAAGATGAATACAAGTTTGTTGCCTATGGAACAGGCATTGCAGAAAGCACAGTAGAAGGACTAGATAGAATTAGCTTGCAATTTGGGAGTGGGATGGTTGAGAGTCATGCCTATTAACTATGAGTGTCTACAAGGGAATATCATCTCATTTCTCTTCTTCTTCTATAGAATCTTTCTTGGTGAACACATCCATTCTTATAGGTTCAATATCACCTCTATATGAAAATCATTCCTAGGCCTAACCTCCCTCCAGAAGTAAAATTCAATATCATCAACTTCTCAGATATCTCAAAGTGGATGTTGTATGGAAATATTAACTTGAACACATCCAAAACAAAATTTATTATTTTCCACTTCAGCAAGACCATTGTTTTTTTCTGAACTTCTCAATTAACATCACTACCATTCTTCTAGTTATCCAGGCTCAGAACTTCAGTATCATGCTTTACTTTTCTTTATTTACCCCACAAATCCAATCTGTTGACAATTTCTGCAATTTTTGCATTCAAAATATCTCTCATATATGTTCTCTTCTCTCACTCATATAGCTGACACTCTGCTTTTGTCCTAATCACCTCATATATGGACAACTGAAATAGCCCTTCAGTTAGTCTCAATTCTTCAAGGTTCTTCCAGTTCTCAATTCAATCCTCAATTCAAATTCCAAAGAGATTTTCCTAAAGTATAGTTCAGAGAATGTCACCTTCCTACTCCATAAACTCCAGTGGCTTGCTATTATCTCTAGGATGAAATGTAAAATTCAATATGTGACTTTTAGAGCCCTTTACATCCAATTCCCTTCCTAAATTTTGTTTTCTTTCATTTTGCCACCTTCCATATACTCTATGATCCATCAGCATTGCTGTTATTTGATGGAGTACTCTCCATCTTCCTCTCTGCTTCTTATTTTCCCTAGTTTCTTTCAGGTATTTTGTGGGTTCTCTGTCTTCTCTGACTATATTTACACTGTATATATTTTATATGTACATAGTTATTTGCATGTTTTCTTACTTATTATAAGGTGAGCTCCTTGAGATCAGGGACCATGCTTTTGCCTTTCTCTTTATATCCCACCACTTATTACACTTCCTGGCAGAACATATTAAGCAATTAATAGCTTCTTATTGATGATGTAGACTAGATGTGTTATTGTCATTGGAAGTTGGGATGAGCAAGCCAGTGAGCCCAGGGAGTAAGTAGAAGGCTATATAATACTCTGAACTGACTCACTCTCCCTGACTCACCCCCTTCATACACACATGAATATGAAAATGATAAATACAAGAAACCTAGACAGATTACAGAAATAAAGGTATTGATATAAACATACATGCCTATATCATAATAATCATATTGTAATTCTAATACTCTACATATTTATCAATGGTCCAGTGATTTCATTTATGAAGGGAATTGTCACTGAGTAAACTTTTTCCTTAGAGCTAGATTTCCAATCATTCTCTAATTCGTTATCTTAAACAGTTGCCTGGGGCATGAGGAATTCAAAGGATTTGCTCAGAGTAATCTAGAAAGCATTTTTAGAAAAGGGATGTGAAGCCAGCTCTCACCTGCCTCTAAATCCAACATATATCAAAACAGTTGTGAAAATCCTGTCAGTTCTATCACCACAATATCTATCGTCTCTATTCCTTCCTCTATATTTACACTACCATGAACATAATTTGGGCCCTCATCACTTTTGTAATAGATTGTTTTTTTAGTTTCCAAGTGTTCTCCCCACCTCCAGTTTCTTATCTGTCCAATTTATCTTTCATGTGGCTACCAAAATAATTTTTTTCTAATGCACAAATCTGACCATTTCACTACCTTGATCAATAAATTTCAGCACGTCCTTACTTTATATAAGACCAAATATGTGCTTAACTTAAGTAGTAGGGAGACAAAGTAAGAAAATATCTCTTCCCTTTTAAGTGAAAATGATAATTATAATAGAGTTTATTAAACAATTTATTTTAAACTCAAACTTTTAAGGAATGAGTTATTCACAATGGCTTAGCATGAGTAAATTCTAAGGAAACACTGCTCCAGTGAAAATTCATTAAATGCCCAATATACAAAGTAGCCAATTCAGATTTCAGAATGACCTGAATTAAGCTAAAAATAAGAAACTAATAAATGCTCTAAATTTCCTAAATTAATATTTTTCTGTTTAAGACAAGACATTATTCCATGCTAACATGAATTAAAATAGAATCCCAGGGAATAAATTTTGTAGTAGTTCAAATTTACATGAACTTAAATGTAACATAATGTAATTTGTTAAGTCCATGCAATTATTTTCTGTCAACTTATAATTGTTTTTATATTCTTTCCATTCACCTTTCAATTTAAGTATGTTGTAAGATACATTAATTTTTCTCTGTCATTGGAAAACTGGAATCTACTTCTTCTGCAAAAGGGTAGAGGTAGATTAAATATGCAGAGAAGATGCTATTATATTAAAAATATATGCGTATGTAGAAACTTAGAAGTTAAAATGAGTAAAATCATGCTGTTTATCCTTTTGTCTGGTCAGAGATTTTCCTGTACAAGAGTTACAATATTATGTGTTGTGTACTCATACATATATAGATATAGATATAGATGTAGATATAGCTATAGACATAAATATTGATAGATAGATAGATATACACACTTACTTAAATGTATGTATATATGCATATGCAACTAAACACATGCATGATTATCCACATGAATGTTTCCTCCACTCCAATTTTAAGCTCATGTAAGCATATACAGAGGTTAGAGAGAGGGTTATTACTGCAGAAGTCAGTAGCAAGAGCTGAGTGACTTTTTTTTTCAGTGAAATAACTCAGGATTGTCTAAATTGTGGCCTGGAGAAAAGTAAACTTCTTGTGCACATGCTTTGTTTTATCACTGTGTAATTTAGGAAAGGCCATAGATGTCTTTTTTTTTTCAGCCAACATATTTACAAAGTACCTACTATACTCAGGAAGTGTCCTAAGCACTTAAGATACAAAGAAAGACAAAAAGTGTTAAGGAGTTCACATGCTAAGGGGGAAACAATTTACAAATAGCTGTGTGATACAAATAATTTGAAGGCAATGTCAGAGGGAAAACACTGGTATTATAAGAGACTAGGAGAAGCTTCTTGAAAATGGTAGTATTTTAACTCTGACTTGAAAAAGGGAATCCAAAAGCTGTAGACAAAGAGAAAGAGCATTCCATGTATGGGGGCAGCCAGTGAAAATACAAAGAGTGAAATGAAAAGCAAGAAGAGTCTTGTGTGAGGAATGGTAAGAAGAACAGCAAGGAGGCTAATGTCAGTGGATCGAAAAGTACTCAGAGGTCAGTAAAATGTGAAAACACTGGAAAAGGACAAAAAGGCCAGTCTGTGAAATACTTCAAAAGACAGACAGAGGATTTATATTTGATCTTAGAAGTAATGGGGAGATTTTGGAGTTTACTGAAAAGCATGAGGGTGACAGGTTCACAACTGTGTTTTAGGGTTTTGTTATTGGAGTAAAGGATGGGCTGGAGTCAGAGAGATACTTGAGAGAGGAAAGGCAATTATAAGGTTATATCAAAAGTACAAGTGTGAAGACATGAGAATACACGTTAAATTAATGCAGTATTACTGGAGAGAAGTAGGGAAATATGAAAGTTGTCTTGAAGTTAGCATCAACAAGACTTATCAATAGATTTCATATGGGGGATGAGATAGCAAGGGGAATTAATGATGATAACTAAACAATGAATTCAGGTTGTTGGAAGTATGGTGGTACCTTCAAGATTAATGGGGAAGGTAAGAAGAAGGGGTGGTTTTGGGGAAATTTATTGCATCTACTTTCAGATGGACTGGGTTTAAGATGTCTACAGGATGGTCAGTTTGATAAGTCTAAGAGGCACCTGGTAATGCGAGACTGATTGTTAGAAGATAAGATAGGATTGGACAAAGATCTCAGCATCATCTTTGTAGAGATGATAATTGAGTATATTGAAGCTGATGACATCACTGAAAGAAATAATGTAAAGAGAGAAAGAAGAGAGTCCAGACAAAGACTTGGAAAAGACCCACAGTTAGTTAACATGACTTGGATGAAGATCTAGCAAACAACACTGAGGAGTGTTATACAGGAAGGTAGAGAACCAGGAGAGAGATGGCTAAGGGAAACCTAGAGGGAAGAAAGTATCAATGAAAAGAGTATGATAGACAGTGTGAAAAGCTGCAGAGAGTTCCAAAAGGAAGAAAATTGAGAAAAAAGTTTGTAAGATTCAATGATTAAGAAATCATTTGCATCCTTGGAAAGAGTAGTTTCAGTTGAATGGTGAAATCATTAGCTAGAGTTCAGAAAGTTAAGAAGAGAATGAGAGGGAAGGAAGTGAATATAGCCTGATGTGAATGTCTTTTTCAAAGGAATTTAGGCATGATAGAGAGAAGAATTATAGAATGAGAGATGGATGGATCAATTTTTTTTTTAATATAGAAGACATGGATATGCTTGTAAGCAGCAGAGAAGTGCCCGGTAGACAGGGAGAGATTGAAAGTAATAAGATAGTAGAGATTAAATAGAGAACTCTGACTGGAGACAACTAGATGGAATGAGATTACTTTTGTATGTAGAAATGTATTTATATTTGAAAGGAGAAGGGCCATCACTTCCAGTCCTAATAATTGCTTTTTTATTGACTGTTGAATAATAGGATGCCACTAAAATTTATTGAGTAAGGAGGAAATACTCTCAGAAGTATGTATTAGAAAAGTCATTTTGCAGCTAAGTAGAGGATAGCTTGGAATGGTGAGAAATACAAAGCAATTACACCAATCAGGAAGCTCTTACAGTAATCCAAACAAGGGATGATGATGAGGTCAACAACTAGAGTGGTAGCTTTGTGAGTTGGGAGAAAGAAAGAAATTAATATCAAGTAGGCCAAGAGGGTGAAAATTATAATATTTGTCAACAGATGGGATCAATGGTGTGAGTGAAACAATGAGGAGTAAAGAAACACATTGAGGGACTGAGCCTAAGAAACTGGAAGGATGATGGAGTACTCAACAGTAATAGAAAAGTTAAGTTTAGCAGAGGATTTGGAGACTGAAAAATAGTTCTGTTTTGGACATGTTGAGTTTGAAAAGGTTATGGCACATCTAATTTGAATTGTTGATAAGGTAATAGGTGGTTATGAATAGTAGCTCAGGAAAGGCATCATGAATTCTTATAGAGATCTTGGGATAATCTGAGTAGAGATTATGAGTAGGCTCAAGGAGATTAATAAAACCAGTAAATGAGATAGAGGGCCAAGGGTGGATTCTTTGGATAGGGCATGGATGAAGATATAGTGAAGAAGATAGAGAGAAGTACCAGGAGAGAAAAGTGTCATGACAATCTAGACAGGATGAAATGGTAGTCACAAGTATCAAAAGCTAGAGAATCAAGTTGCATAAAGGCCATTACATTTGACAACTAAAAATCTGGTAATTTTGGAGGGGAAAAGTTACAAATAAATAATAGTATCAGAAGTATAGATTAAAGGAGATTAAAAAGACAATAGTAGAGTTGCCTAGTGTAGGATTTTTCTTGAGGACTTTAGCAAAGGAGCGAAGAGATTTAGGATGATAACAGAGATAGTAGAATTGTTATATTGTTTTATTAATGGGGAGATATGGATATTTACAGGAAACAGGGAAGAAGTCAGTGTATTAGAAGAAATTAAGTGATTTTGGTAGTTGGTGCAATCTGCTGGAGAAATTGGGAAAGTTGGGAGTAACAGTTCAGGTAGATGACTTGTTCTTGGAATGGTGAAGGACTATCTCATTTATAGAGATGTGATGGAGAATGCATTGGGAGAAGATGTCTCAGTGATGTAAGAGAAAATTTCTCATTTAAAGGATTCTTTTTTTTTTCAGTAAAGGATGAGATGATATCCTCAGCTGAGAGGATGGGCAAAGGGAGTATTATAGGAATTTGAGGAAAGAAGAGAAAGTTTGGAAGAGTCACTATGGAGAGTAGGATGGAAAATAGATTAGGGACAAATAGCATGATTGCCTTTTGGCAGTGAAGGTTCAGTTGACATTATGTAACATTGTAGTGGATATAATTCAAGGGGAGAAGGCAGAAAAGAATAAGCACATATACAGCACCTACTACATGCCAAGCACTGTGTTAAACACTTTGCATATATTATCTGACTTGATTCTTACAACATCCATGCAAAGTAAATGCTGTTATTATTCCCACTTTGCTAAAGACATTTACATTTTACATATAGCTGAAGAAATGAGGGAAATAGATGTTAAGTGCCTAGATGAGGTTCATACAGCTAGCAAGTGTCTAAGGTCAGATTTGAATTCAAATCTCCCTGATTACAGACCTACTGATCTTTCTAGCTCACCACCTAGCTACCATCATAATGGTATCACAATCAGCATAATTTCTTGATTTTTCTATAGTTCTTTTTAGTAGTATGTGAATAGAATCAAAGGAGGTGGATGATGAGAAAAAGAATAACATGATTGGCAGTAGTGACTTGATTTGGGAATGAATTCACATATTCAAACTGTCTTCCAGTCAAGGGGCAAATTTTATTGTAACTCCAAAAGAAACAGGCAGGGGTTCTTAGTAAACCTACAAACTAATGAGTTTGGTCCTGATGCTTATATACAACAGGGACTGTGAAAGAATCTATAATATTAAGGAAAAGTAAGTAGACTGGGGTGGACCAGGTGCAACAGTGAAAGGAAAGTAGAGTAATCTAATTAGGTGATCAAGTACTCTGGGATGGGCTAGTGATCTGGGCTGCTGGAATGTACAGGAAAATTCAAGGATGACATTGCTTTCAAAGACATGGTCTTTTCCTTTTTGGGTCCAGGTTTCATCACCCCATCAGCAGGATAATAGAATAAGGTATATGAGAGTAGAGGAATAGTATGGAGATGAAATGGATTACTAAGTAACAAAAAGTAAATAAATAAATGAAGAAGCATAGTGTTAGTGCAGGGTGGATGGCCAAGGAAAAACACTTTGGAGTGAAGAGAAGGGAAATAATGGTGAGACCACAAAACAAAATCATGGGTCGTAACATAGAAAGATAGAATGATAAAATATAATGATCTATGTCAGTGGAACATTTGTAGGTGATTGTGAGATCAAGGGTAGAAAAATCTCTATGTATAACTAAAAATAAGAGAAGTAAGTCAGGGAGTTGAATAGATTAGGAAATAGGAAGTTAAGGTGAGTGAACATTTATAGTATGATGAATTCCTACTGTAAAAAGGAAGAAAATTACAATTGTATGCCAAGCTGTGGTTGTGGCTGTGGTTTGTCCTTCTCTCTCAAAGACAACCATGACATTAGAAAGATGACCCTATGACTTGCAAGTGAATTGGGTAACAGTGAAGGAGGGCTGTGCAAAGTCATCAGCCTCACTTTCTCCTCCAAGGCCATCTGGGCCCAGTGGCCAGATATAGATCAGGAAAACTGGACATGGCCCAGAATGCAGTAGGAGACATTGGCCTCTTTAAGCTAAGATCTTTCCTACTTCTTACTTTGCCTTAGGCAAGACCCATTCAGTGATTAGGGCTATTTAAGAAGTGAGCCAAGGGATGGCCCCTTTCATCAAAAGATAAATCAAACTGGGATGGGGAGACCCTCAGGGTTGTTTCTGGTCAAAACAGAAACAATTATTATTTACAATCACTTTGAGCCCTCAGGACCTAAAAAAAACCCAAAACATTAAATGGAGCTTTGGCAGGGACCTATTGTTTGCCAGTCAATGACAGCAATACTGAATTGGGTTTCAAGTATGGTCTTTTTTTTTCCCTCTTTTTTTTTTTTGGACAATCAATTTATTTATTTTTAGTTTTCAACATTCACTTCCATAAGATTTTGAGTTTTAAATTTTCTCCTCCTCTCACTACTCTCCCCCTACCAAGATAGGAAGCAATCTGATATAGGCTCTACTTATACATTTATATTAAGCATATTTTCCTACTAGTCATGATGTAAATAACAATTAGAACTAATGGGAGAAACCAGAAGAATGAAACAACAAAACAAAACAAGAAAGGAAAAGGAGAGCAAATAGTATGCTTCCATTTGCATTCAGACTCCATAGTTCTGGATGTGGATAGCAATGTGCATCAGGAGTCTTTTGAAATTGTCTTAGATTCTTGGATTGCTATGAAGAGCCAATCTATCAAAGTCAGTCATCACACAATGTGGCTGTTACTGTGTACAGTGTTCTCCTGGTTCTGCTCATTTAACACTGTATCAGTTCATGTAAGTCATTACAGGTTTTTGTTTTGTTTTTTTTTTTTTAATTAATCAATTTATTTTTAGTTTTCAACTATCACTTCCATAAGATTTTGAGTTTTAAATTTTCTCCCCCTCCTTCCCCACCTCCCTCTCCAAGACTGAATGCAATCTGATATAGGCCCTACATATACATTCGTATTAACACATTTTTATGTTAGTCCTGTTGTAAAGAAGAATTGGAACCAATAGGAGGAAACACAAGAAAGAAGAAACAAAACAAAACAGAGGGGAAAAAAAAGAACAGCAAATAGTATGATTCTTTCTCTGAATGTAGGTAGCATTTTCCATCATGAGACTTTTGGTGATGTCTTATATCCTTGCATTGCTGAGAAGAGCTAAGTCTATCAAAGATAGTTTTCACACCATGTGGTTGTTACTGCATACAGTATTATCCTTATTCTGCCCATGTCACTCAGCATCAGGCCATACAAGTCTTCCTAGGTTTTGCACTTGCCCATCATTTCTTATAGTACAATAATATTCCATTATATTCATTTCCAACAACTTGTCCAGCCATTCCCTAATTGATGGGCATCCTCTCAATTTCCAATTTTTTGCCACCACAGAAAGAGCTGCTATAAATATTTTTTTTTACATGTGGGTCATTTTCCCATTTTTATGATCTCTTTGGGATACAGTCCTAGAAGTGCTGTTGCTGGGTCAGAGGGTATGTACATTTTCATAACCCTTTGGGCATAGTTCCAAATTGCTCTCCAAAATGGTTGGATCAGGTCACAACTCCACCAACAATGCAGTAGTGTCACAGTTTTCTATAACTGCTATTTTATAATACAGTTTTAGGACAGGTAATGCTAGGCCACCTTCCCTTGCATTTATTTTCATTAATTCCCTTGATATTCTAGACCTTTTGTTCTTCCAGATCAATTTTGTTATTATTTTTTTCTAGCTCTATTTCTAGTACTATTTTGGGGTTTTTTGAGGTCAATGTAGGAAGGTGACAGTGACTTATTGCTTATCCCATCATCTTGGTTCCAAGAAGGGGCACCTAATTGTAAGTTTCAAAGAGTTGATTTCTTCAGTTAACTTTTGTACTTTCTTTTCCTTTTAGCCAATTCTACTTTTTAAGGAGTTGTGTTCTTTGTCCAAGCTGTTGACTCTTCTTTTTTTTTTTTTATAATTCTCTTTAATCACTCTCATTTCTTTTCACATTTTTTTTAATTCTATTTCTTCAGCTTTTCCATGAGTTCTTGCTGGGCTTGAGACAACTTTCCATTTTTCTTTGGGGTTTTGCCCATAGGTGTTTTGACATTGCTATCCTATTCTAAGTTTGAGTCTTGATCTTCCCTGTCATTATAATAACTTTCTATGGTCAGATTCTTTTTGTTGTTATTGTTTTTGTTTGTTTGTTTTAACCTTTTTTGGCCTTTGCTTTTGTCTTAAATTTTTGAAATCTGCTTCTGGAGTGGAAGGGGCACTGCCTCAGGCTTCTTATGCCAGGGACTCCAGGCCCTGGCTCTTTATCTGGTGCTGCACTAATGTTGCCCTGAGGCCCATAAGGAAATCTTAGGTGTGGTGCTGCACTGAGGCATTGGGTGGGTGGGTGGTGGCTGGCATGACTTGAGGCCAAAAGATTTGGCAGTTTACCTGAAACCAAGCCAGGGTTCTAGTGCTAGTTTCTGGTATGTGCTGAGGCTGGTATGGTGCTTCTATGTTTCCCAGGGGATACACTGAAGCACATGGTGTTCTGGCCACTGGAGTCTTCCTGTTTGCCCAAGGCTGTGCAGAAGCATATGGCAGTTTTTGGAGCTGGTATCAGCCTGCTTCTCTGACTATGCTGAGACATGTAGGGGGTCTTGGTGTTGGTATTTACCTACTCCATCACACTTGGGCTCATGATTTCCTGCTGTTTTGCTGAAGTGGAGCTTGGTGCAGCCTTGCTGGGATACTTTCTGCCTTGGACTGTTTTCCCCTTTTACTCCAATGAGACTGATCTTTCTTTCTGATCTTCCAACTTTCTTGGGCTAAAAGGCTGTTTTACCATATCTTTTTGCTGTTTATGTTGTTCCAGGATTTGTTTTGTGGCACTATTTTATGGTTGTTTGGAGGTGAATATGGGAGAGTTATGGTGATTTACTGCTTACTTTGCCATCTTGGCTCCTAGAAGTCTCCAAGGTTTAATTCTTAAAGAACAATATGAAATATAGTCTCAAATCACTCCTAACAAAAAAAAAATTCAAATCAAATAACTCTTTGAGATAATATTTATATGGACATAACACCATGTCGTACATAATGTACACTGTTAAATGCTTATTCCATTAACCTCCTTTCCCCTCTTTATACCCAGAAAATCAGCAAAGATGTTAAAAGTTTGGAATAGTCAATACTGAAGGCATTATTGAAAAATAAGCACATTAATATATTATTCATTGAACTGTGAGTTTATCCATTCATTTTTCAAAAGCAATGTTGAATTTTTCAAAGAAAGGGATTAAAATGTTCCAACCTTCTTTGACCTGGAGATCCTACTAATAATCATATATGCCAAAGGAGGAGAGAAATCAGAAGAAATTCATAGCATCAATTTTGGTAATATCAAATAACTGGAAACCAAGTAGATTTTTTTTAATCTGGGGAATGGCTAAATGATATATGGCAAATTAATATAGTAAGCTATTACTGTGCTGTATAACATGATGTCTATAAAGAATGGAGAGAAGCATGTTAAGATGTATATGAACAGATTCAAAATTAAGTAAAAGAAGCAGGAAAATAACATACAAGATGACTATACCAACACAGATGAAAAGAACAGCATGGCCTAGTGGTAAATATGCTGTATTTCTAATAAGAATAATTGAATTTCAGTCTCAGCTCTTTTATTTATTAATTGTGTAAACATAGGAAGGTAATTAAACCTCTCTAAGGAATCAGTTTCTTCATGTGTTTAGTTAAAGAGGTATGCCAGATGACCTCTCTGGTTCTTCATAGGTGTGAATCAATGATTCTATGAAAAATAACGATAAAAAAAGTACCTCTCTTTGTTATTTGTAGAGCGTGTGTTTGAATGAGTGTAAAAGTTATACTTGGCTGACATATAGATGACTATGAATTCTTAATTTCTTTTTACTTTTACTATTTGTATTAAGGAATAGATCTCTGGGGATATAAAAAAATTAGAATTTTATAATGAAGGTAATATAAAACCAAAATTTACAATTTCCCCAAAAGACTGTTTAGAACAGTTTGAAATTATCTTGGATGGGTCTTGTATATTTCACTGCTTTATGCTGTTGATGGTCATCCCTTGCCAGATCTCAGACTAACATTATTCCCATCATTCACCCATCATATTATTTTATTCCATTACTTTAAAATTTTATTCTGAGAAGAGGTCCATAGGCTTGTCCAGATTTCAAAGAGGTTTAGGATATACAAAACTGGTTAAATACACTTGAACTAGATAATCTGTAATGTCCCTTCAACTTTTAATCTTATAAAATTCTCACCACAGAGTGATATAAAGCCAGAAAATTTAGCAAAAGATATTTCTGTGTTAAGATAATTATTTTAGCTTATCCTAACTTGATTGAATGTAAAGCTTGGGAGTGTTTGTTTATATTTTAAGAAAATTCACAGAAGATATGGCAGAGAGAGGAAAGAAAATCAAAATTCCTAAACTCAATGTTCATAAGTCATTTACTTTGTTCTTCATTTATCAGTTGGTTGTCCTCCTTTGGGTTTCTCCATTATACCTCTGTGAATCTCATAATCTTGCAATATCATATAAGCCTTGGTACTCACACCTCATCAGTAAACTCTGCCTGGGGGACTCTGATTTGAGGGTGAAATAAAGAACTCTTCCTAAAATCTCCATTAAAAAAGGGCTCTTGGGAAATTTTTCTCTTAATTATCATTTATATATATTCCTTTGGACTTCAACAACCCAGGTATCTTTCATTTCCCCCAGCATTGTTTAGTTTCCTTTTGAATGTTATCTTCTTCCATTAGATTGTAAGTCCCTTAAGGGAAGGGACTATTTTTTTTTTCATATTTGCATTCTTAGAACTTGGCACTGTGTCTGGTACATAGTAGGCATTTAATAAATGTTTCTTAACTAATTTCAATTTTACTTGCATATTTCAAAGTCATGTATTTAGAATCTTCTTTTAATTTGAGGCAGTATGATATGGCATGATGAAGCCAGACATTTGAAAAAGATTAGTTGGGACAAGGACAGATGCTTGTCATTTATAAGTTGTGTAACACTGACTGAGTACTTAATATCACTGACCTTCAGTTCCCTCACTTATAAAACAGATACAATAATATAATACCTGTAGCTATATACCTAGGATGATTATGGTGGTCAAATTAAATAAGTTAAGCATTTTATAATACAGTTATACTTTTCTATAACTGTATTATATGTATATTTATATCTATATAGACAGATATAAATATTTTTCATGTATACATACAAATACATAAATAATCACATGGCATATGGGTGTTATTTTTCTCAAAATTGGTTTCAATTTGTGTATGAGCCTCTTAATATTTCAAAGAATAAAAATTATATCACCAAATGTTATACTGGTCCAAAAGAGACTCCCACACCAAACTCTATGATTTTATCCTGGTGGGAATGGAGGCATATGAAGTGAAGCTATTGTTATGATAGAAGAAGTAAGTGTATATACAATTCTTTCTTCTTTTTAGAAATACTAGATTGATTGACTTAGGTTTTTATAATCCCTGTAATTTTTGACGGTGGGATCTGTTAATGATTCACTTGCATTAATGATAATGAATGGGATGTCCCAGTGAAGACTTCTCAGTGTAATTAAAGTAAAGAGTTCAGAAGGTAGTGTAAGAAATGAGCTCTCAGAAGTGAAGGCTCCTCAAAGGGTCAAATAATTCTTGATTATTACTTTCAAAATCCTCCCCCACTCAGACACTATCTTTAAGCACTTAACAGAAAGAATAAGCTCTGTCTAACCCCCAACCTGAGCTATTTGCCCTTGGCTTCCAGCCCCTTTCCTTGTCTTTGAATTTCAAGCCTGAAATGTAAACCTCACCTCCCAGTTAAGAGGATAGGAAGAAACTTTCAGGCTTAGAATGTAAGCCCACCCAGAGTTAAGGAGGTAAGGGATAGCGGTGGGTGGAAACTTGTTTGCATGGTGGGCGGAGATTTGCTTTCATAAGAAGTCCCCTGTTACTCAGTCTCTCTCTCTCTCTCCACATGTATCAAAGGAGCAGACAGCCATCTCGCGAGATTGTAACAAAGGTAACCTTTGCTTTCCACCTTGAGAAGTCTCTAAGTTTAATTTGGGTTGGGGTTGCTGTCCCACACAATTTTAAATGCTAGGAACATGAGACAACATTATTAACCAAAGAGATGATATTAAAAATGTAACATCCTAAGATGAAAGTATTAATTGATAATTAGAATTGGAATCAAAGGCAAATAGCTAAGTAAATGATTTGCAAGACTTCTAATTACATTTGATGAGATCAGAAAGATAGTCACTTACGTTAACTTTTGATCACACACTCTCATGAATCATAGGTAGGTTACAGATGTGAAATAGCAGATCATCTCATATCATTCATATTATATTAAAGACTGAGGCCATCAACGTGGGTAGAGATAGATTTCAGAAGCAGTAATCAATGTTGTTTGGGATTCTTTAGTAGCCAAAACTACCCACATAGTATATGCATATAGTATACAGCATATGAGGGTGTTAACAAAAAAACATAGCCATACTAAAAAGATAGCTCATTATCTAGCTTATTTCATTGGTGTGTATTACACTATAACATGTGTGAGACTTGAAACCAAAATACTTAGTCCCTATTTCAGATATATGGGGTGTTATATACAGAATGCCATTCAAGAATTACTAGATTTAAAGTCAGGAACATGTAAGTATGATCATACCTCAGACACTTGCTAGCTGTATGATCTTGGAAAAGTGACAACCTCTTCCAGTCTCATTTTCTTCATCTGTATGATGGTTATAATTATATAACCTATTTCACAGGGTTGTTGTAGGATCAAATGAGATGAGATACGTAAAGAATTTCACAAACCTCAAAGTGTTATACAAAAGCTTGTTGTTGTTTTGATTATTCTACTCTGCATTTAGCTGACACTGGGACATATAGATAACATTAATTTATTATTTAATAAACTCCACATATACTTGTTGTGTCTCTAACATGAGTAAAGAACTATGATAGGTGTTGTGATCTTTGAACTTGTCTCATTTTGAGATGTGAACATAATGTAGTAGCTTATAATTCAGCTGGGGGGAGTGATGGATCAAAAATTTCCAGAAATGTACAATACTATATAATACAGATATGTTAAGTGTACAATATCTAGTTTAAAAATATGATAGGAGCAAGAAAGAAAAATTCTACTTAAGGCCTGGAGAATGAAATATAGGATAGGAAATATTTGGCCTAAGTTTTCAAGGAAAATTTGGATTTTAAAAGTAGGGGAAATAAGACATTCCAGAACTCAAGAATGGTATGATAAAAAAAAAACAACCATGTAGGTTAGAAAGTGTTAGATATATACATATGCTAGAAGAATAAAAAAACATGGACTAGTGTGATTCAAGTATAACTTCAATGGAAGGGAGTAATATGAGATAAACATGAAGAGTAAGAGAGCATCAAAGTGAGGAGAATTCTGAAGGTCCAGATAAGGTAAGTAGACTCTTTTTGTTAAGTCATTGAACTAGCTATTGAAGTGTTTTAATAAGAGAAATGATGAATAAAATGGAACGTGGTGGACTAGATATCTATAAAGAAATATGAAGAAATTTTTTTCAATAGTCCAAAGATTTATGATTTCATTGCCATGGTTCAACCTATACCAACATTAATAATTCTTCCTCTATGACTTGGTGAATAGTCTTTGACAGTTTTTAAGTCTGAAAAATTAACTACCTTCTGGCCAACCTCATAATGAGCCTCTTTTCACTTAGTTTGTCTGGCCCTTTGGACAAATGGCATCCAATCCATTTCCATACCTACAACCAAATATTTTCCCATTTCGGAGGACCCCTCATATATTTTCTCTATTGTCATGGCCCATAGGAAACTAGGGTTATCTCTAATTGGAATCAGAATTTGTGAAGAAAGTCAGTAAAATTAAGAGGTTACATTTAAGTTGAGCTTCAAGATTCTTTCTCATTGTTTTCAGACACTTCAATTCTCTAAGAAAGCATACTAACTTGTATAAGGGTCTTGATCTGTCTCAGGGCAAGGAGTGTCTCATTCACAAAAGCAAAGTTTCTTTGAATAGTCAAATATACTCAAAAAATAGACAAAGAATAACTTTTCCTAGCGGGGATTTATAGGAGATTTCTCCACATTGGGTTAAATGGCACATGATTTTTCTAACAGTTTTTGGTTATTGCCAATCGATGGTAATCACTGATGATAAATTCAAAGTTATCATTTAGCAGCCTGTACTAATTCTCCTCATACTCCCCACCAGCACTATGGTGGCTATTCATCATTGTCCATGAAATTTGACCAGCCCGATCTGTACGTAAAAGGCAGATATTCAGATTGCTTTCATGTGGCACCCTTTGGATGTTGAGTGAAACCTTATGGAGATTTTTTTTTAATATTGTGGTAGCTGGTGGTTAAATGTATGGAGAGACTAAAAGAATAGCTTTTGTCTTGAAAGGAAATGGCTTAGAGAAAACTACAAGGCAGTGCCATTGAAATCAGCACTAGCTTCATCTACACTCTTCTGTAGCAAACTGGTCAATACTGCCAATTGCACCCAGCAAAGCCACAGCCTTAGATCACTCCTACCATCTCTTGTCTTCATTCCAACACACCTGCTCCTGAATGAAGATGGAGAAAATCACAAATTTATGTTATGTAATTTCACCTCAGTCCTCATTGCTGCTAGGTAATTCTACTATACATCTGTTATCAGCTGAATATACCACTCTCCAGAAGAGATATTTCAAAACTTTCCATCCCTCCTCAAGCCTTACATAATTGTACCATGCCCCCCCATCTTAGCTGAGAACTTTTCCTCATATTTTATAAAAAAAAAAGTAGCCATTCCATGTGAACTCCTCACCCTTCTTCGTCATCTTGTATCACAGCTACTTTCTCCTCCTCTCCTGTCCACATGATCTCAATCCATATCAATGTTAAACTCTCCATTTGTTCAAGTGATCTCATTTCATCCCAACTCCTCCAACAGATTGTCCCTCTGGTATTTATCTTCAGACTCATCCTCTACTATCTCATTTCCTACTGCCCAAAAAAAAATGCCCATATCTCCCATATCCTGAAAAAAAACATTCCCTTGCTCCTTCCATCCATGTTAATTATCATCTCATACTTCTTTTGTCCTTTGTGGTTAAACTCATTGAAAATGCTATCTACATAGGCCTGTCCACTTTCTCTTCTCTCACTCTTTCCTTAACTCCTTAAAAATCTAGCTTCCCATCTTAGCATTCTTCCAAATATGCTATCTCCAATGTTACTAACAATCTTAGTTGCCCAAATACATTGGCTTCCTCTCAATCTTTATTCTCATTTACCTCTCTGAAGACTTTGACACTGTTGATAATTTTCTCCTCCTTGATATTCTCTTCTCTCTAGATTTTTAGGACACTATTCATTCATGTCTTTTCTCCTACTTTATCTAGCCATTCCTTTTCTTTCTCCTTTGCTGGATCTGCAAACAGATCACACCCTCTATACATATGTGTACCTCAGGTTTTTTTTCTTACTTTAGTCTTCTCTTCTCCCCCTCAGCACTTTTTAAGCTGTTGAAATCCTGAAAGCCACAGTTTAAGAAGTGCTGAAGGGTGAAGAGTGGAAAAAATTTAAGAAGCCATGCTGATGGGGTCCCAGAAAGGAAAAACCCTGGACTTTCCCACATGGCCAAATCTCTGGCATTAGCCTGAGGCTATAATCCCATCAACTGGCCTTTCATTGTGGCTACACCCAACTCCCCTCCAATGTCTTGCCTTCCTATGGCCCCTGGCCATTTCCCACACTTAATAGTAGCTATCTTCTATTGTCCAGGTCCCAGGAGTTTGTTCACCCCAACTTACTGTCCACTCCCATCCAGATCTCCTCAGACCTCTCCTCCAGTCACCCCAAACTACTTGGCCACTCTTCGATCCCTCCCACAGTCTTTCTGTATATAAGGTCCATCTTGTCTCCATTAAGATGCTGGGGTTCTTATAATCTAGCCACTGCTTAGATTTTCACAATCTAGCTCATAGCCCATAGATGCTCAGATTATTTGAGTCTGGCTAATACTGCAAATCTTCAATAAACCTTGTCTTTGGATGAAAGAAGGCTTGGTTTCAATTCTTTCAGGCAGGACCCACATGTAATGATTTTGGTATTCCAGGACCCCTAACCTCTAGACCTCATCACTGCTCTATATTATTTCACTGGATTATCTCATGAGCTTCTATGAATTTAATTACCATTTTTATGTTGATGATTCTCAAATATACCTTGCCTGCCCCAATCACTCTATCTTCTAATCTTGCATCTCTAACTTCTTTTCAGACATTTCAAACAGGATGGCCAAGAGACATCTTAAACTCATTATGTCCAAAACAGAACTCATTATCCCCACCCCCAAACACCCTCCCACCCTTCTACCTTCCTTATTATTGTAGAGGGCAAGATCATCTTCCCTGTCACTCAGGCCTGCAGACTAGGAGTCATCCTGGATTCTTTCCTATCCCTCACCCCTGTATCCAAGTTGTTGCCTTTTGCAAAATCTCTTGAATAGAGACACTACCTCTACTCTAGAAAAGGCCCTCTAGCTAGACTATTTCAATAGCCTACTGGTGGGTCTCCCCGTTTCAAGTCTCTCCTCACTACAATCCATCCAATATTCTTCCACTAAAGTGATTTTCCTAAAAGACAAGTCCAATCATGTCTCCTTATTCAATTAACTCTTCTGGCTTCCTATTACCACCAAAAGCAAATTAAAAAGTATCTGTTCGGTATTCAAAGCCCTTCATAACCTATTAACCTCTTACTTTTCCAGTCTTCTTAAACCATACTCCCTGACATTTACTGTTCAATCCAATGACAATGGACTTCTATGTGTTCTACCTGGACATTCTCTCAGGGTGTCCTCCCATGCCTGGGATTCTCTCCTTCCTCTGTTTAGACTGCTGACCTCCCTGGCTTCTTTCAAGTCCTAACAAGTCCCTCCTTCTATAAGAAGCCTTTCCCAACTCCTCTTAATTCCAGTGCCTTCTTTATTTTAATTATCTCTATTTATCTTGTATATCACTTTCCTAGTATGCATTGTTTGCATGTTGTCACTCTATCTTTAGGCATTCTGTCTGCAATGTTGTCATTGTCTTTTTAGTCACTGTCACCAAACTCTCTTTAGATAGTATGTTCTTTAAGGGCAATGTCTGTCTTTTGCTTCTATTTATGTGTTCAGCACTTACCACAGTACCTTTTGACATAGTAAGCACATAATAAATATTTATTTATTGATTGATTGATTAATAAATTTGTTTTCTCAATGTCTGTATCTCAAAGGGTTTGATAACCACAGTGACAGGTTAGGAAATAGACAAGCACTCTACTTAACAACTATCAAGGGAAACAAGCAATGGAATCCTCATTGTATATGGCATTATTAAAACAGCCAAGGAGTTAGTGATTTTGGCTTTAGTTCACAATGTTTTCAATAATATGATTATATAAACATATATATATATATATATATATATATAGATATAGATATAGATACATATATATACATATATATACACATATATATACATATATACACATATACACATATATATGCATAAAATATTGAGATTATCTGAAGAATGTCAGTGAAATATGAAATGGGTAAGATATCAAGAGGGCCAAAGCAGCTTTTCAGTTATTATAGAAACCATAATAAGTATACCCCAGTGACTCCTCAATGCATATTAAAAAATGTTCTTTATCCAATCGATTCAGGTCATTCAAGAGAACTTGGTTATATCATATCCAGGTAACAAGTATCAATCCTCTTGCCTTCTTTTGAGAGTGTAATTCATAGATTACAAACAGGACTAGTTTGTCAAGCTATGAATATTAACATGTATAAATACCATGGGGAAGAGAAATGAGATGCAATTGATTAAAAAGATAATGAGAAAAAATGAAGTTTTTAATTTATAAGCAGAGTCCTAGGAAGGAAGGCTTTAAATGATATATGCATATATATGCACATATGTATAAATGTGCATTTTTGTGAGAGAAAATGAAAAGAGTGAGTGAGTGTAAAAAAGAGAGAGAGAGAGAGAGAGAGAGAGAGAGAGAGATGGGTTCTCCAGCATTAAAGGGCTAATTAATTAGAGGAGTATGATGCTATCTAATTAGTAAATGAAAATTGGGTAAAAGACAGAATTTATTTTGCCACACAGAAATGTATAAGACAAAAAGGATTCTCTAGAAACTTGGATACAGTAAAGACAAAATAATTAATGATACCAAGAAGACATTTGAACTTGAGTTTACCACTAATTCAACATTCCAGTGAACTCTGTCTCCAACACTGTCATAAGCAAGTCAAATAAATAGTTTTATATAGTGGATACTATGTGCCAAACACTGTGCCAAATGCTGGGAATATAAATAGAAGGAATAAGAAAAACAATTACTGTCCTCAATAAGCATACATACTAATGATGGAACAAAACATGTAAAAGGAATGTCTGTGGGGGGAGTAAGCGTGGAGTAGGAGGAATTTGAGAAAGTGAATAGCCTAGAATTTCAGAGAATGGAGAATAAGACCAGCAATGAATAAATAATTAAATATTGCTTCCCTGGGGCTTTCCTTCCAGGCAATTTCTAAGGTTAACTCACTAATCAGAAGGCACTGTAGGGGCAGAGGTGTATCCCAGACTAAGAAGGCTGCTAACACTTGGTAGCCAAGGTATCTTCCAGGATAAGATAGCTACTGGGAAATGTTGGCAAAAGTCCAAAGTCAGAAGCAAGATCAGGCAAGGAATGAATGAATGATATAGACAGTTATTCCCCAAATTATGAGACTCCCATACAGTTAAAAGGGATATTTCCCAAGAACTACATGAACTAAGTAATTCTTTCCTCAAGGAGCACACACTAGCAAGAAATATCCTTCTCACTTTAGAATGTCTATTGTAATCAAGTATATTCACCTTGAGCTTTCTTATGAGGAAAACCTAATGGCTGGTATTGTTCATATAATCTCCTTTTTCTATCCATAAGAGTAGATTCCAGGGTCATGATAACTAAGGGATTCAGAAATTTAGGAACATAGACCATAAATTACACTTTCACGTCCCATGTAAACATCTCTACCATGTGTTTCTCTTACCATTCACTGCCAACTGCTTTGTGTGTTGGGGGCGGGGAATAGGATTTAATATCCCTTTCCTTGATACACTCAAGAATGTGCAAAGGAAAAGGCAAGGAAGGACTCTAGATAAGAATATGAAAATGAAAAAGCTAGTATCATATCTTGCTTTATATATCTGTAAGTGGCTTCTCTGACATGCAGTCTTATCCCTGGGTCTATTAGATGATTATCTTGAATTTCCTTTTTCCCATGAACAAGATGCCAGTGAATGTGCCCAAATTTCATGGAAAGACATGGAAAGATGCCTCCAAACAAAGATGCCACACCACTGTAATCTTGGCTAGTTATTTAGGAAGCTCATAAAATTGATTCAGGACTCATTCTAGTTAACATCTTTATACAAAGATGGATGGACTGGACAAAAATGCTAAATTGTAGCTGTTATAAATCCAGTATTAATTTCAGGCAATTAGTTGTCACCTAATGATTTTAACATTATTTGTTTTGTTAGGTGAAAGAATTTACAAGTTAGTTTTCTTTCTGTAGTATTCAGAACCCCATAGAATGAAATATGGATTGATGAAACAATCAAATATATTAAACCACATTTCCATCTTAAACCAAGAAATGAAGGTACCAAATGCTTACAAATTTCAACTTACTCATGATTATGGCAAAAGTGAAAATGCTATCATAAATGATGAATCTAGAAGAGAAGTAAAAACAGCAGTACTTAATATTTTGTAACATACTAGAAAAGGTGACATTGCATGTATAAAATTGCTTTATAAAATAATGAGCTTCATGTTATATAAAGATATTTAGTATTATAGCCATGTAATTCAGAAGAATGCTAGTCATTGCAGATGCATTATGATTCTGTAAACAGTTTGATTCAATTATAATTCAATTGCATTGCTACACTAATTCTTTGTTTTGATTCATTAAGAATATGTTTCCTGCACTCTCAATTAGATTTCAGATGGATATATAACAAAATAAGGGGTCCTTGACTGGAATTTGTTGTGTGTGGGGGGAATCAAATGAGTTAATTTCTATTTAATTGCAATGAAGGTATAACCATTTATAAGGCCAGCAGATTATATAAATGTATTGTAACATAATGAATACATCACTGGAGTTCATTAGGCTTTCATACACTCATTTCTATTTAATTACAACTGAATCTTCATCATTTATTGCAAAGTGGGTAACACTTTCAAATAATAGCCCGTTTAATGCTGAATTACTGTGACAATCCTATGGAAGACCTAACCATAGACATAAATACCAACTGAAGTTAACAAGGAATAAATTCGTCATTATAAGTACTAATGGAGCTATGATAATTATGTAATTATTCCAGTATTATATGAGGGCACTATCCATACCTCACAGAAGACAAAAACAAAGTGAATATACTTCCAAAATTAACATCACTCCACTGAATACATTCTTTTATCAGTGAATTATTGGCCATGAACAATTTGTCATTTCAATATTTTTGTTCTGAAATTCTCTCAGCCCTTGACTGAGAGTTATTTCAAAAGGTAAAAGGAAAATTAATCAGAACTCATTGAAACTGATTTAATAGACAGTTTCATCTCCATTTGGGCATATTACCAAATTGTTCTCCAGAGTTGTTGGTCCAGTTGACCACTCAACCAATCGTACATTGGTGGACCTATTTTTCCACACACTTTTCATCCTTTGTCATTTTCCTTTTCTGTCATGTTAGCAAATAAGATAGGTTAGAGGTAGTTCCTCAAAGTTGAACCATGCATACCCTTTGATCCATGAATAGCACTATTAGGTCTGTATCCCAAAGAAATAAAAAGAAAGGAAAATAATTCACATGTAAAAATATTTATGGCAGATCTTTTGTGATGGCAAATAATTAGAAATTGAGATGATTTCCCACCAATTGAGGAATGGCTGGACAAGACATGGTATATGAATGTGATGGAATATTACTATACTGTGAGAAATGAGGAAGGGGATGATTTCAGAAAAAAAAAACTAGGAAGACTTATACGAACTGGTGCAAAGTGAAGTAAACAGAATAAGGAGAACATTTTACATAGTAATAGCAATATTGTAATGATGATCAACTATGAAAGACTTAGCTACTCTGATCAATATAACAATCCATGACAATTCCAACAAACTAATGATGAAAAATGATATTCATGTCCAGAGTGATGCACTCTGATAAACTCAGAGAGCAGGCTGAAGCACATTTTCATTCAATTTATTTTTCTTTTTTTCTCTTTTTTTTTTAGCAACGTGGATAATATGGAAATATGTTTTGCATGATTTCACATATATAACTTTCATCATACTGCTTGCCTTCTCACTGAGTGTGAGAGGAACTGGAGGGAGATAGGAAATTTGGAACTGAAAATATTTTTTTAACTAGAAAAAAAATTAAAATAGAAAACATCACCAGTGAAATGAAAACTGCAAGTTTCTCCATTACTATATGCTGAAACACTAAAAAAAATTTTGAGTTGCTTGACAGACTAAGGGCTTTTTTTTTTCTAAAAGTGATTATCATTTTCAAAATATTTGCTTTCCTTAACTCCTCAGTTCCTTTAAAACACCTAATAGAATAAAAAATGAAAAATAATGACTGTTCATCTCAATCTCACTTTATTCAAGAATGCATGTTAACTCTGAGGAGGGAATACCTGTGTAACTATGGAATCTAACCTCTAATCCTGATTTTATAGTCCAGTTATCTGCTGTATTGGAATGTGGAAGAGATATCTTTGGTCTTGTTATTTGCAGATTGGCTGTGTGCTCCTTGGGAGACTTTCTCAACTCTCACATTGTCAATCATGATGTTGATAATAGAATAGGCACT
Organism: Phascolarctos cinereus; assembly: GCF_003287225.1. NCBI lineage: Eukaryota > Metazoa > Chordata > Mammalia > Diprotodontia > Phascolarctidae > Phascolarctos > Phascolarctos cinereus. The sequence continues at coordinate 100,270,473 of NW_027555625.1, forward strand.
CAATAAAGGCATGTTCTTTGATTTGGCATTACTATGTGCTCAACTTTTAAAGAACTATGTTGATTTATGAAATTAACATGAATAAAGATGAAAAATATTGATGAAAATCTGAGAGACAAATAAAGAGAATAAGTATAAGCATATAGATCTGAGTTTTCCTAAAGGAAATTTGTAACATGTTGCACTGTGAGCAAGCATACCATTGAAATGTGGGCCAGGCAAGGCATGTGTCTCTTTGTAGATGGAGGATATGACTGTAGACTTATAATTTGATTTGTTCTGACCCACACAGCCAGATCATTCAGGAGATGATCCATAACAATAGTAAATGTCAAGACCAAAACAGCTATCTTGCCTTCATGATGAATAATTATATATTAGTTTCAATATAGTTCTTTCTTTTTTTGCTAATTTGTTCCTACTCACAAACATCAAAAAATTAATCTATAAAAGAAAGAGAAAAAATTAAAATGAGGTACAAAACAATCATCTAGAAGAATTAACCTATTAAAAAATTTAAATAATAAATGGTGGGTAGATAATAAATCCCTCAACTCCATTTGAATGTATATGGGAATTTAACCCTTTATGAAAATTTAAAGTGGCTACATTATTTTGAAGATGAATTGGAAAGAGTGGAATTTAAGAATTGTATAAAATTAGATTTAATTCTAATTCTTATTTTAAGAATGATTATCCTCTAAAATATTCCAAACTGGTTTTCTGTAATTAGTAACTATTTTACAAGGCAATGTATTCCACTTTTAAATAGTTCTAATTGTTTAATTGCTTTCTACCTTATTCAATGAAAATTATTTGCACTCTCCTCCACCTGGTTCCTATCATTCTTCTCTGGTTAGAGTCACCCACATAGTAAGTGTAGATGAGGTCAACTGCCGTGGCTAATCTTGAAATGTCCTCAGCACTAAAAAGCTAATGATATACTGTTTTTTAAGCAGAAATCTGTCTTCTTTTAACTGCAGCTCACTATGTCAGCACTGTAATGTGACCGCTAAAAAAAAATGCTGTTACGGTTTTGGACTGAATTAAGAGGGTTATACTTTCCAGGAATGGTCCCACTGAACTCTGCCCTCATCAAACTTCTTCTAAAGTACAGCGTTAAGTTCTAGGTGCCATGACTACTCCCCCAGGCTAGTGCAACAGACCTTTATAATCAACCATCCAGGTTGTCTTGGGCTGAAAATTTGTTTCTTTCTATCTTTTTGTGGGTTCTGCTGCTCTGGAATTAGTTTAGAGCCATTTTTTACAGTTATTTGGAGGGATTTGGGAGACAACTCAAGCAACTGACTGCTTTTACTCCACCATCTTGGATCTGCCTCTGAGAGAGATACCTTCTCCAACTCCTCAAATAGGGGAAGTGGACCTTGAGAAGGTTATGTCCCAGCCTGAGCTTGGTTTCCATTCTCCTTTCTCTTAGTCTCTAAGCATGTTCTGGTTTCTGCCTTGATCATTTCTCTTTCTTTCTCAAGGCTGGGCAAAATCAGTGTGTGCCAACATTTGTGGGCTCACTCCAAGCCACTGACAGGATTAACGTAATCATGTTCTGAGTCAAAAGTCTATAAATTTGCCTACCTAGCATGTGGAGAGGATGGATTGGTGGTGAGGATAACAATTGTGACCTTTCAGGCCTTAAAGCTCTTTACTGTTAGGCAGCTAAGTAGTACAGTGGTAGAGGGCTATATTTGGAATAAAGAAAACTGAATTCCTTTCTGCCTTTGTACTTAGTAGCTGTGTGACTCTAAGAAAGTCACTTTACCTTTCACCCTCAGTTTCCTTATCTGCAAAATTAGTCTAATGCCAGCTCCATACCTTTCAAGACTTATATGGATGCTATATGATGATACATGCAAATAACTTTACAAATAAACCGTGAGACATTATATAAATGTTACTGCTGTCCTATTATTTCATGAGCATTTCTTTTTACCTTCTGTTCTTTTAAGTCTTCTTATCTTGTGGATTCAACTTTAATTACCCTAATGTGGAACACAATGGCATCTTTCTGAACATTTTTTTTTATGTTGCTGCAGTTTGAGGAAAGGAAAGCTTTCACTAGCTTTCTAGTTGTGTAATCCCGCTATTAAATGGAACCTTCTATATCATCTAAGAATAGTCACCTCAACCCCTGTTCCCTACTCAACCATCAAAGACCATTACAAGTTGTTTCTATATTTATTCCAAGCATTCACCCAATGCTTTGTGGGTATTTTCCAACTTTGCCTTGTACATAGCCTCCCATCCTCTCCTCTTCATTATCTTTTTACATTCTCATAGTAATGATTAGTTTTTTGCTAATGTGATAGAAACAAATTTTATATCAACTTTCCTGAACTAGTAGCTCTTTCAAATGTAGGTCTGCTTCTATCTCAATATATTGCTGTATCTCATTTCTTTCTTATGGCATATGGCAATCCCACTGAAATGAATGTTCACTTAGGTCTCATTTGGAACAATTTTTCAAGTTGTTTTCTAAAACTTCAATTCCCTGGCCAGCTGCCTCTGTCTGATTCATCTTCAAAGCTGTTCCTTCATCCCAAACTTAGATCTTTTCATGGAATATACCCTCAGGGGCAAGCTGTGCTACTTCTCTGAGGCCAATTCTGCCCTTAACCTAGAGTCAATAACCACTGTCTATAAGTACCTCAGGAAATACTTTGGCAGGCTTTTTTTGCTCCTGGGCCTTACACATGGCTGAAATCATAACTTTGCACCTTAAATGTGTGTTGAAGTCTTGAGGGGCATCTCTAACAAAAGGCATTTTAAATAACCAAAATAATTTGTCATCTTTCAATAGTCATGGAATATATATCTTTTGTTTAATCCTTTCTTAGGAATCAGTTCAGTTCACAGAATTACAATGAAGAAAGGCTGACTTTCTCATTTCCAGTACTATCAATATATGTGACTTTTTTCAAGGTAAATTAACAAAGCTTTTAATAAAAAGACCAAAGTGGATAGCTTCTTTAATTAAGATGTCAATAATGTAAATATAAAGCACTTTATTTTTGCATATCCATCTATCTATTTATCAACCTAACATTTTCTCTATCAGATTCACATTCATCCTTCTTTTTTAATGGAACTTGACATGAGGGCTATTATCTAATGTCAAAGATTTCCTTCTTTGAAACATGAAACTAATTTGGTTTTATTGTGCCATTAACTTCAATTACCTGACCTTCTGCCTCCGTCTGATTTATCTTTGTTTTTTTTTTGGGGGGGAGGGCTGAGGAAATCAGGGGAAGTGACTTACCCAGGGTCACACATCTATTAAGTGTCAAGTGTCTGAGGCCAGATTTGAACCAAGGTGCTCCAGATTCCAGGGCTGGTGATCTATCTACTATACCACCCAGTTACCCACTGATTTTTTTTTTAACATCAAAACATTATACAATAGAAAAACAATTTTTTCAACTGGAAAATAAGGATGCCTAGCAGCACCAAATTTCAAACTATCTTTTTTTTTTTTTAGTTTTCAACATTCCATTTTATAAGATTTTGTGTTCCAAATTTTTCTCCCTTCTTTGCTCCCCTCCATCCTCCCTTAGACAGAAAGCAATCTTATATAGGTCATACACATACAATAATATTGATCATATTTCTACATTACTCATGTTGTGAAAGAAGAGTGAGAGCAAAAGAGAAAAATCACAAAAAACAAAAAAACAAAAATAACTGAATATATTAGATTCAATCCACATTCAGATTCCATAATTCTTTCCCTAGATGTGGATAGAATTTCTATCATGAGTCTTTTGGAATTTTCTTGGATCATTGTATTTCTGAGAGGAGCTAAGTCCAGCATAGCTGATCATTGCACAATGTTGATGTTACTGTGTACAAGGTTCTCCTGGTTCTACTCACTTCACTCAGCATCATTTCATGTAAATCTTTCCAGGTTTTTCTGAAGTCAGTCTGTTCATCATTTCTTATATCACAATAGTATTCCATTACATTCATATATCACAACTTGTTCAGCCATTCCCCAATTGATGGGCATCCTCTCAATTTCCAATTCTTTGCCACCACAAAAATAGCTGCTTTGAATATTTTTGTACATGTGGATTCTTTTCCCATTTTTATGATCTCTTTGGAATATAGACCTAGAAGTGTTATTGCTGGATCAAAGGATATGCACAGTTCTATGGCCCTTTGGGCATAGTTCCAAATTGCACTTCAAAAGGGTTGGATCATTTAACAACTCCACCAACAAGACATTCATGTTCCAATATTCCCGCATCTTTTCCAACAGTTATTATTTTCCTTTACTGTCATATTAATCAATTTAATAGGTGTGAGGTGGTACCTCAGAGTTGTTTTAATTTGTATTTCTCTAATTAATAATGATTTAGAGCATTGTACATATGACTACAGATAGCTTTAATTTCTTTATCTGAAACTTCCTGTTCATGTCCTTTGACCAGTTATCAATTGGGGAATGACTTGTATTCTTATAAATTTGACTCAGTTCTATGTATATTTTAGAAATGAAGGCTTTATCAGAAAAACTTGCTAAAAATTGTTTCACATCTTTTCACTTTCCTTCTATTCATGGTTGCATTGGCTTTGTTTGTGCAAAAATTCCATTTCATATGGTCAAAATTATCTATTCTACATTTCATAATGCTTTCTAACTCATATTTGGTCGTGAATTCTTCCCTTCTCCACAGATTTGACAGGTAAATTATACCTTGCTCTCCTAATTTGCTTGTAGTATCAGCCTTTATATCTAAATCATGTACCTATTTTGACTTTATATGGTGTAAGGTGCTGGTCTATACTAGTTCATGCCATGTTATTTTCCAGTATTCCCAGAAGTTTTGACAAGTAGTGAGTTATTTCCCAGAAGCTGGACTCTTTGGGTTTATCAAAAAGTTGATTACCAGAGGCAATTACTACTGTGTCTTGTGTACCTAACCCATTCCACTGATCTACCACTCTTTTTCTTAGCCAATATTAAATAGTTTTGAAGATTGCTACTGTATAATATGGTTTTAGATCTGGTAAGGCCGGTTCACCTTCTATTTCATTTTTTTCCATCAATTCCCTTGATATTCTTGAACATTTGTCCTTACAGTTGAATTTTATTATTATTTCTTTCAAGATCTATAAAATAATTTTTGGTAATTTGATTGATATGGAACTGAACAAGTTAATTAATTTAGAATGGTCATTTTATTATAGTAGCTTGGCCTATCCATAAGCAATTGATATCTTCGCAATTATTTAAGTATGACTTTATTTGTGTAAAAAGTGTTTTGCAATTGTGTTCATATGGTGCCAAGGTTTGTTTTGGCACATAGACTCTCAAATATTTTATATTACCTAAGGTTGTTGTAAACACAATTTGCCATTCTATCACTAGCTAGGCTCTTAGTGATATACAGAAATACTGGTGATTTATGAGGGTTTATTTTATATCCTGCAACTTTGCTAAAGTTATTAACTAATTCAAGTATTTTTAGTTGATTCTCTAGGATTCTGTAAGTATAACATCATATCATTTGCAAAGAGTGATATTTTTGTTTCCTCATTGCCAATTCTACTTCCTTCAATTTATTTTTCATATTTATTTTGCTAAAGCTAACATTTCAATTACAATAATGAATACTAGTGGATTACTCCCATTATATATATGTAGATAGATAGATAGATAGATAGATAGATAGATAGATAGATAGATAGATAGATATGGGTATAGATATAGATAAAGATATTCCTTCTTGCTTGTTTTAGATAATTACTACTTATTTTATTATTTGTTTCCAATTTCTATTTTGCCCTCTGGTTCTAAAATATTAGGGCAGTTTTCCTTGATAATTTCGTGAAAGATGATGTCTAGGCTCTTTTTTTAATCATGGCTTTCAAATACTCTAATAATTTTTAAATTATCTCTCCTGGATCTATTTTCCAGGTCATTTGTTTTTCCAAAGAGATATTTCACATTGTTTTCTATCTTTCTCATTATTCTGGATTTGTTTTACAGTATTTTGATTTCTCATAAGTCAATAGCTTCCAATTACTACATTCTAATTTTTAAGGAAGTATTTTCTTCAGTAAGCTTTTGGACTTCCTTGTCCATTTGGCCAGGTTTGCTTTTTAAGGCATTCTTCTCCTCATTGGCTTTTTGGACTTGCTTTGCCATTTGGGTTAGTTTATGTTTTAAAGTGTTATTTTCTTCAGTATTTTGGGGGTCTCTTTTAGCAAGCTATTGACTTGTTTTTCATGATTTTCTTGCATCACTCAGTTTTTCTTCTATTTCTCTTACTTGCTTCTCAAAATCCTTTTTGAGCTTTTCCATGGCCTGGGACCAATTCATATTTTTCTTGGAGGCTTTGGATGTAGGACCTTTGGCTTCATTGTCTTCTTCTGGTTCTGTGTTTTGATCTTCTTTGTCACCAAAGTAAGATTCTATGGTCTGACACTTTTTATGCTGCTTGCTCATGATCTCAGCCAATTACTTGAGTTATAAACTCTTTGTTAAGGTAGCTTCTACTTCCAATGTGGAGAATTTACTGTCTCAAGCTTCAGGGGTTTTGTGCAGTTGTTTTCAGAGATACTTCTAGAGGCCTGTAAATTTTCAGTTCTTCCAAGGTGGTATGATCAAGGGTGAGGTTTTAACTCCTTTCCTGGCCTGTGCTCTGGTCTTTGAGTGACTACTAGCACTCTTTTCTGTCTTGGAACTGTGAGGAGGATTCTCTCTTCCACATCCACTACAAGCTCCACCACACCAGTATTCCTCCTTGCCCTAGGACCACCATCCAGAACTGAGATCCAGATCCTAGCATGGATAAAGCAAGAGAATCCTGCCTCAGCAGCAGCAAAGTAATCCTTGCAATCCCCTTCTGATCAGCCACTTGATTCCCCCTCAGTCTGTGGGCCAGAAGCTCAGGAGGTAGCCACTGCCCATGGCACCATGTGGGGAATGGGGTTGGTGCCCCATGCTTCTCTCTCACCACAGACACAGACTTTTCCTACTGACTAAGTTGTCTTTGGCATGCATGGGTTGAGAAGTCTGGAAACCCTCACAGCTACCCCTGATTCAGTCCTCTGAGGCCTGCTCCAGGTTTGCTCAGGCCTGCATGACCACACCAATCTGCAGTCCTCTCCCTGCCCGGCATGATATACCTTTCTAATCAACCATCCAGGTTGTCTTGGGCTGGAAATTTGTTTCACTCTGTCTTTTTGTGAGTTCTGCTGCTCTCGAATTTGTTTAGAGCCATTTTTATAGGTATTTGGAGGAGTTTGGGGGAGAGCTCAAGCAAGTCACTGCTTTTACTCTGCCCTCTTGGTTCCATCCCCTTACTCTGCCATCTTGGCTCTCTACTTATCATTTTAAGGAAAACTCCCTTTATTCATATGCTCTCTAGTGCTTTTAATAGGAAAGGGTGTTGTATTCTGTCCAAAGCTTTTTTCTGCATCTATTGAGAAAATCATATGATTGTATTAGTTTTGTTATTCATATGCTCAATTATCCTGAAAGATTTCCTAATATTGATCCAGCTATGTGTTCCTGGTATAAATCCTACATGGTCATAGTGGATTATCCTGGTGATAAACTGCTGTAATTTCTTTGCTAACATTTTATTTAAAAATTTTGTATCCATATTCACTAAGAAAATTGGCCTATATATTTTTTTCCTCTTTTTTGGCTATTCTAGGGTATCTGCAACATATTTGCATAATAAAAAGAATTATTAGGACTTCCTCTATTTTTCCAAGGATTTTATATAGTATTGGAATTAATTGTTCTTTAAAAGGTTGGTAGAATTCACTTACAAATCCATCTGGTCGCATATATTTTTTCTTAAGGAATTCATTGATGGCTTATTCAATTCCTTTCTTCTAAAATGGGCTTATTTAAGTATTTTCTTTACTCTTCTATTAATCTGGAGAATTTATATATCTTTTTAAATATTCATACATTTCGCTTAGAATGCCAGATTTATTGGCATACACTTCAACAAAATAGTTCTTAATTATTGCATTAATTTCCTCTTCATTCACATGGAATTCACCCTTTTCTTTTTTGGTACTGGGAATTTGGTTTTCTCCTTTCTTTTTTTAATCAAATTAACCAAAGTTTTATCTATTTTATTGTTTTTTCATAAAGCTAACTCTTAGTTTTAATTATTAGTTCAATAGTTTTCTTATTTTCAATTTTATTAATTACTCTTTTGATTTTCAGAATTTTTAATTTGATATTTAATTGGGGATTTTAAATTTGTTCCTTTTCTAAACATTTTATTTGCATGCCAAATTCCTTGATATGTTCTTTCTCTATTTTATTCACATAAGAATTTAGTGATATGAAATTTTCTTTAGAACTGCTTTGGCTGCATTCTAAAAATTTTGGTATATTGCCTCATTATTGACATTCTCTTTGATGAAATTATTTATTGTTTCAATGATTTGTTGTTTTAACCATTCATTCTTTAGGATTAGATTATTTAGTTTTCAATTATTTTTTCCAAATAATTTTAATCCATCTTTCCTTGGCACTTTATTACACCTATTTTTATTGCATAGGTATCTGAAAAGGATGTAATTGATTTATCTACCTTTTTTTCATTTTATTGTGAGGTTTTTATGCTTGAAAACAAAGTCAGTTTTTGTGTAGGTGCCTTATAGCACTGAGAAAAACATATTCCTTTCTATCCCCATTTAATTATCTGCAGAGGTCTATCATATCTAACTTTTCTAATATTCTATTCACCCCCTTAACTTCTTTCTTGTTTATTTTGTGGCTAGATTTATCCACTTCTGGGAGTGTGAGGTTGAAGTACCTCATAAGCATAGTTTTACTGTCTATTTCTCCTTGTAACTAACTTAACTTCTCCTCTAAGAATCTGGATGCTATATCATTTGGTACCTATGTGTTTAGTATTAATATCACTTCATCATCTATTGTCCCTTTTAGCAAGATGTAGTTTCCTTCCTCATATATTTTAATTAGATCTATTTTTGTTTTTGCATTGTCTGAGATAAGGATCAATACCCTGCTTTTTGTTTTTTGTTTGTTCTTTTTTAAGCTGAAGGACAATAGATTCTACTCTAACCTGTTACCTCTACTCTGTGTACATCTCTCAGCTTTAAATTTGTTTCTTGTAAACACATTGTAGGATTCTGTTTTTAATCCACTATGCTATCTGCTCCCATGTTATGGGAGAGGTTATCCCATTCACATTCACAGCTATGATCACTAACTGTATATATCCCTCCATTCTATTTTCCCCCTGTTTATACTTTTCTCTCTTCTTTCACAATATCCCTCTTCATCAGTGTTTTGCTTCTGACCATTGCCTTCCTCGGTCTGCCTTCTCTTCTATCAGCCCCCCTTTCACTTTCTTTCCCCTCCTACTTCTGCCCTCCCTTCTACTCACCCCCAACATTTTCTTTCCCATTTCTCCTCTTAATTCCCTATAGGGTAAGATAAATTTCTATATGAAATTGAGAGTATATGTTATTCTCCCTTTCAGTCAAATCTGATGCGAGTAAAGTTCAAACAATGCTCACTCCCTCCTTTCTTTCCCTTTATAGTAACATGTCTTTTGTGTCTCTTCATGTGATTTACCCCATGCTACCTCTTCTTTTTCTCTTCTTTCAGTATGGCAATGCTTTTTTCACTTATTAATTTTGTATATCATCTTATCAAAGTCATCTTTTACCCACAACCTCTGCCTATGTATACCTATTATAACTGCCCTTAAAATTACATGTCTCAAGAGATATAAGTATCATGGTCACATTTGTGCAAGTAAACAGGTTAACCTTATTGAATAAATTCTTTTCTTTCCTATTTACCTTTATATGCTTTTCTTGACTCTTATGTTTGAAGATCAAATTTTCTGTTCAGCTCTGGTCTTTAGGAAAGTTAGAAAATCCAAAATGTTATTAAATGTACATCTTTTCACCTAAAAGCTTATGCTCAATTTTGTGGGTGATTAATTCTTGGTTGTAATCCAAGTTCCTTTGCCTTTCAGACTGTTGTATTCCAAGCCCTCTGATCCTTTAATGTAGAAGCTAAGTCCTGTGTAATCCTGACTGCAGCTCCTTGATATTGCAATTGTTTCTTTCTGGCAGCTTACAGTATTTTCTCCTTCACCTGATAATTCTGGAATTTGGCTACAATATTCCTTGGAATTTTCATTTTGGGATATTTTCCAATAGGTGATTAGTGGATTCTTTCATTTACTATTTTGTCCTCTGGTTCCAGGATATCTGGGCAATTTTCTTTGATGATTTCTTGAAAGATGCTGCCCTGGCTTCTTTTAATCATGACTTTCAGGTAGCCCAATAATTCTTAAATTATCTCTCTTGAGTCTGTTTTTCAGGGTAGTTGTTTTTCCATGAGGTATTTTACATTTTCTTCTATTTTTGTTCATTCTTTTCATTTTGTTTGAATGATTCTTGATGTTTCATACATTCATTAGCTTCCATTTGCCTAATTCTAATTTTTAACAAATTATTTTCTTCAGTTAGCTTTTGTATCTCCTTTTCCAATTGGTCAATTCTACTTTTTAAGGAGTTGTTTTTTAAGTGGATTTTTTTCCCCTATTTGGCCAATTGTATTTTTAAGGAATTGTTTTCTTTAGTTAATTTTTGTCCTTCCTTTTCCAAGCTCTTGGTTCTCTCTTACATACCTCTCATTTCTTTTTCCAATTTTTCTTTTGTCTCTCTGATTTTTAAAATAATTCTTGAGTTCTTTCAAGTAGGCTTTTGAGGCCTTTTTGAGGTGATAAATTTATATTCCCCTTTGGAGTTTTCCATGTAGGAATTTTGACAGTGTTGTCCTCCTCTGGTTTATGTTTGGATCTTTCATGTCACCTTAGTAGCTCTCTATGGCCAGGGTTCTTGTTTTGTTTGTTTTTTTGCTCATTTTTTAAAAATTGAGTTCTGTCCCTGGCACACAGACAGCATTGTCCCAAGCTTCTTCTGTTGGGGGCCAGCAGTTTCATCTTGGCTTTCTGCTCACAGGCTTAGGGTGCTGGTGCTTTGTCCTCTATTGTTAGGGAGACCAGGCCTAGTTGTTCCTGTTGTTCTGAGGCTGGCAATTTGTCTGCTATTCTGGGGCTGGTGGCCTCACAGCTTGTATTCTGTGCCATTGGGCTTTTGAGCCAGAACTAGAGCCTTAGTGGCTGATCTGTGGTATAGCTAAGAGCCTTCCCTGGCTTGCTCAGGCATCACCTGTGCTTCACTGTGCTTCCCTTTTGCCAAAGTGAGACAGACCTTTCCTGAAGTCTTTTCAAGTTCTCTTGGGCTAGAAAGTTGTTTCAGACTTTCTTTTTGTGGATTCTGTTGCTCCAGAATCCTTTTAGAGGCCTGATTTAATGTTGTTTCTGAGGGAAATTAGGGAGAGCTCAGGCAACTTCCTGGCTTCTCTCCATTACCTTCCCTGATTTAGCTTTAAAGCAGTTTCTCCATCTCAAACTTCCATGTAAATTAGCATCAGGGAAGCTTTTTTTCCCCCAACAGTAGTCAATGGAAATATATTGGAAGTGGAGGTATCCTCATGGAATGTCAGCCTTTTCATTAATCAATTCAGTTACTCAATGAGGGTATACTCCAGATTGAACGAAAATAACAAAAGAACTACAAGAAATCAAATATTGCCAATAGTCTGAAATAAGATGGAGTAGGTAGGAGCCAGGCTATACATTGAGAAGACATGAAGAAATCTCTCTTTCATAAAGTCCTCCCCCTTTTGAATATCTCCCCAACTGTATCTCAGGTGTGACAGATGTTGAAATCTTTTCATTTACTTGAATTCAATTCAATTCAACTAAACTTGACAAATATTTAAGGGACTACCATGTGTAGAGTTAAACATTGAAGAATATAAAGACAAAAACAAAGCATCTCTGACCATAAAGAACTCACATTCTACAGATGGAATGCAATGCGAATTGTAACTAGATACCATTACACTGGTATTTGAATGTTGTAAAGATAAGGAGGAACTGGGAGAAAATCTTGGACAAAGTAGTTTAGGAGGGAGATGGTACCAACCAACTCCAGAGTTATAATACCATCTATCAGAGAAGGCTTCTCAAAGAAAAAAGACAGGAATTTAGAGTTCGTATTAGGACCAGAGGTTTCTTTTTTTCAATATATTTTATTTATTTCATTAAATAATTTTCCCCAAACCTGTAAAAATTGCCATTTAAAAATTTTTGAATTACAAATTCTCTTTCTCCTTTGTATCCTTCCTTTAGGAAGCAAGCCATTTGATATTAATTATACATGAGACATTATACAATTATACATGATCCACATTGCAAAAGAAAACACAGACAAGAAAATTTTTTAAAAAAGCAATTTTTTTAAAGTATGCTTCTATCTGCATTCAGAGGTCATCAGTTCTTTCTCTGAAGAGGAATAACATTTTTCATCATGGGATATAGACATAATAGTGGCATTCTTGGATTAATGAGTACCCAAAGTTTTATAGCCCTTTGGACATAGTTCCACATTATTCTCCAGAATATAAAATCAATAGTACATTGGTGTCCCAATCATTAATTTTCTGTAATTCTGCAAATGAATATTAATATTCTTCTTTTCTTCCAGATGATTTTTTTGGTTATTTTTTCCAGCTCCATCAAACATTTGTTTTTGTTAGTTTTATTGATATGGTTGTGAATAAGTTAATTAGGTTAGGGAAAATTGTCATTTTTATTGTATTGGCTCGGCCTAAGTGTGAGCAATTAATATTTCCCCAATTGTTTAGATCTGTCTTTGTGTGAAAAGTGATTTGAAATTTAATTTACATAATCTCTGAGTTTGTCTTGGCAGGTAGGCTCCCAAATATTTTATATTGTCTCTAAAGATTTTAAGTGTAATTTCTATTTCTATTTCTCACTGTGATAGGTAGTGTATAAAATGCTGATGATTTATATGGGTTTATTTTATATCCTGCAACTTTGCTAATGTTGTTAATTTTTTTAACAATTTTTAGTTGATTCTCTACAGTCCTCTGAGAATACCATCATACCATCTGTGAAGATTGATGTATTTATTAACTCATTTCCTATTTTATTCTGTTGTTGTTTGGTTTTGAAAATAATTTTGTTTTAGTATTTCTAGTAATTTATGTTAGGTTTGTGCCACTTCACTTCCGTTTTCTTTGAGGCTTTGCTTTTAGTTGTTTTGACTTCATTGTCTTTTTCTTAGCTTGTATCTTGATCTTCCTGTCACCATAGCACCTTTTTATGTTCAGGTTCCTTTTTGTTTGTTTGTTTGTTCATCTTTCTCCCCTATTTCTTGATTTTGAACATTATGTTAAATTTTGTTTCTGTTCCCAGCATGGCAGGGAAAGTCACTGTCTCAAACCAAAGGCTTTTCCAAATTCCTATTTTCAGAGCTAGTTTTGAAGTTTTTGGTGCTTCCAAGATGGGATGATCTGGGGAGAAGTGAAGGGCTCTTGAACCCTTGGGATTATAATCAATACTGTTCCTCTGAGTCTCTGGTCCTTTTTGACCAAAAGTGATACTGACCCTCTTGACTTAAAGTGCTCCATTTTTCTCTTGAACTATGACCCAAAAGTGAATATTGGCACCAATGTTGCCAAATAGCTTCTGGTCCTATGTTTAATGCTAATGCAGGGATCCTCTATAATTTCTTTCTGACCAGTTTTCAGGTGCCCTTGCTATCTCCGTGTTGAGAACGCAGGTAGTGAGGCCTTGTGCCAAGGGTGCCCAATGGCCTGCTTATCAGGCCTCTGACCCAGAGGCATTTATTAGGGAGCCAGCCATCTTCTGCTGACCTGTTTTGAATTCTGCACCTCCTCCACTTTATATCCCACATTCAGTTTCTCTCTCCCCTCCCCCTCCATCTACAGATGGTCCTGTGACAGTGGGCCTTCTCCTCACCTACTGGGAATGCTGATGCAGGGAAGGCATAGGGCTGAATTAGAATTGGTGTGGACCAGTGAGATCTGTTTATCAATTAAAATAAAACATTAAAAATGCCTGGGTTGGTTGTTGCAGCCCTGAGGTTTCTTCCTCTGCTCTAAATCAAAGTGAAGAAATTCAAAGAAGCTACTAACTTTCTCTGATTAGAGATGCAAAATAATTCATGAACAAGATTCCCACTGTTACTATTATCTAGAGAAACCACTGCAAGAGGAATGGACTTGAATCATCAGGAAAAAAAAAAAGCTGTTTGGCTTGATACTAGTCTGGCATGGAAGAGTTAGGAAAGGTATTGGCTAAGTGCAAGCCTCCTGACAACCCCCCTCCAAGCCCACCCATTGAGGGTGGACCACCTCAGGGTCAATGAAGGCATCTGAATTACCATTTTTCTGATGTTTGTGGTCATGTTTTCCCACTTACTGGAAGGGGTGACGGAGAGTGCCGGCATCCTTGTTCCTAGCTATGATTACCTGGCACACATTACATGGGGCTCAGGTGGGGAGTCTGACTGGGACCCTATACCAGTCAAACCTTAAGGCATTTATCATAAAGTGAGCTCAGCAAGAACAGAAATCTCACAAAGAGCAGAAGTTCAAAATCTCATTTGATCTGATATTCTATGAGTAAAGACTGTCAAAGCTGGGCCTCACCAACCTGACCATCTGGGTTTTAAACACAAGGTATCCAAAACTGATCTCAGGGATAACTGACTGGTGGTGACTATGCATTAGTAGCAATGCTGCTTTTTTGATCCTTCTCTGCCTGCTTTTCATATTATCAAGCAGCATTATTCACCAAAAACCATCCAGGAAGACTCCAAAAAGTACTGTCTTCATTACTGTGAATATTTTGTTCCATCATGAAAGTCAGTGAACGTGAGGGTCAATCAGAAGCTGAGAAGTCAGGCAACATGAACAAAATCCTTGCAAGACTTAGTAAGAAAACACCATACTGTATCTTTGAGGCCTTGTCCATGGAATTTTGAATCTTTCTGCCAGAAAATACTGCCAGTAAAGGCAATGGTATGCTTAGATTTGACACCCTTGGATCCTCAAGACATCACTGGAGCAATGCTAAATCATGAGATGAAAAAATATTGACCAAAAACTTTCTCTGAGGATCCAGAACCCTAGCCTCTACTTTCAACATGGTACAATTCCCTCCATATCTTGGAGGAAATCTCTCCAGGCCCATATTCCTCTTATTTTCCAAACCGTGACAGTACTTCTTATGATCTCTCCCTGACCCTCAGTATTTTGGTAGGTATTCCACAAGACAGAAACATAAAATAGGCTGTGTAATTTGTATGGACCCAAACACCTACTTACCATTCTTCTCTGCTTCATCAGAACCCTATTTATCTGATTTACCTCTTTTCTCCCAAATGTGAGAATCAAATAATTATCAAGTAATATTAAGTAATATCAAGCAGCAGATTCTTTATCAGATTCTTTGTCTGTTCAGGGATCAAGAATTACAGCTCAGCAACCTGCTTTCTAAGGGCCCAGCTAGTGGAGAGCACCTGAAGAAGGTGACACAGCAAATAACAGTATTGCTGTGCCACTATAAAACAATCATCTTACCTGATAATTGGATTCTCTGAAATGCAGAATTTGTACCAGGTCCTTTTGAAGAATGCCTCCTATGAGGTGATTTAGAGATTTAGGTCCAAACACTATAGACCCAGAACACATTCACAATAGGCTTTGGGATGTTAGATGAGGGCACTGGCTTCTTTGAAAGTTTGCTTGAAAAAGTACAAGTGTATTATGCACCATACTGATGGATCGATCCTTTGTAAGAAGCCATTAGAGGAACTCTTGACCTGTGCCTAGAAATATATGATCTGCCCATACATATTTCCAGGTAATGAACAAACTAAGGACACAAAAATCTTTCAGAAAACACAAAGTTGGTAACTCAAAGCTCAACAGATTGATCTCTCAGAGGACCACCCCTATCACTCACTGACACTGTCTGTAGTGTATACCAAGAAGAAACTAGATGCAGTATGTTAATTCATGAGAAGTTTAGCTATCACAAGATCAAATGTTTCCACTGAGAAAAACTTCATTAACCTGTGTGAAGCAACCAAATGCAGAAGACAGAAAAAAGTAGGAAATCAGAAGCAATTTATATCTTGGGAATCTTAACCAAAATTTCATCTACATCCAAGCCCATGATCAATTGTTTACCTGAATTGGAATGGAGACATACTCTAGTGGCTGATCAGGAATAAAGAAACTCCCACATCTATCTGGAATCACCAAGTGCTGTACCTAATGACTATCAACATGTTTGCTGTGCACAATTCACAAAAGAATGAGTGGTGTTGTTCTATGACCAAGAGGAGGTGCAGGACTGGGACTGCCTGTCTATAACTTCCTGGTGAATGACGGAACATATTTGTTCAGCAATTGTTCAGCAATATCTTAGAGCTCCTGTGTTCCGTCCTGAAGATGAGCATAAATCTCATAAAATCATGATTTCCTCCTGCTCTGTCTTGAAAGCACTGTTCCCCAGTGTAAACATTTGGTTGGAATGGATGCTTATTGCTACACCTACCTGTAACCTTTCTCTCATATTTTTAATCCTTACAGAGAGGTTTCCAGGGTGTTACGGGTAACTCCAGATCATTTCTGTAAAACAATTATGGTGGAGAATGCTTCAAAGGTGCCCTTGTAGAAGGAACCAGAAAATGAACTCACTAAACTTATTCTGGCAGAATATCAGTACTTCTCAGGCTTTGGACCAATACTGGTTATGCTCTGACATCCCTTCTATTTTTCTGAAAAAAAAATTCAGAAAAGGTCATCACGGGTAACTGCAGGTCAGTTAACACATTAAAAATTTTTTAGAAGCCCTTTGCAAGCAAAAGAAGACCCTCCTGCAATTTTAGTATGAAAAATACAAGTGGATAGTGGCACCCATTGCAGACTCAGACAAACAAGGAAATGCAAAAGCAAGAGCAGAAAATTCATGATGTCAGGAAGAGCTGAAATAATTTAAATAGGAATTGAATATTGAAGGTAATTGAGGGGATGACTGTGACTATGATATTAGGGAGCTGAAGGTTAGGAAACTGATCCTGACCAAAAAGGCAGCAGAACAGCAGCATCCTCAAGAAAACAAAAATAAGGCTATTCTGGAGGCCTAGACTCAGAATAGGCAGAATGAAGAAGAGATCAGACCCAGGTTCCTTATACTAGACACCAATATTTTCATTTTCTGCCTAGAGAGCCTGAGAAAGTGAATAAAGAGTAGGGAGTATATTATTCTTCTGCCCCTGATTGGAATTTGTGAGCTCAAAGTCCTGGCCAAGGGGCGGTAGGGAGACGTGGTGGCTAGGGGGAAGGGGAGCATTCCTGTATACTATAGTATCAGGCCCAAAATCCTATTGATTTCACTAAGCTGAAGTTTGAACTTCAGCTGCAGAGAAAGGACAAGAACTCTCAATATAAGGAATTAAATCACAAAGGATTACTGGATGTAACTTTCTTCCCTATAGAAGGATGCCTTCTTATACCCTTCTGAGTTGAAATGAATAGAATATATAATAAACATTTCTACTTACAAACAGTTGTTCTATTACTCCCTAGGACACCCACAACTATACTTTTTTTTTTCTTGAATTCATTTAGCTACCTATAATAACTCAATCTGGGTATAGTGTTGAGTTAACCTCTAAAGAAACTCAGAAGGGGTAGTGGTGAATTAGTGTGGGGAGGGAGAGAGAAAAGATAAAGTGATAAAATAATAATAAAAAAAACATAGACTTTTAGGGAAGTAGTATGACCTGCTTCGATTTGCCTTATTTTTAAAAAGTGGCAATGAGGGCCCAGAGATTTAAAGTGAAAAGTCTGAGGTAACGTACCTATTTAGTAGAACATTTAGGACTGAAGTACAGCCTTTTCAAGAGCTAGTTGAGTCACTTCTCAAGCTAACAAGCTGTTGCAAGGATTGCACATTTTGATTAGTGAGATAGCAATGGGAAATTTTAGTGGTATACTATTCTAAAATGGTCCTATACAGTTGGGTAATATCTATGTAGGTATTCTTTTCAATGATGCAGGTGGCAGTCTAACCATGTATGCCAATCTTATGTGATTTCTGTCCATATCTTTCCATAATCTGACAGAGAGGGATCTACTCAATGTACTAGTGGTGCAGAGGGGTGGGATTATTCCTTTGTTTCTTCTGAAATCTCAAGGACAACAGAGCAAATAGGATTACCATGCAATTAGCACATGCTCTTTTTCTACATTTCTTGGATCCCATCCTTTATGTCACTTTTTCACAATTACTTGTTTTTAATTTGTTTCAGTCCACTCACATCCACCATGAACATTTCCACTGTCCACTGAGACATTTTAAATTTTAATTCTTGGAAGATTCAGGGTCCATAGACCACTAGTGGTCATCAGAATACAGGCATCAAAAAAGATGAGTGTTTATTTCAGAGAAAAGTTTGAGGTCCTTAAAATAATTTGTTTTTGCAATTTTCCAAAGAAAATCCAATCTTTTCTTCTCCTGTTGCATTCTGAGCCTAATTCCTTATATATTGTCTGTGCCAGATAAACACACAGTGTGGTGGATAGAGCACCGGGCCTGGAGTCAGATATTACTGAGTTCAAATCTATCCCAACACATTTAATAGCTGTGTAACTCTCACCAAGTCACTTAACATGTTCATCTCAATTTCATCATTTTTAAATGCAGATAATAACCCTACCTAACTCCCAGTGTTGTTTTGAGGATAAAGTAAAATAATATTTGTAAAGTTTTTTGCAAATCTTAAAGGGCTATGTAAATGCTAGTTATTGTTTATTATTAAATGTTATCTATAGATATATGCAATTAGACAGTCTTCTTTTTGTCACTTTCTATCTAATATGTGACTTTAGAATCTTATGAAGAGAGAATAAAGCCTTTCATATACCTGCAAGAGATACATTCTATTTTGGGTTTTCCTCTAAGGTTGTTGCTCTTAAAGTGAGACACTGGCTATTGTAAGGGGAATAGAGTAATACCCCTCTGAATCTGGTTTCAATGGTCAATGTCAGAGGCAGTGGGAAAAGGACTTTTTGCTTAGGTATCATGCTTATTCATGGAGTCAAGGTAAAGCCCTCAGAAAAAGTACATCAAAACAAAGACTTAAGCAAAAGAAGCAACTGGGATTTGGTTGCAAGTTGCCAGGCTGAGGTCAGACATTTGGAGATCAGAATATGTGCTGAAGCAGAACAAGAGAACAAGATATACGATCGGGGTCATGGGAGGAAGAGGCAGGCTGTTAAGCCAGGAGTGAAGGACACCAAGAAGCACAATGAGTCATGCTCAAAAGGTAAAATAAGGTTTGATTAGAGGAACAGATAACCAGCAGAGAAAAGAAAGTCAAGCCATTTTAAGTAATTGGCCACTTATGGCAGTCCTTCTCAAGCTGGCCCTAAATGCCCATGCCACCTATTTCTGTCTAGTATTCTCATGTTATTTATGTTGTCAGGGCACACATAGTGGCCTAACATTAAGTCTTAGAAGCAATTTTTTGTGACATCAACCCCTAGAGAATTCAAGAAATGTCAGGTAATTATGACACCTAAGAATTTCAACATGGTATCTACTATTCTCAGAATCATGAGCAGACAATGGAAATAGAGAATATTTTTTTAAAAAGCATGCATTCACACTCAGGCCACCTATACCTCCGCAGGGATACTTATTTGCATCCCCTTTCTCACCACACATAGAAGCCTGACACACTGGGACGAAATCTCCTGAATCTAAACTCCTACAGAAAATAACAAACCTGGATTCGTTCCCAAATGGTTAACACACTTCCACCTTATCATACCCTCCTTAAGACAGGGATTTTGAACCCATGCAGCCATTGGTCAACCCTATTCTTTGTTCCTCATTCTTCTTTGCTGTATTCCAATCACCCTCAGACAGCTCCTTCCCCCGTGACCTGTTCTAAAACTATCAACCCTTCCACTGTGATCTCTGGAATGCATGCTCCATGAGTAACAAACTCTTTCCTTTTGAAACTTGAACTCTCAAAAAACCAAAAATCAAACTTGAACTCATTCCTTCTTCTTTCACTTACTGACATCTGGCTCCCTCCTGATGACACAGTTTCCCTGACTAGGGAAGTTGTCTGTCCTTCATTCTTAAAGAGAACCATGACATCAGGGAGGTGATGCCATGACATAAAAGTGAACTCAAGCACCCCTGATGAAAGATCAGAGCTGAATAGATAATTTGACTTTCAAATATGCAAATAAAAATACAGAAAGGTAGACAGGAAAGAAAAATCATAAGGGACTCAATAAATATAAACTGCTGCCCTTTTTATATGGGAAGATGATAAAAGTATCTTTCAGACCTTTATGATTACTTCTTCTGGCTTCCCTGGAGCCAAGATGGCAGAGTAAGAAGTAAGTCCCTGTCACCCTCACATATTAACCTCTGAAAGCCCAGAAACTATCGCCACAAGAAAAACCTTGGAACAGATAAACTAGCAGAAAGATGGGGTGCAGTATTCATGTAGCCCAGGAATCTTGAGGGATTAATGGAAAAGGCTCTTATTGCCCTGGGGGATGGGGAACAGTATGAAAGGGGAGATGTCCCAGCAAGCTAGCAGAAAGCCCCACCTCAGCACACCAGGGGGAGATGTCAAACCCCAGGTGGTGGAACAGGCAAACATCAACACCAGGACTCCTGAGTGCCTCAGTATGGGCAGGGGAACCAGTGGAAACCAGCTCAGAAAGCCATCACATGCTACAGTGTTCTCTGACAACCAACTCTCCTAGTGCCTCAGCAAAACTCTGGGAAGCACAACTCCAAGTTGGAAAGCCTGGGCAGAGAAACACCCTGAAGCAGTGAAACATCCATCTGCAAAGAAAGAAGCAAAAGGCCAAGGTGAGCAGGCATCCCCCCAGGAGCCAGACTCTTTACCCCTAGAATCCTTACCCCTAGAGCTCCAGTGCTGCTGATTCCAGCCCAAACACCAGGTAAGCTGCCTGAACCCTTCAGCTTCCAACTGCCAGCATCTGAGGCCCCAGCACATAAGCCAATGACCAGGCACTGGGCTCCCAGCACAAGAAGGTAGGGTCAGTGCCCCTTGCTCCCCAGATGGAGAGCTTAATTACTTTAAAAGCCAGGAAATAAGCAAACACCATGAGCAAAAAGAAACATAACATAGATTCTTATTATGGGCACAGTGAAGATCAAGGCAGAAATTCTGAAGAGGACAACATTGTCAACAAACCCACATCTGAAACCTCAAAAGGAATATGAACTGGTATGAAGCCCAAAAAGCTTTCTTGGAAGGACTCAAGAAAGATTTTAAAAATCAAATAAGAGAAGTAGAAGAAAAAAATGGGAAAAAGAAATGAGAGGTATATAAGAGAGAGTCAATAGTTTTGAAAAGAAAGGATAAAAATTAACTGTAGAAAACAAGTCCATAAAAAAACAATTGGCCAACTGGGTGAAAAAAATGTACCCTGAGGAAAACTCCTTAAAAAGCAGAATTGGCCAAACAGAAAAGAAAAAACAAAAATTCACTGAGGAGAACTCCTTAAAAAACAAAATGGGCCAAATGGAAAAGGAGGTACAAAATATTAAAGAAGAAAATAATTAGTTAAAAATTAGAATTGGGCAAGTGGAAGCTAATGACTCTATGAAAGAGCAAGAATCAGTCCAACAGAAATGAAAGAATGAAAAGATAGATGAAAACATAAAGTATTTCATTGGTAAAACAACTGATCTGGAAAATAGATCCAGGAGAGACACTTTAAAAATTATTGGCCTACCTGAAAATCATGATGAAAAAAGAACCTGAACAGCATCTTTCAGGAAATCAAGGAAAACTGCACTGAGATCCTAGAAACAGAGGGTCAAACAGCCATAGAAAGAATCCACTGATCACCTCCTTAAAGAGATCCCAAATTGAAAATGCCAAGCAATATAGTAGCCAAATTCCAAAATTACCAGCTCAAAGAGAAAATGATGCAAGCAACCAGAAAGAAACATTCTAAGTATTGTGGAACCACAGTCAGGATTACTCAGGACCTTGCAGTTTCTACATTAAAAGTTTCTAGGGTGTGGAATATGACATTCTGTAAGGTAAAGGGGCTTGGATTACAACCAAGGATCAACTGCTTAGCAAAAATGAGCATAATCTTTCATGAGAGGAGGTGGATATTCAGTGAAATAGGGGACTTCCAAACCTTCCTGATAAAAAAACCAGAGCTCAACAGAAAATGTGGTCTTTAAATACAAGACTCAAGAGAGACATAAAAAAGTAAACAGGACAGAAAGATACAACATGCTGTTAGCAAAGGCAAACTGTTTACATCCCTACAAGAGATGATGACACTTGTAACTTGAGAATTACAATTGTTATTAGATCATTTTAAAGGGGTATACATAGACAGAGGGTGTAGGTATAAGTTGATTTTGATGTAATAATAAAAAAAACAAATTAAGTGGGTTGAATGGATCTAAATAAATGGGTTAATCTGATCTAATTAAGGAATTGTACTAGGAGAAAAGGAAAGGAAGAGGTAGACCGGGGTAAATTGTATTATAAGAAAAGTCACAAAAATCTGATATAGTAGAGAGAAATAAGGAAGGGAGATGAGCATTATGTGAACCTTACTCTCATCAGATTTCATTCAAGGAAGGAATAACATAATCAGTTAGTTATAGAAATGTAACTTCCCTATAGGCAGTAGGAGGGAAAAGGGGAAAGAATAGGGAGGGGGAATAGAAGGAATGGAAGAAGAAGCAAGGGAAAAGGGGAAGAAAAGTGAGGGGGTTAATAGAAGGGAGGTGGAACTGAGGGAGGCAGTCGTCACAAGCAAATATTGATAAGCATGGAAAGGGAGAGAGAAGAAAGAAAAGAATAAATGGGGGGAGGGAAAGGATGGAAAGAAAGATACAGATAGTAATCATAACTGTGAATGTGAATGGGATGAACTCTCCCATAAAATAGAAGTGGACAGCAAAATAGATTAAAAACCCATAATCCTACATTATGTTGTTTACAACACACACATTTGAAACAGAGGGACACAGGGTAAAGTGAAAGGCTGGAGTAGAATGTATTATGCTTCAGCTGAAGTAAAAATAAAAAACGCAGAGGTAGAAATCCTGATTTCAGACAAAGCAAAAGCAGAAATAGATCTTATCAAAAGAGATAAAGAAGGAAACCACCTTCTGCTAAAAGGCACCATAGACAATGAAGTAATATGATTACTAAATATATATGCACCAAGTGATATAGCATCCAGATTCTTGGAAGAGAAGTTCAGGGAGTTACAGGAGGAAAAAGACAGCAAAACTATACTAGTAGAGGGCCTTAACCTCCCCCTGTCTTCTAGATTAGCAGAACTCACAAAAAGACAGAGTGAAACAAATTTCCAGCCCAGGACAACCTGGATGGTTTATTGGAAAGGTCTATTGTGCAAGGATGGGAGAGAAGCACAGTTCAGTGTGGGTACACAGGCAAAGACCAGGTTTCAGCAAACCTGAAGCAGGCCTCAGGGCACTGAATCACAAGCAGCTTTGGTAGTTTCCAGACTTCTCCACCCACAAACACCAAAGACAATGTAGAAGGTCAATAAGAAAGGTCTGTGACCACAGTAAGAGAGAAGCTTGGTCCCAGCCTCAGTCCCAGAGCAGCCCCAGGGCAGAGGCTGCTTCAGGAGCTTTTGGCCCACAGACAGAGGCAGTGATCAAGTGGCTGATCAAAGGGGAATTGAAGATCCCTTTACTGGTGCTAAGTCATGAATCTCTTTCTTTGCCTGTGTTTGGATTTGTGTCACAGTTCTGGGTGGCGGTCCTGGAGGAAGGAAGAGCACAGCATGTTGGAGCTTGTAGTGACAGTGAAGAGGGACTCCTTCTCACAGTTCCAAAGCAGAAAAGAGTGCTTGTGGTAACTCATAGACCACAGCATAGGCCAGGAAAAGAGGAAACACCTCGCCCTTGATTTCACCACCTTGGAGGAATGGACAATTTACAGGTCCCTAGAAGTATCTCTGAAAACAGATACACAAAACCCCCAAAGCTTGTGACAGTACATTCTCCCCACTGGAAGCAGATCCCTACCTTAAAAAAGGTTTAAAACTCAAGTAATTGGCTGAGAACATGAGCAAACTGCACAAAAAAGTCAGAGTATAGAATCTTTCTTTGGTGACAAAGAAGATCAAAATCTACAACAAAGTCAAAGCTCTTACATCCAAAGCCTCCAAGAAAAATATGAATAATCCATGGAAGAGCTCAAAAAAGATTTTGAGGAGCAAGTAAGAAAAGAGAGGAAAAACTGGGAAGAGAAATGAGAGTGATGCAAGGAAATCATTAAAAGCAAGTCAACACCAAACAGATTTTTTTTTAAAAATGAGAAAAGGACTCATACATAGAAAAATATTTATAGCAGCTCTTTTTTGTGGTGACAAAGAATTGGAAATTGAGGGAATGTCCATCATTTGGGGAATGGCTGAACAAGTTGTGGTATATAAACATAATGGAATACCATTGTCCTACAAGAAATTATGAGCAGGTGTACTTCAGAAAAACCTGGAAAGACTTGAATGGACTGATGCTGCATGAAGTGAGCTGAACCCAGAGAATGTTGTACCCAGTAATGTCCAGGTCGTACAATGACTGACATTGATAGACTGAGCCCTTCTCAGCAAAGCAAGGACCTAAGACATCTTCAAAAGTGTCATGATGGCAAATGCTATCACATCCAGAGAAAGAACTATGGAGTTTGAATACAGATCGAAGCATACTATTTGCTATTTTTTTCTTCTGTTTTGTTTTCTTTCCTCTTTCTTGTGGTTCCTTCTATTGGTTCTAATTCTTATTCTTCTTCTTTTTACAATATCACTAATGTGAAAATATATTTAATAGGAAAGAATATGTATAGCATATATAAGATTGTGCACTGCCTTGGGGAGGGAGGTGAGGAAGGAGGGGAAGAAAAATTTAAAACTCAAAGGCTTATGGAAGTCATTATTGATAACTCAAAATAAATTAATAAAAAATAAAACAAGAACTTTATGATTACCAGGGCAGTAGAAGTATTCTACATAGAAAGAAGGCATAAGAGTGATCAGATTATTGGAAACACATTAAATAATGGAGAGGCAAGAAAGAGGGATCCCCTAGGAGAGGAATGAAAGGAAAAGAAGAATGAAGAAAATTCTTGCACATGAATGAGGTGTGCTTGGAAGAACTTTTACAAAAAGAGGGAAATGATTGGCAGGAGGGAGGAAATGTTTGAGTTCACTCAGAGCTAAATTCATTCAAAGAGGAAAAATATGTCTACATAATTAATTGGAAATAGAAATATGTCTTACCCAATAGGCAAGTAGCAAGAGAAAATGGTAAGAGAAATGGGGAGGGGTAATAAAAGGAAGGGCAGATAAAAGAAGGCAGTGGTTAAAAGAAAAACAGGCTTTAAGGAGGGGGCAAGAAAAAAGAGAAAGAGAAGGATAAACAAAAGAAAATAGGATAAAGGAAAATGCAGTTAATATCCCAACAGTGAATCTTAATGCGATGAATTCATCCACAAAATAGAAGTGGATAGCAGAATATATTAAATATATTAATGTTACTTAACATAGTAATATATTAATTAATGGATTGATTAATATTAATTAATAAACATATTAAAAACCAGAATCCCTACTTTTTAATAAGAAACACACTAGAAACAAAGAGACATATATAATTAAAATAAGGGACTGAAGTAGAATTTTTTTATGTTTCAGCTAAAGTTGAAAAGGTGAGTGTAGACATCACAATCTCAAAGTAAAAACAACAAGAGACCTAATTATTTAATAAGCATGAAAGCAAGGAAACTACATCTTGCTAAAATGAACCATAGACAATGAAGTGATATCAATACTAAATAAACATTATGCACTGAATTGCATAGCATTCAAATCCTTAAAGAAAAACAGTTGAGTGAATTACAGAAAGAAATAGACAGTAAAAGTTTACTAATGGAGGACCTCAAGTATCCCCTCATAGAGCTATATAAGTTTAATCACAAAATAAATTAGAAAGAATTCAAGGAGATAAATATAATCTTATAAAAGATGATAGAACTGTGTAGAAAACTGAATGGGAACAGAAAAGAGTATAACTGCTTCTCAGGTGTACATGACAGCTTCACAAAAACTGACCATGTATTAGGGCATGTGAACCTCACAAGCAAATGCAGAAAAGCAAAAATATTAAATTAATCATTTTTATAGCACAATGTAATAAAATTACATTCAATAAAGAGCCATGGAAAAAATTGATTAAAAATTAATTGGAAACCAAATAATTTAATCCTAAAGAATTAATGGGTCAAGGAACAAATTATAAAAACAAATATTTCATTAAAGAGAATGACAATAATGAGACAACATTCAAAAATGTGTTTGATGCAGCCAAAACATTACTTAGGGCTAGATTTATATCTCTTAATGCATACATCAATAAAAACTGATAAAGCAGATCAATAAATTGCACATACAACTAAAAAACTAGAAAAAGAATAAATTAAAATTTCCAATTAAATGTCAAAATAGAAACTTTGAATATCAAAGGAGAGTTAAATAAAGTTAAAAGTTTAAAAGCCATTGAATTAATAAATAAATCTAAGAGCTGGTTTTCTGAAAAAGTAGATAAATTATTGGTTAATTTGACTTAAAAAAAGTGTAAAACCAAATTACAAATATCAAAACTAAAAAGCATATATACACCATGAGGGAACATGAAATTAAAGCAATTATTAGGACTTATGTTTTCAAATTATATGTCAGTAATCCTGACAATATAAGTGAAATGGATGAATACCTACAAAAAATATAAACTGCTTAGATTAAAACAAGAGGCAACCTTATTTTAGAAAAAAGAAATTGAACAAGTCATCAATGAGCTCCCTAAAACTAAATCAACAAGAAGAGATGGATTTGAAAGTGAATTTTACCAAACACTTAGGGAACAATTAATCCCAATACTATATAAACTATTAGAAAAATGGTTCAAGAAAGAGTACTACCAATTCTCTTGTGTGATTAAAAAAAAATATGGTTTTCATATGTAAACCAGGGAAAGCAAAAACAGAGAAAGAAAACTATAGACCAATTTACTTAAAGAATATGAATACAAGAATTTTAAATAGAATACGAGCAAGGAGATTACAGCAATATGACACAAGGATCACTTACTATGACCAGGTGATATTTATGCCAGTAATATATGGATGGTTCAGTACCATAACTTATCATATCAATAACAAAAACAACAAAAATCATATGATTACATCAATTGATGTAAAAAAAAGTCCTTTTGACAAAATGCAATACCCACTCAATAAAAAACACTAGAAAGTATAGGCTTAAATAGAGCCTTTCTTAAAATGATAATTAGTGTCTAAAACCAAGAGCAAATATCATCTGCAATGGGGGTAAACTTGAAACCTTCCCAATAAGATCAATTGTGAAATAAGAATGTTCATTATCACCAATAATATTTAAGGTTGTACTAGAATTGCTACCTATTACAGCAATAAGAGAAGAAAAAATTGAAAAATAGGCAATGAGGAAATAAAACTGACACAATTTGCAGATAATATGATAGTATATTTAGTGATACTAAAGAATCGGCTAAAAAATATGACTGAAACAATTAACAACTTCAGCAAAGTTGCAAGGTACAAAACAAGTCCACTTACATCATTTGCATTTCTTTGTACTGCCCACAAAACTCAGCAGCAAGAGATAGAGAAATTCCATTCAAAATAACTGTGAACAATAAAAACAAATACTTGAAAGTCTATCTTCCTATCAAAATCCAGGGATTGTATGAATATAATTACAAATAATTTTTACATAAGGACAGATCTAGACAGTTAGTGGAATATTAATTGCTCATGGGTAGGCTGTACCAATATAATAAAAATGACAATTCTACCTAAGTTAATTAACTTATTCAGTGGCATACAAGTTAAACCACAAAGCAATTATTTTGTAGAGCTAGAAAAAATAGTGACAAAAATTATATGGAAGAAAAAACAATCAAGAATTTTGAAGGAATCAATAGGAAATAAAAGGTTGAAGAAGGTAACCTAGCTGTTTCAGATTTCAAACTGTGTTACAAAGTGGCCATCATCAAAATGATCTGGTACTGACCAAGAAAGAGAGCGGCGAATCAGTGCAATAGTTAGGTACATACTACACAGTAGTAAATGGTTGTGGTGATTTAGCATTTAATAAACCCAAAATCCAAGCTCTGGGTGCAAGATAGTACCAGGTGATAAAAATTGCTTTGAAAATTGGAAAGCAGTTTGGCAGAATATAGGCATGGGCCAACATCTCATACCATATACTAATATAAGGTCAAAATGGATAAATTGCTTAAACATGAAGTGTGACATGATAAGTAAGTTACAAAAGCATGGAATAATGCATTGTCAGACTCATGAGGATGGTAGGAGTTTATGTTCAAACAAGAGATAGGGCAAATTACAGCAAGTAAAATAGATAATTTTGCTTATATAAAATTAAAAAAAAAAGCTTGAGCACAAACTAATGCAGTCAAAATTGGAAGGAAAACAGGAAAGTAGGGGAAAATTATAATAGCGTGGTTCTCTGATGAAGGCCTAATTTTCCAAATATATAGGGGACTGAGAAAATGTTTAAAAATAAGATCCATTAACCATTGATAAATGGTCAAAAGATAAGAACAGGCAATTTTCAGGAATAGAAATCAAAGCTATCACATAAAAATGCTCTAAATCACTACTGAAATAGAAATTAAAACAATTCTGAGATACTACCTTACACATATCAGATTGATTAGCATAACCCAAAAGGAAAGAAAAAATATTGGAGGGCATTTGGAGAAATTGAGACACCAATTCACTTTTGTTGGAGTTGTGAACTAGTCCAACTACTCTGGAGAACATTTTGGAACTATGCCTAAATGTTGTAAATCTGAGCATATCCTATGACCCTGAAATACTACTACTAGTTCTGCAGCCCAAAGAGATCAAAGAAAAATGAAAAGGATCTATGTATATATACACACCAAAAAATGGAAATTGAGAAGACTCCCATCAATGGGGAGTGGCTAAACAAGTTGTAGTATATAGTTGTTATATAGTACTATTGTGATATAAGAAATGATGAGCAGGATGCTTTCAGGAAAACTTGAGAAGACTAACATAACTGACACAAAGTGAAGCGAGCAGAACCAGAAGGACATTATGCACAGTAAGCAGCAATATTATAAGGATGATCAAAAGTGAATAACTTAGCTACTCTGAACAATACAATGATCCAAGACAATTCCAAAAACCCATGATGAAAGATGCTATCTACTTTCAGAGAGGAAACTTATGAACTATGTAAGCAGACTGAAGTATATATTTTTCTATTTTATTTTTTAACTTTTTTTTCTCAATGTGACAAGTATGGAAAAGAAATAACAGGGGAAAGGCTTCTTGAGGTTTATGGCTTGCCCAAAATCACCTGAGTAGAATACAGATCAGAGAACTGAATTTTGGTTTTCTCATTCTAAATTGAGCACTTTTCCTACTAGTCTTCTTGGCATCACCTCACCTCTCCTTAAGTCATAATTCAGGAAATTTCTGTGTTTCATTGCAATATTGGTATATATCCTTAACTATGGCATTTCTATAACTATAGGAGAATTTAAAGGAAGAGTCTAGTAGTATGGGAGTACCATCCAATCCAAATGTGGCACCTAAAATTAAACTAGCCTCCCATTCCTGAAGCTTCATAATTTTCATTCATCTTTATCCCTAAAAGTTTTCAGAGAAGGGGCAAGAAGGCCTGGAAATTAAAGAAGATGTAAAAACAGATAGAGAATAATGGCAAATAAATCTCCCTCTCCTCTTCCACCTAACAATGTAAACTAATCAGTGGTGGAGCTAGCCAAATATTTAATATTATTTTAGAAAATAAATTTTCTGAAGTTTGCCTTGTATTAGGAATGCTATTTTAATCTCCCCAAAGATGTAGACAAAAAAAGCAGTGGAAGAAACTACGAATTCTTGAAATTTAGTTAAATTGGATAATTCTTTTACAATATAAAAACCTTGCCCTGTTGTAGGCACCATTACACCTTTTGGCAAGAGTTATCAGACATTTTTCATTGAGCTGTAATCAACAGAGGCACAAGTAACTAGACAGCTGTGTGCCTGTGGCCGTCGGCGTTTATGTATGTATTTACTAATCAGTCACTTTCAGAGAGATTCTAGAAGGCTGTGGGAAACACAAAACCCTGGTAAATAATGAAGAAAAGTAGGTCAATTTCATGCTTATAAATAACAGGTTTTTCTTGGTCAGTGTTAATATTAAATCACCTCAATACCTACATGCACATCGCACTGCAGACTCTTCCTATTGGTTTATCTTTCCTTCTTCCTTAAGTAGTATTATTAGAATCAGATTCCATTTGGCAACTGCATTAAAGATATTCAGGAAAGGAATGAGGACATCCTATAGATGTATAAATTGAAATTAGGACACCAATGCAACTGAGTCATTGGAAAAAAAAAAGTACTCTTCTCCCCAAAAATTTAGCTGGAAAAAATCCAACAAGTGTAAGTCTTTCCTAAACCATTCTTATTTCATAGATGATGAAATTGGGGATAATAAAAAATTGAAACTTAGTCAACATCATACAGCTAGGAAATGGTAGAGTTGGGCCTTGAAACTTATGCTAACTCTGGCTCTGAGGTTAAGACTTTTCTCCATTGATTTATATTTCCTAAATTGCATCTACTTACTTTCATTGTTGGGGTTGGGGAGGATTCTCTGAGTCTGTTTTTCCCCAAAACTTGAGTGTTAAGTCAACTTGGGCCATGAGATCATTAAGTTGACTTGACACTTTTATTTTCTTTGCTATCAATTTGCTAATGTATAAGATGAGTGACTTGGGCTAGATGATATCTAAATTCATGTCCACCTATAATATCCAATAAATCGATGTTAACTCAGAATGGAGTTTCCTTAAGTTCTATTTATGCACTGTAGCAATAGCTGATATAAATATAGCCTTTTTAATGTTAGTAAAGTGTTTTATATAAGATATATTATTTGAACCTTTTAAAAACCTTGTGAATTAAGTACAACACTTGAGGTAACTGAGGCTCAGAGAAATTAAGATAGATTTCTTATAGTCTCAGGTGAGGTAGCTGCTACAACTGTCTTTATTTTACAGTAAAGGAAATCAAGGCCAAGAGAGGTTAAATGGTTTGACTAGGGTCACACAGAGAGCTTCTGAAGAAGGATTTGAACTCATCTCTTCCCAAATTCAAAGCTATCACTGTGTTCATTGTCACCTGACTGCCTCTGTCGCCTTCTTGATCTGAATTCACTTCAATATCACATAACTCAGTTTTACTTTTCCTGCTTGCATCCAAAACTTGGAGTAAACTACCTATGCAAAACAAACTTATTCAAAGCCAGCTGGGGATAAAAAAAAGTTTTTACTACAACATTCTTTCAAAAAATGGGGCATGGTATTAATACCTCCAGATTGTTCTTCTAATCAAATAAAGATGCAGCTAACTTTTTGAGAGCCTTTAAAAATAATACTCAAATTCCTTTGGCTGAAAATCAGCCAGCATATTAATGCAAGAAACATCATTAATGATATAGCATTCCATAAACACCCCAACATGGTCCTTAATGTAGTGATAACAAGAATGGACTACGTATTTATCTGAAAATTTAGCACAACCCAGTTTAAAAACAAAACAAAACAAAACAGGAATTTGCCTTTGAAACTCTAGGGAAATATCCTCAAGCTATTCCCTTAATTGGCTTTCTCTAAAATGTGATTGGATACTAGGGGAAATAGAAGAGACATCTGAGAGAATGGATATGTGAACCTTTCATTTACCAGAATACAGAAGAGTCTGCACAACAATGTGAAAAGAAATCTCAGCAGAAATCATTAACCATAATTCTACCTTGTATTTGTATCTTGATTTACATATAATCTTCAAAGCTTTTTCACATATATTAATTACCACAATGAGCTTCGAAGGGACTATTTTTGTCTTTCCTTGAATCCCTCAAACCTAGCAGACTGGCTGTACTAAGGAAGTGTTTAATAAATGCTGTGTGGATGGCTCACTGACAACAATCTTATAAAATATGAAGGTTAAATATTTTTAGTCTTATTTTACAAATAAGGAAACCAAGACACAGAGAGGCTAGTACTAGTTGGAAGCAGCCAACCAGCACAGAAAGGGCGCTAGATTTGGAGTCAGTCAACCTAGGTTTAAATCCCTATTCTGCAAACTATTTTCTGTAATCACCCTAGTAAGTTGCTCAGCCTCAGTTTTCTCATATTTAAAATGAATAGATCATGCTAGATGATACCTAAGGTTCTATAAAACTTTCCGTCCTATGATTCTACTTTCCTTGCCCAAGGAGGGTGAGGAGATAAGAGAAATATAACTAACCAAAGCCTTGTGGACGGCCATCTGATGCTCTTTTTACTATATTATGACTATAGATGCCAAGATGAAATCCTTCTAAATTTTCCTCTGATAATCCAATGAAATAAATTCAACAAATTCAAAAATATTTTAATTTATTGATTCTGCTCAAGAACACTACTATACTCTTCTTCAGATGCCTCATTGTATCTTGGAAGTGCTCTTTGATATCTGTATAACATAAAATCTGGTAGGCCCCAATAAGCTGAAAAATATATTAATATGGCTCCGCAATGGGCTCTCAGCAAAGGACTAGTCACAAAATTCGGTGATAATTTGCCCCCAAAGTATTAATTAACAAGGACGTAATATTTTGGACCATATCAACTTGTAAATACAATGTAATAATGTGGGGCTCATGGGATGTTCAGGGAGGACTAGCATTTCTGGTCTAACTGCTTACCAAAACTGTTTCAGGGTTGTTATTCCCTCTTTGGTGTCCATCTTCACTTAACTCTTATCTGTGGTTCCAAGAAGATGCAGCATGTGCAGGGATCACACCATGGTACATAATTTTGTCAGATTGGCTAAACCAGGTTGAGGATAACCAACAGGCCTCAAACCCATTAGTGAATCAGGGAGATGTCTACCTCAAGGATGTAAAGACTTCCCCAGCAGAATTCAAGGATGATAACAACTTGTTTGAGTATCTGGCCACTAAGTGCTTAGAGCTTAGTCAGACATTGAAGACACCAGGATTATCAACTGGGTCATAAGCAGTCATCCTGACTTTCGTCTTGCTGTTGGACTTTGATGCCTCTGGAAGAGAAAGAGTGACGCTGATAACTTTGGGCAACTCTGCCTCACATCAGTCTAATTTATCCTCAATTTAAGCCATCACCCCTTGATTCCATTGGTCTTCAAGAAAAAAGGATATTTAATAAGGGATCCTTGAAGACAGTTATCCACAACAATTTTGCTAGATTTCTTATTTACATGTAGTGGAATGGAGTTGATTAACATGAACAACTAATTTTTCTGCAGCCCCCCTGATGATACTACAGACATAAAGGAGTAGGTAGCAAAGAGAAGGATTAAAATCTTAATGAAATGCAAAGAAAGGAGTACTCTTTATTTCTTTTAAACTTTTTTTTTACCAGATGTGATGGAATTTTTCAATCCAGCTTGATTAAATTTGAAGTTGGCCAGTCAAGCCAGACATGCTTCAAGGATCTATCGTGTTCTTGGTGATCTTTTAATAAGCCAGACATATACTTGGTGAAATAATCCCAGGAAGATGCAGCTTCTCTAAAGAGGAGTTTTGGTAGTGGAGAAGAGAATTGACTATCTGAGAAAATCCCAGCTTGTTAAAATTAGTCATTCTTTGCATTTGGACAGGATCTCTCTCCTCACCCCACAACAGTATCTTGCAGTGGGGTACCAAACAGGTACAATGAGTCCAAGCATGATATTAGAGGAGTTTGAGAATTGAAAAATAGTCCTGGACGTTGTGAGTCTAATTGGCCCATGAAACCCAGCAAATCCATTGAACTCTTGGAAACAATCATGAAGGTACCTTTGGAGGAAAATGGACATTAGGATAGTATAATGTTAGATGTATGAGTTCCCTGGGCCACATGCATTCTTTTTGTGTGTGCTTCTCCACAAGTGAAATTTCTGCCTATGTGCATGCCCATTCTTTCCACTTATACCCAGTGAGGCTGTGTGAGTGTGTTCTTCAAATTTATGGAATAATTGTTCTTACTATGTGTATACTTTTGTTATAGGCTAATTGTTTCAACTTCTAAGGTGATAAGTGTAAATATAAGAGTAAGTGTTCATGAGCTACAGTGTGAACCCATATAGTACAATGTGAAATCATATAATACCTTGAAACTGTTATAGCCGCTCTTCCACCTAACCCATTTTATAAGATCTTATTTATACATATCTGCAATATATATATATATATATATATATATATATACATATATATAATTTAGATACATATATGTGTATATATACAAAGAGAGAGAGAGAGAGAGAGAGAGAGAGAGAGAGAGAGAGAGAGAGAGAGAGAGAGAGAGAGAGAGAGAGAGATGTGTGGGCTCTGTGTGTGTGTATGTGTGTGTGTGTGTGTGTGTGTGTGTGTGTGTGCATGGAACAGTCTCAGACTTTTTTTAAGGAGAGGATATGTTTTTTATTAATGATTTTGCCCAAATAATATTTACAGCCATTTTAACCCAATAAAGCATCAGCAGTTTCAGATATTGAAATTAATTTAATGAGGGTCCCATTTCAGCTCTGAAATCATGCTTGGTTTCTCCTACCTTCATCACCTCAGGCTACATTTTGTTATTGATTTGCTTCTGCTAAGAGAACATAGTCAATCTACCTATGTCAGCCTGGCTGGCCCAGCATGGAGTGGACACTTGTTATTAGGATTTAAGTGGGAAATGAGCCTTGCATCCATTCCACAAGTTTGTCAAGTGAGATAATGTCATTTTGAAAGCACTGATATTTAGAATAATTTATTCTTTTAGTACTTCTTGGATATAAGTAGAAAAAAAAGTTTTCTTGGAACTGCTTTCTGAGATAATTAAACCTTATGTTAAATGTATTCCTTAATCTAATTGGCATAGGAAAAAAAGGGGGGGGGAGTTCTGTCCATGTAGGTATAATAGAGAAAAAACAAAATATCTTTTTCAAATCATTTTACAGACTCTTACTAGTAAGTCACCCTAGACACTTCACTTAAGGTCAGTCAGCTTCAGTTTTCCATTCATAAAATGAAGATAAGAATAGTGCAAAACTCTCAAGGTGGTTATGAGGAACAAATGAGGTAATGTTTTAAAGTGCTTTGAAAACTTTAAAATGCACCGTAAATGTTAGCTATCATTATCACTAGATATGCTATTACTATTTAAAGGGCTCATTCATGCCAATCCATGTCAGTACTAAAAGTGTATGTTTTCCTCCATGGCCAAGCACTTCCTAACACTTTCTTGGACTTATTCAAATGAGCATTCTCTGTTTCCAGGTAAACTCATATTTTATTGAGAAAACAGGAGATTGACTAAGTTACAATTTCCATCTCGACCTGTTAATCATCTCAAAACATTTAGAGATTACCCCTCATTTTTCCCTCCTTTATTCCTCTCTCTGATAACTAAGTGGTCCTTCTATTATGTAAAGTCAACCCTTCTATACTTATCCTTGATTCCATGCCCACCCATTGTCTCCTGCACATTGTACCTTCAATTATTTCCCCTATTTCTATTTTTCATCCCTTTTTATTTGTGTTCTTTCTATTCTATAAGCAAATATTCCCAAGATAAACGAGATAATAATTGTAAAATGTTCAGCACAGTTACAGGAGCACAGTACATATGTAAGAAATGCCTGTTCCTCTCCTTTGTCTCTTCTTTCAAAAAACAACAACAACCACACACACACACACACACACACACACACACACACACTCACACTTCACTATGGCTAGCTGTACCTTTTAATATATTTTCAATAATGGGACAAGTAGGTGACACAGTGGTTAGATAGATGGACCTGGAGTCAGGAAGACCTTAGTTCATATTTCATTTTAGACATATGCTAGCTGCTGTGGGGCCCTGGGTAGCTAGCTGGTGCAGTGAATAGAGTGCCCAGCCTGAAGTCAGGAAGACTCATCTCCTTGAGTTTAAATTTGTGAAATGAACTGGAAAAGGAAATGGCAAAATCTGCAGTGTCTTTTCCAAGAAAATCCCAAATCATGTCATGAAGAGTCAGACACAAGGGAACAACAACAAGAAAAGTTAATTCCTTCACAGTTGATTATCATTACAATATTGCTGTAACTGTGAACAATCCTTTTTTTATTTTTAAATATTAATTACTTTTAGTTTTCAACATTCACTTTCATAAGATCTTGAGTTTTAAATTTTCTCCCTCTCCTTTCACAAGAAAGCATGAAATCTGATATAGGCTCTACATATACATTCCTATTAAGGATATTTTCATATTAATCATGTTATAAAGAAGAATTAGAACCAATAGGAGGAACTACAAGAAAGAAAAAAACAAAACAAAACTGAAAAAAAAAAGAGCAAGGTGTATGTTTCAACCTGCATTCATACTCCATACTTCTTTCTCTGTATGTATATGTCATTTTCCATCATGAGACTTTTGGAGATTCTTGCATTGCTGAGAAGAGCTAAGTCTATCAAAGTTAGGCAACTCACGACGTGGCTGTTAACATGTACAACTTTCTCCTGGTTCTTCTCACTTCAGTCATCAGCAGTCCATACAAGTCTTTCCAGGTTTTTTCTGAAATCACCCAGCTTATCATCTTATAGCACAATAGTATTCCATTACTTTCATATACCATAACTTGTTCAGCCATTACACAATTAATGGGCCTTCCCTCAATTTCTAATTCTTTGCCACCACACGTAGAGCTGCCACAAATATTTTTGTCCATGTAGGTCCTTTTCCCATTTTTATGATCTCTTTAGGATACAGCCCTAAAAGAGCTATTGTTGGGTCAAAGGGTATGCACATTTTTATAGCCCTCAGTTCCCTGTACATTTGAGAAATTAGGCCTTTTATCAGATAAACTTTCTGTATAAATTGTGACATTACTTCATTGTCTACGGTACTTATCAAAATGCAGTTTTACTAGTTATCTCTTCTAATTAAGTCTATTTTTGCTTTTATTTTATCTGAATCTTTCTTTTCACCCTGTTCTTCCTTAAAAGTCTGTTTTACTTCTGACATCAACCTCCTTTGCTCTGTCCTTTCTTTTATCATCCCGTCACATTTCTCTTATCTCATTTCCCTTTTATTTCCCTATTGAGTAATATAGATTTCTATACTGGAATATGTATACATGTGTGTATGTATGTGTGTGTATGTGTGTGTGTGTGTGTGTATATATATATATATACACACACACACACATGTATATATATATACACACACACGTATATATATATATATACACATACACACACTCACATATACATACATAAATATGCAATTATATAGGTATATGTGTGTGTATTCTTCCCTTTTCGAACCAATTCCAATGAGAGTATGCTTCAAATATTGCCTGCCACCCCCCCTTTTCCCCTACACTGTAAAAGCTTTCTTGTACACCTTTTATGTGAGATAATTTTCTTCATGCTTCCTTTCCCTTCTCCTTTCAGTGCATCTCTCTTTCTCACTACTAATGTATTTTTAGGTCATCCCAACATAATTGATATGTACCCAGGTCCTCTGTGTAGAATCATTATAACTGTCCCAATAATGATAAAGTTCACAGGAGTAACATATATCATCTTCCCATATAGTAATGTAAACAGTTCAACTTTATTGGGTCCTTATGATTTCTATTTCATGTTTGCCTTTTTATGCTTCTCTTGATTCTTGTGTTTGAAAGTGAAATGTTCTATTCAGCTCCGGTCTTCTCGTCAGTAATACTTGAACATCCTTTATTTCACTAAATATCAATTTTTGACCCTGAAGGATTATACTCAATTTTACTTGGTAGGTTTTTCTTGGTTGTAATCCTAGCTCCTTTGCATTCTGCAAAATCATATTCTAAGCCCTGTGTTCCTTTAGCATATAAACGGCTAAATTTTGTGTGATCCTAACTGGTTCCATGATATATAAATCCTCCTTCCCTTTGGCAGTTTGCAACATTTTCTCCCTTGCTTGCAAGCTCTAGAATTTGTATATTCCTCAGAGTTTTTACTTCGTGATCTTCTTGAAAGGGTGACTGGTAGATTCTTTCAATTTCTATTTTACCCCCTTTATCTAAGATATTTTGGCAAATTTCCTTGATAATTTCTTCAAATATGATGTCTAGATTTTTTTTATAATTATGGCTTTCAAGTAGTCCAATAATTCTTAAATTATCTCTCCTTGATCTGTTTTCTAGATCAGTTGTTTTTCCAATGAGATATTTCACATTTTTCCTATTTTTTTCCATCCATTTGATTTTGTTCCATTGGTTTCTGATGTCTTATAGAGCCATTAGCCTCTAGTTGCTCAATTTTTATTTTTAAGGAATTGATTTCTTCACTGAGATTTTTTATCTTTTTTTTCCAATTTGGCTAATTCTGCTTTTTAAGAAATGATTTTCTCTAGTGAATTTTTGTACCTCTTTTACCATTAGGCCAATTCTGTTTTTAAAGGTGTTATTTTCTTCATTATTTTTGTGCTTCTTTTACCAAGACCTCATTATTATTTTAACAATTTTATTGTATCACTCTCATTGTTTTTCCCAATTTTTCTTCTACTACTCTTCTCTCTTTCTTTAATTCTTCCTGTAATTCTTGTGGGGCTTGTGTCTGATTAGTATTTTTTTCAGGGCTTTGCATGTAGTTGTTTTTATGTTGTTATCTTCTGAGATTGTGTCTTGGTCTTTCTAGCCACCGCATTAGGATTTTGTGGTCAACTTAAGTTTTTGTTGTTGTCATTTGCTCATTTTTCTAGAATTTTTTTTTTTATTTTGAACTTTATATTAAGGTAGGCACTGATCACTTCAGAGTGGGAAGGCATTGTCCCAAGCTTCAAGCTTCTTTATCCCGCTGCTTCCAGAGTTAATTCTGGGTGTCTGTAAGTTTTCTTTACTTCCAAGGTGGTGTGATCTTGGGAAAAGTGTGGTCACTCCTTTCCTGGTTACACTCTGGTCTTTATTCAGGAAGGGCCTTCATACCACTGCAGCTAGGAGTGCTAACCCTTGACCCTGGAACTGTGACCAGATTTCCTGTTCTCCTTCAGCCTCAAGAGCTCTTTTTCCTGTCCACCTTGGATCTGTGATTCTCTTCTATCCTGAAGCTGAAAGAGTCTGTGCTCATCTCTGCTTTAGCACTGGAATCAGGGCCCCTGTTACCTTGCAACTGACCACTAGTGCTTTTCTCCACTCTAGAACTGCAACCCAGAACTAAATATGGTCAATAGAGTTGCCAAACAGCACCAGCTGCACCCAGTGCTAATAAGGAGTCTCCTATAATGTCTTTTTGAAGAGTTGTTTGACCTCATTAATCATCTTTGGGATGAGAGTCCCTAAAGCTGCTGCTGCTTTGGGGGTACGCAAAGTCCCACTGCTAGTGCTGCTACTGTGTGTGCTCTGGGCTAGCACTCATCTTGGTGCCACAGACCATTCCTTCTGATCTCCTAAACTGTCATAGCCTATGGAAATGTATCACTCTGACCTTTTGTTCCTCTGCCACACCAATATTTTATTTGAAGTATTATTTTAAAGTCTTTGGAGGGTAATGTTGGGAAAGGTCTGCTGGATTGCTGCCTACATTCCTTCATCTTTGCCCTGTCTCCTACTTGCATCTTCTATGTGAGATATTTTTTTCCATTCCTTTTTTCTCTTCCCACTTCTTCAAGTGCATCTCTCATTCTCACCATTCCATTTTTTAAAATCATCCCAACATACTCACCTCACACCCGTGCTCTCTATGTAGATTCCTTTTGACTGTCAAAATAGAGATAATATTTTTAGGGATTCCAGATATCATATCATCTTCCCATGTAGGAATGTAAGCAGTTTAACCTTTTGATGTCTCTTATGATTTCTGATCAGCTTATTATCAAAATGGGAAGAGCTTTTGTTAGAGAAGGTATTGCATAGGAATGGCGATCGGGAAGACTATAAAGAGAAGGTAGTGAGACTGAAATACACTCTTAGGACCTGCCCTTTATAAGTTCCAAAGAAGAAAAAACTTAGTAGCAACAGTGATAACAGTGAAGGTGTAAGACAGTTATGAGATCTGTTATGGACCTACAGCAGATGCTTAATTTATTGATTAATTGACATTGCACACTGAGTCTATATAAATGAGGTATGAGGTAAATAGTTCATAGTAACATTTTGTGAGAAGACATTGCATGAGCTTCCATATTATTGTTGGTCACCCTCAAGGCCCATATATTATTTTCTTAAGAGTCCAGCAGCACCACGTATTCAATATCCCCACAATTGTGTTCAGATTTCTTCAATGTTCATGATGTTTTTGCTTTTAGTAAAATTACAATCAGAAATAAGGAATAAAGATTTGCTTTTGGCACTCCTCTACCCCCCTAAACAAACTCAAATAGAAAGTGTCTGCTCAAAAGAAGCAGGCAATTCTGCTCTAAAAATTGCCTGTCTCTCCAAGAACTGCATTTTTTTTAATACTGTGACTAGCACCCATTGAAAGGCTTCAAACTTTGACTAGGGCTGAAATTGGAAAAGTGAAAAAAAGACTGGCAAAGATATCATAAAAATTTGCAACCTTCAATTAAAGTGCCATCTAAAATGTAGCCTCAGCAAAACTAAAATTCAAACCTGAAAATCATTCCCATTAAAGTTATTCTCCTTCATATTCTTTTCTCTTCCCCAAGAAGAAATAAGAAATTCTTTTGTAAACATTCTAGCTTCCTGAATACATGGGTAAGTTTTGATTAAATACTTCTTTGTATCTTTAATGCAGGGATAGTTACAAGGGGTACAATTTTATTGCCCAGCTGAATAGTTAATTGTTTTGGCACCATCAATAATAGCATATATGATTGAACCTTAGGACTATATGTGTATGTGTATATGTGTGCGTGTATATACACATACATGCATATATGAGAAGTTTAGGTTAAATGGAGCTATATGTAGAGATAATTTTTTATATAAATTTATCATGTACAGATATATAAATATTGGTATCTATTTATTAACTTATATTGTTTGTACATAATCATTTACATATTGGGTCCCCACCCACTAGACTGCAAATTCCTTGATGTTAGGAACTATTTCTTACATTTCTTTGAATACTCACTCAAGTTACTGCTTAATTAATGTGTGACTGACTAACTTATTGGTTTGGGGTAGAGATGTAAGAATTCAGAGGAGAAGAAAAACAAGGGCAAGACTACTCATGGAAGAGGAAATGAAATGATATAGTTCTAGTTTCTGAAGTTTGAAGGATTTGGAGAACAGAAGATATTCTAATAAAGGGAACATAAGCCTCTGTCATGTAGCTGGGAATTTGCATGATGTTTTCAGATGATAAACTGAAAGACACTATTTGGTTCAAAAGTCATGGTAAATAGGGTTAGATAGCTAGGGTTAAGTTAGGTCATGGAGTACATTGGAAACAAAGACATGAAAGGCTTTTTAAATAATATAGTATAAAGTAGAAAAATATTTAAGTTTTATGACTAGGAAAGGCATATGATAAAAGCAACATTCTAACAGTGGCCCCAGGATAGAATGGAGAAGGAGTTGCTTTGAGTTAGTAGCAGTGGAAATGGGGATGTGTGCATGTATGTGTGTGTGTGTGTGTGTGTGTGTGTGTGTGTGTGTATGTGAGAGAGAGAGAGAGAGAGAGAGAGACTTTTCATTTGTACACTGATAAGGTAGAATAGGCAGAAGGCAATCTTATGACCAACTTACCTTTGGTGATACAGTGGAAGGAAAAGATGAGAATGTCTGAATGAATTTTAGATGATGATGATGGTGATGATGATGATGATGATGATGATGATGATGATGATAAATGATAATATAGCTGACATCTACATATAGTTCTTTAAAATTTTAAATGTTTCAGAGACAATTCTCTGAGGTATGTTGACCTGAAATAAAGAATACTACCAAAGCAGCAAAAACTAGCATCTTTAATGGAGACTAGGGAAATTGAAATTCCTGGGCCCCTACACAACATCAAAGTACTGGAGGGCCCAAGAGGGGCAGGGCTAAATCTCCTTCAACAGGGAGGTAGTACCAATGGAAATACAGCCTTGGGAAATTGTTATGTAAGTTGTTTTGAATAGCAACCCAAAGGCAGGGGGCAGCTGTGGAGTGGTAACATCTGGTCAGAACAAGGGCTTCTTTCTTTTCTTTAGCTGGTTTCAAGAGTTCTCCTTTTTAATTGATTTAGTTGCCCTCAGGAAATTCACAGCTCTGGAATCAGGCAAGGTCAATTTATAGTCAGCTAGGTACTATAGATATTACTACACCCATTTGATAAATAGAGTCTGAGGCTCAGGGAAGCTAAGTGGCCACAACTATTAACGATAGAGGCAGAGTGCCAACCCAGCATTTGCCTGAGTATTTTTAGAGTAATTTTTGCCTCTAAGTCCAGTGTGTTTTTCACTTAATCACATAGCCTTGAAAGTTAAAAGAGCATATAAGGACATTCAGTACCTAAAAGGATTTAAAG
Source organism: Phascolarctos cinereus (assembly GCF_003287225.1). Classification (NCBI taxonomy): domain Eukaryota; kingdom Metazoa; phylum Chordata; class Mammalia; order Diprotodontia; family Phascolarctidae; genus Phascolarctos; species Phascolarctos cinereus. The sequence goes on from NW_027555625.1 coordinate 100,313,096, forward strand.
CGGGCATGGGTAAAGAGGAGAAAAGGTTGGGATATCTAGGTGGTAAAGATAATCTTTTAATATTTGTAGTAATCTAAAAGTACAGAGCTGAGGCTATTTGCCAGTTTGGTGATAATTTTTAGCATTCTGGATTATGACAAGTTTCTACTCTAAATTCTCCAGCCCAACAAGCTAACATAATATTTGTCTCAACTATAATCATGAGTCTGTGAACCATCTTTACAGGGCTTTTCACCAGTGGGTTTAAAATACACATTCAGCAACCAGAAAATAGAAATTACCTTTGCCTCTTATGGCTAAAGATGGTCAACACCACACTTCGAGGGTTTAAAAAATGAAATGTATTGTCTTCTTCAACTGATATCAAGATCTCTTACAAATATTACCCTACTCTAAGTCCACAAAAATTCATGAAATGAAAATAAAAGATATAAAGAGGTAAGTAGAAAATTCATCCCCTGACACCCAAATTATTTACGATTAGAATCACTAAATCTTTGACCTCAGGGGTACTTTACAAATCATTTTTTTTGATGAGAAATCAGGTCTAGACAGTTTGAATGACATTTCAAAGATCACACACACACATACTTAGTGGCAGGGTTGGACCTAGAATTCAAGTCTCTTGACTCCTAGCCAAAGCCCTTTTCACAGTGCCACATGAAGTTTTAGAAATAATAACAAATTTCCCTAATGAGAACAGATTAGCAGTAATAGGAATCTTGCCAAATGAACACCCAGTCAAGTACTGTGGCATCTGATCACCTTGAAATTGAAATTTCCATATGTGGAATCCCTCTCTCCTCAGGAATATACAGTTTAATTTATTTGAGATATGAGACTGAAGGTTTTCTGAATAGAAAGTATGATATATCTAATGTAGTAATACTTTAATGAATTAAAATGTTAATTATTCTAATTATTTTACAGTTATAGCAACCTTCCTCTTAGGAGCTTTAGGCATTTTACCAACTTTAAAATTAAGTTAATTAGAAGTCTATAAATGAAAACTGTCCTAAAACTACACAGTATATTTTCATAAAACTCCAGGCTGGCTTATGCTCTTTTAGTTCTTCTGCATCAGCATAACTATTTTTACTTTTTGGTAATAATAGAAAAGATAATTATAGTGGTGGTGGTGATAGTGATGAGTATGCTAATTTCATCTTACAATTTCTGTAGTTTGTTAAGGCTAAAATATTTCCTTCATCATAACTGCATATGTAGGTAGTACATTAATTATTATTATGTAAGCATAATTGACTGCATTTTAAGAATGAAGAAACTTTGCCAGAATTAAATAGTTAATAAATGGAAGAATTATGACTCTAACTCAGGTTTCTGAGGTAAAAAAAAAAAATTACTGCTTTATCTATCATAGACAATTCCAAAAATAAAATTAATTCAAATTATTGCATAACTTTGAAATTATGTGTCCTTAAATAGTATTTTTCCCAAAATTATGTATCAAGAAAAATTTTAGCATTCATTTTTACAAGATTTTGAGTTCAAAAATTTTCTCCCTCTTACTCTCCCTTCCCCCATTCTAAAAATGGAAGGCAATTTGATCTGGTTTATACTTACACTATCACATAAAATGTATTTCCATATGCACCACAACTGTGGATGAAGAAACAGATTAAGAAGAGGAAAAGACACAAGAAAGAATAAAGTAAATAAAAAATATGGTTCTGCCCATATTCAGAGTCCATCAGTTCTTCATCTGGATATGGCTAGCATTGTCCTTTTTGAGTTCTTTGTTCTTATCTTAGATCATTTTGTTTCTGAGAAAAGCTAAGTCATTCATAGTTGATCATCACACAATGATGCTGTACTGTGCACAGTGTTTTCCTGGTTCTGTTTATTTCACTTTGCATCAGTTTGTATGAGTCCAGGTTTTTCTGAAATCTACCTGTTCATCATTTCTTGTTGCACAATAGTATCCCATTACATTAAAAAACCAGAGCTTGTTCAACCATTCCCTAATTGATGGACAGCATCTCAATTTCCAATATTTTGTCACAATGAATAAGGCTGCCATGAATATTTTTGCACATGTAGGTTGTTTTCCCTTTTAATGATATATTTTAGATACAGTCATGGTAATAGTATTGCTAGATCAAATGGTATGTACAGTTTGATTGCGCTTTGGGTATAGTTCCAAATTGCTCTCCAAAATGGCTGGATCAGTTTTCAACTTCACCAACAATGCATTAGTGTCCTAATTTTTGCACATCCTTTCCAACATTTATCATTTTCCTTATCATATTAGCACATCTGATTGGTGTGAGGTGGTATTTCAGAGTTATTTTAATTTTCCTTTCTCTAATAAAAAGTTATTTAGAGCCCTTCTTTATATACCTATAGATATCTTCAATTTCCTCATCTGAAAACTGCCTGTTCATTTCTTTGGCCATTTATCAATTTTGTAATTGCTTGTATTCTCATAAATTTGACTCAGTTCTCTATATATTTGAGAAATGATGCTTTTATCAGAGACACTCACTATAAAGATTGTTTCCCAGCTTCCTGCTTCCTCCTAATCATGGTTGCATTAGCTTTGTTTCTACAAAAGATTTTCAATTTAATATGATCAACATTATTTATTCTACATTTGTAATGCTTTCTACCTCTTATTTGGTCATGAATTCTTCCCCTCCACATAGATCTGACAGACTATTCTTTGCTCTTCTAATTTAATTGCTTCATCATGTATGGTATCTTTTAGCAAGATGTTGTTTCCTTCCTTATCTCTTTTAATTAGGTCTATTTTTAATTTTTACTTTTTCTAAGATCAGAATTGCTATCCCTGCTTTTTTTTTCTTTTTCCTTCATTTGCAACACAATAAATTCTTCTCCAGGCCCTTACTTTTACTCCGTGTATGTCTCTCTACTTTAAGTGAGTTTCTTTTAAGCATTTGGATTGACTCCACTATCTGCTTCCATTTCATGGGGGAGTTCATCCCATTCACATTCACAGTTATGATTACTACCTGTGTATTTCCCTCCATCCCATTCTTCCTACTTCTTTCTTTCTCCTGTCTTCTTTCTCCTTTCTCCCTTTCCTACCTCACCAGTATTTTGTTTCTATCACCTCCCCTGATCTGCCTTCCCTTCTTTCAGTCTCTACCACAACTTCTCCCTTTCCTTAATTTCCTCCCCTTCTACTTCCCTCAGGCAAGACAGATTTCTATATTCAACTGAACATGTATACTTTTCCTCTCTTTGAACCAATATTGATGAATGTAAGGTTTAAGTAATACCCATCATCCCTCCGCCCTCTGTAATAGGTCTTTCTCAACTCTTCCTTTGAGATAACTTACTCCATCCTACCTCTCACTTCCTTCTACACATTGAACCACCCTCTTTCTTATCCCTTAAATTTTTTTCTTGGTATTCCCTCAAATTCACCTTATTCTCATACCCTCTGTCTATGTATATCCCTTCTATCTGTGCCATTAGTGATAATATTTTTTGTAACAAGTATCATCTTCCTATGTAGGGATGTAAATAGTTCAGCTCTATTGATTACATTATGTCTTCCTTTCCCTTTTCACTTGTTTATGCTTTTTCTTGGATCTTGATATTTGAGGTCATATTTTTGGTTTATTTCTGGTCTTCTCTTCACGAAGGCTTGAAATCCTTCTATTTCATTGTAAGACCATTTTCTCCTTGATGTATTATTTTAATTTTACTAGGAAAGTGATTCTTGGTTGTAGTCCTAGCTCTTTTGCCCTCAAGAATATCATGTTTCATGACTTCCTATCTTTTAGTGTTGTAGCTACCAAGTCCTGTGTGATCCTGATTGTGACTCACTGATATTTGAATTGTTTCTGGCCACTTGTACTATTTTTTCCTTGATCTGATAAATTTGAAATTTTGCAACAATTTTCCTTGGAGTTTTTATTTTGGAATCACTTTCCTGAGGTGATTGGTAGATTCTTTCAATGCCTATTTTGCCCTCTGGTTTCAGTACATCAGGGCAGTTTTCCTCGATAATTTCTTGAAAGATGCTGTCCATCCCCCATTTTTGATTATGACTTTTAGGTAGTCCAAGGATTCTGATATTGTCTCTCGTGGATCTATTTTCCAGGTCAGATGTTTTTCCCATGTGGTACTTTACAATTTCTTCCATTTTTTTTTCATTCTTTTGAATTTGTTTGAGTGATTCATGATGTCTCACAGAATCATTAGCTTCCATTTCCCAATTCTAACTTTTAAGGTGTTGTTTTCCCCAATCAGTTTTTATACCTTCTTTTCCTTTTGGCCAATTGTACTCTTTAAGGAGTTATTTTCTTCAGTGGATTTTTGTATCTCCTTTTCCATTTGGCCAGTTCTATTTTCAAGCAGTTGTCCAAACTCTTGAGTGTTTTTTTTCATAATTCTCTTGCATCACTCTCATTTGTTTTCCCAAATTTTCTTCTGTGAGTTTGCTGAGGTAGGGCTTGCTGCTGACTTACTGGGATGCCTACTGTCCTAGACTCACTCCCCTTTTACCTGAGTGAGATGGACCTTTCTTGCCAATCCTCCAAATCTCCCAGATTAAAATACCACTCCACTACATCTTTTCCGCTGGCTCCACTGTTCCATGATTTGTTCTGGGGAACCATTTTATGGTTTTTTGGAGGTGAATACAGGAGAACTACATTAATGTACTGCTTACTCCACCATCTTGTCTCCCAGAAGTCTCCTTTGAAGACATTTTGTCCAGATCCTAACATAATTGTTCCACACAAATGGTCTCAGATTGTTCAGATAACTGGTCAAATCATCAGAAAAAAAAATCAAACTAGTTACCAAACTGAATACATTTCATTAAAATAGTTGAAATAAAAGCATCAGGTAGATGCAATTTAGAAAAAAAAAGATCATAATTAATGAATTAATTGAAATCACATTTTGCTACTTACTATTTCTGATATGTTTGTCTTCATTTCATCTGAATTTTTATAGGCCTCATATTTCTCATCTATAAAATAAAGATTTTATATTGGAATAGATAGTATTTTGTGCTTCAACTTCTAATAGAAAATCCTCTCTTTGGCTTTCAAAAATCTTCATGACTTGGCCCTTTCAAACCTCTTCAGTCTCCTTATATCTTATTACCCAGTACATATTCTACTATCCAGTTACCAAACATGATACTGTGTCTCCTGACTCTAATCATTTTCACTGGCCACACACCATATCTGGAATGCTTCCTTCTCACTCCATCTTCTTAGCTACACTAACTTCCTTCAAGTTTAAGATAAAGTTTCACCTTCTAAAAGAAGCCTTTCAAAGTCCTCCCTAATCTTAGTACCTTTCCTCCAAGAGTACCCCTAAATTATTCTGTATATATTTTATTGATATATATTTAAGAACACTTTGTCTTCCCAACTAGGCCATGACCTCTTTGAGAAGAAAGGACTGTTGTTGTTGTCATCGTTTTATTTCTGTCTTCTTTATTATCAATATATAATACAATGTTTGACACATAAATGCCAGTTTACTGCCTAACTGAAAATGTCCTGTGATTGCATAATATGGATGCATGGATAACCTGAAGGAATCTTGAGGTTATCTTATCCAACCTATATATGAATCATCATGGGTTTTCCACACACCTTTCACATGGTCATCCAGCCTTTTCATGTAGCCTTGAAATTAGAGGAAATGCATTACTTATTGAGGGACCACATTATAGCTTTAAATAGCTCTAATTTTAAGTAAATCATTTCTTACACCAAAATTAAACTCCATCTTTAAACTTTCACCTCAGGATCTTATATCTGTAATCTATGGATAAAGAAAACAAGTCTAATATCCCCTCTACTTAATAGTACTTCAAATATGGAAAGATAGTTATCACACCCTCCATTTTTTCTTCAAACATTTTCACTTCCTTCATCTAATCTTCACATGAAATGAAGCTGGTTCTCCATCATGTTCATTGCTTTATACTAAACACTTTTCAGTTTATTAAAGTATTTTTTTTAATGTGGAGCTAAGATTTGACATATTACTCCAAATGTGATCTTATGAGGTCAGAGAACAGTGGACCTCTCAACTCCCTCATTACAATGGGTTCTACTTTTAATATAGACAAATACCACATTAACACTATGGTTTCATCACTGTATCACACTCAAATCATTCTGAGATGCTATGATATGAAACAACAATTTTCCCTAAACACAGTTATACAGAACTTTATCTGAACACTTGAAGAGATAAAAATGGAAAATGTTTAATTTATGAGGAACAAATATTTCAAGGGGTTATTTAAATTTGGCACAATGGAACCGGAACAGAGCCCAAGAAAAACCCATGACTTATATCCCAGAATGAGAGCATATCCTCAAAATTTGTCTATGGATCCTTTCCTGGCTTGCACTTTCATTTTTAAACTAGGTGGTCAGCTTCATAGATGAAATATCACAAAAAATGCAATTTTCAAAATTGGAGATTTGGGGATAATATAATTCAATATGGTACTTTGTTCTCTTCAGTATTTTCTTCCTCCTGTTATTTGTCTCCCGTTCATTTTCTAAATACACCATAATTAAACTTCAGACAATCTACAAATAGTTTGGGGAGTGATACCTAGTAATGTGGCTACTCCTTTATTTCTTGAATGGCACAACCCTGAAATCCATTCAGTAGCAGAATGAGGCAAGTCATACTTATAAAGGTCCTAGGGAAGATAATCCTTAGGGCACAGATATAAATGTTACTTCTTGGGAGCAGGTGAAAGAAAATGCTGAAATTACATTATGTAGGAAGCATTTCTGACATTTCTTCATTTTTTTCTCTACCTTCATCATCTGAGTGACCTCTTGTATACTGGATAATAAGCTTGAATCCCTGACTCTATTCTGTTCAACATTTTTGTTTTATCAATGAAAGTATAAAAGCACAGATTTCATGTTTATCAAATATGTAAATGATGAGAAGATAAGAAGATAGATGCCATATTGACTGGAAGATTTGACTTCCAAAAGTTCATATTAGATTGAAATAAGAGACCAAATTTGATGAAATGAAATTCAAAAGATATATTAATACAAATAGGTAACATTAATATAGCAGTTGAATGGTGACAAAGCATTTAAAATACAGTATCATATTTGATCATCATAGTAATCCAATTCTTATTAATTGTTTTAGGATAAATAACTAGTAATTATTTTAGATTTTATTCAGATATTATTCAAACTCTGGTCTGTCTTTTTTTTTTATTCCAAATCTAGTATATTACCTACCATAACACATTCCTTCATAAATTTAAATGCAAAGTACTAAACTAGAATCAACTTTATAAATCAAAGCTGGTGAAATTTGATCAGAGGGTTAAATAGCCCACTTTATACCCACAAAACTCTCCTGAATATAGCATAAATTAGATTAAAATGTAATTTAGGAATGTTTAACAAAATAAATAAAAATAGGATACAATACAGATAATGTTAATTTCTAATTTTCTAAATTAATACGCTGCCCCAGGTATCTATTTCTATTTGAATTTTACACCCAGTGCTCTAGACAGTTCATATGAAAAGAATTGGAAGATTTTTACAAATTGCAATTTCAATATAACTTTTGAAAAAGAATGACTTCATGGTGAAGGAGCATAGTGAAAACAATTTATTGCAAAATATTTATAGAAACAGAGTGCAGAAGGAAAGATACCACTGGTAATGTCACATCTCAAACAATTTCTTTAGGACTGGGTGCCACATTTTAAGGTAAATATTGTCAAGTTTCAGGGATTTTATTCTACTTTTTAAAAAAAATAATTAATTTGCTTTCTTTTTTAGTTTTCAACATTCACTTCCACAAGATTTTGAGCTCCAAATTTTCTCCCCATCTCTCCCCTCTCCCCACCCCAAGAAAGTGGTCATTCTGAATACTCCTTCCCCCAATCTGCCCTCTCTTCTATCACCCCCCTCTTCTCTTATCCCTTTCCCCTTCTGTTTTCCTGTAGGGCAGGATAGATTTCTATATCCCATTGCCTGTATATCTTATTTCCCAGTTGCATGTAAAAACTGATTTTAACATTTATTTTTTAAAATTTTGAGTTCCAAATTCTTTTCCTTCCTCATTCATCACCCACCCTCATTGAGGAGGCAAGCAACTTGATATGGGTTATATATGTGTAGTTGCGCAAAAAACTTCCATAATAGTCATGTTGTTGAAAACTAACTATATTTCCCTCCATCTATCCTGCTCCCTTTATTCTATTCTCTGGTATTCTACTTTACTAACATTATATTAGTTTAGAAGCATTGTTTTAAAGTGCATTGGGTAGCTAAGTTTATATTGATGCAGAGCTACTCAAACATATTAGAAAGGCAAAGAGACAGTGACAATTATAGAGGAGAAAAAATGGAAAGAATTCAAGGTTTTGAGATTTGATTGAGGAAGAAACCTTGGTGAGGGTGATGCTGGGGTGGGGGGAGGCAGTGGATTATGATAGATAAGCTTGAGAACTAATTGTGTGTAACTGAATAAATTTGCTTTATATACTTATAGCATATATTTAATAAACATATACTTAATACACTTTATATGCTATTATACTTAGTATACTTAACATGGTAATATGGTTTATATGCTAATATGCTTAATATTTTATTTTATATACTAATAAATAATATCCTTATATACTTTATATATTAATATATATGCTTGACATACTTTATGTACTAATACACCATATATGCTGTATATATTAATATACTTTATATACTAATATACCCTAAACACTAATGTATTTTATATACTTAAAGGACCATTGTGTATAAGTGATGAGATTTGTTTTGTTTAGGCATAGAGAAAAATTTTAGGGAAAAATTAAAGGCAGTTCTAGAGAAGAACATTTTGTGTCAATATAACGGAAGACTTCCTAAGGCTTAGTGTTGTCCAAAATGTAATTGGCTACTTCAGGATGTAGTTAATTCATGATGGTAGTAATGGGATCATAGAGTTAGAGGTAGATTAAGTTTAGTTGTCATGTATTCCAAGCCCTCTTAGTTTGTAGATGAGGGAACTAAGGGCTAGTTATACAGTTACTTGACTAAAATGATTTAGGGAGGAAGTGGCAGAGCAAGACATGAAACTCATGTTGAGCTCAACACTCTTTCCATTGCACTGTTTGGGTTGAAATGGCTGAATTTTGAGGGCTGTTCCATATCTGAGGTTCAATTGTGTTAACTCTTTGTCTATTGAATTACTATCCATCCCCTATATTTCAACTCAAATGCCACCTTCTCTCGGAAACCTTACTTGATTAACTTCCCTATTGGATTTATGCTAACAACTTATTCTTTGTCTTTCCAATATATTCACAATGTAATGCTCCATACTAGATTCTAAACTCTAAAAACAAAACTATGTTTCAGTTAGTATTTGGATGTCCTCCCTATTCAGTGAGTTTGTTGTTATTCAGTCATTTCAGTTGTGTACAACTCTTCAGGAACCTGTTCAGGATTTTCTTGGTGAAGATATTAGAGTGGTTTTCCATTTCCTTCTCCACCTCATTTTACCAATGAGGAAACTGAGTAAACAGAGGGTTAAGTCATCTGCTTAAGTTCACACAGCTAGTAATTATTTAAGGTCAAATTTGAAGTCAGGTCCTCCTAACTCCAGGCCCAGAACTCTAACCACTAGATAGAATTTACTAAATCATTGTGCTTGTTGAAACTAGTTGGATTGATTTTATTTTTTCAATGAGATAATGAGCTAATTGTACTTTTGGAAGAGTTGAAATTTCTCCCTATATGTTACATTGTTTGAAAAAAAAAGGAAAATCACATTTTTGTCCATTTTAATATTATGGCTTTAAGACAGTATCTATACAATGTCAAAACATCTGAAAGACCATAAAAAAACTACATGCTTATTTTTGTTTTTATTTTTGCTTTTATTTAATCATTTTTATGTGATTCATTTCCAAATATTTTTTAAGAACTGACTTATCTTTCATTTTTCACTGTGATGCTTTGATCTCATGTCCCTAGATTCACAGAGGGCTGCTCATGTATCTATTTTTACCTTCTTTGAGAATATCTGACTCATGGCCAAATACACATTGCTGCTTAATAAATATTAAGTGGTCATGATGATGAGAGAGAAAAACACAAGAAAAAAAGGATTAAAATCCATTGGCCAGCTCTGTAGAAATTAAACATATATTTAAAGATTGAAAACACTCTTTTTCTTCCAACCATGAATTTTATAGTATAAAAATCACAGTTCTCATAGCATAATTATAAATTGCATCTTCACAATCCTGTCAATGGCAACACACAAAACAATTTGCTTGAATTTGGTTTCTAATTCCATGTGTAGAAAATGGACTAAAAATGTGACAAACTAAAGTTTCAGTGTGTGGTCTCCTAAGGTGAACTAATCAATTATTTCTCTCCAGACCTCTCTCGAATCACATGTCCAAAGTCAACTGGGAACCAGTCCACTTTCAGATGTTAGCCTAATAGCCTAATGAATCATTCCCTGCCTTTCTGAACTTGGACATCTCTTAACTTTTCTTATTTTTTTAGAGACATTATGATTCTCAAACTTGTAACACATCAGGAAAAATTGTCAGGTTGCATCTTGTTTTCTTTGGTTCACATTGATGATTCACGTTGCTTTTCTCCTTTGTATTAAGCATGCATAGATCAGGGTACTCATAGTCAGATTTCTATATAGTTAACTTTTAGTCTCTTTTGATTATGGTTGAAGATATATGTTCATATTATCTGTTTAATTGAAATTGAGAAGAATGCAAGATCTTTGAAAGCAGGAACTATTTTTTTTCAAGTTTGCCTTCATATCACTGGGGCCTGGTATCTTGATTGGCCATGATAAATTAAAGAATTGGAATTCCACTCTTCAAAAATTGAAAGAAAAGTGTTTCAACTCTGAATTGTTCATTTAAATGTGGTTTATGGCCAGGGTTTTTAATTTGAATGATCAGAGAGTTAATGTAACTGTCCACATCCCTTGACAATCTCTTCCTCCCTGAAGGGACTGTGGTTATATCAAGGTTTGTATTCCTTCTACCACAGCAGATTAGAATCCATCAGGGCTTTTTCTCATTCATTGCAATAGCTGCCCTTTTTTTTTGCCTATGTCCTCACATAAATTATGCCACAAAAAATACTGACTTTGTATTCAAGAAGGATAGATTGGTTGAGACTTAAATAATTCAAGCATTTGATGCCTCAATGGACTTGTAAAAATCAGGGTAAGGTATTGTAAAGACCTCCATCAGAGGTGATCACCACTCATCCAGAGTTATACATCCTCTATAATTCTCATCCATAACCTTCCATAAATTCTAAATAGAGTATTTACCCAAAGCAGTGGATCCTTCCTCTACAGCTTTGACTATTTGGTGTGTGTTAAGATTAAGCAGGGAAGTCTTTTTTTTTCTATTGGACTAGGGTCCTCTCTCTGGAAGTAGATAAATTTTGTGATGCTTTGTAGTGGGTTGGCCTCTTACTTAATGCCATATGCAAATAGAGGATACAATATATTCATAAAATTCTACAATTATCTTGGGGTGGGGAGAAAAGAAGGATGTATTTTTCAGAGTTGTGTTGTTATATATGTTTAAAATTTAAATAAATGTTTAAGGACTAAATTTAAATTTAAATAAAAGTTAAGGATCAAATTTTAAGTAATTCATAAGTTTATATTTGAAATGTAGACTTAGTATGAGGCAGTATGGTCTATAATAAGAGGTTATAAGGTACATGGGCACAGTGCTGACCTTGTACTCTTTGAAAGTCATTTACTCTCTTTGTACTTCAGTTTAACTATCCAAAAAATAGAAAAAAAGAAATGAGGAAATCTGTCTAACCTGCTTCCCCAGATTTTTTTATAGTAGAATAATTACCATGAAAGAAGAAGCAGCCACATCAAATATTGGAAAGAATCAAAAAAAAATGAGGATCACAATTTCAGAAAATATGGAGATCATGGGGAAGTTAAAATGACTTGCATAAAATATGTGATCGAATTTCTGCCAGGGACAAGAGGCTTGACTAGGTTGATAGACTGATTTCCCTTGTTCAAAAGGAGTTAATGATTTTTGAGGAATACATCTATATTCTCCAGTTTGTTTTTACATTGAAGTATTTCTTCCAGTGTTTTTTTAGAGGGATATTTCATTCTCTGACAGAAAGAAGACCAAATGATGTAGAGAAAAAGAGACAAATAATCCTTCCTGGAAGAAATTTAAAGGAAAGTTAAGTATGACACAGAGAAGAAAGAGAAAACTACTGAATATGTAGAACTCCATACTAAATATGAGACTATGTCTAAAGAGAAAGGAACCATATCTTTAGAGGAGGAAATAGCTATTTTCCACACAAGGAAGGATGCTCTTTATTTTGATGGGTACCATTAGATGATCATTTCCTATCACTGAAATTTATTGAAGATAAGAACTCTAGAATGTAAAAGAGATATTTTGGAAGGAAGACATAGTTAAAGATGTTACCATCTCAAAAATTAGTTTTAAATTTATAGACCATGGCTTCAAATATAAGAATAGTGGGTCAGTATGGAGCACATCTAATATAGGCTTATAAAAAATGTTTTTGCCTGAAGTTTTATGCTTCTAATAAAATGAGTGTCAAAGTGAAAGAGAAGAGCGGGGAAATGAAGAAGGGGAAATACAGCCTATATACCTACAAATTAGTGCATAAAATGCTAATAATATTGGAAGAAAAATAAGAGAGACAGCCAAAAAATCAGAAGGAAAATAAATCTAAGAAGGGAGTAAGCAACAAAACTCTTGGCTTCAGATGTCTGCATACAATACACACAGTATAAAAGCATGGTGGACTAGATATCTTAAAGCAAAGAGATGAATGTGATGTAGAATAGCAGTTATGGCTAGAAAATGGTTCTGGAAACTTCTATTACTCAAAAAGAATAGAAGAGGTAAATGGCAGGGGAGGAATTTCTATGTTTCTTTGACAAGGAGAAAGATGTTTGGATAGGAAATGATAGGAAAAGATAAAAGGCAAAGGGAGTGGATGGATAAATCCAAAATAAGCAGAGAGTTCTGAGCATATCTAGCTGCCCTCAATATGTTTAAGTCCTGAGGCTCAGGTGAACTATAGCAATAGTTAAAGTATCACCAAGTGTGATAGTTGAGTCATTGTACTTGAGCTTGAAGAATTTTGGGAATGGGAAAGGTGGTGCAGAACTGGAGAAGTATTCATTTTATATGACTTCCAAAACAGAGAACAAAGTGAAATTGAGAAAATATAGACTAGTTAGCTTGACTTGGATTCCTGGTAAAAATCTAGAGCATATTATTAAGGAACGGTTTTGTTGTTGTTCAGTCATTTCAGTCATATATGACTCTTTGAAAGTTCTACACTGTAATCTAAAAAAATATTTTCAGGCTCAGATTCTGGTCTGAATCTAAGAAGATAAAACTTTATGGGGGTAAATGTAAAGGCTTAATTTTGGTTCCAAAAGTTTACTTTATAAATATTAGGCACAGAGAATTTGCCTAGATAAAAAAATTCCCTGTCATTTTTACAAGGTCAATATGAATCAACAAATAATGTTACATGACAGCACCATCCCCCTAAAAATAAACATAAGAAATCTAATGAGAACTTAGAATGCAATGAGAGGCACACAGTTCCAGACTATAACAGGTATGAGTCCCGTAGTAATCTGCCCTAAACAAAGGCCAACAAGAACACTGTTTTAGAATGACATTGATAGGTTGGAGACCATGTAAGGAAATAAAAAATCAGGGAGCAGAAGCTCAAGAACTTGTTGCATGTAGATCCACAGTAGAAAATGGAGATGTTCAGCTTGGAAAAGAAATGACTTTGGGTGAGAGGTTCATGGTGGCCCTTTCAGGTATTTGAAGTATTTCTATGAAAAGCGGGTTAGATTTTCCCTGTTTGACCCCAGAGAGCAGGACTATGAGCACTAAGGGTTGCTTGCTTATTTGTTTGTTTGTTATTTTGGTGGCATTCCTTCAGTTGAAGAAATAGGCTACCTTAGAATCTACTGGATCCCTCTTCACAACAGAGGTCTTCAAAGGAAAGTAACTTGTTAGATATATTTTAGTGGACTCATGTTCATATGTGGCTTTAAATGGTCTCCAATGACCTTTTGAATTTGAGATTGTATAAAATACATATACAAACATGTTGAGTTTTGAGCCATAACATTCTTGGTATTAGAAGATACCTTCAATTTCACATAGATCTACCTCTTGCCTAATGCAGGAACTTGCATAATGTATTTCAAAAATGGTCTTCTTGGGCAGCTAGGTGGCATAGTGGATAGAGCACTGGCCCTGAAGTCAGGAGGACCTGAGTTCAAATCCGGCCTCAGCCCAAACACTTGACACTCACTAGCTGTGTGACAGTGGGAAAGTCACTTAATCCCAATTGCCTAAAACAAAAAAAAAAATGGCTTTCTTGCTTTTGTTTAATTATGTCTGGTGAGTTAGAGCTCACCACTTCAAACCTATGAGGGATAAATGAAAAAAAAATAAGGGTGTTCAGTCTTGATGTGAGAAAGGAGAGAGATATGAATTCATACATTTAGTTCAATGAAAAGAGATTTATAAAAATTATAAGTGTTCCTAGATTAAAAAACAACTTCCATTTGAATATAGTTGTGCTGATAATAGAGGTGAGATGCTCTAAGGAGCATTTTCACTAGTCCTTCTCCTTTCCCTCCAGGCACGGACAAAAGGTAATATTCCCTTAGAGTGTGCCAGCACACTTAGTCCAAGATTCAAGTATGTTTATACACAGAAAGCTGATATCTTTCAATCTGGTATTACTTCTAATTGTTAGAAATCTCTTAATATTGAAGAAAGTACATGAGTACATTTTGTCTTCTCAGCCTTCTTTGGTCAAAACTATGAACCCCTATTTTTTTCTCACCCACTGCTTTTGAGATCCTCTTCCACACAGACAATCTTCTTCCAACTCTAGCTCATATATGTCCCTTTTAAAATGTGATCATGTCAATAAATCATTGTAAACACATATTAACTTTTTATTATGGCAAGTAAATCAAAAACAATCATTTTGGTTTTCAAGGAGCTTATACATTTTAAAGGAGGAAATTACATATTTATAACTTGGACAAAATGATATATATGAACTAGTTAGAAGATAATATTGAAAGGGAAGGCACTAACAATAAGAAACTAGGAAAGGCCCCTTGAAGAATGTGGACTTTACTTTGAATCTCTAATAATCTATGAAAACTAAGAGGTGGAAGTGAAGAGAGTGAGAATTCTAGGCATGGAGGACAACCAGGGAAAAGTTAAAAGGGGGAAATGGATTCTCATATGAGAGAAGTAGCAAGAAAGAGATTGCATTTTGATCATAGAGTGAAAGGAGGGGATTAAAGTATAAGAAAAAGTAGGGAAGAACATAGTCATAAAGAGTTTTAAGTGTCTGATGCAAAATAATATTTGTTTCTGGAAATATGAGGTACTCGCAGAAGTTTGTTGAGTATAAGATGACATGATCAGACCCATTATTTAGGAAAAACCAATCAGGCAGCCAAGTGGAGTATGGATTGGAGTGGCCAAAATTTTTTTGACCAATAGAGAAGATTGAGATTATTGTAATATAATATGCATGCTCTGGCCCTACTCTCTTACCTCTAAGAAGGCTATACTCCCCCCACTTTCAGGAAGGAGTGGCCTGAAGAGTTTGTACATTGTCATTTTTCTCTGTCATTAGTTTGACCCTCCCTACCAGCTATTTCTCCTTCATTTTTAGGGGTAGCTACCCAGTGGGTAGAAGCCATGTTTCATTTAACCACATAATATCAGGTTGTTTTTTTACAAAGGATATTTACTTCAACAATATAGCAAGAACAAATATACAAACATTTCTCCTAATATCTTTGGGCACAGTTCCTCCTATACAGTCTTAGTCTCTAGGGATTTTTTTTTTAGGTGGGGTTAAGGGATATAGATAAAGCTCATATTTTATTTCCTATGCAGCACTGGTCTCACCAAGTTCATTTCCAGATGTGGCATGATTAAGGAGTTAGTCCTTCCACTGGGCTGGAGCCTGAAAGGTTAATTCCAAAAATCACACCTTGATCCTCTCATCATCTATGCAGAACTTGCAATAACACCAACCATGAATTCTAACTCTTAGGCTATTTCTCCTAAGCAAGTCAGAGATTCTACTCACTACACCTAGAACAGAAAAGAATGAATGAACAGACCAAAGCCAGAGTCCAATTTCTTGAGTGGCATGTGGCCTCAGAAAAGAAGAACTTGTAGCCCTTTAGAGCATATTTTAACTGGATACAGTGAATCCCTATGGTCCATTTGATGTGACTGCAGTCAAGTTAATTCTGACTTTTTTTTTGAAGTCACTTAAAGTTCCAGTGATGCAGGCAATTAAAAAACAACCTCCACCCCCCCAAAAAAAAACCTCCTAGAAAATGTGACCAGCCACACAAAAACAATTCTAGAATGTCCACACGTGCTCCACAGACTCTACATAGTTCTTTCCCTACAAGATACCATGATCCTATGAGCCATGTAAGTAGCATCCTCAATTGAGAGAAATGCTATCTGAGCAAGCTGATGTGATCTGCACATGCATCAAATCCACACTGCAGTAGGATTCCAATATGTAATAGACCTTAGAGGTTATATATACCATCCCTCCGATTTTATAGATATGACATTGAAGCCCTGAGAGTGAAGGTGACTTGACCAATGGTGCTAAACAACAGAATATGGCTCCAAACTTAGATCCTGACTTCAACCCAATGTTTTCTATTGTTCTACATACTGACCTTCTTAGAGTTTGTCATATGAAATACTTCACCTCCCCTCTTCCATGCCTTTGAATTGGCCGACCCCCATATTTGTAATTTAGTACCTTCTTTCTAATTGCCTTTCAAGGGTCAGATCAAATTCTACCTCTTGCAGAAAGTGTTTCATAATAGCCCTCTTGCTATGAAGAGGGATGCGTGCGCGCACACACACACACACACACACACACACACACACACACACACAATAACCTTATATCATTTTAGTAAATACCTGCGTATAAACATGTTGTCTTTCTAGTCTATGTTGTAAGTACCTTAATAGCAGGAACTCCTCCATGTTTTCCCTTATGTATTCAGTGCCTAGAATAATGCCAGGCATATTTGAGGCATTTAATCTAAGCTTGATTGATTCTGCTGTTCCATAATGTTCTTCTACTAACACATAAGCTCCCATTAGTTTTGGGAGTGGTAGGTCTTAAGTTAACTCATGCTGTACTTGTAACCAATTAAAACCCCTAACTTTGAGTACGCGCACTTTAATATGAATCCATGTTTAGGAAGGTCTTCCTCATACTGTGCACAAACAGGTAGGGGTTTTTTTTTGTTTATACTTAATGCAATATCTTACACTTTACATTTATCCCATATTTACTGGTAGATTTAATCTGGGAAATGTAGCCCAAAACAATTCTATCTTGTCACTTTTAAACTTCTTATTTTGGTAGGAAAAAAAAACATTTGCACAAATTCCAAGTAGGCACTAATGGTCTAGAGTGTTCTCTTTAATTGAATTGTACCTGGTCAAAATGTGCTGCTGTTTCTGCATAAGTATGGGCCCATCAGGGCAATCCATCATTGTCATGTGAAAGTCTAAATGCCTTATGCAGCTGGCATATCAAAACAGGATCCAAGAAGGAGCACTTTGAAAGTTGTTTATCTCTCTATTCCAGGCTCATTGACCTGACCCCCTTGTCTTAGAAATCTCTCAAGTCTAAAAGGAGGTAAACAAGTAAAACCAGGTGTAAAATGTTTCTGACACATTCTTTGTCTTATGTGTCTTCACAAGTTTGGAAGACTTTACAGTCTTCTATATGGGTGGCAGCCATTGGCTTTACAGATGTACAGAGATGTACGTCACTCAATGTCCAAAATTATAGGATGAAGCAGGTAGAGAAGTCAGATTAACCATTTGTCCAATTTTTTACACAAATCTAAACTGAATTTAATTTATCTATAGTAAAAGACCATTATAATTTAAAATTACACAAAGTAAAAATATCCTAAGCTGAAAGACTTATAAGTTTTCTCTGTTAATGAATTGTCATTTTATAAAGCTTATTAACATCCCTAAGGACTAATTTTTACTATCGTTATCAATTCTATAGCTACATTGACTTAGCATCTATTATGTTGATCCTTGAATCCTGTACTTTTTAATTAGATTGCATTACAGTAAACAAGTATTCACTGAACATCTGATAGGTACTAGGCATGAGGAAAACAATGACAAAAATGTCATGATCCCAGCCCTGATGGAATTTTCCTTCTATTGGAGGGGTACAATGTATTCATATGAAAGTAGATATAAAAATATAAAACTAATATCTAAAACAGACCCCTGAACAACCTGCAGCCCATTAAAGGATTATGAGTAGCCCACAAAAAGTCCTCTATTTTTGTAAGCTGTCCAAAATCATTAGCAGGCCATAGGTTGTGCAGTCCTGACCTAATGTAATTTTTTAGGGGGGAGGCAGTACAGTTAAGTAATCTGGAAAAGCCTCTTGAAAGATATAAAATTTGAGTTGAATCTTGAAGGCAAATAAGGATAAAATAGCAGAGGTAAAGAGAGAGAATGTTCCAGGAGTAAAGAATAATGGGCAAAGGTATGTAGATGGAACATGAGATGTTAGGTTTGTGGAATTCAGTTCAATTTAGTTGAATTAGAAAAACATTTATATGGCATCTCTTATATGAAAGAACTGTGATACATGATAGGAATAAAAAAGACAAAACAGAAACACTCCAAAATAACAAATAGTTCATTTTGTTTGGAAAATATATTAAATCAAAGTAATGACAAAAAAGTCTCCAAAGGTTAGCTGGGTCATCACTGTGAAAGGCTTTAAACAATAAGACAAGAACAATTTTATTGTATTTTAAAAAATATAGGAGTCACTTAATTTTTTTTAATAAAAAGAATAACATATCAAGACTGTGCTTTGATAAAAAAAATTTTTTTGCAGCTGTATGGAAGAGTCTAAAGGGAGAATCTGCCCATTGGAAATTGGACTAGATGACCTATAAGGTATAGCTCTAAATTTATGATCCTATGAATTTCTTACAATAAGTTTTTTTTTGGCTAGGCAATGGGGTTGAGATTTGTCCAGAGTCACACAGTAAGTGTTATGTGTCTGAGGCTGGATTTGAACTCAGGGCCTCCTGAATCCAGGACCAGTGCTCTATCCACTGTACCACCTGGCTGCCCTTACGATAATCTTAATGAGTGAGAGGTGATGAAGATCTGAATTAGAGGTAATGGCCATACTCATGGAGAGTAGGGGATGTAAGATGTTGTGAATGTAGAAGTCAAAAGATTTTATAACTGCTTGGATATCAGGCAGGATTAGAGAGAGTGAAGATTCAAGAGTAACTCTGAGATGTTAGTGCAGGTGGCTGGAAGGATGGAAGTTCCCTCAAAAAGTATTGCTGCTTATTCACTTCCACAAATGTTTGTGACCCCTTTTGAGGTTTTCTTGGCAAAAATACTGGAGTGATTTGCCATTTCTGTCTCCAGCTCATTTTGATATTGTTAGACATTTTAGTCATGTCTAACTCTTCATGACCTCATTTGGAATTTTATTGGCAAAGATATACAGAGTGGTGTGCCATTTCCTTCTCCAGCTCACTTTATAGAAAAGGAGCTCAAGGAAACAGCATTAAGTGACTTGCCCAGGGTCACACAGCTAGTAAATGTTTGATGCCAGGTTTGAATTCAGGTGTTCCTGACTCTAGGCCCAGCATTCCATCTGGTGATTCACCTAGCTGCCCCTTCAACAAAAATGGAACTGTGAAAGAGGGGCAGGTTGAGAGGTGAAGATAATGGGTTCCAGTTTTGAAATGTTAACTTTTTATGATGCTTTTGACATTTTCAGGTGGATATACAGCAGGAAATTTTTGATGAGGCACTAGAAATCAGGAGTATCCAGATTTTCAAGAAATTAAGGTATTTTGTGATATTAATGTCTATATCAAATGAGGCATTAAGTGAATGTATATGCATATATACATATACATCCATATATACACACGTGTATGTATACACATACACATATCGAAGCTTTTTGTACTGTCATAGAGGAAGTCCACAGCATACATATGTAGAACACACTCCATATATCTGCCAAGAAAATTTCAAATGGAGTCATGAAGAGTCAGACATGATTGAAATAACTCAAGAACAACAAAATGAGCTAGAGAGAGAAATGTACGCATAATGTGTGTTCACTATGTGTCTACATATACATATCTACATGTACATAGATATATGTGTGCATACATGCATATATGTGTATTATTTTAATCTTTTTATTTATCCCCTTTTCAGTCATCCAAATTGTCTTTAACTGAAAATACTATTTAACTGTCTCCTCATATATTCTTCATAGAATGACAGTTAATCTATGACTTATTAAACTTCTATTGGCTCTTAAAGATAAAACAGTTTCTACAGTCCCTGTAGAAAAACTCTTTAAGATGGTGTTATATAAATAAAAAAACAAAATAGCGTAGTCTCCAGGAATCAAAATTAGGGGTCACAAAAGTGGAAATGGAAAAATGTTTTCTTGGCATAAATAGACCAAAGTTTTTTCATACAATGAAATGTATGAAAAAAGCAGTATAAAAATGGATAATCACATAGATGTATGACCAAAAATGAGTATTAGTCATGTAATATTACCAAGGGATAACAGGATTATCAGGATGATTCATAGCTACACAGGGAATTTCAAGAGATCCAGAGTTAAGTTCCTACTATGTGGATCCTTTTAGAGTATTTATGGGAAGAGGTGAATTAGAGGTAAATGGTATGGTCACGTATGGGTTGCCATTTATACCACTAGTGAAAGTACTCATATGGAAGAAACCACAGGTTTATAGGTGTATGTGGATAATTTCAAATAATTGATATTTTTACAGTGATTCCCTTTTTTTTAATCCTCACAGCAACACTGCAAATCATGTAGAAAAGGATAATTTAACTTTGGATAAGTTATTGAGCTTGTAATTTTTCTTATTATTCTTTTCACTTTGTCTCTTTTCTTTTGTGGAATGAAGGTTACTTTGATCAGTCTTATTCCTTGAAGGAAATGTGATAATTGGAAAACATAATAAGAAAGAATGTATTTTAAGGGAAATTTTCATAAAACATTGGCAGTGAATAAATCATCAAGAAAGATCCTTTGAGAAGTAAATAGTTCCTATAGTCAAACCACTGATAGTTCTAGAACTGATGTTTCTTTAGAAACAAACAAAAACCATTCTTCAGGGAACATGTTCTGAACATCTTTTCTAAAGCAGAAAAGACTTCATGTTCCCACTTTATTTCCTTCTGAACCTGATGTTATGGCAGGAAGATTGTCAAATAAAATTTTCCATGTTTGGCCTTAGCTGATTAACCACCATGTGTATTTTTCTTATTCTGCCATCCAATTAATAATATATTGAACCCAAGCATTTGCAACACTTACAGTAGCATTTCAACCTTTTGAGGTCCACCCCATGAGACCTGATTAATAATTCACAAAGACATGCTAAATAATGAATGCTTCTGCCAGTGGTTCTGTCACATCATCTGGTCCAGGCTGTTCCTTAGACATGGCCTTGTTTGTTGTACACAAATGCTATTGGCAGAAATCCACAGGAAAACATGCATCTGCCAATCAAGCCCTGGACAGTGGGGGATGCATGCTGATAGATGTATAGTGTGACTTCAATTCCTCAAAATATGAAACTCCCTGATGTATATGTCCTGAAAGAGAGGGTGCTAAGCAGAAAATTAAACTTAAATAAAAATGAATTAAATGTACAACCTTGGTTGTAAAACAGGAGTGGAGGACAAATGAAATTGAAAAAGGAAAGAGAAGATGGAGCTGACAAGCAACTGAGATCAAGGAAGAATTCATATAGCACAATATTGCCATAAGTAATCAGACCTACAGAGATAGCACAAATTCATTCAAAACACTGTAATTGTTTAGATGCTGCCTGTGGCACAGTGTATAGAGTGCTTGGCCTAGAGTTCAGAAGACATGAATTCAAATCTGCCATCAGACAATTTCTATCTATATAACCCTGAGCAAGTCACTTAAATTCTGTTCTCATTTCCCTCAATTGTAAAATAGGGATAATACCACTTACCTTGAAACACTGTAGTGAGGAACGAAAGTGATAATATATTTCAAAACAATTAACACAATGCCTGTGCCATAATATGAGCTATATGAAAGTCCATTACTATACATACATAAATACATATTATACACACACATATGTATATGTATGCTTGGTAAATACTCTAAACCATCCATGCTTGCTGGGGCCTGTTAGAGCTTCAACTCTTTTATTATAAACCTCAAGAACCAGAGATAATCCTTTCTGACAGAATAAAAACTCCCCAAGGACAAGGAAAAAAAAAACAAAACTCTTGTTGTTGTATTTCCAGTTCCTAATATGCCTTCATCTTGGTTAGAACTGAATAGATATTTATCTAATTAAATAATGAAGTATCTGAATAAGAATTTTTCTGAGGATATAGAGGATTATCAGAATATGTAATTGTATAATTCAAGCTAAATTAAAATTGTTATTTGATTTTTGTAAGGCCTTGCTTTTATTTATTTTTTGCATTGATTGATTTCAGGCTACCCCTCAAGTCTTCTGATTTGTTCCATCTAACTAAGGGACTTGAGAAGTTGCTTAAATCATATTATTAAAGGACAATGTAGTTAATGTGAGCACAAATTTTGCCAGGCAAATATCTTTGTGGAGACTAAGAAGGTTTCATTCTTTTACCTAGACCATGTGAGACTCATATCTCTATCAGTGGTCGTATTTTACCCTCAGCAGTTCCAGGTCTCAGTTTCTGAGAGAAGATTTTGCTAGTTCAGGTTCCCATTATCAATTTTCTTTAGGTGGCTCTTGGGACCAAAAAATATTTCAGTGTGTTTGTTTTCAGTTTCTCTGTAGAAATCCTAAAGTATAATGGCAGAAATAAGGATAAAAAATTTGAATAAGGTTCAGTAGAGGTCCAAAAAGAAGCAGAGAAGAATAAAATTAAAATTTTAGGAAGCTGATCACAATTATGGTATGGAAATATAGCATTGTTTTGCAAGAATTCAACTATCCAGATATCTGGTATCACTTTATTCACAATAAAAGCAGAGCTGCTGATAAATTTTAAAGCTCATTTAAAGGTAATTTTATCCATCAAAAGTTATAGCAAACATCAAGGAACTGCTGCTCTATCAGATTCTGAACAAGAAAGAGAAAAGTGTAGTTGAAATAGGAAGGACAGGAAGCTTTAAACAGGTATTCATTTAATTACAGTGTTCATGATAGTAAAGCAGAGAAAAGCTAGGACTCATTCTTCTTAGATTTCAAGAGTATAGTTTTCTAGTGATTCAGAGAGTGGATAGGTAGAACACAAGGGTCTAATATTTTGAAAAACAAGTCAGTCCAGGAAAGATGGGAGGGTCTCAAGACAGGACTTCATGAAATGAATTAACAAACTACTCTAGGAAAGAGGGGAAATTGGGCTATTTTAAGAGATTAATATCCATTATAAGCAACTAATTATAAATTGCAGGTTTTTTAATGACATGCAATGAAGATAGAAGCAAAGACAACCGAGATGGCATAGAAAAGTATAGTCAGATCTTGTATGAATTATGTCAAGAATGCTAAATGTCAAAATAAGCTGAGGCTAGAAATGTATAGGGACAGCCAGTTGGTATAGTGATAGAGTAGCAAGCCTGGAATCAGGAAGACTTATCTTCCTGAGTTAAAATTTGGCTTCAGACATTTAGTAGCTGTATGACCTTGGGTAGGTCACTTAACCTTGTTTGCTTCAGTTTCCTTATCTGTAAGATGAGATGGTGAAGGAAATGGCAAACCACTCCAGTATCTCTGTCAATAAAACCCCAAATGGGGTCATAAAGACCTGGACATCACTAAAAATTTACCGTACAACACAAGAAATGCATAAGGACAAAAAAGTTTTGTT
The DNA here is from genome assembly GCF_003287225.1 of Phascolarctos cinereus. Classification (NCBI taxonomy): domain Eukaryota; kingdom Metazoa; phylum Chordata; class Mammalia; order Diprotodontia; family Phascolarctidae; genus Phascolarctos; species Phascolarctos cinereus. The sequence continues at coordinate 100,337,172 of NW_027555625.1, forward strand.
TTTTTGTTTTTGTTTTTGTTTTTTTAAGATGTGTTGGAGTCAATAAAAAGAATCAAAGATGATTTAGCAGCATGCCTAGTCATTGATAGACTGATGATAAATATTGACTAAGAAGAGTCTGAAGTATTCAACTCTCATTTTGTTTCATTACTTCTGAGGAGATGTTTAGGTTGGGAAAGAGAGCAAAGAGTGCCAGGAAGTGAAAATCCAAGATAATGAAGGGAGTAGATAGCTCTGAATAAATGGTGAATTACATTCTACAACCTAGAAAGAAATGGAAAAGGTAATAGTGGATGTATTTTTAATGATCTTTCAAAGATTGTGAAGAACAACATTAGGTAAGCCATGTTCAAAAAGGGAAGTAGCTATTCCATAAACTCAGAACCAATGATTCTGACTTCTGCTTCTGACAAAATTCCATAATGCATTTTTATTTTTTTATTGTGAACTAGGATAAATGTTTCTTCATACAGAAAGGCCATAAAATGATGATGGTTCAAAAACCTGCAAATCTGCTACCCACTGTTCCTTTAAAATTTAATGTAGTTGTAATAAAATTATCTTGCTTGTCTGTGTCCCCTTCTGCAATCCAACTTGGGTGTAACTTGTGTATCTTAGATTGTTTCAGTGAAAGTCTTTTCTTTCAATTCTTCCATTTATTTAACTCACTATAATACTTCCCATATCTCCATGCTCCCAAGTGGAAGTCCTCTCTTTTAATAAAAGCATAGTCAAACAAATCAAATTTATGTTTTTTATGGGTGAGTTTGGATATATATATATGTCTTAATTTCTTAGGTTTTTCAATTTCTTTTCTTAAAATGCATTACTAAAAGGAAGATATGAAAGCCCTAAGAAATGGAATTAAGAGCAGTAAGAGTCAAAATAATTTCAAGAACAGAGCATAGCAGACTAATTCATTTTCATGATCAACAAGGTGACCAGATATAAATCATTTGAATGTTGTAAGAATTATATACTAAGATTTCTGGGAAAACATCAATTCCTTCAGTCTTTGTTGATGCAATGGAACATTATGGTTTATATTATGGTACTGTATCCTGAAAGCACTAAATTATTTTTGTATCATCTGAGGAAGAAATGGTCAAAGAGACCAACGAAGAAAGAGCTGAACTGAATAAGGAGAAAAAATTGTGAATTGGATACCTTTGAATTCTGATGAAAGAGATAATCTGAATTTTGGAGGGAGAAATTTGGGACAATTTAATGAAAAGTCAAAGGAGAATATTCAAGGTCAAGCCAGATATGACTAAACATGAAAAAGGAAAAGTACTGAGGAGAATGAATGTGATGCGGAGAAAAGTGATTTAATAAGAGAAGATAAGTTGGAAAATAAGGGGAAAATGATAAGAAAGATTATAATACTGAGAAAAATAAAATACCTTGAAATACCAGTTAAAAATAACAGTGTAGCATACTAGATTTGTAGCTAGTGTCAGATCAGAGTGAAAGAATGTCACGCAGAGAAGATCCACTTTATACTTGTAACTAAATAAATAAATTCGAGACTGCAGCAAAAGGTGCTAGATGATTGGAAACATCTCATTCTTAAAGAAAAAAAAACAAATAAAATCTGCAGGTGTTGTCAGGTGAGACATTATCTAGTAAAGGTTAGACAAAAAATAGATTAGTACTGTTAGTTGAGGACTTCTTAAGGGGAACCAAGGTTCCTAATTTGTCTTCCTAATAACAACAATAGAGATGACAATTTTCTTCTTAGGGCAGGTAAAAAGGAACTTTATAAGACTTGTAAAATCTATGACTGTCACCCAATTCTGATGCTTCACATAGGCATAAATGATACTGGCAAAAAAAAAAAACACAAAAAAACACTCAAATATTTCAGAATCTTGAGCAGGAAACAAGATGATGGAGGAGTAATATTTTCACTGCTACCACCTATAGAAAGCAAAGAGGGGCTGAAGAAGAGAAAAACAGGGCTGGCTGAGGTAATGCTATCTGAGAATGATGATTTTTTTTTCATTTTTTTTTGTACCACAGGCTAAAGTGTAGTCATGGAAAATACCTGGACAAGGACGTAATGCATCTAAGGTTGTTGAGAAAGTACAAGGTGCAGCTAGGTGGCTCAGTGGATAGAGTATCAGCCCTGGATTCAGGAGCACCTGAGTTCAAATATGGTCTCAGACACATAACACTTACTAGCTGGTGTGACCATGGGCAAGTCACTTAACCCCATTGCCTAACCAAAAAAAAAAAAAAACCAGTACAGTATCTGTATGGTCAAATTAGAGAAGGAAAATAGGTAAAATTCAGAACAATGGTTGGGATAAGTAGTTATTGAAAAGGGATAAAATAGTGATTAAAAAGAATCATAAGATGGTCAGGTTTTGTTACATACAATTAAAAAGCTTATGCACAAACAAAATCAGTGCGTTTAAAAGAGAAAGTTAACTGGGAGAAAATATTTCAGCAAATTAGTTTACTGATAAAGATTATCTATACACATATATATATATAATATATGTGCATATATTTGTATATATCATACATAATTGAGCAAATATGTAAGGAGTATGCATATTATAGCATCATGTAGTTTTTGTTTAAATGCAAGCAATGAACAAAAATATGATAAAATATTCTAGTTTGTTAATAATAAAACAAAAACAATTCTAAACAACTCTTGTTTCATTTTATAGCCATCAAATTGCCCCCCAAAAAATAACTATTTTTCTTCAAAAGGAAACATAATTATTAAAGGTCTAGTCGTATAACAGACATACTAATGTCCTATTGATGGAGATTAGATTTAGTCCAAACAATTTTGGTAAGCAATTCAGAATTTCAACACACATATAAAAGTCACTAAACGTTGCATATCCTTTTGTTCAGTGATAAGAACTACTTGGTAATTATCTCCCAAGAGGTCAGAGCAAGAAGGCAAGGACCAAATTTCATTGTAGCAAAGACCTGAAAGAAATTGGAAAACAGTTGAATAAATCATGCCATATGAATGTAATGCCATAGTGTGCTATAGTAAATGATGAAATAAAACAATTAAAAGAATCAGGATGAACTGATTTAGTATAAATAAATAATAAAATAGAGATAAATACAAAGGGAATAAAATGGAATAAATAAAATATAAATAATAAAGGGGAATAACAAAATAAAATAAAAAGGGAATCATTTTGACAATGACAATAAGGGAGAAAATGAAAGCCTTGAGAATGTTGATCAATGCAATAATTGATTATGACTGTAAAAGCCTGATGATAAAACACACCTAACCAATATTTTGTGGATAGCTATGGATCATTTTTAAATGCTTACTATATGCCAGTCACAGAGAGGTGATGGACTAGGAGTATAGAATAACATGTAAATTTTCTTTTTTTTCTTCTTTTTCTTTTTTTTTCTTTTTTAGGCAATTGGGATTAAGTGACTTGTCCAGGGTCACACAGCTAGTAAGTGTCAAGTGTTTGGTCTGAGGCCAGATTTGAACTCAGGTTCTCCTGAGTTCAGGGCCAGTGCTCTATCCACTGTGCCACCTAGCTGCCCCTACATGTAAATTTTCTGATAGGAATAAATCATGATTTTGTTTTACTTAACTATACTTATTTGTTCTAGGGAGAAGCTTTATTTTTCTTATGTCAAAGTTTATTTGGGGGAGTGAGTAGACAGTTATAGTGATAAAAAAGAAAATTTAAAGAAAAGGACAGTATCAATAAAACATTTTAAAAATAGAAGAGACATGAAAAAATATCTCTTCTCTATTCCTTTGTATAGTTCAAGGTGTGGAAAATGCATATGAGATCAGATAGTTTTTGAATTGTTTGGTTTGAGTTTATAATTGTACTTCTCAACAATGAAGAATTATTCTACTTTTCCCTTAATTCATACTCTTCTGCCTTGTTTTCAGGACCTGATCTCTTCCTACCTTATATCTACAATCTAATTTCCCATTTTCTTCAAAACCCTTTCATCTTTAAACAGACCAATCTCAAATATTCTACACTCTATAATTTTTCCTTCCTCCATGATAGCACTCATGCTATTTTCCATACCTAAAGTGTCTTCCCTCATATCTAAATGAAACGTTTCCTTCAAGGCCATGACAAAGTTCTACTTGTTTCATAAAATCTTTCATTTTTCTAGGCCTCCCTGATTTTTCTCATTTCAGAATTACTATACCATATTTAGTCAGTATCAAACCATTTAGCGCTTAAATTATTAAACATGTGCTAGCAGCAATAGTGCTATGTACTTCTTTTGCATTTCTTATGGTATCTATGTGCTGAGCACATGATAATACCTCAGTGATTACTTGTTGATAGTTGTGTAGGCATTACTAGAAGCATCAATTCTCAAATATCCAAAGTAACATTAAGTACAAGAATATCACAGAAAATGGGAATCTATAGTAACAGTTTCATCCTTCTCTTCATCAAATCTCTTGGCTGAATGTCTAAAAGACAGCAAATTTTCCTCATGTGAGTTTTACTCCTTGTCACTTCTTCTATTAATCTTTTATTTCATATGGCCAACTTAATGACCATAAAGCAGGAAACAAAGGAGAGAGAAATCAAGGGTATACCTCATCTACCCAAACTGACAGACAGATAGCCAGCAGATAATTTCAAAGGGTACAAAGTTTGTGCTCCAAATAGGAAGAAGCCACACAAAAAAATACTTCAAAAGAAGCCATGAAGGAGGGAATATCTTTCTTATGTTCATGCCTGCTCAGTGAGACTGATGAACATGTGGATACATATAAGGTATAATGAGTAGTAATGAAAAAATGCCCTCTACATTGGTTTGCCAGAGTAGCTGAAATTTAGATGATTTTTTTTTGGGGGGGTAAGGCTTTCAAGGGTAATGTTAAAAACATAAATGTTATCTATATATGTAACACATTGGTTCTACCTTAAAAAAATATATCAAATTGTTCAGCAGTCCAGAGTTATTAAATTTATTATTTGGGATAGCAATCCCAAAAGTGCTGATGTAGGTTTCTGTGCCTTCTGTTGGGTACCATAGAAGTATCCTTGGGGCTAGAAGATCTTTTTGTAAGAAAGGGGAAAAAACATCAAAAACTAGCAGAGGGGCATTTTGGGTGAAAGGATTAAATCAAAGTTGTATATTCTGAAGTCAAAGGAAGAAGCAGGGACTAGTAATTATTTATGATAACACTGCGAAATTGGAAGTGATTATAGAGTCTGAAGGTAGAAGAAAGTTTGCCTAAAATCCAAAAAGACCAAGTTTATACAACCCCAGGAAAATCATGCCAAGACCAAAAATGTATTTGCTATTATTCTTGTTAATGTTTTTGAGAACTGCACCTGGGCCTCCATCATGCACAGCTCAGTGTTGTAGTCAGAGCATAATGAACTTCTGATTTTGCCCCCTCTTATATTACAGTAGTTTTATTTCCACAGTCCAAATATGAGCAAATACACAAATAAGTTGACCTGAAAATCTATAATAATTACCCTCAAATGGTAATTTCTCCCTTTTCTTACCCTATTTCTCTTACAAATTGGAGTATTTTCCCTCAAAAGCAACCCCCTTAATTAATAGCACTTCTGAAATTTAGTTTTCAGTTTTAAAAATCCAATTTGGAGAATAATAATGTTTTATTTCATGATGCAATGGAAAGATTACTAGATTTGTAATCAGATGACTTGGGTTCAAATCTGGATTCCAACACTAATTGTCTGTAAGGCTTTGGGCAAGTCATTGAATGTATCAGTAGCAGTTTCTTAATCTGTGAAAAAAAAAAAAAAGCAGGTTGGACTAGATTGTCTATGAGTTCCCTTCCAAATCCAAATCTATGATCCCAATTGTAATGCTTCTTTGACTTGTGAGGTCTTCAACCAATTTCTTGTATTACTTGCTCTTATCTAACTACAAAATATTTAACTTGTTTTTGTTGAGTCACTTTGCAATCAAGTCTAATTTTTTGTGACCCCATTTAAGTTTTTCTTGCAAAGATACCGGTTTGTCATGTCTTTCTACAATTCATTTTACAGATGAGAAAACTGATGCAAACAGGGTTAAGTAACTTCTCCAGGTTCCTACAGATAATAAGTGTCTAAGGCCAAATTTGAACTCAGGAAGATAAGACTTCCTGACTCCAGGCCCAGTACTCTATCTACTGTACCACCTACCTGTCATTTAACTACTAATGGTGAAACAATCTGAAGTGAAAATAAATTCTATCAGGAGGTGGTGGAGAAAGTGGTTACTCTTGAAAATTTATTTCTTAGTCCATTTGTTTTCTTTCCTTTCTTTTTAATTTTAGACTTGAATACTAAAACAAATACGTAAGAAAAGAAAAAGAAATATAATATTAAATGTTAAAACAAATATGAAATAAGAAAACAAAAAAAAACATGGCATGTGCATAGCAGAATACAAGGGAGGATTCAAAATATATAGCAACTAATTTGAATTTCAAGAAAGCCTATGTATTAAATACTAAGCATTCTGTTGAAAACTGTCCATCTTTTCTTTGCTTCCTCAAAGGCTTTCTTTTGTTCTCTGCTGTATACTTTTTACTTTTTTTCCCACTTCCTTCTCCTTCCTACCTCACCCCCAAGAAGCTACAATTAAGCATGGATATATTTATACATAGATGTTGATATATACATACATGTATACATATATACACATACATACAGATGTAAACATATACTTTTTCTAAGAGATTCTACGCCTAATTTCTGGTTTTATGTTTGTGAATATCTCTTATTTCCTATTCCTTTTGACTCCTCTACTTTACTTCTATGCTCTACCTTTCCCTCCCATTACTTTCCCCCCCTCCAAGGATCCCTTCCTTATCCTCCCATTCCCATAAATCTAAAACCCTTTTACATACCCTTTTTGACCTATTCCCTCACCCACTCCTCTAAAGATCTCTCCCTTATCCTCCCAAGGATTCTTCCCTTGTTCTCCCATTCCCCTTAATCTAAACACCTTTCTAAATCCCTCTTTAACCTATTCCCTCACCCTCCCCTCTAAAGATTCCTGCTTTATCTTCTCCCCCTTCTTATCCCAATAGCATTTTATTTCTTCCTAAATTTAGAAGACTTTTATACTCTTCTAGATATATATGTATTATTCCCTCTTGAACTCATTCCCCATGAAAGTAGGTTTCCAGAACTAACAGCCCGCCTCCCCCATTTAATTCTTTTCTATTGGTTCTTCCTCTTGCATTTCATTTGTATAATTACTCTTTTTAGCTGTTCCTGAATGGTTTTACTTTTTGAAGTCATACCAGGCTCAGGTTTACCTCAAACTTTCTTATGAACTACCCCAATACTAATAGCAATCTTAAACATTGTGCATATTTTACATGCATAAAAGGTAAACAGTCTGTCCTTATTGAATCCCTTGTAATTGTCTTTGGTATGACCTTATGTTTCTCTTGACTCTTGTATGTCAAATCTTCTATTGAGTTTTTTTTTTAATTTTCTTTAACAAAGTCCTTAAAATCTGACAATTAATTAAAAATGTTCTTTTTTTTTTCATTCAGGATTATGCTTAGCTTTGCTGGGTATGATATTTTTGGCTGGAACCTTAGTTCTTTTGCACTTCAATATATTAGTGTTCCAAGACCTGAAGTCTTAGTGTTGCAACTCCTAGGTCTTCTGTGATTTTAATTGTGGCACTACCTTATGTAATTTTTTTTCTTGTTGCTTGCAATATTTTATCCTTGATTTTGGAATTTGGGAATTTGACTATAATATTCTTGTGGATTTTCCTCATAAGATCTCTTTTAGGTGGTAATCAGTGGATTCTTTCTATTTCTACTTTCTCCTCTTGTTCTAATGCTTCAGGACAATTTTATTTAATTATTTATGGCTAAGGTTGAGGCAGCCTCCCAACCCAGCTGACCCCAGGCTTGCAGCTTGTTGTTTATGCAATCCCTAGCTTGGATGTGTTTACTCTTCACAGGGACCAAATCTCTTCTTGGGATTTTTCTTCAAATCTTCTCCCATTGTCCCAGGAAAACCCCTGTTCTTTTATTTCCCTGCTCCTTTTAAAAATATTTTTAGTTTTCAACATTTACTTTTATAAGATTTTGAATTCTAAATTTCCCCCTTCCCCACCCCCCTCCCCAAGCACGCTTGTAATCTGATATAAACTATATATGTACAATCATATTAAACATATTTTCACATTAGTCGTGTTGTAAAGAAGAATCAGAACCAAAAGGAAAAAAAAACACAAGAAGGAAAAAAAATGAGACAGAATACTTCAATCTGCATTCAGACTCCACAGTTCTTTCTCTGGATGTGGATAGCATTTTCCATCTTTAGTCTTCTGGAATTTTCTTAGTTCATTGAATTGCTGAGAAGAGTAAAGTCTATTGACTTTATTGCCTTTATTGACATCATGCAATGTTGCTGAGAAGAGTAAAGTCTATTGACTTTATTGACATTATGCAATGTTGCTATTACTGTGTACAACGTTCTCCCGGTTCTGCTCTCTTCACTCAGCATCAGTTTATGTAAGTCTCTCCAGGTTTTTCTGAGATCAACCTGCTCATAATTTCTTATAGATCAATAATATTCCATTATATTCATATACCACAACATGTTCAGCCAAATCCCAATTAAGGGGTATCCCCTCAATTTACAATTCTTTGCCGCCACAAAAAGAGCTGCTATAAATATTTTTATACATGTGGGTCCTTTTCCCATTTGTATGATCTCTTTGGGGTGCAGACCTAGAAGTGCTATTTCTGGATCAAAGGTTAAGCAGTTTTATAGCCCTTTGGGCACAGTTCCAAATTGCTCTCCAGAATGGTTGTATCAGTTCAAAACTCTGCAAACAACACATTAGTGTTCCAATTTCCCCACATACCCTCCATTTATCATTTTCCTGAGGACTCTGATTCTGCTCCTATTCTTATTTATTTTTATTGCTCTAGGTTTGCCCTGAGGCCCTGTTTTATCTCATTTGTGGAGGAAATCTTGAAAGCTTGGAATTTTCTGACCTACTCTGCTATCTTCCCAGAATCTTCTCTTCTAGGCCACTCTTCATGCTAAAGCTAGAGATGTTTTTTAGAATTCACTTTGAGAATATAGCTGATAAGCCTTTAAGCAACCATCTACTAAGTTCTGAATAAAGCAAATGACTAGGAAAAAGATACTTTACAGAGGAGATGGATCCTACTACGCCTCTGCAAAAGTAACTGAAGAAGGGCAGTAGCTCCAGCCTTGGAGTCAGGAGGACCTGAGTTCAAATCTGACTGCAGATACTTCACACTTACTAGCTGTGTGACCCTGGGCAAGTCACTTAACCCCAACTGCCTCAGCACAAAAAAAAAGTAACTGAAGAGAGCATTCCACATTGATGATGAATGCCCTTACATTTTACTACAAAATCATTATCAAATATAAATACTTTAGCTTAAATAGATTTGGTTAGTTCTGGTAAACTGGTAAGAAGAAAAAAAAATTGTACAGAGTCATGAAAAACAGTCTGGTAGAGGTTCCCCAAAAAGGCTATATAAATGGCCATAGTTAAAAATGAGGATTTCAGGTGCCGAGATAATATTATAAAATAGACAGAAAGATGGAGGAAAAAGGAACACAATGTCTAACTCACAAATTTGATCCCTTCTCACTGATATTACAAAATAGATCCTGCATTAGTCTCTCATTGAAAAAAATCAAATTGATTCAATTAGCATATGTTAAACACCTATTATGGAGGCATCTAGGTAGCTCAGTAGATAAAGTGCAGGATGTGGAGTCAAGAAGGCCTGAGATCAAATTGTTCCTCAGACATTCACTGGCTGTGTGACCCTAGGTAAGACATTTAACCCCTGTTTGCCTTAATACACTGGAGAAGGGAATGGCAAATCACTCCATTATCTTTGCCAAGAAAACCTCAGATGGGGTCATGAAAAATCAGACATGACTGAAAGATGGAACAACAAAAAAAAATTTCAATTATATTCAATATGCTAGGTTTATATGGACAAAAATGAAACAGTTCCTGCTTTTCAGGAATTTATATTATTTTGAAGAATGGAGGAAGGGGAAACAACAAATGCATTGATGGTGGAATAACAACTGGGGGAGGAGGCCTTTTGCGTAATAAGACACTCCAACTGAATCTTAAATGGAGTTAATGGTTCTAAGAGATGAAGAGGAAGAAGAATATTCAAGACATGGAGAATGCTCTGCACAAAAGTATAGTGAAAGATGATGGAATATTGTTTATGGGAAACGGAATTAGGTCAGTTTGACTTGAACATTGATCATGTGAGAGGAATTAATATGTTGTCTGCCTCAAAATGTCAGTTGGAGCTAGATTGTGAATGCTCTAAAAGGTGAGGGAACAAAATACCATTCTTTCAAAAGTCTTGATATCTATAGGTTTGGGGCAGGGGCAGAGGGGAAGGTGGTAAATTGATTTTTTCCCACTTAATAGTATTTTTTTTCCTAATACATGTAAAAATAGTTTTCAACATTCACTTTTATAAAATTTTGATTTCAATTTTTTTCTCCCTCCCTCCCCCCTCCCCAAGACAGCAAGCAGTATGATATAGGTTATACATATACAACCATATTAAACATATTTCCGCATTGGTTATGTTGTGAAAGAAGGATCAGAACAAAAGGGAAAAACCAAGAGAAATAAAAAAACAAAAACAAATAAAGTGAAAATAATATGCTTCCATCTACATTTAGACTACATAGTTCTTTCTCTGGATATGGATATCATTTCCCATCATGAGTCTTTTGGAATTACCTAAGATCATTGTATTATTGAAAAGAGCTAAGTCTATCAAAGTTGATCATCGTACAATGTTGTTTTTATTGTGTACAATGTTCTCATGGTTATGCTCACTTCAATTAGCATCAATTCATATGTCTTTCCAGTTTTTTTTTTCTGAAATCACTCAACTCATCATTTCTTATAGCACAATAGTATTCCATTACATTCATATACCACAACTTGTTCAGCCACTCCCCAGCTCACGGGCATCCTCTCAATTTCTAATTTTTTGCCACCACAAAAAAAGTACTGCTATAAATATTTTTCATACTCATGGTCCTTTTCCCTTTTTAAGCTCTTTTTGGGATACAGACCTACTAGTGCTATTTCTGGATCAAGGGTTATGCATAGTTTTATAGCCCCTTGGGCATAGTTCCAAATTTCTCTCCATAATGGTTGGATCAGTTTATAACTCCACCAACAACAACACATTAGTGTTCCAATTTTCCCACATCTTTTTTTTTAGGCAATTTGGGTTAAGTGACTTGCCCAGGGTCACACAGCTAGTAAGTGTCAAGTGTTTGGTCTGAGGCTGGATTTGAACTCAGGTCCTCCTGACTTCAGGGCCAGTGCTCTATCCACTGCACCACCTCGCTGCCCCTCCCAAATCTTCTCCAACATTTATCATTTTCCTTTTCTGTCATATTAACCAATTGTATATGTATGAGTTGGTATCTCAGAGTTGTTTTAATTTGCATTTCTCTGATTAATAATGACATAGGGAATTTTTATATATGACTATATTTTTCTGCAGGTAAAGACTGTCTGTTCATATTCTTTGACCATTTATCAACTGGGAATGACTTGTATTCTTGTAAATTTGACTCAATTCTCTATATAATCAAGAAATGAGGTCTTTATTTGAAACACTGGCAGTAAAACAATTTTTCCCAACTTTCAGGTTCTTTCCAATCTTGGTTGCACTGACTTTGTGCAAATTTTTTTTTTAATTTAACGTAATCAAAATTGTCCATTTTGCATTTCATAATGTTCTCTATTTCTTGTTTGGTCATAAATTCTTCCCTTCTCCATAGATCTGACAGGTAAACTATTCCTTGCTCTCCTAACTTGATTATGGTATCACCTTTTATATATAAATCATTAATATAAATTTGATCTAATCATAGTATAGAGTGTAAGATGTTGGTCTATATCTACTTTCTGCCATACCAGTTTTCCCAGCAATTTTTGTCAAATAGTGAATTCTTATCCCCAAAGCTGTAGTCTTTGGTTTTATCAAATAGTAGGTTACTATAGTCATTGGTTAATGTGTCTCGTGTACCTGACCTATTCTACTGATCCACCACTCTCTTTCTTAGCCAGTACCAAATAGTTTCGAGGATTGCCACTTTGTACCATAGTTTGATATCTGGCATAGCTAGGTCACTTTCCTTTGCATTTTTTTTCATTAATTCCCTTGACATTCTTGACCTTTTTTTCTTCCAGATGAATTTCATTATTTTTTCTAGCTCTATAAAATAATTTTTGGTAGTTTGATTGGTATGGCACTGAATAAGTAAATTAATTTAAGTTGAATTGTCATTTTTATTACATTAGATTGGCCTACTCATAAAGAACTAATATTTTTCCAATTATTTAGATCTGGCTTTATCTGTGTGAAAATTGATTTGTAATTGTGTTCATATAATTCCTTGGTTTGTCTTGGCAAGTAGACTCTCGAATATGTTACAACGTTTATGGTAATTTGGTTTTTAGGTGAGAATAAATCTAGACACAAACTCTTCTCCTTTTGTAGTGGTTTTCTTACCACCTTCACAAATACCCACAGAAGTGGTGAATTTATTTAGTTATGTACCACATAGCATTCTCTAAAGCACATAGCCTACCCTTATAGTTATCTAACTTTATTAACATTTCATTAATGTTGATTTGTTTCTCTTTTTAAAAAATATGAAAAAATATAGTTTAAAATGTGTTAAGGCAAACCTTCTTCAAAGAGCTTCCTCTTTGTGAAACATCAAGAAATAGCAATGTAGGACGTTGATGAAGCTTTTTTTTCTCAGTACAATTTTGAAACTAAAAGAGACATCAAACTCTAACATGGGCTTCATTTAGTGTGTGTGTGTCAGGCCTTCAAGATGCAAAAGAGCTCAGCTTTTTAACTTCCAAGTGAAAAGAATTTGTTTACCATGTCTGCAAAGTTAAGAATGAAATCTGTTAATTAGATATTGAAAACTGAGGCAATCAACACAGCTTTGTTCTTTCTTTTTTGATCACTGTCAAAAGGAGGAGGTTGGCACTTGCCCAGACTTAAGGCAGGAAAAAATGCAATGCATTTGAAGAAAGAAAAAGGAAAGGTTGTTCAATGGATACAGCTTCTACCTGAATCTAGAGTTCTCTAAGAAGCCAATTTTAATTCACACACCCATGTCTTGTATTGGGAAACCTCAAATGGGGCAGTTAATAAATGTTAGAGTTAGGAATTACATTCAGATCTTTTAATTTCAGGATGAATGTCATACATATATTATCTATATAGTTGTGTATATGTATGCATTTATATGTGTGTGAATACATACTAGCTTTGTCCACCCATTTGGTTTATAAGCTACAAGACATAAGACTCAATGACTTAAGTTTCTTGGTCTCCCCTACAGCTTGTACTCAATGAATATTTATTGGATGCAGATGGGATTTCATCATCCTTGACATATGGATTATAGATGGGCAGGATCATTCACAATTCTGGTCATAGTGCTGAGTGCCTACTTCAATATCAAGCATGGAGAGTTTCATAGTAGATATTTTTGAAGATGATATTGGTCTTGCAGTGTCTTGACAGAAGCTTCTTGCCTCTACTCTCTGAGGGAAACAGCTTAGCTCTCTTTGGCAAGGCCAAGCAGAATTGACCTGCCAATCATCAAAGAGTTCCTTAAGCTCAGTTATACCAAGAGGAGATAAAATGAGAGGCCTCTTACCTGGGCTCTAAAATTGAGACAATAGCTTCAAAGGTATTCTCAGTCCCAAAATAAGAACAACTTGGCAAGTCTCCTTGACTGCCCTGCTTTTATAAGCAGTAATGTATTCTGAAGATCACTTCCCTTGTCATCATTCTCCTAACTCAGGCAGATAAATACCACTTTGGAATCAGAGGTACCAGATAGCCTGCATATATTTTACAGTACAGAGAGCAGAAGGTCAAAGCCATGGCGTGGTGAGCCTGCTAATGAAGCATGGCTTTTAACCCCTGAGGATGGAGTATGCAAACCACATCAAGGGAAGTATGACCTGCCTACAGATGAGCTCAGCCATTATCAATGGCATTATAAATGTCTTAGCAGCTAGTTTCCCCAAAGTGGACTCAAAAGCTCCCACAGTATCAATCTTATGTAAGTCAAAAGTATATGTAAAATACAAAGGTGGTTTTCTTATAGTTGATAGAATAAACCAGGATATTGTCATAGAAAAAGTTACAAGATAGATATATTAGATGTTATCTAGTACAGTTTCCTTGTCTAGTATGAGGAAGTCAGAGAATATATTTAAACTTTGCAACAAGATAAAGATTTAGAAGATTTTATTCTACTACATAGCAACACTCTACACAATGATTCTGAAAATTAGAATGGAATAAACTGATGCAAATTAGTGGTAAGCAATAATTGTTTTTGATGTTTGTAAAATTACTTCCAAGTAAGGACAAGAGTACAATTATCTTAAACAAACAAAATGAACATAATCATCCTGTACAATAGCTTCTATTCAGGATAAAGTGCTATAGTTTCAAACTAATCTCTGATTCCATGAAAAGGGAAAATTCACATGTGATCACCATTAGTCCTGAGAGTCTTCATACTCAAATTGAGGTCAACATTTTTTCTACATTAAAAAAAAACTGTCTGATTATCAAGGATCAGTGTGACAATGGGGAGATTCCAAGATCTCCAAGTCAGAAAGTCCTGGTTCCAAGTCCTTCCTCTAACTAACTACAATGACAATAACTAGATTTATGTAGCACCTACTTTGTGCCAGACATTGTGCTATGCCCTTTGAAAATATTACCTCATTTAACTATTATCCTTATGAGTTGCATACACAGACAACATTGTAGTTTGAGAGCTACTCTCCCCCTAACACACTGGAATGAGGAAAAGGGAAAAAAAAGAATTGATCTGTCCAAGCCAAAACTTCTGCTTTATTATTGATGAATGGCACTGACCCTATAACTCACATTAAACAACTTCTTAATCTCTGTGAAGATAAATAAGATCAAGTTCAGGGTAACCTGTATTACAGCCCTAAAACTGTCATGGCAGAAAGTTCTTTCTTGAAGTCTTGAATTAAGAAAACTTGCATTGGAGTCCCATCACAAATATCTATGCATCTACAGTTTTTGCTGTTCAGCTTTTTCAGTTGTATCTGACTCTTCATGACCACATTTGGAGTTTTCTTGACAATGATCCTGAAGAGGTTTGTCATTTCCTTCTGCAGCTCATTTTACAAATGAGGAAACTGAGCAAACAGGGTTAAATGACCTGACCAGGGTCATACAACAAGAAAATATCTGAGACCAGGTTTGAGCTCAGGTCTTCTTGTCTTCATGCCTAGTGCTGTATCCACTGCACCACCTAACAGCTCATCTATATTTGTATCTGTATTTGTATCTATATCTACATCTATGCTTATCATCTATGTCCATTTATATCTCTACTTTTATGTTCATATTTATGATCATGGCACTTTCTATAGTTTTGTTCAAGATAGTCTATATCTGTAATTTATATGTAGATTTCTCTCTCCATATGTATATTCATGCATATATAATACTAAGTAATCCCTCACTAGCTATGTGATATACCAATGCATTCATTATATTTATCATTATAGGCGATGCCCAGTTTTGAAGTCCTTCCTTTGATATTGATTAACTCTATGACTATTGGATAAGTCCCTAAACTTCTACAGTAGTGCTATTATACTTAAATATTATGGATTCCTGTGGGTTGCATATTAACTAAGATAATCACAACCTAACTATCTATGTTGTGGTGTATTTTTATTTATTTTATTAAATATTTACCAATTACATTTTAATCATTTTCTGTATGCACTGGTAATTTTGCAAGGCAGAGTTTGATACCTCTGCTCTGCAATATATCCCTTATTCAAATCCCTAGGCCTTATTTACTCAAATATACAGCTATTGTGCTTAGTGTTGTTTGAAAAAGGTCCTATAATATCACTTTCCTACCATAAGAAAAAATCTAATTTTTTGGCTATCCATATGTCACTCATATTCCTGATAATCTATTATGCATAGTTACAAAATCACTATAATAATATATCTTAAGGAAAATTCTTTCAGCCAGTGACTTCAGTTTATTCCTTCTCTCTTAGTTCTTCTTTTATCTTTCTTACCACTTTCTAAACCTTTGCCTGGATCACCATCCATACCCCAGAATATAAATTACAGCGTTTCCCCACAGTTGTCCTGGTCTTCTCTTCTTTCTCTTCTTTTTATTACCTCATCCAATTTGTAGGTTTACTAATTTCTATGCAGACAATACTCAAATTCATGTATTTAACCCCAATGACTTTTGAGATCCAACTCTCCATTATCAACTGCTATCCCTTTTTAGTAGGATGTTCCATACATATTCCTAACTCAAAATGTTGAAATAACACTTTCCCCCCAAACTCTTCTGAACTTCCCTATTTCTGCTGGGTATACAAACACTTTTTGAGGCTTGTAGGATGAGAACTTCAAAATGATCTTTGATTCCTCATTTCTAATCTACATATCAGTTACACAGTCTTTTCATGTCTATGTTACATTCATTCACTATTCACTACTTACATAGCTACCATTCTAACTCAGCCCCTCATCATCTCTCTTTAGGATGACTAAAATGGCCTCTTCTCTGGACTTTATGATTCTGTCTCTCTCATTTCCAACCAATACTCTGTATAGCTGCAAAAATTATATTCCTAAAGCAAATATCTAATTATGCCATGTCATTCTTTCATAAGCTCCAGTGGCTACCTATTACTTATAAGATTAAATATGAACTCCTCTGTTTATAGCTTTTACAGGCTGGCTAACTAACATTTTAGGCTAATTCTGTATTAGTTCTCTATATGCATATGATGGGTCTATTCAGACTTTTTTTGATGTTCTTTATACACAATCTTCTATTTCCCCTTTTTGTGCCTTTGCCCAGGCAATCTCTCATGACCAAAATGTACTCCTTCTTCACTTCTGCCTCTGCCACTATTTTCTTTCAAAGTTCAGTTCAAGTACCTCCTACCCAAAATATTTATTTATCCCTATAGCTATTAGTGCAACACCCAGAATAGTTATGTTGTGCTATAGATAGATAGATAGATAGATAGATAGATAGATAGATAGATAGATAGATAGATAGATGATAGATAAATAGAGTGTGTGTATTACTGTTTCCCTGATAGAATGTAAGCTCTGTGAGGGAAGATATTATTTTGTTTTCTTTCTTTGTATCCTTAGTACTTCTGATGGTGATGGTGACATATTGAATACTTTATAAATGACTTTTGATTAATTTATTGATGTATCAAAAAGAATTACATGTAGCATTTAATATCTAATGAGGGTATCAGGGTAATCCATTGGGAAGACTTCTGGACCCGGGAAGCAGGAAACCTGGGTTTAACTTTTATCCCTGTTACTAACTGTATGACATGAGAAATCAATCGGTCTCCATTAATTTCTACAAAAAAAAAGTAATATCAATTAATTGCTAAATTTATTTTGACCTTTAACATTCTTTCAGGTGATGGTAAGGAGTAGGCTTAGTACTTTTCATAGAAGCCTCATATGAAAAAGTGAGATCCTTGTTAAAGGACAAATTTTATCCACAGATGAGTAGAAACAGCCACGTCACAGCCTCTCAATTACAGAGGACTCCCTAGAGTCTTCATGGGGATTCTTGACAGCATAGCTCTTTATAATCTGTATGCCTAGAATACATTTGGGGAGATAACATGGGGTATCTGATAAACATTTGATTTCTGTATTTCTTTTCTCTCTCCTATTCCTAGGAAAATTGGCAGGCAGTTAGAAAGTTAATGTTCCTTGCATGGTATCATTTCATGTAGTTTTCCCTTTGTGTAAATAAAGACAAAGTGTGTATACCACAACAAAGCCTGCCTTGTTGCTCTGGTGTCAATGAAACAGTAGGGGAGGGGAAGCAAAGTGAAGCTGCTGTCACATGAAGAGATCTCGGGTAGAAGAAAACATATACATTACACTTTGAACTAATTCTAGGGATTAATGTTGTATAATGTTTGTTAAAGAGTCTAAGTAAATATTGGAAATGCCCAGTGAAGCAGGCCAGCTGGTTTAAATACCTTGATCCTGTCAGCCAAAATATCCTCATTCCAAATTGCCCTGGCTCCTCAAGTCAACCTGGCAGGAATAGGCTGACGTTTTCTTTACTGGAGCATAGAATGATGTTTTTGGGGAAGTGTTTTCATTTGACTCAATAGAGAAAGCAAACCACTCTTTCAATAAAGACTATTGTGCATACATTAAATGATAGCGTGGTCATCCTAGAAAACCAGTAGAAAATTTTATGCTGAAGTCTATTCCTGAAGTTTACAGAGTTACAATATCACTCACTTGAACAATTTCCACAAGGTCTAGTAACTATTTTAATGGATTTCTTTTCAGTGGATTGATTGGTTGCTTTGGCATCAAGGAAAGCCAGCTGCACACAAATTAAGGCAAGTTTGGAAAAGTCAGAAGGAGACTGGCTACACACTATGTCACTAGAAGAGTGACAATAAAATTCACATAATAAATGAACCAAAGTGGAAAACAACGTTCTAACAACACCTTTGATTATTTAGTTCCCTTCATTGGTTGAAGTTGTTTGTTTATTTGTTTGTTTATTCATTCATTTTTAAAAATTCATTTGTGTATTTATTTAATTTGAAGGGGTTCTAAACTTTTAAAACATATTTTTCAATTCATGTCATTTTTTCTCAGTTACATGTAAACAAAATTTTTAATGTTGATTTAAAAAAAATTTTTGAAATTCAAATTTTTTCCCTCCCTCCCTCCCCCTGCCCTTTCAGATAAAGCATTAAATTTGACATAAATTATGCATGGAGCCATTAAATGGCTTTACAGATAGAGAACTGGGCCTGAAATCAGGAAGACCTGAGTTCAGTTCTGACCTCAGACACTTACTAGCTATGTGACCCGGGGAAAGTCATTTAACTTCCACTGGGGAAGAAAATTGCAAACCATGCCACTATCTTTGCCAAGAAAACCTATGGGCAATATGGTGCATGGGGTCATGAAGAGATGGAAGCAGCTGAATGACTGAACAAATACATGTTCAGTTGTGTAAAACATTTCCATATTCCCAATGCTTTAAAAGCAAATGTAAGCCAAAATGAGAAGACAGATAGTAAAAAAAAAAATGCTTCAATGTGCATTCAAATTCCATCAGCTCTTTCTCTGGAAGTGGATAGCATTTTTCATCATAAAGCCTTCAGAATTGTCTTGGGTCATTGTATTGATGAGCATAACTAAGTCATTCACAGTTGGTCATCATAAAATATTGTAATTACTAAGCACAATGTTCTCCTCATGCTCATTTCGCTCTGAATCAGTTTATGTAAGTCTTTCCAGGTTTTACTGAATCATCTTGCTCAACATTTCTTACAGCACAATAGTATTCCTTTATAATCATATACCATAACTTTTCGCATTCAAACAACATATTCAAGTGCCAAACATAAGCTTGCCTAAAAGACTATTTTATAGAGAACTCACACAGGGCAAGTGCTCACATGGTGGTCAGAAGAAGTGATACAAAGACACTCTCAAGCTCTCTTTTGAGAGCTTTGGAATATATTGTGTGACATGGGAGACACAGGCACAGGGCTGCCCAGCATGGCATACCCTCATCAGAAAAGGTGCTGTACTCTTTGAGCAAAGCAGAATTGAAGTTAACTCCAAAAAATGTAAGAAGCTCAAATTTAGAGAATACCCAACCTGTGGTAGAGCATTCCTAGCTTGTACTAGTCTGTTCAGCTACAGTTGGACACATTGTAACTTGACTCTAACATAGTCATGTCATTTCGGTCCTCTTTGAGAACAAACGATAGCAATCAACCAACCATACAGCAACTACTTCAGGCATTACCCAAACTGATGGACTTCTCAAATTCCAATTTTTTGTCACCACAAAAAGAGCTGCTATGAATTCTTTTGTACAATTTTTTCCCTCTTTTTTGACTTCTTTGGGATACAGAACTAATAGCGCTACTGTTGGGTCAAACGGTATGCACAGTTTTATAGCCCTTTGGACATAGCTGCAAATTGCTCTCCAAAATGGTTGAATCAGTTCACAACTCAACTAACAATGCATTTGTATCCCCAATTATCCACATTCTCTTCAGCATTGCCATTTTCCTTTCAATCTGAAAGATGTGAGGTGGTACCTCAGAGTTGTTTTAATTTATATTTCTCTAATCAATATTTAGAGCATTTTTTTCATATGACATTATCTAGATTTGATTTCTCCATCTGAAAACTACATGTTCATATCCTTTCATTATTTATCAACTATGGAAAAATTCCATCTTATGAATTTGGATTAGCTCTTTATGTGCTTCAGAAATGAGGCCTTTATCAGAGAAACTTGCTGTACTTTTACCCCAGTTTCCTGCTTCCCTTTAAATCTTGGCTGTATTTGGTTTTGTTTATGCAAAACCTTTTTAATTTGATGCAATCAAAATTATCAATTTTACATCATGTGTTGCTCTCTATCTTTTATTTGGTCATAAAACATTCCTTTATACATAAATCTGACAGGTAAAACATTTCATGATTTCCTAATTTGTTTGTGGTATCACCCTTTATGTCTAAATTGTGTATTCATTTTTACCTTATCTTGGTATATGTTGTGAGATGTTCTATATCTAATTTCTGCCAAACTGCTTTCGAGTTTCTTTGCCGTTCTTGTCAAATAGTGAGTTTTTGTTCCAAATTCTTAGATCTTTGGGTTTGCCAAACATTAGATTATTAGGTTCATTTACTACTGTGCACTGTGTTTCTAATGTATTGCACTGATCCAAAACTCTGTTTCTTAGCCCAGTACCAGATTGTTTTATGATGACTGCTTTATAAGATAGTTTGAGCTCTGGCACTGCTAAATCACCTTCTTTCATATTATTTTTTTCATTGACTTCCTTAATTTTCTTGAACTTCTGTTTATGTGTGTGTGTGTGTTTAATTTGATTATTAGGGAATTAAATAAGTAAATTAATGTAGGTAGAATTGTCCTTTCTATTATGTTATCTTAGCCTTCCCATGAGCAATTAATATTTCTCCAATTGTTTAGATCTGATTATTTCTGTGAAAAATGTTGCACAATTGTGTTCATACATTTTCTGGTTTGTCATGGCAGTTAGACTCTCAAATATGTTATGTCATTTATGGTAATTTGGTTCTTAGGCAAGAACAGATCTAGACAGAAACTCTCTTCAAATAATGATAGTTTTATTTCCTCATTACCTTTTCTACAAGCTTCAATTTATTTTTTCTTCTCTTATTGCTATGGCTAGCATTTCTAGAAAAATATTGAGTAATAGTGATGACAATTGGACCCCTTGCTTCAACCCTATTCTTATTAGGAAAGCCCACACCTTATTCTAATTATAGATAATGCTTGATGATGGTTTTAGATACACTGCACTTATCATTTTGAGTAAAGCTCCATTTATTACTACATTTACTAGTGTTTTTTTTAAATAGGAATGAAAGTTGTATTTTGTTAAAAGACTTTTATGTATCTATTGAGATAATATAATTGTGTTGGTTTTATTATAGATATGGTCAATTATGCTAATAGTTTTCTAATATTCAACCAGTCCTTATTCCTGTTATAAATCCCTGTGGTCATAGTGTATGATTTTTGTGATATATTGCTGTAATCTCCTTGCTAGTGTTTTATTTATTTAGTGAGTTAGTTAGTTAGTTAGTTATTTTGGCATTAATGTTCACTAAAGAAATTGGTCCACTTATTTTTTTCTCTATATATATCTTTTTTTTCTTTTCTTGGTTTACATAACAGAACCATATTTGTGTTATAAAAGGACTTTGGTAGAATTTCTTATCTTATTTTTCCAAATAATGTAGTATTGAAATTGATTTTTCTTTACATGTTTGATAAAATTTACTTGTGAATCCATCTGGTCCTAGGGATTTTTTTTCCCTTAGGCACTTCACTAATAATGGCTTGTTCAGTTTCTTTTACTACAGTAGGATTGTTGAAGTATTCAATTTCTTCTTCTGATAATCTGACCAATTTGTATTTTTTGTGAATATTCATGTAATTGACTTAGATTATCAGATTTAATGGTATGTTAATGGGCACAATAGCTCCCAATAAATATTCCATTTTTCTTTATTTTCATTAGAGGTGATTTCACCCTTTTTTATTTTTGGAACTACTAATTTGTTTTTCTTCCTTTTTAAATGAAAATAAGTAGCAGTTTATCTATTTTATTGTTTTGAGGATTTAGATGCTATGCCATTTTGTCCATATATGTTCAGAATTTAGATTATGCCATTGTCTATTGTTCCTTTTAGAAAAAAATGTAATTGCCCTACTTACTTTAAGATTTTTTTTCTTTTGATTCATAAGAGGTCATAATTGCTATCCCAGGTTCTTTTTTTCCTTAACCTCAGCTGAAACATAATAAATCCTCTTGCACTTATTTTTACTCTCTGTGTGTATTTGTTTCAAGAGTTTGTTGTAAACAACATTGTTGGATTGTTTTTCGTTTTGGGTTTTTTGTTTGTTTGTTTGTTTTTCCATTCTACTATTCAGTTTCATTTTATGGGTGACTTCATTCCATTCACCTTCACATTTATGGCAATTAAATATTACTCTTCTTCCTATTTTCCCTGTTTATCCTTCACTCTCTTTTTATCCTTTCCCCCTCAAAAATCTATTTGGTTTCTGACTCCTACCCTCCTTAATCTATCCTCCCTTCTATCAGTCCTGCTCCCCTTACCTTGTGGCCTTCCTTTTCTACTTCCCTATATTGTAAAATAGATCAGAATACTCAGTCAAATGTGTGCACTGTTTCCTCTTTGAAACAATTTCAATGAGAATGACATTCCAGCATTGCTTGGCACAACCCCCTAAACCCCATATATATATATATATATATATATATATATATATATATATATATATATATCTTCCCTTCTTTTGTAAAAGCTGTTCCTTTCATGCCTATTTTATGTGAGATAATTTTCTCCATTCATCCTTTCCCTTCTTTCTTCTCCCAGTGCATCCACCCTTCTCATCCCTTAATTTTATATTTTTTAAATCATACCATCATAATTATCACATACTTATACCCTCTATGTATACTCCTTCCAACTGCTGTAATAATGATAAAGTTCTTAGTAGTTATAATTTCATCTTCCCACATAAGAATGTAAATGTTTCACCTTCTTGATTGCCTTATGATTTCTCTTTCATGTTTACTTTGTTATGTTTCTCTTAGCCTAGTAATTGAAAATCATATTTTCTGTTCACGACTGGTCTTTTCATCAAGAATGCTCAAAAGTCCTCTACTTCATTAAATTTCCATTTTTCATCTAAAGGATTATATTTAGTTTTGCTGAATAGGTGATTCTTGATTGTAATCCTAGCTGTTTGCTTTACATAATATAATCCAAACCTGATCCTTTAATGTGGAAACCGCTAAATCTTGTGTGATACTAAAAGTAGTTTTTCCTGGATGCTTGAATTATGTTCTCCTTGAATTGGGACCTCTGGAATTCAGCTATAATATTTCATTTTTGAGGATCTTTTTCAGGAGGTGATTGGTTGATTCTTTCAATATCTATTTTATCCATTGCTTCAAGGATATAAGGACAGTTTTCCTTTATAATATCATGAAAGATGGTGTGTAGGCTGTTTTTTTTTATCATGGCTTTCAGATAGTCCAATAATTCTTAAATTATCTCTCCTCAATTTATTTTTCATGTCATTCTTTTTCAAATAAGATGTTTCACATTTTTTTCCATTTTTTTTTCATTCTTTTGATTTTCTTTTATTGTTTCTTGATGTCTCATGGACTATTTAGCTCCCACTTGCCCAATTCTAATTTTTAAGGGATTATTTTCTTCAGTGAGCTTTTGTGCTTGTATTTCCATTTGGCCAATTGTTTTTGAGATATTATAGTTTTCATTATTTTTGTGCCTCTTTTACCATGCTGTTGACTGTTTTCATAATTTTCTTGCATCATTCTCATTTATTTTCCCCATTTTTGCTCTATTTTTTATTTTTAATTTTTTCTTGAGATATTTCAAGAATTATTTTTGCATCTGTGACCAATTCACATTTTTTGAGGCTTTGCACATAGCTGCCTTAACAGTGCTTTCTCAGTTTGTAAGTTGATCTTCTCTGTCACCATAGTAACTTGTTATTGTCAAGGTCTTTCTTCTTGTTTACCCATTTTTGCAGCCTATTTCTTGAATTTTAACTTCACATTAAAGTTGGGTTCTGCTCCAGGGGTGAAGTGTCCCAAACTTTAAGCCTTTCTTCTTTTTTTTCAGAATTAACTCTGGAGGTCTGAAGAATTTTGGTGCTTTCAAGGTGTTATGATCTAAGAAGAGGTGCAGTCACTGCTCTCCTGGTCTGTCCTCTATTCCCTTACTAGAAAAAGATCTTGCTCTGCTGTAGCCACCAGTGCCAGCATATGTCCTGGCCCTGGGACCCTGACCAGGTTCCCTGCTCTTCTACAGCCACAAAATCTAGTGCTGCCCTCTATTGTAGAATTGTGGCCAGGAACCCCAGTCTCCTGTGAGCAACTACAAATACTTCTCTCCACCCTAGAACCCTGACCTGGGTCCTCATCTGCAGTTTCAAGTGCTCTGACTCTATACTATTCTAATTTAGTGACTCTCAATGATATACAACATCATAAAAATTATATACAAATATAATGAATATGTCTTTATAGAATAGGGACCTTATTGAAATATATATAAATGTAGAATGATTTGTTGTCATTGTCGTTATTGTGGTCGTTTTAAAATCCTATTTTAAGTACATCAGGAAAAGTCATTAGAAACAACCTTTGAAGAGTTAAAAGGCAAACTTTTTAAAACATGAAATATCTCCTCTTGCTGTTTCTTACTATTATTAAAATAGGTGTTTGATAAATTCATATTTTTGGATATTTGTTCTACTTACAGCAGGGAACAGAGAAAGGAAACCCTGAACGTACAGGACAAGAGAGGAAGCCTTTCCTTGTTGAGGATTTCATTTACCCATGAAAGATCATTGGAGGAAAAATTCCTTTTTCATCCCTTTGCAGTGAGAAACTTTGGCTAAAAATAGTCATAACTTCCTAGGTATGAGATTGATTTAGGCTGAGTCAGCATGATTTTTTTTTTAGCATCTGTTCACACTCTCACATCTTCTGTGGTGGAAACAAGAAAAGTTGATCTATCATCTATCTTGTGGCACTTGCATAGTTCATCCTTTTGAGATATGAAGGATGCTTGCAACCTTCTCCCCTTCTCCTCTCATACTCTGATTTATAGGAAGACAAAATTTGGAAATATGTTCTTATTTGGATATTTCACATGCTCAAAAAATCTGCTTGGGATTTTAACTTACAGAGGGGCTCCTCAAGATTGATAGGACTTTTATTAGTCTCTCTGACAGCAGTACTGAGTAATGAAAGGTTTACATCTCACAGCTCAAATTAAAAATGAGGGAGCAATCTAGATATAGTAAAGCACCTTTTAATGATACTTCATGGGGTTAACATTATAAATTGAATTCAGTTCAGTTCAGTATTTATTAAATGACTTATAGTGCTTAGAAAGAGAAAGACAAAAATGAAATAGTCCTTTCTTTAAGGATTTATAGTTTACTGGGAAAACCTGAAGAAATGCAAAACAAAAACCAAAATAAGCTAGGAATTATATGTAGAATGTGGGCCATAGTGAGTGGGAAGGCACAAATATTAAAAGGGTTTGTTTGCTACTTTCTAATGAAAATGTTATAGACATCTTCCCAGAGATGCCTTCTCCCATCCTCTCCATCTCTATCAATTCACAAGCATCTCTTCCTCTAAATTATACCGCTTCCTATCAGTATCACTAATTCAACATTCCACCATACAGTATTTAGTGAATTCTAAAGTTATTATTATTTAACCAAGTTAACATGTGCCATATCTGCTAGATAGTTTTTACCTTCACCTTAAATGATATCTCTAATGTTATCTAGTCACAAATGATTACTTATGGAGGTACACTTTGAGACAGTTTTCATCTTAGAATAAAAGAGTTATCAAATGTTGAGTTATCTATTGGAAATAGTATTTGGGTACACAAATTTATGTATAGGGTTTTGAGAGATAAAGACCTAGACATGATTCCATTCCCAGCCAATATCTCTATAAAGTTATAATAGTAGCATGAAAAAAGATTGCATTTAGGAGGGGAATAAAAATGCTATATCATTTATCCAATGGCACAAATGAGGTAAGAAAGCCATCATGGGAGTTTTATTACACTTAGGTATTGAAGAGGCTTCCCTAGAAAATGAAAACCATTACACGAACTGAGTTCATATAATCCAAATTATCTTACATGACCACAATGAAGGCCAGGACACAGAACAAGTAAGAAAGTAGACACATTGTAATTTCTTCTTTTGAAAAATGGCTTCATATAAGTCATTAAGGTCTAGTAGTTTCTTAACTTTTCTTGGTAGTTTCCAATTGATAGGCTACATCATATAGTGAAAATCTAACTGAATTTGCTGTCCAGATACACATAGATTTAAACTGTCTGCAAACTTACATGTTGTCTATATTACTATATGCAATTCATTAATTTCTTTGAAACACAATATATAAATTTGAAAAATAATGAGGATAATATTTGTAGCAGTACTTGTTCTATAAGACCATTGAATATATCAAATAAGATAATACGGATAAAATAATTTGTTCATATAAATGCTATATAAATATCAACTATATAATTTATTTTGATTATAACTGGAAAATACTAATTCAGTTCCTATTGTTTACAGGGCACTCAGTTGAATTTTATTTGATATACATATAGATTGATGTAGATGTAAATGTTGATATACATATCTATTTTTCTTTCTATCTGATATCTATTTATGTTTATATGTATGATATAAAATGCCATATGTAACTAAATACATGTATGTCCATATATAAGCATGCATGCTTTATACATATGTGTATTTGTGGGTATATAGCTTTAGAGATGGGAAAGAGTCAAATATATTGCTGAGCTTGTGAGTTTGAATGACTGACAAATGGCAGTATCATCAATTGGAATTTTTTTAAAAAAGAGATAAAGATGTGGTCTGGCTCGGGATAAAAATGATGAGTACAGATGAGATTAAAATCACAGTGGAATATTCAGCAGGTATCTGGGAATGCCAGACAGCATCTCTGAGGACAAGATGATATTCTCCCCTTTCATTTAAAATGTGTACATATACTCAGCCAAATTTTGAAAATATGCTGCCCAGAAGTCTGTATAGGGTAGATCTTAGATTACCCTCACACTAGGTACAGCTCTGATCACTACGGCCTCACAAGGCTATTGGAAACAAAGAGACTTTAGATCCCTCTCAGGATCTGGTTGACCAGATAATTGCTCAATGCAGGGGTTCATATTACCTGGAGATATGCCATCTGGAGTTAGGGTGAATCAAAAAGAATAAAGCTTATCTGGGGAATTTGATACCTATAATGTTTTTTTAATATAATTCTAACTTTAAAAAAATAAAATAAAGAAATACAAAAAGCAGAAGTATCAACAGAAAAGAAAATTTCAAATTGAAAACTATAGTTCACCCAACAGTGACCTTACACCTTATTTTATCTTAGGTTCCTTCTTATTCTCTTTAAACGTTAACTAGAATTGACCTTAAAATCCAATAATCTACCACATCAGAAAAAAAAATCACTTTGGGTTCTTATATTCATGATAAAATATAATTTTCCAAATTCCTCCCCTGGATTCTTTAAAAACTTTTCTTTGAAATTATTGCCTTAATATTAGACCCAAGGATAAAGCTTTTACTTCTGACAATTTTCTTATGTTTATTCAGTCTAATCCAAATTCAATTCAATTTAGTTAACATTTAATAAGTACCTACTAAATGTAAGGAACTGTAATAGGTTTGGGGAGAACAAAGAATATCTGTGACTTCAATGATCTTGTAATCTCTTAGGAAATTTTTTAAAAATAGCTTCATTAAATCAACTAGCATTTATTAACTAAATACTATACACAAAGCATTTCATTCAGCTCTGGTGATTCCAAAATAAAAATCAATAATCTTTTCCCTCAAGGAACTCATATTTTATTTTCTCAGAAAACATATATTCTTACAAGTATGTACAAAAAGTTTGCAAAATAAATGTAAGGAAATTTTTTTGGAGAGGATAAGAAAAGTCACTAACAACTGGAGGTATCAAGAAAGGCCTCCTTTGGAAGGTAGTATTGGAGGTGAATTTGGAAAATCACCAGGGATTATATGAGGCTATGGTAAGTAGGGAGTGCATTCTAAGCATATGGGAAAGGCACAAAGATGGGAAAAGGAAGATGATATGTGAGTAAGATGGCCAGTTTGAGTGAAACATATAGTGTATGAAGAGGAATAATATAATACTAGAAAAGGAAATTGAAGCCACATTCCAATTAATAAATTCAAATAACTTAAATATGTAAAGTGCTTTTTAGACCTTAAGGAACTGTGTCAATGGTGATTAACAAATTAGTGTTTTATTCTGGACTTAGACTAATAGCTGTTTATTCAGTAGTGGAGTGATATGCTTTTAAAAAAGCAATGTTTTAGGAATATCACTTTGGTGGCTTTATGGAGAATGAATTGGAGAGGGGAGATAGGGATAACACATGCAGATTATTTCTTTCTATAGTCCAGGTAAGAAGTAATAATGTCCTTCTGATAATTGAGATTTTTGAGATATATTATTTGATGTTGTAGTGACAGATGATAAGATGCAGTCACTGAGGTTAAGTGGCCCTAAAGTCCATAAACAAGTAAGTAATAACAGTCTTGTTCTTTTCCACTGCACTAGTCCCTCTCACCTCGAATCAAGCATTTTATCGAGCTCCTAACTGAACTATGGTCAGCTAGGTGGAACAGTGCACAGAACTCCAGGAATCAGAAAGACTCATTTTCATGAATTCAAATCCATTCTTACTAGCTGTGTAAGCCTAGGCAAGTCACTTAACCTGTTTACCTCAGTTTCCACATCTGTAAAATGAGCTGAAGAAGGAAATGGCAAAACATTCCATTATCTTTCTCAAGAAATCCCCAAATGGGTTCCTGAAGAGTCAGACAGGAAGCACAAACAACTGAACAACAACTATTGACCAAGACTCTCAGCAGACTGCAAAGGCTGCAAGGCAACATCCATTCCACGGGTCTAGAATTAATCCCCCAAATTGAACTTCTGATCCTGATAAGAAAACTCTCCAAACTAAAGTCTGATATCAATCAGTGAGCCACGAAAATTTCCCATCATATCTAGGTCTGATTAGGAATGTTCTTTCTGAAATTTGGCATTTGGCACAACCACATTTATTTTTAAGGGGTGTGTGTGTGTGTGTTTGTGTGTGTATGTATGTATATGCAGATGTGCACATATACACATATACACATGCATACACACATACATACATATACACACACACACAGAAATTTATGTATGTATACATGCACTTAAATATATGTATATATACGTACATACAGTTTCATGCATGTTTTTGCAGGCATATAAATGCATGTATATATGTATGCATGCATATGCATATATTGTGCATGAGTGTGTGTGTGTGTGTGTGTGTAAAAATATGTGTGTGTGTATGACTGTTGTTGTTGTTGCAGTGGTGGTTTTTGCTTGCCTGCTGCATCTCAAAGCAATAAAGCACATGCATGTACTAGTTTCCCAAGTACCAATTTTCTGTTAATCCCCAAAATCCAGGTCTTTACTCTAACTCAAGCCATGAAGAAAAAAGTAACAGGCCCAAATTAAAGTGATGATGGTGTGCATGGAATGGAAGGGAGCAGATAAAAAGATGTTGTGTTCATGGAATTTACACAAAGGAGGAAGAAGCAGAGTAGAGGAGAAAGACAGATAGTTCTGCAATAAAAAAAAAACTTGGGAATCAAATCCCAGGACTCCATTTGGGGTTTTCTTTGCAAAAAATACTGGAGTGGTTTGCCATTCCTTCTCCAGCTCATTTTACAGATGAAGAAACTGAGACAAATGGAGTTAAGTGACTTGTCTAGGATCACATGGCTACCAAGTGCCTGAAAACAGATTTGAACTCCTGAATATGAGTCTTCCTGATTCTAAACCCAGTGTTCTATCCACTGTACCACTTAGTTGCCTAAATGGCTTTGGACAAGTCATTTAACCCACGTAGGTTCTAGATAAATTATTTATAAAATAAGGAGATGGTTTACATAAGGAGATGGGCAAACTGCTAGGTGAGAGCCAATTTTAGTCTGCTGCCTTTTTCCCCCCAGTTAATAAATTTTTATACATTTTTAGAATATAATAAAACAATTTTAAAATGTAAAAATTAAACTTAGCCTCACAAAAACAAGCAGAGATTTGAACTTGCCCATGAGCAGTAATTTGCCAGCTCCAGGGTCTAGGTGACCTATGAAGTCCCTTTTACCTTGACAGTCACGATACCAAAACTTTGCAATTGGCTGACAATTTGGATTAAGGGAAAGTGGGGAATCTTAAGGATGAATCTTTACTACTTAACTGCCATAAAAATGCTTATAGAGAAAAAAATATAGAATCAGAGAAAGTTCAATATGTAAGTAACCTTAGAATCATAGTGCTTCCTGTGTAAGTGACCTTAGGCAAGATCTAGTCCAATCCATTTATTTTGCAGATCAGTAAAATTACTAGAGAGGTGGAGTGACCTGATCCAGGCCATATATTTAGATAGAGGAAAAGTGAAGCCACAGGCCCACATCTGTGATGATCTTTCCACTATATTTTACTTCCTAAAAGAGCAAAATTCCTTCACTGAAGCGACAATTTCAAATTGATTGGGCCAGACAATCATTTATATTGGACAAGCAGCTAATATATTTCATCATGGATCCCAAAAGGCAATAGCACCTGGCCATGCATCAAAGACATTAGCTCCATAAGCAGTCTCAATATAAAACATCTGAAATCCAGCTGAGTCCTTATTTTTCTAGGGTCAAAGAATCAGGCCAAAAAAATTATAATATTTCATCCAAAATGGTTCATTATTGAATTATTTACTCAGCTATTCCACTGTAAAATCACACTATGATGATGTCTAAGCTGTGTTTTTTTGCTCAAAAGCCAGGTCCTTAGAGTTCATGTTTCAGCAATGTGGTATGGTGGATAGAACACAGGACTCAAAGTCAGTCAGTCAATAAACATTTATTTAGCATCTACTCTGTGTCAGCACCATGAAAAACTTCTGAGGAAACAAAAGGAGGCAAAGATTGTCAGGGAATTCACAGTCTAATTCCAGTAAAATCTTGATTTTGAACCCTGCCTCTAAAACGTACTTCCTTTGTGACGATGGACAAGTCACTAAAGTCATCCTTGACCCCACCTTGACTTTCCTGATTTTGTCACCATGACTAAGGTTCTTTCTCACCTAGAAGGTCCTTCTGCTTCTATAGCCTTTTGATCCTGGAAAATTCCTTTGCCCCTATACCTTTCTCTTCCCATTATGAGGAACTGCACTGGCTGGAGCCATCCTTCAATCCTTTCCTGGCCTCCTTCCTCACCCTTCAGACTTTGCCATGTTCCTGTACATTTACTGCATCAACCCTTTTCAGATCCTTATTGTGTGTTTAAGTGCCCTATTAGAATACAAGCTCCTTGAAGGTAGGCAATATCATTCACCTTTTTTTTATTTTATTTTTTATCTTTTTATTTATATTTTTATACCTTAAATGTGTTATTTTTTCCAATTCTATTAAAAATAAACTTTTTTTTCAAATTTTGAGTTCTAAATTCTCTCCTCCTCTCCCATTTCATTAAGACAAGCAATTTGATATAAATTATATGCATGCAATGATGCAAAACATATTACCATATTTGTTATATTGTGAAAGAAAATAGACAAAAAATGGACAAGAAAAATAAGGTAAAAATATGATTTTATCTGCATTCAGACTCCATCAATTCTTTCTCTGGCAATGGAAAGTATTTTTCAACATTATTCCTTCAGAAATGTCTGTATCATTACATTGCTGAAAATAGCTAAGTCATTCACAGTTAATCATCATACAATATTGCTGTGTAAAGCATTCTACTAGTTCTGTTCACTTCACTTTGCATCAGTTCACGTAAGCCTTTCCAAGTTTTTCTGAAAACATCTTGCTCATCAGTTCTTATAGCACAATAGTATTCCATCCCAATCATATAACACAACTTGTTCAGCCATTTCCCAGTTGATGGACAGCTCTTCAATTTCTAATTCTTTGCCACAATCAAAAAAGCTGCTATAAATATTTTTGTCCATATAGCCACTTCCTTTGTTTGTTTGTCTTTTTTTTTTGCCTCTTTGCAATAAAGACTAAGTAGTGGAATTACTAGGTCAAAAGTTAGGTACAATTTATAGCTCTTTGGGTATAGATACAAATTGCTCTCCAGAAGAGTTGCATAAGTTCATAGCTGTACCAAGAGTGTGCTAGTGTCCCAATTTATCAGTATTCCCTCCAACATCTGTTATTTTTCTCTTCTGTCATATTAGCCAATTTGATAGGTATGAAAACTTACATGGGAGTTGTTTTAATTTGCATTTCTTTAACCAACAATGATTTAGAGCACATCTCATATGACTATAGATAGCTTTAATTTATTTGTCTGAAAACTGCCAATTCATATCCTTTAATATTTATCTCTTGGGGAACAACTCAACTCTTAAAAATTTTACTTACTTTTCCATATATAGAGAGATTAAGGCCTTTATCAGAGAAAATTACTTTGAATTACTATGAATAAATAAAATTTATTTTTAATTTATGGACTTAAGCATTTCCATAACATAGTATAATAAAAAAAATGTACGCAAAACTGCAAATATGTTATGTACAACTTACTATACCTTTTTAATATATAATAAAATTATCACGTAAATTTATTTTTTTCTTTTTTTTCATTCCCTCTTTCCCCATTCTAGAGATGGCCAAGATGGTGGAGTAAAAGCAGTGATTTGTTTTAGCTTTTCTCCAAACCTCCAAATATGTGTAAAAAATAACTATAAACAAATTCTAGAGCAGCAGAACCCACAAAAAGACAGAGTAAAAGAAATGTCTACCCCAAGACAAACCAGATGGTTGATGGGCAAGATCGGTTGTGCCAGGCTGAGAGAGGAGCACAGTTCAGCATGGGCCAAGCAGGCAAAGCAGGGCCAGAGGAAATCCAAAACAGGCCTCAGGGATTGAATCGAGTAAAGCTGTGGTGGTTTCCAGCCTTCTCAACATCAAAGACAAGTTAGAAGGTCAGTAGAAAAGGTCTGTCAAAGCTGAGTGAGAGAGAAACACGGTGCAGTCCTGGCCCTACCGTAGCCTTGGGCAGTGGCCACAGTGACAGCAGTTGCTTCCAGAGCTCCAGCCCACAGACAGCGTGGGTATTAAGCTGCTGATCAGAGCGGGATTGCAGGGATGTCTTTGCTGGCACTGAAACAGGATTCTCTTGCTTCGCCCATGCTTGGATCTGGGTTGCAGTGGTAGCTGTTGGTTCTTGGAGAGAAGGAGCATTGGTGTGGTGAATATGGAGAAAGAATCCTCGTCACAGTTACAAGGCAGAAAAGAGTGCTTGTGGTCACTCACAGACCAAAAGCATCAGCCAGGAAAGGAAAAAAAATACCTCTTCTTTGATCATACCACCTTGGAAGAATTGAAAATTTACAGATCCCTAGAATTATCTCTGAAAACAGCCGCACAAAAACCCTGAAGCTTGGGACAATACATCCTCCACACTGAAAACAGAGCCCTACTTTAACAAAGAGATAAAAACTTAAGTAATTGTCATAGAACATGAGCAGAGACCAAAAAGTCAAACTATAGTATCTTATTTGGTGACAAAGAAGATCAAAACATATAATCAGAAGATAGCAAAGACAAAGTTCCTACATCCAAAGCCTCCAAGAAAAATATGAGTAGGTCTCAGGCCATGGAAGATCTCAGAAAGGATTTTGAAAAGTAAGTAAGAGAATTAGAGGAAAAACTGGGAAGAGAAATTAGAGAGTTATGAGAAAATCATGAAAAATTAGTCAACAGCTTTCTAAAGGAAACCCCCCCAAAAAAAATACTGAAGAAAATATTTTGGCTTCTGGGAGCCAAGATGGTGGAGTAAAAAGTAAATCACTCTTACCATCCCTTATTAATCTCAAAAAGCCCAGAAAATATTGCCCCAGGAAAAACCTTAGAACAGCTGAACCAGAAAAAGACAGGGTACAATAGTTTGGTAGCCCACGTAGCTTGAGGGATTAATGGAAAAGGCCCCTCTTGCCCTGGGAGAAGGGGAGAAGTACTGAACAGAAGGCTTCCCAGAAAGCTAGCAGAAAGCCCAACCTCAGGATACTAGGGGGAGATGCTGAACACTAGGTGGTGGAGCAGGCAAACACCAAGACCAGGACCCCTGAGTTCCTCAGTAAAGGCAAGGGAACCAATGGAAACCAGCTTGGAAAATCACCACAAGCCTCAATGTTCTACAGCAGTCAAGTCTCCCAGTGCCTCAGCAAAACTCAAGATCCCCAGGTAGAAAAACATCCCACAGCAGCAAAACATCTATCTGAAAGGAGCTAAAGAAAGTGAAAGGAAGGAAAGACCCTGGTGAACAGACAACCTCCAGGGGCCAGGCAATCCAATCCTACCTCTAAAGTTCCAGTGTTTCTGATTCCAGCCAAATACCAGATAACCTGCCAGAATCCTATAGCTTCCAATTGAAAGCAGTTGGGGCCCCAGCACATAAAGACAGTGACTAGGCCCCAGGCTCCCAGCACAAGAAGCTTAGGTCAGTGCCCCCTGTTCCCCAGCAGGAGAGCTCAATTTTTTTAAAGGCCAAGAAATAAACAAACACCATGAACAAAAATAAACATATCATAGAATCTTATGGGAACAGTGAATATCAAAGCAGAAATTCTGAAGAGGACAACACTATCAACAAAGCTACATCTGGAACCTCAAAAGGGATCAAGAACTGATCTGAAGCCCCAAAAGCCTTCTCAGAAAAGCTCAAGAAGGATTTTAAAAGTCAAATAAGAGAGGTAGAAGAAAAATTGGAAAAAGAAATGAGAGGTATGCAAGAGAGAGTCAATAGCTTGGAAAAGGAAGGACAAAAATTAACTGTAGGAAACAAGTCCTTAAAAAATGCAATTGGCCAAATGGGGGAAAAGTACACTGAAGAAAACAACTTCTTAAAGAGCAGAATTGGCCAAACAGAAGAGGAGACACAAAAACTTACTGAGGAGAAGAACTCCACAAAAAATAAAATGGGCTAAATGGAAAAAGAAGTACAAAATCTTATAGAAGAAAACAATTTATTAAAAATTAGAATTGGGCAAATGGAAGCTAATGACTGTATGAGAGAGAAAAAATCACTCAAACAGAAAGAAAAGAAAGAAAAAAACAGATGAAAACGTGAAATACTTCATTGGTAAAACAAATGACCTGAAAAATAGATACAGGAGAGACAATTAAAAAAAAATATTGATCTACCTGAAAACCATGATAAAAAAAAAAAGATCCTGGACAACATGTTTCAGGAAATCATCAAGGAAAACTGGCCTGAGGTCGGACAACCTGATGGTAAAATAGCCATAGAAAAAAATCCAATGATCGCCTCCTGAAAGACATCCCAGATTGAAAACACCAAGGAATATAGTAGCTAAATGCTAAAAGTACCAGATCAAAGGGAAAATATTGCAAGCAGCCAGAAAGAAACAATTTAAATATGGATCCACAGTCAGGATTAGTCAGGACCTTGCAGCTTCTACATTAAAAGATCATAGGGACTTCCACTTCCCCATATCAACCTCTGAAAGCCCAGAAAACATTGCCCCAGGAAAAATACTGGAATGGCTGAACCAGAAGAAAGATGGGGTGAAGCCTTCCAGTAGCCCAAGTAGCTTGAGAGATTAACAGGAAAGGTTCCTCTTGCCCTGGGAGAAGGAAAGCAGTACAGAAAGGGAGGCATCCAAGGAAGCTAGTGGAAAGTTCCACTTTAACATACCAGGAGGAGATCCTGAAATCCAGGTGGTGGAGCAGGCAAACATAAATACTTGGACCCCTGAGTGCCTCAGTGAGTGCTGAAGATCTGGTTGAAACCAGCTCAGAAAACCACCAGGTGCCTCAGCACTGTACAGCAGTCTCCCAGTACCTCAGCAAAAATCTGTGAAGCACTCCAAGGGGCTCCAGGCAGATAAAAATCATGCAACATCCATCTGAAAGGAGCTGAAGAAAGTGAAAGGAAAGGAAAAGCAGGCAACGTCCAGGGGCCAGACCACCCAATCCTACCCCTACAGTTCCAGAGCTGCTGATTCCAACCAAATATCAGGTAAGGTGCCAGAATACTACAGCCTCCAACTGCCAACATTGGAGGCCCCAGAACACAAAGCCAGTAACCAGGCCCAAAGCTCCCAACACAAGTTTGGATCAGTGCCCTCTGCTCCCCAGCAGGAGAGCTCAATCTCTTTAAGGCCAGGAAATAAGCAAACACTATGAGTAAAAAGAAATGTACCATAGATTCATATAATGAGAACAGTGAAAATCAAAGCAGAAATTCTGAAGAGGACAACATTGTCAACAAACCCACATCTGGAACCTCAAAAGTGAATATGAACTGGTGCAAAGACCAAAAAACCTTCTTAGAAGAGCTCAAGAAGGATTTTAAAATTCAAATGAGAGAGATAGAAGAGTCCTTAAACAATACAATTAGCCAACTGGAAAAAAAAGTAAATTGAAGAAAACCAGTCCCTAAAAAATACAACTGGCCAAATGAGGAAGGAGGTACAAAATCTAATAGATGAAAACAATTTGTTAAAAATTACAGTTGGGCAAATGGAAACTAATGACTCTATAAAAGAGCAAGAATTAGTAAAAACAAAAAACAAAAGAATGAAAAAATAGATGAAAATGTAAAATACCTCATTGGTAAAACCAGTGACCTGGAAAATAGATCCAGGAAAGACATTTTAAAAATTATTGGTCTACCTGAAAATTATAATGAAAAAAAGAACTTTGACAGTATCTTTCAGGAAATAATAAAGGGAAACTGCCATGAGGTCCTAGAACCAGAAGGTAAAATAGACATAGAAAGAATTCACCAATCACCTCCTGAAAGAGATCCCCAAATGGAAAATGCCAAGGAATATAGTAGCCAAATTGCAAAATTACCAGGTCAAAGAAAAAATGCTTCAAGCAGCCAGAAAGAAACAGTTTAAATATCATGGAACCACAGTTAGGATTACACAGTACCTTGCAGCTTCTACATTAAAAGACTGTAGGGCATGGAACATGATACTACATAAGGCAAAGGAGCTGGGATTACAACCAAGCATCAACTACCCTCTGAAAATGAACATGATCTTTCAGGGGAGGGCATAGATATGCATCAAAATAGGAGACTTCCAAACCTTCCTCATTAAAACACCAGAGCTCAACAGAAAATTTGATGTTCAAATACAAGACTCAAGAGAGACATAAAAAGGTAAACTGGACAGAAAGATACAATATGTTGTTAATAGGAGCAAACTGTTTACATCCCTAAAAGGGAAGATGACACTTGTAACTCTTGAGAACTGTGTTGTTATTGCACCATGTCAAAGCAGTATACATAAAGAGGGTGGATATAAGTTGACTTTGATGTAATGATTAAAAAAAAATCCATGAAATGAAAAGGGTGAATCCACCACCAAAGAAGAGGAAATTGAAACAATAATTAGGAAGTATTTTGCCCAACTGTATGCCAATAAATTTGACAATCTTACTGAAATTGATACATATTTACAAAAACATAAATTACCCAGAATAAGAGAAGAAGTAAAATACTTAAATAACCCCATCTCAGAAAAAGAAATTGAACAAGCCATTAATGAACTCCCTAGGAAAAAATCTGCAGGGCCAGATGGATTTACAAGTGAATTCTATCAAACATTTAAGGAACAATTAGTTCCAATACTATGGGAAAAGAAGTGAAGAAGGAGTCTTACCAAATTATTTCTTTTCTTTTTTTTTCTTTTTTTAATGAAAATTTATTTATTTTTGGTTTTCAGCATTTACTTCCACAAGATTTTGAATTCCAAATTTTCACCCCATCTTGCCACTCTCCCCACCCCAAAATGGAATGCATTCTGAATATCCTTTCCCCTAGTCTGCCCTCCTTTCTATCTCTCCTTCCCCCTCTCTTATCCCCTTCCCCTTCTACTTTCCTGTAGGGCAGGATAGATTTCTGTACCTCATTTCCTGTATTTCTTATTTCCCAGTTGCATATGAAAACATTTTTTTACACATGTGGCTTTAAAACTTTGGGTTCCAAATCTTTTCCCTTCCTCCCACACCACCCACCCTCATTGAAAAGGCAAGCAACTCAATACAGGCCATACATGTGCAGTTATGCAAAACACTTCCATAGTAGACATGTTGTGAAAAACTAACTGTTTCCCTTAATCTTATCCTGCCCTCCCATTTATTCTATTCTTTCTTTTGACCCTGTCCTCCTCAGAAGTATTTGCTTCTGATTACACATTTCTCAATCTGCCCTTCTCTCTATCATCCCCCTGCTCTCTTGTCCCTTTCCCCCCCTATTTTCCTGTAGGGTAAGAAAGATTACCATACCCAATTGAGTGTGTATGTTATCCCCTCCTTAAGCCAACTCCTTTGAGAATAAGATTAATTCATTTCCTCTCATCTTCCCCTCTTTCTCCTTCACTGTAAGAGCCTTTTCTTATCTGTTTTGTGCAAGATAATGCACCTCATACTACCTCTCCCATTCTCCTTCTCCTAGTATAATCCTGTCTCACTCCTAAATTTTATTCTCCACATATCACCCTTCATCTTCAACTCATCCTGTGCCATCCATCCATCTATCTATCTATCTATCTATCTATCTATCTATCTATCTATCCACATGCATACATATAATTTTTCCGTTCCCACTACTCTAATACTGACAAAGGTCTCATGAGATAAATATCATCTTTCCATGCAGGAATGTAAACAGTTCAACCTTAATAAGTCTCTGATGATTTCTCTTTCCTATTTACCTCTTCATGTTTCACTTTAGTCTTGTATTTGAAAGTCAAATTTTCTATTCAGCTCTGGTCTTTTCATCAAGAATGTTTGAAAGTCCTCTATTTCACTGAATGACTATTTTTTTCCCCTGAAGGATTATACTCAGTTTAGCTGGGTAGGTGATTCTTGGTTGTAATCCTTTCTCCTTTGCCTTCCAGAATATTATATTCCATGCTCTCCAGTCACTTAATGTAGAAGCTGTGAAATCTTGTGTTATCCTGATTGTTTTGGAAAACAACTGGCCTGGAAAATAGATCCAGAAGAGATAATTTAAGAATTACTGGACTACCTGAAAACCCTGATAAAGAAAAGAACCTGGACAGCATTTTTTCAAGAAATTACAAAGGCAAACTGTCAGGGTATCCTAGAACCAGGGAATAAAATAGTCATTGAAAGAATACTGATCACCTCCTGAAAGAGATCCAAAAATGAAAACTCCAAGGAACATTGTAGTCAAATTCCATAATTATTTGGTAAAGGAGAAAATACTGCAAACATCCAGAATTAAATAATTTGAATATCAAGGAGCCACAATAAGGATTACACAGGACTTAGTAACTTTCACATTAAAGGATGGGAGGGCTTGAAAAATCATATTCCAGAATGCAGTGAAGCTAGCATTACAACATTACAAAGAATCAACTACCTAGCAAAATTGATCGTAATCTTTCAGGGAAAAGGTGGACATTCAATGAAATAAGGGACTTCCAAACTTTCCTGATGAAAAGACCAGAGCCAAGTAGGTGAATTGGAAACAGAGTAAAGGTAAAAGCATGGGGCAGAAACTATGAGACTTCAGCTGAAGTTAAAAAAAAAAGGCAGAGGTAGCAGTAGTGATCTCCGACAAAGCAAAAGCAAAAATAGATCTAATTAAAAGAGATAGGGAGGGAGGAACTACATCATGCTAAAAGCTACCATAGACAATGAAGTATTATCAATACTAAACATATATGCTCCAAGAGGTATAGCATCCAAATCCTTAGAGAAGAAGTTAAGTGAGTTACAGGAAGAAATAGCAAAACTATACTAATGAGGGGATTAAACCTTCTCATAAAATAAATAAGAAAGAACTTAAGGAAGTAAATGGGTTTTGAGAAAAGTTAAGTTTGATAAGTAAAATGTAATGAGGATAGAAAGGAATGTAACTTTCTCTCAGCAGTATATGGTACCTTTGCAAAAGTTTACCTTGTATTAAGGCATAGAAACCTCACAATCCAACATAGCAAGGAAGAAATATTAAATATATCCTTTTGAGATAACGATGTAATAAAAATCACAAGCAATGAAAAGCTATGGAAATATAGACTAACGATTAATTGGAAACTAAATAATCTAATACTAAAGAAAAAGTGTGTAAAACAACAAATAATAGAAACAATAAAAAATTTCATCTAAGATAATGACAATAATGATACAACATACCAAAACACAGAAGATGCAGCCAAAGCAGTTCTTATGGAAAAATTTATATCACTAACTGATTACATAAATAAAATAGAGATAGAACACATCAATGAATTTAGCATGCAACTAAAAAAAGTAAAGGATGAATTAAAAATCACCAATTAAATACCAAGTTAGAAATTCTGAAAATCAGTGGAAAGATTAATAAAATCAAAAGGAAGAAAATGATTTAACTAAAAAATAAAAATAAGAGTTGGTTTAATAAAACCACAAGTAAAATAAATAAAGCTTTGGTAAATTTGATTAAAAAAAGAAACCAAATTATCAGTATCAAAAATGAAAAGGGTGATTTTACCACCAAAGAGGAGGAAATTAAAGCAATAATTAGGAGCTGTTTTGCCCAACTGTATGCAAATAAATCTGACAATTGAAGTAAATTGCTTGAATGGGTTAAAAAATAAATTATACAGATCAATAGAAGAGGAAATAAAATACTTAAATAACTACATTTTAGAAAAATAAATTGGTGGAGCCAAGATGGCGGAGTAAAAGTAGTGACCTGCTTCAGCTCTCCCCCAAACCTTTCCAAATACCTATAAAAAATGTCTCTAAACAAATTCTGAAGCAGCAGAACCCACAAAAAGACAGTGAAATAAATTTCCAGCCAAAGACAACCTGGATGGTTGCTTGGAAAGGTTTATTGTGGAGGTGGGGAGAGGAGCACAGTTCAGC
Organism: Phascolarctos cinereus; assembly: GCF_003287225.1. Lineage (NCBI taxonomy): Eukaryota > Metazoa > Chordata > Mammalia > Diprotodontia > Phascolarctidae > Phascolarctos > Phascolarctos cinereus. The sequence goes on from NW_027555625.1 coordinate 100,378,469, forward strand.
ATGGGTATGCAGGCCAGAGGGAACCTGGAGCTGGCCTCAAAGGACTGCATTGAGGGCAGGTATGGTGGTTTCCAGATTTCTCAACACACAAACACCAAAGACGACTTAGAAGGTCAGTTGGAAAAGTCTGTTTCTGCGGTGGTGAGAGAGGAGTGTGGGGTCTCATATCCAGTTCCTGAGGTTGGCCTCTCATGGTGGATTCCTCCTGAGCTTCCCAAAAACACACTGAGTGGGAATCTTGTGGATATTCAGAGGAGGATTGCAGGGATCTCTCTGATGGTTCAGTATTCTCTTCTTTGAAGTGCTTGTCTTTGCATCACAATTCTGAGTGGCTGTCCTGGGAAGAGGAGGAATGCTGGCACAATGGAGCTGTAGTGGATGTGGAGGGAAAACACTCACAGTTCCAAGACATAAAAGAGTGCTTGTGGTTACTCATAGACCAGACCACAGGACAGGAAAGGAGTAACCACCTTGCCCTTGATCATAGCACCTTGGAAGAATTTAAAATTTACAGGTCCCTACAGGTATCTCTGAAAACAGCTGCACGTAACCACTGAAGTTTGGGACAATACATTCTCCACACTGGAAACAGACTCCTACCTTAACAAAGAGTTTAAACCTCAAGTAATTAGCCAGGATCATGAGCAAGCAGCTCAAAAAGAGTCACACTATATTATCTTACTTTGGTGACAAAGAAGATCAAAGCATACAACCTGAAGAAGACAACAAGGCCAAAGCTCCTACATCCAAAGCCACCAAGAAAAATATGAATTGGTCCCAGGCCATGGAAAGCTCAAAAAGGATTTTGAGAAGCAAGTAAGAAGAGTAGAGGAAAAACTGAGAGAGATGCTAAAGGAAACCCCCAAAAATACTGAAGAAAAAAACACCTTTAAAAATAGCCTAAGCCAAATGGCAAAAGAGATCCAAAAAGTCAATGAGGAGAAGAATGTCCTAAAAAGAAAAATTGGCCAAATGGAACAGGAAGTCCAAAAGTTTCCTGAAGAAAATATTTCCTTGAGGTTTGCAGACATCTCAACCCATGAACACCAAAGACAACTGAGAAGGTCAGTGGGAAAAGTCTGTTTCTGTAGTGCTGAGAGTGAAGAATGGGGTCTCAGCTCCAGCTCCCCAAGAGCTGAGAGCACAGTCCCCTGAGGCAGTGGCTGCCTCCTGAGCTTCTGGCCCACAGACTAAGGGGGAATCGAACTGATCAGAGGGAATAGCAAGGATCTCTTTTCCAGTGCTGAGGCAGGAATCTCTTGCTTTGCCTGTCCTTTGATCTGGGTCACAGTTTTGGGCAGTGGTCCTAGGGTAAGGAGGAACATTGGCGTGGTGGAGCTTGTAGTGGCTGTGGAGAGGAAACCTTCCTCACAGTTCCAGGGCAGAAAGGAGTGCCTGTGGTCACTTACAGGTGAGAGCACAGGAAAAGAAAGGAGTAAACACCTCTCCCCTTACCATATCACCATGGAAGAACTAAAAATTTACACATCCCTACTAGAATCTCTGAACACAGCTGTACAAACCCCCGAAGCTTGGGATAGTACATTCTCCACATTGGAAGCAGACTCTTAGTTTAACAAAGAGTTTAAAACTCAAGTAATTGGCTGGGATCATGAGCAAGCAGTGCAAAAAGAGTCAGACTATATTATCTTACTTTGGTGAAAAAGAAGATCAAAATATACAACCAGAAGAAGACAACAAAGCCAAAGCTCCTACACGTAAAGCCTCAAGAAAAACAAGAATCAGTCCCAGGCCATGGAAGAACTCAAAAGGAATTTTGAGAAGCAATGAAGAGAAGCAGAGGAAAAACTGGGAAGAGAAATGAGAATGATGCAAGAAAATTATGAATAACAAGTTAACAGCTTGCTAAAGGAGACCCAAAAAACACTGAAGAAAATAACACATTAAAAATAGCCTAACCCAAATGGCAAAAGAGGTCCAAAAAGCCAATGAGGAAAAGAATGCTCTAAAAAGCAAAATTTGGCAAATGGAAAAGGAAGTCCAAAAGATTACTGAAGAAAATACTTCCTTAAAAATTAGAATAGAGCAATTGGAAGACAGTGACTTTATGAGAGATAAAGACACTGTAAAACAAATCCAACAGAAGGAAGCAAAAGAAGACAATATGCAATATCTCATTGGAAAAACAACTGACCTGGAAAATAGATCCAGGAGAGAGAATTTAAAAATTGGACTATCTGAAAGCCATTTTTCAAAAAAAGATCCTACACATCATCTTTCAAGAAATTATCAAAGAAAACAGCCCTGATATTTTAGAACCAGAGGGGAAAAATAGAAGTGGAAAGAATCCACGGATCTCCTCCTGAAAGAGATCCCCAAAGGAAAACTCCCAGGAATATTGTAGCCAACTTCCAAAGTTCCCAGGTCAAGGAGAAAATATTACAAGCTGCCAGAAAGAAACAATTCAAGTACTGTGGAAACACAATCAGGATAACACAAGATATAGCAGCTTCTACATTAAAGGACCACAGGGCATGGAATATAATATTCCAGAGGGCAAAGGAGATAGGATTATAACCAAGAATCACCTACCCAGCAAAACTGAGTATAACCCTTCAGGGGAAAAAAATGGTCATTCAGTGAAATAGAGGACTTTCAAGCATTCTTGATGAAAAGATCAGAGCTGAATAGAAAATTTAACTTTCAAATATAAGACTCAAGGGGAACATGAAGAGGTAAACAGGAAAGAGAAATCATGAGACACTTATTAAGGTTGAACTGTTTACATTCCTTCATGGAAAAATGTATTTATAACTCATGAGACCTTTGTCAGTATTAGGGTAGTTGGAGGGAAAACATTTTATATATATATATGATAGATATAGATAGATACATATAGATAGATAGATAGATAGACAGACAGCACAAGGTGAGTTGAAGTTTAAGGGGTCATATCTGCAGAATAAAATTAAGGGATGAGAGAGGATTATACGAGAAGAAGAAAGAGAGAGGTAGAACGGGTAAATTATCTCACAAAATAAAACAGAAAAGAAAAGGTTCTTAAAGTGGAGGTGAAACGTGGGAAGGTGAGAGGGAATGAGTGAATCTTATTCTCATAAGATCTGGCTTAAAGAGGAAATAACATACACTTTATGTGGGTATGGAAATCTGTCTTACCCTACAGGAAAATAGGGAAAGAAGGGAACAAGAGAGCAGGGGGATGATAGAGAGGAGGGCAAATTGGGAAAGGGGTAATCAGAAGCAAATGCTTCTGAGGAGGAACAGGGTCAAAAGAAAGAATAGAATAATTTGGGGGGCAGGATAGGATTAAGGGAAATAGTTTTTTTCACAATATGTCTACTATGGAAGTGTTTTGCATAACTGCACATGTATAACCTTTATTGAGTTGCTTGCCTTTTCAATAAGGGTGGGTGGGGAGGGAGGAAGGATAAAGATTTGGAACCCAAAGTTTTAAAAACACATCTTTAAAAAAAATGTTTTCACATGCAACTGGGAAATAAGAAATACAGGATATGGGGTACAGAAATCTATCCTGCCCTACAGGAAAATAGAAGGGGAAGGGGATAAGAGAAGGGGGGGAGAGATAGAAGAGAGGGAAGACTAGGGGAAGAGGTATTCAGAATGCATTGCATCTTAGGGTGCGGGAGGGGAAATGAGGATAAAATTTGGAACTCAAAATATTGTGGAAACAAATGTCAGAAACTAAAAATAAATAAATTTACATTAAAAAAAAGAAAACAAAATAAAAAAAAAATATTTCCTTAAAAATTAGAATAGAGCAATTGGAAGTTATGAGAAATTGTGGCACAGTAAAACTAATCCAAAAGAATGAAAAAATAGGAGAGTTTGTGAAATATCTCGTTGGAAAAACAGCTGACCTGGAAAATAGATCCAGGAGAGAAAACTTAAAAATTATTGGACTACCTGAAATCCATGATCAAAAAGAGCCTAGACATCATCTTTCAAGAATGTATCAAGGGAAGTTCCACTTCTGGGAGTCAAGATGGCAGAGTAAAAAGGTAGTTGCTCTCACCCTCCCCTATCAACCTCTGAAAACCCAGAAAATATCATCCCAGAAAAAAAAAAACACCCTGGAACAGCTGAACTAGAAGAAAGATGGGGAACAGCAGTGCAGCAGCCCAGCAAACGGGTCTCCCAGTGCCTCAGCAAAAATAAGGGAAGCAGCACTACAAAGGGCCCCAGGCAGATAAGCACCCTGCAGCATTCATCTGAAAGGAGCTGAAGAAAGCAACCCAGAGTCTTCCTAAAATCTCACCCTTGCTCATTCCAACCCAACACCAGGTAAGATGTCAGAACCCTACAGCCTCCAACTCTTAACCAGGAGGAGATCCGGAAGCCCAGGTGGTAGAGAAGGCAAACACCAACACATGGACCTCCCAGTGCCTCAGTGAGGCAGGGAAATGTGGAAACCAGCTCAGAAAACCACCAGGTGCCTTGGCACTCTACCACAAAGGAATCTCCCAGTGCATTAGCAGAAATGAGGGAGGCAGCATTGCAAGGGGCCCCAGGCAGATAAACACCCTGCAGCACCCATCTAAAAGGAGCTGAAGAAAGCTAAAGGAAAGGAAAAGCAGGCAACCTAGAATTGCCTGAAAGTTCCAGCCTTGCTGATTCCAGCCCAACACGAGGTAAGCTGCCAAAACCCTACAGCCTCCAATTGCCAACATAGAGGCCCCAGCACACAAAGCCAGTGACCAAGACCTAGGCTCCCAACACAAGAAGCTTGGGTCAGTGCCCTCTGTTCCCCAGCAGGAGAGCTCAATCTCTTTAAAGGCCAGGGAATAAAGAAACCATGAGTAAAAAGAAACGTACCATAGATTCATATTATGAGAAGAGTGAAGATCAAGACAGAAATTCTGAAGAGGACAACATTGTCAACAAACCCACATCTGCAACATCAAAAGGGAATATGAACTGGTCTGAAGCCCAAAAAGCCTTCTTAGAAGAGCTCAAGAAGGATTTTAAAAGTCTAATGAGAGAGGTAGAAGAGTCCTTAAAAATACAATTGGCCAATTGGAAAAAAAGTACACTGAAGAAAACAAGTCCCTAAAAAACACAATTGGCAAACTGGAAAAAAACACTGAAGAAAACAAATCCCTTAAAATACAATTGGCCAATTGAAGAAGGAAGTACAAAAACTAACAGAAGAAAACAATCTGTTAAAAACTAGAATTGGACAAATGGAAACTAATGACTCTATGAGAGAGCAAGAATCAGTCAAACAGAAACAAAAAAAATGAAAAAATAGATGAAAACATAAAATACCTCATCGGTAAAAACAACCTGGAAAATCGATCCAGGAGAGACAATTTAAAAATCATTGACTACCTGAAAATCATGATGAAAAAAAGAGCCTGGACAGTATCTTTCAGGAAATCATAAAGGAAAACTGCCCTGAAGTCCTAGAACCAGAAGGTAAAATAACCATAGAAAGAATACACCGCTCACCACCTGAAAGAGATCCCAAATTGACAATGCCAAGGAATATAGCAAAATTCAAAATTACCAGAAGAGATGCTGCAAGCAGCCAGAAAGAAACAATTTAAATATCATGGAACCACAGTCAGGATTACACAGGACCTTGCAGCTTCTACATTAAAAGACACAGGGTGTGGAACATGATATTCCAAAGGCAAAGGAGCTTGGATTGCAAAGGATCAACTACCTGCAAAAATGAGCATGATTTTTCAAGGAGGAGATGGATATTCAAAAATAGGGGACTTCCAAACCTTCCTCATAAAAAGACCAGAGCTCAACAAAAAATTTGATCTTCAAGTACAAGACAAGAAAGACATAAAAAGGTAAATGGGACAGAAAGATACAAAATGTTAATAAGGGGACTGTTTACATCCTACAAGGGAAGATGACACTTGCAACTCTTGAGAACTGTATTGTTATTACACCATGTTAAAGGAGTATACATAAAGGGGTGGATATTAGTTGACTTTGATGTAATGATAAAAAAATCTAATCAAGTGGGCTAAATGGATCCAAGTAAGTGGATTAGTCTAATCTTAGAAAATGTACTGAGAAAGGAGGAGGCAGACAAGGATAAATTACATTACAGGAAAAGACAGAAAATCTTATTGCAGCAGAGGGAAAGAAGGGAAGGGGGTGAGCATTGTTTGAACCTTTTCTCATCAGATTTGGCTCAAGAAGGAATAACATAATCAGTTAGGTATAGAAATCTAACTTGCCCTATGGCAGTGGAGGGAAGGGGAAGGAAGAAAAGGGAGGGAAAAAGGGAGGGAAGAAGCAGTAAGGGCAAAGGGGAAGAAAAGGGAAGGGGATAATAGAAGGGAGGAGAGACTGAAGCAGGCAGTGGTCAAGAGCAAAACACTAGTGAGGAAGGAAAAGGAGAAAAGAGAAAGAAAAGCATAAATGGGGAAAGAAGGATGGAGAAAAAGAAATAGATAGTAATCATAACTGTGAAAGTTGAATCGAGAAATAGAAATGGAAAGAATCCACTGATCATCTCCTGAAAGAGATCCCCAAAGGAAAACTCCTAGGAATGTTGTAGCTAAATTCCAGAGTTCCCAGGTCAAGGAGAAAATATTACAAGCAGCCAGAAAGAAACAATCCAAATATTGTGGAAACGCAACCAGGAAAATGCAAGATTTAGCAGCTTCTACATGTGGAGAGCACAGGGCATCGAATATAATATTCCAGAGAGCAAAGGAGATATGACTACAAGCAAGAATCACCTACCCAGCAAAACTGAGTATAATCCTTCAGGGTAAAAAATTGTCATTCAATGAAATAGAGGACTTTTAAACATTCCTGAGGAAAAGACCAGAGCTGAATAGAAAATTTGACTTTCAAATACAAGACTCAAGTGAAACATGGAAGAGGTAAACAGGAAAGAGAAATCATAACAGACTTATTAAGGTTGAACTGTTTACATTCTGCATGGAAAGATATTTGTAAATCATGAGTCCTTTGTCAGTATTCGGGTAGTGGGAGAGGAAAAAAATATATATATGTATACATAGATAGACTGATAGAGGGCACAGGGTGAGTTAAGATGAAGGGGTGATATCTGGAGAATAATATTAAGGGGTGAGGGAGGATTATACTGGAAGAAGGAGAAAGAGAAAGATTGAATGGGGTAAATTATCTCACTCAAAACAAATAAGAAAAGGCTTTTACAGTGGAGGGGAAATGGGGGAAGGTAAGAGGAAATGAGTGAATCTTATTCTCATAGGATTTGGCTTAAGGATAGAATAACATACCCAATGGGGTATGGAAATCTATCTTACCCTACAGGAAAATAAGGGGGGAAGGGGACAAGAGAGCAGGGGGTTGATAAAGGGGAAGGAATATTTGGGGAGGGGACAATCCAAAGCAAACATTTCTGAGGAGGGACAGGGTCAAAAGAGAGAATAGAATGAATTGGGGGTAGGATAGGATGAAGGGAAATATTCTTAGTTTTTCACAACAGGACTACTGTGGAAGTGTTTTGAGTGACTACACATCTATAACCTCTATGGAGATGCTTGCCTTTTCAATGAGGGTGGGTGGGGAGTGAGGAAGGGAGAAAATTTGTAACCCAAAGTTTTAAAAACACATGTTAAAAAATAAATTTAATTTTTTTAATTTAAAAAACAATAAATAAATTGAACAAACCATCAATTAACTCACTAAGAAAAAATTGCCAGGGGCAGATGGAATTACAAGTGAATTCTATGAAACATTTAAAAAAAAACAATTAATTCCAGTACTGTATAAACTATTTGGAAAAATAGGTAAAGGAGTCCTACCAAATCCTTTATATGATGCAAATATGGTGCTGATACCCAAACTGGAAACAGCTAAAACAGAGAAAGAAAATTATAGAACAATTTCCATAATGAATATTGATGTAAAGTTTTAAATAAAACATTAGCAGAGAAGTTACAGTAATTTATCATGAGGATAAGACTATGACTGGGTAGGATTTATACCAGGAATGCCAGTGTAGAGTTCAACATTAGGGAAACTATCAGTGTAATTGACCATAGCAATAGTCAAAATAACAGAAGTCACATGATTTTTCCAGTAGATGCAGAAAAAGCTCATTGACAAAATACAGCAACCATTCCTATTAAAAACACTAGAGAGCATAGTAATAAATGGAATTTTCCTTGAAATGATGCTTTGCATCTACCTAAAACCATCAGCAACCATTATATTAGTGGGAATAAGCTAGAATTATTTCCAGTAAGTTGAGTGGTAAAACAAGGATGTCCATTATTACCACTGTTATTCAATATTATACTAGAAATGTTAGCTTCAGCAATAAGAGAAGAAAAAGAAATTGAAGGAATTAGAATAGGTAAAGAAGAAACAAATCTATCACTCTTTACAGATGATATGATGGTGTACTTAGAGAATCCTAGAGAATCAAGTAAAAATTACTTGAAATAATAAATAAATTTAACAAAATTGCAGGATATAAATGAAACTCACATAAATCACTGGCATTTCTATATATAACTAACAAAGCCCAACAGCAAGAGATGGAAAGAGAAATTCCATTTAAAATTACTGTAGACATTATAAAATATTTGGGACTCTTCCTATGAAGACAAATCCAGGAACCATATGAACACAATTACAAAACACTTTTCACACATATAAAGACAGGTCTAAATAATTTGAAAAACATCAGTTTCTCATGGCTAGGCTGAGCTAATATAATAAAAATGACAATTCTACCTAAATTAATGTACTTAGTACCATAACAAACTACCAAAATTATTTTATAAAGTCAAAAAATATTATAACAAAATTAATCTGGAAGAACAAAATTTTCAGAATATTAAGGGAATTGGAAAGAAATGCAAGGGAAGGTGGCCTACTTGTACCAGATCTTAAATTGTATTATAAAGCATGAATCATCAAAACTACATAGTACTGGCTAAGAAATAGAGTGGTAGATCAGTGGAATAGGTTAGGTACACAAGACATAGCAGTCAATGATTGCAGTAATCTACTATTTGAGAAATCCAAAGATTCCAGCTTCTGGGATAAGAACACATCATTTAACAAAAACTTCTGGGAAAACTGGAAAAGAGTATGGCAGAAACTAATCATAGACCAACATCTTACACCCTACACCAAGATGAAGCCTAAATGTGTACATTATTTAGATATAAAGCCTGATACTATAAGCAAACTGGAAGAGGAAGGGATAATTTACCTTCCAGTTCTATTGAGAAGGTAAAAATTTATGACCAAACAAGAGATAGAGAATATTATGAAATTCAAAATGGATAATTCTGATTACATTAAATTGAAAAGTTTTTCCACAAACAAAGCCAATGCAACTAAGATTAGGAAGGAAGCAGAAGGCTGGAAAACAATTTTTCAGTGTCTCTGATAAAGGCCTCCTTTCTAAAATTTATAGAGGACTGAGTCTAATTTACAAGAATACAAGTCATTCTTCAATTGATAAATCATAAAAGGATATGAAAAGTTAGTTTTCAGATGAATAAATTAAATATATCTATAGTTATATGAAAAAATGCTCTAAAAACCTATTGATTAGAGAAATGCAAATCAAAACAACTCTGAGATACCACATCACACCTATCAGATTGGATAACATGACAAAACAGGAAAATGATAAATGTTTGAGAAGACATGGGAAAATTGGATCATTAATGCACTGTTGGTGGAGTTGTGAAATGATCCAACCACTTTGGAGAGCAATTTGGAGGTATGCCCAAAAAGCTATAAAAATGTGCATACCCTTTCACTCAGCAGTAGCACTTCTAGGTCTACATATCAAAGAGCTTCTAATTATGGAAAAAGGACCCGTATGTACAAAAATTTTTGTAGTAGCTTTTTCCATGGTGGCAAAGAATCAGAAATTGAGTGGATGCCTATCAATTGGGGAATGACTGAACAAGTTGTGGTATATGAATGTAATGGAATACTACTGTGCTGTAAGAAATGATGAGCAAGTGAACTTCAGAAAAACCTTGAAAGACTTGTGTAGACTGATGCTGAGTGTAGTGAGCAGAACCAGAAGTAACAGCCCCATTGTGTGGTGACTAACTTTGATAGATCTAGCCCTTCTCAGCAATGCAAGGACCTAAGACAACTCTGAAAGACTCATGATAGAAAATATTATCTACATCCAGAGAAAGAGCTATGGTGTCTGAATGCAGATCAAAGTATGCTATTTGTTCTCTTATTTCTTTTGTTGCTTTTTTTTCTTCTTTCTTGTGGTTCCTCCCAGTGGTTGTAATAATTCACAATATGACTAATGTGAAAACGTGTTTAATATGAATGCATATGTAGAGCTTATATCATATTGCACATTGTCTTGGAGATGGGAGAAGGAAGGGAAGAGAAAATTGAAAACTGAAAAGCTTATAGAAGTGAATGTTGAAAACTAAAAATTAGTTAAAATTTTAAAAAAATCATTTTTGAGCTCTTCTAAGCATATTTTTTTTTTCACAAGACAAATTCGTTTTTTGAGGCTTTGCATGTAGTAGCTTCTATTTATTTTTCTTCTTCTGAGTTTGTGTTTTGATCTACCTGGTTCCTACAGTTACTTTCCATAGTGAAGTTCTTTATCTATTCTTTGCTCATTTTTGAGCCTATTCCTTGACTTTTAACTCTATGCTAAATTGGGGTTTTGCTCCCTAGGTAAATGGGGCATTTCCCAAGATTCAGGTCTTTTGTGCTGCTACTCTGAGCTAGTTCTGGAGGTCTGAAAGTTTTCAGTTCTTTCAAGGTGGCATGATCTAAGGAGAGGTGAGGTCACTGCTTTCCTGACCTGTACCACAAACTGACTAAAAGTATTCTTTTCAGCCCTGGGTCTGTGACCATTTTACTCATTCCTGTTGCTGCAAGTTCTAGGCTAGTGCTCTTCTTTGCTTTGGAACTACAACCCAGAAACTTCCATGGGTACTGTAACAAAGTACTTCTCCCAGTGCAAGCAAATATTCCCCTACAATGTGTTTCTGATCAGTTGTGTCACCTTCTTACCCTCTGTGAGCTGAGAGCTTTGGAAGTTGCAGCAGCAGATTCAGTCACTATCAAGGCCTGCTGCTGGCTTGCAGGGCACAGCCTGTGCTGAACTGCGGTCCACTCTCACTTGGGTGCAGTAGATCTTTCCTGCCAATCTTCTAAGTGGTTTTATGCTGGGAAATTGTTTTGCCTTGTCCTTTTCTTGGTTCTGCCACTCTTGAATTAATTTTGAGGCATAATTTTGACATTATTTGGAGAAAACTTTGGGACAGCTGAGACAAGTTCCTGCTTTTATACCACCATGTTGGTTCAACCATCCCAGCTTTCTTTTTGCTTGTATTTGTGTTACCAAAATTTAGCATAATTCTTGGCACATTGTAAACAATAAATTTGTTGACTTGACCTAACCTCCCTGGGCCTCAGCCTGTTGTTCCTGTTGTTCTTGCTGTTATTATTGTTGTTCAGTTTCAGTTATGTCTGACTCTTCGTGACACCATTTCAGTTTTCTTGACAAATATACTGGAATGATTTGCCATTTCCTTCCCCAAATCATTTTACAGATAAGGAACAGAGGCAAACATGGTAAGTGACTCACCCAGGATTAAATAGCTAGTAAGTAACTGAAGCCTTATGTGAATTCACGTCTTCCTGATTCCAGACCTGGCATTCTATACACTGTGCCACTTAGCTGCCCTCTTAACCTCCCATCTTTTTTTTCCAATTGATTTATTTTCAGTTTTCAACATTCACTTCCACAAAATTTTGAGTTCCAAATTTTCTCCCCATCCCTCTCCTCGCCCACCCTATGACAGCCTGCATTCTGATTCCCTCTTCATCCAATCTATTCTCCTTTCTATTACTGCCTCTCTTCTCTTATCCCCTTTCCCTTCTAATTTCTTGTAGGATAAGATAGTTTTCTATACCCCTTTGTTTGTGTGTCTTATTTCCCAGTTGCATCCAGAAACAATTTCTTTAAATTCCAAATTCTCTGCTCTCCTCCTTCCCCACCCATCCTCATTGAGAAGGCAAGCAATTTAACATAGGCCATATATGTGCAGTCATGCAAAACACTTTTATGATAGTCATGTTGAGAAAGACTAACTATCCTCTCCAGCCTTCCCATTTATTCTATCACCTCCTTTGTCCCTTTCCCTCCTCAAACATGTTTGCTTCTGATTACCATGTCTCCCAACCTGTCCTCCTTTCTCTCACCCCTCCCTCTCTTATCCCCTTCCCCCCTACTTTCCTGTAGGTTAAGATGGATTTCCATACCCAATTTGATGTGTATTTTATTCCTTCCTTAAGCCAAATCTGATGAGAGTAAAGTTCACTCATTCCTTCTTATCTACCCTCTCTTCCCTCCCACTGTAAATGCTTTTTCTTCCCTGAGATAATTTATCCCATTCTACCTCTCCCTTTCTCCTCCCAGTACATTCCTGTCTCACCCCTTAATTTTCTTTTTTATATGTCATCCCTTCACATTCAACTCAACCTGTGCCCTCTGTGTGTGTGTGTGTGTGTGTGTGTGTGTGTGTGTTGTGGTATGTGTGTATTTCCCCTCATTGATTACACTCAGTTTTGCTGGGTAGGTGATTCTTGGTTTTAATCCTAGCTCCTTTTTCCTCCAGAATGTCACATTCCAAGCCCTCTGATCCCTTAATGTAGAAGCTGCTAAATCTTGTGTTATCCTGTTTGCGTTTCCACAATACTTGAATTGTTTCTTTTTGGCTGTTTGCAATATTTTCTTCTTGATCTGGGAAATCTGGAATTTGGCTATAATATTCCTGGGAGTTTTCCTTTTGGGATCTATTTCGGGAGGTGATCACTGGATTATTTCAATTTCTATTTTACCCTCTGGTTCTAGAATATCAAGGCAGTTTTGAGAATTTCTTGAAAGATGATGTCTAGGCTCTCTCTCTCTTTTTTTTATCATGGCTTTCAGGTAGTCCAATAATTTTTAAATTATCTGTCCAGGATCTATTTCACACTATCTTCTATTTTTTTTGTTCTTTTGGTTTTCTTTTATCATTTCTTGATTTCTCATAGTCATTAGCTTCCATTAGCCTCATTCTAATTTTTTTAATATAAATTTCTTTATTTTTAGTTTTCAATGTTTACTTCCATAAGATTTTAAGTTCCAAATTTTCACCTCATCTCACCCCTCCCCCACTCCAATATGGCATGCATTCTGAATACCCCTTCCCCTAGTCTGCCCTCTGTTGTATCTCCTCCCCCTTCTCTAATTCCCTTCCCCTTCTATTTTCCTGTAGGGCAGGACAGACTTCTGTACCCTATTTCCATTATTTCTTATTTCCCACTTGCATGTGAAATCCTTTTTTTAAACATGTGTTTTCTAAATGCTGGGTTCCAAATTTTCTCCCTTTCTCCCTCCCCACCCACCCTCACTGAAAAGGCAAGCAACTCAATATAGGTTATACATGTGCAGTTATGCAAAACACTTCCATAGTAGACATGTTGTGAAAAACTAACTCTATTTCCCTTAATCCTATCCTGCCCCCCATTTATTCTATTCTTTCTTTTGACCCTGTCCCTCCTCAGAAGTATTTGCTTCTGATTACCCCTTTCCCAATCTGCCCTCCTCTCTATCATCCCCCTGCTCTCTTGTCCCCTTCTCCCCCTATTTTCCTGTAGGGTAAGACAGATTTCCATATAAATTGAATGTATGTTATTCCCTCCTTAAGCCAAATCCTATGAGAATAAGATTCACTCATTCCCTCTCACCTTCCCCCATTTCCCCTCCACTGTAAGAGCCTTTTCTTTTCTGTTTTTTTTTGTGAGATAATTACCCCATTCTACCTCTCCCTTTCTTCTTCTCCTAGTATAATCCTCTCTCATCCCTTAATTTTATTCTCCAGATATGACCCCTTAATCTTCAACTCACCCTGTGCCCTCTATCATCTATCTATCTATCTATCTATCTATCTATCTATCTATCTACATACATATAATTTTCCCTCCAACTACCCTAATACTGACAAAGGTCTCATGAGTTATAAATATCATCTTTCCATGCAGGAATGTAAACAGTTCAACCTTAATAAGTCTCTTATGATTTCTCTTTCCTGTTTACCTCTTCATGTTCCACTTGAGTCTTGTATTTGAAAGTCAAATTTTCTATTCAGCTCTGGTCTTTTCATCAAGAATGCTTGAAAGTCCTCTATTTCACTGAATGACCATTTTTTCCCCTGAAGGATTATACTCAGTTTTGCTGGGTAGGTGATTCTTGGTTGTAATCCTATCTCCTTTGCCCTCTGGAATATTATATTCCATGCCCTGCACTCTCTTAATGTAGAAGCTGCTAAATCTTGTGTTATCCTGATTGTGTTTCCACAATACTTGAATTGTTTTTTTCTGGCTGCTTGTAATATTTTCTCCTTGACCTGGGAACTCTGGAATTTGGCTACAATATTCCTAGGAGTTTTCCTTTGGGGATCTCTTTCAGGAGGAGATCAGTGGATTCTTTCAATTTCTATTTTGCCCTCTGGTTCTAAAATATCAGGGCAGTTTTCCTTGATAATTTCTTGAAAGATGATGTCTAGGCTCTTTTTTTGATCATGGCTTTCAGATAGTCCAATAATTTTTAAATTTCTCTCCTGGATCTATTTTCCAGGTCAGTTGTTTTTCCAATGAGATATTTCACATTGTCTTCTATTTTTTCATTCTTTTGGATTTGTTTTACAGTGTCTTGATTTCTCATAAAGTCACTGTCTTCCAATTGCTCTATTCTAATTTTTAAGGAAGTATTTTCTTCAGTAATCTTTTGGACTTCCTTTTCCATTTGGCCGGTTTTGCTTTTTAAGGCATTCTTCTCCTTATTGGCTTTTTGGACCTCTTTTGCCATTTGGGTTAGGCTATTTTTTAAGGTGTTATTTTCTTCAGTTTTTTTGGGTCTCCTTTAGCAAGCTGTTGACTTGTTTTTCATGATTTTCTTGCATCACTCTCATTTCTCTTCCCAGTTTTTCCTCTACTTCTCTTACTTGCTTCTCAAAATCCCTTTTGAGCTCTTCCAAGGCCTGGGACTGATTCATATTTTTCTTGGAGGCTTTGGATGTAGGAGCTTTGACTTTGTTGTCTTCTTCTGGTTGTATATTTTGATCTTCTTTTTCACCAAAGTAAGATAATATAGTCTGACTCTTTCTGCACTGCTTGCTCATGATCCCAGCCAATTACTTGAGTTTTAAACTCTTTGTTAAACTAAGAGTCTGCTTCCAATGTGGAGAATGTACTATCCATGCTTTGGGGGTTTATACAGCTGTTTTCAGAGATACTTGTAGGGGCGTGTAAATTTTCAGTTCTTCCAAAGTGGTATGATTAGGGGCGAGGTATTTACTACCTTCTGGCCTGTGCACTGGTATATTAGTGACCACAAACACTCCTTTCTGTCCTGGAACTGTGAGGAAGGTTTCCTCTCCACAGCCACTACAAGCTCCACCATGCCAGCACTCCTCCTCGCGCCAGGATTGCCACCCAGAACTGTGACCCAAATCCAAGTACAGGCAAAGCAAGAGATTCCTGCCTCAGCACTGGCAAAGAGATCCCTGCAATCCCCCTCTAATCAGCCACTCAATTCCCCCTCAGTCTGTGGGCCAGAAGCTCAGGAGGAAGCCACCACCCCGGCACCTGTGCTTGGCCCTCTGGAACTGGCTCTGAGACCTAACTCCTTTCTCACCATAGTAACAGACTTTTCCCTCTGACCTTCTAAGTTGTCTTTGGCATTCCTTGGTTCAGAAGTATGGAAACTATCACAGTTGCCCATGATTCAGTCCTCTGAGGCCTGCTCCAGGTATGCTGAGGCCTACACACCCATGCCTCACTGTGCTCCTCTACCAGTCCAATGCGATAGACCTTTCAAATCAATCATCCAGATTGTCTTGGGCTGGAAATTTGCTTCACTTTGTCTTTTTGTGGGTTCTGCTGCTTTAGAATTTGTTTAGAGCCATTTTTTATAGGTATTTGGAGGGGTTTGGGGGAGAGCTCAAGCAAGTTACTGCTTTCACTCTGCCATCTTGGCTCTGCCTCCCCCCTTTCTTTTTACATTACACTTTTTTTTTTGGCTAAGCAATGGGATTAAGTGACTTGCCCAGAGTCATACAGCTAGTAAGTGTTATGTGTCTGAGGCCATATTTGAACTCAGATCCTCCTGAATCCAGGGCTGGTGCTCTATCCACTGCACCACCTAGCTGCCCTTCATTCTAATTTTTAGGAAGTATTTTCCTCAGTGAGCTTTTGGACCTCCTTTCATTTGGCCAGTTCTATTTTTAAGGCATTCTTCTCCTCATTAACTTTTTGGACCTCTTTTGCCTTTATGGTTAATCTATTTTAAGGTGTTTTCAGCATTTAAACTGTCTTCAGCATTTTTTGGGTCTCCTTTAGTAAGCTGATGACTCATTTTTCATGATTTTCTTGCATCACTCTCATTTCTCTTCCCATTTTTTCCTCTATTTCTCTTACTTGATTTTCAAAATTCTTTTCAATATCTTCATGGCCTGAGACCAATTTTTGTTGGAGGCTTTGGATGTAGGAGGTTTGACTTTGTTTTCTTCTTCTGGTTGCATGTTTTGATCCTCCTTGTCAGCAGAATAAGATTCTATGGTCTGAGTTGTTGTTTTGTTTTCTTTTTTCCCCTCTCTTTGCTCATCTTCCCAGCTAGTTACTTGATGTTTTAACTCTTTATTAAGGTAGGCTCTGCTCCTACTGTGGAGGGGGTACTGCCCCAAGCTTTAGGGGTTTTGTGCAGCTTTTTTCCAGAGATACATCTAAGGACCTGTAATTTTCAGTTCTTCCAAGGCGGTATGATCTAAGGAGAGGTCTATACTCCTCTCCTAGTCTGTGTTCTGGTCTATGAGTGACCACAAGCACTCTTTTGTGCCGTGGATCTGAGAGGAAGATTCTATCTGCCCTGATGCAACAAGCTCTGCTATGCCAGTGCTCCTCCTCACCCCAGGACAGACACCTAGGACTGGGACCTAGTTCTAAGGATAGTCTGAGCAAGAGAATCCTGCTGAAGTGCCAGCAAAAGGAGCCCTGCAATCCCCCTCTGATCAGCTGCTCAATTCCCCCATGGTCTCTAGGCCAATAGCTCTGGAAGCAACTGCTAATTCTGTGGCTGCTGCCCCAGGGCTGCACTAAGGCCAAAGCTGGATTAAGCTCCTCTTCTACCTAGATCTGATGGACCTTTCCCACTGACCTTCTAAGTTGTCTTTGGCATTTGTGGGTTGAGAAGTCTGGAATTCACTGCAGCTCCCCTTGATTTGGTCCCTTGAGGCCTTCTCCAAGTTTGCTGGGCCCAAGTCTTTGCCTGCATGGCCCATGCTGAACTGTGCTCCTCTCCCAGTCCAGTGTAACAGACTTTTCCTTTCAGTCATCCAGATTATCAAAGGCTAGTAAATTTTTTTCACTATATCTCTTTGTGGGTTCTGCTGCTCTAGAATTTGTTCAGACTCATTTTTTACAAGTTTTTGGAGGGGTTTGGGGAGAGCTCAAGCAAGTTGCTTCTTTTACTTGGCCATCTTGGCTTTGTCTCCATATTCTTCCCATCTTGTACATTGCCTGTAAAGTTGATTTTATGTATACAGATGTAAGGCTTTACATTTATTCCTACTGAATTATTCTCATTAGATTTAGCTCAATTATAAACTATGAAAATGACTTTAGCCCTAATTCTATCATCTAATACATTTGGTTTCCCTCTTAACTTTGTGTCATCTGCAAATATGTGGAATATGACATCAAATCTTTGCTTTAGTTTGTTAGCAAACTGTTACATAACACAGGGCCAAGAATACAACTTGATAAAGTTGCTGGAGACTTCCTGGCATTTTTTCCATTGAACCCTTAACCATAGCTTTTTGAGTGTACCCATCCAATGAACTTTGAATACAGCTAATCTTACTCTCTTTTCCTTTGTCTCTTTGTTGCTCTCTGTCTCTATTTCTCTTTCTCTACTGCTCTTTCTTCTTTACAAGAATAGTATTAGATCCTTTACTAATTTTTTGCTGAAATCCAAGTTAACTATAGTTCTGTAGCCAGACAGATGGAAGAAATAAGCAGGTATGGTTCTGAGATTTGAGAAAATTCACATGTATTGGCTTCTGTTTTTTCAACTGAAATAGGAGGCTAAGCTTTCCACTGTATGAATAGATATTCAAGGTTGTGGTTTGGGGTGAGAGTTTGGAATAGTTGCTATGGGTAATGAGGAAGTAGATAATAAGAAAATTCAGATTGATTGCCCTCTATCTTTGGCTTTAGGCATGTATTATGAAAATTGTGGGTGTGTCCGAGAGAAGAAAAATGTTATGAAATAATAGGGAATGAGATGGGAATCAATAAAAGTAGTACAGAAAGAAGTTTTGCTGAAGAAAAATGATGACTCAGAGAAGCTATGAACTAAAAGTTTTTCATAGCTTACATCAATTCAGTTTAGTGATTTTCCCCAGCAATGTTTAGCAGCCACAATGTAGAAATGAAGAAATTGATTGTGGGGCTTACAGAGGGAGAAGAATTCACATGCTGGGGAATCAGAAAGTCAGAGGAAACATGTATGTATAGTATAGCTACTGAAACATTATCTACAGAGTAAATTTTAGCTACAGAGGTAAGTGAAATATGAATGAAAGATTTACTAGAAGGATAAAGATGAGCAAAGATTATTAAAATCAGCATAAGGAAAAGAGTAGACAGAGTTGTGGAGTGAGCAAGAGAAGATAAATGAGATATGCTCAGAGAGTAAAACCTGACAAACTCAGTATTTTAACAATTTTACTTTGAGGAAATAATGTCATATGAACCAGAAAAGGGAGAGACCAGAGTTGGGGAGGTCAGCTAAGAGGCTGTAATAGTAATCCAGATATGAAGAAATGTGGGTAGACAAAACAGTAAGGAACTAAGGTTACTAACCTGAAATTCAGAGGTCTTAGTCTCTCGAGGTCACCTTGCTTTAACCTTAAGTCTTATTTAACTTCTTTTCTACTCTTTTTAGTATTTTTTTATATATACATTTGGATTCTTTTTCATATGTTAGAAATTCCCCTCTGCATCTACCAAAATATATTTTTTTTAATTCTATGAAGGAGCAAAGGAAAGATAATTCTTCACATCTTCAAAAACAGAACAAGGAAAGGAGCTTCCTGATCAGCAGAGGTGGGCTGTGGGTGCCCCCAGTACTCACTCCAGAGCAATCTTCTCTTCTTCCTCTCTCTTCTCCCTGGGTGATATCATTAGCTATGTTGATAATTCTCAAATCCAAGTGGATAATAACAATCACATTATCCATCTCAAATGTTGTTATGAGGAACATGCTTCATAAGTAGTAAAAAAAACCCTGTCTAAATATTAATGTTAAATAATATTATTACTGTTCTAAGTTCACTATTCATCCATGGCTTGCAGCTTAATCAGTCACAAGTTTGAATATACCTATTTATTTTTTCTCAGTGCACCAGAAATAAAAGAATCCAAAGAGCCCATAAATTGATTTCCTTATCAGCAACTTCCTTTCCTATCACCCTTGACTTCAATTTTGTAGCTGTATTCTAAGCCATATAATAGGTACATGACTAAAGCCAAACAACTCTCCTGACATCTTTCCCTATTTCAGCAATCTCTAATCTGGAATGATTCGCCACTGTATCCCCAGTTGCTCCCTCAGAGAAAATATTCCAGTTGAAATGTAAACAATGATATGCATTGCAAAGTGAGAGCTGAAGGCTCCCTCTTTAAATAAATTTCAAGGAGTGTTTTTGACATTCTAGACATAGACCTTCTTAACAGTTGTGACTCTGCTCTTGGCTCAATTTCTGTCACTTTGTGAAAAAAAAAGATTAACATCTTGGAAATGAGGGTAGGTAATTTGTGAGGGCATGGTCAAGAGCATCCTTCTCTTCCATTTCCACTTTTCTAAATATTGCTATGGGGAAGACGAGAAATAGAACAACAAGAAGAGTTAGGTAATGTTCAAGTATAAGAAAAATGAACTTTGTCTGAGGTGAAGTGTTTGAAAGATTCTATTCATAAAGAAATCAAAAACAGCCTGGAAGGCATTCATTTTTACATTGGGGAACTGCAGAAAATGAACCATAGCATGTAATCATTTCATAATAATGATTTCATCTTTTCACAGTAATTGTTTTTGCTAACACAAAAAGTACAGATCTTAATGTGATCAGCATTTATTTGGGTATCATTATAGAATGATATCATGAGTTATTAGCATAAAGGTAGAAAAAAAAATACCTGTTACCTGACTTGAAAGAAACAGCCAGGAAGGGTGTGTTTAACCCTTATCTTCATATAAATTGATAAACTGTATAAGTATCCAGCACCTACTATGTACTAGTTGGGTACAGACAAATGTCTGAAATTTAGATTTCCCATCATTCTTATTAAATGGCAACCCATGAGTAACTAATGTTAGAATACTGTGTCCAGTTTTGATGTACTCTATGCCATCATAACAAAAACTTAAAGATATACAAACTATGGTACTGTTTAACTTGGCACATGTTAGTCAGTACAGAGCATATTCAATAACGTCTAAAATACAGGTCTGATCAGATCACCTCCCAACTCAATAAACTCTAATGGCTTCTTATTGCCTCCAAAAGCAAAAATAAAATTCTTTGTGTGGCATTTGAAGATTTCTATAATCTAGCTCTCTTTTACCTTTCCAGTTTTATTATGCCTTATTCTCCAACACATACTATTTGATCAACTGATACTAGCCTCCTTGCTATTCCATGAACAAGACACTCCAACTCAGCTCTGGGAATTTATTCCTCTCTAAATTATTCCCTATTTATCCTGTATATAGCAGGTTTTGTATATATTTGTTTGCATGTTGTCTCCTTTATTAGATTGTAAATTCCTTAAAGGGAGGAATTGTCTTTTGCCCCTTTTTGTATCCCCTGCACTTAGCACAATGTCTGGTGCATAGTAGGCACTTAGTAAATGTTTTTTAAATTGAATTGAATTTCTGTTTCATTAGTTCCTGATTAGATAGCCTCCATTCAATATATAACTATGATTTCAAGATAGTAAGAAATCCCTGATTAGAAAGTGTTGTTGTATTTATCAGTGGAGATTCCATTTGTATGGTGAACCTCTAGAGGAGAAACCCATCCACTGATGCAGATGGACAACTGTATGTACTTTTTAAATAATCAAAGATTTATTAATCACCTACTACATACTAGGTACTGTGCTAGGTCCTGTGATGGTAAATATAAAAATTAAACAGTATCTGTCTTTGAGGATCTTACATTTTACTAGGCATATAGACTTGCTGGCATACAGAGGCAGGTAGAATACCTTACCATGCTCACACAGCTAATATTTTTTATGTGTAGAATATAAAACTAGGTTTTCCTGACACGATAGTATCAAAATATGAGTGTTCAAAGCCTATATCTTACAGTCATGATATCATGGATATATCATGATATATCACAGATTAAAACTTGAAAGGGACCTAAGAGGCAATCCCTTTGAATCTCTTCATTTTATAAATGAGAAAATTGAGGCCTAGGGTAGATTTGTGCATTTGCTTGTGTAATTTATATTACTAGAATCTTCACACCCATCTCTTCCACTCATCTGTATACTATGTCTTTAGTTTTCCTCTAGTTCAGCCTTCTCCATGAAATCTTCCCTGACAATCCTGTATTTGCCATCTTTTGAGTTCCTGTAGCATTTATTATCTTTACTATTTATAGGTCCATAATTCATAAAACAGAGGCTGAAGGGGTGCAGAAAGTTTTATAGCAAGTTAATAATAGATCTGAGATTAAGCAAGATAATATTTGCACAATGTTTAGCACAGTGCTTGACATACTAGAGGTTCTTAATAAACACTTGTTCCTTTCCCTCCTCCACGAGACTAGAATGCAGGTCACAAAGCTTTTTTGCCCAGTGTTATTTCCACTATATTATACATATTAGTTTGTAGATTATTATGATTAGGTATCTATTCTATTTATTTCCCTAACAAAATTATAGAGTCCTGAACAGGCAAACTTCAGATAAACCTGAAAAGACTTGTATGGTTTGATATTGAGTGAATTGAGCAGAACCAGAAGAATGTTGTACATAGTAACAGCCATATTGAGTGATGACTGACTTTGATATACTTAACCCTCTCAGCAATACAAGGATCTAAGGCATCTCCAAAAGCCTCATGATGCAAAATGCTATCCACATCCAAAGAAAGAACTATGGAGTTTGAATGCAGATCTAAGCACACTATTTGCTATTTTTTTCTTCTGTTGTGTTTTGTTTCCTCTTTCTGGTGGTTCCTTCTATTGGTTCTAAATCTTACTTACAACATCACTAATGTGAAAATATTTTTAATAGGAATGTATATGTATAGCCTATATTAGATTGCCCACCGTCTTGGGGAGGGAGGTGAGGAGGGAGGGGGAGAAAAATTTAAAATTCAAAAGCTTATGGAAATGATTGTTGATAAATTAAAATAAATTAATAAAAAATTTTAAAAGTATAGGATCCTTCAGGACAGATGTAGTCTCTTATACATTGTATTTCCCTAGAGGCTAACACATGATAGATTCTTATTAAGGTTTTGGTCAAATCTCTTCTTTATTTAATCAGTTTCCCTTAAAAAAAAACCTGCAAGATTCACCATGACTTTTTCCCATTTTCCACAAAGGGTAGGGATCCCTCACCACCACCAAAGGTACTAATTTAAATATCGTGTACAATAAAGTCAAGTCTGAAAACAACATAGAAACAATATTACTATATTAGCATGGAATATGAGGATGGCGTTGGTGTCAGAAAAACCTAGTTTTATATTCTACCATAACATATATTGGCTGTGTGAGCATGAGCAAGATATTCTAACTGCCTCCATATAAAAGCTCCTTGAGTGAACAAACTATAACTTTTGTATTTGTGCTTCCAATACTTAGCACAATGTTTGGCACATGGTACATGATTAAAAGAGGTTTTATCATTAATAAATTATGGTAACCATTTTAGTAATTTTAACAATTGATTTATTTGTCCACAATGATCCTGATGGTTCAATAACGTGGCCTTAATCTAGACAACAGACATGGGGACTCTTAACTCTGGACTAGGTTGAAAAATTCTATTTAAGTGCAACACCTCCTCTGTGCTCACTCTGCTCCACTCTTACTGACATTGGTAGGCTGGGCCCAAGGGGCAACTGATTACTTCTTCCTCAAATGATGCAGTGGAAATTCTAAGGGTCTGGGGTTCTGATGCTTTTGTTCATGAGTCCCCATCCACTGAGCTCCCTAACATGTAGAGAAAAATTGATATCTTCCCAACTGATACCAATTAGGCTTTACAAAGGATTATATACTGAAAATGTATAGAAAAGATGAAAGAGTTTGGGGTCATATTTTTATGGGGGAAATTTTGTTCTACGTTCTCTCTTCTGTACACATACAGTCCTGTGGATGATGAACTCAAACTTAAGAGGGAATGCATAATCTAAGACCCACTTCTCCAAACCAGTGTACACTCCTCTTATACACATTTATTTTGTCCCTGGGGACAGTGGGGCCAAAAGTGAAGCGAGAACATGTGCAGCCAAACATTAACTCCTGGACCTAGACGATCATTTCTTCTTTCTTGGACACTATACCTGCCAAGTTGACTTCTGAATACTATATTGCTAGCAGATGAGTCACTCTCTTGCTCAGCTAGCTCAGATGTTGGGAGGATTCATTGCTTGCCCGAATTAAGCAGGTGTCTCCTCAGTGCTGGACTGGCTCTCTCCTCATAGGATTTGATTATTTCTGCCACTAGTTCTGAAATTCTAGTCCTGGAGCATCTTCAGATGGCTTCGATCCATCTCCTAGTCTCACTGGTGCACTGGACACTCTCATCTTGTCATACTTATTCACTCACAAATATCACAAAAAATGGGCATCATGCACTCAGGGACACATGGCAGCCAGGTGGGGGAAGGGGAAAACTAGCCAGCTGCCCTTACCACCACCCAGCAACTCATCACACTTCTTCAATCAAGGACAGCCATGTAAAATGAAAGATGCCCCTTCAAACTTGTAAAATGAACACTCAGTTTCATCTCAGTAGGCATGTAAGAAGCTTTTTATTACCACACAATAGGCTGACAGGACACAGAGGATAACTACAAGTTCTCTGAAGTGAAGGAAAAGGGCTTTCTCTTATGCATGTGAAAGCAGCCTCCATGAGGGTTGAAACTAAGCTGATTATATTAGCCATGATCTAAAGACTGGGCTTTTACCCAGTAAGTAAGCAATGCTCAAGACTCTCATAATATGTACCTTGCAATTCTGGAGAGCTTTGAAAACATGGTATTTCAAGAAATAGCCCCATCCCAACATTACTAATTTTTTTGCAGTTAGGGGTCCTGTGACTGAACTCTCTCTAGTCACTGTAGTAGGGAGACCCAGTTACATAAAAATGACTTGTGATTGTAAACTCTGCCTCTTTTCTCAAATCCTCTTATTGCCTAAGAAAGTGTGCATAGTGGTATTTTTCTGAAATTAACTGTAATAAACATCATAAACACATCTTCCTTACCTTATAAACACAGACTGCAGAGAGAAATCCAAGCAGTAGAGCAACATTGATAAGAGGGTTGCCCGAAATAAATACATGCAGAAAGAATCAGAGGAGGCACCACAGATATAACACTGTACATGCATAACCCTGAGAGATATTAACCAACTTACCAGATCAAGCTATTGAACAAGACTACTTTCTGACATTAGATGATTAACTTATATAGTTTTAAAATACCTTGGTGTATTTTTTTTTATTCTGGCTTATTTTATCACGATTTCAGTTAGGCAAATGTATTTTCTAATATGAACTCCCATTATATAGGTAGGCTGAGAAAAATTTGAGTTGATCTTTGTAAAGTCACTGGATTTGAGTGTTTGCTGGTAACTGAGCAGAGTACCTTGTCTTTGTTATTCCAAATGATAAAGCTGTTTTCTTCCCTTTATGCTGGATATTTAGCACAATTGACCCATAAAAAATACATCTGTATATAACCTGCCAGAAACATAATATTTCAGCACACATCAATAGAATCCTATCATGGATCATAATTAATGGTCATAGATGAGAGGCTGGAAAATGAAGCTCACCAACTAGATCTATCTTTTTGTTTTCTCTAGCTGTTTTCTCCATAAAAGCCAGGAAAAGTACCAGTAAACAAGAAGCTGGTGAAAAGTTAGTCTTATAGCCCTAGCAATGACTTAATATTGATCTCTTGGACAGGAATTCTCATCTTTTCTTGAATCCTATGGATCTCTTTGGCAATCTGGTACGGATTGTAGATAGCATTACCAATATAACAAAATATACTGAAAAAAATTCAGATAATTATATGTGCATATATAATTACAACATATAATTTTGTATAATATGTTAAACATATAATTTATATATGTATATAAACATGTATGTATAAACTCCACAGATCTTACATTAAAAATCTCTGTGTCTTGTCTCCCCCTTGTCAAACTCATTCTAATACTATTACCAAATTGATAGCCTTAAAACAGATCCTGTCATATTACATCCTTACTAAAAAATGACTCCTTATTACTTTTAAATACCTCAACTGGGCAGGTAATGATCTCAGTAATTTGGCCACCACCTATATTTCCACTGTTACTCTCCTTCAAATACTTCCCATTTCACTTAAGCTCATCTATTAGCTTTTCCAAATCCCAATTCTTTGCCTTTTCACAAGATCTCCTCCTCCATTGTGTATAGTGCCTATGCTCCTGACTTCTATCTTCTAAAATCTCTAATTGTACTACTGTGAACAGTATGACCACCATTTCCTTCCAAAAGCCTTTCTTGATTCCCAGAATTATTAACATTCCCTCTTGAAATTACTTTGTATTGTTTTGCATATGCTTTGAATTTATTTACCTGCATATGGTACCCCTTGACTCCCATAGTACCATATTCCTTAAGGGCAAGAATCATTGTTTCGGTTTTGTTTTCATATAGCCAGTGCCCATGGCAATGGTTTGTATATAAAAATGTATTAAATATATGTTTATTAAATATAATTGAAATTATAGAAAGAACCTCATAAGTCATCCTAATGACCTTCCTTGAGAAGCTTTCCTTAAGAAAAATAAATGTTTTAAGTCATCTCCTCATTATTCACTTATTTGGTGGAACCCAGTGATGTGCCACACAATAAACTTATAGTATCCAAGTATTGCTTCTGTCCATGGCTGCCTTAGTATCATAGCCCTTACTTTTCAATATTTTCATGATCTTGGGTAGGTCATTTAACCTGTTTGACCCTCAATTTATGTATATAATGAAAGATTTGGACAAGATAATCTTCACTGTCCCAAATCAGATGAACTATGAATTGTGATAATAATACCTCCACTACCCATATCTCATAGGGTTACTGTGCAGGAAGAATTTTGTAACTTTAAAGCAACATAAAAATACAAACTAACTTTAATGTGGGCTTTCCTGTGACTTCTGGTCCTTAGGAGTTGCTACATCAAATTTAAAAAAAAAGCAGGACCATAGGAATGGTGTACACAATACAACCATTTACATTAAGGCCTGTGTTTCGGCCTTGTTTAGATTTCTAACTTGTTTAGACTTCCAGCTACCCCTAATGGTCCCTTTTTCCATTCCCTCTTTCACACAACTGCAAAAGTGATTTTCCTATAGTGAAGGATTTGCTATGTCACTCCCCTAATTAAGAAGCTATAAAATGGCTTCCCTATTGCTTCTAGGATCAGATATAAACTTCTCTAAAACCCCTCACAACCTACCT
The DNA here is from genome assembly GCF_003287225.1 of Phascolarctos cinereus. Classification (NCBI taxonomy): domain Eukaryota; kingdom Metazoa; phylum Chordata; class Mammalia; order Diprotodontia; family Phascolarctidae; genus Phascolarctos; species Phascolarctos cinereus. The sequence goes on from NW_027555625.1 coordinate 100,405,254, forward strand.
GGCTTTAGTACACATTTCAATCTTATTATAAATTACTGCTTTTCATACATTCTAAGGTCTAGTCAAAATGACCTTCTTGTTGTTTCTTCCATATGACATTCAAAGTTTGATTTCTCAGACTTTGAGCTGGCTATCTCCTATGGCAGAAATGTACTCCCTTCTCACCTTTGTCTCAATAGAATCCTTCAATAACTTTGAGTTGCAGCTCCATTGCTCTCTTCTACAGGAAGCATTTCCTTCCCCCTCTCCCACAACCGCTAATGACCTCCTCCCAAGCTTACTTTCATATAATTTTGCAGTATGTGTTTTTATTTATTCCCTTCATACTTGTTCTGTATATATTTATTTATGTGCTTGTTATCTCCCTGCTGCAGAATGCAAGCTTCTTGCCTGTAGGGATTGTTTCATGAGTTGTATTTGTACCCTCAGTGCTTAGCACAGTGTCTGACACATAGCAAGTGCTTAGTACATTCTTGTAGATTGACCTCTGAGCTCAAATTCCTCATATTCAATAACTGCCTAGACATCCCTTCCTGAATGCCCAGCCATCATTTGCAGTTCAACCTGTCCAAGAGTGAATTCACTTTATCCCTCCTAAAACATGTTCCTTCCTATTTCTATTGATGGCACCATCATGTTTCCAGTTACTCAGGCTGTAAACCTCAACCATCTCTGATCCTCCTTTTTCCTTCATCTGATCACATCCCTTCTATTTGCCAATTTCTTTGAATTCTACCTCCAAAAATCTCTCTCCTTTCCATTCCCACTGCAAACACCCTCATCCATGCTTTTTCTACCACATGGAAGAGGTGTATGAACATGAAATCTGTGAGTCTGGGGAAAACATCTCACCAGGAAAAAGAAAATAGCCTCAGAGGCCAAAGAAACAGAGCTATAGGGTTCAGCAAAGAGAGACTCTCAGGCTGCATTTTATTGCCTTGTTTAAAACAATTGGATGATCCTGACTAATTCTATCTTGAAGGAGGCTTCTACTTTCTTGGAGATTTACTGCCCCTACAGGATATTCCAATAACACTAAAAACTAAGAAATGTATTTCTCCATGTAGAACACATCTGATCTTTAGCAACTCCTATGACTTCTTGATTTATACACTTCCTAATTTCCATTCTGTCTCAGAATGCTACTTGTTGACTGTGTAATCTTGTGTAGGCCTAACTTAACAGTTAAAAATAAGATAAACTGAGGCACAAAGTTCTGAACATGATCAATTTATTGGTAAAGCATGAATCTACCAATAAATAGGACCTCAGTTTCCTAATTAAGCAGAAGCTTCAAATGAGGGGGAACAATTTTCCTTTGTATGTTTTGGGAAGTACAGAAAGAAAAAAATAGAAAAGGGTAGGTGATGTTATGAGGTTTGGGAATAACATGTTCAGTTACATTGCTAAGGCATGGGGACAATATGCTTGGTTGTAAGTTGGGTAATGAGGAGCTATCAGTGACCCCTTCCTTTCCTCCTTTGACTAAGAAATGTTCATTGCTTGAGTCCACCTGCAAGATAATGATCTAGCCTTTTTGGACAGTAAACCAGACATCCTTGAAAGTTAGCATGGGGGTATATAGATACTGGACCTGTATTCCTAATATCCAAGGTCAACAGAATTCCTTGAGGCAAGAATAGAACAGTGATTACCAGGAGAATAGGATTTCTAAACTTATCCCATTACAAGCCAGCTGAATTCTGAACTAAGTAGAGAGACAGAGAACCATGACTTAAGCAATTATAGGACAAAAGCAGTTACAGGATAAATTCAATTAACTCTAAATAGATCAATAAGAAAATTATACAGAATCAATCCTGAACATTTCACTAAATAGCTATAAAAACACAAACTGCTACCAGCCAAATTGTCTTTTTAAATTCACTAACAAATTTTTTTTCCCGTCAGTCTCACTACTCACCTTTGGCCCTCAGGCTTGTAGACCTCATAGAGGGTGAAATTCTCACTTAGATTTCATGGAATTCAGCCTTAGAAAGTCTCATAATAATTCTACCCTGGATTATGATTAAAATCTCATTGTTTTTCTCTTTGCTTCCAGCCCCAGCAATGCATCCTTCCTACAGTTGCCTTTCTAATGCAGAGATTTGATTATGCTACTTTCCTGCTTTGAAACATTCAATGGCTTTCCTCATTTCTGCACTAATCCACCCTTCCCAATTAAATCTCCATAGCCTTGCATTCAGGTACTCTAAAATTCGCATCCAAAGTACATTTAAAAACATTTTATTCTACTCTATTTTACATTCTGCTTCAATCTGCTTCATCCAGACTCCATGTATTTAGTACTCCAATCATGAAAGGTATCCTGTCCATATCTTCGGAGAGGTGAATTCCTTCTCTCTTTCAAAGACCAGTTCAGGTATCATTTTCTCAAAGAAACCTTCTCTAATTGATCTAAATCGTTTTTTGGAAGGATTGCTGTCTCTGGAAAAAATAAGACATGAGTAATATACTGATCGTGTTTTATTTTCTTTGATATTTGTTTTTTATTTTTAAATGTTTTCAATATATTTTATCTATTTAAATATTCCCTCAATTAAATACAAAATTTTAAACACTTTTTAAATTTTGAGTTTTAAATTATCTTTCTCCTCTTCCCCCTACTTGAAAAGACAATTTGATATTGCCTTTAATGTAAAATCAAGCAAAATCTGTTTTTTCCCTATATTAGTCTTGTTGCAAAAGGAAATTTCAGTAAAAAATAAAACAAGATGAATAAAGATTTTTTTTAAAGCATGTTTTAGTCTGCACTCAGAGTTTAACAGTTCTCTCTGGGTCCTTTGGAATTGTCTTGAATCATTGTCTTGGTCATAGTAGCTAGTTTTCACAGTTGATTGTGCTTACAATGTTGCTATTACTGTGTACTGTGTACACTTCTCATTCTGCTCACTTCTCTCTGTGTTGGTTCATGTAAGCCTTCCCAGTTTCTTCTGAAAGCATCCTGCTTATCGTTTCAACAGAATTCAGTCCCAATCATAAACCATAACTTCTTCAGCTACTTACTAATTGATGTGTATTCCCTCAGTTTCTAATTCTTTGCCACCACAAAAAGAGCTTCTATAAATATTTTTTTTTGTAAAAATATGTTCTTTCCCCTTTGTTTTGACTTGTTTGGGATACAGAGTAAGTAGTGGTATTGCTAGATCAAAGGGAATGCACAGTTTTACAATTCTTTGGGTATAGTTTCAAATTGTTCTACAAAATGGTTGGACTGGTTTACAATTCTACCAATAGTGCATTAATGTACCATTTTTTCCCCCCACAGCCCTTTGAGCATTTGTCAATTGGTATCTCAGAGTTGCTTTAATTTCTATTTTTTCCTAATCACTCTGATTTAGAACATTTTAATGTGACTATTGATAGTTTTGATTTCTTCTAAAAATTGCCACTTCATATCCTTTGACTACTGAACAACTGGGGAATAGCTCTTATTTTTACAAATTTAGCTCAGTTCCCTATATTTTTGAGAAATGAAACCTTTATTGGAGAAAATTGCTGTAATTTTTCCCAGTTTTCTGTTTGGCTACATCACTCCTGTTTGTGCTAAAGCTTTTTAATTTCATTTAATCAAAAGTATCTATTTTACTTTCCATGACCCTCTAAATCTCTTGTTTGGTAATAATTTCTTTCCTTATCCACGGATCTGACAGGTATATTTTTTCACGCTCTATTAATTTACTTGAGATATAAACTTTTATGTCTAAATCATTTCTCCATCTTCAAATTATCTTGGTAAACTGTATGAAATATTGTATATGGCTAGTTTCAGTCAAACTGCTTTCCAGGTTTTCCCAGCAATTTTTGTGCAAAAGCTTGGATCTTTGGGTTTATCAACCACTAGCTTACTACGGTCATTTATTACTGAGTATTCTTAATCTATTCCTCTGATCCATCACTATTTCTTAATCAGTACCAGATTGTTTTGATTATTACCACTTTGTCATATAGTTTGAAATCTAGAACCGCAGGAACTTCCCTACATGTTTTTTTTTTCATTGATTGCCTTTATATTCTTGACCTTTTATTCTTCCAGATGAATTTTGTTTTTATTTTCTCTGGCTCCATAAAATAATTCCTTGGCAGTTTGGTTGGCAAGGATCTGAGTAAGTAAATTAACTTAGGTAGAATTGTCATTTTATTATTAGTTCAGTGTACCCATGACTAATTACCATTTCTTCAGTTTAGATTTGTTTTTATTTGTGTGAAAAGAGTTTTTTAACTGTGTTTATTTAATCCCTGTGTGGCAGGTAGACTCTCAAGTACTTTAACATGTCTGCAATCATTTTTGATAGAATTTCTCTTTCTATGTCTCACTGCTAGTTTGTTTTTTTTTCTAGTACATAGAAATGCTGATGATTAATATGGGCTTATTTGACATTCTACAACTTTTCTGAAGTTATTAAATTTTTCAACTTACTTTTAATTGTTTCTCTGGGGTGCTCTAAGTATACATTCATATAATCTGCAAAGAATGATAGTTTTGTTTCCTCACTACCTATTTTTTGCCTTCATTTTTTTTTCCCTTTCTTGTTGCTAAAGCTAACATTTCTAGTACAATATTGAATAATAGTGAAAATGGACATCCTTGCTTCACCTGCTATCTTACTGGAAAGAATTCATGTTTATTTCCAATATAGATAATGTTTGCTTTTGGTTTTAGATAGAGACCACTTCTCATTTTAAAAACAGCTCTATTGATTTGTCTGCTTTGAAATTTTTTAATAAGAATGGGTGTTGAATATTGTCAAAAATGTTTTCTATATCTGTTTCTATAATCACATGATTTTTGATGTTTTTGCTATTGATCTGGTCAGTTATAACAGTAATTTTCCTAATATTGAATCAGCCCTATATTCTCAGTATAAATCCTACTCAGTCTTAGCATATGATCTTTGTGATATATTGCTGTAATGTCCTTAATAATATTTTATGTAAAAATTTTATATTGATATTCATTAAGGAAAATGGTCTATATCTTTCTTTCCTTGTATTTGCTCTTCTTGGTTCAGGCATCAACACCATATTTGTGTCATAAAAGGAATTTGATAGGACTCCTTCTTTACCTATTTTTTCAAATATTTTATATACAATTATCCTTTTCACATTGCAAGGGTTAGGGGCATGGTACCCCTACTATCTGGAAAATCCTAGTAAAATATTTTGGCACTCACTTCATACCAGAGAAGAAATCTGATTTTTTTTCTTTGTTCTTTTATGAGTTGTTTAAAGTGCCTTACTGCAAAATTTGAATTAAGTATTTGGTCATAGTTTCTATGTTGTCTTCTGACCTTCATGTATCATCTCTGGCTTCTGCAAACCTCCCTCATAATTCTTATTTAATTTCTTATGCCAACCTAGAAACCACTATGGGGAAAGTTGCAATATGGAAAGAATTGGAAATTGAGGGAAAGCCCATCAATTGGGGAATGTAAGTTCACGTAACTCTTTCTAGGATTTTCTGAAGTCTGCCAGAAGAGAAGGAGGAAGAGGAAGAGGAGGAGAAGGAGAAGAGAGAGAGAGAGAGAAGGTTAAACAAGTCGAAAGTAGAATGGAGGCAAAGATACAACAGTCATAGTTGTGAAAATATTTTACAACCAGTGTTTCTAACAAAAGCATAATTTCTTAAATATATAGAGAATTGAGTCAATTTACAAAAATAAGAGCCATTCCCCAATTAATAAATGGGGAAATATATGAATAGGTGCATTTCAGATGAAGTACACAAAGCTGTTTATAGTTATAGGAATGAATGCTCTAAGTTACTGTCAATTAGAGAAATGAAAATTAAGAAAATTCTGATATATCACCCTATCCATATCGATTTGGTTGATGTGACAAAAAAGGGCAATGACAAATGTTGGAGAGGATGTGGCAAAATTTAGACACAAATGTGTTGTTAGTAAAGTTGTGAACTAATTCAACCATTCTGAAGAACAATTTGGAAATATGACTCAAAGGCTATAAAACATGCACATGCTTTGATCCAACCATACACTGCTAGGTCTGTATCCCAAAGAGAACAAGAACAAAAAGGAAAAGGACCTATATGTACAAACATATTTATAGCAGCTCTTTTTGTGGTGGCAAAGAATTGGAATTTGAGGAGATGTCCATAAATTGAGGCATGGATAAACAAGTTGTGGTAAATTATTATAAAAGAATACTAGTTAGCAATAATAACACACAGAAGCCTCTCAGAAAAACCTGGAAAGACTTACATGAATTGATGCAAAGTGAAATGAGAAGAACCAGGAGACCCCTGTACCCAGTAACTGCAACATTGTACAACCTTGTATCTCTTTTTCTTTTTTTTCTTTCACAGTATAACCAATGTTTTGCATGACTGCAACCTATATCAAAAACTATATTAAATTGACTGCTTTATTAATGAAGTGTGTTGGGAAGGAGGGAGAAAACTTAGAACTCAAAATTTTAAAACTATTTAAAGTTATTTTGTATATAATTGGGGGAAATTATATATATATACATGCATTTATCCTTCCACTCTCACCATTTTAGACTAACTTCAATTGAATAAAAAAGATTGAGAAAATAGGCACTACTTTAAGAAGTTATAAGCCTAAAGATAATGGAGAGATAGCAATTAATGGTATTGTAGTCAAGAAGATCTATCTTCAAATCCCACTGATAAAACTAACTTTTCAATCATTGGGAACTAACAACCTTTCTAAGTCTCAATTTCCTCATGAGTATAAAATGTAAAATGGCATGGTAATACCTGCAGTATCTGTGTTTCCCAGAATTATTACAAAGCCCAAATAAACTAATGCCCTGTCTTTCAGGGCTTTGCAAATGTTAAATTGTTATTTTAATTCCAGTTATAATTGAACCAACATTATTCCAGCCACATATATGTGTACACACACACACACACACACACACACACACACACACACATATATATGTATGTATGTATGTATGTATGTATGTATGTATGTATGTATGTATGTATAGGCTGAACCTTTGGTTCTTTTCTTTTCCTAGAATTTTCTACTTGTTAAAGAGGGACAAATGTGCTTAGCCTAACTTCAAACACTTGTCAGAGCATTATCCTTCCCAAGGAGTTTCTGGGGCCTCTACTTGAATTTTCTTTGATCGAGTGGACATGAGACAATTTATCTCTCTGTGGCTGAATTCCTGCCTATTTTTACTATTAGTTTTGCTTCCCATTCTGCAACTGTTAAACACACTAGCCACCTTACTGTTGCCCCTTTGACCCTGAGGTATTTCCTAAGCCATCCTCCTGCCTTTATCTGACTGTCTGCAATTCGTGGCCATAATCACTAGCCATGCTGCAGAGCAGCTGCTGAATTGATCATATAGGATGCTAGCACATCTATCAGTTGCTAACATTTTTTGAAAGTTGGTTAAAAACCTTTTAACATATATCAGACACTTGTCTGCTTACAAACTTTTTACTGAACATAATTTTACCTTGTCAGAATGACTCAAGGTCATTATTTGAGATGTCGATTATTACACTGAGCAGCACTACAGTGAGGCCCTTAAGGATCACTGAGTTATGTAGGATTATTTTCCTTCTTAATTTAAGGCTGGTCACCAGACAAGATGAGGCTGCTAGAAATTCGACTTTGGTATTATTATATATCTTGATGTTGAAGCTATTGAAGCTACCTTTAGAAACCTACAAACATAGGCATTTTTTCAACAACAACAAAAAGTCAAAATCATTCCCTCCCATACTTCAACAAAGGTTTAAAAAAGTGACCTGCATTGGGAATGTGGGAATTATTACAGGTATAATTACAGTCCAAAAAGAATGCTCAAATCCCAAGTTTTAATAAAATGTGGATCAGCCTGGGAAATAAGAAGAAGCCTAGGACAAAGGATATTGTTCAACATATGAGGTTAACTGAGAAAAAACATAGGAGGTCATAGGCAAAGCATCACAGTTGATGGCAAATGATTCTAATCCTCCAGAAAGGCCTTTCAGAGAAGAAATTAATAGCTGGAGGGGCAATGTGTCTGAGGAATTGTAAGCTCATCTTGGCCTCAAATGATAAGGTCCTCTAAAACTGTTTATTTTGAGCTAGGGTTTGAGAAGTTGGGGTTTTAAGAGTTTGGGGAATAAGGTACATACCTGTCAGCTCTCAGAAAGTCAGAAGCAAATAAGAGATCACTGAAGATCACTCAAATGGGTGCTAGGTAGTCCAGATTCCAATTCATCTGACTGGAAGGAATTTTCATTTTCTCAACAAACAAGCTTCAGTGAATTAGGGGATGAAGGTAGTGAATCAGTAGGAGGTGAGAGGGGAAATGTCACTAAGAGGGCATTTCTTAATTATCAGAAAAATCTAGGACCCTTTGTATATGATGAGGCAAGGCTGAGAAGGAAGCTCACCCACCATGAGTTGTTACAGCTTTTTAATTTTCTATTAAGAAAAATGTGCTTAATTAGTCTCAGAAAGTAGTGGCAAAAACAAACGTTGCAGCCATAAATAATGGGATGTTTCATGGTAATGTGGAGATCTGTATTATAAAAAAAACAACATGTAGAAATCATTAAAAAATAATTACAATTATAGTACATGCTGTAATGAGTGCTTTGGAGGCAGGGATAGGGGAAAAAAACTAACAGGCAAATGCATGATTGGATTTTACTCTGGAAAAAGTTTCAGAGAAAAAGAAATACACTGAATATTTAAAATGCACTGATTTTGTGAACGTGCATTATAACAAATGCAGACAGTCTGTCTCTCCTACTGCTTGGAATGCAAAAGTACTCATCATCTATGAACAATTATGTATTTCTGAATGAAAGCAATTAAGGTCTCTTTTTTGGAACATGTTACTATTGCTTGCAACATAGTCTGGAAGAAAGGAGGTCTTGCAATATTGATTTGGTGGTTTAGGCAGTCAATCACAGTATTTTTGAGAATCTATTTTATTCCTGGCATCATGATAAACATTTTGAGTGATGACAGGAGTCAAATTAACAAGTATTAGGTACCTACTATGTGCGAGGTCCTATACTTAGCTTATGAAATGCAAAGAAGGCAAAGGACAGTCCCTATTCTCAAGGAGCTCAGAGTCTAATGAAGGAGACATCATGCAAACAAATATATACGGGATGAATTGGGGGCAAAATCAGAAGGAAGACACTAACATTAAGAGAGATCAGGAAAGGACTCTCATAGAAGGCAGGATTCTAGCTCAAACTGAAAGTTAGTTAGGAAAGCCAGGAGAAGAATTAGGAAGGAAGGAATAACAGACATTGGAAGCAGCTAGTCTTCCACAGATAGAGTTAGAAGATGCAGTGTCATGTGTGAGGAACACCAAGGAGGCCAATGCCATTGAATCACATAACATGTGGAAGGACGGAAGGAAGATATAAAAAAGACTACAAAAGTAAAATTAACTTAGGTTATGAAAGACTTTCAAAGTCAGAGGATATTATATTAGATCTTGGGTGTAATAGGGAGACACTAGAGTTTGTTGAATAGGAGGGGGTTGGGTGACATGGTCAGACCTGTGCTTCAGGAAGATTAATTTGCTGTCTGAATGTAAACTGGAGTTTGCGAAATCTTGAGGCAGGGGGAAAATAAGACATGATTACTTGACCACAAGGAACTTACAATATAATTGGAATGATAATAAAGATAAAGGTGAAAAAATTGGTGGATAATAACTGAGAGCAGATAATCAAAGGCAAATTGAAATGACATAGAACAAGTGTAATAGGAGTCCATAGAGGGACAAGGTCGCAAGGCGATAAAGTCGGGGAAGACATGGAACTGGAGTTGAGCCTGGTTGATGATTAAGGTTTGAATAGGCAGGAAAAAGTGGGAAGAACATTTCAGGTGGAAGAGAAATCCATAGCAACAGCATGGAACTGGGATATCCATTTCCATGCTTATTCTTATTCTGAACTGAATCACCTGATTGGAAAAGACATCTGAATTTTTAATATTCACAAGACCACAATTTGCCATAATTTTTGAGAGTAATAATAAGCTCCAAAAGGTTCTTTCACAACTCTGTGTCATCTTTCTGTTAGGAAAAGTAGTCCCCTCCCCAAGAGTTATTTTCAAAATCCCTCTCTAAGAGTTTTGCTGCTAAGGCACTTTGTGTCCTTTACCACCTACAGATTTCTAGACTGAGACAATGAAGTATGGTTTCTTTGTGAGCTATGAACCAAGCTAATCCCTGTTGACTGTACTATGCATTCCTAGCCCCTCCAAGTTTAGCCCACTCTTATTCCTTATTCATCCCCTGCCTTTCATCCCTCAGACAGTCTTCTCCTCTGTGGCCTCTGACCTCTTTTATTCTTTAGCAACTATTGTCTATATTATCTGAGAGTTCTGAACCACCTTTGGATGTACTTCTCAGCAGTACTGCTCTTCTGTCCTCTCCCCCTGAGGGCCCAACTGCCTTCTTCCTCTGGCATTACCATTAATAGAATGCATCTGAGTTTTACTGTTTTCAAAGCCAAGTTATCAAGTGCCAGACTTCTTTCTTCCCCTCCAGGCCTGCTCTTCCACCTTTAACACATACTTGACATCTTTCTCATCCTTCCCATTAATGCAGGCACTTTGCAAAATCATTCACACACACCAATCTCAATACCCAGCTGAGCACATGAATTTTCAGAAAGTACCAGAGTAATGTTTATCAAGCAATAACTTTGTAAAAAAAAAAGCTCAGTAATATTCTTTTACATGAAAAATTTCCAAGAAAACAGCATAATTTGCCATTTACATATTTAAGCATTCAGGACCAGGAAAGTAAAAATACTCATTTAATGTAGATAGTCTAATAAAACAGAAATTTTTTTTAAAAGGATTGTATTTACATAATTCTAAATTATTTGTGCAAAAGATTATACATGAATCCACATGGGCTTCTTAATGGAAAACAGTCACATAGGGAAGCTGCTGCAGAAATTAATTTCCAGAATACTGCAGTTCTGTTCTAAATAAAGATAGCATTTCATTTCTTCTGTAAAAGAAGTATTCCCCCCCCACTTTGGGTCTTTTTTCTTCTTTCTTTAAAGCAATTTCATGGCTTTCTATGATGTTCTCCAAGGAATACCTTACAAGGAGCCTCTGCCTTCTTACCTCATATTTCACTTTACTTATTCATCTATTCATTCATTCATTTCTTGATTCTTTATTATTGCTTTTCAGTCATTTCAGTTGTGTCCAACTCTTTGTGACTCCATTTGGGGTTTTCTTGGCAAAGATACAGGAGGGGTTTGCCATTTTTTTCTCCAGCTCATTTAACAGATTAGGAAACAGGCAAATAGGTCCAGGGTCACACAGTAAGTGTTTGAAGCCAGATTTGAACTAATGAAGATGAGTCTTCTTGATTCCAAGCCCAATGCTCTATCCACTGTGCTACCTAACTGCCTAATTTATTTATTGGCTTAGAGCAAAATATCTCTCTGGCATCCTCAGGTTAGAAGTTATTATATAAAACTGGGCTTTACCTTGCACAGACCATTTGGATCTCTCACCTATCTGACAGGTATGTGTGTTTGTGTATTGTGTGTGTGTACATGCATGCCTGTTGTATGAGAAAAAGTACCTCGAAAGAAGTCAGGTACCCTAAATCTAAATCCTATCATTAACAAATTGTCATCTATGCAAGTCAGTTAACTGAACTGGATCTCAGTTTCCTCAATTGTAAAGTATAAAGAGGGAAAAAATACAAGAACTGTAGATGAAAAGACAATCTTGTTATCAGAATGAGTTGTTTGAATTACCACCACCACTACTGTCTTCTGCTTCAGACTGAATGACAAAACCTGACATAGCTATCTCTATCTTGTTTAAGCTGAATACCTGAAGTATTCTTTAACTTCATATGGCTCCACAAACTTGGTACCCAACACACAACAAGGTAGTTTTCCAACCATCTTTCCTACAGAGATTATACTCTGCTGGTTCAATCAAACATAACTGAATGATGCTTATTGATAGGGTGCTCTAAGCAGATATGAAAACAAAATAAAAGGAAAGGAGACAAGCATTTTCATAATGTCTACAATGTGTAGTGTACTGTGCTGGGTTCTTTTGAAAACATTATCTTATGTGTCCTTTGCAGCAGCCTTGGGAAATAGGTGCTACAATTTCCCCCATTTTATAATTGAGGAAATTGAGATACATAGAGGTTAGATGACTTGCCCAGAGAGACAGAGCTAGTAAGTGTCTAAAACTGAATTTGAATTCAGATCTTCATGGCTCCAGGCCCAGCACTCTAACCACAACACCGCTAGCTTGCTCAGATGAGGCAGGCAAAACATAAAAGCATAATAAGATATAAGCAAAACTTTCATCTTGGCAAGATGAACCTAACGTAGCAAGAAGTTTTTCTTAGTGTACTAATAAAATCATTTTCCTTTCACTTTAGCTTCTCCCTATTTTTGATCTGTAGTTCCATGGACTTTATAGTGGAAGAGATTTTCTCAGGGTTCTCAAGGAATCCAGGCTGAGAAAATTCCCAAAAAAGCAAGTCTATGTCAGAGTACATAAATTCTTCTTAATTTGTTATTCCATGAAGTCTTGGAAGGGTCTATTAAAAAAGCCACTAGGATTTTGGTGAATCCAGCAAATAAACATATAAGAAAAATAGTTTTGTTGTTCTATTAATAATTTGTCATCTTCTCATCTAAATTCAATTCCTATAAATAAAGCATGATTTTGAGTTAAAATAACCTATCCTTCTATTAAAATCATTATTATATTATGTCCACAAAAGAAAATTCAGATCACAGAATTATAAAGCTGAACTTGAGAAGTCATTTTACGCAATACTGTATCCTGCATAGGAAGCCTATCTAACCCTACTGTCAGTTGATCATATAGGCTCTGCTTAAACATGTCCAGTGATGAGAAGATCCTTAATTCTCTGTTGTAATTTGTGTTAAAAATAATGAGTGTGTTTGTGTGTGTGTGTGTGTGTGTGTGTGTGTGTGTGAAGGAACCCTGTATTATTGTAAAAAGAGCTGATTTTAGAGCCATGAGGAGGAATAGAAATAAGTCCTCAACCTGTGGCTTATTAGTCATTGGACCCTGGGTTAAGCACAATCTTTCTGAGCTTCATTTGACTCATCTGTAATATATAGATAATGATACTTACATCCCAACTGAGTGCTGTGAGGAAAATAATTTGTAAACTACAAAGCATTATTTTATATGGGAAGCTAATATTGTTAGTTTCTTCAAATACAAAATTACATTAGTTTAGTAGTCATAGAGGGTGACCTGAGATGAGGCTTAGAAAAGTATTGAATGCCATAATATCAGAATAATTCTCTGTTGGAAAAGTCTTCCCTTGAAACCTGATATTTCTTCACATGCTACCAAAGTGACTATAGGAAGATAAACAGGTAAACTATGGATTCAGTTTGTGGAGAGCAGGGTGGTGGTAAGGGCAGTGGTGGTGGTGGTGATGGTGGTAGAAATGCCTCTTCACACAATTTAAAATCATAAATTGATGCTCTCTAACTAATTAAAGCAGCAAAGCTCAAGAAAATTGGACTAAAAAATGGACCAATGCACATAGCAAGACTTTTTGTTTTACCAGAGAACTGAAAACAAATTGGGTGCTCTTTGATTAGGAAATTAGGAAAGAAGGAAAATAAAAACTGAAACACATAAATATAATTGGATATTACTGTGCAATAAGAAATGAAAAATAGAAGGAATTCATAGAATGGAAGGAAGATTTGTGTGAACTTATAGAGGAAAAAAATAAGCAGAACCAGGGTAACAATTTCAAAATTAAAATTCAAAAGAGATGCTCAAAGTGGGCAATACCACCCCTTGGGGGGCACCAGAACAATTGAGGGGGTCTGTAGTACCTTGGGTGCAATTGGGGGGCAATGAATAAATATAAGAGAGCGGTGGAAGAATAAGGAAAGAAGAGAAGAAAATTTATGCATGTTTAATCTGTTGTATAAGAGTTAAAGTCATAGTGATTACATTATTTTCCAAACAAACACACAAAATGCAAGTTATGATTGATCAGTGGTCAAGTCTGAAGACAGGTCTTAACAAACAAGTATTGGCAGGCCAGCGTGTTGTGCATTGCTGGGAAGTCCAACATGCATAGGCAGGAATATGTGCATGTAATGACTTGTTTACAATATGATACTATATAGTTACATTATGCAATATTGCATTATTAAAATTTCAATGCAGGGAAAAAACCCACAAATTTATAATTAATTATTAAATTTAAGATGCATCTTTTTTTTTAAATTATATTCTTTGAAATGATGTAAATTTTTAAAAATATAACACTGAAGGTTTAAAGAAAGTTAGTTTCCAGGGGAGTGCTGAGTATTTTCTTTTAAAAGAGGGCAGTAGGCCAAATAAGTTTGGGAACCTCTGATACACAATGACTATAACAATGTAAATTGAAAGTTCACCAAAAGGAAGCTGACTTCTAACGGAAAGCAGAAATACAATCAAATAAAAAAAAAACTATGAAGCTCTTTGAGAAAGAACAAAGAATCATAGTAGATTGAATGTTGGACTTCGAATCAGGAAAACCTGATTTTGAATCATGCCTCAGATACATACTAGCTATATGGCCCTAGGTAAGTCATCCAACATCTTTCAGCCTCAATTTCTTCAGCTGTAAAATGGGAATAAAAATAACACTTACCTCATAAGATTATGGTGGGGTTTAAATGAGTGTTCTGTGTATATGCATATGCACATGTTCTGTATATGTGTGTATGTACACAGAACATCTGTGTATGTATATCACTTTACCAATCTTTAAGCACTACATAAATAATAGCTATTCTATCTCCTTCCTTCACAATATAGAGGATATGGGCGACTAAGACAGGATGCTATATACAGTACATTATCAAACAAGCTTCTGTATCAGATGTTCTTGTTTAATTGTTTTTCTTTGTCACCAGGGAAGTTCAATTTGTGATGTAAAGAGGTATGACACTCTTTTTTTCTATTTCAAAAAACTGAATGATGTAATATATGCAGACTATCTCCCTCCCCCCCTCCCACAACCCTGGGACCAGATTTTGTAAACATGATGTTATAGGATGCTTCATAAGGGAGAAAATCAATTTTGTTTCCCTCTGTATTCCTTTCTCCCACAGTTTAAAGCATTTGATTGCCTTAAAGAGTTGCCTGCCCAAATTCCCAATGTGGTTGCTTTTGTGGGTTTGAGTCAACACATTAGTGCTATGGAGATGATTTTGTGTAGGGGGTTTTAATGCTACATTGGTTCAAGTACAGTTGCTTTTAACTGCATACATCTGGAAATAATTGTTTTAAGGGATAACCAATTGTTTTGACAACTATGGGGCAAAAGCCTTCAATTCACAAAGCAGCATTAAATCAGATGTTTGGAAAAAGCTTCTAAGGTTTTACTTTGAGAGCGCAAATAGTGTTCAACTTCAGCATTGAAATGCTATATATGCTAAATAGCTTATTATAGCAACTCTGATAAACATAGATGTTAGATTACTCCCAGTTTATGTCCTCATTTTCATGTCATCAGCTTCATCTGTTATTGATAATTTCTTCAATTGGATTTGCCACATTATTCAGTGTAGTAAACATCCATTAATTTTGGAAAATGTGGCAGTTCTATACGTGTGTGTATAGACACATGTATGCATACATACATACATACATACATACATACATATATACATACATACACACATCCTCAGGCTATGTCTAAATTACTTTCAAAGAAATCATTCTAGAAGGGAATCAGTTGTCAAGGAAAAAAAAAAACCTTTGGAGATATATTCCTTAGCCCACTTATTTATTTCAAAAGAGATACATGCCAATGTCACAAATACAGTAATGCATTAATGAACAAATAGGTACATTCCAAGGACATACTCCAATATGAAAAACTGTATCATTCAAGGTGGATATAGTCATTGGACTACAGTATTCAATTCAGTTTGGCAAATATTAATAAGTGCCAACTGTGGGCAAGGCACTGGAGATACAAAGATTGCTAAAAACACAGATCTGACTCTTAAAGTGCTAAAAATTGAGAAGGGAAAAAGAGGTGGAGAAATACTTATGAAGAATAAAATACAAAGGACAGAACCAATCAAAGTGATCTCCAAATCAAACATTTAGAGATGCATGGGACTTCAGAAGTCATCTATTCCTGAGTTTGTTGCTGCTACTGTTTGTCCTTCATTCTTGAAGACCATGACATCAGGAAGGTGATGCCATGACATGCAAGTGAATTGGATTTAAGTGAGGGAGGGCTGTGCAAAGTTACCAGCCTCACTTTCACCCCCTCAGCCATCTGGGTCCAGTGGCCAGATATAGATCAGGACAAGTGGAAATGGCCCAGGATGCAGTGGGGATCCTTGGTCTTTTCAAGCTAATGTCCTTAACAGTTCTCAGTTTAAATGAGGCAAAACCTATTCAGTGATTAAGGCTTAATAAGGAATGAAGCAAAGAATGGCCTCTTTAAAAAAATAGATCTGAGAGGGAAAGACTCTAAGGCCAAAGATTCTAAGGTTTCTGGCCAAAATAGAACAATTGCTATTTACATTAATTCTGAGCCAATGAGGGCCTAAACAACGAGCAAGTAGGGCTTGGCTTGGAGTTATTATTGGCCAAACAATGAAAGTCAGAGTGATTTGAAAGAGAGAGAGGTCTTAGATCCTTGTATTGCTGAGAAGGGTTAAGTCTATCAATATTCGTCATCACACAATGAGGCCGTTATTGTGTACAAATTCTGCTCATTCTGCTTACTTCCCTCAATATCAGACGATACAAGTCTTTCCAGGTTTTTCTGAAATCTGCCTGTTCATCATTTCTTATAGCACAATAATATTCCATTACATTCATATACTACGATTTGTTCAGCCATTCCCCAGTGGATGGGCATCCTCTCAATTTCCAATTCTTTGCTACGATAAAAAGAGCTGCTATAAATATTTTTGTACATGTGGGTCCTTTTCCTAATTGTATGATCTCTTTGGGATATAGCTGTAAAAGTGTTACTGCTGGGTCAAAGGGTATGCACATTTTTATAGCCCCTTGGACACTGTTTCAAATTGCTCTCCAAAATGGTTGAATCATTTCACAACTCCACCAACAATGCATTAGTGTTCCAATTTTCCCACATCTTCTCCCATATTTATCATTTTCCTGTTTTGTCATATTGGTCAATCTCATAGGTGTGATGCGGTACCTCAGAGTTATTTTGATTTGCATTTCTCTAATCAATAGTGATTTAGAGCATTTTTCATATGACTCTAGATGCCTTTAATTTCTTCATCTGAGAACTGCCTGTTCATATCCTTTGACCATTTATCAATAGGAGAATGACTTGCATTCTTATAAATTTGACTTAATTCTATATTTTACAGATCAGGCCCTTATCAAAGAAACTGGTGGTAAAAATCCTTTCCCAATTTTCTACTTTCCTTCTAATCTTGGTTGCATTGGCTTTGGGCAACAAAATTGTTGTTCCTTTTCCTGTAATGTAATTTATCCTTGTCTGCCTCCTCTTTTCCTTTTCTCCAAGTAAAATTGCTTAATTAGATGAGATTAATCCACTTACTTAGATCTATTTAACCCACTTAATTTGATTTTTTTATCATTACATCAAAGTCAACTTATACTCACCCCCTTTACTTATACCTCCTTAAAATGGTATAATAACAATACAGTTCTCAAGAGTTACAAGTGTCATCTTCCCTGATAGGAATGTAAACAGTTTGCCCTTATTAATAACATTTTTTTTCTGTCCTGTTTGCCTTTTTATGTCTCTCTTGAGTCTTGTATTTAAAGATCAAATTTTCTGTTGAGCTTTGGTCTTTTTATCAGGAAGGTTTGAACCAGGTAATTTTGGAATTTGGCTATTATATTTCTTGGTGCTTTCAATTTGGGATCTCTTTCAGAAGGTGATCATTGGAGTTTTTCTATGCCTATTTTACCCTCGGTTCTAGGATCTCAGAGCAGTTTGCCTTGATGATTTCCTGAAAGATGCTGTTCAGGCTCTTTTTTTTTTTCATCATGGTTTTCAGGTAGACTAATAATTTTTTAAATTGTCTCCTAGATCAATTTTTCAGGTCATTTTTTTTTAACAATGAGGTATTTTATGTTTTCATCTATTTTTTCTTTCTTTTGTTTCTGTTTGACTGCTTCTCACTCTCTCATAGAGTCAGTAGCTTCCACTTTCCCAATTCTAATTTTTAAGAAATTGCTTTCTTCTATTACATTTTGGACCTCCCTTTCCATTTGTCCCATTTTATTTTTTAAGGAGTTCTTCTCCTCAGTGAGTTTTTGTGTCTTCTTTTCCTTTTCACCAACTCTGCTTTTTAGGGACTTTTTTTTTTTAACGTACTTTTTTTTTCAGTTGTGTTTTTTAGGGATTATTTTCTTTAGCGTACTTTTTTTTTCTTCCTCTTGGCCAGTTGTATTTTCTAAGGACTTGTTTTCAGCTGTTAATTTTTGTCCTTCCTTTTCAAAGCTATTGACTCTGTCTTGCATACCTCTTATTTCTTTTCCCATTTTTCTTGTACCTCTCTTATTTGACTTTTAAAATCCTTCTTGAGCTCTTTCAAGAAGACTTTTTGGACTTTAGACCACTTCATATTCCCTTTTGAGATTTCAGATGTGGGTTTGTTAACAATGTTGTCCTCTTCAGAATTTCTGCCTTATCTTCACTGTGCCCATAATAAGAATCTATGGTATGTTTCTTTTTGCTCATGGTGTTTGCTTATTTCCTGGCCTTCAAAAACATTGAGCTCTCCTGCTGGGGAGCAGGGGGCACTGACCCAAGCTTCTTATTCTGGGAGCCTGGGGCCTGGTCACTGGCTCTGTGTGCTGGGGCCTCAGATGCTGGCAGCTGGATGTTGTAGGGTTCTGACAACTTGCCTGGTGTTGGAGTAGAATCAGCAATGCTGGAGCTGTAGTAGTAGGGGTGAGGGGTCTGGCTGCTGGAGTATTCCTCCTGAACTGGGGCTTTTGCTTTCTTTGGCTCCTTGAAGAAGAAAGTTTTGCTGCTGCAGGATGTTTCTCTGCCTGGAGCTTTCCCTTTTGGAGCTGTGTTTTCAAAAGTTTTGCTGTGGCACCAGGAGACTTCGCTGTTGGAGAACACCATGTCACGTGGTGGTTGTCTGAGCTGGTTTCCAGCGGTTCAACCAGCCCTCACTGAGTCACTAGGGGGTCCTGGTATTGGCCCTTGCCTGCTCCACCACCTGGGATTCAGGATCTCCCCTGCTATGCTGAAGTAAGACTTGCTGCTAACTTGCTGGGAAGTCTCTCATTCTGTACCGCTCCCCCTCTCCCAGGGCAAGAGAGGCCTTTATTATTAATCCCTCAAGCTTGCTGGCCTACAGGACTGCTGCACCCCATCCGTCTGCTGCTTCAGCTATTCCAGGGTTTTTCCTGGGGTGATATTTTCTAGGCTTTCAGACCTTAGTAAGGGAGGGTGAGAGCAACTCACTTCTTACTCCACCATCTTGGCTCCTGCTCTGGGAAAGTTTTAACCTCTCTCTGCTTCAGTTTTCTCAACTATAAAATGTGGATAATAATAGCACTTAACTTGCAGGGTTGTTGTGAGGATAAAATGAGATAATGTTGATTAAAAAAAAGAGTGCTTAGCATAGTGCCTTGCTCATAGTAGGTGCTATATAAATGCTTATTATTTTCTTCCTCCTTTCCCTTCAACTAAAATAAATCTATTTCCTCTCTCCCCTGCTTCCCTTAGCCCAATGAAAAAAAAATACAAAATTAAAACCCTTGTAACAAATATGAAGGATAAAGCAAAATAAATTACCATGTTGTCCATGTCCAGAAAAATACGTCTCAATGAGCACCGTTAGTCCTTCACCAATTTCTTGCTTGACTGTTTCGTTAGGCTTTAGGCCTCAGTAAGAGATGATGGGCATTGAGTTTTGTTGCAAGTCACAGGATATAAACACAGCAGACCATAGGAAGGCAGAACCTTTCATCGCAAGACTTCAGTGACTAATGGAGTATGGTTGCCAGTTTTCTAGAATTCTTCAAGTACACATCTAGCTGATATGAGGGTGAAGAGGAATGTTATTAGGGATGTGTCAGGCCCTTGTGACAGAGCGATTCAATACTTCCCTCAAAGATACAGTGTTCAACACTATTCTGCTGTCTTTTATTCCTCATCCACTGCCAGGATATAGGAACGAGAATATAGATACGCAGAGCTGAAGCCTGTGCTATAGGTGTTCTATTAACTGGCAGCCATGAATCTGGC
Organism: Phascolarctos cinereus; assembly: GCF_003287225.1. Lineage (NCBI taxonomy): Eukaryota > Metazoa > Chordata > Mammalia > Diprotodontia > Phascolarctidae > Phascolarctos > Phascolarctos cinereus. Next base: position 100,425,522 of record NW_027555625.1, read on the forward strand.
TGAAGGGAGAGAAATCTCTGTAATCCTCTAGGGACTATAGACTACCCATCCTCAAAGGAACAGGAATGAAGAAAAGTCCAAGTGATTTGTCTATACTTTGAGATTCTCTACTCTGGCCAGGTTAAGGGATTTGCATTTGTCATAAATTGTGAAATAGGTGTAGAAAATGAAACAACATATACGTAACCTACTGTCCAGCTGCCCAGCTATGACCCAGACATATAGTTTTGTTCTTCAGATGGTATTAGGACTTTCCTGGACAAGTGTTACACTTAAAGCATGGTGAATTTAAATCACAAGACAGTAGCTTAAATTCATGAATTTAAGTGGCAAGCATATCAGAAGCTATATAACTTCACTCCTTCATTTCAGTGTCTAACCAGTTAACATAACAGGTTCTGATGGGGCATTTTTAAATACCCAGGTCCATAGCAATTGTGACCCTGAAATATAATTATGAATCATTATGAAACATATGAAGTAATAATAGCTTATTATGATGATGCCACAAATAGAGAAAAATAAAACTCTGAGGAGTAAGGATGTAGGCCTCATTGTAGGAGAGATCACATTCTCCTGTATGGGTCCCAGAGCTAACTGGTACCTTCATGCCAAGAATAAAGAGACAAAAGGAAATGAAAAAAAGGCAAGGTCAACCATAGGCATTTATGAGAAATGTGACTATATCAGTCAGATTCAGTCTTTTTAAAAATTAATTAATTAATTTTCCCTAGTTACATGTAAAAATAACCTTTAACATTTGCTTATAAAATTTTCAGTTTCCAATTCTGTCTCTTGCCCCCTCCCTACCCTCCTTCACTGAGAAGACAAGCAATTCAATATAGGTTATATATGGGAGATCATACAAGACATGTCCTAATAGTCATGATGTGAAAGAAAACATAGACAAAAAAATCAATAAAAATGAAGAAAGTTTTAAAAGTATGCTTCAATTTTTATTCATACAGTATCAGTTCTTTCTCTGGGGATGGATAGCATTTTTCATCATAAGTCCTTCATAGCTGTCTTGGTTTATTGTATTGCTGAGAACAGCTATCATTCACAGCTGATCATATTACAATATTGCTGTTACTTTGTACACAGTATATTTCACTTTGCATCAGCCCATGCCAGTCTTTCCAAGTTTTTCTGAGAGCTTCCTGCTTATCTTTTCTTATGGTACAATAGTTTTCCATCATAATCACATGCCACAATTTGTTTAGTCATTACCCAATTGATGGACATCCCCTCTAATTCTAATTCTTTGCCCCCAGAAATCAACTGCTATAAATATTTTATAAATTTTAGTCCTTTCCTTTCTTTTTTTTTCCTTTTGGGATACAGACCTAGTAGTGGCATTGCTAAGTCAAAGGGTATGCATAGTTTTGTAGCACTTTGGACATAGTTCCAAACTGCTTTACAGAATGGTTGGATCAATTCATACCTCCATCAACAGTGCATTAATGTCTCATTTTGCCCATATCCCCTCAAACATTTGTCATTCATCTTTTCTGACCTACTGGACAATCTAATAGGTATGAGGTAGTATTACAGAATTGTTTTAATTTGCATTTCTGCAATCAATAGTGTGTTACAGTATTTATTTTCATATGGCTATTGATATATCACCTGAAAACTGATCATTAGTCAGTTGGGGAATGGCTCTTAGTTTGACAAGCTTGATTCAGTTCTCTATATGTTTGAGAAATGAGTCCTTTATCAGAGAAACTTGCTTCAATTTTTTTTCAGTTACTTTACTAACTGTATTTCCTTCCATCCTATTTCCTCCCTTCCCTATTTATTCTATTCTCTCTCTCCTTTCACCCTGTACCTCCTCAAAAGTGTTTTGCTTCTGACTACCCCTTTCCCCAATATGCCCTCCTTATCACCCTCTTCTTCTCTTATCCCTTTCCCTCCTAATAATGAGAAAAGCCTTATAAATTACAAATACTATCTTCCCATGTAGGAATGTAAACAGCTTAAACTTATTAAATCCCTCATTATTCCCTTTTCCTGTTTACCTTCTTATGCTTCTCTTGAGCCTTCTGGTTGAAAGTCAAATTCCTATTCAGCTCTGGTATTTTCATCAAGAATGCTTGAAAGTCCTCTATCTCATTGAATTCTAAGTTTTTGCCCAGAAGGATTAACTCAGTTTTGCTGGGTAGGTGATTCTTGGTTGTAATCCTAACTCCTATGCCTTCCAGAATATCATATTCCAAGCCCTCTGATCTTTTAACGTAGAAGCTGCTAAATTTTGTGCTATCCTGACTGTGGCTCCAGTGTACTTGAATTGTTTCTTTCTGGTTGCTTGAAATATGTTCTCCTTGACCTGGGAACTCTGGAATTTGGTTATAATATTCCTGGCAGTTTTCATTTTGGGATCTCTTGCAGGAGTTGATCACTGGACTCTTTCAATTTCTATTTTACTCTCTGGTTCTAGAATATCAGGGCAGGTTTCCTTGTTAATTTCTTGAAACGTAATTCTAGGTTCTTTTTTTTTTTTACCTTGACTTTCAGGTAGTCTAATTATTTTTAAATTATCTCTCCTGGATCTATTTTCCAGGTGATATTTCACATTGTCTTCCATTTTTTCATTATTTTGATTTTGTTTTATTGTTTTTTGATTTCTCATAAAGTTATTAGCTTCCACTTGCTCCATTCTAATTTTTGAGGAATTATTTTCTTCAATGAGCCTTTGGACATCTTTTTCCAATTGGCCAGTTTTGCTTTTTATGGCATTCTTCTCCCCATTGACTTTTTGGACTTATTTTACCATTTGGCCTACTCTGTTTTTAAGGTGTTATTTTCTTCAGTATTGTTTGTGTCATCTTTGTGTCTCCTGTTGATTCATTTCTCATGATTTTCTTCTCATTTTGTCCCAGTTTTTCCTCTACTTCTCTTACTGATTTTCAAAAGCATTTTTTGAGCTCTTCCATAGCCTAAAACTCATTCATATTATTATTGGAAGCTTTGGATGTAGGAACTTTCACTTGGTTGTTTTTTTCAAGTGTGGTTTTGATCTTCCTTGTCAACATAGCAACTTTCCATAGTCAGGTTTTCGTTTTTGTTTTTGTATTTTTGGCTATTTGCTCATTTTCCTAGCCTATTACTTGACTTTTTAACTTTTTATTAAAGTGCGGCTCTGCTTTGAGGGTGGAGGATGCACTGTCCCAAGTTTCGGAGATTTTGTGCAGCTGTTTTCAGAGAGACTTCTAGGAACCTGCGAGTTGTCAGTTTTTCCAAGGCGTCATGATCTAAGGAGGTGTGTTTGCTACTCTCCTGGCCTGTGCTCTAGTCTATGAGTGACCACAAGCACTCCTTTATAACTGGACCTGTAAGAAGGGTCCGCTTTCTACTGTGGCCACAAAGTCAGCTCTGCTAGTGCTCCTTCTTGCCCTGGGACTGCCACTCAAGACTGTGACCTGGATCCAAGTATGGACAAAGCAACAGAATCTTGCCTTACTGCTAGCAAAAAAGCCCCTGCAATTTCCTTCTGATCAGCTATTCAATCACCTTCTTATGTGCTGAGAGCTCCTGGCTGCTGTCACTGCCCTTGCTGATTTAGGCACTCCCAAAGCCTGCTCATGGTTTGCTAGTGCCGGAGTTGTGCTGGAGTGGCATGTGTTAGACTGAATTCTACTTTCACCCACATGCAGCAGACCCTTCTTGCTGCGTCTTTGGCATCTGAGGGTGGAGAGGTCTGGTAACCATCACTGCTGCCACTGATTCAGTGGCCCTGAGGCCTGCTCCAGATTTGTGCCTGATCTGTGCTGGCATGGCCTGTAATGGATGATGTTTTTCTCTCACCCTGGTATAACAGATCTTTCCTGAAGACCTTCCAAGTTGTCTTGAGCAGGAAGTTTGTTTCACTCCATATTTTCCTGGTTCTGCTGTTCTAGAATTTGTTTAGAGTCATGTTTTAAAGGTATTTGAAAGGGCTTGGAAGATAGCTCAGGCCAGTCCCTGCCTTTACTCTGCCATCTTGGCTCCACCTCTGTCTATATTCAGGCTTCAGCAAAGTAAATGAGGTGGGGGCAGAGCCAAGATGGTGGATTAAAGCAGTGACTTGTTTGAGCTCCCTCCCAAACCCCTCGAAATACCTATAAAAAAATGCTCTAAGCAAATTCTAAAGCAGAAGAATCCACAAAAAGACAGAGTGAAACAAATTTCCAGCCCAAGAAAACCTGAATGGCTAATTGAAAAGGTATATCATGCCGGGTGGGGAGAGGAACACAGTTCAGTGTGGGTGTGTAGGTCTCAGTGAACCTGGAGCAGGCCTCAGAGGACTGAATGACAGGCAACTGTGGTGGTTTCCAGACTTCTCAACCCATGAATGCCAAAAACAACATAGGTCAGTAGGAAAAGTCTGTGTCTGTGGTGAGAGAGAGAAGTGGGGTGGTCTCAGCTCCAGTCCCTAAGATCAGCCCTGGGGCGGCAGCTGCATCTGGAGCTTCCAGCCCACAGATTGAGGGGGAATCGAGTGGCTGATCAGAGGGGGATTGCAGGGATCTTTTTGCTGGTGCTGAGTCAGTATTCTCTTGCTTTGTCCATGTTTGGATATGGCTCACAGTTCTGGGTGGCAGTCCTAGGGCAAGGAGGAACACTGGAGCGGTGGAACTTGTAGTGATGGTGCAGAGAAAACAGTCCTCAAAGTTCCAAAACAGAAAGGAGTGCTTGTGGTCATTCATAGACCAGAGCACAGGCCAGGAAAGGAGTGAACACCTCACCCTTGATCATAGCACATTGGAAGAACTGAAAATTTAGAGGTCCCTAGAAGTGTCTCTGAAAACAGCTGAACAAAACACCTGAAGCTTACGTTCTCCACACTGGAAGTAGACCTCTACCTTAACAAAGAGTTTATAACTGAAGTAATTGGCTGGGATCATGAGCAAGCAGCACAAAAAGAGTCAGACCATAGAATCTTACTCTGGTGACAAAGAAAATCAAAACATACAACCAGAAGAAACAACAAAGTCAAAGCTCCTACATCCAAAGCCTCCAAGAAAAATATGAATTGGTCCCAGGCCATGGAAGGGCTCAAAAAGTATTTTGAGAAGCAAGTAAGAGAAGTAGAGGAAAAACTGAGAGTGATGCAAGAAAATCATGAAAAACAAGTCAACAGCTTGCTAAAGGAGACCCCGCAAAAAATACTGAAGAAATAACTCCTTAAAATATACCCTAGGGACAGCTAGGTAGAATAGTATATAGAGCACTGGCCCTGGATTCAGGAGGACCTGAGTTCAAATCTGGCCTCAGACACATAACACTTACTAGCTGTGTGACCCTGGTGAAGTCACTTAATCCCATTGCTAGCCAAAAAAAAAAAAAAGGAAAATTGGCCAAATGGAAAAGGAACTCCAAAAGCTTACTGAAGAAAATACTTCCTTAAAAATTAGAATAGAGCAATTGTAAGCCAGTGACTTTATGAGAAATCAAGACACTGTAAAACAAATTCAAAAGAATGAAAAATAGAAAACAATGTGAAATATCTCATTGGAAAAACAAATGACCTGGAAAATAGATCCAAGAAGGAGAATTTAAAAATTCTTTGAAAGCCATGATCCAAAGACACGTCCAGACATCATCTTTCAAGAAATTATTGAGGAAAACTATCCTTATGTTTTAGAAAGAGGGCAAAATAGAAATCCACAGAATCCACTGATCACCAATTTAAAGAGATCCCCAAAGGAAAACTCCTAGGAATATTGTAGCCAAATTCCAGAGTTCCTAGATCAAGGAGAAAATATTGTAAGCAATCAGAAAGAAACAATTCAAGTATTGTGGAAACACAATTAGGTTAACACAAGATTTATAGCTTCTACATTAAGGGACCACAGGGCTTGGAATATAATATTCTGAAGGGCAAAGGCAAGAGGATTACAAATAAGAATCGCCTACGCAGAAAAACTGAGCATGATCCTTCAGGGGGAAAAAATGGCCATTTTGTGAAACAGAGGACTTTCAAGCATTCTTGATGAAAACACCAGAGCTGAATTGAAAATTTGACTTTCAGATACAAGACTCAAGAGAAATATGAAGAGGCAAACAGGAAAGAGAAATCATAAGAGACTTACTGAGGTTGAACTGTTTACATCTACATGGAAAGATGATATTTGTAACTCATGAATCCTTTCTCAATATTAGAGTAGTTGGAGGGGAAAACATTATATGTATCCAGATAGATAGATAGATAGATAGACACATAGACAGAGGGCACAGGGTGAGTTGAAGATGAAGGGGTGATATCTGGAGAATAAAATTAAGGAGTGAGAGAGGATTATACAGAGAGAAGGAGAAAGGGAGAGGTAGAATGGGATAAATTATCTCATGTGAAACAGACAAGAAAAGGCTTTTACAGTGGAGGGGAAATGGGGGAAGGGAGAGGGAATGAGTGAATCTTTTTTTCATTGTACACTCTCAATTGGGTATGGAAATCTATCTTACCCTACAGGAAAATAGATGGGGAAGAGTACAAGAGAGCAGGAGGATGATAGAGGGGAGGTCAAATTGGGGGAGGTGGTAATCAGAAGCAAACACTTCTGAGGAGGGACAGGGTTAAAAGAGAGACTAGAATAGATGGGGGGTGGAATAGGATGAAGGGAAATATACTTAGTTTTTCGCAACATGAGTGCTATGGAAGTGTTTTGCATGACCTGTATCGAGTTGCTTGCCTTCTCAAAGAGGGTCAGTGGGCAGGGAGGAAGGGAGAAAATCTGAAACCCAAAGTTTTAAAAATAAAAGTTAAAAATATATATATATTTTTTTCACATGCAACTGGGAAATAAGATATACAGGAAATGGGGTATAGAAATACATTCTGCCCTACAAGAATACTGAAAAGGAAGGGGATAAGAGAAGAGAGGGAGAAGTAGAAGGGAGGGCAGATGAGGAGAAGGGGTGTTCAGAATGCATATCATCTTGGAGGGATGAGATGGGGAGAAAATCTGGAACTCAAAATCTTTTGAAATTGAATGTTGAAAACCAAAAACGAATGAATTAAAAAAAAAAACCAAAGTAAATGAGCATACTTAGAAATGTATCATTTTTACTTAAATGAAGTCTGGAGGAAGGAATAAGCATTGCCAGCTCTGCCATCGTTTTTCAGTGCGCCAGCCACCTTAAAGAGTGCTTACAATTTAACAAAACAAAACACACCTCCATTAACTTGCCATTTGTCCCTTTGCCTCTTGCTTCTCTTATCTTTCTGAAGGCATGAGATTGAGAAAGGGAACTGAATGAAGTGCTGTCTCTGCTGCTACATCAGATGGTGCTTCACGTAGGCAAGGATAAGTTTACGGGGAAAACCTCAATAGCTCGTGCAGTTTTTTCATCTCTTTGCCTTTTTATTCTTTTGTCCTGTCCTGGTCCCAAACCACGCACTATTACCTTGTATCAGTGGGTGAGCAAATACATCCAGACCTTAGCCATAAGTACAAGCTCTGGCCATTCTTTTCTCTTTATAAAGGGCATTATACGCAGATGGTAAGACTGCAGCTCAGGTAAGTTTTTTGACTTGCCCAAGTTCACATAAGTAATAAATTTTAGAAATAGGAATTGAACCAAGATCTTTTAACCTGAGAACGAGTGAGCTTACTTTTTCCCTGTCTACCAAAGCCTCCCTATTGCCTCCCTACTAACTTTGGGCAAAGTATTCAATCTCTTAGGTCTCCATTTTTCATCTGTTAAATGATGGATGTTGGACTAGATAATACATAAGGCCATTTCTAGTTCTAACCCATAGTCCTAAATATATGCAGAGCCAGGGAGTGCAAAGGATTTCATTTTCTCTCTAGCCCAGGAGATCCTAAAAGAAGTCCCTAACTTTATAGTGTTGTTTACATAGCTACTACTCCAGGCAAAGGGGAGAATGAAACTGACCAAACCTCTCTCTTCCCAGGTACCAGACAAAGCTTGTGACCCTTTTGACCTCATCACCCCCACTGAGTTAAAGGTCCTGGGAGTTCGGATAAAAGCAAGTTCACAACGGCAGACAGATGGTTTATTCAGGTGTATAATGTGCTTCTATAACTGACAGTAATTGTTTCTATGATTTATCCTTACCTGAATGATAAGGACTTCTTAATTAGATAGTAAGAAAGAAAATGAGGATTTAATTGACAGAAACAGCATGCATAGCTTTGCTATAATCATGGCAGTCCTATAATAAAGCACAGGCCTGTTTATTACGCTGTAGCTACAAAACTACAAAGGTCCTATAGTAGGCATTTCCTGTGCTTCAGTCAACATCATTACTAAAGATGAGGGACACAGGGAAGTGCACAACAGATGGGATTTTCTTGACATCTTCTGTTTCAAGATGTCTATTGTTTAAATGAACTTTATAACAAGGAATTGCTCTAAATAATCTCAATGTACTAGAAGAGAGAAATTTCTGCATTTGCAAAAGCTAGAGCAATCACTTGGGAGAACTCACTAGGGGAGTCAGGTTATCCTGGGGAGATAATTGAATCAATAAAGAAAGGAGATAAGTAATGAAGCCCTCACAATGGAAGTATAAAGTTGAAGAAATATTTAAAGGACACTTCTTTTTTACCCTTGACTACCATGAGGCTACTAGGTTATCTTTGCTCAAATAGATTCTCTTCTCTACTTCTATCCACTGAAAGCAGATTAGTTCTATCAGATACTTACTGACAGCTCTTTCCAGCTCAATCACCTATGGCTCATTTAAGTATACTGGGATAGGGCGGTTTATTATCTTTGCTTGTTTGTTTTTCCCTTCAAGATTGGATGATTTTTTTTAATATATTACTAACACAACTTCCTGGTACTGGCCTCATTTTAGGAAGAAAATGTGTTTATGGCAAAAAGCCATTTGATCAAAAAACAAACAAACATAATAGGGGCAGGTAGTTGACGCAGTGCGTCAGAGCACTGATCCTGGAGTCAGGAGGACCATAGCTCAAATCAGGCCTAAGACACATGATACTCACTAGCTGTGTGACCCTGAGCAAGTCACTTAACACCATTGCCTAGCCAAAAAAATAAAAAGCCATTTGATGATTTGACATTAGCCAGGAGGAGCCTTCTGACCATGCCACTCCTCTTTTGAAGAATTTTCAATGTTTCTTTCCTGGCTCCAATCTAAAATACAAAGTCTTTAGCTTGTTATATAAAAGCCTTCTTGGTCCACCTCTAGCATACTTTGCTAAACTTATATCACATTACTTACCTTCATCACATTACTCACTATATGCCAAACAACTTAGGCTGCTTACTGGACTTCCCACTAGATATGCCATCACTCACCTTTGCATTTTTTCGCAAGGTGCTCCACATTCTTTGAAACCCCTGCTCCCTTCCACATCTTAGAATCCTTAGCTTCTTTCTAGGATCACCTGTTTCTACTTTTTAGAGGAAGACTTTATTGATCCTCCTATTTACTAACTCTTTCTCCAATTATCTTATATTCAATGTATTACCACAACAGAATGCAAACTCTTTGAAAAAAGGAGCTGTTTATTTCTGAATGCACTTAGTGGTTGAATGATTTTCCCAGTATCCCACAGTAATTGATAGGCAGAGAGAAAGACTGAAACAACTAGGTCTTGAATCCCTATTCACTCTACAAACACTCTTATATTGGTTCTAGATTATCAGCTTTTGGAGATTGCACCTAGAATTCATATAAACATTATTTTACTTTTCTTTATTTCAGCCAATGATAAAAAGGTCAGTAAGTAAAAAGATGAATCCAAAGGGGGATTGGAGAAAAAATATAACCAAAGATAGAATCTTCTATGGCATCATTATCGGTGTGAAATTTATTTATAAAATTATAAATAATTGAACAATAATTGAGTACCCAGAGTAAATTTCTATCATTAGCTCCAGTGAATTGAGCAATAACAAAATTAAAAGAAATTGCATATACTATTGAAATTTAAAATATCTTAAAGGGACTAGTTTTTTCTTTCATTTTTGTTGTATATTCAATATCCTAAACATCACGATAAAAAAGAGAAAAATTTCTTAGTCATTCTAAGTGTTTCCAAATAGCTGACTATTAAACACTCTGAAGACAAAAATCACTTCAACACTTCAGGAATTTGTGATCTCATCAGTTTGAATACTAGCTCCATTGAAACACATAGCAACTCATCAATATCTTACCTATCTGGACTTCATGACTTGCTTTGCCTAAAAATAAAATCAACTAGACACCAGTTGACTGGTGATGAGCCTCATAGTTAAACTATAATTCTAGTCCACTTATTTTATAATCAGCTGGAAAACACTTTGAACATCTGGAATCCTTGTAACCAACAATGTTGTAATGAAATTTTTTTTTTTAGTTTAGAAAAATAAAGCATCAGGATGAAAGTTAGAAATACTATGAGTTCTGAGATATTCCTAAACTAGTAAACTTTTATGCATTGTGGACAACTTATAGGATGTTATACTTACTTATGCATGGCTATCAGTTTAGATTATTTTTATTTTATTTTTTTTTTTTGTTGTTTTCATGTGAAGATGACCTAAAACCTGATGCTGATATTTTTCCAATTTTCACTCTTCAGTGTAGCTCAGTGACTCAGAGACATTGTATTCTATAGGTGAAACCGGACAGATGTGAATGAGGAGACAGTTATATGGAAGATGGCTAATTGACCCTTTGGTGATTTATGTCATTATAAGCTTCAAACAATCTTTAGGGCTAAGACCTTCTGACACAAAAGTTGAAGGGCTATTTATGATCATCTCTATTAGGAAGAAGGATTTGGTTTTAGAAATGACAATTGACTTACCTAAAACCTATAATATGTCCACTGAAAGGAAATTTGGATATTTGGAAATTTCTCAACAGAGAAATCTGTATTTTAACAGTCCCAGACAAGTGGAAATCAATTCTTTTTTTTTTTTTAAATCAAGATTGTACAGCTTCCCTCTTATATATTGAATATTTATAAATATCTCTGTATAAGCAATGTTTGACAATGAATAATGGGGAAAAAGTTATATTTCATTTCCAGTCAGGTTTAATCTGGTGTCCAAATGATTACGGGCTAAGCAATAGGAAAATGTGAAGTTTCAAGGAGTTTAAATTTATTTTTCACTTATCAAGGCTATGAGGTTTGATAAAATAAAAAGAAAAAGAAGTTTTGAATCTCAATTTTGTCTTTAGATTGCTTTATGACCTTGAATAGCATATATACCCTATTTCTACACCATTTCTCATCTGAAAAATGGGGATAACCATATCCATTACCACACAGAGAGGTGATAAAGTGCTAAATAAAATGAAACATTCCACATCATATCCTTTCATAACCCTTATTGAACTAAGCCAAGCTACCACTTCAAACAGGCTAAGGTGTTTTGAAGGCATCTATTACTTTCCCCACAGAGAAGCAGCAGCAGAAGGACATTACATCTTAGGAAATAAAGGTACTCCCAACAATGTAAGATTAAACATGAGGATATTAGAAATGTCTAGTTCACATGGATAGTGGCCAAACATCAGATAGAATCCATTGGTGGCTCAGGATAATGTCACATCAAATTGTGCTTTTCATCTTCAGCTTTATAAACATTCCCTAATTAATGGTTTCAGCACTGCTTGGAGCTACAGTTAAGCATCAATGTCTCCATTATATAGTTGGGGAATCTGTCATCAGAGATATTTGAGTCACTTGCCAAAATACACAGTGGGAGTTGGTTTCAAAGCTGGGGATGTTATTCAGGAGAACCAAGCTCCCTAGTCTGTGATCAAATCAGTAGACCATGTCTCATCTCTGTAAATTTCCATTAGCAAAGAAATTGTAAAGGCTGACATTATGGAGTGGAGGCTTTAGGAAACAAGGCTAACTTTCACCAGTCATATAAAGTGATGTAGACAAATTGCATGGTACCAAATGGCCTCTCCCTTCTCTGAGCAATATTTAGCCACTATTTGTCAACAAAATGCATCAATATATGAAGACTCATCATTTTTTTTTCCTGTGGGAACTCCCTCCAGTGACACAAATTGCAATCCAACTATAAGTTATGTAGAGTCAACTGAGGTGCACAAAGTTTGAGTAACTTGTCCAAGTCCACAGAACTAGTAAATGATATATGTGGGATTTGAAATACTTCTTCCCAACCCCATGCCCAGCACTCTATCCACTATAATAATAATAATAATAATAATAATAATAATAATAATAATAATAATAATAATAATAATAGCATTTGGCATTCACATAGCACTTTAAGGTCTACAAGGTTCTTCACAAAGTTCATCTTCGTTTATCCTCACAACAACCCTGGGAGATAGGTGCTATTATTATCCTCATTTTACGGATGAGGAAATTGAAGCAGACTAGTTAAGTGACTTGGCCAGGGTCACACACTTAGTAAATACCTGAGGCAGGATTTGGACTCAAGTCTTATTGATATCAGATTCAGTGGCCTATCAAGTGCACCACTGATGCAATGATAGGAAAAAAATACCTGGAAAATATTTTTTTCAATCAGCATCATTGTAATGAAAACATTTTTTTAAAAAAATATTCATTTAAATGGGCTAATAAAATATTAAGAGAAAACAGTGCAAAGTAAAAGATAAAGAACTGATCTCAGAGCCAGGAAAACCTGTGTGCAAGCCTTGTCTCTGACACAAATTTAATTTGTGACCTTGAATAAGTCATTTACCATCTTAGTAAGTGACGAATGTTTTTAAGGCTATAAATTGCAGTGAAGGTGCTGATGTAAACTGATAGAAAATTTTCCCATTCAAGAGGTTCCTATGTCAATCTAATAACAGAAGTATTTCTTATTACTATAAAGCTCTTGGTTATGGACAGGCATGAATGAAACTATATCATAACCAAGCTTTATGTAATCCTAAGAAAAGACAAAGTTGATCTCTATCTCTCTAGGGAAGGTAAGAAAGGTAAATCCATCTCCCTTCTATTTTCTTTCCTATTAAAATCCCCATACTTGCTTTAAAATTAAGAAAAAATAAAGTTTTTCAAACTTAAATTAAAGAAAGGGTAGAGGTATGTTAAATTGTTATGTCACTACTGTCTAATGCTTCTTAATAATCCTTACAGCCTGGTTAGTTAAAGACCCAAGGGTATGAAATAAGGTACATACCCATTCAAGTCTCTAGAGACACTTCTTCGCATGATAGTTCCAGATAACTGTTATGGGTGGCAGTATGTTATTGAGAAAAGGGTACTAACTTTGGAGTCAGGAGTTCTACATCATGGCACTTGCCCCTTTGAGCTTATTTCCTAAACTTTGAAATTAAGATAATTCTCTGTGTCCTATTCCACAAGGTTATTGTGAGAAAAACATTCAATAAATTATTAACAATCCACACTTAATTAACTATCTTTTCCTTTCTGCTTCTTTAATATTTAAAATTATTTATTAAGTTATTTAATAATAATAATAACAAAATCCATTAGGTTAGTAGAAATAACATGTTTTATAAAAAGACTATTTTTTAACAAACTAGTAAAAATGGTGGTATTGTTTTACATAGTTTTCCATATCACTTTTTTTATTTTACAAAATGTTTTATTGGTGTGTGTGAGTGTGTGTGTGTGTGTGTGTGTGTGTGTGTGTGTGTGTTATGTTATCCCTAATATGCTCTACCCTCCAAGGTAGCTAACATATAAAAATATTATTTAAAGATAAAAATTAAAGAAAGAAAAACATGAAGAAAAATTCAGCAGAACTGATCAATGCACTGAAAAAGTCTGAAAAATATATACAATGTGTAATACCAGTGGACCTCCTACTTTTAAGAAAGGATTAGTTGGGGATGTTCACTCATTCCTGATCTTTATGATTTTGTTATACTCACTTTTTTGTATGTGTGCTTGCTGGTTTTTTTTTTCAATTTCATTGTAGTCATTGTTTCTATAGTTGTGTTGGCTCTGCTTACTTCATTCTATATCAGTTCATGTAGATCTTTCTATGCTCCTCTGTATTCATGCAACACATCATTTCTTACAGTATAGCAATATTCAATTACATTGATGTACAAGAATTTGTTTGCCGTTCCCCAGTGGATCAGCATGTAATTTGTTTGCAATTCTTTGCTTGTAGAAAAAAATAATTCTGGGATAAATATTTTGTTGTATATAGGGATTTTCTTCTTATTCCTCGGGATATAAACTCATAATAGAGTCTTTGGTTTAAAGGATATGGACATTTAATTATTTTATTTGCACAATTCTAAATTGATTTCCCAATTAGCTGTGCTATTTCACAATTTTACCAACAATATATCAATGTGCCTATTATTAAAGAACCCTTACAACTTTGACTATAAGCAATTTTGTCATTTTTGCCAATTTTGAGGATATAAGGTGAAACTTCAACATTAGTTTTATTAGTATTTCTCTTCCTTATTAGTGATGTGAAGCATTCATTTATGTGGTTTTGAAAAATTTTAATTCTTCTGAGAACTATTTGTTCCTTGGAGAATAGCTATCAGAGAGATATAGACAGAAAGATATATACCATGGATAACAAATTCTTACTCATTTGGATTCTCTCCAGCTCAACTCCTTGCCTTCTTATCCTAGGTTAATTAATTTTGTCTGTGCAACTTTTCAGTTTCATGCATTTAAACATGCCTATTTTATCTTTTGTAAGTGCATTTATCTCGTTTGGTTAAGAATATACATCCTGTACACAGGTGTGAGAGATATATGATCTACTTTTCTTCTAATGTTTTATAGTGTCATTTTTCATATAAAGGTTGCGTATCTATTTAGAATGTGCTGTGGAACATGGCATAAGATGGTGGTCTAAAACTGATTTTCTGCCAGACTGCTTTCCTGTTGTTCTCAAATAATATTTTTCTCTAAGTAATTTTTTTTTTCCATTTTGTCAAACACTAGATCATTGAGTTCCATTGTTTCTGGTATTCCTTTCGATAGACTGTTCCATTAATTCTTCTCTCTATTTTTTAGCCAACATTAGCTGGTTTTGATGACTGCTGTGTTATAATATATTTTGATGTCTTTGAGTGTTAATCCCTATTTCCCCCAAGTTCTTTTCATCATTCTTTTGACATTCTAGATATATTTTAATGAATTTTGCTACTATTTTGTCAAGTTCTATAAATTATACTTTTATTAATTTGATAATATAAAATTATAAATTAACTTTGGTAGTAGCATGGCACAGCCTTGCCATGAGTTCTGAATATTCCATCAGCTATTTAATCTGTTCTTTGTTTCTTAAGGAGTACTTTGCAAATGGATCAATATAAGTCTTTAGTGTATTTTGGTAGTTTGATCACCAGATATTTTATGCACTATGTGAGTTCATTGGAATGGGACTTCCATCTTGATTTTTGTTTCTTAGATTTTGTGAGTATTATACAGAAATGCAGTTTGTTTTTGATGACTTATTTTGCAGCCTTGCCATATTGCTGAGGGCACTAGTTGTTTTGATTAGAATGTTTCCAATTCACTAAGATTTTACAAGCACAACATCATATTATCAGTAGATACAGATAATTTTATCCCTTTTTTACCTATCTTTATGTGCTTAATTTCTTTGTCTGGTCTCATTGCTATTACTTGCATTTCCAGAATGGTATCAATATTAGTAGAGAAAGTAGCATCCTTGCTTTATGCCATTATTTATTTGGATGCTTCAAGGAAGACTAATACTCTTGCTATGAGGACTGCTGAGCCTTTTTTAGGGCTTCTTTCCACTTTTGTGTCTACCTGATTCACTCAATGATCACCTGTGGCTCCAAGAAGTTGTAGTATGCACAATGGCCACTCCCCAGTGAACCATTTAGGCAGATGGCCTAACGAGGTTGAAAATAAGTGAGAGGTCTCAAAACCATCAAAGAGTTAAAGAGGAGTCAGCCCCAAACATTTGGGCAGAATGGGTTGATGAGAACAATGTGTTCAAATGGCCATGTAAGTGGTAGAAGCAGGTGCTATGGAGTGCTTAGACTGATTAAATATCAAAGATTCCAAGGTCATCCACTGTATCCCAAGGCATTGTTGTCTTGACTTTGTCTTTCCACTAGACTCCGATAACTCTGGAAGATAGCAAGACTGATGACTTTGCACAGGTCTACTTCACTTAAATACAATTTATTTGTAAGTCAAAAGACATCATCCATACCATTTTATTTATGTCAAAGTTCTGGTACAACAGACAATTGATAAAGCAACTGATGAGGATACACTGGGAGTTTTAGTCACAACCCTGCACACAGGCAGCTCAGACCATAGGGTCATTTTCTCACTGGACTGAAGCAATAGTGGGTTTCACCAACTGCCTAGGTGTCAGAGAAGCCTTTTCTAAAGACCACTCTGATTACCTTCTGAAATGAAGAAGGGGCTAGAAAAGGTGTCCCAAAAATTGTCTGATTTACCCAACCATGGTCTGCTTACTGAGGAAGGCTGGGTTCTTACTCTGCAGTTGAAACATTAAAAAAAGTACATAAACTTTTGCAAAGATGATTCCACTCATTTGTGACCTGATCCAATCATTCTGGAGAACACTTTGAAACTATGCCCAAAGGGCTATGAAACTGTGCATACCATTTGATACAACAATACCACTACTAGGTCTGTATCCAAAAGAGATCATAAAAAAAAGGAAAAGAGGCCCACAGGTACAAAAAGGATTTATAGCATCTCTTTTTGTAGTGGCAAAAAATTGGAAATTAAGGGGATGATCATAAATTAGAGAATGGTTGAACAAGACGTGGTATATGAATATAATGGAATACTATTGTGTTATAAGAAATGATGAGCAGGCTGATTTCAGAAAAACCTAGAGGGATTTATATGAACTGATGCTAAGTGAAGTGAGCAGAACCAGGAGAACCTTGTACATAGTAACAATGATATTATAATGATGATCCATTATAGAAGACTTAGCTACTCTAATATAATTATCCAAGACGATTCCAATGGACTCACCAATGATCAACTATGACAGACTTAGCTTTTCTCAGAAATACAGTGATCCAAGACAATTCTAAAACACTCATGGTGGAAAATGTTATCTACATCCAGAGAAAGAACTATGGAATCTAAATGCTAATCAAAGCATACTATATTCACTTTTTTGTTGTTTGTCTTTTCTTTCTCATGGTATTTCCATTTTGTTTTGATTTTTCTTTCACAACATTACTAAGGTGGAAATATATTTAATATGATTGTAATGTATAACCTGTATCAGATTGTTTTCTGTCTTGGGGTAGGGGATGAGGAAGAATGGAGGGAGAAAATTTTGCAAATCAACATCTTATAAAAATGAATATTGAAACCTATCTTTACATGTAATTAGAAAAATAAAATACTATTAAGTGGGAAAAAAGAAATCAAAGCTATCTATAGTCATATAAAAATGTTCAAATCACTACTAATTAGAGAAATGCAAATTAAAACAATTCTGAGGTATCACCTCACATCTATCAAAATTGACAAATGCTAGAAGAGATGTGGAAAAAGAGGTATACAAATAAACCGTTATTCTCAAGAACAATTTGGAACCAGGCCCAAGGGACTACAAAATTGTGCATACTCTTTGACCAAGTTAATACCACCACTAAGTTATATCACAAAGAGACCAAAGAAAAAGGAAAAGGCTTTACATATGCAAAATACTTAGAGCAGAACTTGTTGTGATGGCAAAGAATTGGAAATTGAGGGGATATTCTCAGTTGGGGTGATGGCTGAACAAGTTGTTTATGATTTTGATGGAATACTATTATGCTATAAAAATGACAAGGAGGATGGTTTCAGAAAAACCTGGAAAGACCTTTATGAACTGATATAAAGTGAAGTGAGCAGAACCAGAAGAACATTGTACACACTAATGATATTATAATGATGATCCATTGTAGAAGACTTAGCTACTCTGATCAATATAATTATCCAAGTTAATTCCAATGGGCTCATGATGAAAAATGCCATCTACCTCAAGAGAGAATTGATGAACTCTGAGTACAAAATAAAGTATAATTTTCTTACTTTCAAAAAAAAAAAGATGATTCCATTCACCATTGGTACATGGAATGTGAACATACTTATGGAGAACATGAAATCCAAATAGCTCTTGTGAAAGAACTCAGGAGGTATAACATCCAAAAAGCAGCCCTGAGTGAAACAAGGATGTCACATGAAGGACAGCTTACACAAGTAGGAGTTGAATACACATTTTCTGGAGTGCCCACAGTGATAGGGAGTACCATGAAACTGGTGTGGTTTTGCAGTCAAAACTAATCTTGTCAACAGGTTTGTATGCCTACCAAAAGGAGTGAACAACAGGCTCATGACAATGTGATTGCCACTTGAAGCAAAGCACCATGCCACCATCATCAGTGTGTGTTTTCCACCATGGCAAACCTTAATTAAGTCAAAGAAAACATGTATGAAGACCTGGAGACCCCCGTTATCAATATGCTGAAAGAGGACAAGCATGTAATTCTTGGTGATTTTGATGCCAGAATAGGCACAGACCATCACATACGGCAGGGAAGTCTTGGGAAGAATGGAGTCAGAAACAGCAATAGCAAAAATCATTTACTCCTGAAGACTTGTGCATCTCAGGATCTTCTCATCATCAACACTGTCTTCCATTTACCTACACACTGTACAACTGCATAGATGCACCCTCACAGCAAACATTGGCATTTAATGGACTATGTCTTAAGGGGAAGAGATAGACAAGATGTAATTTATGAAGGTAATGTATAGCATAAACTACATGATTGATGATAGACTTACCTTCTCCAAGCTAAACATTCACATTCAACAAAAATGACTGCTCCAAGACAAAACAACTAACAGAATACTTAATGTCAACATATTAGAGAACTTCTCCTTACATGCAGTCTGTTGTTAACTTGGAGGGAAAGCTGAGGAAACACACAGTTAGCAACAATGGAACAGAAAAGGAGTGGGAAGTGTTCAGAGATTTGGTGTACAGCACTGTATTTACTCATCTGGGCCAGAGCACTCACAAACATCAAGACTGGTTTGTTGAAAATGATGGGGAAATTCAGAAACTGCTAAACAAAAGCATGAATTACAGTAGCTCAAAAGAAATGTGAGATGAGCGAATTTAGAGACATCTCCACTCCAGTGTTGTTAAGGACAATGTGTGTCTGGCCTGTTGGAGAGTCTTCCAAACTCATATTGGTCTGATCAGCCATAATCAGATATACTGTACTTTGATGCCAACATAGTGATATCATTTTCATGAATAGTATAGGCTAATCCTTTTCTTTCTGTGTTTTATCCTTTCCTAGTTAAGTTATTAGGGTTATATTTATCTCATAAAAGCATTCTGGTAGTTTGCTTTCTTTCTCTATTTTTGAGAATAATTAGTGAAGCATAGATACCAATTATTCTTTACAAAATTGATAGAATTCTTGTGTGAATTCATTTAGTACTAGGAGGTATTTTTTCCCCTCCCCTTAGGTAGTTCCTTTTAGAACTAGTTCAATTTCCTTTTTTGAGACTGGGTTATTTAAAATCTCTTTCTAAACTTCTTGTAGGTTGGGCATTTTTTTTTCTATTTTGTAAGGTATTCTGATATTTCTTTTGTAATCTCAGTTTTGTTAGCATATAATTGTTCATGCTATGTTTTGATTATTTTTTAAATTTTGTTTTGTTTTATTTAATTTGATCTTGCTCATTTATTACATTTTTTATTTGATTTTATCTCCCTTTTTTCCAGATTAGCTAAAATTTTATCAATTTTATTAGTCTTTTCAAAGAACTAGCTTTTGGTTTTTTTCATTATTTTATTTTGTCTTCAATTTACCTATTTCTCCTCTAATTTTAATATATCCTCTGTTGCACTTATTTTTTATTAGTTTTCTAATTTTTAATGGATATTCAATTTATTAACCTTCAATTTTTTCTATTTAACATTTGTTCACAAGGATATAATTTTTTGAGCACTGCTTTAGCTGAATCTGAGAATTTTTGGTATATTTTTTCACTATTATAATTTTCTTTCACATAGCTATTAATTATTTCAATCATCTGGTCTTTGATCCATTACTCATGTAGGATTTTACTGTTAAGTCTACATTTCAGTCTGTGTACTTTTTTCATAGTCTCTAAGCCAAAAACTATTTTTATTACATAATTGTCCATAAAGGATATATTATTTCTGCCTTTAAAATTGTGTTTGCAATGTTTTGCTGCCCTAGTAAATGTTCATTTTGGTCAAAATTATGTGGTACTCGGATATATGTGTATGTATTGAGTGTGTGCGTTTGTGTGTGTATATAGATATATCCATCTATATATAGGATATATAATATAGATATAGATATATGTAGGTATCTACACACACTTTAAAATACCTTTTGGAAGATGTCATGAGTCTTTTAGCTCTATTTTCTCTAACATTTTGTGAATTTCTCTATTTTTCATTTTGTTTATTTTTCTTTTAGACTGGGAGAGGAAAATTGAATTTTCCTGTCTCTATTGAGTTACTATTTGTGTCTTCTTCTAACTCAGTTAATAAACTTTTTACAATTTAAATGCTGAAAGATTTAGAGCATTTGAGCTTATTATTGATATTGTTTTGTTGTCGATTTTCTAAGCATAATGTAGTTTCCTTATTTATTGCTTTTTTAGTGCTTTTTTTTTGTCATTCTGTTTGCTGATTTTTTAGGTTCACTTGATGTATGATAATCTTATCCCCACACCATATGAAGGAAGAGTGACTGGGATGTAGGGTTGAGTTTTGTTGTAAGTCCAACTGTCAGGTGAATGAGGGCAGCTTAACAACCAGCAGCACAGTTGGCAATGGGGGAAGAGGTTATGAGTAGGCTTATAAGAGATGTTCAGAATTTTTTTCAAACTTCTTTAAAGTTTCTCATTCCTAGATAATAGAGACAGCTGAAGTTGCTTTATCTCTGGTGTAAATTTTCTGTTTGGGATGGTTTTGAGGGCGTATGATCAGAAAACAAAATCTCTAGTCCTCCATCTTGATGGTCCTGTGATATGGGAGTTCTCCTTCCACTCTTACCCAATACAAAACAATTGGAAAAGATCAATTATCTTGGCCCTCAAACTATTATCATGTAGAAACAAAAAAAAAATCATATATTGTTCTCACTTCCTTCAAATGAAAGAAGAGGCTTACAAAAAAGCCATTCACTTTCATATCATTTCATTTCTGCAACCACATATTTACAAATTAATTTCACTGGTATTTTCTCATCCATAAAAAGCAAATTGATAGCTCAGAATATGAATGAGAAGTTCAACTTCACATGAGGTCAAACATATAATTCAAATCTTTGACCCTCTTGCCAGGAAAACCTCAGTGACTTGGTATGGAAATTTAGAGATTTTCAAAAGATACTTGGGCTTTTTTTTTCTTTTTTGGCTTGGCAATGGGGTTGAGTGACTTGCCCAGGGTCACAGGAGCTAGTGTTATGTGTCTGAGGCTGGATTTGAACTCAGGTCCTCCTGAATCCAGGGCCAGTGTCCTATCCACTACAACACCTAGCTACCTCATACACTTGGATTTAATAAAGGAAATTAATAAATGATGAAATCAAAACTTGTGCCAATACTCATGGATAAGTTGATTAAATGTCCTTTACATTAAGCAATAATTATGAAATTTATATTCCAGGAATGTAAAACTGGGAATGGTGGATTATGTCATCCCTTGGCATATAGGCACCACACGACTAAACTTTTTAATTTTGCTTGTGATACTTGTTGCCAGTAGATGCACACATTATTATATTAAAATAACTAAAATATATATGGGCTTCTATTTTACTTTGTCATTTGACATAATAATGCAATGTTTTAACAATATTAATTAGACAAGACGAGGAAACTAGTATTATGCAAATAAGCAAAAAGGAAACAAAATTCACCATATTTTTAAGTGACAAGATGGCCTATGCAGCAAAACTGAGAAAATCAGCAAAGAAACCAATTAAGATAACTGATAACTTTATTAATATCAGGATACAATATAAATGCTCAAAATCAATAACATTTCCATACATCAATGTTTTAAAAGTCCAGAAGGAAATAATAGAATGGAAAGTGACTTTAAAAATAATTTTAAAAGATGTGGGAATCAATCTACCAAAGAACACTTCAAACACATATAAATGTAATTGTAACTTTAAAAATAATGATTGAAATAAATTTGAGAATATTCAAGAAGGAATTTGGGGTTAGAGACTGGTTCATTGGCAGATCAGTTGCCAAACATTTATGAAAAATTCTGGATTATTTCTTTTATATTTTTATTTAGAAACATGGTTGAGCTGGCAACAGGAGAAGAAGTAAATTGTTCAAGAATATCATATACTTTGTTATATTTTATTTTTTAATTACATGTTAAAATTAATTTAAAATTAATTTAATTTAATAAATAATGAATAATTTTGTTTAAATTAAATTGAAAATTTTTGCACAAACAAAACCAATACTGCCTATATAAGATAATATATAAGATAATTAATTTCAATTAATTTAATTTCAATTACATATTAAAAAATAATTTTGAGTATCAAATTCTCTCCCTCTTTCTTTTCTCCCTTGTGTAAAACAATTTTATATAAATTACGCATGTGCAGTCATGCAAAACATTTCCATATTAGCCATATTGCAAAAGAAAATACAAACAATAAGAAAACAATATTTTTAAAAATATGCTTAAATATGCATTCAGATTCCATCACATTTCACTTGAGGTAAATAACATTTTTCATCATAACTCATTTGGAGTTGTCTTGGATCATTGTATAGCTGTTAATAGCTAAGTCATTTACAGCTGATTGTTCTATAATATTATTATTACTGAGTAAAATTTTCTCCTGGTTCCGCTCACTTTACTTTGCATCACTTCATGTAAGTCTTATTAGGATTTTTTTTTTTTCTTGAAGGGATCCTGGTCATCATTTCTTATAACACGACAGTATTCCATTAAAATCATGTACCACAAGTAATTCGGTCATCACCCAATTGATGGATATCCCTTCAATTCCTTTCCCTTCACAAAAAGAGCTGCCATAAATATATTTCTACATATTGGTCCTTTTCCTTTTTTGTGATCTCTTTGGGACACAGACCTGCTGATGGTATTGCTAGGTCAAAGATTACATATAGTCTTATAAACTTCGTGGCATAGCTCCAAGTGTTCTTCAGAAGTGTTTCATCAGTTCACAACTCAACCAACAATTTGCTAGTGTCCTAAATTTTCCACCTCCTCTCCAGAAATTGTCATTTTGCTTTTTTTTGTCTTATTAGCCATCTCATAGATATGAGGCAGTACCTCAGAGTTGTTTTATTTTGCATTTCTCTAATCAATAGTGACTTAGAACATTTTTTTTAGTGGGGGCAATTGGGATTAAGTGACTTGCCCAGAGCCACACAGTTAGTGAGTGTTATGTGTCTGAGGTCAGATTTGAACTCAGGTCCTGTTGACTTCAGGGCTGGTGCTCTATCCTCTGCACTACCTACCTGCCTTTTAGAACTTTTTTTTAATAAGGCTATACATAGCTTTGACTTCTTCTTCTAAAAACTACCTATTCATATTCTTTGACTGTTTACCAATTGAGGAATGATGTGTATTCTTCTTACACATTTGACTCCATTCTGTATATTTTGACATATAATGCTTAGATAAGATGAATTTGCTATAAAATATTTTCCCAGTGTTCTGCTTTTCTGTTTATATAGGCAGTATTAGTTTTGCTGGTGCAAAAAAGTTTTCAATTTAATTTAACCAAAATTATCCATTTGACATCCCATAATTCCCTCTTTCTTTTTTTTTGGTCATAAATTCTTTCCTTATGCATAGATTTGACAGATAATAATGTCCATGCAAATCTAAGTTGCTTGTGATATCATTCTATTTCTAAATCATGAACATATTTTCACCTTATCTCAGTATATGGTGTTAGAAGTTGGTCTGTATCTAGTTTCTGCCAGGTTACTTTCCCGTTTTCCTAGTAATTTTTGTCAAATAGTGAGTTCCCATCCCTAAAGCTTGGATCTTTGGGTTTATCAAACATTATATTACTTTAGCCATTTGCTACTATGTATGGAGTACCTACTGTATTCTACTGGACCACCATTCCACTTCTTAGGTAGTACCAGACTGATTTAATGATTATTGTTCTGTAATACAGCTTGAGGTTTGGTCCTGCTAAGTCACCTCCCTTTATTTTTTATTCTTTGATTCCCTTGATATTCTTGACCTTTTATTTTTCCAGATGAATTTTGTTACTATCTTGGGTCTCAGTTCCCCATCTATAAACTCAGCTGGAAAAGGAAATGGCAAACCACTCCAGCACATTTGCCAAGAAAATCCTAAGTGGTTTCACGTATTCAGATATGGCTGGAATAATTGACAACAACAATACTACTGAAAAAGTAAATTAATTTAGGTAGAAATATCATCATTATTTTACTGTCTTCACTTATCCATTGCAAGTAATATTTCATCAATTGTTTAGGTATGGCTTTGTGTGAAAAGTATTGTAATTTTGTTCATGTAGTTGCTAGGTTTCTCTTTGCAAAGAAACTCCCAAATATTTTATATTATCTACAGTTATTTTAAATGGAATTCTTCTATCTTTTCCCATTAGAATTTATTGGTAATGCACAGAAATGCTGATGATTATATGTGGATTAATTTTATATCCTGCAACTTTGTAGAAGTTCTTAATTATTTCCACAATTTTTGTTGTTGTTGTTGGTGGTGGTGGTGGTGGTGGTCCTCTAGGATACTCTAAGGACACCATTTTATGATCAGCAAAGAGTGAGTGTTTTATTTTCTCCTAGCCTGTTTTTATTCCTTGCAATTTACTTTTGTCTTATTGTTATAGCTAGAATTTCCAATAAAATATTGATAATAATGGTGATGATAGGCATCTAGCTTCAATACTGGTCTTATGGGTAAGGCTTCTAACTTACCTGAATTGCAGAGAATGATTGTTGATGGTTTTAGAGGAATGTTATCCAACATTTTGAGGTAAGCACCACTTAATCCTATGTCCTCTAGTGCTTTTAACAGGAATGAGGGTTGCATTTTGTTAAAAGAAAAAAAAACTGCATCTGTTGAAATAATCTTGTGATTTTTCTTATTGATACAGGCAATTATGCTGAGAGTTTTCCATTTTTGAATTAGCCCTGCATTCCTCTTTTAAGTCTCTCCAGTAGTAGTGTATTATCTTCATGGAATATTACTAAAATCTCATTGTTTCTGTTTTATTTAAAAATTTTCCTCAATATTGATTTAGGGAAATGGGGCTACATTTTTTCTCAATTTTCATTTTACCTAGTTTATCTATCAGGCCCATATTTGTGTCATAACATTAATTTCATAGGACTCAACTTTTTTCAAAACAGTTTATATAGTATTGGAATTATTCTGTAATATTTGGTAGAATTCACTTGTAAATCCATCTGCTCCAGGGGATATTTTCTTAGGGAGCTCATTGATGGCTTGATCTCTAAGATAGGATTTTTAAGTGTTCTGTCTCCTGTTCTTCTAATCTGGAAAATTTATATTTTGGAAATATTCAACTGTTTAATGAAAATTGGTAGATTTATTGGCATTTGATTTGGACAAAAAGCTCCTCATAATTTTGTTACTTTCATCTTCATTGGTGGTGAATTCAAACTTCTATTTTTTTTTATGAAGAGGTCATTTTATTTTTTTTAATTAATTTATTTTTGGTTTTCAACATTCACTTCCACAAGATTTTGAGTTCTAAATTTTCTACCCATCTCTTCCCTCCCCACACCTCAAGATGGCGTGTATTCTAAATACCCCTTCTCTTAATATGCCCTCCTTCTGTCTCTCCCCTCCTTCTCTTACCCCTTCCCCTTCAATTTTCCTGTAGGGCAGGATAGATTTCTATACCCCATTTCCTATATATCTTATTTCCCAATTACATGTGAAAAAAAATTTTTAAATGTGTTTTTAAAACTTTGAGTTACAAATTTTCTCGCTTCCTCCTTTCCCTCCCACCCACCCTCATTAAAAAGGCAAGCAACTCGAAACGATATCTATCTATCTATACATACATATAATTTTTCCCTCCAACTACTCTAATACTTACAAAAGACTCATGAGTTACAAATATCATCTTTCCATGCAGAATGGAAGCAGTTTCACCTTAATAAGTCTCTTATGAGTTCTCTTTCCAGTTTACCTCTTCATGTTTCTCTTCAGTCTTGTATCTGAAAGTCAAATTTTCTATTCAGCTCTGGTCTTTTCATCAAGAATACTTGAAAGTTCTCTATTTCACTGAATATCCATATTTTCCCTGAAGGATTATGTTCAGTTTTGCTGGGTAGGTGATTCTTGGTTGTAATCTTATCTCCTTTGACCTCCAGAATTTTATATTCCAAGCCCTGTGGTCCCTTACTAGGTGATTCTTGGTTGTAATCTTATCTCCTTTGACCTCCAGAATTTTATATTCCAAGCCCTGTGGTCCCTTACTGTAGAAGCTGTTAAATCTTGTGTTATCCTGATTGTGTTTCCACAATACCTGGATTGTATCTTTATGGCTGCTTGCAATATTTTCTCCTTCACCTGGGAACTCATGAATTTGGCTACAATATTCCTAGAACTCTTCTTTTGGAGATCTCTTTCAGAGGATGATCAGTGGATTCATCCCATTTCTATTTTCCCTCTGGTTCTAAAATATCAGGGCAATTTTCCTTTATAATTTCTTGAAACATGATGTCTAGGCTCTTTTTTTGATCATAGCTTTCAGATAGTCCAATAATTTTTAAATTCTCTCTCCTGGATCTATTTTCCAGATCAGTTGTTTTTCCAAAGAGATATTTCACATTGTTTTCTAATTTTTCATTCTTTTGATTTTGTTCTGCTGTGTCATGATTTCTCATAAAGTCACTGTCTTCCAATTGCTCTATTCTAATTTTTAAGGAAGTATTTTCTTCAGTAATCTTTTGGACTTCCTTTTCCATTTGGCCAATTTTGCTTTTTAGGGCATTCTTCTCCTCATTGTTTTTTGGACCTCTTTTGCCATTTGGATTAGGCTATTTTTTAAGGTGTTATTTTCTTCAGCATTTTTTGGGTCTCCTTTAGCAAGCCGTTGACTTGTTTTTTTATGATTTTCTTGCATCATTCTCACTTTTTCCTCTAATTCTCTTACTTGCTTCTCAAAATCCTTTTTGAGCTCTTCCATGGCCTGGGACTAATTAATATTTTTCTTGGAGGCTTTGGATGTAGGAGCTTTGACTTTGTCTTCTGGATGTATGTTTTGATCTTCTTTGTTACCAAAGAAGGATTCTATGGTCTGATTCTTTTTGTGCTGCTTGCTCATGATCCCAGCCAATTACTTGAGTTATGAACTTTTTGTTAAGGTAGGAGTCTGCTTCCCGTGTGGAGAATGTACTGTCCCAAGCTTCGGAGCTTTTGTATAGCTGTTTTCAGAAATACTTCTAGGGGTCTGAAAATTTTCAGTTCTTCCAAGGTGCTATGATCAAGGGCAAGATGTTTATTCCTTTCTTGGCCTGTGTTCTTGTGCATGAGTGACCGCAAGCACTGTTCTATGTCTTGGAACTGTGAGCAAGATTCTCTCTCCATAGCCACTACAAGCTCCACCACAGCAGTACTCCTCCTGGCCCAAGGATGGCCACCCAAAACTGTGACCCAGATACAATCAAGCAAAGCAAGAGAACCCTACCTTAGCACCAGTAAAAGTATCTCTGTAATCTCCCTCTGATCAGCCACTCAATTCACACTCAGTCTGTGGGCTGGAAGCTCTGGAAGCAGCCACCACCCTGGGCCGAACTCAGGGGAATGGAGTTGGGACCACACTTCTCTCTGCCACTGCAGGCACAGACTTTTCCTACTGACCTTTCAAGTTCTCTTTGGGGTTCATGGGTTGAGAAGCGTGGAAAGAGCCACCACTGCCTGTGATGCAGTCCTCTGAGGCCTGTTTCAGGTTTATTGAGGTCAGCGTACCCATGTCAAACTGTTCTCTGTGTCCCACACAGCGTGATATATCTTTCTGATCAACCATCCAGGTTGTCTTGGGCTGGAAATTTGTTTCACTCTTTTTCTGGGCTCTGCTGCTTCAGAATTTGTTTAGAGCCATTTTTACAGGTATTTGAAGGGGTTGGGGGACAGCTCAAGCAAGTCACTGCATTTACTCTGCCATCTTGGCTCTACCCCCAAAAAACTTCCATTTTTAATCCTAGTAATTTAATTTTATTCTTTCTTTTTAATCAAATTAATCAATGGTTTATCTACTTTTTCATAAAACCAGCTTCAAGTTTTATTTATTAATGTGACGGTTATCTTATTCTTCAGTTTTATTAATCTCTCCTTTGATTTTCAGGATTTTGTATTTTGTTTTTAATTGGAAATGTTTAATTCCAGATTTTTTTAAATTACATGCCTAATTCACTGATCCGCTATTTATTTTATTGATGTAAGCATATAGAAATAGAAAATTTGCCCTATTACTTGAGCTACATCACTTAGATTTGTGTATGTTGTTTCTTTGCTGTCATTTTTTAATGTAAATTTATTAATTTTTAGTTTTCAATATTTACTTCCACAAGATTTTGAGTTCCAAATTTTCACCCCATGTCACCCCTACACCCACCCCAAGATGGCATGCATTCTGAATATCCCTTCCCCTAGTCTGTCCTCTCTTCTATCTTTCCCCCCTTCTCTTATCCCCTTTCCCTTCTATGTTCCTGTAGGGAAGGACAGACTTCTGTGCCCCATTTACTGTATTTCTTATTTCCCAGTTGCATGTGAAAACATTTTTTTAAACATGTGTTTTTAAAACTTTAGGCTTCAAATTTTCTCCCTTCCTCCCTCCCCACCCACCCTCATTGAAGAGGAAAGCAACTCAATATAGGTTATACATGCGCAGCTATGCAAAACACTTCCATAGTAGACAAGTTGTGAAAAACTAACTCTATTTCCCTTAATCGTATCCTGCCCTCCAATTTATTCTATTCTTTCTTTTGACCCTGTCCCTTCTCAGAAGTATTTGCTTCTGATTATCCCATTTCCCAATCTGCCCTCCTCTCTATCATCCCCCTGCTCTCTTGTCCCTTCGCCCCCTATTTTCCTGTAGGGTAAGAAAGATTTCCATATCCGGTTGAATGTGTACGTTATTCCCTCCTTCTGCCAAATCCTATGAGAATAAGATTCACTCATTCCCTCTCACCTTCCGCTGTTTCCCCTCCACTGTAAGAGACTTTTCTTTTCTGTTTTTTTGTGAGATAATTTACCCCATTCTACCTCTCCCTTTCTCCTTCTCCAAGTATAATCTTCTCTCATCCCTTAATTTTATTCTCCAGATATGACCCCTTAATCTTCCACTCACCCTATGCCCTTTATCTATCTAACTATCTATATACATACATTTTTTTTCCTCCAACACTGACAAAAGTCTCATGAGTTATAAATATCTTTCCATGCAGGAATGTAAATAATTCAATCTTAATAAGTCTCTTATGATTTCTCTTTCCTGTTTACCTCTTCATGTTCCACTTGAGTCCTGTATTTGAAAGTCAAATTTTCTATTCAGCTCTGGTCTTTTCATCAGAATGCTTGAAAGTCCTCTATTTCACTGAATGACCATTTTTTCCCCTGAAGGATTATACTAAGTTTTGCTGGGTAGGTGATTCTTGGTTGCAATCCTACCTCCTTTGCCCTCCAGAATATTATATTCCATGCCCTGCAGTCCTTTAATGTAGAAGCTGCTAAATCTTGTGTTATCCTGATTGTGTTTCCACAGTACTTGAATTGTTTCCTTTCTGGCAGCTTGTAATATTTTCTCCTTGACCTGGGAACTCTGGAATTTGGCTACAATATTCCTAGGAGTTTTCCTTTGGGATCTCTTTCAGGAAGATCGTGGATTCTTTCAATTTCTATTTTGCCCTCTGGTTCTAATATCAGGGCAGTTTTCCTTGATAATTTCTTGAAAGATGATGTCTAGGCTCTTTTTTTGATCATGGCTTTCAGATAGTCCAATAATTTTTTAATTCTCTCTCCTGGATCTATTTTCCAGGTCAGTTGTTTTTCCAATGAGATATTTCACATTGTTTTCTAATTTTTCATTCTTTTGGATTTTTTTACAGTGTCTTGATTTCTCATAAAGTCACTGTCTTCCAATTGCTCTATCTAATTTTTAAGGAAGTATTTTCTTCAGTAATCTTTTGGACTTCCTTTTCCATTTGGCCAATTTTTCTTTTTAGGGCATTTTTCTCCTCATTGGCTTTTTGGACCTCTTTTGCCATTTGGGTTAGGCTATTTTTAAGGTGCTTCAGTATTTTTTTGGGTCTCCTTTAGCAAGCTGTTGACTTGTTTTTCATGATTTTCTTGCATCACTCTCATTTCTCTTCCCAGTTTTTCCTCTACTTCCCTTACTTGCTTCTCAAAATCCCTTTTGAGCTCTTCCAAGGGACTGCTTTTCTTGGAGGCTTTGGATGTAGGAGCTTTGACTTTGTTGTCTTCTTCTGGTTGTATATTTTGATCTTCTTTGTCACCAAAGTAAGATAATATAGTCTGACTCTTTTTGCGCTGCTTGCTCATGATCCAGCCAATTACTTGAGTTTTAAACTCTTTGTTAAGGTAAGAGTCTGCTTCCAATGTGGAGAATGTACTGTCCCAAGCTTCAAGGGTTTGTACAGCTGTTTTCAGAGATACTTGTAGGGACCTGAAAATTTTCAGTTCTTCCAAGGTGGTATGATAAGGGGGGGTGTTTACTCCTTTCCTGGCCTGTGACCACAAGTTCCTTTCTGTCCTGTAACTGTGAGGAGGGTTCTTCTCCACAGCCACTACAAGCTCCACCAGCCAGCTCTCCTCTCCCCAGCACCCCCAGAACTGTGACCCAGATCCAACACATCAAAGCAAGAGATTCCTGCCTCAGCACTGGGAAAGAGATCCCTGCAATTCCTCTCTGATCAGCCACTGGAATCCCCCTCAGTCTATGGGCCAGAAACTCAGGAGGCAGCTGCCCCCTCAGGGCAACACCCTTGGGGAATGGATCTGAGACCCTGTGTTCCTCTCTCAGCACCACAGAAACAGACTTTTCCCACTGACCTTCTAAGTTGTCTTTGGCATTTGCAGATTGAGGAGTCTGGAAACCACCACAGATGCCCAGGATTCAGTCCTCTGAGGCCTGTTCTAGGTTTGCTCAGGCCTGCATGAACATGTCGCATTGCACTCCTCTCCCAACCTGGTGAGATATACCTTTCTGATCAATCATCCAGGTTGTTTCGGGCTGGAAATTTGTTTCACTCTGTCTGTTTTTGGGGTTGTGCTGCTTTAGAATTTGTTTAGAGCCATTTTTTATGAGTATTTGGAGGGGTTTGAGGGAGAGCTCAAGCAAGTCACTGCTTTCACTCCACCATCTTGGCTCTACCCTGCCCCCCCATTGTCATTCTTTTTAATGAAATTATACACAAGTTTCTCTAAAGCTGTATCATCTCTAACTTTTCCACAATCCTACTCATCTCAACTTCTTTCTTGTTCACTTTATGTTTAGATTTATCTAGTTCTGGGAGGGGAAAGTTGATGTTCCCCTATATTATAGTTTTATCATTTCCTACTATAAGTCATTGAACTTTTCCTTTAAGAATTTAGTTGTTATGCAATTTGGTGCATATATTTTTAGTACTGATGTTATTTCATTGTCTATGGTACCTTTTAGCAAAATGTAGCCTTTCTTCTTATCTCTTTTTAGGTTTATTTTTGCTTTTGCTTTGTCTGAGATCATGATTATTAGTCATGATTTTTTAACTCAGCTAAAACATAAAAGTCTGCTTCAATTCCTTGTCTCTCTGTTTCAAGTGTATTTTCTTGCAAGCAACTGATTGTGTATGTTATTCTTTCTTTGAGCCAATTTTATTGAGAGCAAGGTTCAAGCATTTTCAGCCACCCCCATCTTCTCTTCCACTGTAAAAACTCTTCCTTTCATTTCTCTTTTATGTGTTTTTTTAAATTTTCTTTCTCTCCTCCATTCTCATAATGCATCCATCTTTCTCAGTCTTTTTTTTTTTAAATTATACCATAATTTTCAGCTCATACTTCTGCCCTCTTTGTATACTCCTTCTAATTCCCCTAATAATGAAAATGTTGTTAGGAATTCCCATATAGAAATGTAAACAGTTTAATCTTATTGAATCCCTTATGATTTCTTTTTCATGTTTTCTACTTCTATCATTTTGCCAGTTTTACTTTTTAAGGAGTTCTTTTCGTCAGTGAATTTTTGTGCCTCTTTTTTTTCCATTTAGCCAATTCTGCTTTATAAGTTCTTCTTCTCTTCAGTAGATTTATGTGCCTCTTATCATTTTCCCGGTTTGGTTTTTTAAGACATTATTTTCTTCATTGTTTTTGTGAAACTCTTACCAAGCTGTTGACTCTCTTTTCATAATTTTCTTCTATCTCTCTCATTTCTTTTCTTTTATATTTTAAGTAAATTTAAAAAAAAATAATTTTCCTATACATCTTTTATTTGATTTTTAAAATTATTTTTTATCTCTTCCCGGAATTCTTGTTGGACTTGTGTCCAGTGGACATTTTAAGGTTTTGGTTATAGCTAAGTTTGTGTCTTGAGCTTCTCTGTCACCATAGTAATTCTTTATGGTCAGATTCTTTTTATTTTTTTGTTTATTTGCTCAGTTTTTTAGCCTGCTTCTTGAATTTAACTTTTTATTGAAGTTGGGCTTTGCTTCTGGAGTGGAAGAAGCACTGTCTCAAGCTTCAGGTTTTTCATGCTTCTGTTTTCAGAGTTCCTTATGGGGGTCTGTAAGGTTTTTTTTGCTTCTAAAATGGTATGATTTAAGGACAAGTGTAGTCACTGCTCTCCTGACCTGTGCCCTGGTCTTCTATCCAAGAAGAGATCTTCTAACTTTGTAGCCACAAGTGCTAGCACTCCTCTTAGCCATGGAACTGTGACCAGATTCCCTGCTCTCATGCAGAAGCAATCATAATGCTCCTTTCTACCTTGGATTTGAGACCAGGGTCCCTATTTCCCTGCAAGCTACCATAAACACTCTTCTCTGCCCTGCAACTGGGACCAGGACCCCTTTTCCCCTGAGGAAACAAGTGGTGGTTCTCCTCTTTGCTTTGGATCTCTGATATGGAACTATGTATGGGCAATGCAACATAATCCTGAACCCAGTACTAGCAAATGGCCCCCATAATATTTTTCTTATCAGTTATCCAACCACCTTACCATCTGTGGGATCAGAGCTTCCAAAAACTGTTGCTGCCACTGAGGCAACTGCCTCCAAAGCCTTCTGCTGGTACAAGATCCAAATTTAGGCAAATTACCACCCCACTCAGTTAGACAGACCTTTCTTGTCAATACCCTAAGTTTTCTTTTGCTGGAAAATTGTTTTATCCAATGTTGTATTTGTTCTGCTACTCCAGAATTTAATTTTAAGTATGATTTTAAAGGTTTTTTTTTTTGGTAGGATAATTTTGGGAGAGTTCGGGTGAGTTCTTGCTCCTACTTTGCCATCTTGGTTCTCTGCCCCTCTACTTTATCACATTTACTGAAGTAAAGCAGAGTGCAGCAATGGACATTTCCCATAGAGGTGCTGCCTAGGGTACTGAAATACTGAGGACTTCAATAGTCTTCTTTGAATTAGGTGTGGTCCTTTCTTATGAAGCCAGAAGAGACATCACTGCCCATAATTTTCTTAGTAAAGGAAGCAAGTAGAATTGTAATTGGTGTCAAATCTTCCTGCTTACTTTGGGATAAGAGTGCCAGTTATCCTGACTTTCTGGTATTTGCATTTGCTCCTGCAGCAATGACACCATCAAAGTTAGATGAAAAATATATGATGAGCAAATGCAGAGTATCACAGAGAGCTTAAATATTTGAAAGAAGTTAAAGTGGGAACAAGTAATTTTTTTCTCAGTGGGAAAAAAATCATTATACAAGTTTTTTTTTCTAAAATTGCAAGCTTTTTTTTAAAAGATAGATGTTTTATTATTTTTGAATGGATTTTGCCTTAATATAAGTGTCTTCTGTGGCACTTCCACACAGACTTTTAGAGGCTAGGAAACTCAACATCTCATTAAAACAGAAATAAGACAATTATCATTGTGGAGAGATGAGCAGATTCTGAAAGAACTTAAATTACATGAAAATCAGAAAGCAGCTTGCAAATTGCAAATGGCGACCTCGCTTCTCACTTTTTCTACTCTTGGTTTTTAGAATGTGTTTCCTCATAGCTTTTGAGTAATTAAGAAGTTAATCTATAGTTGGAGACCAGAAATTCAAACTCTTTTCTATGCTATAGACAATGATTTTATCATGAATTGTGCCAAAAGAGTTCTAGGGTGCAACTGAAGTATGAAGCAGGAATAGATATAGGCAAACCCATGCTGTTCAGGTGTAATTAAAGGCAATAATTTCACCAATAACTGCAGTAATAATATTAATGAGCTGCAAGCCTAATTTCACCTTTTTTAAAAGAAGACATTATATATCTATTACACAAAAGTGAGGACAGCAATAACTTCTCCAAATATAGGCCAAGTACATGTTTATGTATCAAATACATAGAGAATTCCCACCCCAAACATTAAAACTTGAAAGAAAACAATAGGACATCAGGTAATATGGCAGTGAAAATATGCAAAAAGCAGTACAGCCCAGCAGCCCTGATAACTATTTCAACAAAGATATCAAATAAGCACCAAACTAAGAGTGCTCAGAATCCTAAGGAGAAACAATACTAATATAAT
This sequence comes from Phascolarctos cinereus, assembly GCF_003287225.1. Lineage (NCBI taxonomy): Eukaryota > Metazoa > Chordata > Mammalia > Diprotodontia > Phascolarctidae > Phascolarctos > Phascolarctos cinereus. The sequence continues at coordinate 100,460,232 of NW_027555625.1, forward strand.
ATGATCTTTCTGGTGCAAGATCACATATTTGACCCATAGACAAGTGATGAAGTAAGAAAACATGGAACAAGGGATGAATAAGGATCACAAAGACTTATTAGTGGAGTAGAACAGAGCCACAGGCTATCTGACCTCAGAGAAGATATTTCGAATTTTTCCTTAGCTTGTGGAGACAGAGGCCACAGTACTATTTCTTTGACCCTGGAAAGGGACCTCAGCTTCAGCCTTTGGGTAAATAACTGTCCTCCAGTACTGTCATCCTTATCCTTGAAGGCATCTCAGACTCACCTCCTTGCTACAAAATCTGAGTTGCTGTCACTTAGGCCAAGAGGGAATATGAGAGAGAGAGAGAGAGAGAGAGAGAGAGAGAGAGAGAGAGAGAGAGAGAGAGAGAGAGAGAGAGAGAGAGATGCCAAGAATAGAAGAGGGTTACAGTACTTTCTGAACCAGAAGAGATCTTATAGTAGGACCTAGGAATCAGAATTTGGCCATAATGCAGTCATTCTGATTGAAGAAGCATAACTGAAAAAAAGCAAACTGGAATAATTGAAGGCTACTAGGTCCCTGAAAACGCTTATAGTAGCAACCTAAAATAAAATACCAGTTCAGGAAGTAAGGAAAGAAAATGTAATTATCAAAAATGGATGTATGTATGAATAAAATTAAATAGAATGGTAAAACCAAGATGGTAAAGTGAAGACATTTTTGCTCAGTTCTCCCAATAACCCCTCTATAAAAATGTGACAAAATTAATTCTGAGAGGGAAAGCCAACAAAAAGTCATGGTGAGTAATTTTTCTATAGCAGCATTGATGGAAAGGAGCAGCTCAGTGCTCAGGGAAGGAATGAGACTGAAAATCTGGTCAGAAAGAAATCCCAGGGGACTCCTGTACTAGCACTGTTTTAGGATCAGTTGCCTTTTGCAAAATGCTGTCCCAATAATCTTAAGTCTCAGTTGAACAATAGAAAAGAATGGTCACAGTCATGAGGGAGAAGGTGACCTACATGTATAAGGAGCACAGTGCAGAGGAGGATAATGACCACAAGTCATCCTTGATAACATCACTTCATAAGCACTGAAAACTTAAAGGCCTCCAGTGAACTATGAAAGCACCATAAGGACATAAAAAAAAAAAGATGCTCAGCTAGACATTCCCAAAATCCTCAGAGGTAAGAACCAAAGTTTAACATAAAGACCAAAGTCAAAAAGATGGTGGAGTAAAAGCAGTGACTTGCTTGAGCTGTCCCCCAAATCCCTTGAAATACCTGTAAAAAATGGCTCTAAACAAATTCTAAAGTAGCAAAACCCACAAAAACACAGAATGAAAAAAATTTCCAGCCCAAGACAACCTGTATGGTTGATTGAAAAGGTATATTGCGCCAGGCAGAAAGAGGAATGCAGTTTGGTGTTGGTGTGCACTGAAAACAGTCCTCAGTGAAGTTGGAGCAGGCCTCAGAGGAATACATAGCAGGCATCTGTGGTGGTTTCCAGACTTCTCAAACCACAAACACCAAAGACAACTTAGAAGGTCAGTAGGAAAATCTGTGATGCAGTGAGAGAGGCACTCAGTCCCAGCCCCAGGGCAGCAACTGCTTCCAGAGCTTCCAGGCCAAAGACTGAGGGGAATCGAGTGACTGATCAGAAGGGGATTACAGGGATCTCTTTGCTGGTGCAGGATTCTCTTGTCTGCCCATGTTTGGATCTGGGTCACAGTTCTGGGTGGCAGTCCTAGGGCAAGGAGGAGTGCTGGCATGGTGCAGCTTGTAATGGTGGTAGAGAAGAAATCCTCCTCACAGTTCCAAGGCAGAAAACAGTGCTTGTGGTCACTCATAGAACAGACCACAGTCCAGGAAAGGAGTAAACACCTCACCCCTTATCATATCAACTTGGAATAACTGAAAATTTGCAGGTCCTTAGAATTATCTCTGAAAACAGGTGCACAAAACCCCTGAAGCTTGGGACAGTACATTGTCCACACTGGAAGCAGACCCTTACTTTAACAAAGACTTTATAACTCAAATAATTGTCTGGGATCATGAGCAAGCAGTACAAAAAGAGTCAGACCATAAAATCTTTCTCTGGTGACAAAGAAGATCAAAACATCCAACCAGAAGACAAAAAAATCAAAGCTCCTACATCCGAAGTCTCCAAGAAAAATATGAATTAGTCCCAGGCCATGGAAAAGGTCAAAAAGGATTTTGAGAAGCAAGTAAGAGAAGTACAGGAAAAACTGAGAGTGATACAAAAGGAGACCCAAAAAAATACTGAAGAAAGTAACACCTTAAAGAATAGCCTAACCAAATGGCAAAAGAGGTCCAAAATGCCAAGGTGGAAAACAATGCCCCAAAAAGCAAAATTGGCCAGATGGAAAAGGAAGTCCAAAAGGTTACTGAAGAAAATACTTCCTTAAAAATTAGAATGGAGAAATTGGAAGGTAGTGACAATTTGAGAAATAAAGGCACTGTAACACTAATCTGAAAGAATGAAAAAATAGAAGAGAATGTGAAATATCTCATTGGTAAAACAAATGATTTGGAAAATAGGTCCAGGAGAGAGAATTTAAAAATTATTGGACTACCCAAAAGCCATGACCAAAAAAAGAGCCCAGACATTATCTTTCAAGAACTTATCAAGGAAAACTGCCCTGATATTTTAGAGCCAGAGGGCAAAATAGAAATGGGAAGAATTCACTGAGCACCTCCTGAAAGAGATCGCCAAAGGAAAACTCCTAGGAATATTGTAGCCAATTCCAGAGTTCCCAAGTCAAGGAGAAAATATTGCAAGCAGCTAGAAAGAAACAATTCAAGTATTGTGGAAATACAATCAGAATAACACAAGATTTAGCAGTTTCTACAGTAAGGGACCACAGGTCTTGGAATATAATATTCTGAAGGTCAAAGGAGATAGGATTACAACCAAGAATCACCTACTCAGCAAAACTGAGTATAATCCTTCAGGCAGAAAATTGGACATTCTATGAAATAGAGGATTTTCAAGCATGCTTGATGAAAAGGTCAGTGCTGAACAGAAAATTTGACTTTCAAATATAAGGTTCAAGGGAAACATGAAGAGGTAAACATGAAAGAGAAATCATAAGAGACTTATTAAGGTTGAACTGTTTACATTCTGCATTGAAAGATGATATTTGTAACTCATAAGACCTTTGTCAGTATTAGGGTAGTTGTAGGGGAAAAATTATATGTATGTGGATAGATAGATAGATAGATAGATAGATAGATAGATAGATAGATAGATAGAAGGCGCAGGGTGAGTTAAAGATAAAGGGGTGGTATCTGGAGAATAAAATTAAGGGGTGAGAGAGGATTATACAGAGAGAAAGATAAAGGGAGAGGTAGAATGGGGTAAATTATCTCACATAATACAGACAAGAAAAAGCTTTCACAGTGGAGGGGAACTGGGGAAGGTGAGAGGGAATGAGTGAATCTTATTCTCATTGGATTTGGCTTAAGGAGGGAATAACTTGCACACTCAGTTGGGTATGGAAATCTATCTTACCCTACAGAAAAATAGGGGGGGAAGGAGACAAGAGACCAGGGGAATAATAAAGGGAAGGGCAGACTGAAGGTGAGGGTAATCGGAAGCAAACATTTCTGAGGAGGGACAAAGTCAAAAGAATAAATGGGGGGTGGGATATGATTAAGTGAAATATTCTCAGTTTTTTGCAACATGACCACTGTGGAAGTGTTTTGCATGACTACACATGTATAACCAGTATCGAGGTCCTTCCATTCTCAGTGATGGTTGGTGGGGAAGGAGGAAGAGAGAAAATTTGGAATGCAAAGTTCTAGAAATAAAAGTTAAAAGAAAATGTTTTCACATGCAACTGGGAAATAAGATATATAGGAAATGGGGTATAGAAATCTATCTTGCCCTACAGGAAAATTGAAGGGGAAGAGGATAAGAGAAGGAGGGGAGACATAGAAGGGAGGGCAGATTAGGAGAAGGGGTATTCAGAATGCATGACATCTTGGGGTGGGGGGAGGGATGAGATGGGGAGAAAATTTGGAACTCAAAATCTTTTGGAAGTGAATGTTGAAAACTGAAAGTAAATAAATTAATTAAAAAAAAGAAAATCATGATAAAAATTTGTAAAGGAAGAAAAATTTTTAAAAAATTAAAATTAAAAATAGAAAAAACAAAATAAACAAAAAAGTCCAAAGTCAAGAAATAGGCTTAGAAAATAAGCAAATAATAAAAAAAAATTCTGACCATAAAAATCTGCTATGATGATAAGGAAGCTTAAGACAAAACTCACAAGAAGATAATGCTGGAAAACATCGAAAGCAAATCTTAAAAGAAAAAATGCTGATTGGACACATATCAAACAAGAAATCCTGGAAGCATTAAAGAAAGAAATTTGTATTAAAATCAAGCAAAATGACTTTAAAATAAGAGTGATAGAGGAAAATTTGAAAAAATAAATGAGAGCTATGCAAGAAAATTACAAAAAGAGCATCAATGGCTTGCTAAAAAGTGGTACAAAAAGTACTTAAGAAAATAACTCCTTAAAATCGGAACAGGCCATATTGTAAAACAGTTATTAAATTTCATTGAAGAAAGTGACATTTTCAAAATCAGGATGGGTCAAGTAGAATGTAATGAATGACTCCATGACACATCAAGAAACAATAAAATAAAACCAAAGACTTAAAAAAATCAAAGAAAATATGAAATATCTCACAGCAAAAACAATTGACCTAGAAAATAGATCAAAGAGCAATAATTTAAGAATTATTGGGATACCTAACAGTCATGATAAAAAAAAAAGAGCCAAGCATCATATTTCAAAAATTGTAAAATGAAACTTCCCAGGTGTCAAGAAAATAAATTAGTAATTAACAAAAAAATCTACTAATCATCTCCTGAAAGAATTTTTTTTTAAAAAAATGAAAATACCCTATAACATTATAACCAAATAACATAGCTTCCATGAACAGGAAAAAATATTGAAAATATCCAGGAAGAAATAATGCAATACATTGGAAACACAGTTTGGATCACACAAGATACAGCAGCTACCAGTATAAAGAAGTAGAGAACTGGGAATCTGATATTTTGAAAGGCAAAGGAGCTAGGACTACACCCAAAAATAACCTCCCCAGGAAAACAACTGTTCTGAGGGGAAAAAAGGGGTCTTTAAATTAGAGGTTTTTAAAATATTCTTGATGAAAAGACCAGATTTGAATAGAAAATTTAATATTCAAACACCAGACTCAAGCAAGAGAAGCATAAAGAGGTAAACATAAGTCATAAATCGTGAGGTTTAACAAGGTTAAACTCTCTACATTCCTATATGGGAAGATGATAGATGAACTTTTTTCCAACATTAGTGGGGTGAGAAGTAGTCTGCTTGGATGAAATGGGTATGAGTCTATTATGCTGAGATAATTTTATTGGGAGAAAAGGTAAGAGAGAAAGAAGAGAAAGAATGGGGGGAAATACATAAAAAAGACATGAAAGGAAGAGAATTTATAGTGGAAGGAGAAGCCAAATCTTTAATACTAATGAAGTATCTATGATATCAGAGCAATGAAGACTTTTTGTTTCTGTCTTTGAACAATTATTTTCATGGGATTAGCCTGGTCATTTCTTCAAATTCAAGGTTTTCATTAAGAAAGTTCTAAATCTGTATTTGTTTTGCCTATTCCCATTTGATTTGCACCTAGAAAAACTGCCTCAGGCTGTCAGAAATGACAATAGACCTAACAGTGAACTAAGAAGCTAAAAATGTGAAAGAGGAAGTAGAGGGAATCCCTTTCAACAGATATTTACATTCATTACAAAACTGATGAAAACAGGACAAAAACAGAAGGAATTTAAATGGAAAGATGGAGCGTTAGAGAGAAAGATATAGAGAAATAGGAAAAGATGGGAAAATATGAAATATAATATTCTCAGACTATAGTACAGAAGCATGAGAAATTCAAAAGCTTTCCTGAATTGGTAAGGGCTCTTCTCTGACTGCCTGCTATGCTCTATCACAAAATTGCCAATGGCTATTTGAAGAAAGAAAACAGGGCAATATCTTTGATAGAAGAAAAGGAAATTTTTATACAGGAAAAAAATGTTTGTCAAGGACAGTTTATTAAAAAAAATATCATTTCCTGGTGCCTCCCTTTTACAGAGTAATAAAAAAGATTTTAAAAATTTAATACAGTCCTCATACACAAGAATATGACTTTTCCAAGAAAGTAGACTTTCAAAATTCAAGTTTTGCCTCCAGTCAAGGACAAAAAGTTGAGAGGTGAGGTAAACATCATCAACAGAAGATTATCTCAGGGCAAAGTAATTTTCCTTGTCAAGGATGTTTATTGTAAATACTCACTTCAGATTAATGAAAGAACAAAAATTCATCTGGCCTTTACTTTTTTAGCTACTTTTCATACACTTCCATTATTTTATCCATACACCAGAACTTTCTATCTTAGAGAAAAAAAGTTTTTTCTATTTATTTTTCTTTATAAAACCTAATGAGCAACAAAGGTAAGAAAAGAAACAACCTATAAATGTAAGTCTGAGCAATCATTCTCTCAGCAAAGTATAATCACACTTTACAAAAGAGAATAGTAGACTCATCCCAAAGTCTAGGGGAGTACTTGGTTAAAATATGGTTCAAATAAGACCTGGCTAGGTAATATAAGAACCCTATACTGATCTTAACAGGAGAGGAAGGAAGGATCAACATTCACAAATTTTTACCTTTCAATTTTTTTATTCTACAAACATTGAGAAAATTAAAACAAAAGTAGATAATAAATGAATGTTATTAATAGGAGAATGACATGGTTGAAAATTCAACAAAGACATAGAAAGAAATGAGAATACTAAGTTATGGCATGGTGTCTTAGTGCTCAGTATTGGGAAATCAAAATAAGTTCCCTTGGGTTTCACTGTCCTTTCCAAGTTTCATAACCTAAGTGGTCCATGCTGTTTCCATAGAAACAACATCAGAGAAAAGAAATCAACGAGTTAAAAATAACAGAGAGACCCATAGTAACACACTTGCTTTGTGCTGATAGCCTTCTTCCTCAGAACCTGACTAGGTATGGCAGAGAAAGTGGAATAGGAAGAAAACGAAGAAGAGGAAGAGGAAGAAGAGGAAGAAAGTGGAGGAAGAGGAGCAGAAAAAGGAAGAGAAGGGAAAGGAGAAAAGGAAGAAAAGAAAGGAGAAGAGGAAGAGGAGGAGGAAGGCTCTCAAAACTAATATGTAGAATATCAGAGTAGAATTATCTGGACAACAGGTCAGTAAGTTGATTCAATTTTCCCAGGCATATACAAGTCTCACTGTTCCCTCCCTAAACTAACTCACTGAGGAATAAAACACAACAAATAAAATGTCATGGAATGCATAGATTTGGGGAATACCATAGAGGAAATGCACAATTGGAAAAGGAGGTGGGCTCAACATATAGTGAAATCAAAGGATGATAGACAAGCCCACATTGCATGTATGCTCATTGATATAAAAAAAAAAAGAAAGAAAAGAATAAAGGCTGTAGAAAATTTTGAGAGAGTATTTGCAGAAGATCTTTGGGAGAAAATTTAAAAAAACAAAAAAATTGCCTAGAATGATAAGGCTTGAATTGGTGTTCATATGTACCTGGGCCTATGGAGGGAATGTTCTTAACAGTGAATTCATAGATTCAATAAAGGTATTCAATGAATAATAGAAATAATGCAATTAAAATGAATTTAAAATAAGTTAGAACTTTTATTCATATTTTAGAAAAAAAAAAGTAGCATGTAATGGTAGAAAGGAGACTGGTTTTGAACCCAGGGAACCTTAGGTTCACATTCTACTTTTATCACTAATTACCTGTGTGGCTTTTGGGCAAGGAGAGAGTAACATGGCATAGTGGATATCTTGCTGGACTTGGAGTCAAAGATCAATGTTCAAAACCTTCCCCTGACATGTTAAAGTTTCTTAACATTGGACAAGTCACTTAACCTCTCTGAGGTTAATCTGTAAATTGATGAGATTAGACTATATGAATTCTATGGTCCATTCCAGATCTAAATCTTGTTATCTTATGGTGCTTATTATGAGTCACTTAACTTTTCTAAGCTTCAGTTTCAGCTTAATTAAAATGAGGAGTTTGGATTAGATGGGTTCTGAGGTCTCTTCTAACTTTAAATTCAAAATTCTGATGCGTCATAAGTTCTTCATTGGTCATATTATACCAAGAGTTTTGTGTGTGGTTCTGAGCTTCATGCGTTAGCAAGTATGTAGTTAAATTGGAGAGTACCAAAGGAAATGAAGTAGGATTCGTACAGGTCTTAAGTACATCCCATAGAAGACTAACTTAAAGGCACTTATGAGGACATGCTAGCCATGTCCAAGAACATATAAAAATCTGTCACATAGAGTTAGGATCATAGGTGAAGCCAGAATGTACCCTGTTGTTATTCAGAAGTTTCGGACTCTGCATGACCCAATTTGGGTTTTTCTTGGCAAAGAGCCTGGAGTGATTTGCCATTTCCTTCTTCAGATCATTTTAAAAATGAGGAAACAGGCAAACAGAATGAAGTGACTTGCCCTTGGTCACACAGCTAGCAAGTGTCTGAGGTCAGATTTGAACTTAGCAAGATGAGTTTTCCTGACTCCAGGCCCAATCCTCTGTCCACTGTGCACCTCAGCTGCCCCAGAATATAACTTAAAGGTCATCTAATCCAACTTCTTCATTTTACATACAGATCAGTGTATTAAGGCCCAAAGAGGCTGCAACATTCCAAAGGTGGTAGAGGTAACAGTGTAGGAGATGGGGTTACTCTGTTTGTCCTCTAAGGAAAAAAAAAAACAAAGAGACATAAAAAAGTTGCAAAATGTCAGAATTAAATTTAAGAGGAAAATTTCTAAATATTAGGATTTTCCAAAAGAAGTATGAGTGGGCTATATGTGCCTGGTGGTATAACCTTCAACGGAGGTCCTAGAGCAAAGGTTGCATGACCATTTATGATTTATGTAGTTGTTTTTCAGGTATGAATTAGATTAGATAGCCACTGAGATCCCTTGAAAATAAATCAGTAAAGTGATACTTATTCCTATTGTCAAGTGCATAGGAAATAAGTGACAATATTTTCGCATTCCAAATGACTATTATACTTGTTATAAAATCTGCTCTAACATTTGACCACCAACCATACCATTGGCTGAAGAATTTGCACAACCTGAAAATAGTCTACATATATCAGATGAATAGAGCCAAAACTCTGAAGTGGGAGCTACATTGGGACGTGACTCTAAGTCTATGATATCAACGAAAAGAACTGACAAGAAGGAATTAAAATGAAAAATTCAATTTTGAATATAATTTATTTTGAAAATGTCAAGCAAAAACATGTACTGTTTTAATTCAAAAGAGGATTATTTTGTATTCTTTCCAGACATCTCTTTCAAATTCACCATTGGTTCAATTTATTTATATTGGCACCTAAAACCTAATTGTTTAATTGGTGCTCTGACCTTAGAAAGGATAGGAAACTGTGAGCACTAGCTGATGTTCTCTCTTATTTTCAATCTGCTCCCCAAAGTAGTAAATAAATAGACTAGGCAAGTTTATTATGAGACCATGTAACAATATTTTGTTCCATATTCTAAATTTGGGATGCTTAAAAGCAATAAAAAAGTATTTTTATCAAACTTTAAGTATCCTCTAAGGGTAGTAAGGGCAGCTAGTTGACCCAGTGGATAGAGCACTGGGCCTGGAGTCAGGAAAACCTGAGTTCAAATGTGGCCTCAGAGACTTACTAGCTGTGTGAAACTAGGCAAGTCATTTAACCTCTATTTGCTTTAATCTACTGGAAAAGGAAATCATAAGTTATTTTAGTATCCTCACCAAGAAAGCCCCATGGAAAGTAGGGTCCAAAGGGTCACAAAGAGTTGGATACAGCTAAATGACTGAACTATAATAAAAAGGTAAAATTTACTTGAAAATTAAATATAACCCTTGTGGACAAGAATTTGACTTTTACAAGAAAGCACATTTTCAAGGGTCAAGGTTTTTCTCCAGGAAAGGACAAAATTGAAAAGTAAAAGAAAAGCCATCAGCAGATTATCTCAAGGCAAAGTGATATTCTTTGTAGGGAGTGTTTTCTATGAATATTCACTTCAGATTACTGAAGCTAAAACAATTCATCTGGTATTGACTTTCTCTATTCTAACTGTAGAACCCATTTCACAAGCAATGGGCCTTTAAATTTGTAATTTGTTGTTCTTAGTAAGCAAGGTTCAGAAAAGTAGAACAACAAAAATTCATAGTCATTTCCTCAGGGAAGTTAGAATGGTTGATTTGATAGTACAACAAGCAAATGGCACTTTCATGGATTGCCTATATTAATAAATGGGAATAGTTCAACCAAAGAAAAAAAAGGATTTCATTTCATGAAACTTCATTTTTTTTATTAATTTATTTTTATTTATCAACAATCACTTCCATATGCTTTTGAGTTTAAAATTTTTCTCCCCCTTTCTCCCCACCATCCTCCCCAAGATGGCACACAATCTGATATAGGCTATACATATACATTCCTATTAAACATATTTTCATATTAATAATGTTGTAAGTAAGAATTAGAACCAATAGGAGGAACAAACAGAAAGAGGAAACAAAACTCAACAGAAGAGAAAAAAATAGCAAATATATGCTTTGATCTGCATTCAAATTCCATAGTTCTTTCTTTGGATGTGGATATTCATGAAACTTCTTATTAGAGGAACATGAGTTGATTAATAACTAAGAATATTTCACAGACAAGTTATGTTATATTAAGTATGAATAGCACCATTAAAGGGACTCTTACAAACCTGGAATTCTCAACACTGATGAAATCACAGGGCAAGACTTTAATCATCATCATAGCTTACATTTTGATAAACTTTTATTCAACAGACATTTATTGAGTATCTACTTTCTACTTCTGGTTGTAAAACACATTTTCATATATTGTTGTTATTGTTGTTGAGTCATTCCAGTCATGTCTGACTCCTCATGACCCCATTTCGGATTTTCTTGGCAAAGATACCAGAGTAGTTTGCCATTTTCTTCTCCAGATTGTATTACAGATGAGGGAACTGAGGCAGACAGGGTTAAGTGACTTGCCCAAGGTCACATAGCTAGTAAGTTTCTCAGGCCAGATTTGAACCCATGAAGATGAGTCTTTACTGAGTTCAGACCCAGCACTCTGTCTTCTGTACCACCTAGCTGCCCTTCTCATAAATTATATTATATTGATCTTAAAACAAGACTGGGGCCAGCATGGTAAGTAAATTATTGGGAAACTCGGGTCGAAGGAAATAATGTAACTTATGTGACATCACACAGCTAGCAAGTGGCAGAATTGAAACTAGAATTTGTCTTCTGAAACAGTTTTAGCAATTTTACATTTCAGAATGAAGCCATAGCTCTGGGCTGCAGGAGTGAAAATGAACATCCTTTATTAATTTTAAGCCAAGTAAATGAATAGCCTACAGAGGAAGGAAAAAAAAACATATAGATATTAATGTTAGGAAACCTTTTCATAGACAATGGAAGTGTTGCAACTGCCTAAGGAAAAGATATACAAATTTTCATTAAATTACTCATTTGTTAATAACATCCACATGTTCCCTACCCTATAAGAGTAAGGGATAAGAGAATTCCTAAATATCTGTTATCCTCCACCTTAATGTCCTTCATAATATGGTCCTGGGAATCTTGGGGGGTCCCCAAGACTCTTTTTGGGGGTCCACAAGATTTATTTTCATAATAATACTGACATTTCAAAGTTCCAATATGTGAATTATTAATAAACATAACTCACAGAAACAACTTTCAAAGTATAAAGGGGTCCTAAAATTTAAAAAAAAAATGCTTTGAGGATTACTGCTCTACTTAATGCTTTGATATTATACATAATATAGGAAAAGGAACATTCAACAAACTAGTTCCCTTTTTCAACCTTTTAGGTACTGCAGTAAAATAAATCAAATAAATTTACTTTGATCTTGGCTCATTGTCACCACCTTTAGTAAATCAGGTTTCACATCTGGTTAATTTCAAATATTTTTCTAATAAATGTTCCTTTTCTTCTCTGACACTGCATCTTCTACATGGGCAACTAAGCATCATCTTCCAGATATACCTAGGCTGGGCAGCTTCATGACATGGTAGATAGGGTGCTATAGTTATAGACTGGAGGATCTGAGTCTCTATCTTGCCTGTGATATTAATTTAGTGACATTGGGCAAATCACTTAGTCTCTTAGTTTGCTCCTCTGTAAAATGAAGGGTTGGCACTCAATGACCTCTACAATTCTTTCTAATTCTGAACCTATGAGCCTATGACCCTGTGGTTGTGGGTTGAAGATGTTCTCATACCCATCAGACCAAACTGATTAGTGATAAAAGCAGTTTCTTTATCATATAAGAAAATTACAAACAAGAAGATGTCTTTGGAGAGTGCAGACAGAGTCAAGGCAAAATGTGGCCATGCTTATTTGGTGATCCCATAAAATATTTTACATTCTAAGACTTGCAATTTTATCAGTACGTAGAACTCTTAAGTGAGAAAACTTCTGCCATTCAAGGTAATAATTTATCTGCTACTCAAAATCTCATAGAATTGCCTAGACTCCGAGGGGTGGGGAACCGACATCCTCGAGGCCACATGTGTTCTGTGAAGTTTGGATTCAGTTAAAGGGCCGCACTTGAGAAACTAGAGGGCTACATGTGGCCCTTGAGGCCACAAGTTCCCCACCCTGAGTGTTGAAACATAAAGCGACTTTCACAGTGTCATAAAGCTAGCATATGTCATAGCTGGGATTCAAATGCAGGTTTTTCTGGCTTCAAGGCCAGAAGATTTATCCACTAGACTAGACTAGACTATGCTGGTTTTATCTTTTGATGTGATTCATTTATATACTTCCTCAGAAAGATTAAAATAATAGTTATAAGTTGTTAATAAATCTCATTTTAAGCAATCCTAATTGTATCATGAGACATTTAAAAAAATGGAGTCTCATTCTCAATAAAGGAAATAAGTACCTGCTTCCATATCTGGATTACACTATATATTGATTTTTTAAAAATTCTCTTTTTGAGAAGACCTAAACATGGATTAAAACCTAAGATTTAAATAACAAGGTTGGGAGATTAACAAACCTACAAAGAGAAAAATAAAGCCTGCTCACCATTAGAAGCCAGGCTTCCCCACAACTAAACCTAAATTATATTCTATGACTGAGTCCACAGCAGAGGTGTCATTAGGCCCAGCAGTCTAATGTCGTAATTATAAAAAGGAACGTATTAAAAGGTGCTAGTATTAGTCTTATAGTACAATGAAAGGTGCATTTTGGCACAATGATTTGGGAGTCAGAAAATTTAGACGTGAATCCTGGTTCTACTACTTATTGTAACTGTACCTTTAGCTAAATCATATAACCCTGGGTCTTAGATTTCTCATCTTTATTATTCTGTTTCAACAATTAGCTCATTTTAAGCCTTAGGACAATATTAATAACCCTTAAGTTTCATGTAGTTTCCTCTCTGCCTTTAGTTATAAAATAATAAGTTGAGTCACAATCACTCCAAGATACCAGTGAGCAAAATCCCTGACATTTCAGACAGAGGATGTACTCTCCATCTAAATTTACATTTATTTCTATTTCTAATTGATCCTCAGGCCCACTGTGGTTGAGGTAAAATTTAAGTTACTGAAAATGTTCTGGTAATGAAATAGTAACTATAGTGTGTTTGGATAAATAAGCAGGGAATAGGAGGGAAGGGAAAATGGGGAAAGAGTAGGCATTTTACTGAGACTTACCTCAGTTTTTGAATAGGTTGGTACATTATTGGCATCAGCTCAGTGTTCCAACAGCCCTAGAGAGCCAATGTCCCCTCCTGATATCTACTTTCTCATTTTACTACTTATATTGAGGATGCTAGTTCTCAGTTCTTCTCTTTATGACCTATGTCATTCCTCTCTTCTTCCAAACCTTCTAAATTGCTCTCTAGTTTTGTGATTCTGTTGTTGTTCGTTTGTTACAGTCATGTCCAATTCTTCATGACCCCATTTAGGGTTTCTTTGGCAAGGATGCTGGAGTGGTTTACCATTTCCTTTTCCAATTCATTATGCAGATGAGGAAACTAAGGCAAACAGGGTTAAGTGACTTGCTCATGGTCACACAGCTAGTAAGTGTCTCAGATCCAATTTGAACTCAGGAAGATGAAATCTTCCTGACTCCATGCCCAGTGTTCTATCCAGTGTGCTACCTATCTGCCCTAGTTTTATGATAGCTCCTTACTTTTATACAAAATCCTTAGAGCTTGATCAAGTCTGTAATGAAAATACTTGAAATGATTCAAGGAGTTCTAAAGGGCCTGGTCACACTTGATTCAGATTGATTCAAGAAATATTCTTATCCAACAAAGGTAATTACATTTAGGAAGGGGGATAGAATTATCAGTGGAGACCTATCTTCATATGTAAAATTAGGAGGTTAAAATGATGATCTCTGAGGTCCTTTCTTGAGAAATCATAAGGGACTTATTAAAGTTGAACTGTTTATATTTCTACATGGAAGGATGATATTTGTAACTCATGAGACCTTTGTCAGTATTAGGGTAGTTGCAGGGGAAAAAATTAGATAGATAGATAGATAGATAGATAGATAGATAGATAGATAGATAGATAGGTAGATAGATAGACAGACAGACAGACAGACAGACAGACAGACAGACAGACAGGCCGGCAGGCAGAGGTAACAGGGTGAGTTAAAGGTGAATGAGTGATAACTGGAGAATAAAATTAAGGGGTGAGAGAGGATTTCACTGGGAGAAGGAGAAAGGGTGAGATAGAATAGGGTAAATTATCTCACATAAAATAGACAAGAAAAGGCTTTTACAATGGAGGGGAAGTAGAGGAAGGTGAGAGGGAATGAGTGAATCTTATTCTCATTGGATTTGGCTTAAGGAGGGAATGCCATACACACTCATTTGGGTATGGAAAGCTATCTTACCCTACAGGAAAACAGAGGGCAAGGGGATAAGAAAGTGGGGGGTTGGTAGAGGGGAGGACAGATTGGGGGAGGGGGTAATCAGAAGCAAACTCTTCTGAGCAGAGACAGGGTCAAAACAGAGAATAGAATAAACAGTGGGGTGGAATAGGACTACCACGGAAGGGTTTTACATGACTACACATGTATAACCTGTATTGAGTTGCTTGCCTTCTCAATGAGGGTTGCTGGGGAGGGAGGAAGGGAGAAAATTTGGAACCCAAAGTTTTCAAAACAAATGTTAAAAATTGTTTTCACATGCAACTGCGGAAGTAAGATATATACACAATGGGGTATGGAAATCTATCCTGCCCTACAGGAAAACAGAAGGGGAAAGGGATAAGTGAAGGGGGAGGAGATAGAAAGGAGAGCAGATTAGGGGAAAGGGTATTCATAACGCACATGGTCTTGGGGTGGGGGGAGGCAAGTGATAGGGAGAAAATTTGGAACTTAAAATCTTCTGGAAGAAGAATGTTGAAAACTAAAAATAAATAAATTAATCTACCCTAATATTTGTAACACCAAATTTACTAAATTAGCCTTTAATATGCTAATACCTGTATGTGAGAGACAGCATGGAGTACTGGATACAGGTCTGGCAAAGTCAGAATGACCTACATTCAAGTCCTACTCCTGACACATTGATTGTAGGAGTAAGTTATTTAATCTCTTACTGATCCAAGGCAACTCTAATTCTATAAACTAGAAAGCAGTTGCTATTTTGCAGCGGTAGAAGGAATTTCCTCACTAAATATTCCTTATCGTAAAGAAAATCATGGATCCAGACAAATAATTACAATAATATTTTAAATATTGAAAACTTGACCTCAGCTAAAATTTTGAAGGGGATATTTTACTGTGATCCATTTTTCTTTGAATCTTTCAAGTGATTAGAAGTCCTTGGTGAAGCTGAACTCCAATCTTTCTCTTAGTTCACAGAATAAAAATAAATTATATTCTGTTAGCTACAACATCTCATCTAAATCCCCAAAGGAACTTGATTTTCAAATATAAACAAAGTACAGTTCTTACTACGCTCTTGCCTCTCACTAGACATTAGGTCTCTTTCCAATTTTTCAATTAGCAAAGTGACATGTTTAAACATGTTCTCTCCTTCCTTTCCTTAGGATAAATAGCTCATCTTCATTCAGGAGTTTCATACATTTCAGAACCACAGAATTTTAGAAGTAGAAAGGAGAATAGCAAATATTATATCTGGGATTCTTAGTGTCACAGGAGAACACTCTCTCTCTCTCGCTCTTTCTCTCTCTCTCTCTCTCCCCCCATCTCCCTCCTCCTTCCCTCTGTCTCTCTCTTTCTCATATACTGTATAATAACATGGCTCTACTCATTGAATCTCATTGCAATTCTACCATGGGCAAGTTTTATGAGTTTACCTTTTGTACATACACACGTGTGTGTGTGTATACATTTTACATATATACACACATGAATACACATAAGTGTATGCAAAAGATAAATAAAGATATATGTATGTGGTATATACATATATACATACATACCCACATACATATGTACATATATGTATATTTGTGTATAGATGTATTTGTATGTGTGTGTGTGTGTGTGTGTACACACACACTCACACTCACACACACACACACACAGAATTTCCAAAAGTCTTTCTTTGCGCATTTTTTTTTTAGGCAATTGGGGTTAATTGACTTGCCCAGGGTCACACAGCTAGTAAGTGTCAAGTGTTTGGTCTGAGGCCGGATTTGAACTCAGGTCCTCCTGACTTCAGGGCCAGTGCTCTATCCACCATGCCACCTAGCTGCCCACTTTCTGCTCTTTTAGGCTCAAAATGGCACTAAAACTTTTCAAAGCTCCTATAAGTAAAAAAAAAAACTCAATTAAATTCAATAATATGCTCAGTTCATTCTACATATGAACCTGATATCCATGCCCTCATACAGAAATAAGTCTTTTATAATGCTCTACATTAAACTTTAGATTTCAGATGAAAGAGATCTACAGATTCCTTTTAAAGGCCTCTGCATAAATGGATTTTTAGAGAATAAAATAAGGCAGGATCTTTTCTTTCCTTTGTTGATTACTTTGATTCTGTGATTCTTCCTTGGCTGGGAGAATCCTATAGCCATCCTAAACTTGAACTTTTGGTACCAACTTAATTTCATAGGAAAAAGAAAGGTGACACAGAAACAACTCTAAGTAGGAATAAACTCTATTGACCTGAAATTTTCCTCTTTGAATTCTTGTTCCAGGTCTATGACAGAATACGAATGTCTCATGATTCACTGAGGAAAGGAGAGAAGAGAATTGAAAGGAAGTATCATAGGACTTGATGATTTAACTATTATTATTTCATATATGGCCTTCATAATTAGAATGATAACATAGTATCACAGACTTTTAAAAAATCAATAGAAGAAAACCTCAAAAACCTCTGGGTCAATCCCTTCATTTTACCAAACAATAAACAAACAAAAAACTAAAACAGTCCTAGAGAAGTCAAGTTACCTTAAATTAGTGAAAGAACAATTGGAATTAAAGTCTCATCTCACAGTCCACTGCTGTTTCACAATAATTGGATTCTGACTTTTCAGATCTGATTTTCAAATCCAATAGTTTTTTTTTTTTTTTGATGCTGCCTAAAGTGTCTCCACTGTGAATGTAAAGAAGATACAAAACTTCTGAGGAACGACTTTTTGATACACAGCTACCTCAGAGGAGTTATATTTCATTGGAAAAGCTGCCCTGGATAGTGAGATTGCTTTTCAGGCTTGTCCTGGGAAACCCTGTGAGTTTATTGAATGACAAGACATTTCATGATTCTGTTGACTAAATAAAAGAATGTTGCCAGAGTCTCCTTGGCCCTTTTCACTGACTGTAGAGCATCACGAAACCCCCATGGCACAAACTTCTGGAGCAAGTCAAAAAGAGAAAAAAAAAAGTCCTTAATTTTGCAATTGAAATTAACTGAGGTAAGCAAACCACTTGCTTTCTTCCCTCTTTGTGCCTAAAAGAGCATAGTAGTTATTGTAAAAAGCATAGGTTGGGGGAGGGGGGGTGTTCAGAGGGAAAAATAGAATTGTGTTTCTCTCCCTATGCAGTGTTAAAATAAAAATTGTGAAATTCTCTTTTTTGTGATGGGCAAAGCCTTTGAGATCAACTAGTCCATCCTGCTCATTTTAAAGATAAGAAAATTACATCTTAAAGAATTTAAATTATTGTAGAAAAAGGTTTAAAATACTAATCTCAAGAAAATTAAATGATGCTCACCCACAGTTACAAAGAATTTCGAACAACAGAGTGGAAACTGTATTAATATCAATTTATAAAAGCACTATTACAGTGGACTTAACATAATTCAATGTAAGATTATATTCTAGATCCATTAGCATTTAGAAAGGGTCCAATCATTCCTCTTTTAAGTCAAATCAAGTTCATGCTTAAAGCATTGTGGTACAAGATGACAAGTACAGGTCTGAATTCCTCATAAAACAGTAAACTGAGGAGACAAGGAGGAAAGAGCCCTAGCCCACAGCTAGGTACAGTGGAGAGAGAGTGTTGGGTCTAGAGTCAGGAAGACCTGAGCTCAAATCTGGCCTCAGACCCTAGGCAAGTCACTTAACCCTGTGTGCTCAGTTTACTTATCTATAAAATGAGCTGGAGAAGGAAATGGCAAACCACTCCAGTATTTTTGCCCCCCCCCAAAAAAAAACCCAAATGAGGTCATGAAGAGTCCGACACAATTGAAAAAGGACTAAACAAGAACTAAACCACAGCGAAGACTATTTGTAGATGGAATTAGAAAAAAGATGCCAAATAGTTATGAAATGAAACAAATCTATGAGAAGTATTATAGATTTAGAGTCAGAGGATCTGGGTTCAGCTCCAAGTTCTGTTATTTACTATCTTTGTGATCTTGTCATTTGATGATCAATAGAAAGATTATGGAATTTTTATCCTGCAAAGGAGAAGACTCAGGGGAGAAAGGCATATTAATCTTCAAGTTTTTAAAGGGCTGTCTTGGACAAAGGGGATAAGGAAATACTCAATGCAGTGATTGGAAGTTGCCGAAAGATGCTTTTAGGCCAGATGTGGGGAGATTTCTAGAGCCATCCTAAAAGAAGTGATTCAATCAGGAGGTAGCCTCTGACTAAAGGTCTTTATGCAAAGGTTGGATAATCACTTGATAAGGATGTCATAGAAGGATTTCTTTTTCAGGTTCTATTATCAATAGAACTAGTTGACCCCTGAGTTGCATTCTAATGTCAAGATTCGGTTTGATTCTGTGACTTATTCAACATTATACAGTTATATTAGTTATCACCTAAATGAGGATTTGAACCAAGGTCTACCAAATGACAATGACTTTCTTTTTCAAGATGATTGAGACACTTATACTAGCTTGAGTGATGAATATTTTGAATACATCAATTAAACAATTTAATTTTCAAGAAAAAAAAAAACACACTGACATCTTCTTGCCCACTAGATATCACACTGACAGAAAGGCTGGTATACCAGAATTAAAGGCAACAGGATATAGACAGGGTAGATGTCAAACAAAATGGTCACCTGGGTGGTAAAAACCCAGAAATATTTCTGCAGCAAGCAGGTGAAGCTTCTTGGAAAGGATGAATTATTTCAGTGATAATTGGATGACAGACCCAAGATACTTCAAATTCTCACTTTTCAGCTATGTCTGCCATGTAATCCCATGTGCCAGCTTGATTTTAGCTTAGTGACCTATTTTTTAAAAACAATATTTGATTCCTATGGAGAAAGCCTTCATGAATATCTCCTGACCAATGACTTGAGACAGAGTGTTCATTTTCTGATTCCCTGATGCACGGAGATAAATGACTTAGAGGCGGAACAGATTTGCTGCTAGCTGCTGCTGCTAAGCATCTTTGAACAGCAGCTCAGTCTTGGCTTCCTTGCTTACTCATTTCCACAGCCTGGGCCCCAAATTGCTTTGGGATCTTACTGTTTACTTAATTAAAGGCACAGGGAATACTTAGAATCTGTGCCTCATTCTCCTCCCCTTTCTTCCTCTCAAATACCAGTGATTATAAGGGGGTAGAAGAATGAAAGCCTATGAAAACAGTTTTAGTTTCCCATAAAACTAAACTTTCTGATCAAGCAACTGCCTCATTTGTTAACCTATTTGCAACCAGCTTCTAGAAGTATTTTAATCTTTTGAAGTATCAGAAATGCTTATAGCAATCTGTGAATGGACTTACAATTTTATTGACTGTAAAGTGATCAACTGTTAGCAGGAAAAATAGAGAAAATAGCAAAAAGAACCAAGGTTAGAAATAAAGTTAAGAGATTGGCAAGAAGAGGTTGGGTAGAGAAGGGGAATATGACAGAGTGGACTGCTTCAAAATGACCAGCTATTATCTCTATCCTACCTTTCTCCCAAGCTGATTTTCTGAACCTTTTTTGCTTTCATAGCTGATACTTTTAGGGCCTCTGAAAGCACACCTTTCAGCCCTATTTCCAATCAGACTGCTCTGTGGAAAGGATCTGATGAATTTATTGATGGTGGACAGAGTACTGGACCAGGAGGCAGGAAGATCTTAATTCAAATCCAGCCTCAGACACTTACTTGCTGTGTAATCTTGGAAAAGTAACTGAAGCTCTCTCTGCCTAAGTGGGAGAAATAGTAGTATCTATATCCCAGGTATATTATAATGATGAAACAAAATACTTGTAAAATGCATTGCAAATCTTAAGAATGCTATCTGTTAAATACCTGAAAAGACCTAGAATTATTCTTCCCAGAGATATTTGCATTTTAACTCACAGGCAACACTGTAATACAAAGGAATTCTGCTATAAGAGTAGAATTAAAGACAATTAGTGAGGAGTGGTAATGATAACTTTTTCTTTTTTATGTAGGGCCTTCCTGGTGACCCTAAAATCATACCACATAGGTATCCACCTACTTGTTCTAAGCATATAGCTACAAATTATTGAATGTTTAAGTAAAGAAATTGCAAGAATATTAATCAGTCTAAGAAGAAAAACCCGCTATTAGGTCTTTCTCCAGTGCCTCTTTCATGATCTCTTTTCATTAACTTAGGAAGAAAATAAGGTCTGTCCATATAGACAGACCACTGAGGGCATTTGTTTCTGGGTGACACATATTCCTTGTGTTTTAACTTAAATGTTCAAGATGATTCATTAATTCTTTTATGTCTTACATTTTGATTTGGACCCCTCCATAACTAAGTACAGTGCTTCTATACATAGTAAGTACTTAATGCTTCCTTCAATAATTTATATTACATAATGTACTATTCATGTTCCTAGGGTACCACTGAGAAACATCTAAGTAAATGATAATCATACAGGCTTTGATAAACTCTAAGGTTCCTCCTAGGTCTGAATCTGTAATGTCATCTTCTGCCCTACACATCTATTTCAGGCTTCTTTTTTCCAACTAAGCATCCCAAGTTATCTCTACCAATCCACACACTGTTTTACTACCTAGATTTGCAACTTCTCAACACTCTTCAGTTTATCAGTGTTCTTCCAGAAATAGTATAACATACCAGTCATGGTCTGACCAGGAGAGACAGGAAATTAGGCTATTTCTTCTTCATCCTGAATGTTCTGCTTCTCTTAATGAAGCATAATTAAAATTAAGAATTAGTATTGAAATAAAAACAGTAGGAATCTCTAAGTGGGGTAGACACAGACCATATCAAAGTCACTAAGAGATAATTAGCACTTTTCGTGCGAATGATTTTCTTGGCTCTGTTGTCAACATTTTTTTTTTCTTATTAAACAGATGTATCATGCTGTCTGTTTACAACTTTGGTGCTATCATCCCTTTGTCATTGAGACAGGTTGTCTAAATTGTTTTTCTATGCTTTTCTCTGATTTGGTTATGCCTTTTTTAACCGCTGTCCTTGCTTTACAATTTGAAAAGTAGCATCTTGGGTACAGTCAATGAGTCCTTTTTCTTTACCAGACTCTGGGTGGGGGATCAATTTTTTTTTTCATCTAGGTAAGGAACAGTTCTGATCTCATTGGCTTTCAAATGTCTCTCTGACCTAGACTGATGCATCTCAAAGATCATCTCATTTCTCAGTGATCTGGGTATGATTTGTTATTCAGGAAGGATCTAGTAAAGCAACTGGATCTTGACCAATTCTTAGGCAATGGGATTGTTCTATGTTCATTAGGCAAAATCTAGGTCCAGTAGTCAATCAATCAATCAAGTATATTAAATGGCTCCTGTGCGCCAGGCCTTGTGTTACCCGCTGAGGATATAAATACAAAGAACGAAATGAACCCTATTCATAAGTAAGTAGCTTGCATTTGAACAAGGGAGAAAGCAAGTATAAATGTATACAGACGTATGTATGTGTGTGTGTGTGTCTGTATATATGTATATGTGTGTATATATATATATATATGCATATTTATATATACATATGCATATAAAAACAGACATATATGTGTGTGTATATATATATATATATATATACACACACACACATATATACTGGATAAAATAAAGTTAACATAAATTAGTGCAAAAGTAGTTAATTGAAAGGAAATTCAGGAGCAAGGGCACTTGAAGTTAGGAGAATCAGGAAAGATGTAATGGAGAAGATATTGATATAGGTTTTACATGTTGTCATGCAAAATGTATTACTATATGAGTCATGCAGTGAAAGAAAATACAGACCCACCTGCCAAAGAAGAAAAATGAGGATAGTAAAAGAAAAAAAAATAGATTTCTATCTGAATTCAGACTCTATCAGTTCTTTCTCTGGAGATGGAAAGCATTTTTCATCATAAATCCCTTGGAATTGTATCAGATCATTGTATTGCTGAGAATAGCTAAGTCATTCACAGTTAATCATGGTACAGTATTGCCGTTACTGTGTACAATGTTCTCCTGGGTCTGCTTATTTCATTTTGCATTACTTCATGTAAGGCTTTCCAGTTTCTTTTTTTTTTTTCTGAAAACATCATGCTCATCATTTCTTATAGTACAATAGTATTCCATAACAGCCATATGGTACAACTTTTTCAGCCAATCCCCCATTGATGGGCATCCCCTCAATTTCCAACTGTTTGCCACAACAAAAAGAGCTGCTATAAATATTTTGTACATATAGACCTCCTTTTTTTTTTTAATCTTTTTGGGATACAGATCTTGCAGAAGTATTGCCAGAAGGATATGCAAAGTTTTATAGCCCTTTCAGCATGGCTTCAATTGCTCTCCAGAATAGTTGAATTAGTTTACAACTTCAACAACAGCTCATTAGTGTCTCAAGTGTCTCTATATCCCCTCCAAAATTTGTCATTTTCCTTTTCTGTCATATTAGCCAATCTGATAGGTGTGGGATAGTACCACACAGTTTGTCAATTTTCATCTCTCTAATCAATAATTATTTGGAGCATTTTTTTTTTGCCTTTTTAGTAAGGCAATTGGGGGGTTAAGTGACTTGCCCAGGGTGATACAGCTAGTAAGTGCCAAGTGTCTGAGGCCAGATTTGAACTCAGGTCCTTCTGACTCTAAGTCCAGAGCTCTATCCACTGTACCACCTAGCTGCTCCCATATTTAGAGCATTTTTATATGACTATGGATATCTTTAATTACTTCATTTGAAAACTGCCTGTTCATATCCTTTGATCGTTTATGAATTGGGGAATGGTTCTAATTTTTATAAATTTGACTCAGTTCTCTAAATATTTGAGAAATGAGATCTTTATCAGAAAAAAAAAAACCCTTTCTTTTCATGCTTCCCTTTGGTTTTGTATTTGAAAGTTCAATTTTCTATTTGGGTCTGGTCTTTCCACCAGTAATGTGTAAAAGTGCTCTATTTCAATTAATATCCACTTTTTCCCCTCAAGGAGGAGGTGATTCTTGGTTGTAATCCTACTTCCTTTGCAATCCAGAATAGTATATTCCATGTTCTCAAATCCTTTCATGTAAAAGCTGCTAAGTCTTGTGTTATTCTGACTGTGGCTCCATGATATTTGAATTGTTTCTTTCTGGCTACTTGCAACATTTTCTATTTCACCTGGGTGTCCTGGAATTTGAGTATAATAATTCTGGGAGTTTTGGTGTTGGGATGTCTTTCTGGAGGTGAGCAGGGGATTCTTTCAATTTCTATTTTATCCACTGGTCAGAGCAGTTTTCCTTGGTGATTTCTGGAAATTTATCTAGGTTCTTTCTTTTTTTTAATCATGGTTTTCAGGTAGTCTAATTATTCTTAAATTCTCTCTCTTAGATCTGTTTTCCATGTCAGTTGCTTTTCCAATTACATATTTC
Organism: Phascolarctos cinereus; assembly: GCF_003287225.1. NCBI lineage: Eukaryota > Metazoa > Chordata > Mammalia > Diprotodontia > Phascolarctidae > Phascolarctos > Phascolarctos cinereus. Next base: position 100,484,575 of record NW_027555625.1, read on the forward strand.
ACATTTTCTTCTATTTTTATTCCTTTCCTTTGATTGTGTTTGATTCTTTCTTGATGTCCCATAAAGTCCTTAGCTGCCACTTGTTCAATTATAATTTTTAAGGAATTATTTTCTTCAGTGACCTTTTGTGCTTCCTTTCTATTTGGTTGATTCTAGTTTTTAAGGAGTTATTTTTCAGTAAATTTCGTGTATTTTTTTCCATGTGGTCAATTTTGCTTTTAAGGTATTCTTCTCTTCAGTGGATTTCTCTCTCTCTCTCTCTCTCTCTCTCTCTCTCTCTCTCTCTCTCTCTCTCTCTCTCTCTCTAACCATTTAGCCTATTTTCTTTTTGGGGTATGTTTTCTGAAGTATATTTTGTGCCTCCTTTACCAAGCTGTTGACTCTTTCTTCATGATTTTCCTGCATCATTTTCATTTATTTTCCCAATTTTTCCTTGACTTCTATTATTTAATTTTTAAAATAATTTTTGAGGTATTCAAGGAATTATTTTTGGGCTTGTGACCAGTTCACATTTTTTTTGAGGTTTTGAATGTAGCAGTTTTGACTTTATTGTCTCCTTCTGAGTTTGTGTTTTGTTCTTCCCTGTCACCATAGTAACTTTCTATGGTCAGGTCTTTTTTGTCATTTGCTCACTTTTCTCAGCCTATTTCTTGACATATAGCTTTATGTTAAAGTTGGGCTCTGCTCCTGGGGTAGAGGAGGTAGCGTCTCAAGCTTCAGCTTTTTTTTTGCAGCAGTTCTCAGAGCTAGTTCTGGGGGTCTGCAAGTTTTGTTTTGTTTTGTTTTGTTTTATTATTCTTTCAAGGTGTTATTATCTAAAGAGAAGTGTGGTTACTACTCTCCTGGACTGTGCTTATTATTGACCATAAGCCTTCTTTTCCATCCTAGAACTGTGACTTGAGTCTCCGCTGTCCTGTGGCTACAAATTCTGGTGTGCTAGAGCACCACCTCACCCTAGGACTGAGACCTAGGACTACAACTCAGATCTGAGTACGGACAATGTAATAGATTCCTGTAACCCATTAGGAGCAAAGGGAACCCTGTAATCTACTTTTCACCAGTTGTACAGCCCACTTACCTTCTGGGTTGTGCTCTCTGGAAGATGCTGCTGCATTGCTGATTTAGTCATTACCAAATCCTACTGCTGATTTAGTGGCATGGGGCCTATGCTGGTGTATCTTGATTGGATTGTATTCCACTCCCACTCAGATGGGACAGACCTTTGCTTCCAACTTTCTAAGTTTTCTTGGGCTACAAAATTTTTTCACCTGATAATTGTGTGGTTTCTGCTGCTCCAGATTCACTTTGAGGTGTTATTTAAAATTATTTGGACATAAATACAGAAGACCTCAGGTGAGTCCCTGCCTTTTTTCTACTGTCTTGGCTCTACCACCTCTCATTTTTTAGAACTAGGGATAATAAAAGAGTAGGGGATGACATTATGAGGTTTAAGATAAATGAAGGGAAAATGAAGAAGACCATATTAAATGGTTTCAATTTTCTAAGTAAAGAGGTGAGGTTTGGGGCAGCTAGGTGGCACAGTAGATAGATCACAGGCCCTAGAGTCAGGAGGACCTGACTTCAAATCTGGTCTCAGACCAGACACTTCACACTTACTAGCTGTGTGACCCTGGGCAAGTCACTTAACCCCAATTGCTTCACCCTCCTATCCCCCCCCCCAAAAAAAAAGAGGTGAGGTTTTCAGCCAAGGGAGAGAGATAAAAATGTGGCAGTTTTGAGGAGTGAAGTGAAGGTTTAGGATAGCTTTAGTGCATATCAAAACAGGAAATAAATTAGGAAGAAATAAAAAGATTACCTTGCTGCAGTGAGGTCCTAGTTGAAGTTGGATAGCATTAATTTGCTAATAAGCATAGTTGTGTGATCTCCCCAAGATGTTTTCGGCATCATGTGAATAGAAACAGAGAAAGTAGTTGGTGGGGATGATCCTGGCTGAGGACTGAAAAGTGGAAAGAAGTGATAAAACAAAAGGCAAAGGATTTAAGAATAAAGGGTGATGTTAAATTGTTTCACTATTGTACTAAAAGTAGAAATCAAACAAAGTGAGATCAGAGAAATGGCAATGGTCTGAAAAATACTGAAGGATAGAGGGATTGAAGTTCTTAATAACAACAACAATTGGTTTTGTAAGGAGAGATGAAATGATAAGTGGTTGTAGTCACATAGAGAAATATCAGGGTCTATTATCTAGCAAGATTTTGGGTAATAGTGAAATCAAGTTGTGATTTTCCCTATGTTGGCTAAGTTAGAGTTCATGAGTAGGTAACGGGATTTAAGGAATCTGAGGAACTTTGATGGAGCTTCAGTATAAGTGTTTAACTGCCCTAGCATAGAGTTGGGGAATAGGAAAATATGATGAGCCACAGGCTGGTCTCCTTAAGAAAGGACAAAGAATGACCTGTGTGCAATATAGAATAGCCATTATGATCTGGATGAAAGAAAAACAGTAATTAAATTAACTTCAAAGGGGGAGAGGTTGCTGAATGTTGGTAAAAAGGGAGCTGGAAGTAGTAATGGGAAGTAAACATTATTCTAATTAACCCTCTAGGACTCTGTGTGTGTGCATCTGTGTGACTCTGGGTGTGTGTGTGTGTGTGGGTGTGTGGGTGTGTGTGGGTGTGTGTGTAGGGGGATGAATGTGGATCAAGGGAAATGTGAGGAGGAGGTATGGAAGAAAAAGGTGTGTGGTAGAATACATAATTATAGACATAGTATGTCATCAGGAGTGAGGTCTTAGTGAGGGCTAGTAAATATAAGGAATATGAGAGAAAGATGGCCAGAATGAAGGGAAATTTCACTGTAGAAGAAGAATTTCAGAGGATATAATGGAAGGGGTTGACAGTATTGAGGTGGTACAAGCTGAAGTAGGCTTGAGTATGATGGGCATGAGAGAACAGGCAATATTTCAGGATAATTTGATTCTATAATTGTGGTAATTTTTTCTCCTACTAATCATGTACCCAGGTGGCTAAGGAAGGGTCTTTCCAGTTTCTCTTACCTCTCCATTTTATTCTTTTAGATGAAGATTAAAAAAGTGTGTGGGGGGGTAGTAAAGTGATTCCAATTGTTGTCTCTATGTTTTCAATCACATACAGAGTATATAGGTTGTGCAAGTTCTGAAGAGGTAGAGTTCACAAGGAATAATTACCTATAAGTCTCTTTTCAGGCTTGGTGACTTAGAAGACACCTGGAGGTGAACAAGCTAATATTGATTTTTCCCTTTCTATTAATAACTCTATCTCCTGAAAAAGGAACTTTTAAACCTAGGATTTTTTCTTCTGCATCCGAACATAAATGATTCATTCTACTGCATTATTTTAAGTCAAGGCAAATTCCTAGGCAAACATGGTGTTTGGTCCACTAGGACCCCTAAGACTCCAAATTTTCATACCAAGAATAGTAGGGGAAGTAAAAATGAGGAGAGGGTGGGGGCAAATCCAAGTCTGTGGGTGAAATTTAGTGTGGTCTGGATGAATTCTGTTCATGACTCCTCTTTGGGAGGGAAAAGAGTTGCCTCATCAGCCAGACACTTTGCTCTCCGCAGTGACACCTTGTGATTACATAGGGATGAGGAAAATGAGGAAAATTACTTAGGAATGAGGCAAATAGAGTTTAAGTATCTTGCCCAAGGTCATATACCTTGAAATTATCTGAAGCCAGATTTGAATTCAGGTCTTCATGACTCTAGAGCTATTATTCTCTATCAACTGTGACATCTAGCATGCTATGTTTGTGTCATTTTTGTTCACTTATATAGAGAGAAAAAGAAGAATAGAAGAGGACCTCAACCTAAGGCTGATAGGATGAAAATAATTGAAATCAAAGAGAAATACAGTACAGCTCAATTGCTATTTTTTTCTATTGTGTCTGCCAAAGAGAATGACCATTGCACTCCAAATGGCATCACAAAAATAGCTGAGTTCATGCCTAAAATAAGTAAAGAGATAATAGCAGAGCCTCTAGAAGCCCTCCAAGTCACAAGGGTCAAATTAACCATACCTTTGGGCACTGAAATGGTAGATCTAATTATTAAAGATTTTGAAAGATCATGTCAAATAGGAAAGGCACCACAAGATCTAAGAAAGGAAATGCTGTCCTGATCATCAAATTAGCAAAAGGAACAGAGTCAGCCCATTAATTGGTCACTGATTCTAATTTAACTCCTGGGGGGAAATCTAGAGTTAATCATTAAAGAGATGGTTGGTGAGCATCTGGAAAGTGCAGTGATGATTGCAAAGAGCCAGCAGGGCTTCATCAAGAAGTTATGCCAGATTTACCTGCTTCTTTTTTTGACAGCATTACTAAACTAATAGATGAGAAGATTTATGTAGAGATGGTACACCTTAGATCTTAGTAAAAGATTTGATGAAATTTCTCATGTCATTCCTGTGAAGAAGATGGAGAGATGTGAACTAGGTGATAATACAATTTTCTGGTTTCAGAAGGAGTTGGACATTCAGGCTCACAGAGTACTCATTCAAGATTCAATTTTAGTGTGGGAAAACATCTCTAAAAGAGTAACTCACGAAATACTTCTTAGTCCTGCACTGTGGGGACAAATTTATCAATGACTAGGATAAAGGCATAGAGGTATATTTGTTAAATTTGCAGGTGACACAAACCTTGGGTAAATAGATCACACAATTAGTGACTGTCAGGAGAAGAGAAGACTGATGAAGGTGCAAAGATGATATATGCCTTCTTTGAAGATCTGTTTTGTGAAGATCAGTTAGACTTGTATTTGACCCTAGAGGGTCAAGCCAGAAGCATTATGTTGAAGTTGCAAAGAGGAAAATTTAGACATGGTGTTAGGGTGGGTAACAACCTAACAATTAGAGATTCTCAAAAGTGGAATGGCCTGCCACACAATGTGTTGACATCTTGAAAATCTAAAAGCAAAGACTGGATAAAAATATGTTTGCAATGCTAAAGTGGAGATTAGACTAGATGGCAACAAAAGGTCCTTTCCACTCTTAAATTCTGTGATTCTGGTAACATGTTGTTATTGTTGAGTCGTTTCGATTATGTCTGATTCTTAGTGACCCCATTTTGGGTTTTCTTGGCAAGTGCACTAGAGTGGTTTGCTATTTTCTTCTCTACCTCATTTTATAGATGAGGAACTGGGGCAAACAGCATTAAATGATTTCCCCAGGATCACATAGATCCTAAGTGTCTAAGACCAAATTTGAACTCATAAAGATGAGTCTTTCTGATTCCAAGTCCAGTGCTCTATCCACTGTGCCAGGTAGCTGCCCTTCTGGTAGCATAGGTTCCTCATAGAGACCTTGGGTTACTGATGAAAAATAAACAAACAGGTCTGCTAGGGGGGAAAAAAAGTAATTATATTCTCTTATGATATGGGTAGCCCTGTGTATCTTTTTGTTTCTCTAGTGGATCACTCAGGCATTTTTAAAGTTATTTGTGTACTTTAAATTCATTCTTGTTGACATCCTAATTTTCCCCTTGCATGTTAATGATACTAACACAACAAACAGTGTCTTCTAAGAGATGCTCTTTTGTTAGGAAAACTTTTCAGAAAGAGCCAAGGTAATAGAAGGAACTCAGGAAGAGTAATGGTTAGTAATCCAGTGGAAGCCTGGTACTATGCAGCACGTGGCCAGTGACACACAGGGAATTATGGGTTTTTAAGGAAAAGGAGGGGGAAAGGTGAAATGGGGAAGATACATATATACATATGTACACATATACATGATGCATATATAAATATATGTAAAAATAAATAAATAAATAGCTTGTCAGAGAGACCTTGCTTTTTCTAGCAGTACTGCATGGTCAGAAAACAAATCAATGAAAATTTTAAAAAAGAAATACTACTTCTCTCTTACCTCTGCCCCAACACACACACACACACACACACACACACATACACACACACATACACACACACATATACATACACATCCATATACATGACAACAACGAATAGAACAATTTTTTTTCCTAAAATGGCTCCTTCATTAGTAAGCAAGCTCCTTAAGGGCAAAGGCAGCTACCGTCACATAGTTAAGCGACTGATGTTGTTGTTTGGTTGTTTATTTGTCCTTCATTTTTTGAAGATGACCAAAGGCAAGTTGTGAGGGTGATGTCCTGATATGTTTATGAATTGCATTTGTGAGCAGAACTGTGCAAAGTCATCAGCCTCACTCTCTCCTCCAGAAACATGGAAGTTCAGTGCCAGGACAAAAGTCAAGATGATTGACAATGTCCTGGTCCTAGTAAGTGTTGACTGACTGACATTTTAGAAAAAAGACAATGGAGCCAGTTTTCAAGGATCCAAGGCAAAATATGCCTTCTTCTGTCTCCTGCCTATTATTGCAAAAATATTCCCAAAAGAGATCTGCAGCCACCCCTTCCACCTCTTAGTGTTAGAACACAGATACTCAGGTTTTAACACTGAGCCTCTAGATTCAGGGAGGCTATAAGAGGCCCAGAATAAAATTGTGTCCTCCTCCAAGGCTTCACCGGTGTAGGTTGCCCCTGACTCCCTTGGAAACATTGAATTCAAGATGCAAATCAATATTAGACAACACAAATCTAGAATCAACTGTCCCAGAAACCCCTTCATTCTTTCCCCTTATTGCCCCTTTCAGGCATGGAATAGAAAACCCTTTAAGAATAGGAATGGGGACTGTTCACCTGAGCAAGCACTTATTTATTTATTTATGTAGATTATTTTTAATGTGAGGCAATTAGGGTTAAGTGACTTGCCCAGAGTCGCACAGCTAGTGAGTGTTATGTTCCTGAGGCTGGATTTGAACTCAGTTCCTCCTGACTCCAGGGCCTGTACTATATCCACTTCACCATCTGGTTTCCCCCTGAGAAAGTACTTATTGAATGAACCTTAAAAACACAGATATGGGAAACTGAGTACTTCTCCAGTGACCTGAAAAATAAATGCCAAATACTACCCTTTTGAACTTCAGTTTCTTAACTACTCATTACCCTGTTCTCTGTTATGACTAACATATCATTTAAGGAATACTTATCGAAATTAGAAGACATCTCCAACATGCCCTACTCTGAAATTTATAGTACAACGTATCATTCCAAAGGATATATTTTCTATTTAGGAGCCTGATTGATTGAACCAAATATTTTTCTTGCCATTGTTCATTTTTTTTGTCTCCAAAATAGCACCCAATAATTAAAGATAACTTTCTAATCTTTTAGAAATATATAGATAGACTCTGACATTTCTCAAACACCTCTGGATGGTTAGTCTTGATGAAAAATAAAGGATTTCTGTGTTGACATCACCTATTATTTATTGCAGGTAATTCTGGGGAGGTACAACCAAGAGAAAATGGGCCTTAAATAGCCTACTTGTTTATTCCTCTTCCCAGAATAAACAAGCCCACCAAAACTGGGGAGGCGTGCGAGTGGGAAGGGTGTTTAGGCAGGTTCAAATATTGGAAAAAATCTATTAAAATCATTCTATTTCTATTTGTATGATACACAAGGGAACCTTCCATGCACCAAGACATGTGCAAGCTAGTTTTTAACGTAAGTGTATTAACAAACCTGAAATGGGTTTTATGAAATCCCCTTACAGGATTTCTAGATGAACATCACACTCTGTACAGGTTGATAACTAGCTCAGTCCATTCATATGTCCTCTAAATTCCCTGGCAGAGCAACATCCACAGTGATACTCCAGGTTAGCGCCTACAAACAGGTGTCCAGGAGACCTTGAGAACAAAGCTATTTGCAATTTTTATAGATAATTTCTATTTCCTGAAAGCATACTTTTGCTTATGGGCAAATGCCTTACCAATTATCAAAATTATCTCACTTTCTATATCCTGTGGAGCCATATGTCCAACTCTTATGGGCAAGTTGGATCTGCAGAAGGGATATTACTATTTCTTCCTTTAGGACTCTGGCTGTAACCCTGAGGGATTATGGCTTCTAACACTGTGGCTTCTGAGCTTCCATCCAATAGCTATCTCTTATCAACTAGTTTATATCAATTAGCTTTTGGAAAAGGCATGTTTTTTGAGAAGAAATAGTAAGGACAGCAGATATAAAAACTTCCCTCCAACCAAAAGAACCTAATTAAATCATCTTGCCTTGGGCTATAGCTTCTTACCTGTGTCAAGGTCACAAATAAATATTCAATGGCTCTTGACAGTAGGCTTAGTTGTAACTCCTAGGGTCTGTAACATCACCAAGAACTATTAAACTGGTCTGTTAGACATATAACTTCAGCTCTCATCTCAAGCAGATGGCATATACAAATGTTCCGAACAGGTGAATGGCGTTAGGTCAGCTGTAATTACAAGTTAAAGTATCTATGTTCCTACTAAGGCTCTACAAAAAAAAAATAATAATAAATATATATATATTCTTAAGCAAAGAGTGACTTTTTCCCTTCAAATTGAAATTTTAATGGTTGGCAAGTTAACATGTATCACTTTCTTGGGTTAGTCACACTACTCCATATCACCATATTTAGAGGCAACTTAGAAACCAAGGATTTAGGTAGTATCAGCTGAGTCCAGTAGACAGCTTCCAGAATAAAGACTTGATTGGAATAATTTTTTCAACTTAAGAGTAGAGGTTGGAGCTAGCAGGAACTGGTTACAGAACACTAAGTAGATTATGGACAAATTGAAGTCTTAAACACTAGTTTGTGTAGTGAGGTTAACCAAAAGGAGAGGAACAGAAAGAAGAAAGACAACTAAGTCAACAAACTTAAGGGACAGATGTTAAAAAGAAAATTCTAGGTAGCTAAATGTCAAGTAGTGCTAGGTAGCAAGCTGAAGTGATGAGTTTAATGTGCCACACATGCAGAAAAGATTGGATCTCATAATGTTCCCTCTTTCTTGGTGTCTTTTAATGACAAAGGATGACATTTGATTAATCCATTGATTAAAGAACTTCTTTGGTCTCAACCCTTATGATGTTGTATCTATTCTAGTGCAACATAAATTCTTTAAGGATGGAGATTATCTCATTTAAAAAAATTGTAATCTCTATCCAATATCTAGTACAGTGTTTAACACAGAGATGGCACTTAATACATGCTTGTTGGTTGCTTGTTTTGTTGTCATTGTTGTTTTGCATTTTAATAGTGAATCTAAGCATTGCTATAGTGATAGAGACCGCATAAGGTGATATTCAGTACAAACACATTTGCAGAATTTAATTTCATGAGTCCAAGTATTCATCTACTTTTATAAAACTCCACTTAGATTCAGAAAAACCTGGACTTAACCCCTCTTTGACCAGTTATGGGATGAGTGAAACTAAGCAAGTCCCTGAACTTCCCTAAGCTTAATTACTCATCAATAAAAAAAAAAAAATTAGTACAAGATAATTGTAAAGATCAAATTCATCACTTAAAGTGTATTGTAGATCTAAACTGATATATAAATATAAACTGTTAAGCTGTTTCTACTCTTAATATAACTGTTATATGAGTTAATAGATAAAAAGTGATTTTCAAACTTAACAAGCTATATAAATTCTAATTATTATTTTTCTTATAATTATCATTATCATCAATTTTAAGGAGAATCTGAATAAAGCAAATCTTCCTACCCAACCCATCTTTTGATGAATATTCTTTTCTAGTCATTTTTTAATCTAATTATAACAGTGACTTGGCCAATGGAGCTCTATCTTCAAAATATGTGCAATATTCTCTACCTGGCACATCCTATGTGGAAGAGGTGAAGCATCCTGCTTCTCATAAGTCATGTGATTATGATGAAAAATCTCCACTCCCTGATTTGGAGCATCCCTAGACATTCTGCAACTCATTATGGTCTGTTAACATGTGGTGATGAGATAGACTGTTGATTGGTTTCTTAGCTAGAATGACGTAAATTAAAAATGTACCTTGCCTGGCTGCTGTTCAGGTGAGACATGATTTAAGGTTCTGGATGGAGAGAGGATGCAGGCCATCCTCACCCAGGTCAGGAATGTGATCCATAAATATGGACTTTATATTCTTTGCCTCACTGTGTTTCTTTATTTGTTTGTTTGCTTGGGTTTTTTTCCCCCTACTTGAGATAAATGAGTACTGGAGGTGGGAGCATTAGAAGTGCTAGAGCTAGTGTCTCTTCTGGGATTGGCTAGAAACATTGAGTCACCTATCTTACCCAGCCTAGGTTGAAGGCAACCTAGAGGGAGCATCAGTAATTCATTTGTTTGTCTATGTAAGATCAGGACATCAAATTGGTAGGGTAAATATTTTTAGGAGCCATATTAAGTTTGAGTCCACTGCTCTCATGGACCAAGATTGTATAGGAAAGAGTACAAGCCTGGGTGTTGGTGGGGGGAAGGAGTGTTTCTAACTGTGGTTCTTATTATATCTTCTCAACAAGTGCCCCTTTTTAATAAATCTAATTTAAATTAATTGGCTAAATGAAATATGGAAACTAATTATTAGCAACAAACATTGAGGAGAACATACTGGAGCTGGACCTTGCCCTGATTGCATTAGAAAAGAATCCTCCCACTCTCTCATATTACCACTAGAATCCTGAGTGGAAGATATAGCCTTGCTCCCTTATCTCACTCATCTATGAAAATGGGAGTGAAGATAAGAAAACTCAAAGCTATACAGGATACGTATATTCTATAGTCCTGCTCCTTAGATTGTCTGTGGATCAAATAGAATCATAACTGAGAAAGGATATGTGAAATTCAGAGTAAATAAAATTGGAAGCTGGAATGCCCCCAGTGTTTTACATCACTCTCCTTTTTTTTTTCTTTTTAACCAGATTATAGAGATGATTCATTTAGGCAACCTAAACTGAGTCTTTCATACGTAGAAATGGTATCAGAATCAGCATGAGAGATAACTTCCTTTCTTGGTTAATATAGATGATAGGGGAAATTTCAGATTTTTGGTACTCCTACCCTTAGATCAATATCAGACTGAAAGTCTTGTTAACTAGATAGCATCATCTAATCTAACTTTCTGTGTCTCAACTCCTCCTCTACAAAATACAGATAATAATCCCTGAACTGCCTACCTACTCACAGAGCTAAAGTAAGTTTCACATGAGATAATATAACCTTTTTCAGAAACCTAAGGCAGTATACAATTGTCAGGGATTATTTAGAGAATGTTAGCTTGGCAATCTACCCCTACTATATAATAACTTGGTATCTTTATTGTTTCTTATGGGGTTAAGTCTATTCAAGACAGATAATGAAAACACAAGTCCAGAATGGAGTTTTAAGAAATTTAGCTATAAATAGCCACAGATGGATGCCATATCTTACACAGAAACTATAAAAATAGAAGCTACAATGTGTTAGTGTCAAAAAGGAAGAAGTGTTAAGATATAATATAAGCCAATTTGAAAAGAAAACAGAGGGGGGGAAAGGGGGAGGAGAGAGGAAAGAGAAGAGAGGAGAGAGACACTCTCACAAAGGAAGCAAGGGAACAATCCAAAGCATTGGCTTCTGACTTGATTTCTGGTAGAGAAGATGAAAACCTCATAGTTCAGGGCCTCTAGCAAGGGTCAGAGGAAAAGATGGGGAGAGAAAGAAGGCCAAGGAGGCCACAGCTCTGACAGTCACAAGGTTTGATTTAACACCAGAGTTTATTTCAAGTCACAGGTTCTTTCATTCGGGCAAGTGCCCTCTAGCCTGAGAAAGAGCTTTACTGATTTTGTAAACAGGTTCTGTGTAAGCCAGAGGCTAGTTCCTGTTGGCTTTTTATCGGAGAGTTTATTTATTTTAAGAATTCTGTGGCAAGACCCATAGTCATTCTAAGAGCCCTGTTAAGGCCTAAATATAGTTATTTTTGACAAACTGAACTCTAGCTATTCTGTATTAATATATAGCTAAAACTGTTAGTCAACAGCCCATATTTGTGTACACCCTAAGGTGACAGAAATTATGGATAACAAATATGTTGTGCTTTATCCCCCCTGATATATGGTAAGAAATATAATACCACAGACAGTCTTATTTGATTTTTTTAAATATATTTACTCAAGACCTTACATTTCTCTGAACACATATGGTCTTTTTAATTAAAACAAAATATTTTCTTCATCCCATTCTGCTATCTACTAGCACACCAAGGGCCCAGATAGTGTTTTACCTTCTGCCCTATTGCTATAGACCATTTCTCAGAAGAAACACTCATTCCTTCAAGCCGAATACCATAGCCTTATTCTCCTTCTTTGGAAAAGGTAATACACTCAATTTTGGGTATGTGGAGATGACTGGATGGGCTGGTGAATCAATCCTTATCTCATTCACATAATCCCAGCCCTCCTCAGATGCTTAGTCCAAGCTTCATCCAATCCATCCATCCACCAGGAAAATAAAGGCCAGCTAGCGTGGACATTGATTATCTCCCCTGCCAAGGAGTGTGTACTGTCTTCTTCTCCCCTTACCAAAGACACCTTTTCTTTTAATGTCCAGGGAATGATAATAAAGTCATTACTGTTACTACTGGAATATATTGCAAGTTAATATTACTGTTATTGCTGTTACTACTGGAAAGTAGAATGGATCTACTACCCTATAATTCCACACACAATCTTTATGATTGTATAAGCGTTTGACACTTAATACCTGTTGATTGGTTTTCTGAATGAAGATCTATATATAAAACTAGAAGGAATATATAAAAAAAGTATGAAATCAGGTCATGTTATTGGCAAGATAATGGGGTTGTATTCAAAATAACTATTTCACATAACTATTTCAAATGACATAATGATATATACATAAAATGTATAGAAATTAAAGAGAAATCAAAGAGTTAATAAAGAAATATCATATAAGGTAGAAGCCTTATGGAATAATGCCAGAGCTCTGTATCATACCAGCTGAAGAGAGCATAGTACCACCCAACCAAGCCAGTGCCTTCCTAAAAATCATTGCACTACACCAAATCATTTAATAAAAACCATGGGGCTTATGGGAATATGGAATTAGGCTCACTACTTAAATACATTGTCAGCCACACATATAAGATAGGGGAAAAGATAGGAACCTCATAAAAATAGCATATTTTTTTCTTTTCCAGACCAGGCCCCATGGGAAGCGGAGTGCTATAGGAAAAGAAGGTAGGCAATGAGACTAGAACATAAGGATTAGGAGTTCGGGGCTGCATATGTCCCATATGTCATATTAAAGCTGAACTAAATTAAATGTTCTTGTTATGGAATTAGAGTAAATTTCTGTGCCAAGGAATTGGCTCTACTAGTTGATTTTTAAGGGAAAAAAATACTAGTGGGTGCTTGTGAGCTAATGTTTAGGTGGACAGCCACCTCAGGGATATACCTAGAACTATGGAAGTAGCAAAAGTCATCTCTATGGCAAACTAGTGTGTTAGTGGTAATAAGAGTTGGACAAGTGAGTTTCAAAGAAAGAGTTACCCATACTTATCACCTTTTAGCAGGGAGGCATTTTGCTACAGGTACAAAGTTAGGCATACATTTTACCCAAATACATATATACACATATATAAATAAAAGGTTAAGAAAAATTATGAGAGAAACTAGAATTCTTCAAGTATAATTAATAAAGGAGCAAAACAAATTTTTATTAGACAGTGACATGAAAGGCTATAGAATAGCCCTTTTCTCCCAAATAAATTCCAGTCAATATCTAAAATTTATCCCAGAAAGACAAATGGCAAAGGAAATACTTTTTTTTTAAATGCTGACTAGAAATAAGTTATCTCATCTAGTGCATAATTGCTCAAAAATACCACCAGAGACTGATAGAAAGATCATGATTGGGAAAACAAAGTGAACACAATAAATTTGGAAGCTAATGAAGAGGGAATGAGGAACAACTAGGGATACCAGCATGATTCCCCACAAATGTTCCAGAAGTCAATGAGTTCTCTGAATAAAAAGGGATCAACACACCTTAGTTCAGTCAGTCAACTAGCATTTATTACTACCTACTATGTTCCAGGCACTGTGCTATGCACTGGGGAAACAATACAAGGCAATCAATCAATCAATCAATCAATCAATCAAATAAACCATAAGCAAAACCATCCTTGCTATTAAGGAATTCACAGTCTTATAAGATAGTAAATATGTCAAAAAAATTTTTTTAAAAAGAACTATGGACAAACAAGATATATGCAAGTTAAATTGGGGGTTAGTCTCAGAGGAAGGTTACATTAAGATTATGAGGGATGGGGAAATGCCTCTTATAAAATGTGGGGCTTTAGTTAAAAGAATGCCAGACCTGGAGTTGGGAAGAATCATCTTCTGGAGTTCAAATCTTGCCTCACACACATAACACTTACTAGCTGTGTGACTCTGGGCAAGTCACTTAACCCCAATTGCCTCGCAAAAAAAAAAAAATTAGTATAAAAGGAGAAGAAGGCTCAGGATGAATCTTTAGCAAACTCTCATGGTTAGCAGGTGGGACATGGGTTAAGATATAGAAAAGAGACAAATAATGAGTGGTCAGATAAGTTGAAGAACTAGGAAAGAAGAGTGTTATGAAAACAGAGAGAAAAGAGTGTTAAGGAGAAGAGGGCATCCTAACTAAACTATGGACCATTGAAATAATTTTGTAATCAATCTTCCTGTCTCCAGTCTTTCCCAAATTCATTCAATCATTCACAGAGATGTCCAAGGAAATTTTCCTGAAGCAAGTCATGACACTCATCTATTCAATAAATTCAGTGGCTCCCTATTAACTTAAGAATGAAATACAATTTTGTCTTTATCCTGTTTAAAATTTTCAATTTTTTAAAATACATATATATATATATATATGTGTGCGTGTGTGTGTGTGTATACATATATATATATATACACGTGCATACAATTTAGTACAGAAATAAAGAAGTATTATTTATAAATAGGTAAGTATACAGATATTGTTGCATGCTCAAAATATTTTTTTTTTCTGATTGCCTTGTGATTTTAAAAGTTGGGAGACTTGTAACAGGCACAGAAAAATTTTTAAAAATAAATGGGAAAGGGAAGGATATTAAATATAGCTTTTATAGTAATGAATCAAAGGAAATAACAATTTATACAGTGAATATTATCAAAAGAAGCTTATGAAAATAGAGACATAATAATAAAATCTCAAACAACGAATAGTTCGAAGAGTAAATCATAGAAAATAAAGAAAACTAAGGGAAAGAGAATGATAAAAAATAAAAATGTAACATTTGGGGGAAAAAAACTAAAACAATTCTCTGACTAAAAGAAAGGTTAAATCATATATTAATAATATGTAACAAGTGAATTAGTTATCTATAGATATAATTTTAAAACCTAGGAAATAAAATAACAAACACAAAACAAGCACAGAAGGAAATCTTGAAAATTTTATAATAAATAAGACAGCAAAATTATGAAACATAATAAGCAAAAACTACAAGACAGTTCTTTAAAAAAACTAATAAAATGTAAAACTTTTAGCTAAGTTGATAGAAAAAAGATGAGAGAAGAAAATTGATGTCCTATTTTTTTACTGAAGAAGGTAAAATTACAGGAAAAAAGAAATGGAGAATTATCATTACTTATAGAAAATGATCATCATTCTCCTCATCTTCATCAATTTGTTTTCATCTGAGCCTTCCATGGGGAGTTTGTGGTAAGAAACTTCCTCTACTGATGTAAATCATCCCATTCTCTGAAGATAAGAATCTTAGATAGTTGCCTCAGGCAATGAGAGGCTAATTGACTTGCCTAGGGTAACAAGTAAATATCAGAAACTTGTCTGGAGCCAAGTTTTTCCTTACTTCAAGGTTTGTTCTCTTATCTACTATGTTATGCTGCCTCTCTTTGCATAATCATATGCCACCAAAACTGAAAATTTAGAAGAAATATTGGATTATCTCTAAAAATTCAAAATACCAAAATATTTTTGTCCTTCATTCTTGAAGAGGACCATGACATCAGGTAGGTGATGACATGACATGCAAATGAATTGGATTTAAGTGAGGGAGGGCTGAGCAAAGGCTCACTTTTACCTCTGAAGCCATCTGAGTCCAGTGGCCAGATATAGATCAGGACAACTGGAGATGGGCCAGGATGCAGTGGGAGACTTTGGCCTTTTCAAGCTAAGGTCTGTAAAAGGCTTCAGTTTGACAGGCCCATTCAGTAATTAAGGCTTAATAAAAATGAGATGAAGAATGGCCTCTTAAAAAAAGGGGGGGGGGAGTTGGCAGCTAGTGTATCAGTTTGATGGGGGATATGATTCACACTGGCCTCCTTAAAGGAAAAGACTGTTTTTTTGGGACCTGAACCCCAAAGCCCCTGGCAATCACCTGAGGCACCCCTCCCATCCCAGTCAATAATCCTCTTAACTGCCCTTTCATTATGGCCCTCATTGTCTCATCCTGGCCCACACCAGGCTACTTGTCACTCCTTAATCCCATCCAGATCTTCCCACAGTCTTCTTTCAGTCCAAGTAGAGACTTAAGTGGTCAAATTATTTTGAGGCAGACCCCTGCCCTATGCCCTTGCAATTTAGGGTTCCTAGCACTCCTAGACCAGAAGTTCACAGAGAAGCAGTCAGTATGGCAATCCTCAAGTCTAGACAATGGACATTTCATCTCCTCACCTTTTGGAGACCTATTATTCACTTATTTGTGTATTCTGTATAAACTAGAAAATAAAAAAAAAACTTGTGAATAAAATTGAAATAAAAAAAGACTCCTCTTTCTGAGTTCAAATCTGGCCTCAAACACCCACTAGCTCTATGACCCTAGACAAGTCACTTAACCCTCTTTGCCTCAGTTTCCTTATCTATAAAATGAACTGAAGAAGGAAATGGCAAACCACTCCCGTATCTTTATTAAAAATAACCCACAAATGGTGATGGGGTATGGGCCCAGACTGAGACCTTTGTCCATTACCTCCATTTGGGTCCCATTTCTTAAATGGGAGAATGATGAGATACAAGCTTTGGAAACTCCCTCCTTGAACTCTCCTTGAATTCTCCCATTTGATCAAGGAAGTATCTATTATTCACCTGAGGCTATAATCCACTCAACTGGCTTTTCAATGAGTTTATGCCCAATCTCCCAATTCCCCTTAACCTAGCCTAGCCCTCTAGTGTCTGTCACCTCAGGAAGGCCCCTGGCTACTTCCCACCCTTGATCCTATCTAGACCCCATTCTAACTCCCAGTCCCTCCCATCAAGATTCAAACTAGACCCCTTCTCCCAGATCCCTGTTCCAGTCACCCCAAACTACTTGACCACTCCTAGATCCCTCTCACAGTCTTTCTGTATATAAGATCCATCTTGTCTCCATTGAGATGCTCAGATTCTTAAAATCTAGCCAATGGCTGAGATTTTCTCCTCTTGTAACTTTTAGCCAACTTCTGCTCCACAGAATAAATCTCTGTTCTAATGCACATTACATGCGTTCATATATGTGAAGACAGATAACCTCCTCCCCATTCCCCCTCTCCAAATCTTTTTATTTGGTAGGCTAAGTGTCTTTGGTTCCTTCAGCACATGGAACCTGCTTGTCAACATGCACATCACAAATGTTCAGATTCCTTAAGAGTTGGGGCCAATATGGTGAATCTTTAATAAACCTTGTCTTTGGCTACAAGAAGGCTTGGGTCAAATTCATTTCAGTAGGACCCAAGTGTCACTATTTTGGGGTCTCAGAACCCCTAAACCTCAACACATTTGGTTCCCTGAGACCAGGAAACCTGCCTAACCTCAAGTTCTTCTCCAATCAAAACTAGGAGATATGTAACCCTCCCCTCTTTGGTTGCTCTCCAAACACCTAGGAAGCCTTTCTTGGAGGTGCTTTTTGGGCCTGATGCTTAGGTTCCATTCAGGTCAGATGGTTACTAGGCTGTCTTGGGCACACCTTCCAAAGCACAGAGAACAATGATGGACTGCCTGTCTGGAAGGGTATGCTTAATTCTTTCAATTCTCTCAATTCTCTTGGCCCTAGGGAATTGGGAAAACTTTAGGTACTTTTTTTGTTTTTATTTTATTTTTGTTCCTTTGTTTCCAAAGGCTTACTCCTAGATCTTCCTTTACAGAGGGAGTGACTTCCATCCCCCATGCCTGTAATGGGTCAATCCTTTTCAATTCCCAGAAATTCACCTTTGGTTGGTCTTACAAAATTGGGGGGGAAATTTAATTTCTCTAAAGAACTTAAAAAGAAAAGCCTTATTTTTTTTGGAGGGTGAGGCAATTAGGGTTAAGTGACTTGCCTAGGGTCACACAACTAGCAAGGATCATGTATCTGAGGCTAGATTTGAACTCAGATCCTCCTGATTCCAAGGCCAGTGCTCTATCCACTGTGCCACCTAGCTGCCCCAGGCTTGTATTCTTTTATAATACTGTTTGGCCTCAGTACCACCTGGAGGACCACAAAGCATGGCCCATATTTTGGACTTTACAGTACAATACTCTCTTATGGTTAGATTTATACTGTCAATAAGAAGGAAAATGGGTAGACATTTCCTATGTAATGGCTGTAGTCAAGCTCTCTCCAGATCCTGTTCTCAGAAAAGATTGTAAATTGCTTTGGCCAATTGTATCCTTTATGGAGTTGTTTTCTTCATTGAATTTTTATATCTCCTTTTTCCACTTGGCCAATTCTACTTTTTAAGCAGTTTTCCAAACTGTTGAATCTTCTTTCATAATTTTCTTGCATCATTCTCATTTCTATTCCCATTTTTTTCTTCTTTGTATTTTTATATCATTTTTAAGCTCCTTTTTGAGCTCTTTTATGAGTTCTTTCTGAGGCTGAAACAACTTCCCATTCTTCTTTATGGTTTTTCCCATAGGTATTTTGACATTATTGCCCTCTTCTGTGTTTGTGTCTTAGTCTTCCTGGTCACCATAATAACTGTCTATAGTCCGATACTTTTTTGGTGTTTCTTGCTTTTTTTCTTTTTTTGCCTTTTCCCTTTCTTTTAAGTTTGAGCTCTTCATGGTGGCAGAAGGGGTATGGTCTTGGTTTTTTTTTTTGGTTTTTGGGGTTTTTTTGCCAGTTGCTGTAGGTCCTGGCTGTTTACCTAGTGCTCAACTGGAGTCAGAATGGTGGTGTCTGATATGTGCTGAAGCCTGGTGCGATGTTTCTACATTTCCTTGGAGCTGCACTAAAGCACATGGGGGTCTAGCCATCTTTCTGGTCATGATGGAAGATGTCTGTTTGCCCCCCAATTACACTGAAGCATATGGTAATTCTTGCAGCGATGTCTGCTAGTTCCCCATCTATATGAAAGCAGGTAGAGGGTCCTAGTGTTGGCATTACCCTCCTTCATCACACTGGGGCTCAGGATCTCATGCTGGTTTGCTGGGATGCTTCCTGTCCTGGAATGTGTTCCCTTTTTACATGAGTGAGATAGACCTTTCTTGCTGTTGCTCCAAGTTTCTTGCACTAAAACATTGTTTCACTCCATCTTTTTGCTGGTTCTGCTCTTCCAGGATTTATTTGGGAGCACTATTTTGTGGTTATTTGGAGATGAATATGGGAGAGTTACAATTATCCTATCTCCTTCAGTCACCCCAAACTATTTGGCCACTCTTAGATCCATCTCACAGTCTTTCTGTATCTAAAAATCCATCTTGTCTCCATTAAGGTTCTCAGATTCTTAAAATCTAGCCAATGGCTAAGATTCTCTCTAGCCCGATTATCAATATGAGTGTTACAAATGTTCAGACTCCTTAAGACTGTGGCCAATATAGCAAATCTTTAATAAATCTTGTCTTTGGCTGAAAGAAGGCTTGGGTCAAATTCATTCAGGCAGGAACCAGGTGTTACAATTTCAGGGTCCCAGCAACCCAAAACCTCAACAATGGCATCACAAAGAGTTGGACATGACTGAAAAATGACTGAATGCCAACTGTCAATACCTACAGCAATGTGTTATATATTTAGGGTAGGGAAGTTGTTGAGGGCCAACTCTGACAAGTCAGAGGATTCAGGCCAGTCCAGGATCTCCCTATTTATTTCCTCTATCTGATGGCTGCATAAGGCAGGAATGAGGGCTTTCCAACTCCCCTGTTCTGTTTCTCTTGAGAACAGAAGGATCTCGAAGATTGCAGGGAGGTGAGGAAATGGCTCATGGGGGACTACCCTGGGTACTGTTCCATGAGAAAAATAATTATTGATACTTTGCTTTTGCTACTCTGGGTGCTGTTCCCATGAGTAAAGATATAAAAAAACTAACCCTCAGATTAATAAACAGTCTGTCCTCTACATCTCCCACCTGACCTGCATGTCTTTTTCTCTTCATACTAGACCAGAATACAAACACAGCCGTGGACGCACGAGCTAGCGGCAGGAAGTGAGTTTAGGGAGTACAGTATGGTGCTGGCCCTATGATTTCCTTGGTATGAGGTGTGACAAATGATTTTTAATAATCGTTATCTTGGAGATTCATAGCTTTCCCCGGGCTCTTCTTCAAAAGTTCAATTTCTTCTTCAGAAGGACATTACAGATAACGAGATAGATTGCATTGTCTCCTCATCCTGGTCCACCTCCAACCCAAGCTTGGAAATAACTTAATCTTAGGTAGGGAGGCCTATTGTGATCTCCTCAGGCTTAGTGGAGATATATTCTTACCAAGGTTTTTCTCCTTTTCTACTTCCTTATCCAGAAACCAACCAGTGTGGGAAATCTTTCTCAAGGCTTACCCAGGCTAAGATGGGTGTATCCTTGCTCATTGTGTTTACTCAAACAGGTCTGAGAAAATGTTGATTCTCCAGATTGTCAAGACAAGTGATATGGAAATTGATGTCTGTTTGACCAAGATGTAGGTGAAGTACCCCAAGACCTTCATTTCAATATGGTCCACCTTCCAGTATGTTAACCAATCAGAGTTGACTGGAGCCCCTTGGGAATAGCTACTCCTTAAAGGACATATATACATCATGAACATCATCCATTGCCAAGTCTTATCCAGCCTATCTCTACAACATGTCTAATATTTGTCATCTCTCCACTTACACAGCTTCTATACAACTTTAGGGCATCATCTTATCTTGCGCAGAATGTTGTAATACTCTCATTTTTTTAAATTTCCCTTCTCCTCTCTCCTCCATAATCATCCTGCATACAGCTGCCAAATTAATATTTCTAAATCACTGATCTGATCATGTCATTCTCCTAATCAAAAAATCCTCCATATTTCACTACTGCATCTTCAAACTCTTCAGCCTGACAATTACTGTGTGAACAAATTACTCAGAATAAATTATAACTTTGAGATGGTTTCATTTAGTGACAGCTAAGGTTATGTGTCTGCTTCTACTGACACTGTTGCCTCAGCAGTCTAATAGTGACCACATAAAAATGACTTGAGCTGGTTTCCTCATATTTAGTTAATTCTCTAAAATTTAAGTGCTAGATTTCATGACACATGTTTCATTGCTTGTTTGGTTAATTTGACAATTTTTAAAATTAATAT
Source organism: Phascolarctos cinereus (assembly GCF_003287225.1). Taxonomy (NCBI): domain Eukaryota; kingdom Metazoa; phylum Chordata; class Mammalia; order Diprotodontia; family Phascolarctidae; genus Phascolarctos; species Phascolarctos cinereus. The sequence continues at coordinate 100,505,967 of NW_027555625.1, forward strand.
TACTTCAAGAAAATATGAAAAGTTGTAGCTCTTAAAAAATGCCCTTTGATGACTGTTGGCAATGATGGAATGGATGTTGAGGTAGGGAAATCAGGCATTTAGAGGCTCATTCAAAACTACAATTAATGCAGATCAGTCACACCAAAGCCCAAAGGAATATACGAAGGAAAATGAAAAATACTATGCAAAATTGGCAAACTGTTACAAAAAAAAAGTATAATTTATCCTCTGAAAATAAGCAAAGACATTCAGAGGAAATTGGCAGTGGTTAAATTATTACTGATTCCCCTAAAATGTGTTGTAGATTTCTTGAATTTGGAAGAACATTGAGTTTTTTTTAAAGTAGCAGATAACCATTGCTATGTAGAAATAAATTATATATATATGAATATATAGATATATGTCATGGGAGAGCCAATAAAATGACTACAGTACTAATTATTGGGATATACATACACACATATGCACTTGTGTATACATTTCTGGTGAAACTAGTTTTTTTTTTTAAATTCATGTCTATATCAAAGCCATTGTTAGAAACATGCAAATAAGAGTATGCGATCTAAGCGTATTTATCAAACTATACAAAGTCTCCTTCCACAAATAAAAGACCTTTGAGAATTTTTTTAAATTCTAGTGGACTTGGATTTCTGATACATATTATAGAAATGTTGAAGTCTAAAACATATTTTGCTATTGCAACAAGCATTTTTTTTTGAAATTATAGAACTTCTGAAATGGAAATGGAATACTCCAACATAATTTTATGTTTTATTACACATCAAGAATGGTTAAGGAATTTATCAAAGAAATGGAGATAAACTCTTTTGTTTTAACCCATTGAAAACAAAATCAAGTCTCTTCTTGGAAAAATGGACTGTTAGTCAAAGGTGCACACAATATCCAATGTGGTATAGGATTTCATCATGAAGAATTGAGGAATATGTCAAAATCTTGTGAAATCAAAGTCACCTTGCATAGAACAAGCTATTGCAGCAAAAGTCTATATAACTAAATTATTGAAGAGATTTTTAAAAGGTGTATCATTTAGTCAATTTCATTTTTTCTTCTTTAATTTGATCACCAGTAGAGCACTGTGTTATGTACACTTCAGAATTCTAAAGATATACATTTTGTGACTGTACAGGCTCCTTAACAAAAAAAAAAAAAAGGTCACAATCAACATCTCTGTATCAGATTATCTTTTCACTTGGTTATAACCAAACATTTCATTAACTTGAAGTCAATATAGTGATGAGCATTTCCAAATGTAGCTGGGATGATCCTTTGACAAGTGACTCATACAGTATTATATAATGGCAATATTCATTATTATTTTTTGCTTGATTGAATGTCCCAGAGCTTCGTCTTGGTCAGCAGAGTATATAAGAACCTATTGTCCCTTCTATGTCACTACATAACATTAGATTAGTTCTTTAGCAGAAGCTTTGTACCTGGTAGATTTTTAATAAGTGTTAATAGAATGAATGAATGAGGAAAAATTCTCAAGATTCTTCTACAACAGTTATAGGCTTATAGGAGTTGGAGCTACAAGTAAAGACAATATACAGTATAAAAAGGAATGGGAATCTAGGATCAAAAGTTCAGGGTTGAAATCTAGCCTCTATTAATTAATAATTGAGAGTCTGGATGCCTGTCCAGGCCTCACGTCCCGCCTCTGTAAATTAAGGACTACATAGTTGCCAAGTTCCATTTCCTCATTTTTGCATGTAACTAAATGAAGACACAGAGAAAAAGGAATTGATTCCATTGGATGATTTAATGGCACCCTAGGACATCTCTTGTTATTTTAAGGGGTGTCAGGAAATTATCAATCTAAACATTTTAAGGCATAGGCCAGCATCAAAGAGATTATATAATAAAACTGAGTACAATTTAAACTCTGAAAAGACCAATAATTTTTGCTGTATAGATATTTTCTTCCAGTAGTTTAGGGCTATTCATTAAAGATTTGTTTAATTATTCTACATTTTGAAAGACTATCTATCAGGCAGAAGGTGGAAAGTGTAAGGCACTCCAGAAAGCGCAGACTAATGAATGCTCATCTTTTCCTTAAAAGTGACAGGAGAAGGCAGAGTTGGGGAAGAGAATAGACTGAAAATCTCCAAGGAATGTACTAATTACTAAGCTGAGGTATATTTTCAATGCCTAGACATAACTGCATGAGAAGATCCCCAAGGAATATTAAAGAAACATCAGACTAACTATTTGAATTTCTGTCAAAACCTATCTAATATATCAAATGAATATACAGTAAATAAAAACCCACAATTGGTTATCTATGTCTCCCCAGGAAAATCAAATATAGCTCTGTACCCCAAAAGGATGTTTTTTTTATCTCCTAAGTTGGATAATGCCTCATCTCTCTGTGCTTATGGAATCAACTTACTAGAATCAGTTTAGCACCTCTACAAATTTACCACTCAAGAATCTCAAATGCCTGAGATAAAACAATTTACCAAATGGGAATGTTCTCCTATTTCTGTTGATAGTGTTACCACCCTTCCTTTCAATTGGTAGAGAAAACTAAGAGTTAAGTTTGATATTTCCCTTTCCTCTCCTCTCTCATCTAATGAACCAGCAAATCCTCCTGATTTTAACTCCACGTTCTTTCTCTCATCACTCTACTTGCAGCCATGTACACATGTAGTGCAGTATATAAAGCTTTGGATGTGAGTTCAAATCTAGCTTCATACATTGTATGTCCATGGTCAAGTCATTTAACCTCTCTGCTTCAGGTTCCTCACCTGTAAAATGCGGACAATAATAGCAGATACCTACAATGGTTGTTTGTGAGTATCAAATGAGATGTTTCATTTTTACTTTTCAACATTCCCTTTCACAAGATTTTGAGTTCCAAATTTTTTCCTTTTTCCCCTCCCCAAGATAGCCTGCAATCTTATATTGGGTATATATGTACAATAATATTAAATATAAACCCACATAAGTCATGTTGCAAAAAGAAGAACCAGAACAAAAGTGAAAAAAAAACACAAGAAAGAGAAAAAGAGAGAGAAAATAGTGTGCTTCTATCTGCATTCAGACTCCATAGTTCTTTCTCTGGATGTGGATAGTATTTTCCATCATGAGTGTTTTGGAATTGGCTTAGATCATTGTACTGCTGAGAAGAACTAAGTCTATCAAAGCTGATCTTCACACAATGTTGCTGTTACTGTGTAGAGTGTTCTCTTAGTTCTGCTCACTTCACTCAGCATTGGTTCAAGTAAGTTTTTCCAGGTTTTTTCTGAAATCTCCCTGCTCATCATTTCTTATAGCACAATAGTATTCAATTACGTTCATATACCACAACTTGTTTAGCCATTCCCCAATTGATGGATATCCCCTCAACTTCCAATCTTTGCCACCACAAAAAGGGCTGCTATAAACATAAAATGAGATGTTTTAAAACACTTTATAAAACTTAAAAGGGCAGCCAGGTGGTGCAGCGGACATAATGCTGGGCTTGGAGTCAGGAAGACTCATCTTCCTCAGTTCAAATCAGATATTTACTCTCCAAGTGACTTTGGACAAATCATTTGACCTTATTTACCTCAGTTTCCTCATCTGTAAAATGTGCTGGAGAGGGAAATGACAAACCACTCTAGGAACTGTTGTACACAACTGAACAAGAAGTGTTATTCTATGTCAGTCTTCTATAACCACTTGTATCTTCTCCAATCTGTCCCATGCACTTATTGGCTGATCAGGCTGATTATGTAGAATTGTGACCAAAGCACTCCAGTCCTCAAAATCCTTCAGTCTTACTCACAGAAGTTACTTACAGAAGTAATGACTCTGTAGTATGACATTCAAGGCTCTTTATCATGGTTCTAATTTATTTTTCAGGATTTCTGTTCATTGATAAAATCATCATATGATCATAGATTTCTATCTGGAAGTCATCAAGCTCTGTATTTCATTTTAAATATGATGAAAATGTAGTCTAAAGAAGGAACCCAAGATGACACAATTAATAAAATGGTAGATGAGGAATTTTAATGCAGATACTTTGATATTATATTCAGAATTCTTTATATTTTAACGTGAATTCCTCTCATGTAATATATTTGTAGAAAAACTAGACTAATCGATTTCCTCAAAGAATATCCCATGGTTTTATACCTTATGGTGCTTGTTTATGCTGTTCCATTTATCTGGACTATTTTATCCGCTACCACTTCATTTTCCAACTTTGCCTATTAATATCTTGTTGATCTTTAAACCTCCAATTCCACTATCATTTTCTTCAAGATGTCTTCCTTACCTCACTCAATTAGAAGTGGTCTCTTCCTCTAGAGATTTATTATATCATCCCATTTTTACTACACATTATAACTAGCTATGTGTGTCTTATTGGCCTTACTAAGTTGTCATCCCTGGGGATCAAGAAATGCATTTTATTAATTTTTATTTTCCTTCTAAGCAAGCAGAAAGAAACAATTCAAGCATTGTGGAAACACAATCAGGATAACACAAGATTTAGCACCTTCTACATTAAGGGACAGCAGGACTTAGAATATAATATTCCAGAGGGCAAAGGAGATAGGATTACAGCCAAGTATCACCTACCCAGCAAAACTGAGTATAATCCTTCAGGGGAAAAAATGGTCATTCAGTGAAATAGAGGACTTTCAAGTATTCTTGATGAAAAGACCAGAACTGAATACAAAATTTGACTTTCAAATACAAGACTCAAGAGAAACATGAAGAGGTAAACAGGAAAGAAAAATCATCAAGGACTTATTAAGGTTGAACTATTTACATTCCTGCATGGAAAGATGATATTTGTAACTCACGAGAACTTGTCAGTATTAGGGTAGTTGGAGGGGGAAAAAACCATATATATGTACATGTAGATAGAGGGCAAGTTGAAGATGAAGGGGTGATATCTGGAGAATAAAATTAAGAGGTGAAAGAGGATTATACTGGGAGAAGAAGAAAGGGAGAGGTAGAATGGGGTAAGTTATCTCACATAAAACTGACATGAAAAGGCTTTTACAGTGGAGGGGAAGTAGGGGAAGATGAGAAGGAATGAGTGAATCTTATTCTGATCAGATTTGGATTAAGGAGGGAATAACATACACACTCACTTGGGTACAGAAATCTATTTTACCCTACAGGAAAATAGGGGGGAAGGGGACAAGAGAGCAGGGAGATGATAGAGGGAAAGGCAGGTGGGGAAGAGGGTAATCAGAAGCAAACACTTCTAAGGAGAGACAGAGTCAAAAGAGATAGAATAAATGGAGGATAGGATAGGATTAAGGGAAATATACCTAGCTTTTCACAACATTACTACTATGGAAGTGTTTTGCATGACTACACATGTACAACCTGTATCAAGTTGTTTGCCTTCTCAATAAGAGTGGGTGGGGAGGGAGGAAGGGAGAAAATTTGGAATCCAAAGTTTTAAAAACAAATGTTGAAAATTGTTTTCACATGCCACTGGGAAATAAGATATACATGAAATGGGGTATAGAAATCTATCCTGCCCTACAAGAAAAATAGAAGGGGAAGGGGATTAGAGAAGCGGAGGAGGGAGATAGAAGGGAGGGCAGATTGTGGGGAAGGGGTATTCAGAATGCCTGCTGTCTTGGCATGGGGGAGGGACAAGATGAAGAGAAAATCTGGAGCTCAAAATCTTGTGGAAGTGAATGTTGAAAACTAAAAATAAATCAATTAATAAAAAAGCTGCACATAAAAAAAAGAAAAAAGAAAATTAGAAGGTTGAACTAGAATCTATCTTTCAGGTATTTTCCAACTCCAAATCTTGTGATCAGAGAACAGCAGTATACTTCAGAATTTTCTGGATTATTTGATATTATGATTTTCTCCTCTGTTTTTGAAGGTATATCAGTTATATTTTATGTAGTTCACATGTACCATTACCACAAAGTTCTCTGCTTAGTAAAGATGAGCTAAGTCTAGTTGTCTCATTGGCCTATATATAATCTATGAGAATATGGATTTTAATCACCTAGTAACAAAGAGGAAGTCCACTTGGCACATTATTTCATTATGAGGCATTTGTGGCATATTATCTTTTTGTAGGACCAATTCAAATATTATTCTCCTTCAAATATTGGACTACACTTTTAGGGAAAACTTTTTGCCTCATTAAATCATAATATGCAGGATTGTAAGAAAAAGGCACTTGCACCCTAGTACTAGACTCATTGAGTTTCGAGAAATGTTTAGTTATCACATGGATTCTACTGAATTTTAGGGCATTGAGGATTAACATCACAGGGAGTCTGGGTGGCACAGCAGCTAAAGCACTGGGTTTGGAATCTGAAAGACTCATCTTCATGAGTTAAAATCTGGCTTCAGATACTTAACTAGCTGTGTCAAAATGGGCAAGTCACTTAACCCTGTTTGCTTTGGTTCCACATATGTAATATGTGCTGGAGAAATACATGGCAAATAACTCTAATATCTTTGCCAAGAGAACCCCAAAATAGAATCACAGGGAGTCAGGCACAACTGAAACAACAGAACAACAACAATTAGTCAAAAGCTGATTTAAAGACATGGCATACACATAAGTTAACAATATGTTTTTTCTTGAGGATTTCTCCCAGTTTATACAATGATTTAATCTTCAAACATAAAGACACTGACACAAGTCTTTACAACAGAGAAAATTTTGGGGGCTTTTTTTTTTGTTTAGTATTTTTTTAGTTATTTACAAACTATGTCCAAGGGAGTGGTGATGTATCACTCTTCTCAGGAACTTGAAACCTTCCCATTAACATGGTTAAGAGGCATGATCATGAACCTTGACTTTATTTCTGACTGTGTGTCTCTGCTATATCTAGCTCTAGCACAATATTCAGAATCAATGACAAAGGATAAGAGAAAATAAAGAAGAAAAATCATAAAATGAGAATATTGATATCAATAATAATAAATAACTAGTATTCATACATAGCTTTCAAGTTTGCAAAATTCTTGATATGCATACCTCATTTAATTGACACAGCAGGTCTGCTACAGGTCTTAAAAACCCAATTTTATAGATTAATAGGTTAAGGATCAGATTACTTTAGCAATTTGCCTAAAGTCATAAAGTATCTTAGGTAGGATTTGATTTCAGTGACTCAAAATTCAGTACTCTAGAACTGTAAAAAGTTCTAGACACTAAGGTTACAATTTTTAAAAATCCTTCTGGGGCAGCTAGGTGGCACAGTGGATAGAGCACTGGCCCCGGAGTCAGGAAGACCTGATTTCAAATCTGACCTCAGACACATAACACTCACTAGCTGTGTAACCCTGGGCAAGTCACTTAATCCTAATTGCCCTGACCAAAAAAACAAACAAACAAACAAACAAAATACCTTCTGATTTACCTGAAATATTTCTTCAGGTCATATGTAAGCAGTACCTAAAAGCTGAAAATGTATTTACACATAAGTGCTTGGCACTCTTACTAAGATCCAATTTTTATAATATTATGGTTGGATTTTATAGAGATCCCAAACACCTAAGGAATATGAATTAGTGAGGGGTTTATCTGTGTGACCTTATGCAAGCACAAAATCTTCAAATGCCTCAGTTTCCTCACCTATAAAATCAAAGTTATAGGCTAGAGAAACCCAAAGATGTCTTCTAATGCTACCCTTTTATGACCTTTTATTTAAGCTCCCACTCATTAGATATTTAATTCTGCCTCTGCAGTGAATTCTCCTAGCATCAAGAGCTTTTCCCTTATGATCCTCTGGAAACTTTGGGATTATGAAGTTGGGAGAATGTTTAAAACCCTCTGAGGAAAACATTTACCAATATGTGGTACCAATATAAGGACAACAACATATGACTTTTTAATTTGTTTCTGATTTTGTTTGCCTCTTTTAAGAATTCAAGGTGAATCCATCATTTTGATCTTGGAACAACTGAGATGGCTTGATGAAACAGATTATTTATGTGTGTACATACATGTGTGAGTACGCATATATAGGTATTTGTGTGTATATGTGTGCACATATGCTGAATCATTTTCTCATATTCGTATATATGCATATATTAAAAATAAAAATTACTTAAAGGAGAGAATTATATTCTGCTGTGGATGGATCAATTTTCTAAAATGAACACAAAAGCTCTAAGAATAGCATTGGATTGAGGGAACTTTTAAAAAAAGTTTCTCACTATCATAAAAGCAACTATTTCATGATATAAAATTGAAAATGTGGGGGCTCTGCAGAGAAGATCTGAAAATTCTTTTTTTTTAGGGCTTCTTAAAACTTTTTCAATTCCTGACCCCTGCATATCTATTCAGTAAAATAGCTTCATTATAAGAAATAAGAACACTAGAGCTTTATAACCAAGTGATGAAATGATTATCAAACCATTTTATACCTTAACACAATTCTAACAAAGACTATCTCTACATTCGAAGACCCTGATTTTTTTCCTTCATTCATTACATTGACTAGGCTAACCCATTGGTTTTCTCAGTACATATGACTTTTTCTATCAAGATTATAGACTGCTGAAACTTGGTGTATGCTGAAGCCAGCTTGAGGAACTGTAAAATTATCATTGAGAATACTTATACCTTCAAAATCCCAAATACTGCAATTCAGGCTAGATTTATTATTTTGTTGATTGTCTAGGCTTAAGAAAGTAATAATGGTGCAGATGAAACTTAAAAGTGTGTCATGCCTACTTTTTATTTTCTTTTGGAGAACTGGTTATTAAACATTTACAAGCACATCACTAGATCTTTGAGGCTACCTTTTCCACCCTGAACATTTTAGAAATGAAGAATATAAAGCCTAGAGATGTTTAGTTAATAAGTGTTATGTTTGGGATTACCACATCATCCAGTAATATTCATGAAGCACACAAAGAAGCATGCTATTACTGCAACATGCCATAACAGTCACATCAATCTAATCTGCCTTCCTAATTGCAAGCTAAAGAGTAAATGACATACAGTCCCCTTTCTCTTCAGATCAGCAGTCTTAAAAGTCCCCTGACTTTGGCTTGCCTTCTTTTCCCTGCCCATTTCAAATAAGGGAAGATTTAGGAAAGAATGCACCTTATATCTGAGATGAATCCAGATCCTCCAAACATAGCCCAAGCTTTTATAACCAGTTCTCACTAAGGAAAGAGGTGGTATGTTATAAGGGAAAGCACATATGCATAGAATTAGGAAACCTAGGCTTAATTTCCAGGTAGGTCACTAATGACTTCAGAGTGTGACATAGAGGGAAACTTTTCATTGCTCTGAACTTTTTTTTTTTGTAAAACAAAGAGGCTACACTAGATGATATCTTGTTTCCTTTTAATTTTATAGATTTTTCTCATTCAAAAGAGAAAAACAGGTAAATTCCCAATTACAGTTTAAAGTCAGAGAGACACAAGTAAAAAAAAAATCATCTTTTTGGAAAATGAAACCTAATTACCTGTCTGAGAAGCCTTTCTGAGATACTGATACGATGTTCATTTAAGCTTCAGATTTCAACTCATCAATGAAGTAACTCCTTTCTACAGGCAACAAAGTCAAATCAAATATTGATTGTCCTTAGCAGTGAGGAAATTGGGGAAAGCACAGTGAGGTCAAATGAAACTAACAGTAAAACAAAATAAAACAAAACAAAACAAACCTCTTTTTGTTGTTAGGTTTTCAACCTTATTCCACCAACAAATTAACCCTTTTACCAACACACATGATCCCATCCCTTAATGAGGCGCCAATTGTATTAAATTTAGTTTTTCCAATATCTTCCTAGAGATCAAGGTTCTGAAGCTGCGATATCCAGTTCAGGACCCAAAACGAAGATTAGCTTTGTAATAGCTCAGCAGGGTTCAAACCAAATATTCAAAGCTTTCCTAAGAAAGGAGAGGGAAAGTAATGATGAATTTCCCACACAGAGTTTGGACAGCAGGATCTTGATCTGCATTGGTCCTCCTTTACTACCCTGAGGTAATAGCCTGCCCTGGGTTGAGAAGAGAGCTATGTCTTACTACTAGGTGTTTTCCATTCACCCAGGTGGCTATTTCTTCTTGCCCTGAGGACAGAAAGTAATACCTTAGGAATGACTATACTAAGAAACTAGGTGACCAGGGAAACCTCAGGTATCTTTGAGAGAGCCATTGAGAATCACCTAGTTTTTCAATGTATTAACATGGCATTTTACTCTGTGTACTTTTCTTCCCAAGAGCATTCTTACTTACTAATTCCTTCACAAATGTGAAGATTAAACATGTATGTTGAGTCCTGAGCATCCATTTCCTGAATATTTTTCACTATTGGAGGATGGGACCAAGTGATTCAATACCAACTCATGACCATGATGATCAATTAGATAACCACAAATAGCAAATTGGTCAAAAAGATCTATCTTTCTAAGAATGGTTGGTACACATTCTACCTTTGCTAAGAAGCAGAAGATTCCCATGGCTGAGGAGTAACACACTATAAACACATGTATGTGTGCTAGGAATAAGTAGTGAAAACAAAACCCAACTTTCTTTGCATTCTTTTCTACTTCAAACCATTCTAAGGCTTCAAAGGTTTACCCAAGCCCTCTAGACATCCCTTCTTCTTTGTTTTCTTTGCTATATAATCTCATAATTTAAGTGTCATCTTTGACATAATTGCTAGAAATACTATCTTGTTTTGAACCCTCATTTAGCAAGTTTGGTATTGTAATAGAAATTGGCTTCTCCCTATCTGAGACAGTGTCATTGACTAGAGGGACTCATTTTAGGATTTTTCTTAAGTAAATAGTTCTTCATTATCATTAAAATAGTATCTTTGAATTTATTTCTGAGATGAGATTTGAAAGGGGAAAAAATGGCCCATTATACCCACCGGTAGGGTTTGGTGGCAAAGCAAAAGCAGCCAGGTACAATGGCTAGATACATGAAACAAATCAAAGCTTACTCTTGTCTTTCATCTTCTCTTTCCTAAAATCCTGAATTTTCACATTTTCAATAACAACAAGGTGTTCACCAAGAAGTTAAAGGAAGTCTTTGCAAAGCAAGAAAGAAATGGCTTTGTTTCCTTCAGGCCTCCATGTGTCCCTAATTTTTTTTCTGGTTTGCATGTGGGCAATTCTCTACTCCATGCACCTGGTCAAGCCAATCAAAACTTTTACTTTGCTTTCCTTGCCAATACCAGTACCACTTGATATATAACTGCCACTGGTGGGAGAAAGTAAGTCCAAGAGCATTAGGACTGGCAAGCACTTCCTTAGCTACCAATCCTGCTTCCATCCCAGCACCTGCAGCCATCATTATGGAGAAATACTGAATACTGCAGCCGTAACTATGGAAGCCTCAAAAAAAATTCTTGACAACAAATTCCTTGGCACTGTCAAATCATTTTACATCAGAAATGGAAAGAATTTTATCTGTGGGGGAAAAAAAAGCATTACCATTTGCCTAAGGATAATGGGATCATTTCATCTAATTTGCACCTAAAGCATTCTATATGTGTTGGCTCTTTGAATGGAATGTGTGCTTTTTGAATTGAACAACAATTACTTTTCTACAATTATCTGGCTATCATGTTCCAATCTCAGTTTTACCTTTTCCAGGCTAAATATCTTGAACCCCTAAAATCATAGATTTTGAACTAGAAGTGTTTAAGAGACCATTGAGTCCATCAGGTCATTATGCAGATGATGAAATTGAGACTAGGATTGGTTAGGAAGGGATAGCTAGATGGAAGAGCAGATAAAGTGGCAGGCCTGGAGTCAGGAAGACATATTCCTGAGTTCAAATCTGGCCTCAGACACTTACCAGCTGTGTGACCCTGGGCAAATCACTTAACCCTGTTTACCTCAGTTTCCTCGTCTATAAAATGAGCTAGAAAAGGAAATGGTGAAGCACTCCATGATCTTTGCCAAGAAAACCTCAAATAGAGTTACAAAGAGTTGAACACCCCTGAAAATGACTAAACAACAACATGGCTAAGAGATTTGCCCAAAGTCATATCAATAGAAACAGGCAAAGGTAAAATTTTAACATATATTGTTTGATTCAAGGCCATTTACCTTTATATTATACCATGTAGCCTCCAGAATTCCTGCCCTTCACCATCCCAGTTGCTCTCCTGTTTTTATGCTCTACTTTACCAGTTCATTCATAAAATGTGACCCAGAGTTGATCAAAACAACCATATATGATCTGATCCAAGACAGAGTACATAGGGTCTATCAATTACTTGCTTTGGGATGCTGCCAGAATTGCACTACTAATATTGGCTGTCACAATACACTACCAGTTACTCTGAGCTTGTAGTCCACCAAAACCCACAGAACTTTGTTGAGACAAATTGCTTTCTAGCCATGTCTCCTCCATGAAATTTGTTTGTTTGTTTTTTCAGTCTAGGTGTAAGATTTAACATATATTCATTTTTAAATGTTATCATAGTAAATTTGGTCTAATGTTCTAGTCTGTCAAGATCTGTGAATCTTGACTGTTATCCTATTTGTGAGGTGGTACTCCAAAGTTTGTGTGACTGGAATATTTTTACAAACACACCATTCATACTTTTTGTCCAAGTCATTAATAAACATCTCAAACAACATAAAATGAAGCATAAATCTATAGGACATTCCAGTAGTGACTTCATTCCATCTTAACATTAAACTTGTCAGAGAAGGAAATGAGGTTTTCTGATGATACCTGTTCTTAATCAAGCCATTATGTTTTTTGGTGATCACCGTTTTCTCTTCTTGATATTCAATAAATGTCCCATAACATATGCTAGATTTTTCCCAGCAATTGAATTCAAGCTCACTGACCTATACTTTGTACGATAAAAATTTGCATGGCTCAAAAATTATAGATGGCAAGTATCAGCATTATCACCATTATTGTTGAATATCACATTAGAAATGCTAACTGTAGGAGTAAAACAAGAACATGAAATTGAAGGAATAAGAATTGGCAACAAGGAAACAAACTTTGACCCTTTGCAGATGATATGGTAGTATCCTTAGAGAACTCTAGAGAATCAACCAAACTAGTTGAAACAATTAACAACTTTACAAAGTTTCAGGGATATAAAAAAATCACATAATTCAAAAGCATTTCTATATATTACTAACAAAAACCAACAGGAAGAGACAGAAAAAAATCCATTTAAATAATTGTGGAAAATATAAAATACTTGGGAATTATCTGCTAAGATACACACTGGCACTATATGAACACTATTATGAAACACTTTTCACACAAATAAAGACAGGACTAAGGAATTAGAGAATTATTAATTGCTTATGGGTAGGCCGAGCCAATATAATAAAAATGACAATTCTACATAAAATAATCTACTTATTCAGTGCATACCACACAAATTACCAAAGAGTTATTTTATAGAGCTAGAAAAAATAACGAAGTTCATTTGGAAGAACATATAGTCAAGAATGTCAAGGAATCAATAAAAATAAATATGAATGAAGGCAGCGTGGGAGTATTTTAAAGCTGTTTCAAAGTGGTAATCATTAAAATAACCTGGTGCTGGCTAAAAAAATAGAATAGGTGATCAGTGGAATAGATTAGTACACAATACACAGTAGTGAATAAGCATAGTATTCAGTATTCGATAAACCCAAAGATCAGAACTCACTAATTTCTTGGAATATTGGAAAACCATTTGGCAGAAAATAGACATAGACAAACATTTCACATTTTATACCAAATAATCAGAGCCTTATTGGAGAAGTAGCAGAACCATTTTAGAATTTGTGTTAGAGAATAAAATATTATATTTTGAAGTGACCCTAGTTTTTATTAGAACAAATTTCAAAGAATTCTCATCATCTAAATTCTAAAAAAAAAAAGTCAGATGGAATACCATTATGCTATACAAAGGGGTGAATGAATTTCTGAAGGCATAAAGAGAAACAGAAAAAAAAAAAGTAATCACCTTGTGGTTTGTTTGCCTGCTTCCTTTTAATTTTAAAAAATAAAAAAAAATGCTTCATTTTGCATTCAGAATTCATCAGTTCTCTCTCTGGAGGTGGATAGCATTTGTTGGTTTTATGAGTCTTTTGGAATTCTCTTAAATCATTATATTAACCAGATTAAGTCTTTCACAGTTAATCAGCATTCCAGTATTACTATTATTTTTCCTGGTTGTGCTCACTTCACTCTGCATCAATTAATATAGGTTCTTACATGTTGGTAGAAATGAAGTCTACAATATCTGCTCCTCTCACTAGTTTCTCCAGCTTCTGAAGAATGAAAGTGTGGTTAAGGAAAGTGAAGAAATTATTAGTTGATGTGCTTTGAGGAGGGAAAGACACCCAATGGACATGTGAATAAAGAAAGTTTTCCAGAACTGCTAGCATGCTTCCATGCCAGGATTACAAAATACTTGCTTGACTCCTCTCTAATTTCATCTTTCTGTCAAGATTTCCTGTAGCACAATTATGTCAAAGTAAAATAGAAATAGATCCTTGCGGCCTCCTTTATTGACTTAGAAAGCTATAACTGAACATTATTTTTACTATATTTTATTTTCCCTTATTTTGTTAAACAATGCTTAGTTATATTTTAATCTAGCTCTAGCCTAAGGGAAGTTTTGCCAGTGCTTATAGCCCATGTACAGTAAGTTTGACATCTGTGGTATTACATGCCAATTATGATATTGCTACTATTTGTTTTCCTACATTGATCTGCACTTCATGCCCTCCACCATATTTTTCTCTCTGGTTCTAAGAGTTCCTCACATAAATACATTACAATATTCAATTTTACTCCTCTATACCTTCTTCATCCTTTTCTATATCCTATTACTTTTTAATAAGATAAATTTTCTACAGTTATATTCCAACAGTGGCTCTCTTCCCTCCACATTTCAGTGATATCTATTTGTATCCTGTTATTTGTATCTCCAGTTAACCTTATTTTTTGTTCATGCTTTTTGCATTTGTATATTGTCCTTAGATGTGATAGTGTTTATTGCTGGCTTCTTAGATATTTTTCCTGTAGCATTCTGGGTGTATCTACCACTATTCTTCAAATGGTACAGCTGTTCTCCATGATGGACAGCTTGCTTGCTAAACATAGGCAGCTTTCTTCAATTCCTTTTCAGTTTAAAACCTTTTATTGAAATAAACTTTGCAAGTCTTCAGGCAAAGACATTCATGTGGCTTTTGTTCAACACTCACTATCCATGGCTAGAAGGCTTTCATTTTTATTTTTTATCTTTCTTCAGAAATTCAAATCCCCTTTTCCGATATCTCCTCCTAAGCAGTTTTTCAATGCCCAGATCTGTCTTGCTCTTCTGAAACCATTGCCACTGATGAGCAGCAGTGATGAAAACAGCACCTGTTTTCCATTGAACTTACAACATTGTTAATTTCTGTTTCTTCAGTTTGGAGGGTTCTGTCAACCCACTATAGATGGAAGTCCATAAGAATTACCTCTTCCTTATTCTCATGAACTTCATTCTAACTATTTGATTTAAGAAAATTTAGTATCAAATACTAAAGGGGAATTAAAAGTTAGGGCCTCTTGAGACAAAGATGAGAAACATTAACAGTTATAAAATACAAGTGAAACAGATTCTTGTAGTTAAAGCCTAGTTTTTTACTTCAGGTATAGGGTATTTGGACTATTTTCTTTAGCTTCCTTCTGTCTAAATGTATTTTCCTAGTTTTAGTTGGAATGCTAAATTCATTTCTCATTCTATTGTTGTTGAAATAGCTGGCTAGGGCTATTGTTCCTCTGGAAATTTTTCCTCAGATTCTTTACACATCTCCCTAGTTCACACCTTGCTGGGCTCATTTGGGACTTCTTTGACTTCTCCAACTGGCCCCTAGTAAATACATCATTGGAAAAGACCATCATTCTGTAAGATGCAAACACTCTTGGTACTCACATCTCCTCAATACTCTCTGACCCTCTTAATTATGGAGGGTGGAGACAAACTTCTCAATCACCATTTTAGGAAGGGAAACGGGAGAAATATTCTCCTTTGCTACCCTGCTGCAATCATTTTGCATTTCTTTGGCTTTTCTGGCTGCACTCATTTTGGAATTCTTTTTCTCCATCATGCCTCCATACTCTCATGCCCAGGAAACCCTGTCCCCTTCCAACATTCTTTTGTTTATTAGATTGCAAGCTCCTTTAGGACAGGGACTTTGTTTAATTTTTTTGTATTTGCATTCCCAGTGCTTGACAGAGGATCCTGCATGTGGTAGGCCCTTAATAAATTATTTATAAACATAAAACACTTTTTGTGCAAATAATGTAAGATCTAAACAATTGAAGCAGTATTTTCTATTTATGTAGGAAAAGTCGATATAAAAACTGACAATTTTACCTGACTAATCTATTTATGTAATGCCATCCCAATTAAATTACTAAAAAATTATCTTACTGAGTTAAAAAATAATAATGAAGTTTATTTGGAAAAACAAAGGGTCAGACACTTCAAAGAGACTAGGGGAAGAAAGATGGAAAGGAACAGATTCAATAGTATCAGACCTTAAATGATATTATAAAGTGAGAACATTGTTGTGACAATATCTCAGATAGAATGCCTTTGGATTGGAATATTGCTGTGGTGCAGGAAATGATGATCTGGTTGAAATAGAAAAGCATGGAAAGAGTTGGGACTCCTGAAGAAGGTTGCTGTCCACATTCAGAGCAACATGACAGGTGGAGATAAACATGTCACAGATTAATATATATGTGTATGAGCATAAACATGTATATGTATGCCTATATTTGTATATGATTATAAATATCTATGTGTATATATGTATAATTAAGTATATGTATATATGTGTACACATTTGTATATGCATGTGTGTGTGTGCGTGTGTGTGTGTGTGTGTGTGAGATGAACAGCTCTGAATACAATGTGTAGTATTTATTATACAGGGTTTCTTGAAATGGAAATTTATTGCTGTATATTTTGAATCGTCACTTATGTTTCGCTGTGCAAATGGCAATTTTTTTTCTTATTTTGTATGTAAATTTTAGTCTTTAAGTTTATAATCTGTTTCTTTTTATTTTCTTATTTTGTATTTAAGTTTCAGTATTTAAAACAAATACAAGAAAAAAATAAAATATTTATTGATTATTGACTATTGAATCTGCTTCTTCAGTTCTCAATATGCTATGAAAGTACAGGATCTAGGAAAATACTTTCCTCATCCAACCTCTCAAAGCAGTCATTTTGAGTTATCTTTTATTCAGCCCACAAGTCTTGGCCAAAGTAAGAGTATTCTGGCCCTCAACCACTCTTGCCAATGGCCATTTCTCTATACGAATCTCAAAGCAAGCAAGTTTCAAGAGCTTCAGAAGCAGATTCAATAGTCTCTTGTTCTTTTTCTCACTCCTCACATTTTTCATTTCATTATGTCTAGTGTGACAAGAAAATTTCTAGCTCAGTCTTCCAGTCACCAGTGTACTAAGAAAAAACTATGTTTTAGACTACATCTTGAACTTCCTGACATTGTTTTGCTTGTAGCCATCAGGTCATATCTTCTGTTGAAGACTACAAAAATAAATCTTAGGACATAAGATTGAACTATGACTCCTTCCTGGATCATTGTGATACTTGGACCTCTACCATTGTGTTTGAGTAATTCTTCCCCAACTAGAAGCAAATAATTGCTACACTGGGAATGTACCATGTATCTTTATTATGGTCAACTTGCATAAAATCTGCAAGACTCAATTAAACCCTCCAAAACTTTGAAGGGCTAACTAATCTCTTCAAATTACAAGACAATTAATCATACCCACAGAGTAATACAGACAGTATCATTTTCAAGATTTTTGCTTATTATAGAGAGCAAAACTACTACTTTTAATCTGAAAGTATTCACAGGTATAACTGGTTTTTTTAAAGATCTTGCCATTTTGCCTTCTATTTCTGATTACATTGGATAAATGGAAATTCTTTTCAAAAAATGAAGTATTTGGCCAAGTTCATTATCTTTTATTGACAAATGATGAGACATTAAGGAATCTTGGCAAAATTTATTCTCAGTGCTCCTTGAGAAACTCCAGACTGCAATGCAAAGAAAACAACTCATGTTTTTCTGAGTCTGACCTTGTTGTTTTTTTTATCCCAGTATTTTTCTACAATGATATTAAATTCTTCTAGACAGATTTAGTCATACAGTCCTTTAATTATTTTTCTGATCTTTGGCACAGGTTCCTTTTTTAAGATAGTGAGATAATCCTAGAAATTTTCTCTCTCACTTGGACTGACTGATGTGCCAGCATCTGACCTTCTTCTGACTATGATCAACACTTGGGAGGCCAGTAGGCAAGATAAAACAAGACATAGGTTCAGAGTTCAGTTCTTCTTCTTACTTAGCCAGGATCACACAGCTAGTAAATGTCAAGTGTCTGGTTTGAGGTCCGCTTTGAACTCAGGCCCTACTGACTCCAGGGCCAGTGCTCCATCCACTGCATCACTTAGGTGTCCTGGTTGTATTTTCAAAAACAAAAAAACTTGAAATCAAGTGACAGTGAGTTCTTTGTATCCCTCATGCTCCTACACTCCTTTCTTTCTTTAATCAATCTTTTGAACTCCAAGTGCAAACCCAAAATATATAGGATGAAATTTGGTAGGTTAAAGAATGCTACAGCACAGTTTGGAAGTCCTTTGCTCTCTTTTAATGCAAATATGCTATCATTGTATACACCCTAGGTTTTTAATTTGGACAGGATCTTTGACAGTATCTAATTCAAGTAACTTACTATAGAAATGAGAAAATTGAGTAGTGAGTAGATCATGACCCCCCAACTACCACTTCCTCCCCATATTCATGTATCTAGCTAATGACATAGCCAGGACTGGAACCCAAATCTATGCATTCTCAATCCAGTGCTGAGACTTTCTAAACAGTAAAGTTTTACAATATAATTAAATCTATGATTTCTTCCAGAGGTGACATCACATAAAACCAAGTTAATCAAAGAGAGTTATTTTAAATGAAAAATATAATCTCAAGCAGTATAAAAAAAGAAAGATAATCTCTGTGAAGTCTTTAATACTACTTATGGGAGTACTCAATGCATTATTAGGGAAAATGAATTTATGTTCTCAACTAAACCCAATTACTTTCTCCATTAGCATTTATATCCACCTGATATATCTGTCATTTATGCATAATTATTTTGACAAATTAATGCATAGATTCCATTGACCTCTCCAAACATGATAAAATAGTATTTTTTACCAATTATTATTTCAACTAATTTGCACCATTTACATAGATGAACCAAAGATGTTATAAATGACTTCCTAAGGACACACAGGAGGCCAAAAGAAATGAAAGACTAAGATTCACTTTACTTTTATTATTTATGAAATCCTTACTCTGTGCATGATACTTCCCATTCTACTATTGCATCTCTTTATCAGTATGTTATCATTAAGTACATATTCCATTATCGGCTATGTTTTTAATGTTAAAAAAAAACTCTGAAGTGTGTTCATTATGAATAAAACTTAAACTTTACTTGCTGTTAGCAAGTAAATGATCTAAATGATCTTCATTGTCAGGTCTCTCAATGAAGATTCTATGATTTTGATATGCATAGTATACTATTTGCTTCAGAAGATCTTTAAGTTGGTGTATTGCTCTACCAAATACATTTATTTTAACAAATAGTAAGCACATTGTGATCTTTTATTTTCTAAAACTTTTAATCAATTATGTCATTCTAAAGACACAGTCTACTATAGAATGTCATTTGTGAAAAGCCTCCCTGACCATTTTTCGTGTTTTCATAAAGCTTGCCATGGTCCATACATCTATTTTGTAGTGATGAGAAGATAGGCTTATGTGTCATTAGTCACTGATGTTCTCTTCATTTTTTTCCTTTGTTCTGTTTGTTTTAGTACTAGAGGAGAGAAGTGAGGCTGGTGACTTTGAACAGCCCTCCTTCACTTAAATCTAGTTCATTTGCATCACCTCCTTGATGTCATAATCCTCTTCAAGAACAAAGAACAAAAAACAACAGCCAATTATTCATCAATCAAACCTTAAAGGAAGAAATGTGCTTGAGTTACAGTAACAAAAGAGATGTGTGACAGTGAAGTTTTTCATGGGGCTCTCTGAGTCCACTTGAGGGGCAAAGTAACTGTACTTAGCAAGATAAACATTCAAGATACAAGGACAAGAATGGGAATCTGCTTATTTAATAGGTTCTATATTCTTTGCTTCATTTTGATACTATTCTCCAGAACTTTCTTTTTATTTCCTCCAATATCTACTTCTTATAAACAGAGATTAGATGCAAATATAGATAACTATAGTTCATGTATGGATCTCACATGGGTCTGGCATGCCCAACTACAGAGCTTCAGTTTGGAGTAATTAAGGTTATATAAAAATGTCTCTATAACCAACTTAGTAATTTTCTATCGACTAATAGAAAATCACAAATCAAACTTTAATAGACTAGCACAGTGGGACATATGCCTAGCTCATGAATACACAAATGAGTCCTATCTCCCAGAGTTTCCTACATTACTAGCAGGAAAAGAAATGGTACCTGGAAAACTATAGCTCCTCAGATTGTGTTTCTGTTGGAGCACCCTTCAGGGCTCTCCCATAACCCAATAACAAGATGTATGTCCCTACTCTTCCCCTGCGACTCCACAGCTGGGGTTATTCTTTTATTCTGTAGATATCATTTGTTGTTTCTGAGCTGAGCTGTGACCGAGTTGCTGTTTTCACTGCAGAGCTAGGTCTTCCAGTGATGACTAAGGCTTCCCCTATGCTGAGCTGCTGCTGACAGATATAAAAGCTATTCACTTTCTGGGACTACTATTCTTCATAAACACACTTATTCTCTTCTGTGAGGTAGACCAACCTAGGAAATCAACATATTTTCATTTAATTCTTTATTAACGAGACCCACAATCAAATACCATGATATGTACTTCCAATCTACCTCTTTCCCTTACCCCAATACACACTGCATTCATTACCATCCCATTTTTATCAGGAATCCTCCCCTGCTTGATATTTAAAGTGGGGTGAATAAATTCCTTTAAAATTAGATTTATGTCTCCCCAACTTCAGATAATACAAAGAATATAAAAATTATGCTAAATCTTAAATAAGTCTCAATAAGTATGTAAAATATTGGTAAGAGTTGTTGAACTGACAGCATCTCCCATACTTTGTATTTTCAATTACATGTCTTGTTTACATGTAGAGTAATGTTAGTTTATTAGAGGGGTGTCTTTTGAGATACATGTCTAACTCAATAATAGGGGAGATCTAGTAACTCTTTATGATGGGAACATATGAGTTGGGCTTTAAAAAATGAGTAGCAATTCAACAGAAAGTAGGTAAAGTTGATATTCCAGACAGGAAACAGTGTATTTACTTTATTTTTTTGTGCAATTAAAGCAGGCCCTCCCACCACATCCTTGCCTTTTTCTCCAGAAATGAGAAAATAATCATAACTATATCATTGTGACCTTGTGCTCCTCCATTCTAAATTCCCCCCCATGCTGTTTAACCTGATTGCAAGTCCTCTTAAATTGCAGTAGTGGAACAGAAAGTGATGGAGAGGAACTGGCTGGATATACTTGAATATCAATTCCTTTGCAATGTGGCACTGAAGGAGAGCTCCTTGATGATGATTTTATAAGAGTTGGTGTGAATATAGTAACCGAATGACTATGATGAATCTATCTACTGAGAGAGATTAATTGAATCAGATTGCTGCCTGTGCTGTTGTTATTTAAAGAAGGAGCAACCTAAATTTCATTACTGCTGCCACAATAAAACTGGTCCAACTATCAAGTGGTTTTGTGTACTTCCCTCCAAGGAAATGTAAAAATAAAACCTATAGTTTGCCATGAATATTTTAAAAAGTATTTCCCATGAATTCAGATCTGCTAACTGCTTTGAGTAGGTTTGAAATAGCTGCCCAGTGTCAGAATTAAATCAGCAGACCAAACAGTGTTCTGCTGAAAAGTTCACAAAGGACCATTTTGTTAGCTCATATTTTATTATTATTGTTACTTTTAAAAATCATAACCTGTATTTCTATACTTCATTAATAGTACTTTCACACAATAGCCCTCTGAGGTACATAGTGAAGGCATTGCGAACTACCATCACTCCACAGATGTTGGTGGCCAGCCTAGTGTCTATTCCTCCCAGCATCTACACCTATTCAGTCTGATGTCCCCAGCTCATTTGAGAGAACATCATCAAAATGCCCTATTATCAAAAGTAGAAGTAAAGATTGTCCACTAATACCAACACACCCACACCAGCAATGACTTCTCTATTTGTTATCACTGGTCTAAAGAGGGTAGAACTCCAGGCCTAGCCATAATCTGGCACTGGGTTTGAAAGCTTCCTCACTAAAGACTTTATTGCCATTTGTGGAGGTATTGCATAAACTGATGCATCATTCCATCTATTTGAGAAATAATCAATGAATAAAAATTTACTAAATGCCTACTATGTGATAGGCACTGTGTCAAGCATCAGGATACAAAAAGAGGCATAACAGTCCCTGCCCTCAAGTAGAATCTAATGGTGGAAACAACATGCAAAAATATATACAAACAAGCTATATGCCAGATATAGTATATAGAGAATAATCAATAGCAGGATGGCACTAGAATTAAGGATTGAGAAAGACTTCTAGTAAAAGTCAGGGTTTTAATTGGGACTTAAAGAAAATCAGGGAGCTCAGTAGCCAGAGTAAAGTAGAATGTTCTGACATGCATGGAAAGCCAGAGAAAATGCCATCAGTCAAGAGATGGAGTGTCTTTTGTCTAGAATAGCTAATATGTCAGTGTCACTGGATCACTAACATGTGTAGGATGGTAAGGTGTAAAAAGATTGGAAAAGTGGGAATACAAAGGCTTTGAATGTCAACCAGAATATTCTCTATTTTTTATGGTGGCAATAGGGAGCCATAGGAGTTTATTGAATAATGGGGTGGTGTGTAAATGAACTTTAGAAAAATCACTTCAGTGACTAGTTGGAGGATAAATTGCAGTGGGAAGAGACTTGAGGCAGGCAGACTGACAAGCATGTGATTACAAAACTCCAGGCATGAGATGGTGAGAGCCCACCCTAGAGAGGTGGTATTATTAGAAGAGAAATGTGAGCCTATTGGAGAGATGTTGCAAAGATGAAATGGCCTTGTCAGCAGAATAGATATGGTGGTGGGGGGAGTAAGACATGGTGAGGTGGTCGCAAGTCTGAGTGACTGAGAGGATAGAATTATTCTCTATGGTAATAGGGAAGGTAATAGCAGGGGAAAAGTTTAGGGGGAAAGGTAATGAGATCCATTTTGTACATCCAATTCGAGATGTCTGAAAGGCAGTTGGAGGCATGAGATGAGGGTCAGCAGAGATGTGATATAAGTAGATTTGAGAATTATTAACATAGGCATGATAATTAAGTCCATGGGAGCTGATGAGAAGGTCCATGACAGAAATCTGAGGGATGCTTATGGTATGCATTAGCACTCCATTATTGGGAAAAGAGAAGAGAACATCTATCAAACACCTACTCTGCGATGGACACTGTGCTAAGCACTTTACTAACATTATTTCATTTGATTTATTGCCACAAAGGTCACTGAAAGATGAGAATATGTGAAAATAGACTGCCATGTGCAGTGTTGTGCTCACAATTACCATTTGAGAAAAGAGCATCACTTCACCCCTCCGTAATTATATGCTAGGTCTTTCACTGAAGTCCAGTGAGGATCAGGACCCCGTACACCAGCAATACCTACATGTCTAGTGCACAATTTCAAATGTGGAACATCTTCTGGATATGCATTAAGGCCTCCACCACCCCTAGAATCTTACAATGACCCAAAGGAATTGTGCTAAGTGTGAGTTCAGTGTAAGATCCCTTGAGGACCTGTGTACTATCCAGTTTCCTACCACTTCTTCCTTTCATCAGTTGTTTGGAAATAAAACAGACTACTGATTCTATCCAATAGCACTGTAACCTGAAGGAAGAGGCCCTAAACAACTGGCATTTCTTCTATCCAATAACTACCAAAATTTCAACTCTTCCTTTCCCATCTTCCCAAGTGAGATTCAGAGTAGAGGTCTGTTGAAGTAAAAAATCATTTCCCTGTTATCACTCCATCCTGTCTCATCCTTATTTAGCTCTGTTCCAGCTTTTCCTCCTTCTATTGCTAACAAATTCTACTTTGTACAAGAATTTTTCATATCATATGTTCCATCTTGCCCACTGGGAACTTAGCTCTTTCCAAGATACTTCATGCCTGAACACCCTCCTTCCAGTAGTAGGTGTTCCTTCCCTCATGAGCCATTCCTCTAAAAATAAAATCCAATCAGTTGGCCAAGAAAAGGAATTGGCATATAGTGTGCTCCCCACTGCCATTTTTAGGTCCTACTTTTGCTGTTATCACTGAGCCATCTTGCCTCTTTGGGGGTTCATTCTACTTCTATTACATGTCCATATCCATATGCTTGTCAAATCTAATGGCTTCCAGGTCGCCTTCCTTAGCTTCTCAAGGAGTTCATTTCCTGGCTCACATTTTCTGTCCAACCCAAAGCTTAAGCCTTGGACTAGAGAACTCCAAAAACTTCTCAAGATGACCTCTCAAACACCCGGGCCTCCAAGTTCATCAAAGTTCTCAGCATATGGGGTTTGTGAACAAAATGTAATTCCAATTCAGATACCTAGGGGAAACATCAAAACTGAGATCTCATAACCACCCCAAGCTGGGCTGCCTTCATGAACTTTGACCCTGAACTCTGCAATTACCCTCTCTGAACATAACTGCCTGTCATGACTTATGCTATGCCTCTCCCCCCAATTTTTCTTTATATTCATTATGACCTGTCACAAATCTCTTCATTGTCTTCCTATTCCCTTCACTCTGCACTGGTCTCATTTTCCTCCCTTTGTTGTCAGGGCCTTGTACTTGATTAGTTCAAATTTACTGTCACCTTCCTTGAATGCCTTGGACCAGTTATCTTATCACTATTCACCCTCCACTCCCTCCAGTCATACTTATATCGAACCTCTTGGCTACTATTCAAATGCTGCTAGACACTCCTTGTCTCTTACCTGTTTACATTGTGTAATCTCATTGGGAAACTTAACTGCTTTCTTCCAAAGCTTTTATTTTTTCACTGATTAATCTGATATTCACCTATTAATAATTATCTATTGTGCTCCCCTCAGCAGTATGGCCAAATTTCTTCACTTACCAAGCAACACTGGATTCTCTCTCACAGACAATCTCAATAACAACTCAACTGATAAAGTTAGAATCATCTACTATTAATTCCTTCTTTGTTTCTACTCTACACTTTGGAATACCTCAACATCTTCATCCAATCTATTCTCCATTATTCTAGCCCCTAAGGAACGATTGATCCTTCTTGTCAGAGTGAATCTTTCTCACTATATCCTTGATCCCACATCCCATCAATCATCACCTCTCTCCTTTTCTATTTAGTCTATTTTAACAGCCTATTTTCTGTTTAAAAATATGTCCAGACCTTCCACATCCCAAAAGACTAAACAAAAAAACCTTCAATTGCTCCCTTTATCCTCTCAACCTGTAGTATTATATTCCTTCTCCTTTTCAAAGCCAGACTCCTAGAAAGTCCTTCATGATCACTTTCTTGCATCTAATACGTTTCTCAACCCCTTGAAATCTGGCTACCCAACCTACCTATCAGCTGAAATTGTTCTCTACAAGGTTAGCAACAATTCTTTAACTATTAATTAACTATTAACTGTTTTTCTTTGTTATCCTTCTTGATCCCTGTTCAGTTTTGACACTGTTTACCACAACATTCTCCTGGATATAAACTCGCCTTAGTTTTTATAAAATATATCTATTTTGGATCTCCTCCAGCTGTCTCACAACACTCAATCTCTTGTCTCCTCATTCTTGAAGAGATTGTCCCCCATGTTTGCAATGAACTCCTTCCTCAACTGTAGTTAGAATGCCTAATTTCCTTCCAATCTAGACCTAAATACTACCTACTATGTGAAACATTTCCCAAATTACCACATATTTATTTTTGTGTATACTTATGTAAGGTCCTATCTCCTTAACATGTGGGCATTTCAGTTTGCTGAAAAGGGCAGGAAAATACCATTTGAGTAAAGAAATCAGAAGAAAGCATCTGAAAAAGAAATACAGTCTTCTAGATAGAATGTTCATGAGAAATACAGACCTTTCTGAAATTCTGAAGTCTGAGTAATGACCGAGTATAGTGTAGACTGTAGAGTATAGTGATAAATCAGCTCATTTGCATGTGACTATTTTCAGAGATTTCAAGATTATAAATGAAAAACTATAAACCAAATCACTGAAGATAATCAGAGGATTATATTAGGACTACAAACATCACATCTAGTAGAAAGGTGGATCTTTTTGATTTTCATATTAGTTAGTCACTCATTAGGCACTTATGAAGTACCTATGATGTACCATTTTCTGTGCTAAGTGCTGGGGATATAAAAAGCAGCAAGACAGACCTTGCTTTTGAGAAGTTCACAATCTAAAAACAAACAGAAAAGAAAACACATAATGTTCAAAAAAAGTTATACGCAGCATAACTAGGGAATAATTAATAGAATGGAGGGACTAGAATTAAGAGATTGGGAAAGCCTTCCTGTGCAAGATGTGGCTATAGTTTACTTGAAGAAAGTCAGTAGGTGGAAATGAGGAGGAAGAGCATTCCAAGTATGCAGGACAACTGGAAAAAATACCTCATAGCTCAGATATGGAAGGTCTTCGTGAAATGGCAAAGAAGTAGGTATCAATGTGTCAAAGAGTACCCAGAGGCAACGTAAGGTAGAGGAAGACTGGAGGAGTAGAGGAAGAGGGTGGGGATGGGTTGTGAAGGGGTCTGTATTTGATCTTAGAGGTCACAGGAAATTATTGGAATTTATTGATTATGGAGGTGACATAGAGCAGTGCTTTAGGAAAATCACTTTGGTGGATGAATGAAGGATGGATGAGAATAGAGAAATATTGGTGGCAGAGGGACCAACCAGTATGCTACTACAAAAGTCCAGTCATGAGGTTATAAAAGCCTGTACTGGGGTAATGCATTATCAGACCAGAGGAGAATATTGAAGATGTATTGTAAAGGTGAAATGGCCTTGACAACAGATTGGATATGGGAGATGAGAAATAGTGAGGAATCCAGGGTGACTCTTATGTGCTGAGACTGAGAGATTGGGAGGATAGTGGTGCCATGGCAGCAATTGTGAAGTTTGGAAGGGGAGCATGTCTAGGGGAAAAGATCATGAGTTCAGTTAGAGATGGTCCACTGGTTATGAAGAGACTAATCTGAAGTATTAGAAAATAGCAGGTAGTGGAAGAAGTGACAAAGAGGAAAAGCTGAACGCAAGAAGAATAATGGATGGGAGTCAGAGAAAGCAAAAAATGAAGTTGATTAATAGAAAACAGAAGCTAATGGGAGCTGAACTGGCAAAGCAGGTTTTTGAGCTGGAGGATTATGTTGATTAAAAGAGAAGTATTACTTCATTGAAAATGTATTCATTCATAGGAAGAGAGTTAAACCTTATTGCAGCATGAAGCACTGTCTAGGCTTTTGCTTTTAAGCACCATCTGTAGATTGAGAGAGGTACAACACCTCTGATATGCCTCAACATTTTCTTTGCTGCAAGAACAGCCTTGTTTTAGCTCAGTGTTGATTGAGCAATAGAATCCCTTGGTCTTTGAAGAGCTGTCTGGGGAAAGTCAGCATGGCACTGTCACTTCAGTTTGAGACAAACTTTGCGGAAGCCCTGAAAAAGTCTAAGGGCCATGGAACTTCTCAGTCTGAAAGGAACTGTTTATTACTGAGAGTATAACACTTATTCAGCATCTTGGCGGGTGGCAATGTCTTAAAAACATTTGGTAGCCTCTTTAGGTAACCAAAATAGCAACAGAAGTAGCCTTACCCAGAAGACTTGTGAAGGAAAAATAAAAGTGAAAACTAAATACAAAGAAGCAGCAGAAGGTTAGTTTGACTCAGCTGGGAATGTGCAGTACAGAATGTTCTCTGTAGATATTCAGGGCACCAAGGCCTGTTGTCTCCAGTCATGAGTTGTCCCTGGCATGTGAACTTCTCTACTCATATGCCTCCTCATTAGTTTCCACAGGTTTGTGGTCACTCCCCCCAGTGGACACCACATTTATGGGAAGTGTGACCCAGATTTATGGGCATACTATTAACTTTTGCTTAATGCTCTTACATCTAGGCAGCTAGGTCATATAATAAGTAAATAGTGCTTGGCCTACATTCAGGAAGACTTGAATTCAAATCTGGCTTCAGACCTTACTAGCTGCTACATGACCCCATCCAAGTCAATTTCCTCAACTGTAAAATGGGGATAATAATAGCACCACTGTCCCAGGACTGTGGTGAGGATCAAATGAGATTCAAGTGACTGGCACATGTGCTTAATAAATGCATGTTTCCTTTTGTCTTCATTGAGTAAATTCCACAAATATTATTACTTTTCCTTTATACTTAAATGTTTCCTGTTTATTAATCATGGCATATCTGATTAACTTCTGGACATTGGAAACACACTTCTGTGGGCTTAGGAACAATAAGAGTAAGTAATAGGAATGTATACCCTACTCCTCTCTACCCTGCTCCACACACACATACACAAACCAGAGTTATTCTCAAGATCTTGAGATAAAATGTGAGTTATAATTAAGTGGTTGTGGCTTTGGCCACTACTCTGGGGATACCACTCTGACCTACTAGCCAAAGGAGGTGCAGGTAACCAAGTCAGTCCCAGCTGAAGGAATTGGGGTAGGGCAGTACTTCCCCCATACTCTTTATTTGCCTATGCAAGTGTTGCCTTTCCTGATAGAAACTCCTCGAGGGCAGTGACTTCCATTTCTCATTTAGTAACTCTAGTGCTGAGGTCACTGTCTTGAACTTGGAAGAATTCTTGTTGATGTATTGATTAATTTACTACTTCTTT
This sequence comes from Phascolarctos cinereus, assembly GCF_003287225.1. Lineage (NCBI taxonomy): Eukaryota > Metazoa > Chordata > Mammalia > Diprotodontia > Phascolarctidae > Phascolarctos > Phascolarctos cinereus. Next base: position 100,534,928 of record NW_027555625.1, read on the forward strand.
TCTTTCTCTTCAACTAGAATTCCATTTACCTTCAATCTCCTAACTGCAGGTGTTTTTCAAAATCTCTTCCTAGTCCCTATTCTTTTCTTCCCCTATCCTCTCTTGATGATTTCATCAGATTCCATTGTTTCAATTATTATCTCAACAGAGATCACTCCAAAATCTATATCTATTCCTGATATTTCTTGAATCCCTAGCCCACATCATTAGCTGTCTGTTGAACATGTCTATCTGAATGCATTGTTGACACATCAAAGTCCCCAGCCTGTTTTACATTCCATGGTCTTCCACAGCCTAGCTCCAACTTAGCATCACAGACATTTCGTATTACTCTCCTTTATGAACAATACAGTCTAAACAAATTGGACTTATAACCATTCCCTGAACTCAGCATTATGTCTCCATTTTCTTCTTGGCCTTTAAATAGGTTATAAACCCTTCTCCTCCCTATTATTCTCTCCTTTCTTTCTTCTCTCTGCTCCAATTCTCATCCCCCTAGGCCCGAAACACACTTCATCCTCACCTTTACTTCATAAAATTCTTATATTTGTTCAAGGTTTTATTCATGGTACTACTTATAAACTATTCCTCCCTACTCCTCTTCCAATTGATAGTTCTCTCACTTTCCTCAAATTGATTTGTATTTATTTATTTTTATGCCCATTTAAAAATAGACCAAACTCTGTGAGGTAGCATCCCTCTTCCTTTCTCCCTTGCACTTCTCTCCTCCCTCCTTCCTTCCCAACACTTTCTGTCTCCCCATTAGTCTTTAAGTCTTTTAGTCTCCATCTGTCTCTCTAAATATACATACATACATACATGCACATACATACATATATATATATATATATATATATATATATACACACACTGAAATCAATGTATGTATGTATGTCTACCTATCTATCTATCTATCTATCTGGAGAGTGAGATAGATACATAGAGGAGAGAGAGAGAGAGACAGAGAGAGAGAGACAGAGAGAGAGAGAGAGATCTATTTATGTCATCAGGGTTTAGCAAGTTGCTTGGCAGGTAGTAGACATTTAATTAATACTTTCAGCTGAACTGAAGTTTTATTAGCCCAAATTTATAAATGAGGAAATTGAGGCTCAGATAGGCTCAGTAGTAATAATAGCTAGCACTTGTATAATACTTAAAGGCTTGCAAAGTGCTTTTCGTGTATTATCTCAGTTGATACTTGCTAAATCCCTAAAATATATTACTGTTATAGGCACAGGCAACTAAGTGGCACAGTGGATAGATTTCAGAGCCTAGAGGAAGGATGGGGAACCTGCGACCTCAAGGTCACACATGGCCTTCTTGGTCTTTGGGTGCAAACTTTTGATTGAGTCCAAGTTTTACAGAACAAATCCTTTTACTAAGGGGATTTGTTCTGTGAAGTTTGAATTCAGAGGGCTGCATTTCAGGTGCACATGTGGTGGACCACAGGTCCTCCCCACCTCCTGGGGCCCTAGAGACAAGAAGACTTGAGTTCAAATTTTGTCTTAAATACTAATTAGTTCTGTGACTCTGGGCACATCATTTAAACTGTTTGCCCCAGTTTCTTCAACCATAAAATGGGTATGATAATAGCACCTATTCCCAGGATTGTTGTGAAGACTAAATAAGATAATCTTTGTAAAGTGCTTAGCACAGTGGTTGGCACATAATAGCAACTAAAAATCCTTATTATCTTCCCCTTTTTTTATTATTGTATGCATTTTAAAGATAAGGAAATTAAGAAATATTAAGTGACTTGCCTATGGTCATAGATCTAGCAATTGTTGGAGACAGATCTCTGGAGTTTCCAAAATTGAGCATCTTTCTACATACTAACTAGGCTAGCCAGCCTTGTAAAGGTTAAATCCTGGTTTCCTGACAGCAAGTCTAATGCATAACCTGCTCTATGATGCTGTACCCAAAAAAAAAAAAAAAAAAAAAAAAGAAGCACCAGTGTAAGAAACAGAATTATCAACTAGAGTTAAATGTACATTTTTTAAGTGAGTCCATATTTTTAACTGTGACCATATTTGAAATCTGCATTTAAATACCAAAATGACTACTCTCTCTGAGCTCTGAACGGGCTAAATATCTAGCAGAAGAGTAATGATGCAGAAGGCATAAGTAGCAAATTCACATAAGGTTTGAGGAAAACTAGAGCTAGCACATCTGGGAAGTCTCTGAAATTCATTTGCTAGGAAGGATATCTTCCTTATTTGTCATTTATATAGTACATTTGCCATAAGGAGATAAAAGGGAAATATACTGATTTCCTTAGCAACCACCTTTATGCACTAATGTTATTCACTTCCAAGGAAGTAAGGCACAGGAAGAAGGTACGCAAATGAAGGGCTGCATTATGGATAACAAATGGAACACATTTTTTTGTCTATAGATGGAGAGCAAAGTATTCTCTTTAGTGCTTTAGTTTAGGTTCATAATATCAGGAACTGTAAGGACCCTAAGACAATCTCCCCATTATAAAGATGAAAAACCTGAAGCCAAAGGAGGTAAAATGACCATAGGAGATCATACAGGTAGTTAGTACCAAGGTAAGATTCAAACACTTGTTCTCAGACTCCAGAGGAAGTATCTTTTCCATTGTACCATGTTGCCTCATGTTAAAGCATAAAAACATGTACCATGTCAACTGAGAGATAAATAAGCTATAGTAATAGGCTTCATCCCAGGGCATCAACTGCCTGAAGGGTGAATTACCTCCCTGCAATTCCTCCTCCATCAGGAGTGAAGGTTAGAAGAGGGAGATTTCAGGTCCCAGAGTTTTGACCCCAGAACAAGGAACAGGGACATCTGGGGTTTGCTAGAATGGTGCTCCTGCGGCTTAGGTTTGATGACTAGAAAACAAGGTAGAGAATACCCCTAGGCAGCTCAGTGACAAGTGATATGTAGGAGTTTTGTCCCCATGATCACTTTATCTCCATAAAGAAGTGGCTCTTTGTGGCCCCTTCAGCACATTGTACCATACAAGACTAGTACAAAGTAGAGGGCGAAGAAGCTGGCCTCCACACTGTTAAGTGTCCTTTCCCCTTGAATAAATTTGATTCATGTGCCTGAATTCCTAGTCACAACACCATAGGTCAAGGATTGCTACATAGGAATTGGGAAATTAGGGTTCTGGTCCCAATTCTGTAACTAACTACCTGTGTGATCAAGTCAATTAACCTCTCTGGTTCTCATCTAAAAAACTGGATATCATAAGCTCCACTATTTCAACCTCACAGGAAAGTCATGAGGATCAAATGAGATGATGTATAAAAAAGTGCTTTGAAAAGATAAACTGCCATATCATACTAACTAATATTATTACATCTGGTGCAGAGCATTCATCCCAGGGTGCCTGGTAATGGAGAGAGACAGGGAGAAGAACTAGTTTCTACCTAAAACTTAATGGCTTGATTTCACAAAGCTAGGAAAGCACTGGCAAGGCCTCCCCTGAGAAGTCATGTGGAGAAGGTTGGGTGGGCTCTCTGCGATTTTCACAATCCATCTCACATTTCATTAATCAACATTGGGCATTTAAAAAGGCCACCTGTTCTAGCCTTGTTGTTGCTTAAAATGAAAAATGCTTCCCGGGATGACTGTTCTCTGATTAATCTGAATATTTACTGCCAGATTTCTGACACTTATCATTGCTCCCCTACAGAAGTCTGAAGTTTAGGAAGCTAAAGATCTCATTGTTTGTCACTAATGACAATCTAGTTGTGCCCCCTCTTCACCCCTCCCCAAAAAGCAGCTAGAAGTTTCTTTAGATAAATGGTTCTGAAACGTGTTTCTGTCTGTGGTGGCACATGTGTGTATGTATTTCTGTATATAGAAACAGATGACCCTTTTAAATGCTGCAGATAACTTAATATGCCACTGGATATTTATAATCAGAAGCAGTTGATCACTGAGGCGTGATTGTACGAATACCAAACAACTTCCCTCGTCTTTACAATCAAGCGCCACTGCCAGTGAGCAAGAATGACATAAGGAAAAGAATTTTGATCAGGGAATCTTGGTCCTTGTCTTGATGCTGGCATGAAATTGACGTGTGAAATCTGACAAGTTTCTTCATGTCTCTGGTTCTTCCTTTCCTCATCTATGAAATGAAGAGTTTGGGTTCAATTGGTTCCAATATTCTTTCACAGTGCTAGAGTTCTACAAAAATTCTATTAGGAGGAGGAAGAAGGAAAAAACGATAATTTAGGAACTAAAAATAAAACAAAATGGAGTAAGAAACTTTCAAAAACCTGTTCAATACTATCTAAAATACCTTTGTCAGGAAGCAAATTTTTTTGTTTGTTCATTTTTGTTGACCATTTTGACAGAAAAGGCTTTAGATATGATTCGTCTTGAGAGCAGGATCACACAAATGTACATGAATAGTAAGTTATAGAGAATACTAGAGCCTTTGGAGATGAAGATTTTGATTAAGAGAAGGATAGAACAACCTGTTAGCAGAGGTGGGAGAAAATATGGTGAGCAGGGGAAGGAGAATGATGTAAAAGAGAAAAATTTGAAATTTCACTGACTTCACAGTATTGGCTCTGGTTGGTTTCATGTGTGAAAGAGAGTAGATGGATTGATGCTGCCAATCCACTCCTAGAAAAAAAAAATAATGACAAATACATGCACTACTGACAATATATCAGCAGTCTCATTTTCATTTGTTAAGTTTAAAACAAAGCTCAAGAGGCAGCACAGTGTAGTAGAATTGGCTTTGGGGTCAATAAGATTTGGGTTCAGGTCCTAACTCTAACATACATTAACTTTGTGACTATGGGCAAGAAATTCAACTTGTAGGTGCCCCTTAGCAGATCTCTAAGGTGAAAAGCCAGACTGGTTGGTGATGTATATGCATCAGTGGAGGGGTATTTCAACATCCCCAAGTTCCCTGTACCAATAAAGAGACATGATCAGACAAAAATAACAACTGCAAAATCTAGATGTGTCCCATGTGTAATTCCTAGTAATCTAATCACTCGAGGGGAAATTACTATATTAAGAACTGTGGCTCAGTGATAACATCCAAAGTATTTATTCAATGGAGGAAAACAGTTGAATGTTGCTAAGACTTTCTACCATTTGTTTCCTATATGAAGTACTACTAAGAATATTACATTCAAACACAAGTTAATTCAGTACATTAAACACCATTAAGTGCTTACAAGTGTATATAAGTCCCGAAGTGGAAGAAAAACAAGGGTTAATAGTTCACAACCACAGCCAGATTCAGAGAGGCTGGATTTTACTCCAAAAGAAATTGATCTTAAGGAGAAAAAAGCCTAGACATCTGATCAGGAGTATATGGCAAGTCAACAGTGAGCTTTTGAGGCACACAAGGTTGTTGCTTTGTAGACCACCTGTGGTTGTCACTTTGTGAAAACATTCAGCAGGGAAAGAGATCATCCCATGATATCACTGGTCCTCTTCAAATATGAAGGCTGAACAACAGCAATGACAACAACAGGTGATCACAACATTCATTGGGGGTTTGGCCAGGGATTGCTTGTCATGCTTGCTCTCATCCCTTACAGGGTATGGCTAATCAGGAACAAGGATTGAAGGTAGTTGGGTGGAGGGGATTGGATTTGAAATCAGGTAGCCTTGCTCTCAAATTGTGCCTCAGATATTACCTGCATGGCCTGAAAAAACTAATTTAACTTCTCTCAGCCTCCATTTCCTCAAAAGTAAAATGAAAAGGATATGGATTTGATGGCTTCTAAGCTTTTCTAGCTCTTAATCTATAATCCTACAATCAAAAAAGGAAGGAAAGATGCCAGGTTATATATGATCTATTGGCAAAGTCAATAAAGAGTAACTTGAAAGAAGATTGAGAACAAATTTAAAAAAAAAAACAGAGGGCATTTGGTTCACGATGAGCTAGAATAGATCTGAGGACTCATAGCTCCCATTTTTAGATTTTAGGTAGCTGGGTGCTTGAACAGCCAGTATCTGCAAATGCAATCACTGTTACCTCCACTCATAGTCACAGGCATAGTTTTGGCTGGGTATTGAATGTTAGCTATTTGTCTGAGGTGAACAGAATGTTCTTTTCCATGTTGCACTAATGGATGGTATAGTGTTTTGAATTTAGAAGCAAAAAGGAAAAAAAATGGTAAAATGTTGATGACTGTACCTATTCTTCCTTATGGCAGGTCTGATAGCAAGCCAATTAGAAGAGAAATCTAGCTGCTTCAGTTTATCTGTGCAGTAATTTCTGGGTAATTGCATGAGTCCTAGGGTGAAAATTTAGCTAACATTTTTTAAGGGCCAAAAAGAAAAGGAGCTGTCATTTTGCTTCTAGTAATAGGCCAATATGAAATTTAAAAATTAGTCCAAGTCTTCTATGGTTGAATTAATACAACCATTTGAAACAGTAATTGTAACTGTGAAGGCTTTATTATTATTATTATTTTGTCAATGTTTCAATAGTTTTTCATGCAATTTTATATTTAAAACTTTATGTAATAAATTGATTTTGAAGTGTTTATATATAAACATATATATATATATATATATATATATATATATATATATATATATATATATATATGTGCACATAATACACACATACAAATGGTACCATCATACTTCAGTGAGTATGGAAATGATTAAAATCCCCCCTGCAATTAATCATGTCTGCAAAAATAAAATCAAATTTAAACTCTGTTGAGATCGCAGACATACCTTGAACTTCAACAGAATATCAATTACTGAAAATATGCAGTTCTTAGTAATAAATCATATTGTAATGATGTTGGAAATAAAAGTGTGTTTCCTTCTGTTTCTCATTCTGATATCTCTGGTTTCTCACTTTCTCCCCTTATCCCATAGATAATCTAGTAAAGCTTCTAGGATCAGAGGTCCTAGATTCAGATTGTGGCTCTGAGGCCTACTGCCTGAGTCCCTGGGGAGAAGCTTTTAAGGTCTCTCTTATAAGATCTGTAAAATGAAGGCATTGGGATAAGTGGCTTCTGAGGTCCCTTCAAATTCTAGATCTATGACTTTATGAATTAAATCCTACATAGAAGGATTTGGCCTAACCTGTAATATGATTTTCTTTGTCTCAAGTCCCAATATCTAAAAACTGTATTTGTTTCACTATTATCGAGAGTGAAAAGGAGGCCTTGGAATCTGGTCCCACCTTTGTAACTTACTAGCTACATTACACTGTATAAGTAACTTAAATATATATGCTTCCATTTCCATATCTGCTTAGCAATGATAATTACAAGGAAATTAATTAGATTATACATAGATGAGAAAATGCTTTGGGAAATAAAAGCTCTTTATGTTTTTAATATTTTAATAGGGATATTAACTAGACCTGTGATGTCATTAGAATTAGGAATACTGATAAAGAAAGCTCCACCATTGCAGATTGGGAATTTCTTTGAAGTTTATTTTTAATTAATTTGTTTTTAGTTTTCAACATTTACTTCCACAAGATACTGAGTTCCAAATTTTTTTCCTACCTCATCGCTTCCCTCACCCCGAGACGGCATGGATTCTGAATGCCCATTCACCTGATCTGCCCTCCCTTCTATCCCCCACCTTCATTTATCTTCTTCCCCTTCTATTTTCCTGTAGGGCAGGATAAATTTCTATAACCCATTGTCTGTATATATTATTTTCCAGTTGCTTATGAAAACAATTTTTAACATTTGTTTTGAAAACTTTGGGTTCCAAATTTTCTTCCTTCCTCACTCCCCCACCCACCCTCATTGAGAAGGCAAGCAACTCAATACAGGTCATACTTGTGTAGTCATGCAAAACACTTACATAGTAGTCATGCTGTGGAAAACTATATTTCCCTTCATCCTATCCCAATTCCCCCCCCCATTTATTTTATTCTCTCTTTTGACCCTGTCCCTCCTCAGAAGTGCATGCTTCTGATTACCCCCTCCCCTAATTTGCCCTCCCCTCTATCATTCCACTGCTTTCTTATCCCCTTTCCCTGTATTTTCCTGTAGGGTAAGATAGATTTTCATACCCAATTGAGTGTGTATATTTTTCCCTCCTTAAGCCAAATCCAATGAGAATAAGATTCACTCATTCCCTCTCACCTTCTCCCACTTCTCCCCTCCACTGTAAAAAACCTTTGCTTGTCTGTTTTATGTGAGATGATCTATCTCATTCTACCTCTTCCTTTCTCCTTCTCCTAGTATAATCCTCCTCTCACCCCTTAATTTTAAACTCACCCTGTGCCCTCTATCTATCTATCTAGATAGAGAAATATATTTATATAGATATAGATACAGACATTTCCCCTCCAATTACCCTAATACTGACAAAGGTCCCATGAGTTAAAAATACCATCTTTCTATGAAGGAATGTAAATTGTTCAACCTTAAAAAATCCCTTATGGTTTCTCTTTCTTGTTTATCTTTTCATGCTTCTCTTGAGTCTTGTATTTGGAAGTCAAATTTTCTATTTAGCTCTGGTCTTTTCATCAAGAATGCTTGAAAGCCCTCTATGTCACTGAATGTCTATTTTTCCCCTGAAGGATTATACTCAGTTTTGCTGAGTAAGTGATTCTTGACTGTAATCCTATCTCCTTTGACATCTGGAATATCATATTCCAAGCCCTCTGAGGGTTCCTAAATGTAGAAGCTACTAAATCCTATGTTATCTTGATTGTGTTTCCACAATACTTGACTTCTTTCTGGCTGCTTACAATATTTTGTCCTTGACCTAGGAACTCTGGAATTTGGGTACAATATTCCTAGGAGTTTTCCATTGGGGATCTCTTTCAGGAGGTAATTGGTGGATTCTTTCCATTTCTATTTTATTCTCTGGTTCTAGAATGTCAGGGCACTTTTCCTTGATAATTTCTTGAAAGATGGCATGTAGGCTCTTTTTTTGATGATGGTTTTCAGATAGACCAATAATTTTTAAATTATCTCTCCTGGATCTATTTCTCAAGTCAATTGTTTTTCCAATGAGATATTTCATATTGTCTCCTATTTTTTCATTCTTTTGGTATTGTTTTACCAAGTCTTGATTTCTCACAAAGTCACATAGCTTCCATTTGCTCCATTCTAATTTTTAAGGAAGTATTTTCTTCAGTGAGCTTTTGGACTTCCTTTTCCATTTGGCTAATTCTGCTTTTGAAGGCATTCTCCTCCTCATTGGCTTTTTGGATCTCTTTTGCCATTTGGATTAGGCTATTTTTTTAAGGTGTTCTTTTCTTCAGTATTTTTTTGAGGGGGTGTTCTCCTTTAGCAAGCTGTTGACACGTTTTTCATGATTTTCTTGCATCACTCTTATTTCTCTTCCCAGTTTTTCTCTACTTCTTTTACTTGCTTCTCAAAATCCTTTTTGAGCTCTTCCATGGCCTGGGACTGATTCATATTTTTCTTAGAGGCTTTGGATGTAGGAGCTTTGACTTTGTTGTCTTCTTCTAGTTGTATGTTTTTATTTGTCACCAAAAAGATTCTATGGTCTGACTTCTTTTGTGTGTGCAGTTCACTCATGTTCCCAGCCAATTACTTAACTATTACACTCTTTGTTAGGGTAGGGGGTCTGCTTCCCATGTGGAGAATATACTGTCTCAAGCTTCGGGGGATTTGTGTTGCTGTTTTCAGAGATACTTCTAGGGACCTGTATATTTTCAGTTCTTCCAAGGTGGTATGATCAAGGGTGAGGTGTTTACTCCTTTCCCGGTCTGGTCTCTAGTCTATGAGTGACCACAACCACTCTTTTCTGCCTTGGAACTATAAGGAGAATTCCCTTTCTACCACAACTACAAGCTCCACCACACCAGCACTCCTCCTCACCCCAGGACCACCACCCAGAATTGTGAACCAGATTCAAGCACACAGCAAAGCAAGAGAATCCTTCCTCAGCACTAGCAAAGAGATCCTTGCAATCCCCCTATGATAGGCCACTGGATTCTCCCTCAGTCTATACACAGAGGGCTCCAGACACAGCCACCATGCCAGGGCTGCTCCAGAACTGGGGCCGGAACTGAACTTATCGCTTGCTGTGGTCACAGACTTTTCTTACTGATCTTCTAAATTGTCTTTGGAGTTTGTGGGTTGAAATGTCTGGAAACCGCCATAGCTGTCGACGCTTCAGTCTCCTGACGCTTGCTCCAGGTTCACTGGGGCCTCATCTTTGCCTGCATGCCATGGTGAATTGTGTCCCTGGTGCAATAGACCTTTCCAATCAATCACCCTGATTGTCTTAGGCTGGAAATTTGTTTTACTCTGTCTTTTTGTGGGTTCTGCTGCTTTAGAATTTGTTTAGAACCATTTTTATAGGTATCTGGAGTGGTTTGGGGGAGAACTCAAGCAAGTCACTACCTTTACTCCACCATCTTCACTCTGCCCCTCTGAAATTTATAATGTGTGTGTGTGTGTGTGTGTGTGTGTGTGTGTGTGTGTGTGTACATGTGTATGTGTTAAGGGCAGCTAGGTGGTGCAGTGAGAGTTAGGCCTGGAGTCAAAAATAACAGAGTTAAAATTTGCCCTTTGATAGCATCTAGTTGTGTGACTCTGAGCAAGTCAATTAACCCTGTTTGTCTCAGTTTCCTTACCTGTAAAATGAGCTAGAGAAGGAAATAGTAAACCACTCCAGTACCTTTTCCAAGAAAACCCTAAATGTGGTCACAATAAGTTGGATACTAACGAACTAAGAGAACAACAATAATGTGTGTAAAATCTACTTATTGAGGAAATAAATTATCCTTATGATCTTGTTTATATGGTAGAAAACTAAGTAAAGATTTTAACATAATTCAGTTTTTCTGAATCTTGCAGATAGGAATAAAACAAAAAATCCTGACACAAGACCAATTTGTGCCTTTCCCAGTCCTCGTCTTCCTGCAAAGGCAAGAAGAATACATTTTTCTCCCGGTGCCTACTTTAACCTTTGTAATGCTCACTCAGATTTTACATTGAATTATCTGATTTGGCACTCCAGAGGTTTATCAACTCAATAGGCTAATGAAATTGGATGTAAAATATAGCTTTGTTTTTACTAACCTCTAACTAAAACTAGCATTTCATTCAACTGTGATTTTAAGGGGGAGTGAAGACAGAAGAACAATTAGAGAAGAGTTACACAGACTTCTCCAAACTGTGACCAAAGGGTTCCATGACTCTCAAAATCTCAAGAACTTCTATTTTAACCAGTTTTTTGTTTACCTAAAAGCAACATGTCTTCAATACTTCAGGAAATGTGAGCTGTGTTTACATGAAGGGAGGAGCAGGATGAAGAGGGGGAAAAATAAACTTAGAGTTAAATGACTGAGCTTGATGAGCCCGAGTTTCTTCGTCTCTAAAATGGGGATATTAATTGCACTATTTATCTCGTATGGCTCTTTTCAGAACACTGTTTTACATGCCATAAGGTCTGAGATTTCCTGTGAATTAACCTTCTTCACATAAAGATTCTCTGTGATATATATGCCACAATTCGATATTGCGGTTATTATACTGCTCTTCTTACAAGTGCTCATTCCTTCCTGGATTTTCCATTTGAGGTTTCATAATTTTTCTGCCCCACTATACACTCATTTTTACAGGAGATAGAAAAAAAGGTAATACAAGACTAGAGGATTTCTCTCCCACTTTCCCTGTGACTCATTCCATAGGTAGAGAAAAAACACTACTAGATAATGAAGAAAAGTCCAACCTGTGCACCTGTCAAAGAGGATTCTATGATTACAGCCATTACATAGGTATCAAAAGCCGCAGCTGGGAATTAATGATGAAAATATTTAGGAATTAAGATAGAAAAGAAAGAACATTTTATGTTCTCTTATTCCATTCCAGGAATAAGAATAAAATTTTTAAAAAATCACTGAATAGTTAAAAGGAAAAATAGATACTATGCATTAATTTTTCATTACCTTCGAAAATAGCAGTATAGATTTTTGGCAGATGAATTCTATTGTGGTATCTTCAAGATATTTTAAAACTGTGAATGGTATAAAAGATTTAATTTATTTAGTGGAAGAATTATCACCCACAGGGTTTCTATGATCTTTAGTTTTTTAATGTAACCAATTATTTTAAAAAATCCCCTGAAACCATGCACAGTACAATGTCATAGAATGCCAACTTTGCCCCAAGTTTGGATGTGTACTTTTCATAGAATTCACAATGAGATGTTTGACAAAAAGGTCTGCATTGATTTTTGGAATAGTTTTAGGTCTATTGTGCACTGTTACTTGGTCCTAGAGATATAAGTTTGATTCAATTTGACAAAGATTTTTTGAACAACTATTATATACAAGGCATGTTATACTAGAATCTTAGGTTACAAAGGAAAAAGAAAAACACCTACTTTATAGGGGCAGGAGGGAGAGCTATGCGTGTACAAGGATACATACATACAAAATTTATCCACAACTAGTACAGTTAATTTCTTTTAGATACAGATGCCTCATCAATTAAACTTTAGTCTACTGTTGTCAATAAAGTAACTCATGAGTTAGTATGTATTTAAGAGACAGAAAAAAAAACTCACCTAATAAATCTCACATGATACTTTTTTTTTCAATGCTGTGATGTATTTACCATATAATATTGTTTATTGTAGTTACCATTTGTTATTTGACTTCCCTAGGACAAGATAAACTACATCAAGGCAGGGATACTCACATATTTAAACTTTATATCTTCCCCAAGTGGATAAGACAATACCATGCACCCGGAAAATGTGTGTTTAAATATATTGTACTTTGTCATCATTTATATTATGTCAATATTTCTTAAAATAAATATTGTGTGTATATCTATATCTACATCTATCAATCTATCTATACCTATATATCTATCTATATATTTAGATATTACACACACATACACATATACACACACTGATTTGTGGATTAAAAAATATCTTTTATTGATGCCTTTTAAGTTCACATCAGAGTCATTTATTTGAACCCTCCCTTAAAATAGAGGAAAGAGAATTGAACAAAAATAGAAAGCCTGGTACAATTGAAAGAACTCAGAAGTCAGAGCATCTGAATTCTAATGTGTCTCATGATCCTATCAGTGTGACTTTGGGTAAGTCATTTAAAACACCTGAGCCTCAGTTTGTTCACCTAAAAATTAGGAGATGATCATGAAGATCTCATTTAGCTATAAGAGCTATGACTTCATCATAGCCATTATCACACACACACATACACGACGGCATTCTGAATCTATGTTCTTGTTTCCCCTCATGGATCACTACCTTGTTATCATGAAGGGACTTGTATAGCTCAATAATATAAGCTAAGCCATGTAGGGTTACCCAAGATGTACAAAACATAGCAGAGTCTCCCAACAAAAGGTGATCAACTGGGGAAGGAAATGCCAAACTACCTCCGTATCTTTGCCAAGAAAATCCAATGGACAGTATTAAAATGATAAAAGCTATGACACTGGAAAATGAGCCCCTCATGATGGAAGGTGTCCAACATAGTACTGGGGAAGAGTAGAAGGACAATTATAAGTAACTCCAGTACTGATGAAGCAGCTGGGCTAAAGCTAAAAGGAATTTCAAGTGCAGATTTGTCTGGTGATGAAAGAAAAGTCTGTAAAGATCAATACTGCATATGATCATTAAATATAAGATCTATGAACCGAGATAAGCTGGATGTGGTCAAATAGGAGATAGAAAGATTAAGCATCAATATCTTGGGTGTCAGTGAGCTTAAATGGATGGGAATACCAACTGAGCTATATAAAATCTGAAAAGGGGATGTTAAAGTACTACGCTCATTATACCAACAAATTTGAAAAGCTCAGCAGGGGTCACCAGGTTGGAAAAGATCAGTTTATATCCCAATCCTAAAAAAGGTCAATGCCAAACAATCTTCAAATTACAAAACAATTGAATTTATTTTACATGCCAACAAGGTTGTACTTAAGATTATGCAAGCTAGGCTTCAGCAATATGTAAACTGAGAATTACCAGAACAGCAGGCTCATTTTCAAAGAGGTAGAGTAACTGGACACCAAATTACCAATATTCCCCAGACTACGGAGGAAGCAAGGGAGTTCCAGAAAAAAAAAAAATAAAACATCTATTTCTGCTTCATTGACTACACTGAAGCCTTTGACTGTGTAGATCATAATAAAATGTATCTAAGTCCTCAGAGAGATGGGAGTACCTGATCATTTTACTTATACTCATGTGGAACCTGTATGTGGGTCAAGAAGCAGCAATTAGAATCAAACATAGAATAACTGATTGATTTAAGGTTAGAAAAGGAGTGCGACAAGGTTATATGTTACCACCTTGTTTATTTATCTTGCCTACAGAGTACATCATACAAATGTCAGTCTTGATAAATCAAAAGACAGAATTAAGTTTGCTCTGAAAAATATAAACAATTTCAGATATGCAGATGATAACACTCTGATGACAGAAAGTATAGAAGAATTAAGAAGTTTCTTGATTAGAGTGAAAGAGGAAAGTGTAAAAGCTGGCTTGGAGGCAGGTAGATGGCACAGTGGACAGAGCACTGGCCCTACAATCAGGAGGATGTGAATCCAAATCTGGCCTCAAACATTTGCTAGTTGTATAACCCTGGGCAAGTCATTTAACCATGATTGCCAAAAGCAGAACAACAGCAACAACATAACAACAACAACAAAAACCCCTAAGATCATGGCAACTGGTTCTATCTTTTCCCAGCAAATAGTGGGTGAAGAAATGAAAGCATTATGAGATTTTATATTCTTGGGCACAACGATCACATAAGATGGCAACTGCTACCATGACAGATGCAATGGTAAATCTTGACAGCACCCTAAAAAACAAAGATATCACTTTGCTGACAATGGTCTGTATAATTGAAACTATGTTTTTTTTTCTTTTTTGTTTTATTTTGTTCGTTTTGTTTTTTCAGTAGCAATCAGACTGTGAGAGTTGTACTATAAGGAGCTGAGAGCTACGAATAGACATTTTTGAATTGTGCTGGAGATTTTTTGATTTAAAATTTATTTTGAATTATCAACAATCACTTCCATAAGCTTTTGAGTTTTACATTTTTCTCCCCATCCCTCTGCACCTTTTCCCCCAAGACAGTGCACAATCTGATATACGCTATACATATATATTCCAATTAAATATATTTTCACATTAGTGATGTAATTAAGAATTAGAAGCAATAGGAGGAACCACCAGAAAGAGGAAACAAAACACAACAGAAGAAAAAAAATAGCAAATATTATACTTTGACCTGCCTTCAAATTTCATAGTTGTTTCTTCTTTGTGGATAGCATTTTCCATCATGAGGCCTTTGAAGATGTCTTAAATGCTTGTATTGCCTAGAAGGGCTAAGTTTATGAATATTAGTCATCACACAACATGGCTGTTACTATGTACAACATTCTCCTGGTTCTACTCACTTCACTCAGCATCAGACTATACAAGTCTTTACAGGTTTTTCTAAAGTCTGACTGTACATCATTCCTTACAGCACCATAGTATTACATTACATTCATATACCACAGCTTGTTCAGCCATTCCCCAGTTGATGGGCATCCTCTCAATTTCCAATTCTTTGCCATCACAAAAGAGCTGCTATAAATATTTTGATACATGTGGGTCCTTTTCCTGTTTTTATGATCTCTTTGGGATAAATACCTAGAAGTGGTATTGCTGGGTCAAAGGGTATGTAGTTTTATGATACTTTGAGTATACTTCCAAATTGCTCTCCAAAATGCTTGGATCATTTCACAACTCCACCAACAATGCATTAGTGTTCCAATTTTCCCCAGATCCCCTCCAACATTTATCATTTTCCTGTTCTGTCATGTTGGCCAATCTGATGGGTGTGATGTGGTACCTCAGAGTTGTTTTGATTTGCATTTCTCTAACCAATAGTGATTTAGAACATTTTTTCATATGACTATAGATGGCTTTAATTTCTTCATCTGAGAACTGCCTGTTCATATCCTTTGACCATTTATGAATTGGGGAATGATTTGGATTCTTATAAATTTGACTGAATTCTCTATATATTTAGAAATTAGGCCCTTATTAGAGAGACTGATTGTAAAAATTCTTTCCTAATTTCATACTTTCCTTCTAATCTTGGTTGCATTGGCTTTGTTTGTGCAAAAACTTTTCAATATAAGGTAATCAAAGGTATCCATTTTGCTTTTTGTGATGTTCTCGATCTCCTGTTTCATCATGAATTCTTCTGTTCTCCATAAATCTGATAGCTAAACTGTTCTTGCTCTCCCAGTTTGCTTACAGTATCAGCCTTTATATATAAATTGTGTATCTATTTTGATTTTATTTTGGTATACAGTGTGAGATTTTGATCTATACCTAGTTTCTGCCATACTCTTTTCCAGTTTTCCCAGCAGTTTTTGACAAAGAGTGAGTTCTTATGCCAGAAGTCTTTGGGTTTATCAAATAATAGATTACTATAGTCATTGACTACTGTGTCTTGCATACTTAACCTATTCCAATGATCCACCACTCTATTTCTTAGACAGTACCAAGCAGTTTTGATGATTGATGCTTTATGGTACAATTTAAGGTCTGCAATGGCTAGGCTACCTTCTCTTGCATTTCTTTTCTTTAGTTCCCTTGATATTCTGAACCTTTTGTTACTCTAAATAAATCTTATTATTTTTTTCTAACTCTATAAAATAAGTTTTATTAGTTTGATTGGTATGGCACTGAATAAGTAAATTAGCTTAGGAAGAATTGTCATTTTTATTATATTAGCTCAGCCTACCCATGAGTAACTGATGTTTTTACAGTTATTTAGATCTAATTTTATTTGTGTGAAAAGTGTTTTGTGTTCATATAGTTCCTGGGTTTGTTTCAGTAGGTAGACTCTTACATATTTTATAATGTCTACAGTAACTTTAAACAGATTTTCTCTATCTCTTGCTGTTAGGCTTTGTGGTAATATATAGAAATTTCAATGATGCATGTAGGTTTATTTTATAGCCTGCAATTTTGCTAAAGTTATTTGTTATTGCAAGTAGTTTTTTTATTTGATTCTCTAATTATATCAGCATATCATCTGCAAAGTGATAGTTTTGTTTCTTTGCCTATTCCAATACCTTCAATTTCTTTTTCTTCTCTTATTGCTAACGCTAAAATTTCCAGTTCCATATTGAACAACAGTGGTGATCTTATTGGAAATGTTTCTAGCTTGTCCACATTACATATAATGCTTATTACTAAAGGTTTTAGGTAGATGCTACTTATTATTTTAAGGAAGACTCCATTTATTCCTATGTTCTCTAGTATTTTTAATAGGAATGGGTGTTATATTTTGTCAAAAGCTTTTTCTGCATCTATTGAGGTGATCATGCACCTGTATTTATCAGGGATATTCTCTATAATTTTCTTTCTCTGTTTTGATTCTTCCCAGTTTAGGTATCAGCACCATATTTGTATCATAAAAAGAATTTGGTAAGACTTCTTCTTCACCTGTTTTCCCAAATAGTCTATGTAGTATTGGAACTAATTGCTCATTAAGAGTTGGATAGAATTCACTTATAAATCCATCTAGCCCTGGAGATTTTTTCCTAGGGAGTTCATCAATGACTTGTTCAATTTCTTTTTCTGAGATGGGGTTAAGTATTTTACTTCCTCTTCCATTAATCTGGGCAATTTACATTTTTACAAATATGTATTCATTTCACTAAGATTGTCAAATTTATTGGCATACAGTTGGGCAAAACAATTCCTAATTATTGTTTTAACTTCCTCTTCCTTGGTGGTGGACTCACCCTTCTCATTTTTGATACTGGTAATTTGGTTCTTTTTCTTTTTTTTAATTAAATTAACCAAAAGCTTATTTTATTTTTTTTATAAAACCAGCTCTTAGTTTTATCTATTAGTTCAATAGTTTTCTTAATTTCAATTCTATTAATTTCTCCTTTGCTTTTTAATGCTTCTAATTTGGTGTTTAATTGAGGATTTTTAATTTATTCTTTGCTAGTTTTTTTTAAGTTGCATGGCCAATTCATTGATTTTCTCTTTTTCTATCTTATTTACATAAGCAATTAGTGATATAAAACTTCCCCTAAGAACTGCTTTAGCTGAATCACATGAGTTTTGGTATGTTGTCTCATTGTCATTCTCTTGAATGAAATTATTGATTGTTTCTGTGATTTGATGCTTGACCCAATCATTTTTTAGGATTTGATTATTTAGTTTCCAATTATTTTTAGTCTATCTTTCCATGGCCCTTTATTACATATAAGTTTTATTGCATCATGATCTGAAAAGGATGTATTTAATATTTCTGCCTTTCCCCACTGGATTGTGAGGTTTGTATGCCTTAGTACATTGTCAATTTTTGTGTATGTGCCATGTACCACCGAGAAAAAAGTATATTCCTTTCTATATCCATTCAGTTTTCTCCAGAGGTCTATCATACCTAACTTTTCTAATATTCTATTCACCTCCTTAACTTCTTTCTTGTTTATTTTGTGGTTAGATTTATCTAGTTCAGAGTGGGGAGGTTGAGGTTCCCCTCACTAGTATGGTTTTGCTGTCTATTTCTTCCTGTCACTCCCTGAACTTCTCCTCTAAGAATCTGGATGCTACACCATTTGGTACATAGATGTTTAGTAATGATATTACTTCATTGTCTATGATGCCTTATAGTAGAATGTAGTTTCCTTACTTAAATCTCTTGATAAGATCTATTTTTGGTTTTGCTTTGTTGGAGATCAGGATTGCTACCCCTGCTTTTTTTTTTTTTACTTCAGCTAAAGCATAATATATTCTGCTTCAGCTGTTTACCTTTAACCTGTATCACTCTTTTTTAAATGTGTTTCCTGTAAACATATTGTAGGATTGTGGTTTTTAATCCATTCTGCTACCTGCTTCTATTTTATGGAAGAGTTCATCCCATTCACATTCAGTTATGATTACTGTGTCTCTCTCCTCCTTTCCCCCTCCATTTAGGCTTTTCTCTCTCCTTTCTCCTTTTCCCTCCTCACCAGAGTTTAGCTTTTGAACACGCCTACCTCAGCCCCACCTCCCTTCTATTAGCCCCTTCCCTTGTCTTCCCCTTTACCATTACTACTTATTCCCTGCCTTCTATCCCCCCTTCTTTTTTTCTTTCCCCTTTTCCCTCCTAATGCCTATAGGGTAAGTTAGATTTCTATACCTAACTGATTATATTATTCCTTTCTTGAGTCAAAATCTGATGAAAAGGTTCAAACAATGCTCATCTCCCTCCCTTATTTCCCTCTGCTGTAATAGGTTTTTGTGCCTTTTCCTGTAATGTAATTTACCCTTGTCTGCCTCCTCCTTTCCTTTTTTCTCAGTACATTTTCTTAGATCAGATTAATCCACTTACTTGGATCTACTTAACCCACTTGATAGATTTTTTTTATCATTATATCAAAGTCAACTTATATCCATCCTCTTTACGTATACTCCTTTAACATGGTGTAATAACAATAAAGTTCTCAAGAGTTACAAATGTCATCTTCCCCTGTAGGGATGTAAGCAGTTTGCCCTTATTAACAACATGTATCTTTCTGTTTCATTTACCTTCTTTATATCTCTCAAATCTTGAGGTTGAAGATCAAATTTTCTATTGAGTTCTGGTCTTTTTATCAGGAAGGTTTGGAAGTCCACTATTTTGTTGACTATCCACCTCCTCCCCGAAAGATAATGCTCATTTTTCCTGGGTAGTTAATCCTTGGTTGTAAGTCAAAACTCCTTTGCCTTACTGAATATCATGGTCCATAACCCATGGTCTTCTAATGTTGAAGCTGCAAAGCCCTGTGTAATCCTAACTGTGATTCCATATTTAAATTGTTTCCTTCTGGCTGCTTGCAGTATTTTCTTTTTGACCTGGTAATTTTGGAATTTGGCTAGTACATTCCTTGGCATTTTTAATGTGGGATCTCTTTCAGGGATTCTTTCTATGGCTATTTTACCCTCAGGTTTTAGGCCCTCAGGGCAGTTTTCCTTTATGATTTCCTGAAAGATACTGTCCAGGCTTTGTTTTTTTTTTTTTTTCATCATGGTTTTCAGGTAGATCAATAATTTTTAAATTGTCTCTCCTGGATCAATTTTGAAGGTCAGTTGTTTTACCAATGAGGTATTTTAGGTTTTCATCTACTTTTTTCATTCTTTCGTTTCTGTTTCACTGACTCTTACTCTCTCATAGAGTCATTAGCTTCCATTTGCCCAATTCTAACTTTTAACAAATTGTTTTCTTCTATTAGGTTTTGTGCCTCCTTCCCCATTTGGCCAATTGTATTTATTAGGGACTTGTTTTCTTCAGTGTACTTTTTTTCAATTGGCCAATTGTACTTTTTGGGGACTTGTTTTCTTCTGGTGCACTTTTTTTTTCCAGTTGGCAAATTGTATTTTTGAGGACTCTTCTACCTTTCTCATTTGACTTTTAAAATCCTTCTTGAGAGCCAGTGCAAAGATGGAAGAATAAAAGCAGTGCCTTTCTTGAGTTCTCCACCAAAGCCCTCCAAATACATGTAAAAAATGACTCTAAATAAATTCTAAAGCAGCAGAACACCACAAAAAGACAGAGTTAAACAAATTTAAAAACCAAGACAACCTGGATGATTGACTGGAAAGGTCTATTGTGCTAGGCTGGGAAAGGAACAGTTTAGGGTGACACAAAGGCAAAGACCAGGACTCAGTGAACCTGGAGCAGGCCTCAGGGGACTGAATCACAGGCAGCTGTGGTGGTTTCCAGACTTCTCAACCCACAAATGCCAAGACAACTTAGAAAGTCAGTAGAAAACTGTGTGTCTGAAGGGAGAGAGAAGAGCAGAGTCACAGCCCCAGTCCCTGAGTGAGGCCCCAGGGTGGCAGCTGCCTCTGGAGTTTCCAGCCCACAGGCTAAGGGGTAATCAAGTGGCTGATCAGAGAAGATTGCAGAGATCTCTTTGCTGGTGCAGGATTAAATTACTCTGCCTGTGCTTGGAACTGGGTCACAGTGCTGGGTGGTTGTACTGGAGTGATTAGGAACACAGGTATGATGGAGCCTGTAGTGGCTATGGAGAGAAAATCCTCCTCACAGTTCCAAGACAGAAAAGAGGGCTTGTGGTCACTCATAGACCAGAGCACAGCCAGGAAAGGAGTAAACACATAGCCCCTGATCATAGCAACTTGTAAGAACTGAAAATTTACAGGTCCCTAGGATTAGGTAGTCTGGCCCCTGGAGGTTGCCTGCTTTTCTTTTCCTTTTGCTTTCTTCAGCTCCTTTCAGATGGATTTTGCAGGTTGTTTGTCTGCCTGGGGCCCCTTGGAGAGCATCACAGAGTTTTGCTGAGGCACTGGGAGACTGCTGTAGAATGCTGAGGTACCTGGTGGTTTTCTGAGCTAGTTTCCACCAATTCCTCCACCCTCACTGAGGCACTCAGGAGTCCAGGGGTTGGTGTTTGCCTGCTCCACCACCTGGGTTTCAGGATCTCCTCCTGGTTTACTGAGGTGGGGCTTTCTGCTAGCTTGCTGGGATGCCTCCTGTTTGGTACTGCTCCCCTTTCCCCAGGGCAAGAGGGGCATTTCCCAATTAATTCCTCAAGCTTCCTGGGCTACTGAACTGCTGCACCTGATCTTTCTTCTGCTTTAGCCCTTCCAGGGTTTTTCCTGGGGTGATATTTTCTGGGCTTTCAGAGGTTGATAAGGGAGGGTAAGAGTGAATTACTTCTTACTCCTCCATCTTGGCTCCCATGAGAAGATTTTTGAGAATCTCTTGAATAGCAAGGAGATCAGATCAGTCAATACTTAAAGAAATTAATTCAGACTATTCATTGGAGGGTCAAATATCAAAGAAGAAATTTGAATACTTTGGCCACATAATGAGAAGATAGGACTCAATAGAAAAGACCCTGATGTTGGGAAAAAGGGATGACAAAAGGAAAAAGGGGACATCAGAGGATGAAATATATGTTTAGTGTCATGCAAGTAATGAATAAGAACTTGGAAAGATTTGAGGATATAGATGATAGAAGGGCTTGGTGTATTGTCCATGGGGTCACAAAAAGTTGGATGTGACTAAACAACTGAACAACCACAACAAAATTCCTGCTTCTCTATTCTGAGTAAGTAAATAGTTGTTCTTTGGTACTTAAATTTTTTTTCTTTTTTAACCCTAATACTCAGCTTGGTTTCTTTTTAATTTTCTTTTCATTTACATTATTGTAAACATTGTCTATATGGTTATTTTTGGTTCTACCTAATTGTGTATCAGTTCATATAAGTATACCCCTGTTTCTTTGATTCCTCTTACTTATCAATTGTTCTTGTTGTTTTGTCATTTCCAGTCACTAGCAACACTTCATGACCCCATTTGAGGTTCTCTTGAAAAGGATGCTGGACTGATTTTTCCTTTCCTTCTTCAGTTCATTTCACAGAAAAGGAAACTGAGGCAAGCACGGTTAAATGACTTGGTCTGAGGCTGGATTTGAATTCAGGTCTTCCTGACTCCAGATCTGACACTGTCCTCTGTATTACCTAGATGCCCCAAATCATATAACAATGCTATTGTTAAATCATTTTGTTAAGTTGTTTTACTAATGTCTGATGCCCTTTAGGGTTTTCTTGGCAAAGATATTGAAGTACTTTGCTATTTCCTTTTCCAGTTCATTTTATAAATGAGGAAACTGAGGCAAATGAGGTTAAGTTACTTGCCCAAGGTCACATAGCTAGTAATTGTCCGAGGCCAGATTTTAACTCAGATTTCCCTGACTCCAAGCCTGGAGCTCTATCTACTGCACTACCAAACTGTTCCATAATGAATATCGATGTGACTGTTTTAAATTCTGTCAAGAATTTAAATTAGCTATACTTTGGCAGAAGTCTAATAGAGGGTATTCTTGCTGCTAAGTAATTTTCCGTCATGTCTGACTCTATCAACACATTTGGAGTTTTCTTGGCAAAGATACTGGAGTGGTTTAGATTTCCTTCTCCAGGTCATTTTAGATATGAGGAGGTAAGGGAACCAAGATTAAGTGACTTGCCCCAGAGTCACATAGTTAGTGTGACTTGCCCAGGGTCACACAACTGGTAAGTGTTTGAGGCCAAATTTAAACTCAGGAAGATGAGACTTTCTAACTTCCAGCCTGGCACTCTTTCACTACTATGCTACCTAGCTTACTATATAATTATAGTCCTTTATTAGAGTTTATTTCTTTCTTTATTATGTAGTCATTCCTAAATTTATGTCTAGGATCTGATTTTGTGTCTTATTCTTTGTTACAACAAAGATATGTATTTGGGCTTAGAGTCAGGAAGAGAGAGAGAAAGGGAGTGATAGAGAAACAGATCCATGTTTATACAGACATATAGGGAGAGGAACATATATTCAAATTTATATACACACATATACTTTAATGATACGATCTTTTGAACTTATATTGCATAATCATTTCAAACTTATGGTTGCCCAGCATTGCACTTTGTATGAAGCAAACACTTTATAAGTGTTAGTTGTATTTTTTTCTTGAAAAAAGAAAACATTAGTATATGTGATATTCATTGAACTGTTAAAACAAACATTCTAAATACATGACTGAAGCATCTCCAAGGAAGCTATTTTATAGATACGTACTGTGAGGACTTTTGAGATTTTATTTTCCCATACATTTCATAAGCAGCAGTTACGAATTCATTACAATTATTAAGAACATATCTGGATACAATTTTAAATGAGGGAAACTAAGCACAAAGAGGTATAGTAATATACAAAATGTCTAATATATCTCATAGGATAATCACATTTAAATCTGGGATGAAACTTAGAGGCCAGCCTCACCATTCTAACAATGGGAAAACTAGGGCTTTTTAGGTGAAAAAACTTGTCTGTGTTCATGTAGGTAGTAAGTAAATAGGAAAGGCCTTCTGACCCTAAATTATTTTTTTTTATTCTAGCATATACTGCAAAAGCATTATATTTAGGCAAAGTAGATCTGAATGTTTCTGCCAGTTCTGCTACTTCTATACCTCTGTGTTATTATTCCTCACTTTATTCATCTCTAAAATTATATCCATAATATTTATTCCCACATTTTGTTCAATGAAATATTAAATCATGGGGAGCAGGGCCACAATGGTGGAGAAAAGGCAGGACTCGACCAAACTCTCAAAAAATTCCCTTCCAAACAACTTTAAAATAATGCCACAAAGTGAAATCTAGATTGGCAGAACCAACAAAAGGATGGAGCGAAGCAATTTTCAAGGCCAAAACAACTTAAAAGGTCAAGGAAAGCAAGAAAGGTTAATAAGCAAGATAAATCATAAGGGATTCAATGAGGTTAAACTGTTTACTTATCTACATGGGAAGATGATACTTATAATTCTTAAGAATTTTATTATTATCACGGCAGTTAGAAGGAATATACATAGACAAAGGGCATGAGTGTAAGGTGACGATGATGGGATGATATCTGAAAAATAAAATAAAGGGAGGAGAAAGAAGAAGCCACTGGGAGAAGGGGAAAGGGAAAGATAGAATGGGGTAAATCATTTCACATAAAATAGATTCAAAAGAGCTTTTATAATGAAGGGGAAAGTTGGGTCACGGCAGACAATGTTTGAACTTTACTCTCATTGGAGAGTTGTGTATAGAAATTTATATTACCCTACAGGGAAGTAGGAGAGCAAGGGTATAAGAGAAGAGAGAGACTGATAGAATGAAAGGAGTACTGGGAGAGGCAGTGATTAGAAGCAAAACACTTTTGAGAAAGGACAGGGTTAAAGGAGAGATAGAGAATGATAAATAGGATGGAGGGAAATACACAATTAGCCACCATAACTGTAAAAACTTTTCAGCAGATTTCTCTGATAGTCAAAGCCTCATTTGTCAAAACATTTAGAGAACTGAGTAAAATTGATAAGAATATAAGTCATTCACCAATTGATAAAAGATCGAAGGTTATGAACAGGCAATTTTCAGATAAAGAAACCAAAGCTTTTTTATAGTGATATAAAATGCTCTAAATCACTATTGATTAGAGTAATGTGAATTGGAACAACTCTGCTGTACCACCTTGTACCTATCAGATTGACTAATATGACAAAAAAGAGAAAGGACAAATGTTGGAGGAGCTGTGAGAAAATAGGACACTAATACACTGGAGTTGTGAACTGATCCAACCATTCTGGACAGCAATTTGGAACTATGCCCAAAGGGCTATAAAACTTTATATACTCTTTGACCTGGCAATGCTACTACTAGGTCTGCATCCCAAAGAGATTTAAAAAAAAAAAAGGAGATCTATCTGTACAAAAATATTTGCTGCAGCTTTTTTTGTTGTGGCAAAGAATTGGAATATGGAGGGATGCCCATCAATTGGAGGATGACTGAACAATATGTGGCATGTGATTGTTATTTAATACTATTGTGCTATAAGAAATTACAAACAGGATGTTTTCAGAAAAACTTGGAAAATCTTACATGAACTGAAGAGAGCAGAACCAGGAGAACAATGCACACAGTAGCAACAATGCTGTACAATGATCTGTGAATGATAGCTATTCTCAACCATGCAATGAACCAAGATAATTCCAAAGAACTCATGATTAAAAAAAAAATGTTATCTACCTCCAGAGAAAGAACTGATGGGTTCTGAATGCACATAGGTGTGTGTGTGTGTGTGTGTGTGTGTGTGTGTGTGTGTGTGTACTTTATTTTTCTTCATTCTTTTGTCTATGTTTTCTTTCACAACATGACCAATATGGAAATGGAAATGTGCTTTATCTGACTACACATTTATAATCTAAATCAAGTTATTTGCCTTCTCAATGAGGGGTTGCGTAAGAGTGCAGGGAGAGAATTCGCAATTCAAAATTTCAAAGAAAAAACAAATGTTAAAATTGTTTTTAACTTGTAATTGGAAAAAATAAAATATCAAACAATAATAGTCAAATCTATTGTAGTTTTGATTCCCTACAAAATTCTAAAATTTAGAAAATCGCGGCTTATACCCATCAATTGTTTTCTTTTTACCCATCATGATTTTTCTTGATAGGAATAGAGAAATTCTTTCTTGCTGATGGTAAGTCATGATAACAGTAGAAGAGGGAATCTCTTCTTAAAGTCATCTGCTCATGACCCCATTGCATACCAACAAGAGCAGTGATGTCCAGTAAGTATATGAACAGACCAACTTTTTCAGTTTTGACCTAGATACATTCCTTTGGCCTGGGTTCCATCATGATAATGACCTTGCTCGAGGCAGATTCCCTTATCCCCTACCTTCTTCTCCACTTCTTTTTTTCATGATGTCTTCCCTCACTAAATTTAGAGTTCTTTGAGGGCAGGCACTGTCCTTTTTCACATTCTTGTTCTCACTGCTTAACATGATTCCCAACATTTTGTTGAGATTTAATAAATATTTATTGACTGATATAAAGGGGAGTCAACATTTTCCTTCCTAAGGGAAACCACTAGACTTCCCTCCACTATTTCATATCAGTCCATACTACCATCATAGTCTCTATTTTTAGTGCTTGACTCAAACTCTAACCTTGAAATTTTCAAAATGTGTATATCTTTTGAAGAACAAAATATATACTGGGAAAATCTTACATATTTACATTTTACATCTTACATTTGCCATTTATATTATGGCAAAAAGATTGCATGGATTTTCCCTAAGTCATAAATGATTCATTTTGTGAGTGATTTTGTTAGACCAGAAACTGAAGTTATTGTAATAGAATTCATTTGCCATAAAACTATAGAACTATTTTCAAATATAATGAAAAATTTGTATTTAAATTTTTTCCCTTCAGCTGGAGTGGTATTATTTTCAAGATGGGTGTAAAGGAATGTGCTACTTCTGCATTGTCTTCAGTTTGAGCTGGAGTAGTGTCTTTAAATTTCAAGTGTTAATTTCATATCTACATAAATTTCTATTCTTCCACTCCCTACATTTTCTCTTAATTGCCCTCTCTGATTTCTCTATGCATTATTTTCTAAAAGCATAATTGTTCTCTTTACCAAGAAGAAGCTGAACTTCAGGCTTGGACCTTATTCACATGGTGTTTGTGTTTACATGTGAGTATATGTGTATGTTTACTTTGATAGCTATGATTTTTCCACAATAATAAGAAAACTGAAATCCACATGTCACTCTTCTCCATTCTACCTTTTCTCTTAAATTTTTAATGATTTCAAATGCAGGATTATCAGATTATAAATTTTCATATGAAGAGCAATTTTTAAAATGCTGTGATCATTTCCCCTCCAGGGAAAACTCAATTAATGTAAACATACCAGTAATTATATAATTCACACTTTGTTCCATTATCTAACATAGCAATAACAACAAAGTATGAAATTCTTTTATTATTTTGTTTAATCTTTTATCTTCACCTCAATACACCACAAATGTTGCTACTGATGTACATTAATGTATAATGAGAAATAATTTTGTTTCTCCCAAAAAAAGAACTTTAAAATAAAATATTGGTCACTAAGGCAGAACCATCATATATTTCATAAGCTGATTTAATGACTAGATTTTACTACAATAGATAGAAAGGAACAAACTAGTAAGCATTTATTTCTCTGTTGAAAATTAGCTAATACTCTTCCAGATTATTCTATACATTCTCTAATCTAACTTTCACAGCACTGATCAAATAATAGCACTAAAGTAGCACTTGAATAGAGTTCTACAATATATAGAGTGCTGGACTTTTAACTGGGAAATCTTAGCTAAAAATCCTTTTGATCCTTAGCAGGAAGCAACTTAACCTCATATACCCAGTTTTCACATTTATAAAACTGGGGGCAATAGTATCTGCAGTACCTTCCTCATAAGGCCATGTATGATAAGATCCAATTTATATATATATATATATATATAAGCACAACAACTCAAAAACTTTAAAGCTATATGCAAGTGCAATAAACATATACATTTGCATATGTATGTATATCTATGTGTGTATATCAGCTAATTGGTATAGTGGCATGGGATAAGGAAGATCTGAGTTCTATCTATACCTCCTCTCCCACACCAGGGAAAGTAACCTCTCTTATCTCCAGGTTTTCCTATTGCCTTCATTCATCTCTCATCATCATTATATTCATTTCCCCATCATTATGTTGTAGGGTCCTCACAGCACCTTACACAATGACCTGTCCTCAGTAGATGCCTAATAAATGCTTCTTTGGTTACTTCTCAAATTGTGATGATTCCTCTGGGGAGAAAATATCTCCAGAGATTTTCATAGACTTTCTTAAAATAGCCTCCTTTGTGATAGTTGATTCTCTTTGGCAATTATTTAACTGAAAAAAATCCAAGCATTCCAGAACATTCAACAAGGCTGAGTGAAAATTATTCCAATCATGAGTGAAAATATTATGACAAATAACATTTTCACAAAATACTTGCAAACATATGTACTCACCCTCAAGATGAAAAGAACTCATCTTCTTTTACTTTGCCACATGAATAGCTTTCAATTGTCCTCCTTTACCACAAAAAAAGATAGGATTTCAACTTCCTTCCTCAAAAATTCTAAATGCTAATGGCTACACCTAAGAACACTGACTCACTCTGGAGACTAACTGCACAATTTGGTTTATCTCACATCTCTATTACTACACAAGGTTTTCCACAGATCCTCGGTCATTTTTTTATTGATTTTAAAGATAAATCAAGGAAGGATTGTTTGTAAAATGAAATCAGTAAAAAAAAAAAACACAAGCATTTATTCATTTGTAAAAAACTTAGCACAGTGCCTGGCATATAACAGCTGTCTAATAAGTGCTTGTTACTTATGCTTACCAATCTCACCTATATGCATCTTTTAGGGTGTTGGTAAGATATAAAGATAAACAAAATGGTAAAAGTACATGCCACTTAATAGGGTAGCTAAAACATGTATACAAGAAAGTATAATAAGGAATACAAGTACATAAAAGAAGTACACAAATGTTTCTATAAAAGTTCATAGCACAGAAAAATAACTTGTTGCTGTGGTCAGAAATCAAGGAAGAATGCATTGGGTAGTCACCATTGTAGAAGCTATGCGACAAGCCCAAAATAATTACCTATTTGTAAGGTAGGTGTTATGGAAAATGTCAAAGAAGTAGAGGTTCCTATTTATAAGGACTCTGGAAAATAAAGGTTGCACATGAAAAAAAAAACAATGGAAGTTAATATAAAACAATTAAATAATACCAATCACATTTACATGGTCATTTGAGATTTACAAATACTTTCATCAGAAGACTGTGAGAAAAGTAATATAATGATTATTACCTCTATATTGTAGATATGGAAACTGAGAATTGAAAAGGTTAAATGCCTGGCCAAAAGCAGCACTTGTGAAGACAGTATAACTAAGGAATACATTCTGTTGTGGGATAGAAATTAACCCTTAATGATCTTCCCCTAAAGAATTATTTTTCCTAGTGACACATCCTACAACATGGTCCCCAAGTCCATAACCTTTAAAATCACCCATGGGTGATATGGCATCACCCATAACATCAATATCTTCTTCCTGTTTTCCTTAGTTAAGAGGATTAAGGAAATTTTAAGAACATATGTGAAACATGCAATTAAAGTTATTCTCAAAAAAATTACAAATATTTAGTTGTTATTTAAAATCGTCTGTTGAAAAAAGGCTCACTAAAGTGTTTGGATCAAGAGACTGAGCCAAGATGACAGAGAAAAAGCAGTGACTTTTCTGAGCTTTTCCCCAAACTCCTCCAAATACCTGTAAAAATGGCTCTAAACGAGTTCTAAAGCAGCAGAACCCACAAACAGACAGAATGAAACAAATTTCCAGCCCAAGACAACCTGGATGGTTGATGGGAAAGGTCTATCGTGTTGTGCTGAGGGAGCAGCACAGTTCAGTATGAGCACCACAAACAAAGACAGAGCCTCAGCAAATCTGGAGCAGGCCTCAGGGGACTGAATCCTGGGCAGCTGTGGTGGTTTCCAGACTTCTCAACCCACAAACACCAAAGACAACTTAGAAGGTCAGTAGGAAAGGTCTGCAACCTCAGTGAGAGAGAAGTTTGGTCCAAGATGTGGTGGCTACTTACAGAGCTCAGCCCACAGACTGAGGGGGAATCAATTGGCTGATCAGAGGGGGTTTGCAAAGATCTCTTTGTTGGTGCTGAGGCAGGATTCTCTTGTTTTGCCATAAGCTTGGATCCAGGTCATAATTCTGGGTGGTGGTCCTGGCATGAGGAGGAGTGCTGGTGTAGTAGAGCTTCTAGTGGTGATGGAGAGGGAATCTTTCTCACAATTACAAGGCAGAAAAGAGTGCTTGTGGTTACTCACAACCTAGAGCACAGGCCAAGAAAGGAGTAAGCACCTCGCCTTTGATCATAGCACCTTCCCAACCCACGAATGCCAAAGACAACTTAGAAGGTCAGTGGGAAAAGTCTGTGTCTGTGGTGAGAGAAAGAAGCACAGCTCCAGCTGCCACCCTCTAGCTCAGCCCTCAGCTGTCTCAGGGGAGGCAGCTGCTTCCTGAGCCTCAGGCCCACTGAAAGAGGGGGAAGTCAAGTGGCTAATCAGAGGGGGATTGTAGGGATCTCTTTGCTGGTGCAGGATTCTCTTTCTCTGCCCATGCTTGGATATGGGTCACAGTTCTGGGTGGCAACCCTAGGGTGAGGAGGAGCGCTGGCATGGTAGCGCTCATAGTGGTGGTGCAGAGAGGAAATCTTCCTGATAGTTCCAAGACAGAAAAGAGTGTTTGTGGTCACTCATAGACCAAAGCTCAGACCAGGAAAAGAGTAAACACCTCACCCTTGATCACTGCACCTTGGAAGAACTGAAAATTTACAGGTGCCTAGAAGTATCCCTGAAAACAACTGCACAAAACCCCCAAACTTAGGACAGTGTATTTTCCACACTGGAAGCAGACTCTTACCTTAAAAAAGAGTTTATAATGCAAGTAACTGGCTGAGATGATGAGCAAGCATTGCAAAAAGAGTCAGACCATATAATCTTACTTTGGTGACAAAGAAGATCAAAAAATACAACCAGAAGAAGAAGACAACAAAGTCAAAGCTCCTACATCCAAAGCCTCCAAGAAAAATATAAATTGATCCCAGGCCATGGAAGAGCTCAAAAGGGATTTTGAGAAACAAGTAAGAGAAGTAGAGGAAAAACTGAAAGTGATGCAAGAAAACTATGAAAAACAAATCAACAGCTTGCTAAAGGAGACTCCAAAAAATACTGAAGAAAATAATACCTAAGAAAGAAATCAAGACATTGCAAAACAAAACTAAAAGACTGAAAAAGTAGAAAACAATGTGAAATATCTCATTGGAAAAACAACTGACCTGGAATAGATCCAGGAGAGATAATTTAAAAATTATTTGACCTCCTGAAAGCCATGATCAAAAAAAGAGCCTAGATTATCAAGAAATTATCAAGAAAAACTGCCCTGATATTCTAGAACCAGAGGGTAAAATAGAAATTGAAAAAATCCACCAATCACCTCCTGAAAGAGATCCCCAAAGGAAAACTCCTAGGAATATTGTAGCCAAATTCCAGATTTCCCAGGTAAAGGAGAAAATATTGCAAGCAGCCAGAAAGAAACAATTCAAGTATTGTGGAAACACAATCAGGAGAACACAAGATTTAGCAGCTTCCACATTAAGAGACCTAAGGGCATGGAATATAATATTCAGGAGGGCAAAGGAGATAGGATTACAACCAAGAATCACCTAGCCAGCAAAACTGAGCATAATCGTTCAGGGGAAAAAAATGGATATTCAGTGAAATAGAAGACTTTCAAGCATTCTTGATGAAAAGACCAGAGCTGAATGGAAAAGACTCAAAAGAAGCAGGAAGAGGTAAATGGAAAGAGAAATAATAAAGCACTTATTAAGGTTGAACTGTTTACATTCCTACATAGAAATGATTTTTGTAACTCATAAGACCTTTATCAGTATTATGGTACTTGGAGGGGGAAAAAAAATTTATTTTTGCCTCCCCTTGCTGCTAAGGTCAAGTTCTTATACATTCAAGTGACCTCTAGTAGTCTCATCTTCTTGAAATGAATATGAGATGCAGTTCTTTCTATATTTACTATTTACATGGAAGATATCTAATTATGATTTTTTTCATTAAGGTCTTTAGCAACAATTTAAACATAGTGGAGAGCTTAGCACTTAGTAGGTGCTAAAGAAGTACTCAGTATAGAAGTCACAGTCTGTTGGAAATAAATTGACTTCATTTACATTTTCATAAAACTAACAAAAAGATATTACTTTTTTCCTAGGAGAGTGTTTTCATTCTCTTTAACTGTGTGCCTCATAATGTAAAAGAATGTGTCCATTTTAAGTCTAGTTCTCTATTACTTTTTAATCCCTATTTCCTAAGACTTTCTATAAAAGAAACATATGAGCACACATAGACTAAATGATACATCATGGAAGAATAAAAAGGACATTGAACTTAACACCAGATGGAAGAATTTAGAGTCCTATCTCTGCATTTTATTAAGCAGCCTTGAGCAAAGCTTAAAAAAAAATCTATGAGCCTCAGTGCCCTCATGTACAAAATGGGAATAATAATGCTAATGGTCCCTATGACATAGGATTATTTTGAGGATCCAGTGATTAAGATAATGTATGAAAGTAGTTCATAATTGTACAAAATTATATACAAATGTATTTCTGAGCTTATCAGTGCAACTCTTGCCTTCAGAGATGCAGTTCAGCACCCATGCACAAATGCTTATCCTGTGCTAGTGTTATCCATCTCCTCCCATAAGTTCAACTAGAAAGCTCGCCCATGGAACATAGAAGAAGAGGAAAGGAGGTTTCCTCACTTTCTCCTGATATGATAGTACTGAAGAACACAGTCCAGCAAGCTCTCACCAAGTGATCTATCATCTTTTTCAATCAAGCTGCACATTTATTTGATGGTATTCTATATACTGGCTCTTCATAGCTCCTCATTTGTGATGTATTATAGTCTGCTTATATCCATCATATTCTTCTCTTTTGCTTCTAAATGATATTGTTAAGCACTATATATAGTCTACTAAAACTGCAAAGCTAACTTTGATCTGCTGTAGCTAGTAATCATTTACATATTTATCTGATCTCCCTTTAATCAATTTTCACTTTGCAATCTCCTCTAGGTTTTGATCAATAGATTCTTTTAATTTCTATTTTACCCTCTGGTTCTAAGATATTAGGGCAGTTTTGATCTTGGATTTCAACTATTCTGATACTTCTTAAATTATCTCTACTCAATCATTTTCCAGGTCAATTGTTCCCCCTCCCCCATGGACTCTTTCATATTTTCTTATTTTTTATTTTCATTTTTAACTTTGTTTTCTTTTTTCTTGCTGTCTCGTATACTCATTAGCTTCCAGTTGCCTGATCTTAACATCAAGGATTTTTAAAAAATATTTTCTTCAGTGAATATTCCTCTTTTTCCATTTGGCCAAAGTAGACTTTTTAAGGAATTATTTTCATCGGTGAATTTTTGTACACTTTTTTCCGTTTGGTAAATTTTTAAAGGTGTTATTTTCTTCAGTACTTTTTTGTGACTCTTTTATCAACCTGTTAGTTGTCTTTTGATAATTTTCTTTCTTTCCTTTCATTTATTTATATAAGTTTTCTTCTATCATTTTATTTGGTTTTGAAAATAATTTTAGCTCTTTCAGGAATTCTTATTAGGCTTCTATCCAATGCACATTTTACTTAAAGGCTCTGCTTCTAGCTATTTGGACTTATCATCTGAGTTTGTAAATTCATTTTCCCTGTTATCATAATAGTTTTTATAGTCAGTTTCTTTTTTCTTGTTTGCTTATTTTCCAATTCTGTTTCTTGATTTGGAACTTTATGCTAATGTTGGCCTCTGTTCCCAGCATGGGAGTGGTAGAGTGACATTTTCTCATGCTTCAGACTTTTCCTCACTGCTGTTTTCAAAGTTGCTTCTGGGAGTTAGGAATTTTTCAGTGCTCTCAAAGTGAAGTTATCTGTAGAGAAGTATGGTCATTACTTTCCTGGTCTTCACTGTGGATCTTATCCAGAAAGGGCCTGATCCCATGTGACAACAATCAATACTGTTTCTCAGGATCCCTGATACCAGGGACCAGAAATGATCCTGCCTCTCAGGACTCCCACTTCTTAACAGAAAGTAATCCTCTCTTCCCTTTACCTATGATACCAAAATGAGTATAGGCAATGGAGCTGCCAAACAGTGTCTGGTTCTGCATCCAGTATTAGCACAGGAGTTCCCTTTAATCTTTCTGACCTCTTTCCAAGTCCTCTTACCATCTCTGGCTTGAGAGCTCCTCAAGTTGTTGCTGCTTCTGTCATCACCACCTAGTTCTACCACTGGTGTTTCATCTATATGGTCTTGGAACCAGCCTCCATCTCCATGCCACAGATCTCTTTTCCTGACCTCCTTTGTTGTCTTGGACTAGAAGAATATGGCATTCTGATCTTTTGTTGGCTCTGCCACTCTGGACTTCAATTTGAGGTATTATTTTAAAGTTGTTTGGAGGGAAATGTTAGAAAAGCTCAGTTGACTGTTTTTTTCCTATTCTGCCATCTTGACTCCACCCCTGAAAGTCCCTTTTCTAGAAAAAATAAGCTTCTAACCACATTCCTGGAAATCATTGTCAAGCACCACTGGGCAACAGACTGACTATAGTAAAGAATGCTGTCTCTGGAGGAGATAAGTCTATAGGGAGAATGAATATGCTCCAGTAGTGCTGCTTGATTTTTCTAAGGTCAATGCTGATTGTGAAAGAAAGTGTCTCCCTTTGTGGCATGAAAGAAAGCAGGAAGGGTGAAAATAAATTATACAAAATTTTAAGCCCCTACTATGTACAACATATCATGCTATTAACTAGGGGTGAAAAGTTGTAATGAAATAAAGACTGTGCCCTTGGGTGCCCTTGAGAAGTTTGCAATTACATAAGATGGCCTAAGCTAAGAAATTAAAAAAAATGAATAGAATATGGAGAGGAGAGAATGCAAATAAGCATTTACTTACTAAGTGTCTATGTTCCAGGTACTGTACTAGGTGCTTTATATCTCATTTAATCCTCACCACAGCACTAGGAAATAGGTACTATTCTTATCCCCACTTCAGAGTTCTGAACTGAGGCAGATATAGTTTAAGTGATTTGCCCAGAGTCACATGGCTGGTAATTATCTAAGGCTGGATTTGAAACAAAGTCTCCCTGACTCACAGCTAGTATTCTATCTACTGTACCACCTAGTTGCCTCTAATAGATTAGGGACAAGACCACAGTAGTCCCTAATTTCACACTATAGTTATATAAGTATTAGCAACTTTAAATATTTATTAAAACTTTATCAGAATATTAAATTTGATCATTTCTGGATATTGGTCCTTTCCATACACATCCCCCTCACCACAACACTAAGCCTCCTCTTGTGACAAAGAAAAGCAATTCAATAGTGATAGCTATACTCTCTATTGACAGGGATGGGGTAGAGGAAAGTAAGATTCATTGTTTTTATAAGACAAGAAGAATCATTATAATTATTGAAAGATCAGCTTCTTTTCATTGTGCATATCACTGCCATTATTACGCTTATAGCGTCATAGTGGATACTGTTCTATTGATTCTGCCTTCTACTAAGTTTAACAGTTCCTATGTCAAACCATGTCTTTTTCTTCCTGCTCATCATCATTTTTTTTTTAAGTGAGGCAGTTGGGGTTAAATGACTTGCCCAGAGGCACACAGCTAGTGAGTTTTTAATGTGTCTGAGGCCAGATTTGAATTCCGGTCCTCCTGACTCCAGAGGCAGTGCTCTATCCACTGTGCCACCTAACTGCCCCCATCATTTCTTACTGTACAATTACATTCCACCCAAGTAACATTCTTATACTGTCTAACAATTTCTCAACCAATAGACAAATACTTCTAGTTCTTTGCTAATGCAAAAGTGATACTATTAAAGTTTTGCCATGTGTGAAGTCTTTGATCCCATTAGTGAGATCACTGGGTAAAAGGGTACCTATTTTGTTCTCTGCTATTCCCCAATTAATTAAGAGTTCTCTTCTCAACTAGCCAGGGTTTTCAAAGGTAACTCCTGTCCTTTTTTGTTGTTGTTTTTAAACATCTATGGCATGTGGTATGAGGTTCTGGCATAAACCTGCTATAAGCCAAACTACTTTTCAGTTTTCCTAGCTATTCTTATCAAATAAGGAAACCACACACAAATAGTTTCTGTCCTTGTGTTTACCAAACTACTGGTTGCTGTTTACTATTGAATTTGGTTCCTTTTTTCTCTCTTCTGGGGATGTATATCTTTTTTTTAAGGATGAAGTAGTTTTTATGTTTTACAATTTTGTTTGATTTCTAGTAATGCTATCCCCTTTGCATCCCTCTTTTTTCATTCCATTGCCTCTCTAGAGCTCTCTTATTTTTTGTTACTCTAAATCATCATCAATGTCATTATACAATATAATTCTATAAAGTACATTCTAGTTAGAAGCATCAATTAAGCATTAAATACATAATAAATACTAGCAATATCACAGAAATTAGAGTTAGAGGGAATCTCAGAAGATGTCTGGTACAACTAATATTGAAAAAGGCATTCCCACTACAACCTATCCAATAAACACTCATTTATCCTCTGCTTGAAAACTTCCAAATCAGTGGTACACAATACCTTCCAAGGCATCCCACAGCACCTTTGAACGGTGATATTTTTAGGAAGTTTATGCCTAAATTTCAAATTGCTTGCTTTATCATGTTTAATGTATTAGTGAATCCCAAACTTGAGCACTGAATCTTTATTTTTCTATTTTATATTGCTGTAAAAATATTTTGTATTTGTACTTAGGTATGAGAGATGCCTTTGTAAATTAATTAACACATTTTTATGTAAAATGCAATTATTTTGAAAGGAATTTGTCTTTCTATAGTTCCATCTGACTTTTGCTAGCATTATATAGTAAATGTGACAAATGCTGTACATTGATTTTTTCATCCTTCACTTTACTTAAGTAATTAATATTCTTGCTTAATTTCTTTCTGGATTTTATGTAGTTTTCCAAGCAAACTACTGAGTTATATGAGTTATATTTTTTTTCTAAAAAATCACTTACTAATTAGGAAGTCTTATTGGCTATTTCTCATTCCTTCATACCTCTTATTCCATTCTGCATTAACCATAAGCATATAAAGATCATAAAAATTTGCTTTTTTTCTAGACAGAAAAGCATCACCACCACTGCCGCCATCAAAAAATTAAAACCCTTCCTTATCTAGCCAGCCTTCTCTTTACTTTCTTTCATTTATTCTCTAGCCCATATTCAGGCTCTCTGACTCTTCTTCCCCAAAACTCCTGAAGTAATGTATCATCCAGTCACTAAAAAATACTATGATTAAAAAAAAAGTCAGAAGTCAGCTTGGGAAAATCACTTCTGCTCTATTGCCTTAATTTTCTCATATATAAAATAAGGACATTTGACTAAATAATCTCTATAGTCATTTAATAGCCTAAAATTCTGAGATTTGTCTTTTTTTTTAATTTAAAATAGGTTTCCCATCATGGCTGGGAGAATGTCTGAGCAATTCTTTTCACACTTCAGCTTCTCTTGTCCACCTTTTCTCCCTATTATTGGGTTACAATCTCTTACATTTGTGCTTCTACTTTTTAAAACTCTTTTATTCAGCATATATCTGAGACCTCCTCCCAGAAAGTTTAGACTCTTAGTCTTTAGTGTGTTTTTGCCCATACTCTCTCAACAAGAATATTGACTATAAAGCTGAAATATTCACATGCAACATAAGTTCCTCAGATAACCTACTTCAAAAAAAAATCTCTACATCCCAAGCTGTCAGCTTAGTTTCTAATTAATTTTACACAACAACACATTTGTACTGCTAATTAAGAGAATGCCTAGTGCAAGGGGAAAATTGCCAAGCAATCTTTCAAACTATGGGCTATTCTGTAGGAATATTGGCATGCCCTTGTACTGTAATTCATGAACAAAGGACCAGGATGAGGGAGTTAAGAGTTTGTTTTTCATAAATTACCAAAGTAGAAAAGTAAAAGACAATGTATATAGGAGCAGGTAGCATAAGTTGTAGGCTAGAAATAGCTGAATTACCCATAGTTTAATTAAATAAGATGAGTTCTTATGCTAAAAAGCACATTCTACCAATTCCAGTGGTCAAGAATCACAAGGACCTCTTTAGCTCTGTATCATCAAGGGAACCTCTTATGATGAACACAAGAAAGAGAACTACAAGCCTCCAAGTAAATTGAGAGATGATAAACTGTTCAAAGTACAGACTGTGGAAAGTGAAAGACCATGTTTCCCAGGTCAAATAACCTACCTGGTGCCTTTTAATTCTTCCATGGCTTTGTGTTGTATA
The DNA here is from genome assembly GCF_003287225.1 of Phascolarctos cinereus. Classification (NCBI taxonomy): domain Eukaryota; kingdom Metazoa; phylum Chordata; class Mammalia; order Diprotodontia; family Phascolarctidae; genus Phascolarctos; species Phascolarctos cinereus. The sequence goes on from NW_027555625.1 coordinate 100,573,220, forward strand.
TACCACAGGTAAGAGCATAATAATAATAAAGGTAAGAAAGAAGAATGAAATGGAAAATCAGAGAAGGAAGCAGACAACAACAAAGCAAGGCAAACACAAGTTGACTCATATGGAAGCATGGAGGAATAAGTGAGATGAGTATATCATATTTAAGGTCAGTTAGTGATTCTTTCTAATGGCATCTTAAATGCAACATATCCAAAACCGGATTTATAATGTCCTCCCCCCCCAAAAAAAAATCTTCATCTAGATTTCCTTACTACTCTTCAGAGCACCACCATCCAACCAGTCATCTAGGCTTATAGCCATAGTAAACCTCATTGCTCTCACAAAACTCTTCATTCTCTCACTTCTCATATGTTACCTCTTGCCAACTCTTACTGATTTTTTCAAAACATCTCTCATATATGCCCCTTCTCTCCTCTGAAACTGATACTATGCAGGTACAGGTCCTTGTTTCCTCATATCGGGATTATTTCAATAGCCTCTGGTATGTCTCCCTGCATCAAATATGTCCCCTTCCAGCCTATCCTCTACTCAACTGCCACAGTGATCTTCCTAAAGTGAAGTTCTGACTGTGTTATACTCCTGTTCAATAAACTCCAATTACTCTTATCACCAGTATCAAAAAGTATCTTTAGCTTGGCTTGTAAAGCTTTTCACTATCTGTCCTTTTTCTACCTTTCAAAGTCTTCTTACATTTTAACCTCTTCCAAGTACTCTTACAATACAGCATCACTTCCTTGCTGTAATTAATATGGCACTGCATCTTGAGACTCCACGTATTTCCTCTGGAATGTTCTCCTTCCTCATCTCTGCATTGGTAGAGGACAGAGGAGAAGGCATGTTTACACAACAGATTCATTCAATAACATATTGAAGATATTAACCATATATTTAACCACAAAAGCTGATCTAATCTAAGATTGTATTAGAAGAAATGCATTCTTCTGAGTAAGGAATATAGTATCAATAAATTCTGTCTTGGTTAAATGATATCTAAATTATTGCCTTCATTGAGAGTTTTTAATTTTAGGAAAGCCCAGGGGTAGGTAACCAGGAAAGTGAGGGGGATGGAAAGCATGTCACACAAGAAGTGGCTGAATGGTCTAGGGCTATTTAACTAGGAGGAGAGAACATTCTGTGGGGATAGAAGTTTTAGATATTTAATGAATTGTCATGTAGAAGAGAGACTAAACTTGGTTTGGTTGGAATCAAAAGGGAAAACTATGTAAGCAATGGGTCAAAGTTGTAAAGAGAAAAAATTATACTTGGTATAAGAAAGAATTTCCCATAACTAGAGCTTAAAGAGATCAGTATCTACCTTGAAAGGCAAAGAGAACTCTGTGTGAGTCATCAATGATCCCTCTTAGGACCCTGTCATAAGCAAGGGAGATAAACATAACCTTCATTAATGCCACTGATTCAAACATGGAAAGCAAGAAAAAGTGTTAGATACAAAGACTATTTTATTTTGGATATGACCTAGCTGGATTTAGAAGAGAGAAAACTTTTCAGCCTCAAATCTTAAAACTTAAGGTATTGTCTCTGCTTGTGGGATAACATTTATTACCATCCACAACCAAGGCATATGAAATTATATTATCTGCCTAATATGTTAGGAGGGCCCACTTAGACCAGGGTAATTATGACCCAAGAGCCAGAGACAAACTAGCAGCTTTGGACTTTACAAAGTTTACAAATCTTTTTTAAAATGCTGAGATCTTTCTTCATCACAGCATCAGTTCATGCAGTTATTTTTTGCCATGGGTCCACCTTTGCTTGGATTTCTCTCAATACTTTGACCACACTGGCCCTGGCCAGATAGTCTGACTTGGCACTTTGAAAGGAGTATGTCTACTCAGCTATCCTTAAAGATATTATAATATATGAGCTGAAGCCTAGTTACCTTTTAATGCCTGGTATTTGGCATATGGTAAAGGAGGGACAGAATAATTCAACCTTCTTAAGCCAGATCCAGCAATGAACTTGACACCCAAAGGGTACAGTGACAGCTTTCTATTATAAATAGGGCAACACCTACCTGATTCAAAACTGACTTATACCTTGGCAAAGACATAGAGTGCAGAGTCACTAATATTCAGGTATCATAAAACTTTGAATGAAAAGATATTTATTTGTGCATATAATAGGGAGTTAATTAGCTTTATCCTAGCTGATGATCAAAACTATTTGCCTGATATGGTCTATGCCCATAAATCCTAAAGCCAAATATAGTGGAAGGGACGGAGTAGTATGTGGCATACTTCTAAACCACAAGAAACTTAAAGGGGTAAAGAAGAGAGAACAGAATGATAGAAGCCAATCCTTGACAGATTTCCTCTGGGTCCTTCTCCATCAGTAACGAGTTAACAATGGAAAGAAGTGGAGGTTTTCTCCAGTGATTAGACATCAAATAAAGCAACACATATATACAGACACACATACACACTGAATTCTTTTGAACAGGAGTCCCAATGATGTGAGGAAGAGTCCCCAGTCAAGAACCACTGAACCAGCCATAAATGGCTGTCCTTGTTTGATTTCATGAGTCAAGTGTGACTTGGAAACTGTTGTATTTCTTGTGCTCTTTTGACAACTTCTAGAAAAAGTGGCCTTAGCAAAGGAATAACAACTTGGGAACAAGGAAAAGATTAGTGGTTTACAATGCTATTTTATACTTATAGTTTTAATTCTGAAAGAGGAAATCTGAGGAATAAGTTTGGGTCCCATAATATTGGCTGACTTAAATTAGGCAAAATGTCAGAGCACAACTCTTCAGACATTGTTCTCTTAACACTGACTTTTCTCTGCTTAGCTGAATAGTAGAGTAGAGAATTTTTTTTCTCTTCCCTTCTGTGAGGAGAACAGATTATATGTTCTCACTCTTGTATTCCTCTTTTTCTGGCAGATTAAAGAGCACTTGTTGCCTCTTCTATCCTTCTCAGGTGATTAGAGAGGCATCAATTGTTCCTTAGTTTTTCTCCTCTTTGGAAAAAAAATATTTGAAGGCCTCAGACCCATTTCAGGTTTAATTCCATATTTACCAGATTCTTGCTTCATTAGCTTTATTATTCATTTGAATGAAAAGTATTTTTAGTGTTTCCATATTTAGCAAAAATATACAGTCTGTTGCCTTTTAAAGATTTTCTTGAACAAGAAAGTAAAAAAAGGATCTGTAAGTCTTTACTTGTGCTGACTTCTATGCTAAGCACTGGAGATAGGTAAAAACAAACAAACAAACAAAAAAACAGTCCTTGCCTTCAAGGAATTCATATTCTAAAAGTCAAAAACAAGCAAAATGTACATACGAGATATATGGAAGTTGAATTAGAAGTAATCTCAGAAGAAAGTATTAGTATTGAAGGGGACCAGGAAAGGCTTTTACAAGAAAGTAATATTTTTGTGGAAACTTGAAGGAAACCAGGGCAGCTATCCTGCAATCCAAAGGGCTACTCCAACAGGGTGGAAGTTAGTGCAGAGAAGGGAGGGGAGGAGTTTCTCCATCATGTTGAATCAAATAGAAATTAAATGTCTCCTAATTCGGCATGCTATAAGTATGGGTTGAACTGAAGGACTTCTGAGATATTTTTGCAACTCAGATTCTATCTATCTCCATTTGATCCTCACAGCACTTTAATTCCTGAGAGTAAAATTCTGGATGCTTACTCTTGGGGGCAAGAGGGTCAGAGAAGATATTGAGACTCTATTGTGGCCATGACAAAGTCTTCTCTGGTGTGGTTACTATCCTGAAATCAAATATACATCCTGGAATATTAAAATAACAACTACTTAGTCTTATCAGCTTCCCTGGGAATAGTACAGAACTCATCTTCTAGACAGTTCAGAGGGAACATATTAATTACAATATTCTCTGCTCTAGGCACATTTAATTTTATAAGAAAACTTTTAACAAAAGGCTCCCAAATGATAAAGCATTTTATCATTGTATAGTACAAAATCCAGCTCAGCCATTTCAGAATATGACAACAACCTTCCATTATTCCTCACATTTTAGACTTCAATTACCTTTTCATAACTGTATGGAATAGGATAAGAGTCCATTTACTTTAGAAGTATGATACTTATAGATTATCCACATAATATCCCCCCTTCTACAGGCTACTGATCTTTTGTTGAAAATGGTTCTGTGGTCTTGAAAGGCAGGTTGTGCATTCATTTTCATTGTCACACTGTGGAAAGTGGCTGTTAAACAGGAGCAGGCAGGGAGGCATGTCATAGTTCTGCCCTAACAACTTACTGGAATAGATCTTCAGCCCACTGGTCCTCTACCAGTCACCATGGTGACTGCAATCATCTGCTGAGTGCCATTTATGACATTAAAAAAAAAACACTGAGATTACCCCCTCTTCTCTTGCTCATCGAGGAAAGAAAAACCAGATATTTTGTTTTTACCTCTTTTATCAATACTACTTAAGTTTCCATTTCCACATTTAGAAATGCACCCTCTACCCTAAGGAAGCAAAAGATTCATCAACTTCCCCAAGCATTAAGGAATGTTCAACATTATTTCATTTTAATGTGCTGAGGATAAAGGCAGCTTCCTTGGCATCTGTCATAGCACTTGGTGCTCAAATTAATTAAGGACTGCATTTTTAGCGTTGGGTTTCACTTGAAATAATTCAGTGAGCTAGGCAAAACTTTTTTATCAACAACCAACTTTAATATCAACTCTTCTGGAACTTTATTCATTATAAACATAATCACTAATTGCATATGCCAGTATCGTTAAAATGATATTAACAGGGAAGAGAACATGTTTTTTCTTCTATCTTTTTCAATATATATTACATTTTGACATGACAGGTCAATAACAAAAGATAACTGATTTGTGCAGCAAAGCATTCTACTGGTACTGTCACCTAAATCTGAGAATAACACTCTAAGTTAGGTATATCACCTATTAATTACCTTGTACTTATAAACAGTCTTAGAGAGGTTAAGAGACTTGCCTCAGGAAACACAACTAGTTTGAAAAGCAGACTATGAATCCAGGGTTCCCTGAATTATAATAGTACCATACTCTGACTCTATTACATACTTCCCATACAACATATCCTTTTATAGAGATGTATACTTTAAATTTGACAATATGGTACCAATATTGACTATAATATTTGACCAGACTTTCATGCCTTTCATATATATTGCTATAGTCACAGTGCAGCCACATTTTCAGGTCAACTTTTCAATAGGGCTACTCTGTTTCTGATGTTTGACTGCTATTGATTTAATGACAAAACAAAACAAAAATAGATTTAAAAGGTCCCTGAGGGATGACCCCATCTCTGGCCTGAGAGAGGTCAAGGAGGGATGTCATTTTTGGTTGAAGTAATCTAGAGCAAAATCACAAGGCATAAAAAGAAAGATTATCAACTACTAAAGACCTACCTCTGAAGCAAGAAGAGGATTTTTCATGAATATATTGATGAAATCAAGAAAATGAAAGGAATAACTTCAGCCATTAAAATGAAGAAAAAGTAAAAAGATCTAGAGGTATATTACTCATTTAGCATTATATTTAATTGAAAAATCAGGGAGTCTGAATAATTGCTAAAGAGAAGCCCTGAACCAGAAATGTTGATTGGCTGGGTTAGGTGACCTAATGCTTTGTAAGGCTTATAGTACTATATGATACCAGTTATGACCAAGCATTGTTTTCCTCTTAATCTTCATTTCCCAGGGGATTTTTCTACTAGAAATAAATATTTCCTCATTGTAAACTCTTAAAATGACTTCTGGACAGAAACCACTCTCATTTGATTTTAGGCTTTGGAAATCAGTTTCCCCGTGATCTAATAACCCTTGCATGCTCTGGAATCAACATCCAGATACGCCCAAACCTTGGAAGTGAGACTCTGCTGTAAAGTGCAATGAAAATGACGTCAAAGGTTTTCCTCACCATTGTTCTACCTCTTTTATTAAAGTACTTGTCTCCCAAATGATGGAAGTCTCTCCTATTTTTAAGACAAAATGACCATCTTGTTTTGTTGAGATATTCTAATGTTTATTGATGGTGAGAGGAAAGAGGTTCTTTCAGAATCTGGATAATTGTATGATCTTTAAGGAGCGAAGCTTCCAGAAAACCATGTTTGGCCACTTTCTCATTATTTTGCTTATGGAAAGATAGTAATTATTCTAGGGGATTTCCAATTTATTTGGATTTTTTCCTCATGTGGAATTCCTAATAATGAAGATTCTTTACAAAGGCAAGGACTTTCTTCAATATTTTCATGTTACCCTAGTCACTTAACAAGTACTGTCAATAAAAAACTAACACAAATACACATGTAAAGTTAAATGAACAAGGCACAGAGATTCAAGACAAGTCCAAGTCTTGAAAGACTTGTTTTCAAAGGCAAATTTTGATTGCTGAAAGAAGAGCAAAGCAGAGTCAAGGTTAGATAGATGCTGTTTGAAAACTTTGCTTTCAGAGCCAAAATTTCATGAATGAAAAGTGAAAGAACTTGAATCACCTGCCTCATAGACATTCAAGATCATTTGTAATAATAATAATAATAAAACCTCATACCTAAACAAAGAAGGGGGGAACTATATATAAAACAACATAAAAGGTATTGTAACCTCTTAGGTGTCTACCTAATCATGCAAATCATCCTTTGCTTTCAAATATAAGAGCAAGCTACTAATCATCTTTTCACTTCTCTGGCTAGAAATGAAATCTAATTAGTGTCCCATTGTCTTATAAATCACTAGGTTATATAATTTAACATCACCAAAAACTTTGAGGGAAAAGGTGTGTATTATGTTAATCTTGCTGTGAGTCTTAAAAGATTTCCCATTTTTATCTCTTCACTAAACCCGAGTATCATTTGTTGAATGAACATTGTCTTTCACAACCCCTCCCCATTCCTCCATATTATCTCCACTAAATAATAGAAAATAATAAAAATAGACACAGTTAATTTTTTTTCTAGATAAGTCAGAAAAATACAGAAAAAGAATCACTAAAAACTCAGGAAGCTTTCATTTTGCTTTGTTAATAGTATTTTTTTTGTGCATGTTTGTTTTTAGCACAGAAAGTTTTGAAATATGATACTCACATTAAGATAGTGTAATGAGGTAGTAACTTGCCTGAAATCTCCCAAATTCACTTCCAAACAGTAAAATAATACCTCAAAATGAATTCTGGAGCTGAAGAACCAACAAAATAATGGGGTAAAACAATTTTCCAGCCACAAATGACCTAGAAGGTTAGGAGAAAAGATCTATCTCACTTTTGGTAAAAAGCAGTCCAATGCAGGCAGCAATCTGGGCAAGACAGCATCAGGCAGTGCACCTCAGCAAGCCATAGGCCAAGCCCTGAGGCCCAACTCTAGTCAGTGGTGAGGCCCTACGATCAAGGAGCAGGCCAATAGTGAGGCTACATGCCCTTGGCACAAAAAGCTTGGGATAGTGGCCCTGATACTCCAGGAATTAAGCCCAAGTTTAACATAAAATTAAAAGTCAGGGAATATGTTGGGAAAAATAGCAAAAAAAAAAAAAAAGAATGCGACCAAAGAAAGTTATTATGATGACATGGAAGATCAAAACACAAATTCAGAAGACAACAACAATGCCAAAATGGCTAATTGTGAAGCCTCAAAGAAAAATGTCACTTGGTCTTAGGCTCAAAAAGAACTACTGGAAAAGCTGAAAAAGAATTTTAAAAATCAAATGAGAGAGGTAGAAGAAAAAATGGGAAAAGAAATGAGAGCAATACAAGAGAATCATGAAAAAATTAGTCAAGAGTTTAGTAAATCAAGCACAAAAATGGGGGAAAACATGTTCAAGAATTCACTGAAAAAAATTTTAAAAAGTAAAATTGGGTAAATGGAAAAGGAGGTAGAAGAGCTCAAGGAAGTAATGAATTCCTTAGTTATTAGAATTGGGCAAGCAGAAGCTAATGACTTAATGAGACATCAAGAAACAAACAAAATCAAGAGAATGAAAAAGTTGAAGAAAACACTTCCCTCATTGGAAAAATGACTTACTTGAAAATAGTTCTAGGAAGTGTAACTTAAGAACTATTGCACAACCTGAAAGACATGGTCAAAATAAAATAATTTCCATATTTCAGGAAATCAGCAAGGAAAATTGCCCTGATATCTTAGAATGAGAAGGTAAAATAGAAATGGGGGAAAAAATACACCTTTCGCCTACTGAGATTCCAAAATGAAAAATCCCAGGAATATTATAGCCAAATTCCAGAGACCCCAGGAGAAGCAGAAAATATTGCAATCATACAGGAGGAAACAATTCAAATATCATGGAACCAATAGTCAGGATTATGCAGGATTTAGCACCATTATATCATTAAAAGATTGGGGGGATTGTAATATATGATATTCTAAAAGGCAAAGGAGCTAGGAATACAAGCAAAAATCACCTATTTAATGAAACTGAATATAATTCTTCAGGAAAAAAGATGGATATTCAATGAAATGGAGTATTTTAAAGCATCTGAAGAGAAAATTTGATTTTTAAATACAAGACTCGAGAGAAGCATAAAAAGGTAAATAGGAAAAGAAAAATATTAGGGATTCAATAAGGTTAAAAGGCAAAAGAAATAGAAGTCTTTAAAAAAGAAGGGCAGGTTGCAAGAGATGGTCGTTGGAAGTAAAATACTGGTGAGGAGGAGTAGGGTAAAAGGAGATAAAGGGAAAAAGACAAATGGTGAAAATAGAATGAAAGGAAATACACAGTTAATAATCATAACTGTGTGTGTGAATGAAATGAACTCACCCATAAAACAGAAACAGATAGCATAATGCATTAAAATCCAGAATCCTACAATATATTGTTTAAAAAACCATTTGAAGCAGAGAGACAAACAGTGCAACGGCAAGGGGCAGGAACAGAATCTATTATGTTTGAGCTAAAGTTACAAAAGTAAGGGTAGTAATTATAACCTCAAACAAAGGAAAAACAAAAAAATCTATTTCAAAGAAAGGTAAGGAATGAAACTTTGTCTTACTAAAAAGAGCCATAGACAATGAGTTAATTTCAATATTAAATATATGTATCACATGATATAGCTTCTAAATTTTTCAAGAAGTTAAATAAGTTATACAAGGAAATATACTGTAAAACTATGCCACTGGGGAATTTCAACTTCCTCCTCTCACAAAGACATTAATCTATTTAAAAATAAACAAGAAAGTAGTTTATGGGGTACATAGAATTTTGGAACTTAGATATTATATACCTCTGGAGACAACTGAATGGGAATAGAAAGGAATATACCTCTTTCTGAGTGCTACATACCTTTAAAAAAACTGATCACATAACAGAGCATAAAATTCTCATAATCAAATGCTTAAAAGCAGAAATGTTAAACGCATCCTTTTAAGGTCATAATGAAAAAATTGCATTCAATAAAGGGCCTTGTATAGTTATATTAAAAATAATTGGGAACTAAATAACCTATTCCTAAATAATGAGTGGATTAAAGGACAAATCATAAAAACAATTAATAATTTAAAGAGAACAACAGGAATGAGAGCATAAAATTGATAATATACAGTGAAAGCAGTACTTAGGGGAAAAATGTGCATCTCTAAGCAAGTATTTCAACAAAATAGAGAAGGAGCAGATCAATTCATTGGATATGCAAGTAAAATATATAAAAAGAACAAAACAAAAACCCTCAACTAAACACCAAATTGGGAATCCTGAAAAAAAGAGAGATTAATAAAATTGGAAGAAAAAAAAAAGAACTACTAAATAAAATTTGGAGCTAGGTTTATCAATAAAAATGATAAATAATTGGATAATTCAATTCAAAAACAAATTACCAGTATCAAAAAATTAAAATGTTAAATTCACCACAAATAAAGAGGAAATTAAAGCAGTTATAGAAGCTGGTTTTGCCCAATTATATGCCAAGAAATCTGACAATCTAAGTGGAATGGATGAATATTTACAGAAATATAAATTGCCCATATTAACAGGAGGAAATATTTAAATAACCCAAACTTAGAAAAATAAATTGAACAAGCCATTAATGAACTTCCTAAGAAAAAATCCAGAGGGCCAGATGGCTTCACAAGGGAATTCTACTAAATATTTAAAGGAAAATTTATTTCAATACTATATAAATTGTTTGGGAAAATAGGTGAAGAAGGAATCCTACCAAATTCATTTCACAACACAAATGTGGTACTGATATTTAAAGCAGGGTGAATGAAAACAGGGAAAGAAAACAATAGACCAATTTCCCTAATTAAGAGTAATGTGAAATTTTTAAATTAAATACAAGCAAGGAGATTACAGCAATATGTCACAAGGACCATATACTATAGCCAAGTGGTATTTATACTAGGAAAGCAGAGCTGTTTTAATATGAGGAAAACTAGCCATATAATTGACCGTATTAATAACAAAACCAACAAAAACATGATTATCTCAATAGAAGTAGAAAATCTTTGGATAAACTATGGCACTCATTCCTATTAAAAGAAACACCAGAGAACATTAGAATAAATGGAGCTCTCCTTAAAATGATAAGTAGCATCTATCTAAAACTATCAGCAAGAGATGAGGAAAGAAACTATCACATTGGAGAATATCAGCTAAAAACTCATTTAGATATTAAAACCTTTAGCAAAGCTTCAGAATATAAAATAAATACACATACATCATTAGGAGGATAACAAAGTCCAGCAGGAACAGACAGAAAAATAAATTCCACTAAAAATAACAGGAGATAATATAAAATATGTAGAAGCTTCCTGCTAGCACAAACCCAGGAACTATATTAACATCATTACAAAATTTTTTTTACACAAATAAAGTCAATTCCAAACAATTGGAAAAATACTAGTTGCTTATGGGTAGGCTGAGACAATATAACAAAAATGTCAATTCTACTTAAATTAATCTACTTATTCAGGGCCATATCAAATTACCACAAATTATTTTCTAGAGTGAGAAAAAAAATGACAAAATTCATTTGAAACAATAAAAGGTCAAGAATACTGAAGGAATTGATGGGATAAAAATATGGAGGAAGGTATCTTGCCTACCTCTTTCACTCTCCTTCCACACCAATTAAAGAAGCAAGAAATAATACCTTTTATACATAGGAATTCATGCAAAACCTATTTTCATATTAGCCACATGGCAAAAAAAAATACAAAAATATAGGGAAAGAAAAGATGTTTCCATTTGCACTCAGAATTCATCAGTTCTTTCTTTGGAAGCGAATGGTATTTTTCATCATTAGTACTTAGGAATTATCATGAATCTTTGTATTGATCAGAACAGTGAAATCTTCACAGTTGACTATTACAATATTGCTGTTTCTGTGTAAAATATTCTCCTCATTCCTCTCACTTCACTTATCATCAAGCTCATATAAATCTTCTCAAGTTGTTTTCCCTTAAAACCATCTTCTTTGTAATTTATTGCAGCATAATAGTATTCCATCAAAATCATATTCTACAATTTGTTTAGCCACTCCTTAAATGATGTGCAGCCTCTTGATTTCCAATTCTTTGTTGCCACAAAAAGAGTTTTATAAGTATTTTTTACACATGTGTTATTTTCCATTGTCTTTTATCATTTTGGGGGCACAGACCTCTAAGCGGTATTACTGGGTCAAATTTTTATAGCCCTTAGAGGATAGTTCCAAATTGTTCTCAAAAATGATTGATCCAGTTCACAACTCCACCAGCAGCACATTAATGCACCTACTTTTCCAAATCCCCTCCAGCTTTTGTTATTTTCTTTTCTGTCATATTTATTAATCTGATAGATGTGAGGTAGTACCTCAGAGTTGTTTTAATGTGCATTTCTCTATTAATGAATTAGAGTAATTTGTCATAGAGCAATTGATAACTTTGATTTCTTCTAAAAAACTGCTTGTATATATCCTTCAAAAAATTTTCAACTGGAGAACGATTCTTATCTTTATAAATTTGTCTCAGTTCTCTAAATATTTGAGAAATGAGAACTTTATGAAACAAACTGGCTGAAAACGCATTGCTAATTTTCTTCTTCCTTCTAATTCTGGCAGCATTGGTTTGTCTATGCAAAAACTGTTTAATACAATCAAAATTATCCATCTCCTCCTGTGATCCTCTCTACATCTTTTTCAGTTATGAATTCTTCCTTTCTCCATGAATGTAACAAAAAATTTTCCTATGATCCCCTAATTTACTTAGATTGCCATTTATATCTAAATCATGTATTCTTTTTGATCATATGTTCATATGTAGTATGAAATGTTATCCTATGCATATTTTCTGCAAACTACTTCACAATTTTCCCAGCAGTTTTTGTTTTGTTTTGTTTTGTTTCCTAATAGTTAGTTCTTAACCCAATAGCTTGGATTCTTGGTTATTTTATCATATGATTAACATGGTCATTATTTCTATATGTTGTAATCCCAATCTAGTTGATTGATCAATAACTTTGTTCTTTAACCAGTAAAATATTGTTTGGATGATTACCATTTTGTAATATATTTTAAGATCTAGTACTGCTTAGGTTACTTTTTTTCCTACTTTTTTCATTGATTCCTTCAAAATTCTTGACCTTCCTCTAGATGAATTTTGTTACTAATTTTTCTAGCTATAAAAAGTACTCCTTTAGTAGTTTCCTTGGTATGGCACTGATTAAGAAAATTAATTTATATAGTATTGCCTTTTTGAATTATGTTGGAGTGGTCTATCAATTAGCAACTAATATTATTCCAATTGTTCACGTGTCTCCATTTGAATGAAAAGTGTTTTGTAACTGTTCATATATTTCTGTGCATACCTAGGCAGGTAGACTCCCAATAATTTTGTTTTTTACTGAATACAGTTATGTTTAATAAAATTTCTCTTTCCATATTATCCAGCACAGTTTTATTAGTGATATAGAGAAAGGCTAATGACTTACATTTACTGTATATCACATTCTGAAACTCTGCTAAAGTTGCTAATTGTTTCAACAAATTTTTTAGTTGACTCTAAGGTTAACTTAGAGTGATAGCTATGTTTCCTTATTTCCCAAGCTAAATCTTTCATTTTTTTCTTATCTTACTGCTATAGCTAGCATTTCTAGCACAATATTACATGTTAATGGTAATAATGGAAATCTTTGTTTACCTGTTATCTTACTGGAAATGCTTTTATTTTAATTGCAAATAATGCTTGTTCTTCATTTTAGATAGTTATGATTTACAATTTTAAGAAAAGCTCCATTTATTCTTATGATTTCTAGGGCTTTTTTAATATAGGAATGAGTATTGTATTTCATCAAAAGTATTTTCTGCACCTATTGATAAAATCGTGATTTTTGTTATTGATATGAACAATTATGCTTATTTTTTTTAAGATTTAACCAACCCTATATTCATAGTATAAAGTAAGTAGAGTCACAGTATTTTTTTAACAACAATATTCACTAAACAAATTGTTCTATAGGTTTTTTTTAATTTATTTATGCTCCCTCCTACATTAGGAATCTAAACCATATTTGTATCACAGAAGTCATTTGTATCACAGGATTCATTCTTTATCTATTTTTTCCAAACAGTTTCTGTAATATTAGAATTATTTTTTTTTAAACTTTGGTAAAATTTACTTGCAAATCCTTCTGGTTTTGGTTTATTTTTTCTTAGAGAGCTTTTTATGGCTCATTTAGTTTCTTTTTCTATGACAGGATTATTTAGGTATTCTATTTCCTTATCTGTTAATATATGCACTTTGTGTCTTTGTAAATATTCATCAATTTCATTTAGATTGTAAGCTTTAGGGCATACAGATAGGCAAAATTGCTCCTCATAATTGTTTTAATTTCATCTTCATTGGTTGTGCAATTTGAGATTGATCATTTGGTCTTCTTTTTTTTTATTTTTCAAGAATTTAGACAGCGGTTTATTTACTTGTTTTTGTTCCCATAAAATCAAGTTAGTTTTATTTATCAGTTACATGTCTTTTTTGTTTTTTCAATTTTATTAATCTCTCCTTTTACTTGCAGGATTTCAATGTTGGTGTATAATTGGAGATTTTCGTTGTTTTTTCTTTGTGTATTTTTTTTAATTGCATGCCCAATTTATTTGCTCTCTTTCCTTTCCTGATACAAGCGTGATGGTATACACGTATTTCCTATGTAGTGATTTGTCTCCCTTGTACTAATTTTCGCATGTTGTCTCTTTAGTGTCTTTATCTTTCATGTAAGTATTAATCATTTCTAAGATTTGTTCTTTGACATATTCATTTAAAACTTAGATCATTTATTTTCCAAGCAAAATTTTAATTTGTACTGCCAAAGTTATTTCAATCATAAAATATTTTATGCTCTGAAAATATACATTCAATATTTCAACTTTTCTGTATTTATGTATTTTTAAAAAATTTATACCCTAAGGCATGTTTAATTCTTGTGACTGTGCCATAAATATTGAAAAAATGTAGATTCTTTTCTATTCCAAATTATTTTTTTCCAGGTGTCTATCATACCTAACTTTTCTGTTAATTCTGTTTATCTCTTTAATTTATTTATTTTAATTTTAGATTTATCTAGGTCTAAGAATAGTAAATTGAGATCCCCTATTAATATAATTTTACTATTTCCCCTTATTCTCATTTAATTTTTCAAGAATTCAGAAATTTATATGCTATGTGATTTAGTGTATATATGTTAAGTATTGATATTAGTTCCTTGTCTATGGCCCTTTTTAAGCAAAATTTAGTTTCCCCAAGTATCTCTTTAAATTGGGTCTACTTTCGTTTTGAGATCATGATGGTTAATCTGCTTTTTTTTTTACTTCAGGTGAATTATGATAGATTTTACTCTAGTCCATTATTTTGACTGTGTCTAGTATGTCTTTTATAAACAACATATTGCTGGATTCTAGTTTTTAATCTATTCTGTTACCTGTTTTTGTTTAATGAGTGAGTTTATCCAATTGCATTCACAATTATCATTGCTTCTCTCCATTCTATTCTTTTCTATTTATCCTCATGTTTTATTCTGTCCCATACTCAAAAATTTGTTTAGTTTTTGATCACTGCCTCCCTTAATCTGCTCTCTTTTTTTTTTTAACACTACTATACATTTTCTCTTAACACCTTCCCCTCCTATTGCCCAGTTGTTTTAGCTGTGTCAGACTTTTTACGATCCCATTTGGGGATTTATCAGCAAAGATAGTGGAGTGAGTTGCCATTTTCTTCTCCAGCTCATTTTACAGGTGAGGAAACTGAGGCAGACAGGGTTAATGACTTGCCCAAGATCACACAGGTAGTAAGTGTCCAAGGCCAGATTTGAACTCAGGTCTTCCCAACTCCAGGCCCACTCCTCTATCCAATGCACCACCTAGCTTCCCTTTGCTTGGTAGACTTTCCTTGGTTATAATCCTCATTCCTTTGATTTCTGGAGTATCATTATCCGTTCTTTATAATTGCAGAGGGTAAATACTGTGTTACTGTTGCTGTATGGAATTTGAATTGGTTCTTTCTGGTTGGTTGCTTGCTGTATTTTTTTCCTGTGTCTGGGAGCTACAGAATTTGGTTATAAAAGTCCTAGGAATTTTTGTTTTGGATTGTATTTCATGAGATAATTGGTGAATTATTTCAATTTCAATGCTGCCCTCTGATAATAGGAAATTAGAGACTTTTCCTTTATGATTTCTCTGGATATAATGCCTAGGCTCTTTTTTTGATCAAGTAGTACAGCAATTCTTAAATCGTCTCTCCATCCACGCCCTAAGATATAACGCAATGTGCGTAGCCTCTTCCTAAACAGAAATCCACATCCTAGATTATTGGATGTCAGTCCAGAAGAAGATAGACACTTTTCTGTTCCAACAAGCACCCTGTGGCACAATTCTTGGCCATTAAAACCCCAGCTTCATCTGAATCTAAATGAATTCATCGTTGAATCTATAAGGTACCAAGAACCATCCATGCCTTTGGAGAGCTCTTTACATTAATTCATTTACTCCCTAGGCAGCCAGAGAACCAGGGAAAAAGTGATGTTGTCACGGTTAATTGAGCCTGACTGTATTCTATGTTTGCAGGAAAAGTAACATTTATGATTAAGAATATCCCATAACCACAGCCTGTCCTGTTCTTTCTCCAGGAAGGCTTGTTGCTTCTATTTGTTTTGTTAATTTTTTTAAAAAAGTTCTGAAATTTCAAACTTTTTGCTTTTTCCTATCCTTACATCCTTTTTATTTTGTAATTGCATGCACCCCATAAACATTGTACCCCCATTTTTCCTAATCCACAATTGATGTCAACTTTTCCTGGTAATCATTTTTTACCAGTTTGGATCTCCTCTGAAAATACATGATATCAATTTTAAAAAGCATTGCCTGTAATGGGCTAATAAGAAAGTTTTTTTATTATTATTTTATTTCTAAGGAAGTTAAATACTTTTGAGTTTCTGGTACTGCATAGGACCAAATGGGAAAGGAAGGTGACATCTGACCAATTTAATATTCTGTAACCTATATAAGGTCCAGTTTAACTTTATCAAGTAGGAGAACTTTAAAAGTGAGGAATCTGAGATGCTGGAACAGAAATATTAAAAGTTCAGAGATGGAAGGGAGCTTTTTTTCTTAATAACCCCATCTAATTGGTTATCCAGTGTCTCTTTGAAGACATCCAGGGTAGGGGAAACTACTTTGTAAGCTAAATGTATTTCTGGATAGCTATAATTGCAACCATTATTAAATTATTAACCCAAAAAGGAACCAACAATACAACCTATGGCCTCACAATGCACATAATATGATTAAGAAGCAAGGTAAACATCTGATGTCCACATGGGGGAAGGATGGGGGCAGGGAAAATTATTAAGCACCTACTATGTGCTATGCACTGGGCTGCATTTTACAAATATTATTTTATCTGATTAGAAACAAGGTTGCAGATTTTAACAAATAGGAAGTACTTAAGTTTTATAGGATAGAATTGCCAACTAAAATATGGTTCTGGAAGAGTATATTCTCTATGAAAATTTTAAATCACTTAATTTTTATGCCTTCTCTAATGATAATTACTAGAAGCCATACATGCCTGTCCATCCTATGTGATTCATTTTGAGAGGTGGGCTGATAAATGTTTAACAATTGACTTTCTAAATAAATGTAAGCATGACATGCATTTTTTTTTTACTTTTAGTTTTCATTATTCACTTCCACAAGTTTTTGAGTTCCAAATTTCTTACCCTTTCCCCCACCCCAAGATGGCATGTATTCTGAATACCCCTTCCCCTGGTCTGCTTTCTCTTCTATCTCTCCCCGCTCCCTTCTCTTATCCCTTTCCCCTTCTATTTTCCTGTAGAGCAGGATAAACTTCTGTACCCCATTTCCTGTACTTCTTATTTCCCAGTTGCATGTGAAAACATTTTTTTTAAAACATGTGTTTTTAAAACTTTGAGTTCCAAATTTTCTTCCTTCCTCCCTCACCCACCGTCATTGAAAAGGCAAGCAACTCAATATAGGTTGTACATGTGCAGTTATGCAAAACACTTCCTTAGTAGACATGTTATGAAAAACTAACTCTATTTCCCTTAATCTTATCCTGCCCTCCCATTTATTCTATTCTTTCTTTTAACCCTGTCCCTCATCAGAAGTATTTGCTTCTGATTACCCCCTTTCCCAATCTGCCCTCCTCTCTATCATCCCCCTGCTCTCTTGTCCCCTTCTCCCCTATTTTCCTGTAGGGTAAGACAGATTTCCATACCCAATTGAATGTGTATGTTATTCCTCCTTAAGCCAAATCCTATGAGAATAAGATTCCTCATTCCCTCTCACCTTCCCCTGTTTCCCCTCCACTGTAAGAGACTTTTCTTTTCTGTTTTTTTTGTGAGTTAATTTACCCCATTCTACCTCTCCCTTTCTTCTCCGAGTATAATCCTCTCTCATCCCTTAATTTTATTCTCCAGATATGACCCCTTAATCTTCAACTCACCCTGTGCCCTCTATCTATCTATCTATCTATACTATACATACATACATTTTTTTCCTTCAACTACCCTAATACTGACAAAGGTCTCATGAGTTATAAATATCATCTTTCCATGCAGGAATGTAAACAGTTCAATCTTAATAAGTCTCTTATGATTTCTCTTTCCTGTTTACCTCTTCATGTTCCACTTGAGTCCTGTATTTGAAAGTCAAATTTTCTATTCAGCTCTGGTCTTTTCATCAGAATGCTTGAAAGTCCTCTATTTCACTGAATGACCATTTTTTCCCCTGAAGGATTATACTCAGTTTTGCTGGGTAGGTGATTCTTGGTTGTAATCCTATCTCCTTTGCCCTCCGGAATATTATATTCCATGCCCTGCGTCCTTTAATGTAGAAGCTGCTAAATCTTGTGTTATCCTGATTGTGTTTCCACAGTACTTGAATTGTTTCCTTCTGGCAGCTTGTAAT
The DNA here is from genome assembly GCF_003287225.1 of Phascolarctos cinereus. Classification (NCBI taxonomy): domain Eukaryota; kingdom Metazoa; phylum Chordata; class Mammalia; order Diprotodontia; family Phascolarctidae; genus Phascolarctos; species Phascolarctos cinereus. The sequence goes on from NW_027555625.1 coordinate 100,591,617, forward strand.
ATTTTCTCCTTGACCTGGGAACTCTGGAATTTGGCTACAATATTCCTAGGAGTTTTCCTTTGGGGATCTCTTTCAGGAGGAGATCTGTGGATTCTTTCAATTTCTATTTTGCCCTCTGGTTCTAATATATCAGGGCAGTTTTCCTTGATAATTTCTTGAAAGATGATGTCTAGGCTCTTTTTTTGATCATGGCTTTCAGATAGTCCAATAATTTTTAAATTCTCTCTCCTGGATCTATTTTCCAGGTCAGTTGTTTTTCCAATGAGATATTTCACATTGTTTTCTAATTTTTCATTCTTTTGGATTTGTTTTACAGTGTCTTGATTTCTCTTAAAGTCACTGTCTTCCAATTGCTCTATTCTAATTTTTAAGGAAGTATTTTCTTCAGTAATCTTTTGGACTTCCTTTTCCATTTGGCCAATTTTTCTTTTTAGGGCATTCTTCTCCTCATTGGCTTTTAGGACCTCTTTTGCCATTTGGGTTAGGCTATTTTTTAAGGTGTTATTTTCTTCAGTATTTTTGGGTCCCTTTAGCAAGCTGTTGACTTGTTTTTCATGATTTTCTTGCATCACTCTCATTTCTCTCCCAGTTTTTCCTCTTTCCCTTACTTGCTTCTCAAAATCGCTTTTGAGCTCTTTCAAGGCCTGGGACTGATTCATATTTTTCTTGGAGGCTTTGGATGTAGGAGCTTTGATTTTGTTGTCTTCTTCTGGTTGTATATTTTGATCTTCTTTTTCACCAAAATAAGATAATATAGTTTGACTCTTTTTGCACTGCTTGCTCATGATCCCAGCCAATTACTTGAGTTTTAAACTCTTTGTTAAGGTAAGAGTCTACTTCGAATGTGGAGAGTGTACTGTCCCAAGCTTCAGGGGTTTGTGTAGCTGTTTTCAGAGATACTTGTAGGGACCTGTAAATTTTCAGTTCTTCCAAAGTGGTATGATAAGGGGTGAGGTGTTTACTCCTTTCCTGGCCTGTGACCACAAGTATACCTTTCTGCCCCATAACTGTGAGGAGGGGTTTCTCTCCATAGTCAACTACAAGCTCTACCATGCCAGCACTCCTCCTCACCCCAGCACTGCCGCCCAGAACTGTGACCCAGATCCACACACTGGCAAAGCAAGAGATTCCTGCCTCAACACTGGCAAAGAGATCCCTGCAATCCCTCTCTGATCAGCCACCGGATTCCCCCTCAGTCTGTGGGCTGGAAGCTGGGGAAGCAGCTGCCCCCCACCAGGGGCCACGCTCTTGGAGAATGGAGCTGAAACCCCGCCTTCCTCTCTGAGGACCGACAGAAACAGACTTTTCCCACTGACCTTCTAAGTTGTCTTTGGCATTGGTGGATTGAGGAGTCTGGAGACCTCCACAGCTGCCTGGAATTCAGTCCTCTGAGGCCTGCTCCAGGTTTGCTGCAGCCACGTGCCTACACTGTGCTGCGCTCCCAGCCCAGTGCAATACACCTTTCTGATCAATCATCCAGGTTGTCTTGGCCTGGAAATTTGTTTCACTCTGTCTTTTTGTGGGTTCTGCTGCTTCAGAATTTGTTTAGAGCCATTTTTTATGAGTATTTGGAGGGGTTTGGGGGAGAGCTCAAGCAAGTCACTGCTTTCACTCCGACATCTTGGCTCCGCCCCCCCATGACATGCTTTTAAGTTCAAACAGAATCATTGCCATTTTCTGTAATTCATTAAGTCTAGACAAGGAATAAAAGAGTTAAGCCCTATTTTGCTGTGTGGACCAATTTCTGAGATGGTAATGTTTACACTAAAAAAATTGGTAATCAGGTCCCCATAAGCCGGTTAAAGCTGGCTCCAGCACACCACTGCTTATATTCATATTCTTCCACACTTTCACCACATTCTGGAAGCCTTCATGTATTCCAGTAGCCTTTAGTATGGCAAACCAACCAAGCTTTCAGATCATTCAACAGTTAAATCTTTATCTTGCTATGTGACTGGCCAAGTTTCTTTTTGGATCATACATTTGTGATAACATCTTTTACATTGATTCTCCTAAATATAAAAATTTATAATGTATTGCATCCTCCATCTCTCTTTAAGTGATCCTTTCTCAACTTCAGCTCTTTGGAGACTATTGTACTCCACAACTCATCCACACAGAAGAATATTGGCATTAGAATTATGGGCCTTTATTTCAGGGAGAAGTTTTGTATCCTTATAAAAACCTTGTAATTTTCTAAATGTAATGCATTCAACTTATATTATTTGAATTTCAGTCTATTGGTACAAACCATCCAAGATGTATACATATATTGATGTAAGTATAATTAATTATATATCACAGTCTTTTCATCTACTTTCCCCCCCACCCCGAGTAGATGGTTAGGACAGGTTCTCTTGAATAATTGTTGAACACATTTAAGAAATTTCTCCATGTTCCAGTGCTTGATACCAGTGGCATATCAATTGTAAAGAAGAGTACCTGCGAATATTTATCATTGATTGGGAGATCTGTCTGCAGCTTGGATTCTGAGCATCAGAAGTACCAACATTTCACAGGTAAGTCTCAGTAGCTCTCTAGAACAATGATCACCTGAAAAAGAATCCTTTCTTTAACTTCTGAAGCAAATGGATGTTCAACATCTGCTTGAGGATAAAGGGGAATCAACTACGGGAGATAGAAAGTTCTTTTGGACAGTACAGGTTGTAAAAACAGTTTTGTGACTTTTAAAATTTTATTTATTAATTTTTAGTTATCAACATTCACTTCCATTATATTTTGAGTTTGAATTTTTCTCCTCCCCCTTCTTCTCTACTCTCCACAAGACAGCAAGCAATCTGATATAGGCTCTACTTATAGGTTCATATTAAGCATATTTTCACATTAGTCATGATGTAAAGAAGAATTAGAACCAATGGGAGGAACCATGAGAAAGAAGAGTCAAAAAAAAAAACAAAAGAAAAGGAGAGTAAATAGTATGCTTCCACCTGCATTCAGATTCCATAGTTCTTTCTTTGAATGTTGATAACTTTTCCCATTGTGGTCTTAAATCCTTGCATTGCTGAGAAGAGTAAGTCTATGAAAGTCAGTCATCACACTCTTGGCTGTTACCATGTACAATGTTCTGCTTACTTCACTCAGTGTCAGTTCATAAAAGTCTTTTCAGGTTTTTCAGAAATCTGCCTAGTCATCATTTCCTGCAGTACAATAGTATTGCATTTATATACCACAACTTGCTCAGCCATTCCCCAATTAATGGGCATCCTTCAATTTCCAATTCTTGCCCATCACAAAAAGGCTACTATACGTACATTTGTGTCCTTTTCCCATTTTTATGATCTTTTGGGGTACAGACCTAGAAGTGGTATAGCTGTGTCAAAGGGTATGTAGTTTTATAGCAAAATTGAGTAGAATCCTTCAGGGTATAAAATGGATATTCAGTGAAATAGAGGACTTTGAAGCACTCTTGATGAAAAGACAAGAGCTAAATAGAAAATTTGACTTTCACTTACAAATATTCGAGAGAAGCACAAAGAAGTAAACAAGAAAGAGAAATAATAAGGGACTTATTAAGGTTGAACTGTTTACATTCCTAAGTGTAAAGATGATATTTGTAACTCATAAGACCTTTGTCAGTATTAGGGTATTTGGAGGGAAAAATATATGTATAGAGTGATAGCTAGGTTAGACAGAGATACAGATGAGAGAGAGAGAGAGAGAGAGAGCGAGAGAGAGAGAGAGAGAGAGAGAGAGAGTGAGAGTGCGCACAGGGTGAGTTGAAGACAAATGGGTGATATCTGGAGAATAAAATTAAGAGGTGAGAGAAGATTATACTGGGAGAAGGAGAAAAGGGGATGTGAAATGTGGCAAATTATCTCACATAAAACAGACAATAAAAGGCTTTTACAGTGGAGGGGAAGTGGGGGAATGTGAGAGAGAGAATAAGTGAATCTCATTTTCATTGGATTTGGCTAAAGGAAGTAATAACATACACACTCAATTGGGTATGGAAGTCTACCACCCTCCCTATTCTTTCCCTTTACCCTTACTACTTCTGTCGTAACTTCTATTCACTCCTCCCTTTTCTTATCCGTTTTCCCTCCTACTTCATATAGGGTAACTTAGATTTCTATAGCAAACTGATTATGTTATTCCCTCTTCGAACCAAATCTGATGAGAGTAAGGTTCAAACAATATTCATCTTCCTCCTTTTTTTCCCTCTACTATAATAGGTTTTTGTGCCTTTTCATGTAATGTAATTTACCCTTGTCTGCCTCCTCCTTTCCTCTTCTCCCAGTACAATTCCTTAATTAAATCCACTTAGATCCACTTAACCCACTTAATTAAATCTTTTGTCATTACATCAAAGTCAACTTATACCCATACCCTCTGTCTATGTATACCCCTTTTAAATGGTGTAATAACAATACAGTTTTGAAGAGTTACAAGTGTCATCTTCCTTTGTGGAGATGTAAACTGTTTGACCTTATTAATAACATGTTGTTGATTTTTATTCTTTCCTGTTTATCTTTTTATGCCTCTCTTGAGTGTTGTATTTGAAGATCAAATTCTCTTTTTAGCTCTGGTCTATTCATCAGGAAGGTTTGGAAGTCCCCTATTTCACTGAATGTCTACCTCCTTCCCTGAAAGATTATGCTCAGTTTGACTTAGTTGATCCTTGGTTGTTATCCCAAGCTCCTTTGCCTTACAGAATATCATATTTTTACACCCTATGATCTTTTAATGTGGAAGCTTACAAGGTCCTGCATAATCCCAATTGTTGTTCTATTATATTTTAAGTGTTTCTTTCTGGCTTCTTCCAGTATTTTCTCATTAACCTGGGAATTTGGGAATTTGGCTACAATATTCCTTGGTGTTTTCAATTTGGGATCTCTTTCAGGAGGTGATTGGTGGATTCTTTTGATGACTATTTTACCCTCTGGTTCTAGGACCACAGAGCAGTTGGCCTTGATGATTTCCTGAAAGATGCTGTCCAGGCTTTTTTTTTTTATGGCTTTCAGGTAGATCAATAATTTTTAAAATTGTGTCTCCTGAATCTATTTTCAGGTCAGTTGTTTTACCAATGAGGTATTTTATGGGTTTTTTTTCTATTTTCATTTTTTTGTTTCTGTTTGAATGATTCACTCTCTCTCATTACCTTCCAGTTGCCAAATTCTAATTCTGAATGAATTGTTTCTTAGAGTTTTTTTTTTAACCTCCTTTTCCATTTGGCCAATTTTGCTTTTTAAGTAGTTATTCTCCTCACTGAGTTTTTGTGCCTCCTTTTCCATTTGGCTAATTCTGCTTTTTAAGGAGTTGTTTTCTTCAGTGTACTTTTTTTCCCACTTGACTGGTTGTATTTTTTAAGGATGTGTTTTCTACAGTTAAACTTTGTCCTTCCTTTTCCAAGCTATTGACTCTCTTGCATACCTCTCTTTTTTTTTTCCAATTTTTCTTCTACCTCTCTTATTTGACTTTTAAAATTCTTCTTGAGCTCTTCCAAGGAGGCTTTTTTGGTCTTGAGACCAGTTCATATGCCCTTTTGAGGTTTTGGATGTGCATATATTGATGACATTGTCCTCTTCTGAATTTCTGCCTTGCTCTTGCTTGTCATTGTACATTTCTTTTTCCTCATGGTGTTTGCTTATTTCCTGAGTTTTAAAAAAATGAGCTCTCCTCCTAGTGAGCAGGGGGCATTGACCCAAGCTTCCTGTGCTGAGAGCCCAGGGTCTGGTCACTGGCTTTGTGTGCTGGGGCCTCAGGTGCTAGCAGTTGGAGGCTGTAGGGTTCTGGCAGCTTACCTCTTCTTGGGCTGGAATCAGCAACACTGGAGCTCTAGGGATAGTGGTAGGGAGTCAGGTTCCTGGGGGATACCTTGTGCTCCTTTCTTTGGTTCCTGCTCACCAGAGCCATGCACAGGGATGTTTCACTGCTAGAGGTTGTCTTATAGCCTGGAGCTTTACCTCTTAGAGTTGTGCTTCCCAGAGTTTTGCTAAGGCTCTGGGAGATTTGGCCGCTGGAGAAAATCTTCACATGTGATGGTTTTCTGAGCTGGTGTCTACAGGTTCCCCTGCCTCTACTGAAGTACTTGGGGGTCCTCGTGTTGTTGCTTGGCTGCTCTACCACCCTGGGGTTCAGAATCTCCCAGTACTATGCTGAAGTGGGGCTTTCCACTAGCTTTCCAGGATATGTCCCATTCTGTACTGCTCCCCCTTTCCCAGGGCAAGAGGGGCCTTTCCTATTAATCCCCCAAGCTTCCTGGGCTACAAGACTGCTTCACCCCATCTTTCTGCTGGTTTAGCTGTTCTAGCGTTTTTCCTGGAGCAATATTTTCTGGGCTTTCAGAGGTCAATAAATAAGGGTGAGAGCAACTTACTTCTTACTCTACCATCTTGGCTGCTGGAAAGGTTTTTGTGACATCTAATCTAAATTTTCTTCCTTATAATTGGTTGTTCTCTGGGGCCAAATAAAATAAGTCTAATCCTTCTCTCACATGATAGCTGTACAAATATTTTAGCATACTCCTCATGCTTTATTCTCTTTTTGCCTTCACATATATTGCTAAACATCTTTAGGAGAAACATGCTCAGTTTCTTCAACCAGTCTGCAGACAGCAAAAGCTTAAGGCCCTTCACTAGCCTGGTTACCCTCCTCTAGACACTGTCTAACTTATCAATGTGTTGTCTAAATTGTGGTTCTCAGAACTGAAAACTATACTCCACAAGTGGTTTGACTTCATAGTTGTAAAACACAGTGGGATTACTACATCATTGTTCCTGGAAGTTTTGTTTTTTCAATGAAGCCCAAGATCATATTAAGTTTGGTTTTGGGTTTTTTTGTTTTGTTTTGTATTTTGCTACCAAATCATACAAATCAATTCTTAAACTTTAAGTATGACAAAAACTCAGATCTTATTTTTTCTCAGAAAACTTCTTACTATACCTCCCCTTATTTTGAACTTGTAACATTTTTTTAAACCAGATTTGCCTGTAGCCCTATTTATTTCCATGTAAGGGAGAAACATATATTTTCAAAGAATTATATCATAGACTGTGTGACTCAAAGGAGAAAAAATAGAAGAGGAACCCCAGAAACAGATAAGGAACTCAGTCTTAAGATATGATATAATAGTGTTATGGGAACTCAATGGCTGAGCCTCTGCTATAAACAGAGTGGCAAGTGCTCCAGCTGTGACAGAGATCAGGAATCATAAGCCAAAGGCAAGCTGAAGTGTCTTTTTTATTTTGATTTTTAAACTGTTTTTGTTCTATGAATAGTAATGATGTTGCTGAGTCAACGATGACACTTTATTGTAAGAAAGATGGTGACAAAGTTGAATCCACCCAAAATGAAGTGACCAAGATGTAAACCTGGTAAGTAAAGAGACTGCAAATCATGCCAAGCAAGAATTGTAGGATATCTGAATGCCTAGCCTAGAGGGAAAAAAGATTCAGGGAGACATTAGACTTGTCTTCAAGTATTTGAATGGTTGTCACATGATAAATGTATTTTGTTTTGCCTCAGAATAGAGAACGTTGGGTAATGGATAGAAGGCATAGATTTAGGTTTGAAACAATGAAATATTCTTCATAAGTTCCAAAAGTGGAATGGATGGCTTAGGTAATAATGTTTCCTGTTTCTAGACGTCATGAAGTAGAAGCTAGATATTTGTCAGAGATGATGGAGAAATGATGGAGAAATCCCTATTGCAATATGGTTTAAGCTACCTGACCTTGGAGATCTGGGCGAATGCAGATTTTGATGAATACAGAAAAAAGTGTTTTCCTCCTATACAAAGTAACTCTTCAAATACTTGAAGACAGATACATTATCTCCCCTTAGTCTTCTCTTGAACATACATTATCCATTTAGGTTAATAATTCAATCTGGTACATAATTAGTCACCTGAAATAAACAATAATTTATTGTGCAGTTTAGTAGTAAATACTGGCTTCAATTATTTCCATTAAAATTTATTTCCATTATCTGTGTCTTAACTCTGCCCAAAATCATCCTCAGCAATTACACCTAGTTTTAAAGGTTTTCAGAAAAGGGGATTCTTTACCCATTCACCAAGTCTCCCCTGATCAAAACACTAATTATCTTTCATTAATTTTTCCTTACCTTTTCCTAGCCAGTTATCAGGCACTGTCTGCTCTAATTTCATGATGTCTTTATCATCTGTTCCCTATTCTCTACTTCTGTTGCTATCCCTCTTATGCAGACTCACATTTACCACATGGATTTTAAGAATAACAAAGGTTTTTGGACTCTTTTCCCCTTCCCTTCAAATGATTTCATTAAAATGTTATTGAGCATATTCATATACAAGGTACCATGGATATAATGACCCAAAAAAAAGGAACAAAACTTGTTTTCAAAGAATTTACTACTGACGGAATAATCATTGTCTACAGATGTAGCCATAGCATTCCTCTGCTCAGAGTACTTTAATTTATTACTACAGAAAACATCCATACTCCTTAGCCTGGCATTGAAGTTTCTTCACAATCTGACATCATCCTTTGTTTCTCTTACCTCATACATCCTGCTGGGTAAGCCAAACACAACAGAATGGAGATGACATGTCAAAGAAAGAAGAATAACATATATGACCAATAATTCACAGGCAACAATATACAGAAAGAGGTCAAGTAACAATATTAATGGTTTCAGAGTCTATACTTAAAAGTTTAAAATATAAGTAATTAAATCAACTAGAAACCTCAGTATAAGGAAGGAAATAAGATTTCTTTGTAGTATAGTGAAAAAACATAAAAATATCTGGAATAAAGCACATAACTGGGATACTGCAACAAAAGTTAATCTTATTTTCCCCTCAAAGGAATAAATTGGGGGGGGGGAAGGATAATTAGTAACATTGTATGCTCCCACATGGAAATTCAAGGACTAGAAAGGAAAAAGTCCAGTACAGAACTTTTGCAGCAGAAATCAAAGGAATGAACAAAATTATATAGTGGAAATGGACTAATGACAACTGATCCAGAAAGAAGAATCAAAATATAAAGGAGGGTATCATGAAATTGGAATGGAGGGGAGGATGGTAGTGATAGGGGCCTTAACCTCCATGGCAATCTGATGTAGTTCTAGTTCTCTATTAAAACTGAGGCTGATAAGAAATATTTGATTTCAGCTGACGATGTGTTTTATCCTTCAAAAGTCAGAAGAAAATACAAGAGTAACTTCAAATCTGGATTTAACTCTAACCAAAAAGGAGGAACTGGTTGTTGAAGCAGAAAGGACATGCAGCTTATGATGTCACAGTAACTACAGGTTCTTGATGGATAAAAAAGAAATTCTAAGTATGGTTAAACTATTATGATTCCGGAAGCCAGCTTTTAATGAGGTCAGATAGAAGCAATATAAAAATCACATTGCCTGATATTTTGCAGAGAAAGTCAGCTGAGAAGATCATAGAGGATTCAAAAGAAGGAAATTCTGATGGTAAAAATCACAAGTAATTTCAATAGGAATTTTTTAAAAAAGGAGAACTTGTCTGATGCATTTGATTTGTGCATGGGGCAAAGTTCTGAAGTGGACTCCTTCACCACAATGATTTTTTTTTTCCCTTCAATGATGGCTAGATGTGGGTGTAGGGATTTGAAGACATTTATTCTCAGGCCTTTAGGGTTCAAGTTTCTGACCTAAATCCATCAAGGTCTGAAGGGATATGGTAGTAAAGGTGGTGGTGGTAGTTGTTCAATTTTATTGTCATGTACTCTTTTCTGTTTTCCCCTAAAGGTCCTGTGACCTAGAAGGGTGCATTTCTATTTGAGTTTGATGCCACTGGCCTAGAACATGAATTAATTTTTTTCGATACAGTCTGTTTCTTTGTTATTTACCTGTTTATGTAGCTATTTGTCTTTGTAACAAGACTTCAAGCTACTTGAACGTGGAGACTTTTCTGCATTTTCTTCTAATTGTTCAATAACAGCACCAGTGTGGTAAACAAGGCCAGTAACTCCCCTGTGTTCTTATAAGAAGAGAGATCAATGCCAGGGAATAGAGTCACATGAGGCATGTATAACGTGAGCTATATATATCTATAAAATAACTTTTCTGAAAATGAAGGAGTTAGGGAGATGTTTTATCTTTTTAAAAAACTGCAATGAAGTTTCTTTGTTTTCATATTTACCTAAGAAAGTCTGATCATAGAAAATGCTATTTTTTAAAATTTCACTTATTTTTTTTTTAAATTTAGCTTCAGTTTCTCTCCCTCCATCCTTCCCTTCACCCATGCATGAAGAAGGCTAGCAATGTGATATCAATTACATACATGAAGTCATGAAAAAATTTGTTTCCTTATTAGCCATGTTGCAAAAGAAAAAAAGCAATAAAATATGAAGAAAGTTTAAAAAGCATGTTTCAATCTTTGCTCAGAATCATCAGTTCTCTCTCAATCATTTTTCATCATGGGTCTTTTGGAATTATCTTAGACCAATGTCTTGATCAAAGTAGCTAAGTCTTTTACAATTGATCATTTTTACAATATTGCTATTACTTTGTATAATGTTCTCCTGGTTCTGCTCACTTCATTTTGCATCAGTTCAGAAAAACCTAGCAAGACCTACATGAAATCATATTGCTTGTCATTTCTTATAGGATACTAGTATTCCATCATAATCATATACCACAACTTGTTCAGCTATTCCCCAGTCGATGGGCATTCCCTTACTCTCCAGTTCTTTGCCACCTTGAAAAGAGCTGCTATAAATATTTTTGTGCATCTAAGTCCCATTCCTTTTTCTTTGATATCTTTGGCATACAGAACTAAAAGCAGTATTCCCAGGTCAAAGGGAATGCACAGTTTTATAGCTCTTTGGGTTCAGTTCCAAATTCTTCTCCAGAACTGTTGAACCATTTCACAACTCCACTAACAGTTCATTAGTGCCTCAATTTTTTCCCCACAACCCCTCTAGCATTTATCTTTTCTTTTCTTTTCTATCATGTTAGCCAATCTGATAGGTGTAAGGGGTACTTCAGAGTTGTTTTAATCTGCATTTATCTAATCAGTACTGATTTTGGATTTTTTTAATGTGGCTATTAACAGTTTTGATGCTTTTGACTATATATCAATTGGGGAGCAGTTATTTTTCTAAAAATTTGTCTCAGTTCCCTATATATTTGGGAAATAAGATCTTTTTAAGAGAAGCTGGCTGCACATTTCCCCCAGTTTTCTGCTTTCCTTTTAATTTTGGCAGCATTGATTTTGTTTCTGCAAAATCTTTATAATTTTATATAATCAAATTTTGCATCTAGGTGGTTCAGTGGATAGAGCACCAGGTTGGAGTCAGAAGACTTATCTACCTGAGTTCAAATCTAGTCTCAGATATTTACTATCTGTGATCCTCAGCAAGTCACTTAATCCTATGTGCCTCAGTTTCCTCATCTGTGAAGTGAGCTAGAGAAGGAAATGGCAAAGCATTCCAGTATCTTTGCCAAGAAAACCTCAAATGGGGTCATAAAGAGTTAGACATGATTGAAATGACAACAAATAATTAAAATTATCCATGGCACTTCCTGTGATCCTCTTTATCTCTTGTTTGATCATAAAATATTACCTTATCCTTAGATATAGCAAGTTAATTTTTCCACACTCTTCTAATTTGCTTAGGATAGCACCCTTCATGCCCAAATATTTTATCCATTTTGACCTTATTTTGCTATATGGTGTGAAATGTTAATCTATGCCCAATTTCTGCCAAACTGATTTTAGGTTTTCCTAGTATTTTTTAAGTTCTTCCCCACAAAGCTTGGATCTTTGGGTTTATCAACTAATATATTATTATGGCCATTTATTATTTTGAACTGTGCACCTAACTGTCTCACTGATTCAACATTCTATTTATTAGTCAGTAGCAGATTGATTGATGATTATTGCTTTGTTAATATAGTTTGAAATCTGGCACTGCGAGATCACTTTCCTTCACAATTTTTTACATTGATTTCTTTGATATTCTTTACCTTTTGTTCTTCTAGACACATTGTTATTTTTTCTAGGTCTATAATTCTTTACTAGTTGAATTTGTGTGGTATTGAATAAAACATCAATTTAGATAGAATTGTCACTGGCTTGGCCTACCCCTGAACAATTAATAATTTGCCAATTATTTAGATCCATCTCTATTTGTATAAAAAGTATTTTGCAATTGTTTTCATATAGTACCTGTGTTTCTTCTGGCAGTTAGACCCACAGGTATTTTTTATTCTCTGCATTTACATTAAAGAGAATTTCTCTTTTGCTTTTATCGTACTGAGGATACAAAAAAAAAAAAAAGATAGTCCTTGCACCCATGAGCTCACAATCCCGAGGAGAAAAAACAAGTAAACAAATATGTACAAACAAGCTAAAAACGACAAATAGGAAATCTGAGAATGGATTCTAGAACCTCAGTGTCTCTGATCTAAAAACTCTGGCATGGTAATAGAAGAATAAATCAATGGCAATGAGGAAGAATCATTCTATTAATTTCAGCTACCAAAGTATATGTGAAACAAAGCCACTAAAGGATTAATACTACTGTCAACTTTCAATTTTCCACATTAATACATGTATATGTGCTTGTATTCCTAACATGGCATTCGAGGTGAGTTTAAAGCTCCAGTTGCCATAATTTAAAAATTTCAACTTGGAGAAAGATTTTTGGGGGAGACAATTAATGGGTGAGATGATCATATAATTTTGCTACTGGTTTAGATCTTTAGAGATCATCTTGAATTACTGGCTCATTTTACAGAAAATGAAATTCAGATCTGGACAGGCATATTGATTTGCTCCTGGTTACATGGTTAATTAGTGGTAAATCTGAGTCACGCAGGTAATAGATCATTAGCTACTGGGAAAGTACACAAATACACATAAAGCCAGGAAAGTATTCAAATCTTCTGCCACAGCAGATCAGATCTTTGGATCACAATTGATAATGTGTCCTGCATGTTTTCTTACAAATTATTCCTGAATAGATATGTTTATACTCTAACATATCTATGAAAAATCAAAAAAAGTTGTATACATGTCTTTTTTTATAATATATTATGTCAATATATTTTTCATTAACTTACAAAAACTCTCCTTGAATCTTGTAATTTTGTAATTGTATTTAGCCTATTCTATCCTTGGTAGGAAACCCAATTAAGAATTTATTATTCTTACCATCTGGTTTTTAAAGAGAACTTTAAGGTTTACAAAGTATTTTAAAAGTAAGATCAGTGAACAGATTGTTGCCCTCATTTGTGTACCCAGTACTTAGCACATATAATAAGTGGTTAATAAATGCTTATTTTCTAGCTGACTTCAACTGAACATGAAAGGTGCAGACAGCCAGTCAAATGAGGCTCCTCACTCATGTTAGAGGGGACCCATCAGACTGCATGATAGGAAAACTGAGGATGCTTGAAAAACCCTTCAGAGAAGCTCAGACTACATATTATTGTTAGTTTTTATTATTATTTTAATATCCTGATGTTAAAGATTCACTTCAACTGACTCATCTTTGCACACTCTCTTGCAAATCTTCCTTCACAGTTAGTCTTCCCTTGATTTTTTTTGGGGTGACAGTTTTTTGGAAACAAGTGTTTCTTGCTCCTTTCTGCCTTTTAAATTCCTAGATTTTATTGCAATAGTCCTTTTACAAGATACTTTCAAGAGATTAGTCATTAAACAGCCAGAATCGATGGTGAGGTAAAAGTACAATAAAGCAATAGTCACTCTACAAAAAAAACAAACAAACAGATTTTATGAATCATTGGCATTGTATATTTCTAACTCTGTGTTGGTTCCTAAGGGCTTTCATTCACTAATGACTTGGAAAAAGGCAGCAATAGAACAGTAACCAGATCCATCAATTATTGTACTTCTTAACACAATATTGCCAATTTTTACACCCCACAAAAGTTAAAGTCCTGGTGAAAACCTGAATTCAGCTAACAGCTTTGTTAAAAAAAAAAGCAAAGTTCAATCCAGGTAGAACAGAAAGCATATCCTGTTCTCGAACAAGTCAGACAAATGCTTGGTATGGACTAGCCTCTTAGAATTGCCAACTTTCTGTCCAGAGAACAACTGACTGGTCAATTATGCCATCTGGGGATAGCAAGACATCATTCTTTGTGAGAAATGAGAGCTTATTTAATGAAGAGAAAACCTGGCTATCCAAAGCAGGAAAAGTGCTTTAGGAGCATTTCACACCATTAAAAACCATCTCTTCCTTCTATTCTTTGATCTGTTCTCTAGTTCCCTTCTTATCATTTTCTGGTGCGTCCTTTTATGATGCTTCCTATACCAGGGATAACATTCTCCTTCCATCATCAAAAGCCCTCACTACATTCCTTCCTCCACTTCTATTTCCCTCTCCAAATTAATACCCCTTCCATCACTTAAAACTCACTTCCTAAAATGAAAGGTTTTAATTAGATATCTTAAAAAAATGTATCTAGATTATTTCTGACCATCAGACCAAATTCTAGATCCATCTTTTGACTTGTTTATTCTGGTGCTTTTATTCCAATTTTCTGTGTAATGGTCATCATTGTTAATGATATTCATTACCATTAATAATAGTCATAATGATGGCTAGCTTCTACATACTGCTTTAAGGTTTGCAAAGTATTTTACATTTATTACCTCAATTACTTCAATCTTTTCAATAACCACAACCTCAGAGAGGAAGGGGACATTTTTGTCCTAATTTTACAGATGAAAAAACTGAGGCACAGTGAAGTCACGTGACCAGAATCACATAACCTGTACCTGTGAAAGAATTTGAACTCAGTTCTTCATGGTTTCAAGTCTTACACTCTATGTACCATACCATCTAGCTACCTTTAAAAACAAACAACATCAAATTATTTATTTACAAATTCTGTTCAGTCCCCTCAATACTCCATCTGCCATTCCACAATTGCCAATGTTTTATTTTTATTGCCCATCCATCACTGAGGGTACAAATACTTACTTAGAGCTAATCTATTCATATTTCAAAAAAATATTCCACCAGAAAATCTTCATGAAACTCCCATTCAGAAGGAATTGGATGGGAAAGACAAAGAATATTTTAAGAAAAAAAATACATTTTTAGCCTCATCTTCAAACACACCTTCTTAGCTATGTGTATATGTGTGTGTGTGTGTGTGTGTGTGCGCGCACACGTGCACGCATGTGTGTGTATTAGTAAAATATAAACATGTGATTTAGTCCAATAAATATTCAGGTCATAATTAAATTATAAATAAAATTTATTTAAATTATCAATATTTCCTTTCTATCCAACTTGTATTATCCAATGATGAAAATGTTGATGAAATACCATTTTAAGGTTAGGAAGAATATATTTCTCTGGGTTTGTTTACTTTAACCTTATCATGAAATAGTATGAAGTATCCATATGGTATTATACCGAGCTCTATAAAACACAAGCAAATCAGATGAGTTCCCTGCCATATGGGAGCTTATAGTTTATTATTTTTTAACTTCATAATTAGTAAAATTATTGTGCACCGCCTCTCCCTAATGTCACGGCATTGTATTGCTAAAAATCTTCCCCCCGCCCGCATCTACAGAGCTTACTTCCCAAATATAAGGCTTGCTATCTCTGCCTCAGTGTAACTGCTCACCACTCAGGGGCTCAGCGCTCCCTAGATACCCATCTTCTCTGACCTCTCTTCTATCCAGGACTAGTACAACATGAGAGCCATGCCCTCTTCCTTGTTAGGAAAGAATCTCACTTTCTTGGCCTTCATTTAACATCTGCTCAAATTAGAGTCAGAAAATACACAGTATGTGATTAGCACTGACGTTACTGACTACTTGTTGATGATCCTAACAGGAAATGTTCTCTGCTCAAAACTAAAAGCAAGAATGCATGCATTGTTTGAGAAATTGAGGATGTATTTTATAGCTAAAAAGACTAAACTTATTACACCAGGAAAAGAGGGAAAAAAAGGAGAGAAAGAAAAAGAGGGGAGGGAAGAAGGGGGGAGGAGAGGGAAGGATTTTTAAAGCAGTAAAGACCCTCAGGGAATGATAGAAGAAAGACTAGTAGGCAAGATGAACCACAACCACCATCATACCTCAACTATCATCTTCTCTTAGAACCTGATGGTAACAGATCAATAATCTGAACACATGAACCTTGGGAATGCCAATATTTGTAGCCCAGTACTCACAGTCATCATCCTGGGCAGCAACTATATTTCAATATGATTAGTTTCATTTCTAATCATATATTTTATTGTATTCCAGAGGAGAGGCATTATTCTGTGATGTCAATAAGCTTTACAAGACTTCCAAATGGGCCCATCACAAACACACACACACACACACACACACACACACACACACACACACACACACACACACACATACACACACACACACTTAAGAACCCCCAATTTAGTGCCTTCTATGCATACAGATCTGGGTTCCATGTTGATAAGAATACAAAAATGAAATATGGTCCCTAGTTCTAAGGTTCTTGTACAGATAAACCAAAAATAATTGGGTAGCACTAGCAGAGAAATGGTATATTTCTATATGTCAAGATATATGATAGAATACCCAATATTGAGAAGGGATACATTTTACTAGATATTCATTGGTTTGAAGAGGCTAGATTTTATCTTTTTATTTCAATATTGTAAATGAGCTGCTCTTTGCATGAGTCTTTAAATCTGTTTTACTCTGTTGAATCACATGCATTTTAGTTTTTGTTTTACTAACAAATGATAAATACAATGGGATTTCATATTTTCTGCATCCATCCATTAATTGTGTGATTATGCAATATGGTATCTTTTAGAAATATTTCTCACAAAGTTCTTTTCCTTTCCAATTTTCTTGTCAAGAATGCCTTTAATATATGATTAAATGACACTTAGAAAATTTTTACTAAGGAGGAAAGAACATATATGTTTGGGGTTGTTTATGGTGTGTTGAAGTCTTGCTTGTTTTTATAATTTTTTTCCCCATATGTGATATCCTTCTCCCTCTTAGACGTATTTCAAAATGACGCCTTAATATCTCCAAAATTATGTCTCTTTCACTATGAACCTTCTCTACAAATACATAGCCTAATCCAGGTGTCCTTAACATTTTTTCCTTCAGTACCATTTGCAGTACTTCAAGAATGCAGAATATTGATGATTCATAATAAGTGGTTATTGAATTAATTTTTTTTTTAAAAATGGACTACAGGGCAGTGAATTAACTTAGAGCAGAACCATAAAGAACCATTAGTAGCTAAACAGTTTACAGAAATAGGAGGAAGGAGAAGGCAATAGAATGGTCAAAGGCTGGGTGAGTGGGTGGGTAGGAATGAGTATGTTATATCAATGAGAGAATTTTAATTTGTGAGAACTGGCATATAATTTGAGACAAAGTAGATTACTCAAAGTCACAGTTAATTAGCTCTGCAACTAATACCTAAATCCAGGACTCTTGAGTTCTAGCCCAGTGTTGTTTTATGCTTACTGTTTTATGCTTTTTGTTTTTATATTTTTACATTACACTAGAGGTGTTAAACACACAGCCCACAGGCTACATACTGCCCACAACAATCCTGAATGCCACCAAACCCAGATAAAATTGTGGGAAATATTTAACAAAATAAATAAAATTACAATAAAACAGAAAAAAAATACATTTTTTCTGAATTTTTTTTAATATAATTTATTTTTAGTTTTCAAAATTTACTTCCACAAGATTTTGAGTTCCAAATTTTCACTCCATCTTGCCCCTCCCCCCACCCCAAGTGGCATGCATTCTGAATACCCCTTCCTTTAGTCTGCTTTCTCTTCTATCACTTCCCCCACCCCAGCTCTTATCCCAATTCCCATTCTGTTTTCCTGTAGGGTAGGATAGACTTCTGTACCCCATTTCCTGTATTTCTTATTTCCCAGTTGCATGTGAAAACTTTTTTTTAAACATGTGTTTTTAAAACTTAGGGTTCCAAATTTTCTCCCTTCCTCCCTCCCCACCCACCCTCACTGAAAAGGCGAGCAACTCAAATGTGCAGTTATGCAAAACACTTCCATAGTATACATGTTGTGAAAAGCTAACTCTATTTCCCTTAATCCTACCCTGCCCTCCCCATTTATTCTATTCTTTCTTTTGACCCTGTCCCTCCTCAGAAGTATTTGCTTCTGATTACTCCCTTTCCCAATCTGCCCTCCTCTCTATCATCCCCCAGCTCTCTTGTCCCCTTCCCCTGCTATTTTCCTGTAGGGTAAGAGAAATTTGCATACCCAATTGAATGTGTATGTTGTTCCCTCCTTAAGCCAAATCCTATGAGAATAAGATGCACTCACTTCCTCTCACTTTCCACCGTTTTCCTCTCCACTGTAAGAGCCTTTTCTTTTCTGTTTTTTGTAAGATGATTTACCCTATTCTACTTCTCCCTTTCTTCTTCTCCTAGTATAATCCTCTCTCATCCCTTAATTATATTCTCCAGATATCACCCCTTAATGTTCAACTCACCCTGTGCCCTCTACCTATTTATCTATACATGCATATAATTTTTTCCCCCTCCAACTACCCTAATACTGACAAAGGTCTCATGAGTTATAAATATCATCTTTCCATGCAGGAATGTAAACAGTTCAACCTTAATAAGTCTCTTTGATTTCTCTTTCCTGTTTACCTCTTCATGTTCCACTTGAGTCCTGTATTTGAAAGTCAAATTTTCTATTCAGCTCTGGTCTTTTCATCAAGAATGCTTGAAAGTCCTCTATTTCTCTGAATGACCATTTTTCCCCCTAAAGGATTATACTCAGTTTTGCTGGGTAGGTGATTCTTGGTTGTAATCCTATCTCCTTTGCCTCCAGAATATTATTTCCGTGCCCTGTAGAAGCTGCTAAATCTTGTGTTATCCTGATTGTGTTTCCACAATACTTGAATTGTTTCTTTCTGGGCTTGTAATATTTCTCCTTGACCTGGGAACTCTGGAATTTGGCTACAATATTCCTAGGAGTTTTCCTTTGGGGATCTCTTTCAGGAGGAGATCCGTGGATTCTTTCAATTTCTATTTTGCCCTCTGGTTCTAAAATATCAGGGCAGTTTTCCTGGATAATTTCTTGAAAGATGATGTCTAGGCTCTTTTTTTGATCATGGCTTTCAGATAGTCCAATAATTTTTAAATTCTCTCTCCTGGATCTATTTTGCAGGCCAGTTGTTTTTCCAATGAGATATTTCACATTGTTTTCTAATTTTTCATTCTTTTGGATTTGTTTTACAGTGTCTTGATTTCTCATAAAGTCACTAGCTTCCAATTGCTCTTCTCTAATTTTTAAGGAAGTGTTTTCTTCAGTAATCTTTTGGACTTCCTTTTCCATTTGGCCAATTTTTCTTTTTAGGGCATTCTTCTCCTCATTGGCTTTTAGGACCTCTTTTGCCATTTGGGTTAGGCTATTTTTTAAGGTGTTATTTTCTTCAGTATTTTTTTGGGTCTCTTTTAGCAAGCTGTTGACTTGTTTTTCATGATTTTCTTGCATCACTCTCATTTCTCTTCCCAGTTTTTCCTCTACTTCTCTTATTTGCTTCTCAAAATCCCTTTTGAGATCTTCCAAGACTGATTCACATTTTTCTTGGAGGCTCTGGATGTAGGAGCTTTGACTTTTGTTCTCTTTTTCTAGTTGTATGTTTTGATCTTCTTTTTCACCAAAATAAGATAATAGAGTCTGACTCTTTTTGTGCCGCTTGCCATGATCCCACCCAATTATTTGAGTTTTAAACTCTTTGTTAAGGTAAGAATCTGCTTCCAACGTGGAGAATGTACTGTCCCAATCTTCGGGGGTTTATATAGCCATTTTCAGAGATACTCATAGGGACCTCTAAATTTTCAGTTCTTGCAAGGTAGTATGATAAGGGGCAAGGTGTTTACTCCTTTCCTGGCCTGTGCTCTGGTCTGTTAGTGACCACAAGCACTCCCTTCTGTCCTGAAACAGCCACTACAAGCTCCACCACGTCAGTGCTCCTGCTTGCCCCAGGACTGCTGCCCAGAACTGTGACCCAGATCCAGGCATGGGCAAAGCAAGAGATCCCTGCAATCCCCCTCTGATCAACCACTGGATTCCCCCTCAGTCTGTGGGCTGGAAGCTCAGGATGCAGCCACCACCCCAGGGCCTGTGCTTTGTGCTCTTGAGCTCTGGAACTGGCTCTGAGACCTAGCTCCCCTCTCACTGCAGAAACAGATTTTTTTTTCACTGACCTTCTAAGTTGTCTTTGGTATTCATGGGTTGAGACGTCTGGAAACCACCACAGCTGCCTGCAATTCAGTCCTCTGAGGCCTATTCCAGGTTCACTGTGGCCTGCACACCCAGGCCACACTGTGCTCCTCTCCCCATTGGCATGATATACCTTTCAGATCAATCATCCAGATTGTCTTGGGCTGGAAATTTGCTTCACTCTGTCTTTTTGAGGGTTCTGCTGCTTCAGAATTTGTTTAGAGCCATTTTTTATGAGTATTTGGAGGGGTTTGGGGGAGAGCTCAAGCAAGTCACTACTTTCACTCCGCCATCTTGGCTTCACCCAAAATTACATTTTAAAACAGTCAATATGCAACCTACAGGGATCTTTATGTGCTATTTAGTAGGCCTTGTTTCTATTTGAGTTTGAAAGCACTGCATTACACCATGTGGTCTGGCTAAAGTTTAGATGGGTTTAGGTTGAATAGTAGTGGAATTCAAGGCTGGTCTTCCAGATTATGGATTATAAAACATATCAAATCAATCAAAAAAGTATTTATGATATATCTAATATGCAGCATGCTCTGTTCTAGGTATTGTAGACATAAATAGAATGAAGTGATCCCTACTTGTAAGGGTGATTATATTCTAACAGGGGAGACAAGAAGTACAGAGAAAAAGAGACAGACATACACACACACAGAGACAGAGAGAGAGGAGGGGAGGGAGGGAGAAAATAAATACAAATGAACACAAATTAATTAATTATAACATAGTTTGGGACAGTGAGTATTACTAGTTGGGGCAATTGGGAAAAGTTTTATGTGGAAGATGGCCCTGAGTTGTATCATGAAAGAAAAGGGTAATTATATGAGGCAAAGTTCAGGGAGAAGATAGCCAGTCTCTATGGGAGATAAGAGCTGAGATTGTCACATGTGACTTAATCTTCAGGCATTGGGCAACCAGTTAAAGTTTCCATGAAAGGCAATGGCAAGATAACAGATGTTTTAAAAGCATTAATATGGGAATGTTCTGCAAGATTGCCAGATGGGAGAAGAACATGGCAAAAGAAAAAAACAATGCACAGAATTTTTCAGTAATATAAGCTAAGGTGATGAAGGCTTGGACTGGGATAGGAGCAATGAGAATAAGGGGAAAGTAGATACAGAGATTACCAAGGATGATTGAATAGCATTTGGTACATGGGTATGAAAGGAAAGGGATGAGACAGAGATGACTTCAAAAAAATTTGGTTATTTTACCTCTGACTTTTTAAAGAAATTACTTTTACTCTAAGACTCAAATTTCAAATCTATAAAGATATTGGATGAGGATAGTCTCTACGTTCCTATTTATCTCTTGATCTAGTATTCTAAGTCTCAATTGGTAGTAGAATGATAGTATTATTGTCCCACAATATCATACGGAAGGCAAAATGCCATATCATCAAATGAATTTCCCTGTTCCTTCATCATTATCATTTTATCTCCACATAGTCACTAAATATTTAGCCAGAGAAAACCAAAAATTGTTCAATACTTGTTGACTTCTCAGGTAGCTGACATTAACAAAGCAAAGACACAGTAACTGTAACATTACTACAAATTTCAAAAAGGGAACAGGAAAGGAATAAAATCTATAGCCTAATGAATGTGACTTTTGATTTTCACAAAAATTCTAGAATACAATTTTATAGAAATGGTTGGGAAACACGTAGAATGTGAAACAATAATTAGAATGAGTCAACATGCTTCTGTGAAGAACAGAAATATTAGAGAAGCCCCATTTTCTTTCTCAATAGGCTTCTCAAAGGATTAAAAAACAAACATGTTATAGAAATGTTTGACCTAGATTTCAGCTAAGTTTTTGATTGCTTATCTCTTACTATTGCTGTGGAGAAGATAAAGACCCTGGAATAAGATGATAACACTGTGAGATGGCTATAGATCTACTTAGCCAGACTTAAAGATTAGTTGTAAATCATTCAATGATAATGTGTCAGGGGGTCTTCAGTAGAATATACTCAGTGATACATGCTTGAGCCTAAGCTGATTAATATTTTTTTTATCACTGACCTGGGTGAAAGGCATAAAAAAGTGGCATAAAAAATTCAAATGATCCAAAGCTGAGAGGAAGACCTAATACACTGAGTGACAGAGTCAGGATCCAAAAGGATCTAGAGAGACTAGGACAGTAGGACTGAATCTAATCAAATGAAATTCAGTAGGGATAAATACACATCCATTGCACTGGGACACACAATATCAACTTCACATATTCCATAATGAGGGAGGAAAGGATATAGACAGATACTGTTCTGATAAATATTTGGGTGGTTTTCATGGATTAAAATCTCAACACAAGTTAACACTGTGATATGGCAGACTAAAAATAAAGAGAAAGAAAGAAAGAAAAGCTAAAGTGATCTTGGGTTGTATCAAAAAGGGCTTGGTTAGTTTCTAGGAGTAAAAATGTTGAATTCATGTAGCTTTTTCTTGTCAAATACACTAGAGTAATTTTCCATTTCCTTTTCCAGTTCATTTTAGAAATGAGGAAACTGAGAAAAATGGGGTTAAATGTCTTGCCCAGGGGCACATAGCTGGTGAGTATGTGAGGCCAGATTTGAACTGAGGTCTTACTGACTCTAGGTCTAGTACTTTATCCACTGTACCACATACCTGCCTAATAAGAATGTTAATAGTAGTCTAATAGGTCTAGGTAGTTCATCTTTGGAGTATTGTGCTCTATTCTGAGCACCACAATTTAAAAAGACCAGTGAAAAGTTACAAAATTTCCAGAGTAAGAAATAAGGTGAGTGAAGAGCCAAAGTGAAGGTCCTTGAGTCCATATCCTACAATGACTAGTGGAAGGAATCAGGCATGATTACCTTATAGATGACAACTGGGGAAGTAAAGGAATAATAGCTATCTTCAAGTATTAGGAGGGGTGTAATATGGAGAAGGGATTCAAGTTGGTTTTGGTCGTTTTGTTGTTGCTGGAATTTTTTGTTTTGTTTGTTTTTACACAAATAGACAGAAACAGAAGTAATGAGTGAAAATTGTGAAGAGGCCCATTAAGGTTTAATGTCATAAAAGACATAAACAAGAAACGTTTTAATGATTAGAGCTGTCCAAAAGTGGAATGTCAGCCTCAAAATGTGCAGTGTTTTGTTTTGCTTAAAGGTCTTCAAGCAAAGATTGAATGACCACTTTGGGAGTATATCATATTGGGAATTCCTTTTAAATATGAGTTGGACTAGCTAACTACTGACGATCATTCTCAAATTTGTGATTATTTAGTTAAAAATTATACTACACTTTATTTGAGTTGGAGGAAAATAGGCTGAAATTCATTTTTCTCAAATAGCATGCTTTGATTTATGGAGATTTTTGATAAAATATTTTAATAAGTCATTATGAGAGCAGATAATTATATTGTAAAAGGAACACTGGAGCAGGAGTGAGGAAAATTAAATGCCTTAGTTTCTTCCTTTATAAAAGATTAGGCTAGTTGATTGCTAATTTTTTTTCCTTCAAGCTACAACATCCCGTGTTCTAGGATGCCATTATGATACCATTTGTGAAAAGTAATCTGGTGGCTTTAGTGTCTGTATGTGTGCCTTGTGGCTGGATTGGGGGGTTGGATTCAGTCTATGCTTTCTGGTACACTACCATGTCTATTAACTATGAAAACTTATAATAACATTGGCTATTGTGGAATATGGTCAGAAAGAATCCAAAAGCCCAATTATTTCTAATATTGGTGACAATAGCTCCAAAGAATGTTTTTTTTTAAATATCATATGTCCAGAGATTATAAAAATAGGGAATTTTAAAAGAATCCTTCACCTAGTTAAAATACTCTATATACTGTAGGCAGCAATTTGCTTCATTATTGAGCATGGAATCCTCAAAATAAATCACAAAACTTTACAGTTGAAGTATGCCTCTGAAGTCACCTTGTCCAACCCATACCTAAACAAGAATCTGGTTTATAATATTCCCGAGAAGTGGTCAAGTAATTGTATAACATTTGTTGAACAACTTCTACTCTTGATTAGCTCTATTTCCTATGAGGTTTCTCCTTCCTCCTACCTACCATGTCAAGCCTTACTCTGCAGTTCATCACATGGCCTACATTTTTCTTAGTTTTGCCTCCTAGAGCCAATAAAAGAAGTCTAATCCTCTTTCTCGGTGAGGTTTCCTTCAAATGCCTGAAGATATCTATCATTACCGCGTCCCCCTATTAAGCCCCCATTTATATAATACTGTTTGTAAAGTTTGCAAATTACTATGCATATTTTATCTCTTTTGATCCTTTTCCACCTATAATAAGTCCTTTTTTGTAGGTTAAACATATCTATTTACTTCATGGAGTTCCAAGTGACACGTCTCAAAGTCTTTTACCTTATCAGTCACTCATCTCTGAACATTCACCAGCTTGAATTAAGAACTAGAAATAAGAGTTATGTTTTAGTGTTCTCTGAGTAGAGCACAGCAGTACTGTGTCTCTCAAGTAAGTGTAGGTGGCATTAACTTTTGTTGGCTACCAAATCATACTATTGATACCTATTGAGCTTGGAACCTATTAAGAAGTCCAGATTCTTTTTTTCCAGACTAATTTTTGTCTAGCCACACCTTCTCCATCTTGTAAATGTATTTTTAAGTTTGAATCATGAATTACTGGATGTAAAAGGGAAACTTTGGTGATCATCTAGTGTACTCCACAATAGAAAAAATAATCCTTATTGTATCACCCCCAACAACTGATCATCCAGCTTCTGCCTGAAGACCTCTAGTGAATAGAAATTCACTCTCTCCTGAGGCAGCCTCTTCTTCCCATGGATAACTCCAAATTCCAGGAAGTTCTTCATAGAAAATCCTAATTTTCTCCTCAATAACTTCTATCTGTGCTGTGTTGTTCACAAATATGACTAGTTCGTTATCCACTTGACAGGGAGGTGACTAATTTGTTATTTTAAAATATGGCAGCTTTGTGGTAAACAGCTAAAAGAAGTGTAATCTTCCAAAACAGAATAATATTTGAGATTTCTATGAGAGGAACTATGTCATAGAAGATAGAAAGCTTCATCAGGATGACCTCAGTTCAATTTCCACTTCTTATACAAAATGGTGTTATATCCCTAAACAAGTCATTTAATTTCTAAGTACCCTAATGGCACTAGTCAAACTTCACATAGTACTTTATAGCTATTATATCATAACAATAATATGAGGCATATATTATAGGTATTATCTCCATTTGGTTTATGAGGGAACTGAAGTTCAGAGAGATTGCCTTGTGGGTGGGTCACACTTAGAAAGTGGCTGAAGCAGGATTTCAACCCAGGTCTGCTTGACTCTGAATCCACTAAAATACACTGTTTCCTGATGTGGGATCATTCTTATTGCATGCTATTCTATAAATCATAATAGCCTCAAAGATGTTTCACTTTAGAAGTCTTCTGAAACATGTTTCCATTTCCTAATTGATAAATGCTTAGAGTATATAAGTAGACAGTTTTCAGAAGAAGAAATCTAATCTAACAATCATCATACAAAATGCTCTATGTCAATAATAATTTGAAAAATTCAAATAAAAACACCTCTAAGTTATCACTGCATATTCATCAGATTAGGAAAGTTGACAAAAAGGGGAAATGGCAATGCTGGATGGATTGTGGGAAAAGTTACATTAATGCACTGTCCATGAAACTGCTCAGGTATTTCGGTAAGGCAACTGTTGGTTTACCAATATAAACATTCTGGAAAGCAATCTGGAACTATGCCACAAAAGCATAAACTGTGCATGGCCTTTGGCTTAGTAATATCGCTACTTGGTCTGTATGACAAAAGATCAAAGAAAGAAAAAGAACCATATATACAAAAATATTCATAACAACTCTTTTTGTAACAAAGATTTGTAACATGAGGAGGTGCTAAGGAATTGGGAATGTGTTGTAATAAATAATGAAAGGAAAGATTTCAGAAAATCCTGGGAAGACTAAGATGAATTGAGACAAAGTGAAGTGAGAAGAACCTGGAGAACCATTTATTCTATAAAGAAAAATATTATAAAGACAAACAACTTTGAAAGACTTATGAACTCTGATCAACACAATGATCAACCACAATTCTAGAGGACTCATGATGAAATATGCTAGACAATTCCAGAGAGAAATATGGCAAACCCATAGTGTAGATAGATATGTAGATAAAAGAGAGTAATAGATTAAATATAAAGATTTACATATTGCTCTAAAACCACAGATATTTATAGACCTATGTGTGTATGTGTATTTATAATATATAGCATATACACATATATTTGCTTTGTCAATTGGAGGGACAGAATGCAAGCCTGAAAATAAAGATGAAAAACAAATTGATGTCAAAGAAAAAAATAATTTTTAAACTGGTTTCACTTTTCATTTACTTCATTTCTTTGTGATTATATTTTAAGAACCACTGATAAATTTCCACTTTTATTTTTCTGTATTCATATTTACCATTTGTCAATGATTGGGAAGGAGGAATTATTGTTATGGTTCCTAGGATGCTAACAGTTGCATTACGATTGCTACATAGCAAACTTAGTTGTGTTAACCTGTTTTTCACAATGTAAATCCTATATTTTCTACAGAGCTATCCCAGGTCTAAATAACTTTCTATTAGAATTTACCTTCCCAGATTCCTTCTAACTAATAGTAACTTTGGTGAAAGAGAGAAAGGCATTAAATCCTGACTCATTCTTCTATTTTTCTTGTTCTGCTGCCTATCACAGTAACTTCTGCAACTATAATAAAGGGTTCCTTCTACATACCCAGACAATTAATTCCATTAGTTAGGCAAAATATGCAGTTATCTCATGAGGTGCAAATTAAAAGATGACAAACATTAGGCTATTTGGAGAGATAGAAAAGATTTCATTGATATTTCAAGGCAGCTAAGAAGACTTAGTGTCTTCTGAAAGAATGCTCAGAACCCAGAACTAGCCACATTTCTTTGTTAATCCATGTGATTAAATTCATTTAGCAGCTAATTGAGACTGTCTGCAAAAAAAAAGGAAACATTACATTAGAAACTTTCATTTGCCACCTCCTTTCAGCACAGATAGCATCACACACACATTTTCTTAAGCAGTGGAGACATTGATATTAATATTACCAACATAATAGTAGAACTAAGCGTTTTGAGGAGCCTAGGGAAAATGGAACCCAATGATTGAAAAGTCACACTCAGGTCCCTTTAGAAACTGCTGTCCCAAGGTATATATGAGTACTGTGGAAAGGCACAAGCAGATTGCAATAGAGGATACCAATTCTTCTCCCATCCCATGTGTAAATCTCTTTGCTTATGTTGGTGGGGGTTGGGAACTTAATCAGATTACTATTGTCGTTCATCCTTTGTTCTTGAAGGGGATCAGTCATATCACAGGGGTGGTGTCTTGACTTGTACATGAATTTAGATTTAAGTGAGGCAGAGTTGCACAAAGTCAGGAGCCTTACTGTTTCCTCCAGAGTCATCAAAGTCAAATGGCAATATAAAGGTCAAGACAATGGCAATGGCCCAGGCTACAGTGGGTGTCCTTGGACTTTCTCAACCAGATAAACTTTTTTTTGGTGATGACCAAAATGTTGTACATCACAAGAAAGTATTCCCAATAAAATGTGATTCAAAAGGCTTTGATTAATATTCTGTGATAGGAATGATACAAAGCCCTGGGAACACAAGATAACATCCAAAAGGGAGACACAGTACAACAGCATGAGTGCCTAAATGGAACATTTTGACCTTGACAGGTTGAAATGTCAAATGAGTAGCTCATAATAGGGGATTGGAACTCAGAAGGGTCTGATACTCATTTTGTATAACTGGGAGTCAGAGAATAATTGAATTTTGGGAACTGGTGAGCATAGAGTATATTAGTAAATATAAAAATGAGAGTATACAGACTGAAGATAGCTCAAATAGAATTTTGGAAGGCACAGATGATAAATTAACAAAGGGGAATGAAGAGTGGTTGAGCAAAGATTAGATAAAGGCTCATTGCTCCTTACTTTAGTTTCACACATTTACCCATTCCAAATTATGTATCCAATAAAAAATGGCAAATTTAACACCTCCTCCTTCCACTGTCAGACTAGATCTCCTTTGTTTGCCAAGGATGAAATATGGCCACTATCACAGGATCAATCTCACTGCTGAAAGGCATGGGAGCTTTCATCTGCTCCATTTCATATTCAGGCCACTTCACCTTGTTTAGGCAGCCAGGCTGATGCCTGCTCTCCAGGGCTCACCATACTGGTGTTAGATTTAGTGCAAACAGCTTATGATCTTAGCACACTATAGCCGAGAAATCCCAAGTTCAAGTAATCCATCATCCTCAGCCACCCCAAGTAGTATGGATACTAGGCTTGTACATCACCCCCAGATACATCTTTATCTGAAGATGAATTAGAGAAGAGTGTTACCACTGTCTAGGAGGAACTACCTCTCATGACAGCAACCATGGGAAGGAAAGTTTGGATTTTTTGTTATTTAAAGTAAAATTGGCTGTAATACCAGGATTCCAAAGTTGATTCAGCTGGAATCTGCTGAAAATAATTCCTGTTAGGCATTGACATATTAGTGATGGTATTTACTACAAGATTTTCAGTGTCATGTTGCTTATGCCTAGCACGTAGTAGGTGTTAACAAATGATTATAGATATGACCTGTTACTAGAGAATAGGAATTGATTGTATGAAGTGAAGAAAAATCACAGCATCATAAAAACACAATTTAATATGTATTTATTTATTCTGCAACAGGGCAATTTCTACCCCTTCCCCAATCCCATTTTTATTATATGCTTTAGATTAAAAATAAGAGAAAGATAGAGACAGACAGATCCATGCATGAGAATGAAAAAACTTAAGACCTACCAGGGCATGAACTTATGTCCAATTTTGCTGCTCAAATTTTGATACAAATTCATATATCTCTAGAAGGTATAATTTCAACTATACAATCTTACAGCTATAGTAATACATCTCCTTCCTAACTTTTTCTAATAAAACTATTACAAATTTGAAATAGCTAGTGGTATTATTATAGACTCCAAAAAAGGCAAACTTGTAAATTAGTAACAAGGATGGTTTGACTATAGAAAATATCTAATTTGGGGGGAAAAAAAACATTTCATAACCTTTGGGTTGTGAAAAAGTTTCACTTTGCCCTCGGAAAACATCCTGTGGCATTTATTGAACTGAACAATTACAAACTATGGCATTTTTATGTAATGTCGATTTTTTTTTCTTCAGTGCTTATTTTCATTACATTTTGGTTTGGAATACAGTTGTCCTGGGGAAAAAAGAATACCCATTAATGAGGGTGATGTAGAAACTGCTCCCATCATGGGTATGTGTTGATACATAGCTTCCCATATTAGACAATAATACCCAGGTTTACAGCTAATCTTATTGCTACATTTCTTCTAATTAATCTGCATAATAAACATGGGACAACTGCACTCTATTTGTAATTCACACGCTTTTAACCTAGGGTGACGTCTTGAACTGGGTAGATACTTGTTCTGTCAACATTCAATTCATTCTGGAGTCTCTGCTTAATCTGGTTATACAAATTTTTCTGAATACTGGGACTGTTAACTGCTTGTCTTACAGTAGCTCCCAGATCAATGTTTGTGCTTTTGTTTTGCAAAGAAAGGAAGCCCATAGCAACTCCAAATTACTTAGATAAAATTTACTGTCCATGCAAATGTAGTCTAACTCCATCTCTTACTATGGTATATTCTCCCATCACAGTGAAAAGCTAGTGATGACAAGTCAAAACAAATTAAGTAACTGAAATGTCATTAGCCTTCTCCCATAACAATGATGTTTCCAGAACATACAATAGGCTAAATGATGCTTTAGGTAACATCCTAACATGGTCTGCTGGTGGAAATCCATCTAAAATCTATTTTCTACTCTGAAAAAATATTACCAAGCTAAAAGTCTGACAAGGTAACTGGAAAAGGCTCGTTTGCAGAAAATAACTAGACTCCAGCTGATGGTTGCCACAATCCCACAACTCAGAGCCAGAGTAGTTCCAACAATTGAAAAATTATCTCAAAAGGAAAATATGTGCAATTGGCCCATGAGTGAAACCCATGGTTTTGTTATATGGGCAGATCAGCTCTTCAAATGAATATGCACTCAGTAAAGATGCTTTAGGCTTGGAACTTTCTACCAAAGAATGACAATGAATAAGGGTATTGAGGGAAAAAAGAAGAGTAATTGGAACGACAAGCTCTACATTTATTCAGAAAAACACCTTGTGTGTATTTGTGCCTATATCTCACCAATATTCCTTCAGCTACCAGCAGAGTTTACCCCTCCCATGTTAATTTCCTTAGATTGAGTCAGATTTATTATTCCATTTACTTTTCCAACTGGGGAACTTGGTTATCCACCTATTTATTTGTAGGCATCAAGGACATTTAGACCAAAATAAAAGTGAAGAGGCAGAGGTACTGTGATAAGCATGGGCCTTAGAGATTTTTTCACATGTTTCATAAAGTTCTAGACTACCAAATAGACTCCTTCTCCCTCAGGCAACTTGAACCAATGTCAAGTGCCTAGTGCTTAGGATTTCTGCTCAGTTTTGAAATTCCACTGATATCTTAGGGAAGAATTGTTACAACCTCATGTTACCTTAATTTCTTTGGTTATCCTATCCCATTTTCCTTTCCATCAAAAAGGAAGTAAAACAAATTCCAGCAATGCTGAACAACACAGGACAATTTACAGAAATATCTGACCACAATTCTACCAAACAGCAGAAAGTACTACTCCATTGCCAGAGCAAATGTTCAATATTTTCCTAAGATTTGGTATTTGTACCACTTTATCCCTATTTCTCCTTCCCCTTTGAGGAACTGCTCAGGATTCTGTTGCTTTAGGAATGATATCTTTAAAATAATTTAAGGATTGTCAAAAGAGACCTATCTTATTCTACATTGCTTCAGGGGATAGAAGCACAGAATTAGATAAAAAGTTACAAAGAGGTCAATTAAGGTGTTACTAGAAAGAGGAATGTTGAAAGGATCTCCAGGCCTCTCCTATTTCTAATGTTCTATAATTTATCTCCCAGGTTTAAGTATTTGAATGCCACCAATGTTGTGCTTACCACTCTCACTTCACCCTCAAAAGAAGTGTAGAAATGAAGTAGTATAGGGAGTATGACAATGAACTATGCTATGGCATTTCTCTAAAACTCTATAATTTTTGAACCCTATATTATGTAACATGGTACTATAAGGTTGTGTTCATTTATATCATGGCCATAAGATTAGCATACATATACATATATGTGTGTGTGTGTGTGTGTGTGTGTGTATATGTATATATATATACATATACATATATATGTATACACATATACATATACATATATACATATACACACATAAACATTATATTATATACATTATATATTACATATGCATTAACATAAATATATGTATATATAACATATGTACACATACATACATACACATATGCATAAACATGCACATACACACACCTCTGGATCCTTACCTCATTTCATGAAGTTAGGTTGATAGTAACTGTAATACAATTAGAAACTTATTTTATAAAATCATTTTACCTTTGGAAGAA
The DNA here is from genome assembly GCF_003287225.1 of Phascolarctos cinereus. Taxonomy (NCBI): domain Eukaryota; kingdom Metazoa; phylum Chordata; class Mammalia; order Diprotodontia; family Phascolarctidae; genus Phascolarctos; species Phascolarctos cinereus. The sequence continues at coordinate 100,623,439 of NW_027555625.1, forward strand.
AGAATATTTGGCTCTCATATTTCTTCCCACCCTTAAAAAAGGTCTCCAGACTTTCTATTTTGCTATTCATTAAAGCAGTCTAAGTGTTTCAAAAACCATAAAGTTTCAAAGGTCTCTTCACGTTGAGCCAAGAATTGAATACAATATGTATGATGTGATCTGTCCCATACAGAGTTGTGTCCTGAACTACCCTTTGAATTACAGTTAGGAAGTGGCCTTTCATTTATTTTTTTTTCTTTTTCTTTTCTTTTCTGTTTTTTAAGAAGCAAAGAGAAAAGCAGGCTTTGTTTTAATTCAAATTTTTTTCATGATTCTTTTTACATATTATTGTATGTCAAATATCCTGGAGAATGGGAGACCAATTATAGAGATCAGACTTTTATTACTATTAGTTGAAGGTCTATACAGAAAGTTATCACTGGAACATAGCCACTCTCCTCACAGAACATCTTCTGACCATGTTTGCAGTTGAACATCAGCGTTAATACAATGTAAATATAAATGATTTATCTGGGTTTTGTTTTAAACCTTTTCCAAAACTCATGTCTATCTTATAAAATTTTCAGACATATGATAAAATATTCATGTCTTACAGAAATAATAATAGATATTTCAGCTAAGACTTTATCATAGAATACTTATACTTACTTTATTTTAATTACAAACAGATTGGATGAAGAAACTTTGCAACTTCATTATGAGTGGACTAATAAAAGACAAAAGGCTTGGAATAAAGCAACCCAAATAAGTAAAAAGTTAAAGGTCCTCCACAGTGCATGAAGTAAAGATGGTTTCTTTTCCTTTTCTTCTTTGTTAAAGGAAAACTAAGTGATTACAGAAAGGAAAAACAAACACCAAGTCATAATTAGTTCACACAATTAAAAATAAAGGAAAGCTTGTATAAAATGACTGTAAAAATTAGAGTGAACACCCAGGTAGAATGGAACCAAAGGAGGTCAAGAAATAGATAATAGAAAATTATGATAAAATTTTGAAACATGGCCCTTAACATTAGTATGGTCAGAGCATTGTTCATTTCCATTAGAAACTTTATAACTGGTACCATATGTCTTCAAGACAGTTAGAAAATGAAGCATGAAGCTAATAGAATGACTCAGGTTTTAACTCCTATCCCACACATGAGCAATGACATGACTGTCTTATTTCTGAGTCAGCATGTGCTGAAAGGAAGAAAGGAAGGAAGTTCCAATGAGGTTGTGAGCCAGGATCTTTCTATATAAAATTTGTACATGCAAATTACAAATGTGCAGTTATGGCAGGAAATTTCTCCTAACATTTGCCAGGGATTATAGTCATTTCAATGCTAGAGATTACTTGTAAAATAACCCATTACTCTGGCTGAAAATATTCATCATAATAATGATAGCTCATATTTGTAAAGCATTTTATTCTTTGCAAAAAAAAAAAAGTGCTACTCCTAGTTTTGTTTTTGTCATTTTATCTCAGCAAGTTAATAGGAAGGACAGGTTTTGTGTCCATTCCATAGACAGGGAAGCTGAGGTTTAGATAGACTGTTACTTATCCAAAGGGACATAGTTTTCTGTTGGGGTGAGGGAAGCTCATTATTAGCCCAAGAGCCAACCTTCTTTTGATCTCTTAAAATAATAAATGATATAATTGCAACAATCAGTAAATAATTTCTTGGGTTTTAGTAATCAGCCTCACCTTTTGCTCCTTTAATTCATTAAGATGTTCTTTCTCCATTACTTTTCAAAGATTAGAAATACATTGTAGGAAAAGTCACTATTGTTTAATTCAAAAAGTTACTCTCTTTCCAGTAGTATCTTGTAGCCAAGAATTATTAGATGTTTTATGCTTTTCTTGAGGTCCTGTCCTGTATTTGAAAGCCAGATGTTCTATTCAGCTCTGGTCTTCTCATCAGGAATGCTTGAAAGTCTTCTATCTCATGAAATATCTATTTTTCCCCTGAAGGAATATATTCAGTTTTGCTGGGTAGGTGAATCTTGGTTGTAATCCTAGCTCCTTTGCTTTCTGGAATATCATATTCAAAGTCCTCCAATCCTTTAATATAGAAGCTACTAATGTGTTGTCCTGAATGTGGCTCCACCATACCTGAATTATGTCTGGATGCTTCCAATATTTTCTACTTGAGCTGGGAGATCTGGAATTTGGCTATAATATTCCTGTCCATTTTCATTTTGGGATCTATTTCAGGAAGTGTTAAGTAGATTCTTTCAATTTTTATTTTCCCCTCTGGTTCTAGAATATCAGGGCAGTTTTCTTTGATAATTTCTTGAAATATGATGTTTAGGTCCTTTTCTTGATCATGGGTTTCAGGTGGTCCAATGATTTTTAAATTATTTCTCCTGAATGTATTTTCCAGATCAGTTGTTTCTTTTGGTTTAATAATTTTTTTGATTTATCATTAAGTTATTAGTTTCCATTTGCTCAATTCTACTTTTTAGGGAATTTTTTCTTCAGTGAATTTTTATACCTCTTTTACCATTTGGCCTAGTTTGTTTTTTAAGGTGTTATTTTCTATTTCTCTTCTTTTTTTTGTGTCTCCTTTACAAAGCTGTTGACTTTTCTTCATGATTTTCTTGCATCACTCTCTTTTCTCTTCTCAATTTGTCATCTCTCTCTCTTATTTGATTTTCAAAATCCTTTTTATCTCTTCTATGACCTAAGACCAATTCATATTTTTTGGAGGCTTTGAATGTAGGAGATTTCACTTTGTTATCTTCTGAGTGTGTATTTTGATCTTTCTCGTCACCAAAGTAAGATTTTATAGTCAGATCTTTTTTTCAGTTGTTTGCTTATTTTCCTCGCCTATTTCTTGACTTTTTACTCTTTGCTGAAATGGGGCCTTGTTTCCAGAGTGGAAGGCACACTGTCTCAAGTTTCAGGGGTTTTGTGCAGCTGTTTTCAGAGATACTTCTAAGGACCTGTAAGTTTTCAGTTCTTCCAAAGTAGTATGTTCTTAAAAATTGAGGGGATGGCCATCAACTGGGGCATGGCTGAACAAGTTATGCTATATGAATGTAATGGAATCCTACTGCGCTATAAGAAATGATGAGCAGGTGGACTTCAGAAAAACCTGGAAAAGACTTGTATGGACTGATGCTGAGTGAAGTAAGCAGAACCAAGAGAACATTGTACACAATAACATCAACAATCCACAGTGATGAACTATGATAGACAGTTCTTCTCAGCAATACAACAATCCAAGATAATTCCAAAAGACTCATAATAGAAAATGCTATCCACATCCAGAGAAAAACTATGTAGTCTGAAAGCAGATCAAGGCATACTAATTTCGTTCTTTTTTTGGTTTTTCTTTCTCATGTTTTTTCCCTTTTATTCTGAACTTTCTTTCATAATATGGCTAATGTGGAAATACGTTTAATATGATTGTACATGTAAAACATATTAGATTGCTTGCTGTCTTGGGGAGGTGGTTGGGGACAGAGGGATGGAGAAAAATTTGGAAATCAAAATCTTATAAAAGTCCATGTTGAAAATTCTCTTTACTAGTGATTGGAAAAAAAATACTATTAAGTGAGGAAAATGTTGAAAAAAAAAAGTATGTTCTAAGGAGAGAAGTGTTTACTACTCTCCTGGCCTGTGCTGTGGTCTGTGAGTGACCACAAGCATTCTTTTCTGCCCTGGAAGAGTGATGATGGAGGGTCCCCATTCCACTGCAGCCACAACCTCTGGTGTGCTAGTTCTCCCCCTTGGCCTGGGACTGCAATCCAGGATTGGGACCCAGATCTGAGTACAGACAAAGCAACAGAGTCCCACCCCTAGTGTCACTAAAATGACTCCTGTAATCTTTTTCTGATCAATTGTCCCATGTCCTTCCTTTAGCTATAAGGATTACTAGGAAAGGCCCACCTCCACTGCTTCCTTCTTAGTGGTATTCAAAATTACTTACCAGATACTTAACTGAGTACATCCTACTCTACAACATGAGGAAAAATACTGTAGGACTCATCTCAAATGAGGGCTTAGTTTCCCCACTAGGGTAGTTAATTGGGTGAGATGTTAGATTGCTAGGCTTGGAATAAGGAAGACCAGGGTTCAAATTTGATCTCAAACACTTACTGGCTGTGTGGCCCTGAACAAGTCACCTAACTTTTTTTACTCAGTTTCTTCAGCTATATAGTGGGAATATAACAGTACTCACCTTGAAGGGTTGTTATGAGGGTAAAATGAAATAGTATTTGTAAAGCACATAGCACAGTCCCTATTCTATCACCCTCTCCTATCCCTTCAATGTTCTTAAATCCATTTCTTTGATTTCCTGACATTATCTAGCACTACACTCTCTGTCTAGATTTTCAAAAATTCCCTTGATACCAGGAACTCATTACAAGAAAGAAAAAAAAAATGAGATGAGAGAATCATAGGTCTATGGGAATGTGATTTCCTTCTCCTTCTGGAAAAAAAAAAACAATTGTCTATAGATGATAACCACATAGAATTAGGCTAAATAGATTTCAGTTCTAGCCTTTCTCTGTCAGGAACCACTATTTTCATGATCCATTTAGCAAATGCATTTATTATGATTGAACTTTTATGAAACTACATATTACGCAAATAAATTAATTATCATTCCTGGTATTACAATGGCTAGTAAATCAATTCATAATTATATGACACTTAAAATAAATAGAATAACACTATTTAAATTTCCCCACTGAAGTGTTAATGCATAACATGTTCAGTGGTAAGGCAATAAAACAGCAAGAGGTCAGGCAGCATTGATAGTGAGCCATGTGTAGTGTGTATAAAAATGAAACCAATAGTATTTTAGGCTTTTCCTGTATTCCTTTGAAAGCTACATTGTTTTTTAATTTTTGAATATGTTGAAGATCTGCCTAATAACATTATGGATATTGTGAAATTCAGTAGCATTCATCTGAGGCCAGAACAGAATATTTGTTGTAATAAATTTCCTCTATTATGTTTTTGCAAAACAAAAAAACCCGCAATATTGAAACATGGTTTCTGTAGAAATGTTCCCAATTAGCAGACCACATTTCCAACGTGAACTGCTTGTTAAGGGACATGAATGAAAGTAGCAAGCATCCTATTCTGACATGGAATTTTTGGGTGTGATTTTTGTGTGTATCATGAGAAGCACAGTATTTATTATCTGCTTCTAAGCAATTCAAAAGTGGAACCCTGGAACAATCAAGGTTTGAATCAGACTTGTAGAAAGGTCTTTGGAGAAAGGCAATAGAAATACAATATTAGTTAAGGGCTTTGTTTTGATTTTTCCTTTTTTCCCTTAAGGCTCATAGCATGCAAAAGAGAAAATAAGGAGAGTCAAGAGCTCAAGGGTGAGCATGCATTGGCACAGATGACAGACAACACACACCATAGAAATACTCCAATGTATAGAATGGCCTGAAGCTTTGTGCTACAATATAAACAGTACATTTGCATGTATTTATAGACCTGTGGTCCACATTATAGGAATTAGATGATGATTGAGCCAGACAAGCTTCTGGTGATTTTTGATTGGTGAAATTTTCTCTAGGTGGAAATGAAACTGATAGTCATATACTATAGGATCTAAAATAGCCATAATTTATTAAGATATAGTCACCATATGAGAGAGAAGCAGAAGCTACCTTTCTTGTAGGAGAGGCTCAAAACTACTGATGAAATTCCTTAAAATGGAAGAGGAGATCATAAAAAAAATCTTCAAATTTGAAATTATAAGTGGTGGTTGTTATTGTTTGGTCATTTCAGTCATGTCTGACTCCTTGTGACCTCATTTGGAGATTTTTCTTGGCAAAGATACTGAAGAGGTTTGTCATTTCCTTCTCCAATTCATTTTACAGATGAGGAACTGAGGCAAACAGGGTTAAGTGACTTGCCCAGGGTCACACAGCTAGTAAGTATCTGAGGCCAGATTTGAACTCAGGAAGATGAGTCTTCCTAATTCCAAGCCTTTGCTCTATCCACTATGCAACCTAGCTTTCCAGATACCCAAATCCCTTCTGCCACTTACTATCTGTGTGAACCTTGGTGAGTCACACCCACAGCCTCTAGGAGCTTCAGTTTCTTCGTCCACAAAATGAAGAGTTTTAATTATTAAAGTCATATTTTTGTTGGGAGTTGGGTGCAGGAAAGGGAAAAGTAAAACACTGATGAGCCTAAACTTCAAGGCATAATTCACACCATTGTCTTTAGGAAGTTTCCTCCCCTCCCCTAACAACTCCATCTGAAAGATCTCTCCCTTTTCTGACTTCCTTCATTACTTAGCATCTGTACCACTCAATCAGCATTTATCACATAATGGCTTGTTTTGTAGCAAATAATTTGTATTTTTTATTCCCTCCTCCATAATATATTGTGAGATCTCTGAGAAGATAGGATTTTGCCCATCTTTGTATCCCTCAGGGTACTAGCATAATACTTTATCCATAATATTCAGCTGCTTCAATGACTACAGAAATAGATCCCTATTGACTTTGTAATATTGAAGATTATGGTTTACCATTTACTATTTTAAAAATACATGAAGTGTTTTAAGAAGTTAGAAACCACATTTTCACTTCAAAATAAAGAATATTCAATCACAGATGCAATCAAAATGCAGCATGGTGTTGGATAGAACATTGGATTTGAAGTAAAAAAAGATTTCAGTACAACATATCCTCAGATGGTTGTTAGTGATGGGACCCTGGGCCAGTCACTGAATCTATTGTGCCTCAGTTTCCTCATTGGTAACAACAACAGCAACAGCTAGCATTTATATAATTCTTTAAAGTTTGCAAAATGTTTTACAAATTATTGCCTTTTATCCTCACAGCATCTCTGAAAGTGCTATTATTATAATGGCAAAGTGTTTTTATTATTCCCATTTTACTGATGGAGAAACTGATATAGAGTTTACTTCACTTGCCCAAGTTTCTGATCCTGGAACTGAACTCCAGTCTTCCTGACTCCAGGACCAGAACTTTATCCACTCATTGTAGCGCTTACCAGGCTTAAAAAAAAACACACTGAAGTTGTATTCAAGGGCCTATAAGATACAAATTTTGGATCATATAAACTGGAGGAGACCATAAAAATCATCTCCTCCAACACCTGTTGTTTCATACATAAATAAATTGAGGCACAGAAAGGAGAAGAGACATTCCTGAGGTCACACAGATACAGAGGCAAAGCTAGGTCTAGATCCTTGATTCTAAATGCTCCAAACACTCCTTCTACACTAGCATTCTGAAAGCATCTCCTTTTAATTATCATATATATTATCAATAAAAACAGGGTTTTGCTTTCACAAATAACAGACAAATTTGGGGGAATAATGTGTTGCTTAAAGCAAAATAAATTTCATCATTCAACGGCATCATTATTCCTTTGGCCCAATCTGACAGACTTAAAGATTGACTCATTGTATTCTTAATTAAACCTGGTAGTAGTATCCTGTAAAAAGTGAAGCCAAAACAAGAAATAAGATATCATAGATTCGGAAGTATTGTTTGGTTACAATATAGGCATGGCAGATTACTTGTTGTTTATGTGTGTGTGCTACAAAGAATTGTAAAAAGGTCTCTAACCTGAGCTAGGTGGCACAGTAGATAGAGCCCTGGGCTGGAGACAGGAGGACCTGAGTTCAAATCTGTTCTCAGACACTAGCTGTGTGTGCTTGGGCAAGTCACTTGACCTTCTTTGCCTCAGTTTCCTTACCTGTAAAATGAGCTGAAGAAGGAAATGATCAAACCACTCAGTATCTTTGCCAAGACCCCAAATGAGTTCACAAAGAGTTGGACATGACTGAACAACAACAAAACTAATCTCAACATTCATGGAAACTGATTGTAAGGATTCATTTGGGAATTTCCAAATGAGGGGGACAAAGTTCAAAAGAGTTGAAATGATAAAATGAGGTTATTTTAAGTTTCTGTTTAAACAACCCAGCTATTTTTACAATAGGAGAAAATGTCTTGTTCTGTAAGATAAACCAGTCCTTTCATAAACCAATTTTAAATAGTTGCATATTATAAAGAAAATCATTAAAAAGTACTGCAACACTTATTGTATGGACCATCACCCAATCAAAATAGTAATTAATAAAACAAGAAAAGATACAGACCTAACCATAGACTATGTAATGACTTCCTGAATAATAGCAGGGTCAAAGAAACTCATAGATACATACATATGGTATGAAGACTGATAAGAATTAGATGACATATCAAAATTTATGGATGTAACTAAAAAGTTCTCAGAGGAATAAAAATTCAGAAAAAAAACATTAATAAAATGTAGTAGATTAATGAGCCGAGTATGCAATTAATTAAAGTAGTGAAAATAAGCTTCTAAAACAAGCATAAAAGGATGAATTTTGGGGAGTGGAGGTGTTTGTGTGTGTATTTAAAATAACACTTAAAAAGCTATATTTTAAGATTGACAAAATTCAACAAACCATTATAATTTGATTTTTTAAATCATGTTTTCAGAAAACTTAAATGAACTCAAGTGAAATTGGGAGAAAATGAAGAGAACTGTCAGAAACAAAATTATCTGTATTTGCAAATAAAGTCATGGTTTACTTAGAAAATCCTAGAGAATATACAAACAATTATTTGAGATAAAGTAGTAGGAAACAAAATGAAGTCAAAAGATTAATTTCAACATGGTATAAAATATTCAAAAATCCATAACACATGAGATATGTCAAACTTAACATACCAACATCCTCAGAACCTACATAATTACAACTAAAGAACACTCATTTTAAAAAGAAGAAAAAGAATTGGACAGAAATTCATGGTTGAGCTAAACAAATATAGTAAAAATTAGAAAACTGCCTAAATTAAATATACAAATTTAGCTCTTTAATACCCAAAGGGTTAATTTATACAGTTAGACAAACTAATAAGATTTATGGACATAAAAGTCTTAATCTCAAGGACAACAAGGAAGAAAACACACCAGAATTATCAGTCATAATATTAGCAGACTTCAAATCATGTTACCAAGCAGTAGTCATCAAAGCTACCTGGTTAAAAATTGACAACAATGGAACAACCTAGGTAAAAAAAAAGATTCTCAAGAAGACACACAGAATGAGTGTTTGCTAAGCCTGATAACATAAGCGAATGGGGGAAAGACCCCATATTTGACAAGAAATACTCAAGGAACTGGAAATCCAATGTTCCACTATCTCACATTACCTAAACATATCTAAAATCTCCCAACCTGTCAACTTTGCCTTTCCTGTTCTATTATAAACTCTTCAAGAGAATCTTCATCTCTTCCCAAGGTTTTCAGGTCTACTTCAGCAACCCAAATCTCCATATTGGGCAATACCTGGTCTGGAATTACAATTCCTATCTTTGCTTCCCACATTCCTGGAGTAATTAAGTTGCTATTAAGACAAATCAGGAATTTGTTAGCTTTTCTGCTTTTGTCAAGCACCTAGCATTAAACAGGTGTAATAACTGTTTAAGCTCTGTACATATACACATACACACAATTTTCTATAGCAATAATAATCGTATGACCTATTTCCTGAAATCTTCATCTAGTTCCCCCTTCTGGTCATGTGGTCTATAGTACATTGCGACAATAATATTGCTGGTGTTTTTCCTTCTACTTCTTATTTTTTTTGGACTTGTTAGCACTGTATTACAATTCATTGAAATATCTAACCATCTTGATAGTCACATTAAGTATCCTAGACATTTTTCATCTTTAAATCACCAAAGACAATTTTCACTGAAAGGCTCAAATCATTTTTTGTATACCCACTTGTCACTAATGATTCCAAACAGAAACTTAACCCATTTCTCTCCATGTAATGGCATGTACTATTTCATGAGATACATATCACCTCAGGGATTTCCTAAGCATGCTGTTTTAATCTAATTGTCTTTATGCAATTGGGGGGTTTATGTTAGTGATTTCCAAAATCCTTCATTGACTCCCTCCTTCCTTAGGTACTGACATAGGTTATATTATATAAGCATCAAATACCATTAAACTGAAATAAAGTCCAAGGCCCCTATTATCATTGCTTCTTTAAACAATTTCAGTTATTCCTTCTATCCAAGTTGTGTTACAAGACTGAACATGAAGGTTATAGAAGCAGTTAAACACAAACATACAAACACAAACATTTTTTCTTTTTTCAAGAGAAATTGGATAAATCAGTGTGCAAAGTAAAGCAGAAGTTTTTACCACCTATAGGTAAGACTTTTCCCCAAGTGACTTGGCCCATTATCTCCTTACCTCTAGAACATCGTTGTTTCTCAGACACAGTGGTTCCTCATCATTTTCACCATTTGGCCAAAACACAAAAGAAAATGTCAAGGACCCATAGGCAGCTCTGTTGCCACTTGGCAGCCATCTGTTTAAGGGCAGCAATATGCAAGCCTGCTTCCAACAGTTGGATGGAATACTCAATGAGGAAACATCACAAAATGTGCCATCCCACCTGTACCCGAGAGCCTCAAAAGACACTTGCATTTCTGTTCCTCTACTATACTTCCTTCCCCATTCTTACAGTTTGCAGCCATTCCAAATGATCTACAGAGCTGCTGGATTTGTGCATTTCCTAACTGGGATCAGACTTTTTAATCACTCCCCTCCCCACCCCTGGAAGGTTGCATTAGCCACCATGCTGACTTTTACTCCTTTAACAATAATCACCAGCACTGATTTCCCACCTGGCCATTTGAAAAGAGTTGCAGGGGTGGGGGGGGAGTCAGGAGTAATCAGAATGTAATCAGGGGAGGTTAGTAAAACATCTGCTTTCTTCCCCCACATTTATAGACACAAAGCTCTTTTTTTTAAAATTGTGATTTCCTCCCCCATTCAATTACAAATTAGCATACATTTTCCTTAGAATTCTGCTGCTTAAGGCCAGACAGCAAAACATTTTTAACAGTTGAATAAGTACCTCAAAAATGGTTATATTTCAGAGCAGAAAAACATCTCTGCATATTAACAGGACACCTGATACTCCCTAAGGAGAATCTGTTGTTAGTAAATAAAGCTCTTCCCATACTCCATTCAACTTTCTTCTCATTCCATTTAATCTTTTCTTTTAAAAAAAATCATCATTGAGTAGGAAGTTAGGTGGTTTTGAAGAAGTCTAGGACGTTTGGGGTGCTGCTGGGGAACAACCCAAGGTCGAGGTACCAGGCTCTGCTGAATAAATTCAACTCAAATCTTCTTCAGCCAGAGGAAAAATTTATTAGTGATAAATCGCATTAGCCAGGTGATACGGGTAAGGACCAGTGGGCATGAGAACAGCTCAGCCTTTGGGGCATGAGAGATTCTCAGCCATTAACGCCCATGAGGACAGGTGGGCATAGGAAAGTCTCAGCCTTTTGAGCTTGAGAGTCTAAGGCAGGTGAGGCCTGTAAAGAACAGTGGGCATGAGAGGTTCTCAGCCTTGTGGGCCTGAGATTCTTAGCGTCTGAATGGGGGCCAAGGTGGATCTTAAACACCAAAGTAACTGGGTGGCAAGAGAAGGGGGCTGGGAAAAGGGTCTAGGTAAGAATTCTAATTGGGGAGGTCTGAGAGATTGAATAGACAATGGGAATAGCCAATGGAGGGAACAGGAAGGCAGAAGTTTGAAAGGCATCTGCACAGAATCAAGGTGGGGCTAGGACTTTCAAAAGGAGATAAGGGAAGTTGATAAGGAACCATTTGAGACCAGAGTAAGGCTTTTCTGGGGCCCAGACAAAAGGGAGTCAAATTCCCTTTGGGGCAAGGGGCGAAGATCTTGGCTTGGGCCCTGCCCCCATCAGTTTCACATAGTGGGATACCCATTAATTGACCCTTACAAGTAAATTGGGCTGTTTCTACTAGTATCAAAACATGTAGGAAAAGACTGAAAAATCCAATCAATGTTTAAGATTTTAGGAAAAATGTGTCACCAAATATGTGTTTTATTGAATTTATCAGCAGCTAGTCAATAAGCATTTATTAAGCACTTACTTTGTGCTAGGTACTGACATAAATATTCATTGTGTCAGTTTTATTCAATACATTGTACTAGATTTGGGTGATGCAAATCCCCAAAGGAAGCAAATCTTTCCCTTAAGGGGATCATGTTCTATTATAGTAGCTATACCATCCACATAAGCAAGTATGAAAAAAGCAGAACATTTTAAATAGAAAGGAGAGGCTTGGATAATGCATTCTCAGAAAATTCAAGGAAGGAAAAATCAGATGGGGAAAGACTTTATAGGAGGATGATACTTGAACTGGACTTTAAGGGAAAATGATTTCAAAAGGGTGAAAAAATGGGGGAGTTCCTTCCAAGGCTTCATATAATGGGACTCTGCCCAAATGGAAGGAGGTGGAAAAGAGCAGGACAAGATCAGCAGGAGGACCAGAAATCTTCCCTCTTTGGCTGGAAGGTAGAATATGTTCAAGTGAGCAATGTGAAATAAGGCTGGGAAAGTCAATTGAAGCCAGATGGTGGAAGGATATTTGGAAAACACAGATGATTGAAATAATTTTTCACTTTTGAATCCATATGCTCTGTATTATATAGAGACCACCTCATTCTCTCCATTAGTTGCAGTGGAATGCTTCTCAACATTCTTAATCTTATTTGCAGTCTTTCTGCCAAATTTCACATGTGGGTCTTTCCCCTCCCATCTCCACAGATATTTTTGTGTTGGTATGAACGTTGCAGGAGAATGATGTAGTTCAGGAATAGACACTTTAATAGTCTATCACCTAGACTCTTATGATTCAGTCTTGTAGAAAATACAAAGCTTCTACAACTGGAAAATAGCTAAGAAATCACCTGATTCAATCCATCCACTTTACAGGAGGGAAATTAAGGCCCAGAAAGTGAAGTAAATTCCTCAAGGTCATATAGGTAGTAATGAAGAGGTCTAGGACTTTTGGGGTGCTGCAAAATCCCCAAGATCGTGGTACTGGGCCCTGCTGAATGAATTCAACTCAAATCTTCTTCAGCCAGAGGAAAAGTTTATTAGTGATAAATCACGGAAACCAGGTGACACCCGTAAGGACAGGCAGGCATGAGAAAGGCTCAGCCTTTGGGGCACAAAAGATTCTCAGCCGGTTGGAAAGATTCTCAGCCGGGTGGTGCCCATAAAGACGAGAGGACATGAGAGGTTCTCAGCCTTGTGGGCCTGAGATTCTCAGCCTCTGAATGAGGGCCAAGGTGGATCTTAAATACTAAAGTAACTTTGGGTGGCCAGAGAAGGGGGTTGGGAAAAGGATCTAGGTAAGAATTCTAATTGGGGAGGTCTGAGAGATGGAATAGACAATGGGAATAGCCAATGGAGGGAACAGGAAGGCAGAAGTTTGAAAGGCATCTGCACAAAATCAAGGTGGGGCTAGGACTTTCAAAAGGAGATAAGGCGAGTCGATAAGGAACAGTTTGAGACCAGAGAAGGCCTTTCTGGGGCTTATAGACAAAAGGGAGCCAGATTCCTTTAGGGTGCATCTGAATAAGATTAAAAGGTAAGGCTAAGGCTTTCAAAGGGAGATGAGGGTCTGGGGCCTGTGAGTCAGATTCCCTTTGGGGCAAAGGGCTAAGATCTTGGCTTGGGCCCCACCCCCATCAGTAAGTGATAATACAAGCATTTCAAAATTAGTCTCCCTAGCTCCAAACTGTTAGAAAAATCTGAAACAAAAATCTACTACAGGAGTGTGTGAAGGAAAGCCTTTATTACGCTTCTTGCAGAAGCGGGCACACTGTACCCTAACACAGCACATGTGTGCCAATATGGAAGCAGAGCCAATTTTTAAATGGTTATTAAAATACATACTCCTCTCATTTGAGCTGGGATTGGACCAGCTCGTTTGAGTTACACTCTTCCTGAACCTCCTATCCTAAGTTACTCCTTGTCATTTTAATCCTTCTCTGCCATCCATCCCATGTTCAAAAATGCTGGCTATCTCTGCCCTCAGGGTATGTCAGTTAATATTCAATAAGCTTATTGGGAAAAAGTGGGAAACAGCCTTTGCTCTGTTGTTGACCCGGACAGGTGGCAACCGGTTTAGCCTCTAGGACTCTGTCTTAAGGAAGCAGTGATTTTTCAGAGTGTTTGGGACACTTTCTGATTGGTTGAGGGACTATCCACAAGATCTTGGAAGTCCTCTTCAGAATTCCCATGTTCTGCTAGAGAAGCCTAACTTCTAAATCTTTCCCACAAAACCTAATGCTATTTCCGTGGTATTCCATTGAATTTGAACTCAGCCCAGCATACAACAAGAGGTATGTTTAGCAGAAAGAAGCAATCCACTGTCATAGTATGAATATTGATCTTATTTCCTTATCCATAGCACCACAGACAGCTTATCATGGGTAGCCAGAGAATATAGATCATAAGTTATAGGGCTAGATATAAGATATTAGAAGTCTTCTAGTCCAACCCACTTATTTTACAAATGAGGAAGCTGAGACCCAGAGAGGTTGAGACTTGCCACAGGTCACACAGCTATTAAGTGGCATTGCAGGCAATTGAAATCAAGTTCTTTGATCCAGCACTTTTATGTCACACCAAATTGTCAAGAAGTCACTAATACTGATTCTAAGACTTCTCAAGCTAATGAATGTTAAAGTATTCTAAATGGAAAGTCCATTAAGCTGTCACTATATAGTATTTAATTATATACAGTCTATGCCATTTCATTTTGTGTAGCCTCTTGGATATTAATCCTCTGCTTGGAAAATCAGAATAAGCCACGGCTATGAAACAGCTTCTATACTTGAACAAAGATCTCCCTCCGGAAGAGGTAACCCATGAATTGGTAGCAGCGTGGTACATGGGGCAAAAACACTGGACCAAAAAAGATCTACCTATGCTTGATGACTTCTTGTGCTACTCACTAGGTATGTGTCCTTTATAAGTCACCTAATCCATTGGATCTTCAGTTTCCTCCTCTGTCAAATAGAATGCTTCTATCAATCTCACAAGGTTGTTGTTGTGGTGGTGTTATTGGTATTTTTGGTGTGTGTGTGTGTGTGTGTGTGTGTGTGTGTGTGTGTGAGAGAGAGAGAGAGAGAGAGAGAGAGAGAGAGAGAGAGAGAGAGAGAGAGAGAGAGAGAGGAGGAGGAGGAGGAGGAGGAGGAGGGGGAGGAGGAGCAAGAAACATTTTGTAAACTAAAATATGCTATAAAAAGATACTTATTATGTTTTGGTGTATTTGCTCCATCTATGAACATGAGTCAAAACGCCACATTTTCTACTTTTATAAAAAATTCAAGAATGCTAAGAAAATGAAGCTGGTTAGGTTGAAAGCCTAAGGGGAAGTCAGGAGTATCCTGGCAAATGCTTTAACAAGAGGCTCTCCAAAATTCAGGACAAACTTTTAACATATCTCCAACACTTTGTATTCCTAAAGTCAATTCTAGAGATATCAAACACTTCAGCATGAAGCATTACAGCCCACAACATTCCCAAGTTCCTCCAAGCAAGATTAAGATGTAATTGAGAAATATTTTATGTAATAAAAAAACAATAGAACATAGATAATATTAATATATAGTTTTCTAAGTCAATATGCAGTGAAAAGGATCCTTATGCACCATTTTGTGACCCCATTGGCATTTTAGTTTGAGAATCAACAAAACTTAATTTTCTTTACAAATAAAGTGCTGATTTATGGTGTCTGATGAATTTCAAGTTGTAAATGTATGTATGAGCTGACTCCACCATATATTTCATGGAGGGGTCATTACACGGTGGTGAGAAATAAGGCAAAAGGGTTGAGATAAAATAGTTGGAATAGAGAAGAGGAGTGGATACTGCCAATAATAAGGAATCTGGGAAAGGCTCAAAGTCTAGTTGAAGTATAGCTCATACTTCCTTAGTCTCAGTATACCCCTTCATTCCCTAGCAGGCTGTGCCACATTAACCACATGTGAAGCATATGAATAAATGAGTGCTAATAAGAAGGGGATTGTCCAAAAGATTCTGCAACTTCTTATACTTATTTAAGTGTAAATTTAGAGACAGCTGGAAAAGCCATATTTCCCAGAAGCCACCATATTAGATACAACATGCAGAAAACAAAATGGTCAAACTGACCATTTGATGTAGGCAAAGCCTTAGTGTTCTTAATCTTTTCCCTGACCTCCTCCATGTAATCAGAGAAGCTAGACAGACAGTAGGTAAAACAATGGGCTTTGAGTCATAAGACATATCTTCCCAAGTCAAAATCTGGCCTCAGACACTTACTAGCTGTGACCCTAGACAAGTAACTTAATCCTCTTTGCCTCAATTTCTTCATCTGTAAAATGAGCTGGAGAAGGAAATGACAAACCACTCCAGTATCTCTGCCACAAAAACCCTAAATGGGTTCACGAAGTCAGAAATGACTGAACAATAAGTTATTCCCTTAATCTTTAAGATTGGAAATCAGTCTACCAATCTCTTATTCTACTGCTTCATTATGGTTTCCAAAGGTTAAAACATTCAAAGACAAGTTTTTTGTTTTTGTTCTTGTTTTAATAATTCTTACCAGTATAGAAACAGTAATATAATTTGGACCTGGAAAGAAGCATTGGTCATCATCCAGGAAAACTCAATCTTTTTCTTCTTTTTTTTTTTTGATCTATATGAGGAAACTGTATCCAAAGAAGTTAAGTGGCTTGTCTAAGGTCACATTGTAACAGTAAGTTAAATAGGTAGGACTTGAACACAGATCTTCTGATTCCAAATTCCATTTTCTTTCTGTTTCCTAAGGTAATGAGTAAAATTCCAGTGATGGACTACCTCTCTGGCATGCAAAGACTAGTCTTTCTATGTTCTGAGGAAACAAGCAACAGAGAGTTGGCCACAGGTGGCAGACTGTTTTTTTTTTAACCTTAGCAACTAGGATAAGTGCTGAAGTTTGGTCTGTTTCCAATCTATATCAACACAGGTCACCAGAATCATTTTACTTTGGCAAAAATTATTCAACAATTAAAACAATTATTTGGCAAGCAGAGGCACTGAGGTAGACAGTGCAAGAATTATTATACTGTATATGCTTTATAGATATACACAACTAAGCCTATACTTTGCTTCTGGTTACCACTGGGTGATAAAACCAGCAGTCTCTGTAGCTGTTTCAGTTCTATAATAATTCTTGCCATGGAAGCTTATTTCATGTCATTCAAGACAGTGCTAGAGGGTTTCCTATTGTCTTTCTCCATCAGGCTAGAATCCTAATGAAAATACTTTTGGCAAACTTCTTATTACTAACAGAAGAGAGATCACATGTAATATTGGTAAGATCTACAAGAAGATGAACATTAAAAAGGTGTTATTGATAGTGATGTCAGTTCTCATCATGTGAAATTGGCACATGAGACTATTCTTTGGGTTCAAATCCCTCAGCAAAAGCTATCAGAACACTATTGCCATCATAGAAGCCATTAGAAAACCAGGCCCTAAACTATACATCTAAGATAGAGGCATATTTCAGAAAACAAAGAATTTGAAGAACTTATCCAGGTTAAGACGGAAGCATTAAAGGTCATGGAAAAGCTCAGCTCTCTCCCATATATTCTGACAATGATATAAAAGGAATATTATATGAAATAATGACCATAATATTCATAGAGGAATATGAATAAACACTTTCATCTCACTAGGACTATACAAAAACATGTAGCCAGAAGCTGTGAGTACTGCAATAGATTTCCCACCTGAACAGAAAATAAAACCTCCAGGCAACATGGACATCAATTTTTTTTTTCATTTTAGAAGCCAAAGAGGGAATGGAAACTGGCAGAAGCCTGATTGTGGAGAAGAGGGGTAACAGGAGCTCACAGTGGTGCCCTGACTGAAGAGGAATAAGAGGGAAGTTGGTGAAAGCTCACAGCATTGTCTTGACAGGGATAACAACAGAAGAAATCTGGTAAGCCACAGTAAATCTGCCCAGAATTCTATTAACAGACATTTATCTGTGGAGATGAAAGTGAGTAGCATGAGAAAAGGAAACTGAGGTGAGAACTAAAGAGAGCTTAACCTATCCATACAAGAATGTGAGATAATTTTTCCTATTCTTCCTCTTCCTTTCTCCTTTCCCATTCTCCCACTACATCCTTCTTTCTCAGACTTCCATTTTTCTTTTGAGATCATCCCAACATGATAGAATCACATCCATTTCTTCTAAGAAAATTCCTAACTCACAATCACAATAATATTCTTGAGGGTTACGGGTATCATCTTCTCATTTGACAATGTAAACAATTTCACCTTAAAAACTTTCTCATGATTTTTTGTTCCGGTTTATCTTTTTATTCTACCCCATGAAAGAATGTCTTGACTTTTGTCTTGCCACTGGATTTCAATAACTCCAGAAGAGAGTGTGAGGCTGATGTCTTTGTGCAACTCTGCCTCACTTAAACAAATTCATGTACAAATCAAGATATCACCCTATGATGTCATTAGTCCTCTTCAAAAATGAAAGATGAACAACAACTGGTGGGTGAACCTCAATTTACTCTTCCCAGAACTAGATATTTCTAACCATAAAATTTATACGAAAGGAGATGAAGAGGTGAATAAAATTTTAGAACATTCCATAGTATATTGAATGTGAACAGAAATGAATATGTAATTTTCCTCAGCTATACATGACATTTTATAATAAATAACCGTGTATTGGAGAAAAACATCTCACAAGCAAATCCAGATTAGCAGCAGTTTTAAATGCTCTCTTTTGGGACTGTAATGCAATAAAAATTACATTGAATAAAAGGCATCTAAAGCATAGGCTAAAAATTAATTAGAAATTAAATAATCCAATTCTAAATAAGAAATATGTGAATAAAAGAACAAATCATAAAACCAATCAATAATTTCATTAAAGACAACATACCAAAATTTGAGTGATTCAGCCAAAAGAGTATTTATATGAAAATGTGTATCTCTAAACATTTCAATCAATAAAGAAAAGAAACAACAGATCAATTAATTGGACATAAAACTAAAAAAAAAAAACCTGGAGAATTAATTGAAAATCCCCAATTAAACTCTAAAATAGTAATCCTTAAAATCAAAGCAAAGATAATTAGAATTTAAAGTAAAAAAATTAAACTAATAAATAAACAAGGAGCTAGTTTTATGAAAAAAAAAACCCTAATAAATTAGACAAGGCATTGGTTAATTTGATTTTTAAAAAAAGGCAAGTTCCTAGTATCAAAAATGAAAATGTTTACGTATAATCAATAAAGAGGAAACTAAAGCAATCATTAGGAACTATTTTGTCCAATTACGTGGTAATGAAAGTGACAATGTAAATGAAATAGATTAATATTTACAAAAAATAAACTGCCCACATTAACAGGGGAGGAAATAGAATACTTAAATAACCCTGTCTTAGAAAAAGAAATTAAATAAACTATCCATCAGTTCTTTAAGAAAAAGTACCCATGACCTGATGGATTTACAAGTGATTTCTACCAAATACTTAAAGAACAATGAATTCCAATGTCATATAAACAATAGGATAAAGCAGATAAAGACGGAATCCTATCAAATTCCTTCTATGACTCAAATATGTCTTTCATATCTAAACCAAGGACAAAAAAAAACAACTATAGGCCAATTTCCCCTAATTTATATTGATGCAAATTTTAAGTAAATTTTAGCAAAGTAAATATAGCAACATATTATAAAAGATCATATAGTATTGAACTGGTGGGATTTACATATGGAATGTAGGTCTCATTCAATATTAGAAAAAACTTTAAGCATTACTGACCATATCAATAACAAAAATAAGAAAAGTCATATGATTATAGCAATAGATACAGAAAAAAACTTTTCACAAAGTACAGCATCTATTCCTGTTTTAAAAAAAACACTAAAAAGCATGGAGATACATAGAACTTGTTAAAATGCTTAGTATCTATCTAAAACTAAAAACAAGCATTTTGTGTAATGGGAATATACCAGAAGCCTTTGCAATAAGACCAGAGGTGAAACCAGAATGCCATTACTACCATTATCATTTAAATTTATACTAGAAATGCTAGCTATTACAGTAAGACAAGAAAAAGAAATTGAAAGAATAACAATAGGCAATGAGGAAACAAAGCCATCACTTTTGCAAATAATATGATGGTGTACTTAAAGAATCCACGAGGATGAAACAAAAAAACTAGTTCAAACCACTAACAAATTTAGTAAAGTTTCCTTATGTAAAATAAATATACAAAATCATCACCATTTTTCTTATTACCAACAAAGCTCAGCAAGGAGAGAGGGGAAAAAATCCACTTAAAGTAACCTACAGACAATGTAAAATACTTGGGAGTCTACCAAGAAAAGCACAAGAACTATATAAGCACAATTAAAAACACTCTACACCAAGAAAAAGACAGATCTAAACAACTGGAATAATAATTGTACAAGAGCAGGCCAATATGATACAATAAAAATGACAATTCTACCTAAATTAATTTACTTATTCAATAACACACCAAACTACCAAAAATATTTTGTAGAGCTATAAAAAATACAAAATTCCTCTCCTATTGTAAATCTAGGTAAAGTCAAAATGGATACATGAGTTAGACACAAAGAGTGATATTGTAGGCAATTATGGGAGCATGGAAAGAATTGCCTAATTAATTAATTAATTAACTCATTTTCCTGACCTTAAATCTGGCCTCAGACATTTACTAGCTATATGACCCTGGGCAAGTCACTTAACCCTTTTAGCCTTAGTTTCCTCATCTGTAAAATGAGCTGGAGAAGGAAATAGCAAACCACTCCACTATCTTTGCCAAGAAAATCCCAAATAGGGTCATGAAGAGTAAGACACAACTGAAATTGAATAAGAAGGACACAATAATTACAAGAGTTTGTAGAAGAAATGAAACAAGTGATACAAACTGAAATAGCTAGGGAGGAAAGAATTATAAGGATAATCGATATGAAAAGATATGAAGACTAATACATTATTAATATAACTGTGTATTGGTCCAATCATTCTGAAAATTTCAAAGAAATTTGGAACTTTGGAACTATATCCAAAAAGTAACTAAGTTGTTCATTTCCATTAACCAAAAATATCACTACTTGGCATGTATCCCAAAGAGATAGGAAAAAAAAAAGATAAATACACATGTACACATGCACACGTGTATATGCATATACAAACAAATATATCTACCTACATACATTCTTATTATACATGTTCATATAGAATGCTTTTTAGTTTGACAAAGAACTAGGAATTAAGGGGATATTGATTAATTGAGGAATAAAAAATATTGCATCATATAGAATAGAATATTATTTCTCCATAAGAAACTACAAAAGGAATCAATTTCACAAAAACCCAGAAAGAATTTCTGTAAATTAATTTAAAGCAAAGTGAAGCCAGAAGAACAATTTATACCATGACAATAATATTACAAAGATACAACTTTGAAAGACTTTAAGTACTTTGATATATATATAATAACTAGCCATAACTCTAAAAGATCAAGGCTGAAACATTGACAGAGAAGAAATGGACTCAGAATAGGAATGAGATATGTTTTTGAACATTGTAAATACCTGTATTTGTTTTGCTTGAGTATTCTCACATGTTTCAAGAGAATATGTATGTATACTTATATATACTTATGTATATATGTATGTATGTATGTATGTATGTATGTATGTATGTATGTATAGTAGGGAGAGTATTGGAAGGCAGACTAGAGTTAAAGGTATATACTTCAAAAAAAATAAAAAGAAAATGAAGTATTTTTAAATACGCAGAGTGGAAGGAGGTTGAAAGGGAAAACATAGAAAAATGAGATAGCTTTGGAACTAATGTTTTGAATTTACTATATACTTTAAAAATTATGCCATATTAATAATTGTGGACTTGTATTTAGTCATCCTTTCCTTATTCTTTCTATGTGGAAATATGTATATCTGATGGTGTCTTTAAAATTCAGAATGATGATTTTTTAAAAATCTAATTTGTTCAATTAGGTTCATATCTTTGTAGAGGCATGATGGACTAAATATACAGAATGAAAAGTTGTGCACATTTTTGGAATTGGCAGACATATGACTTTTTTTATTTGTCACCAAATAAAGAAGTCTCTTTTTTTTTTTAAGTGAGAGGAAATTTGGAAGAGATTGGAAAAGAGTCAGAGCTATTAAATACAGAAAAGAAAGAAAAGTCTGTCAATTAATTCTTTAAAAAATATTTGCAGAAGAGAACAGAAAGAAGTCCAGAAAAAGACACAAACAGGAAAGGCAATGTTGGAACTACCATGTTGAATTCAAAATATACTTCAAAAACAAAAGCATGCATAGCTATTCATTGTTTTATATTTAGTTCTTTTTCTATTGCATATAGGAAAAAATTAATAATAATTGAGAATTTCTAAGTTCATAATAAAGGAAAATAATTAAGTAAAGAAATGTCAAAAACAACAACAAAAAGTGCTGTGTGTAAACTCCAGATTTAATCTACAAAGATGAAGTTTTTGAAGATTCAGTTACTGAAGACTGATATCAATAAAGCAAAAGCTGAGGTAGGACCTGCCTCACTATCAACTCACATGTATATTGTATATACATGTATGCATGTATGCATGTATGTATGTATGTATGTATGTATGTATGTATGTATAAAATGGAATAATTGTAAATGTTCTTTTCTGGATGTTATACTTTTTGTTTGATTTAAATTTATAATTATAGGATTCCATTATGGAGTCACTTAGGTTAAGAGGCCCTAATGTCCATGATAGCAGAAAGAAGAAATAAACAACTTGTAGTAGACAATAGTAGACAAGTGTCTACTGTTAATTCTGTAACAGGAGATAAGGCTTGCAGCTTTTTGATTGGAACCAGTAACCTGCTACAGCAGCCCTGAGTTGCCTCTTAGATAGTTAAGGCTGGATGCTCCTTGCTAGTCTTTTGGTATCAAAAAGAAACTCACCTTAACTGAGCTTCACCTTATCCTAGTATTAACAAATTACCTCAAGAACTTTTCCACCATATATGAGTCTAATTAAGAATTCCTTCTTCTATATACGGAACCAATATCCTGTTCTCAGCCAAGTCCATCCTTAAGATATATAATTTTGCTACCTGAACCCCAAAAGTGAGTATATTCCCTCTCCAAGACACCTCTTCCATTCAAGCTAAGGTGAATTTCTTGCATGTAGGAGCAAACCTGTTTCTATGTCGATGTGTATATGCTTTGGTTTTGTCTGCTTGCTGTCACATAAAAATAAAGCTCTTGATTATATCACCATCCTAATTACTTTATTTTCTAAAAGCCCTAAACCCACATATGTGCTTTAACCTGAGCAATGAGACCAGAGTAAAGCATATATGTATATGTATGTCTATATACACATGCATATACATATATATACTATATATATGTATATGTGTATGTATATATATATGTATATACATATACATACTATATATATGTATATGTGTATGTATATATATGTATATATATATACACACACACACACATACATATATGGCTATGTGATAGAGATACATACACACTATATATATGTACACACATATATAATACATATATATATACATGTATGTATGTATGTATGTATGTATGTATGTATGTATGTATGTATATACACACATCAGAGATGAAATTCAAGCCCAAGCTCCTAACTCCCACGTCAGCACTCTTCCCAATATTTGCACAATTGGACTTTCAACAGTACATATAATCCTGAGTAACTTTATTCAAGGAAGAAGAGGAAATTCTTATTATTTGAACATTCATCAGAGAAAACATTTTGCAAGCTAACATTTGGTTTATATTAACTTGATAATTTTCATAATTAACCTAACTATTCATTGGATAATAAACCTCACTAGTCCAATAACAGCTGTATGACAGAGACAAAAATGAATCAATAATGTGATATCAACACCATATATTTTCTTATAATAACTAATAACACAGACTTCTATGAAGTCAACAGGATTTTATTGTGTTTCTTAAAAGTATCTTGTTATCTGGGCAAAAGGAGACTTTCAGAGCTTGTCTAGTATATCCTCCTGCCCTTGGATAGCTGTTTGAGCAATACTACCTCTTCTTTAATTACTTAGTATATAGATGACTTTACACATTCTTGAAAATATTTAATTGGTACATAAGCTTCTCTTTTGTACCTACTATGTACTAGGCACTGGGAAGAGATACTTCAGTTGATGTGAGAAACCCAATTCAGTGTTACCTGCTGTTTATTTCCAACTTCAGAATCTCTCTCTCTCTCTCTCTCTCTCTCTCTCTCTCTCTCTCTCTCTCTCTCTCTCTCTCTCTCTCTCCTATTTTTCCATCTTAAATTTTTCTCACAATCAACAATTTCAAAACCAGAGAATTATAAATCAATTTAAAATGAAGTCATCTAAATTTAAAAATAATTTAAGAAATGAAATTATTGAGAATGAATTCCCAACAGAACACAGTTTCATACAGTAAAATGAGAAGCTAATAAATCTAAATAACAAAATTTGAATCAAGCACAGATGAGTGCTATACACTTGGCTGAAGCCCAACAGTTGGTGTTTTGGTCCAGTTAGATGTTCTATAAAATTGTCTTCACATGAATGAACATGCCCAATGGTTGTCTTTTACACTGACAAAAGTACTTTTTGGGGGGAAATAGCCGATAGCCAATAGCAAAAAGGCACGGTCATAATGTGTTACATATATGTCCCCCTTATGCATTTGTACACATATACATATTCATGCTTCTTTTAAAAATATCCCTCACCTCATAGAAATCATGACAATACCAAAAGAAGTCATGAAGAATCAGGTCAAGGAAACAGCTATCATTTTTATTGTCAATACAATCTTGAACGGCTCCAAATGATACTTGCCATATATCTCTATATGGCCCTTGAGTGACCTATATTTATGACTCCTCAGAGATAGCATTATTTCATCATATATAACTGTATAACATCACCAGAAGAACTTCTCTTTGAAAAAGATGGGATGTTGTTTTACGAAGAAGCTTAAATACAATTTTTAAAATACTATAGTTGAGAACAGTGGAAAATCCTAAGCAGCAGCACTTCATAACAACAGCAAAAACCAGTGGAGGAAGATGACACTCTGGATCGACTTTCAGAAATTGTGCAGCAATTTCAATTACTTGATGTTCTTTGCTGAAAAAAAACCTTTCCTTTAGAATCACAGAATCTCAAAGATTGAGGTACCCTGAAAGACCTGTAGCCCATCCTGTACTTGAACAAGAATCCCCTCTACAATGCACCCAACAAGTGAACATCCAGCTTTTGTTGGAAGGCCTGTGGGGAAGAAGAACCTACCACAGTGCCTTGCACAAAGTAGGTGCTTCTTAAATAGTTGTTGGTTGATTCAAGAACTCATGAACTCCCAAAGTAGCCCACATGTCTCTCACTGTTAGGGAGCTCATTGTTGTTTTGTCTTGTTTTGTTTTGTTTTTCTTGGAATCAGGTCTAACTCTACTTGTCTGGAACTTCCTACACACTGTTCCTGGCTCTGCCCTCTGAAGCTAAACCCCTTTCTGTGTGATAGTTCTTCACATACTTTGAGACAGTTGTTATGCTTTACCAATTCTCCTGTAACCCAAGGTTCAAAGCACAAGGACAGCATACAATACAACCCCTAACATATCTATGACATGACCTTGAAAATCTTCACTGTCTTGGTACTTTTCACAGTGAGAGTTTCTCATGTACTTTATTTTCATGGGATGGGAGTAACATACTCTTTTTTTTTAAGGCAATTGAGTTTATGTGACTTGCCCAGGGTCACACAGCTAGTAAGTGTCAAGTGTTTGGTCTGAGGCCGTATTTGAACTCAGGTCCTCCTGACTTCAGGGCTGGTGCTCTATTCACTGAACCACCTAGCTGCCCCAACATATTTTTAATTTATATTGAGCTTGCAATCTATTAAAAAACCCAGATCTTTTTTTCAAAATATTTTTATTTGTGTCTCATTTTTGGTCCTTTTTGGGGGTCTTCTTCAAATCAGTAAACATGTATTATGTGCTTAAGATTTATAGAATATTATGAACTATACTGCACAGCCTACACTAGGAAATATTTTATTTTACATTTTTTTTGGTCAGATACCTTTCTGGCAATGGTAAAGTCTAGAGATTCTTTTCTCAGAATAATGTTTTTAATTACATAAAATAAAATGCAAAGAGTGATAAAGGAAGCCCATTGTTAATAAAAATGATATTGGGTTTTTTTTCCCAGTCCAAGTTCATGGACCCCTTGAAATCTATCCATTAAGGTCTGTGAGTCCCAGGTTAAGAATCTTTGGCCAAGAAGGAAATAATATGTCCCTTTAACAGTATCATTTTACATTAAAGCAGGGCTTCTTAATCTTATTTGTGTCATGGATACTTTTAATAGTCTGGTGAATCCAGTGGACACCTCCTGAGAATTTTTTTTTAATAATTGAAGAAAATGCTATATTTCAGTTAGATGTTAATGAAAATAAAGGCATATTTTTCCCATCTAAGTTCACAGACTCTTATAGGGGGGTGAACCCTAGATAAAACTCTGAGGAGCCCAGGTTAAATAAAAAACAAACAAACAAAAAACCTTTACCTAAAGTAAATCCAACTGCTTATGGAACCCAGAACATTCTCTACCCCAGTCTAGCCTCAAAATCTGAAGGGGTCAGAGAGAAGGTAGAAGACTAGAGACCTAGTAGCCTATAGGCATTCAAGAGTCCACAGGCCACTGAAAATGAAGAAACCTCAAGGCCCAAGAGAAATAGAACACTGGCTAGATTTCTCCTGGTTTTATAATGCCTCATTTTTTAAAACAGAAGTTCTTCCCTTCATACCCTTAAATCTTGTCAAAGAAAAGAAAAACCCTGAGAAAGAGTTTCTGGATAATTAATCATTAATGTATTAATTGGGCTTGCCAGTAATCAATAAAGGATGGTCAGTGGTTTTTCTCAGTTACAAGAAACCTCCAATGGAGACCCTGAGAGCCTTAAATATCTTTCTGAAAGGGAATGCTCCTGATGAGTGAAAATCAACTCCAATTAGTGGGAATTGAATGAGTAGGTAAGCTAGAAGTCTTCAACTCCTCCTACTGAGAATGTGGCTTAATCAAGAGACTCAGGAGCCTCCAGCAAACTGGACAGGGAAATCCATCCCCATCCAGACATCTCTGGTTGGTTGTCTCCTTCATGAGCTGGGTCACTCCAAACTTTAATAGAGGGATACAGGGATAAGTGCTCCTTTCTCCAGGGTAAAGACTTACCCAGACTGGATTCTGTTTATACTGTAAACTGAAGTTAGGTCTTCTAGTTGGGGGTGGGGTATGGCTGCCCAGGATTGACTACCATGTTCATTGAGGGCCAGGAATAATCTTATCAGTCAGTCATGTCATTCAGAGATTGACTTTGACAATTAATAATTAGTCATTAATATAGTAATTTCTCTCAGCAATATATAAGAAAGAGGGCAGGCAAGATAAACCCAGGGATTATATGAACACAGTTATGACATATTTTTCAAATAAATAAAGCCCTTTTATTATTTATAACAAAACATATCAGTTTGGAGCTGATGGGAAGCAGAGTGGCATGGTGAATACAATTCATTTATTTTTTGGGGGGGGTAGGCAATGGGGTTAATTGACTTGCCCAGGGTCACACAGCTAGTAAGTGTTATGTATCTGAGGCCAGATTTGAACTCAGGTCCTCCTGAATTCAGGTATGGTGCTCTATCCACCGTGCCACCTAGCTGCCCCCATGGTGAATAGAATTCAAATCCTGAATCTACCAGTTCTTACTGGGGTGACCTTAGGCAACTTATTTAGCCTATCTGACCCTTATTTTCCTCAATTGTAAAATGAGGAAGTGGACCTCGAAGATCCCTTCCATTTCTAAAGCGATGCTCTAATGAAGCAAACATTTGGACAAAGCATATCCACAAAAAAATATAGCAATATATGGTATATGTAAATCATTTCCATTAAGACATCCATTTTGTTTGAGTTGCTGCCACCCTAACCCTTCACCTCAGTGCCGTCTAAAATAATGACCAAAATTGATTGAGACAGTGCTTCCAGAGACTCCTCAGGCACCAACACCAAGATAGAATCAAGAAGGCTGGTTTTCCTTATTTCA
Source organism: Phascolarctos cinereus (assembly GCF_003287225.1). NCBI lineage: Eukaryota > Metazoa > Chordata > Mammalia > Diprotodontia > Phascolarctidae > Phascolarctos > Phascolarctos cinereus. The sequence goes on from NW_027555625.1 coordinate 100,651,531, forward strand.
TGGCAGGGCTCCAATTTGGGGAGCTGCCCATTCCTAAAACAATAGGGAACCAAGACTCCATTTGTTATTTTTCTCAGTCTGACTATCCAAATGAGATGAAAAGCAACATTCACACCAGGAAAGATCCCTTACAGACAAAAGAAGCTGTGGCAGCAATGACATTTTCAGTTGCTAAACACACTGTCATTCAGTCTGGCAAAAAAAAAAATGTCTGTAGGGAATGTGACTCAAGCAGCTGCCTTCTGAACAGAATAGTGAACAAAACCAATTTAGAAATCTAGGAGAAAGAAAGAAAAGAACAGAAAGTCTAAAATCATTTATTTGTATCTGGTGGTATGCATAGTGATCAAGTTTTTTTTCGTATCTTACTCCATGCCTTCCTCCACCTTTTTCTTCTCTCTCAATCCCTCTACCACTGACAGCATTCTCCTTTACATAAAAACAAAATTATAGTGTTCTCTCCTTTTTCTCTCCCAGTTCCTTTGACCCTGGGGCCATATTCCTGTGTCATACTAGATAAAATGATGTTATCAATTTTTTTCGGATTGCAGAATTAGAAAGAACCTTATAGATTACCTATTTCACCACCCCCATTCTCACTCTGTCCAAGCAAGAGCAGTGGCATGCATGTTAAGTGATTTATTCAAGGTCACAGAATGAGGAAATAACAGAGGCTAGATTCAAATCCAAGTCCTACGATTCTAACACCAGTGTACTTTCCACTATTCCATACCGGCTCCTTGTGGCAGGAGCCTTGAAATCAAGGGCATAGTCCATACCAGATGAGAAATGTGCTATAATAAACATGGTTGCTTGGATCATGGGAAAAGGCCCATTCTCCCACTTGAATAAGTAAGAAACTGAGAAAATGGTTGCTCTTAGGACTGGAGTCAAACTTTGTTCCTTTACCCCCTTTTTTAGAAAGATAATATAGTAGATAGAATGTAGAATGTAGAGTTAAGAAGACTTGAGTTTGAATTTGTAATTAAATACTAACCATATGTTGGACCTTAAGCAAAGCACTTAGGCTCTCTCAGTCTCAGTTTTCTTATCTGTAAAATGTGAATAATAAGAAATAAGAACACTTACTTCACAGCATTATGGTGAGGAACAAATAACATGTGATTAGCAATCTTTAAAGCACTGTTTATGAGTTATTCTGATTTTTAGCGATGTGGAGGGCTATATTCCTAGGTAGTTTCCCTGAAGCATACTATCTAACTCTTCCTGATGCTTTCAATCCTTCAAAACTCTGTATTTTTGTCTATTTTGGAATTAATTCAAGACTAACCTCAAAGATTACTTTCTACATTAATCTTTTCAGTACATTGCCTTACAATGCTGTTAATTTTCTCTATATCATGCATATATTTATATGTCCTCTCCCTTCTAGAATATAAGTTCTTGAAAGCAAGGATACTTTAATTTCTACAAGGATATCCATAGCCTGGAATATTATAATGCTTTAGAAATGATTGTCAATTGATTGAATTATATGGATACTTACTTGCCCCAGTAGTCCCCATCCCGATTCTTTTACCATCTATAACTTAGTAGATGGTCTTTGAGGGTTGAGACCATGTGGTCCAAAATAAATTGCATAGCATGTCTGGTAATGAACTTCTGCATCTTAGCTAGATTGGTACTTTAAAAACAGATATACAAGTTATCCCCAAACTTTAATAGTTTAAAACTGTATGTAGACTGGAGATATCTTCTATAATCTTTCATTGGAATGTTATTCAAAATCGTTCCAAGAGCTTGCTAGAAATTAAGCTCTGTTTCCAAAAGTTAATCTCTGTCTGTCTCTGTCTGTCTCTCTCTGTCTGTCTCTCTCTGTCTGTCTCTGTCTCTGTCTCTCTCTCTCTCTCTCTCTCTCTCTCTCTCTCTCTCTCTCCTCTTTTTCCTTCTTTCTTGCTTCTTTCTTTTTTTTTCTTGACTGCAAGCAGAACTCCGTTTTACCTAGCTGCTCTTATAATTCGACTTGTAGCTGCTTCTCAGTGTGCCTAATGTGATACCTGCTAAGTCCTTTACCACATGGGTGAGGTAGCCTTCTTAGATTGGCTGCCTGAATCTTTAAAACTGATGAGACTCAGCTGGGAGCTCTCTCTTTCCTACACTTTTTTGGCTGTGCTTCTAGCAGCTGCTGCTCCCAGCCCAGCATGGATGCCATGAACTTGAACCAGTGAGAGGGAGTGGGAATTGCCCTTCTCCTGCTTTTCTTCTTTTCCTCTGGCTGGAGATATGGGCCTTGTTTCTGCTTTGTGCTATTTGACCTCAGTTTTCTGTGACAGAAATGATAGTTAAACCTGTGTAAAAGTTAGCTCAACTGGGTAATCAATAAATAAAGCAAGGCATTTATTCAGGGTCATAGAATTGCAATTTGGAACAATTCACTATCTTACACAGGGAAGTTTGGTGAAGAGGGTTAAAAACCAGGGTCATATACACCCAGACGGTAGGAGAGACTAGGTAGATAGATGGAACAGGAGTTCACAAGTTATTTATTGCTGGCTGATAGAACACTCCTAGAAAAATCAGAGGATTTGGTTAGGTCACTTCTAGGCAACAGAGGCAGGCCACTAACTGTGCCCCTAGTCAGGGAAACCTATAGGGGCAGCAGAATAGCTGAACTGCAGGAAAGGAAGGCTTGAAGAAGTATCTTTGGAGCTATCTCTGTTGTGAAAAAGGGCAGTTAGAAACTGCTAGTCTCAGTAGAGATTCCCAGGAGTTAACTTGGGGGTGATTAGAAATTGCTAGTCAGAACAGTATTGGGGGCCCTGAGTTTCGCAGGGATTGACATGATCTTCATCTAACCAGCTGTTTGTACCACATTAGCCTTGACGTCAGTATTGTAGGTGTGCTAGTGCTGTAGCCAGCAAGGTCAGCATGGAAGCCCTGAGAAGCTAAGGTACCTAGGACTCAAGCCCAAGGTGAATTTTGGACTTGGACCTAGGACTGTGCTCAATGGAAACAGAGATAAACTACGAAGCTAATTCCCTTCCTCTCCCCAGGGATTAAAGTGGTGCAGAGGGGTAGGGGGATTATGCCATCCATTTGTTCAGAGGAATAAGTTTGTATATTTATGATTATCTTTTTAATTTTCCTCTTTGTAAAAGCCATATTAGGCAAAATAAGCATGCAAAAACCTGAGTTGTACTACAGTGAGACCCTGAAGTACTTCTGCTTTAGTAGACGGCCACTCTAGGAGTAAGAGAAAAATATCTGTATCAATATCAGTCTCTCATATGTTGCCATGTTATTAGGCACAACTAGCTTCTGTAAAAGCACTACATGGCTGGCACCAATCTTTCAAACATTTAAGTTGATATTTATGCCAAGAGAGAAAGGGGAAGCTGAGGTCTCCCAAAAAACAAATAAAATTTAATAGTGGCCTCTTGGAGACAATGGCTGTGCATGGCTTTGTTCTTTCCCTCCCACTAAGACTAAGTTCTTATACCCATTGTAAGGCAAACCAAAACATGAAGAAAACAAGCTTGTGCCACTCCTTCACAAATTTAGGAATCAAAGTTCAAAGTATGTCATAACGTTAATTTCCCCTACTCAGTCTGAATGATTACAGACTTATTGCTCCAAAAAATATGCCTCTCCCTTCTCAAACCCACTAACAAGATTCCAGTTTCTGGACTCATTTATAGGTAATAAAACTTGTGTGGCAATTTTCTCTGGAAGGTCACTGCTTGTGTTTGTCTGTCACCTGGAAGTACCACTTCTTTGACCTCATGAGGATAGATTCATGTTTCAGGATAGTTGCTCAAAATAATTATCCGTAAACACAGGAGACATACAACAGGTATGCATGATGCAGAATAAGATTGCTCATACAGAGATGCTTAGTCTTGGGCGCAGGGACAAATAGCATGACTAGAAATTGTTTTCAAGTAGCTTAAGGTGATGCCATGATGCACAAGGGAATTGGATTTAAGTGAGGGAGGGCTGAGCAAAGTTACCAATCTCACTTTCTCCTCCTGAGCCATCTGGGTCCAGTGGCAAGATATAGATCAGGATGACTGGAGATGGTTCCCCAGAGTATGGCATTTAAAAAAGTTCTAGAGACATAATTTCTGGGTAATTTAATCATTTCATTAATAATGCCAGCATTTTAATAAAAGATGGTCATTTGGTCATCTCTCTTTTAGACCAAAGATAATCAGTTTATATAACTCACAGTTTATATACACTTTGAAGAGTAGGTGTACCCCAGGACGAGGCTCAATCCTGATTGAGTAACAATTAATGAAAGAATAAATATTACAATGAGGAACTGAGAGTGACATCATGCCACCGTAGGACAGAGAGAGTACCTCTATACCCAGCCCCCCTCCCTTAGACTTGAGATTTTTTGTAAGATTGGGTCCAGTTGGATAGAGAAGGTTAGCTCAACCTTCAGACACTGAGGTCTTGAAATAAGGAGAGAAAAATGGGGAAATCTGAATCTACCCAGATCATTAGTTATTAATAATCACCTATCTCAAGAGTTTTGCTTTTGCCTGACTCTAGCCTCATTCATCTTAGAAACTACATAACTGGAAGCAATGGAGTTCCCACAAAAACAGATATTGAAAACTTTGTGTAGGGTTAAACTGCTCTTAATCAGAAATCATAGAATCTGGTTAGATCTGAAACCTTTTCAAGAGGGAGAGGTAACTAGGTGGCAAAGGAAACTTAAAGACAGTCTGACTTTCTTTTGTTCTCACTTTTCCATGCATATTTGAGTCCTGAGGGGATGGATTATAAGGACAAAGCAAAAGAAACCCAGAGGCACACTACTGATTTCTATTTCTGACCTAAAACCCCAAGCCTTGAGAAAACCATTATTGTCTAGGCAGGCTGTTTTTGACACCCATCTCAGTGGGGCTTCCTAAATTAGACAAAAAGAATTTAAAGAAGGCCTAGGCAGGACGGAATATTTCATATGGCTTCTGAATAAAATAGAATAAGGAAGGAAATCAAAGCAGCCTAAAGTAGTGGATGGGATACTGCCTTGGAGTCAGGAAGACATGGGTTCAAGTGTTGCCACTTATATACAGCCTGTATAATAACAATACAGAAGTAATTTAGCCACTCAGTATTCCAGTTAGTTGTCAGAGAATAGAAGTTATCAAGGAGTTGAAGATACATATAGTGGAAGTATTTTCTACCAGCAGGAAAGAGGAGAAGATTGTCCAGAACCAATTTCTATTTCAAAAGAAATGAAGATTCATTGTATCATAGATTTAAATCTGGAAGGGATCTTGGAGGTCAGTTAGTCAAAAACCCTCATTTACATACGATGACACTGGCTTAGCACAGTTTCTTACAAAGTTGTTATGGAGTTTGTCTTTAGATAATATTGTATGTAAAAGTACTCAGGAAACCTTAAAGCTATACAAATAATCTTCTGGAGCAATGTATTTACTATCTCATCAATATGGCTATTCTGTCCAGGGATCAGATCACAAGCCTTCTAAGCCTTAGCAACCTAGCAACCTATGTGACTCTTATCCATATCCTTGCTCAAATCTTTTGATTGGAGGACCAGAGGTAGGAGGAAGAAGAGGGAAATAATCCCATGTTCTCAGAGCCCTCCTTACTCTCTCATGACATCTCAAAGTTGCTGTTAGATCATGCTGGCAATCTGCCACCTCTCATTCTCACCATGTCATATCCCAGACTACCTTCTTTTATTTTTATCATTTATTTTAATAACACTTTTCACTCAGGTTCACACTTGAATCATATCAGTTTTCTGCAATAGCCTATTCAAACCTACCGCATGCATCTCCATGGCCCCCTGAGAAATAATCATGGTAATTTTTGTAAGAGTGTAACATTCCATGACCTATAGCCACAGGACCACACTAGTAAAATAGTAATATTTTAAAAATGGGCCTTTTTTTTTTTCTGGGAGAAGTTTGGTGTCAGTAAAGGAGCTTTGCAGTTATCCAAAGGCTACCCAGCATGCTTTCTTCCTTCTGTTTAATTTGCAGTGTTATGTTGAATCCTTTGTAGAATTTCTCTCCTTCAAGTTCAGCAAGAAGTGTTAGAACATAACCTGCAACCATTTAAATGGCAGTCTTTCTGCAAATACTATATAATATAGTAGTCCAATGCCTCATGACATACAAATGAAAATTCTTATTCTCATCGTTACTATCATATTGAGGTTCAAAGCCATTCATGAAATACTCATGCTTAATTGTTAATGTGTGATATATATATTCTATATGTCAGCCAAGTGCACTACTTTCTAGTTCATGAACTTGGTATTTTATCCCCCAATTCAATGTCTTTGCACAGGCTGTGCCACATTTCTGGAAAATGCTCTCTTCTTACCTCTCTTAAAAATCACCAGCTACCCTCAATCTTAGTTCATGTGCTATTTCTATGAAAAGGCTTCCCTGATTTCCCCATCCCCTTGCCACTGGGAGAAGAAAGTGTTATCTCCCTTTTCTTCAAATCAGCAGTACTTTGCAGTATACATTTTGTGCCTCTCCTTCCCCTAAATATCATGTCAACTCCTAGAGGGCAAGAACGTTTGTATTATTTTGTCTTTGTTTAACCAGAGCTAAGCTCCATGCCTGGACATAAAAAGTATTTGATGAATACTTGTTGGATTGGATCAGCTCATCTGTGGAAAACACATTGATCATGACACATATTAGGTGTTTTCCTGAAGTGCTTGCTCTGTTATTTTAAAATCCTAATTCACATAATCAGTCTTCTTCAATAACACTCTGATCAGTGGCAATGTCAACAAAGTGTTTTCAATAAAGACATCTGGATGGAAATAAAGGGCAGAGGAGGAATTTGTCAGTGTGGGTTGTTCTCCAGCCATCTCTCTCTCTGGGAGTTAACAAGTTCTCTACAGAAATGGGTTTGCTTCTTGCTGTTACAGCTAAGTAGGAAGCGACAGAAAGCATAGCAAATAGAGTAGGTTTTCTTTGCCATGTAGTCTCAGAATAAAACTGTACTTTGAACTACTTTCACAATCAATGACTGGATGTGAAATAGGCTCACCAAAGTCCCACTGCTGCAAAGGTCATAGCCTTTGGTCATAAAGGGCATAAAGGTCATAAACTGGATGGGTTTAGTATGTTGACTATTTGGATAAAAGGCAATAAATGATAAAAATGAAAAGCACCATAAAATATGGCATAGTAGATAGCAGAATGGTCATGTGATCAGGAAGTCACATCCCTGACCAATATTAATTGTGCGACCATGAGCAAGTCATATATCCTTTCTTAACACCCAGACAAATTTATAAGACAAGGCACAACAGATTTTCCTAAGTTAGAAGAGGGAGTTTCCATACTTAACATCCTTTATGATGATGAAATTACAGCCATAATTAAATAAAAATAATGTAATTATGACTAGTAGATATTTATAGCACACTTTAAAGTTCTCAAAACACTTTACATATACTATCACATTAGATTGTAACAGTGATATAGCGCCTTATGTATATATTTTATTCTGGGCCAATTTTGATTATGAGAATACTGTCAGGTATCTTAAAGAGGTCACAGTGAATAGGGGAACTGCCACAAGATGAGTAATGTTTTTGTTCTTGTTTTGTTTTTTTGTTTTTGTTTTACATGGAAGAAAGATATTGACAGTCTGGAACTATGGGATAAATCTAATAAGAGAAAATTTAATAGGGGTAAATGTAAAGCCTTACACTTAGATTCAAAAAATCAGATGAGTACATAAAGGTTTATGAGGGACTAGCTAGAGATCAGTTTGAATGAAAAAATACTAGGCATTTTAATTATACAAACCCAGCATCAGTTTACAGTGTGACACTACCTCCCCAAAAAGGTAATGTTATCTTAGACTGCATAATAATAGCTGACATTTTTGCAGAACTTAAAGGCCAACAAAGTGCTTAACATGCTTTATCTCAGTTGATCCTCACCACAACCCTGGGGGGAAAGTACTAGATATGTATTTTATACCCATTTTGTAAATGAGGCAACTGAGGCAGAATCTAGCAAGAGTCAGGAGCAAGACTTGAACCCAGTGCCCATGGTGGCACACTGAAAACATTGCTGGATTTGGCATAAGATAAACAAGATAGAAATCCTGCTTCTACTTCTTATTACCTGTGTGATCTTGGGCAAGTCATATAACCTCTCTGGGCTTCACACAATTCATTTATAAATCAAGAGGGTTGGACTAATGCTTTCTATTTTTTTTCATGCTCTAATGTAAAATTTCCAGTAGGATGCTGTCCTAGGATTCTTCTGCCCTTTCTTCTGGAATGAGAATACTGGACTTTCCAATTAAATTTAGAAAAATCAAGGAATAGTCTATACAGTAGATTTGTCAAAGAAAATTCTTCACCTATGACATATTATGGGTTTGTATTTCCTCACTGTCTCTTTAAAACAAAGATATGAAAGCCAGCCGTTGATGGATGACAAAATTCTTTAAGAAAAAAATATGCTGTCAATTTGCATTGGTTTCCAGAAAATACAAGAGAACTTCATTTAACAGATTTGTTTTGGCACAATTTTTTTTTTGCCTTTCTAAAAGTGTAAGGCAATGAGGAAAGTGTGACCAACACTGTACTCACCAGGGTAATAGTGTTTCAAATTCATAGGCTGAACGAGCATTCAATTTTTATAGGCAGAAAGAGAAAATCGATCATTAAACATCTAATAGTGTTATTCTGGGACCCACAAATCCTGACATTTTAAGTGAACAGTGTTTCTACTGCATGTTCTGTGTCAATTTTATCACTTCCTTGGCACCTCCATTTTCTTACTTTCCTCTTTGCCTATAAAAATCTTTCTAAGATTTCTCAGTGCTATTTTGGTAATTGAATCACATGTTCTTCTGTTTTCAGTCATCCTTTGACATAGTTGTGAAGAAGGCGCCTTCCCGTGTAAAATCATATTCCTTAAATAAGGTTCCTCAATATTTAGAAGCAGTTATTTGCAAAGCCAAGATATGGTCTGCCATGGACCAATTCTCCCTGGCATTTTGCATGGGATATATCACTTATTCAATTGTCCAACCATCAAGTTATCTGTCACATTAGGTGAGTTTAGCTAGAAGGGCTAACCTCCCAGCATGTTCAATCAAATCTGACGAATTTATTTGTTCAATAAATAGAATGTAGTTTTGAAGAAATTCATCAGATCTCAGCAGGGAATCAGAGACCATCTGAATAATGCCCCCTTGAAGATAAAAGGATGCTATTGCAGAAAGAACTTTCATAGATTCCCTACCTTATGGGATATAGCTCAGTCTCTAATTATCACTGACTATACTAAATACAGTCCACTTTTCTCCTACCTACTATGTACAAGGCACTATGTTAATGTGAGTCATACAACAATGAAAAACAGGCTCTGCTCCCCAGAAGTTTATATTTAACTTGGCATTATACATAAATAGGTATGATGACATATAAAATGAAATGTGGAAAAAGGAGAGATACAGAACAAGTATTCAACAAAAAATCTGATGAATGAGAAATTGTGTCGAGTGAAGAGATGACAAATGACATATTGGAGGACATGCCATCTGAAGGGCCTTAAAGGAAAAGAAATATATCAAGAAGCAGAGATAAGACAAGACTATACTTTAAGTAGAGAATAAACCTTGCATTAATGAAGCACAGAGTACATTGAATTATAGAATAACTAGTCATTCAGTTTGGCTGAAGCACAAAGTATATAAAAGTCTAGACCTGACTTCATGCAAAGAGATAATTCAAGCATGATCCCCACATAATCCTTTCTGGTAAAATAAAAAATAAAATTAATTTCACTTTCTGCAATGTTATTCAATACTCATCTTGTCCAGTGTCTCCCAATCATTTTCTCAAAGACAGTTTTTATGAGTTGTATGTGACAGGCTTCTGCAAGTTCAGAGACTTTGGACCTTTCTTAATTCCTACTTATGAACCATATTGCCCAACATATCTTTTCAGTATTGTCATCTGTAACAAACTTTGCATTTCAGTAACCATGTATTTTTTTTTTATTTAACTTTAAGGGTCTAATTAAGTTGTTCATACAATCTCATTACTCCTTCATCCTCCACAACAGATGTTTGTACAAAAGCTGATCCCCCTGACTCTTACTGTCATCTCTCCCTAAATATTTTTTGTTTATAAATTTTATTCTATATGTGCTTATGAAAGTACAACCCCCCAATAGAACAAAGCCTCCCTAAGAGCTGGAATATTTTTTCCTTTGTTCCTTTTTATTCCCAATTCCTGACATAATGTCTGATCCACAGTAGGCACCTAATAAATATCTATTGGGTGACTGATTCATTGCCTGAAAAGCTAAGATTCAGATTTTGGTGGTTTTTGTGCAAATACTTATCATGAAAAATATCATACAAAGTAGTCAAATATCACATGAAATAATATTCCTTGTTGCCTTTTAGTGAATAGTAAATCTAATTTCCCCTACATTTTTTTCCTGTGCTTCTCTGAAGATGACCTGTGAGCTACCCTTGCATTTATCCATAACTTCCCATTTGTTTTTTTATTTCATTTACTGTGAGAATATCAAGATCTATAGTATCTAATTCCTCATGTATCCTGTCCTACTGATCATTAGAAAAGTATTTCACATTGAGAATATATAAGGAAAGGGAAATTTCATTTTTTTTAAATTAAGAATTTTAAAGAAAACATTAAAAATTGACAGTGTCTAAAAAAATGAAAATATAGAAATTTTCTTAAAATCATGTTAACTCTAAGAAACTCCCCAAAATTATGTCCCAGCATTAGACCAATTACTACTACCTCCATAAGGAAAGAATTAATGAAAAGAATAAGATAAAAATATATTCAAAACAAAATTGCAGAAAGTTAAAAAAAGTAACAGAAAATAATTTTAAAAAGTAAAGAGTAAGTAGATCTTAAGTAGTTAGTTAACTGCAAGAAGAGGAGAAATCAGGAAAGAATTCGGTAGCTTAAAGAAAGAAGAAAATACATGTCTAGTAAGTTAAATGAAATTGCAAAATTTTTAAAAAGGGTGAGAAATGGGGGAGAAGAGTTATAAGTGTTAAGAAGAGAAGATGGTGGAGTAAAGGCAGGAACTTAACTGAACTCTCCCCCAAATCCCTTCAAATACCTTTAAATAATGACTCCAAAGAGATTCTAAAGTGGCAGAACACACAATTTTCCAGCCCAAGACAACTTCAAAGGTCAGCAGAAAAGAATTGTTGCAACAGGGTGAGAGAGGTGCAGAGTCCAGCATATGCCACACTAGTGCAGAATGGTCCTAGCAAACTAGGAGCAGGCTTCTAGGCAACTGGAACAGTGGCAACAGTAGTGGTTTCCAGATCTCTCAGTCCACAGACAGTAAGGGGATCAGACAACAAGTCAGAATGAGAATTACAGGGGTCCCTTTGCTGGCAATTCAAATATTGTAGAGCCATAGTCAGGATAACAAAAGATTGAGCAGCTTCTGCATTACAGGATCAGAGGGCTTGCAATATGGCACTCTGGAGGGCAGAAGAGCTAGGATTACAAAAAGAATAACCTACCCAGGAAAACTGAGTATAATCCTTTGGGGGGTAAATGGATATTCAATGAAATAAAAGCTTTCCAAACATTCCTGAGGAAAAGACTAGAGCTGAATAGAAAATTGGACCTTCAAATACAAGATACAAAAGAAGCACAAAAAGGTAAATAGGAAAGAGAAATCATAAGAGATTTGGTTAAATTAAACTATTTATATATCTACTTGGGAAAATGGTATTTGTAACTTCTAAAAACTTTTTCATAAATAGGGTAGTTAGAAGAAATATACATAGAAAGAAAACATAGGTATGAGTTGAATGTGATGGTATGATGATCTAAAAAATAAAATTAAGAGATTAGAAGGAAGAATGCACTGGGAGAAGGGAAGAGAGAGAAGTAGAATGAGATAAATTATCTGACATAAAAGAGTCCTGAAAGAGATTTTACAGTTGAGGGAGAAATAGGGAAAGTGGAAAGGGCAATACCTGAACCATACTCTCATCAGAATTGGCTCAAAGAGGGAATAACATACACACTCATAAAATCATAGGAATGGAAAAGGGATGAAAAAAGGGTAGGTGCTGATAGAAAGGAGGGCAGTTTTTGGGAGGTAAAAGGCAGAAGAAAAACATTTTTGAGAACAGACAGAGTAAAAGGAGAGAGAAAATGGGATAATTGGGGAAAATGGGATGAAGGGAAATGCATGCTTCGTAATCTTTACTGTGGAAGAAAAATGTATGGCAGAGCTATGATGGCAAAGGAGAAGCCTGGAAATTGCCTGTACTCTCCCCAGTTTCCCTCAGAATCAACATTGAATCAAGAGTAATAGAATCCACAAAAGATGGAGTGAAATAATTATCCAACTTAAGATAACTTAGAAGGACTTCAAGAAAGGACTTCACTTGGGTAAAAGGGAACACAGCCCAGCACAGACACTGTCCAGGTGAGCCAGAAGGAGGCTCCATGCCACTTCACCTATCAGCAACCAAAGTCCATGAGTCTTGGCTCAGCAGACCAGTGGCACAGCAGGACAGCTGTGAGGCATCCAGCCCAAGCACAAAAGGCAAGTTGTCAACCCCAGGTACAAGGCAACAACAGACACTACTAGGCTGGGCCACCATCCAGCACAGTGAGCAAACCACCAACTTGGTGGCATCTGAGGCCCCAAAATATAAAGCCAGTGACCAGACCCCTGACACCCAAAACAAGAAGCTTGGAACAGGGCCCCCTTGTGCCCCAGGAGCAGAACTCAACTTTAAAAGCCATAAAATAGGCAAAAAAAGACCAAAAACAGAAAAGAGTATTGACCATAGAAAGCTACTGTGGTGACAGGGAAGATCAAAACACAAACTCAGAAGAGAACAACATTGTCAAAATGCCTACATCTGAAATTTCAAAGGGAAATATGACTTGGTCTCAAGCCCCAAAAGCCTTCTTGGAAGAACTTTAAAAAGGATTTCAAAAGTCAAATAAGAGAGATAGAAGAAAAATTGGGAAAAGAAATAAGAGGTATACAAGAAAAAGTCAACAGTTAGGAAAAAGATGGACAAAAATTGAGTGATGAAAACAATTCCTTAAAAAAATACAATTGGCCAAATGGAAAAAAAAATCCACTGAAGAAAATGATTCCTTAAAAAATACAATTGACCTAATAGAAAAGGAGGTACAAAAGCTAACTGAAGAAAATTCTTAAAAATTAGAATTGGGCAAGTGAAAGCTCATAACTTTATGAGACTTCAATAATCAATCAAACAAAATCAAAAGAATGAAAAAATAGAAGAAAATGTGAAAAACATTTTGGAAAAACAATTGACTTGGAAAATAGATCCAGGAGAGATAATTTAAGAATTATTGGACTACCTGAAAGCCATGATAAAAATAGAGCCTGGACAGCATCTTTCAAGAAATTATCAAGAAAAACTGCCCTGATATTCTAGAAAATAGTCATTGAAAGAATCCACTGATCACTTCCTGAAAGAGATATAAAAATGAAAACTCCAAGGAATATTGTAACCAACTTCCAGAATTATCAGGTCAAATAAAAAATGCTGAAAGCAGCCAGAAACACATAATTCAAATATCAATAAGCCACAGTCAGGATTACACAGGATTTAGCAGCTTCTACATTAAAAGATCAGAGAGCTGGAATATAATATTATCAAAGGCAAAAGACCCTGGATTACAACCAAGAATCAACTACCAAGAAAAATGGAGCATAAACTTTCAGGGGAATTGATGGTCATTCAATGAAATAAGGGACTTTCAAACTTTCCTAATGAAAAGACAAGTACTGAATAGGAAACTCAATCTTCAAATATAAGACTCAAGAGAAGCATAAAAAGGTAAAGAGGGGGAAAAACATATTATTCAATGAAGGTAAACTGTTTACATCCCTACATAGGAAGATAATACTTGTAATTCTTCAGAACTGTATCTTTATTAGAGCAGTTAGAAGGGGTATACGCAGACAGACGGTATGAGTATAATTTGACTTTGATAGGATGATATAAAAAATTAGGGGTTAAAAAAAGGATTGTACTGGGGAAAAGGAAAGGGGGAAGAAGAAGAGGGTAAATTACATTACACAAAATTATGCAAAGACCTATTACAGGCAGAGGCAAAAAAATGAGGGGGGGTGAGCATTGTTTCAAACTTACTCTCATCAGATTTGACTCAAAGAGGGAATAACATACACATGTAATTGGGTATAGAAATTAATCTTCCCCTATGGGAAAGTAGGAGGGGAAAGGGGAAAACAAAAAGAAGGGGTGCTGAGAGAAGGGAGGGGAGATTAAGGGATGAGGTGGTGAGAAGGAAAACACTGGTGAGGAGGGACAAGGTGAAAGAGAGAAAAAAGTATAAATGGAGGAATGGAGGGAAATATACAGTTATTAATCATAACAGTGAATATGAATGGCATGAAGTCTCCCATAAAATTGAAGTGGATAGCAGAGTGGATAAAAAACAGAATCCTACAAGTTGTTTACAAGAAACACATTTGAAGCAAAGGGATACACACAGAGAAACGCTAAAAGGCTAGAGCAGAATATATTATGCTTCAACTGAAGTAAAATAAGCAGGGGTAGCAATCCTGATCTCAGACAAAGCAAAAGCAAAAACAGATCTCATTAAAAGACATAAATTACATCTTGCTACAAGGTACCATAGACAATGAAACAATATTAATACTAATCAACTAGCATCCATTACCCTAGAGAAATTAAGTGAATTAGAGGAAGAAATAGACAGTAAAACTATGTTACGGGGTGACCTCAAACTTTCCCTCTCATAACTAAATAAATCTAACCATAAAATAAAGAAGAAAGAAGTTAAGGAGGTAAATAGAATTTTAGATAAGTTAGATGTGATAAACATCTGGAGAAAACTGAATATGGATAGAAAGGAATATACCTTTTTCTCACCTTTATATGGCACATACACAAAAATTGACCATGTATTAGGTCATAAAAATCTTGCAATAAAATACAGAAAGGAAAAATATTAAATGTATTATTTTCAGATCATGATGCAATAAAAATTACATGTAATAAAGGGCCAAGGAAAGATAGACAAAAAATTGATTGGGAAGTAAATGATCTAACACTAAAGAATGACTGGGTCAAACAACAGATCATAGAAACAATAATTTCATGAAAGGGAATGACAATAATGAAATGACATACCAAAACCTATGGGATGCAGCAAAAGCAGTACTTGATGAACAACGTATGGTAAATCTTATATCTCTAAATGTGTACAAGAATAAAATAGAGAAAGAGGAGATCAATGAATTGGGCATGCAATTAAAAACAACCTGGAAAAAAAAAATTAAAAATCCCCAATTAAATGCCAAATTAGAAATTCTGAAAATCAAAGGAGAGATTATTAAAAGTGCAAATAGGAAAACTGTAGAACAAATAAATAAAACTAAGAGCTGCTTTTATGAAAAAAAGAAAACAAATAAAACAATATAAATAAATTTACCTCTATCAAGAATGAAAAGAGTGAATTCACCACCAATAAAAAGGAAATTAAAGCATTAATTGAAAGCTATTTTGCCCAACTGTACATCAATAAATCTGACAATCTAAGTGAAATTGATGAACATTTACAAAAATATAAATTACTCAGATTAACAGAAGAGAAAACAAAATACTTAACCTCATTTTAGAAAAAGAAATTGAACAAGCCATCAACAAACTCCATTCAAAAAAATCTCCAGGGCCAGAGGGATTTACAAATGAATTCTACCAAACATTTAAAGAACAATTGATTCCAATACTATATAAGCTATTTGGAAAAATAGGTGAAGAATCCTACAAAATTCTTTTATGATGCAAATATAGTGCTGATATCCAAACCAGGAAGACCCAAAACACAGAAAGAAAATTATAGACCAATTTCCCTAATGAATATTGATGCAGAATTTTTAAATAAAATCTTAACAAAGAGGTTACAGCAATTTATCACCCAGATAATACACTATGACCAAGGTGACCAAGTAGAATTTATACCAAGAATACTGGGCAGGGTCAATATTAGGAAAACTATCAGCATATTTGACCACATCAACAAAATGAACAGAAATCATGTAATTATCTCAGTAGATGCCAAAAAAGTTTTTGACCAAATACAGCAACCATTCCTATCAAAAATACTAACGAGCATAGAAATAAGTGGAGTTTTCCTTAAAATGATAATCAATCTATCTAAAACCATCAGCAAGCATTATATGCAATGGGTATAAGCTAGAAACTTTCTCAGTAAGATTTGAGGAGAAAAAGGGAAGCATTTTCTTATTCAATATTGTACCAGAAATGTTAGCTATAGCAATATGAGAAGAAAAAGAAATTGAAGGAATTAGAATAGGCAATGAGGAAACAAAACTATTAATCTTTGCAGATCATATGATGGTATACTTACAGAATGGTAGAGAATCAATTAAAACCCTTTCTGAAATAATTAACAACTTTAGTAAAGTTGCAGGATATAAAATATACCCACACAAATCACCAGCATTCCTATATATTACTGAAACAGGCTAGCACCAAGAGACAGAAAGAGAAATTTCCTTCAAAGTTAGCGTAGACAATATAAAATATTTGGGAGTCTACCTGCTAAGACAAACTCAGGAACTATATGAACACAATGAAAAAATACTTTTCACACAAATAAAGTCAGATCTAAATAATTGAAAAAAATACAAATTGCTCATGAGTAGGCCAAGCTAATATAAGGAAAAGGACAATTTTACCTAAATAAATTTACTTATTCAGTGCCATGCAAATCAAACTATCAAAAAAATTTTATAGAGCAAGGAAAAATAATAGCAACATTCATCTGAGAGAACCAAAAGCCAAGAATATTAAGGAATTAACAAAAAAAAATACAAAGAATGGTGGACTAGCTATACCAGATCTAAAGCTATATTATAAAGCAGCAATCATCAAATCTATTTTGTACTGGCTAAGAAATAGAGTAATGGATCAGTGGAATAGGTTAGCACACAAGACACACTAGTCAATGACTATAGTAATCTGTTGTTTGATAAACCCAAAGACCTCAGCGTCTGAGGGGGGGAAAAACATTATTTGACAAAAATTGCTGGGAAAACTGGAAATTTCCAAATAAAAATTTGAAAAAAAAAATTTAAATTATATTTACATGTAATTGGGAAAATATTAAATATTAAATAAAAAACTGATAAGAAGAAAACCCTTTAACTTAAGGCAAATTAAGGGGGAAAATGTAGGAACAAAGTACCCTTTTGGAAAGAGAAAGTTAAACAGAAAAAAATGTAATTGAAAAGAAAAAAATACTAAAATATGAATTGAGGAAAATATAAATCTACCTCAAAAAACCTTAAATGTGAATAAATTAGCTAATTCAAAACAGAGCGTCATTAAAGAAGAAAAAAATTCAGATTTTTTTGCATAAAAGAAAAAAATAAAAAGCAAAGACATTGTACTATGTGTCAGGTCAATCCAAAAAAGCAGGCATTTCTTTTTTAAGCTTTTATTTAGTATTTTATTTTTTACCAGTTACATTTAAAAACAATTTATAACATTCATTTTTAAAACTTTAAGTTCCAAATTCTCTCCCTTCTTCCCTACCCACCCGATGCCCCCTCATTGAGATGGCAGGGAATTAGATATCAGTTATACATATGTAGTCATGCAAAACATAACTGTAATAATCATGTTGTGGAAGAAAACAGACAATAAAAAAACACATAAAAATAAAGTAAAAAAAACTATTTAATCTATTTTCAGACACTGTCAATTCTTTCTCTTGGGATGAATAGCATTTTTTATCATAATTCCTTCAGAGCTGTCTTGGATCATTGTATTGCTTAGAATAGCTAAGTCATTCACAGCTGATCATCTTACAATATTGCTCTTACTTTTTTATATACTACATTTCACTTTGCCTCAGCCCATGCAAGTCTTTCCAGGTTTCTCTGAGAGAATCCTGCTCATTATAGTACATTAGAATTTCATCTTAATCACATACCACAACTTGTTCAAACATTACCCACTTGATGGGCATCTGCTTAACTTCTAATTGTTTATTCCCAGAAAAGAGCTGAAAAGCAAGCATTCAAACAAGTTATCTGACAAAGCAAAAACCAAAAATGCATAATATAAATTGAGAGCAACAACAAAATCACATGATAATAAAAAGAATCATAGGTAATAAATTAATGTAATTATTGAATATATATGTTCCAACTGCTTTAATATCTAAATTCACAAAGGAAAAATTTACCTATTCACCTGATAATGCTTGGATATTTTAATGTCCCTCAATTTTGTACAAATACAAACAGAAATATAAATAAACTGACACCATAGAATTGAACAAATAGCTGGAGAAACCAGAGTTAAAATATTTAAGGCAAGTAGAATTACTAAAGAATTTATTATTATTGCTATTTTTTAAGCACCACATGGAACATTTTTCAAAAACTGTCCACACATTAAGGCACAGAGATTCTTCAAATAAATATAAAAAGACAGACTTGGTAAACATTTCAATGGACCTTTAAATAAAAACTAATCAGGTCAGGGTGCAAAAATAGTAGACACAAATTCAAATGTTGACTTATTAATCAAATCCTATAAAACAAAAGATCAAAGAAAAAATTACATAAATAACTGATCATTATGTGAAAGACAATAATAATGATGAAAATATGTACTTGAATTTCTAAGATGAAACTAAAGCAGGCTTGAAGGGAATAATTATATCCTTAAAAGCATAAAGGAGCAACATACGAAAAAGGAAGTGAATATGCACTTTTAAAATTTAGAAAGTAAACAAATGAACAAACTGAAAATCACACAAGGGGATATTAAAATTAGAGGAGAAATAAACTGCAAATCAAAAAGTTTGCTGAAATGATAAAGCTAAAAAGACTTAGCCAATCTGGTTAAAAAGAAGACAGTACAAAGTTAAATCAATGAAATAGAAAATGAATAAGGTAAAAATCTCATCAAAACAAGGATAAATAAAAATAATTTTAAAGTCTACTACATAGAGTTACATAGTACCAAAACAGAGAACATAAAACATATAAAGTACTCCAAATATAAAATAACCCAACTCACAGAAAATAAACTAGAGATCTCAAATTATTCAGTCTTAGAAAAAGAAATAAAAGAGGCTATGGAACTAAGAAAGTGTATGTGGTGGGATGCGGAAAGCATTTTTTCTTTTTTATTAATTAATTTTAGTTATTTATTTTATTTTATTTTACATTTTATTAATTTATTCTGATTTATCAACAATCACTTCCATACGCTTCTGAGCTGAAAATTTTTCTCCCCCTTTCTCCCTCCCACCCTACCCAAGATGGCACATAATCTGATATAGGCTTTACATTTACATACCCATTAAACATATTTTCACATTAGTGAAGTTGTAAGTAAAAATTAAAACCAATAGAAGGAACCATCAGAAAGATGAAACAAAACTCAACAGAAGGTAAAATAAAGATAGCGATTCGACTTCCATAGTTCTTTCTTTGGATGTGGACAGCATTTTCCATCCGAGGCCTCTGGAGATGTCTTAGATCCTCGTAATGCTGAGAAGGGTTCAGTTTAACAATCTTAGTCATTGCATGTGGCTGTTATTGTATACAAAGTCCTCTTGGTTCTGCTCACTTCACTCAGCATCAGACCATATAAGTCTTTCCAGGTTTTTCTGAAGTCAGCCTGTTCATCATTTCTTATAGCACAATAGTATTCCATTACATTCATATACCACAACTTGCTCAGCCATTCCCCAATTGATGGGCATCCTCTCAATTTCCAATTCTTTGCCACCACAAAAAGAGCTGCTATGAATATTTTTGTACATGTGGGTCCTTTTCCCATTTGTTTGATCTCTTTGGGATATAGCCCTAGAAGTGCTATTGCTGGATCAAAGGGTATGCACATTTTTGTAGCCCTTTGGGCATAGTTCCAAATTGTTCTCCAAAATGGTTGGATCATTTCACAACTCCACCAACAATGTATTAGTTCCAATTTTCCCACATCTCCAACATTTATCATTTTCCTGTTTTGTCATGTTGGCCAATCTGATAGGTGTGATGTGGTACCTCAGAGTTGTTTTGATTTGCATTTCTCTAATCAATAACGATTTAGAGCATTTTTTCATATGACTATAGATGGCTTTAATTTCTTCATCTGAGAACTGTCTGTTCATATCCTTTGACCATTTATCAATTGGGGAATGGCTTGTGTTCTTATAAATTTGTCTTAATTCTCTATATATTTTAGAAATGAGGCCTTTATCAGAGAGACTGGTTGTAAAAATTCTTTCCCAATTTTCTACCTTCCTTCTAATCTTAGTTGCATTGGCTTTGTTTGTGCAAAAACTTTTCAATTTAATGTAATCAAAATTATCCATTTTGCTTTTCATAATGTTCTCTATCTCCTGTTTGGTCATGAATTCTTCTGTTCTCCATAGATCTGATAGGTAAACTATTCCTTGTTCTCCCAGTTTACTTATGGTATCAGCCTTTATATCTAAGTCTGAACCCATTTTGACTTTATTTTGGTATATGGTGTGAGATTTGGGTCTATGCCTAGTTTCTGCCATACTCTTTTCCAGTTTTCCCAGCAGTTTTTTTCAAAGAGTGGGTTCTTATCCCAGAAGCTGGGGTCTTTGGGTTTATCAAATAATAGATTACTATAGTCATTGACTACTGTGTCTTGCATATTTAACCTATTCCACTGATCCAACTCCCTATTTCTTAGGCAGTACCAAGCACTTTTGATGATTGCTGCTTTATAACACAATTTAAGATCTGGAATTGCTAGGCCACCTTCCCCTGCATTTCCTTTCATTAGTTCCTTTGATATTCTGGACCTTTTTTTTTCCAAATGAATCTTGTTATTATTTTTTCTAACTCTATAAAATAATTTTTGGTAGTTTGATTGGTATGGCACTGAATAAGTAAATTAGCTTAGGTAGGATTGTCATTTTTATTATATTAGCTGGCCTACCCATGAGCAACTGATGTTTTTCCAATTATTTAGATCTGATTTTTTTTGTGTGAAAAGTGTTTTGTAATTGTGTTCATAGAGTTCCTGGGTTTGTTTCGGTAGGTAGACTCCTAAATATTTTATAATGTCTACAGTAAGTTTAAATGGGATTTCTCTTTCTATCTCTTGCTGTTGGGCTTTGTTGGTAATATATAGAAATGCTGATGATTTATGTGGGTTTATTTTATAGCCTGCAACTTTGCTAAAGTTGTTTATTATTTCAAGTAGTTTTTTACTTGATTCTCTAGGATTCTCTAAGTATATCATCATGTCATCTGCAAAGAGTGATAGCTTTGTTTCTTCTTTGCCTATTCTAATGCCTTCAATTTCTTTTTCTTCTCTTATTGCTAAAGCTAAGGTTTCCAGTACAATATTGAATAACAGTGGTGATAATGGACATCCTTGTTTCACCCCGATCTTATTGGAAATGCTTCTAGCCTGTCCCCATTACATATAATGCTTGCTGAAGGTTTTAGATAATGCTATTTATTATTTTAAGGAAGACTCCATTTATACCTATGCTTTCTAGTGTTTTTAATAGGAATGGGTGTTGTATTTTATCAAAAGCTTTTTCTGCATCTATTGAGATGATCATGTGGTTTCTGTTGGTTTTGTGTTGATATGCTCAATGATGCTGATAGTTTTCCTAATATTGAACCAACCCTGCATTCCTGGTATAAATCCTACCTGGTCATAGTGTATTATTCTTGTGATAAGTTGCTGCAATCTACTTGCTAGTATTTTGTTTAAAATTTTTGCATCTATATTCATTAGAGAAATTGGTCTATAATTTTCTTTCTCTATTTTGACTCTTCCTGGTTTAGGTATCAACACCATATTTGTATCATAAAAAGAATTTGGTAAGACTCCTTCTTCACCTATTTTCCCAAATAGTCTATATAGTATTGGAATTAATTGTTCTTTAAATGTTTGATAGAATTCGCATGTAAATCCATCTGGCCCTGGAGATTTTTTCCTAGGGAGTTCATCAATGGCTTGTTCAATTTCTTTTTCTGAGATGGGGTTATTTAAGTATTTTACTTCCTCTTCGGTTAATCTGGGCAATTTATATTTTTGTAAATATGTATCCATTTCACTAAGATTGTCAAATTTGTTGGCATATAGTTGGGCAAAATAATTCCTAATTATTGTTTTAATTTCCTCTTCCTTGGTGGTAGCTTCACCCTTTTCATTCTTGATACTAGTAATTTGGTTTTCTTCTTTCTTTTTTTAATTAAATTAACCAAAGGCTTATCTATTTTATTGGTTTTTTCATAAAACCAGCTCTTAGTTTTATTTATTAGTTCAATAGTTTTCTTAATTTCAATTTTATTAATTTTTCCTTTGGTTTTCAATATTTCTAATTTGGTGTTTAGTTGAGGATTTTTAATTTGTTCTTTTTCTAGTTTTTTTAGTTGTATGCCCAATTCATTAATCTCCTCTTTTTCTATTTTATTTATGTAAGCATTTAGAGATATAAAACTTCCCCTAAGAACTGCTTTCGCTGCATCCCATAGGTTTTGGTATGTTGTCTCATTATTGTCATTCTCTTGAATGAAATTATTGATTGTTTCTATGATTTGTTGTTTGACCCAATCATTTTTTAGGATTAGATTATTTAGTTTCCAATTATTTTTTAGTCTATCTTTCCATGGCCCTTTATTACATATAATTTTTATTGCATCATGATCTGAAAAGGATGCATTTAATATTTCTGCCTTTCTGCATTGTGAGGTTTTTATGCCCTAGTACATGGTCAATTTTTGTGTATGTGCCATGTACTGCGAAAAAAAGTATATTCCTTTCTATCCCCATTCAGTTTTCTCCAGAGGTCTATCATACCTAACTTTTCTAATGTTCTATTCACCTCCTTAACTTTTTTTGTTTATTTTGTGGTTGAAGAGGGGAGGTTCAGGTCCCCCACTAGTATAGTTTTGCTGTCTATTTCTTCCTGTAACTCCCTGAACTTCTCCTGTAAGAATTTGGATGCTATACCATTTGGTGCATATATGTTTAGTAATGATATTACTTCATTGTCTATGGTGCCTTTTAGCAGGATGTAGTTTCCTTCCTTATCTCTTTTGATTAGATCTATTTTTGCTTTTGCTTTGTCTGAGATCAGGATTGCTACCCCTGCTTTTTTACTTCAGCTGACGCATAATATATTCTGCTCCAGCCTTTTACCTTTACCCTGTATGTGTCACTCTTTTTCAAATGTGTTTCCTGTAAACAACATATTGTAGGATTATGGTTTTTAATCCATTCTGCAATCTGTTTCCATTTTATGGGAGAGTTCATCCCATTCACATTCACAGTTATGATTACTATCTGTGTCTTTTTCTCCATCCTTTTCCCCCATTTATGCTTTTCTTTCTCCTTTTTCCTTTCCCCCTTCACTAGTGTTTTGCTTTTGACCACGCCTCCTTCAGTCCCTTCCCCTTTTATTATCCCTTTCCCTTTTCTTCCCCTTTAGTCTTACTGCTTCTTCCCTCCCTTCTTTCCCCCTTTTTTTCCCCTCCTTTTCTTTCCCTTTTCCCTCCTACTGCCTATAGGGCAAGTTAGATTTCTATACCTAACTGGTTATATTATGCCCTTCTTGAGCCAAATCTGATGCTCCCCCCCTCTTCTTTCCCTCTGCTGTAATAGGATTTTGTGTCTTTTCCTGTAATGTAATTTACCCTTGTCTGCCTCCTCCTTTCTCAGTACATTTTCTAAGATCAGATCGATCTACTTATTTGGATCCATTTAACCCACTTCATTAGATTTTTTTTTATCATTACATCAAAGTCAAATCATATCCACCCTCTTTATGTATACTCCTTTAACAAGGTGTAATAACAATACAGTTCTCAAGGGTTGCAAGCTCATATTTGTTGCGGTTTAAAGCACCCCCCTTATTAATAACATATTGTATCCTTCTGTTCCATTTGCCTTTTTAAGTCCTTCTTGAGTCCCGTACTTGAAGATCAAATTTCTTGTTGAGCTCTGGTCTTTTTATTAGGAAAGTTTGGAACTCTCCTATTTGTGGAATATCCACCTCCTCCCTTGAAAAATGATGCTCATTTTTGCTGGGTAATTGATCCTTGGCTGCATTCCAAGCTCCTTTGCCTTACGGAATATCATGTTCCATGCCCTGTGGTCTTTTAATGTAGAAGCTGCAAGGTCCTGTGTAATCCTGACTGTGGTTCCATGATATTTAAATTCTTTCTCTCTTTCATCTGGTAATTTTGGAATTTTTCTATTATATTCCTTGATGTTGTCAATTTGGGATCTCTTTCAGGTGGTGATCGGTGGATTCTTTCTATGGTTATTTTCCCTTCTGGTTCTAGGACTTCTGGGCAGTTTTCCTTTATGATTTCCTGAAAGATACTGTCCAGGCTCTTTTTTTCATCATGATTTTCAGGTAGTCCAATAATTTTTAAATTGTCTCTCCTGAGTCGATTTTCCAGGTTGGTTGTTTTACTGATGAGGTATTTTACATTTTCATCTATTTTTTCATTTTTTTGTTTCTGTTTGACTGATTCTTGCTCTCTCATAGAGACATTAGTTTCCATTTGTCCAATTCTAGTTTTTAACAGATTGTTTTCTTCTGTTAGTTTTTGTACTTCCTTCTTCAACTGGCCAATTGTGTTTTTTAGGGACTTGTTTCCTTCAGTATACTCTTCTGTTAGTTTTTGTACTTCCTTCTTCAACTGGCCAATTGTGTTTTTTAGGGACTTGTTTTCTTCAGTGTACTCTTCTGTTAGTTTTTGTCCTTCCTTCTTCAATTGGCCAATTGTGTTTTTTAGGGACTTGTTTTCTTCAGTGTATTTTTTTTCCAATTGGCCAATTGTATTTTTGAAGGGCTCATCTACCTCTTTCATTTGACTGTTAAAATCCTTCTTGAGCTCTTATGAGAAGGCTTTTTGGGCTTCAGACCAGTTCATATTCCCTTTTGTCATTGCAGATGTGGGTTTCTTGACAATGTTGTCCTCTTCAGAATTTCTGTCTTGATCTTCACTCTTCTCATAATATGAATCTATGGTATGTTTCTTTTTTACTCATGGTGTTTCTTTATTCCCTGGCCTTTAAAGAGATTGAGCTCTCCTGCTGGGGAACAGAGAGTACTTCCCAAGCTTCTTGTGTTGGGAGCCTAGGTCTTGGTCATTGGCTTTGTGACCAAGGCCTTTGCTGGGGCCTCTTATGTTGGCAATTGGAGGCTGTAGGTTTCTGGCAGCTTACCTCGCATTGGGCTGGAATCAGCAAGGCTGGAACTTTCAGGCAGTTCTAGGTTGCCTGCTTTTCCTTTCCTTTAGCTTTCTTCAGCTCCTTTTAGATGGGTGCTGCACGGTGTTTATCTGTCTGGGGCCCCCTGCAGTATTGTCTCCCTTGTTTCTGCTAATGCAATGGGAGATTCCTTTGAGGTAAAGTGCTGAGGTACCTGGTGGTTTTCTGAGCTGGTTTCCACTGGTTTACCCTGACCTCACTGAGGCACTTGGAGGTCCAGGTGTAGGTGCTTGCCTGCTCTACTACCTGGGCTTCAGGATTTCTTCACAACTGGAGGCTGCAGGGGTCTGACAGCTCACCTGGTTTTGGGTAGGAATCAGCAAGGCTGGGAGTTTAGGAAGCCTTTAGGTTGTTTTCTTCACCTCCTTTCAGATGAATGCCCAGGGGTACTTATCTGCTTGGGGCCCCTTGTAGTTCTGCCTCCTTTATTTTTGCTGAGGCACTGGGAGACCCTTTTGCTGGGCTTCTGCACTGCTGCTCCCCATCTTTCTTCTAGTTCAGCTGTTCCAGGGTTTTGTTCTGGAGTGATATTTTCTGGGTTTTCAGAGTTTGATAGGGGAGAGTGAGAGTGACTACCTTTTCACTCCACCATCTTGGCTCCTGGAACTATTTTTAGTTTTCAACGTTCACTTTCACAAGATTTTGAGTTCCACATTTTCTCCCCATCTTGTCCCTCCCCCTACTCCAAGATGGTATACATTCTGAATACTTCTTCACCTAATCTATTCTCCATTCTATCACACCCCTGCCCTTTATTCCCTTTCCCTTCTATTTTCCTATAGGGCAGAATCCATTTCTATACTCTATTGTCTGTATATCTTATTTCCCAATTGTATGTAAAAACAAATTTTAACATTTATTCTTAAAAACTTGAGTTCCAAATTCTCTCCCTCCCTCACTTCCTTCCTATCCATCCTCACTGAGAAGACACACAATTCTATAAAGGTTATACTTGTATAGTCATGCAAAACACTTCCTTAGTAGTCATTCTGTGGAATCTAACTATATTTCCCTCATCGTATCCCTCCCCATGTTTATTCTGTTCTCTCTTTTGACCCTGGCCCTCCTCAAAAGTGTGCTTCTGATTACCCTCTCCTCCAATTTGCCTTCTCTTCTGTCATTCCCCCTCTCTTATCCCTTTCCCCATTATTTTCCTTTAGAGTAAAACAGATTTCCATATCCAATTGAGTGTGTATGTTATTCCCTTCTTAAGCCAAATCCAATGACAGCAATATTCACTCATTCCCTCTCACCTCCCTCTTCTTCCTCTCCAATGTAAAAGCTTTTTCTTACCTCATTTACTCTGTTCTACCTTTTCCTTTCTCCTTCTCCCAGTACAATCCTCTCTCATTTCACAATTTTATTTTTTAGATATCATCCTTACATATTCAACTCATCTTGTGCCCTCTGTCTACATATTCCCTTCAACTACCCTAATATTAAGAAAGGTCTCATGAGTTATAAATATCATCATTCCATGTAGGAACATAAACAGTTCAACTTTAATAAGTCACTTATGATTTTTCTTTCCTGTTTACCTTTCATGCTTCTCTTAAGTCTTGTATTTGAAAGTCAGATTATCTATTCAGCTCTGGTCTTTTCATCAAGAATGCTTGAAAGTCCTGTATTTCATTGAATGTCAGTTTTTTTCCCTGAAGGATTATACTCAGTTTTGCTGGGTAGGTGATGCTAAGTTTTAATCTTAACTCCTTTGACCTCCAGAATACCATATTCCAAACCCTCTGATACCTTAATGTAGAAGCTGTTAAATCACGTATTATCCTGATTGTGTTTCCGCTGTACTTGAATTGTTGCTTTCTGGATACTTGCAATATTTTCTTCTTGACCTGGGAAGTCTGAAATTTGGCTATAACATTCCTAGGAGTTTTCCTTTGAGGATCTCTTTCAGGAGGTGATCGGTGGATTCTTTCAATTTCTATTTTACCCTCCGGTTCTAGAATATCAGGGCAGTTTTTCCTGATAATTTCCTGGAAGATGATCTCTAGGCTCTTTTTTTTTTTAGCATGGTTTTCAGGTAGTCCAATAATTTTTAAATTCTCTCTCTTGATTCTGTTTTCCAGGTAAATTTTTCCAATGAGATATTTCACATTGTCTTCTATTGTTTCATTCATTTGGTTTTGTTTTATACTTTCTTGATTTCTCATAGAGTCATTAGCTTTCATTTATTACACTCTATTTTCTTCCATCAGGCAATTGGGGTTAAGTGACTTGCCCAGAGTCACATAGCTAGTAAGTGTCAAGTGTCTGGTTGAGACCAGATTTGAATTCAGGTCCTCCTGACTCCATGGCCAGTGCTCTATCAACTGAGCCACCTGGCTTCCCCATTCCACTCTAATTTTTAAGAAATTATTTTCTTCAGTGAGCTTTTGGACCTTCTTTTCCATTTAGCCAATTCTGGTTTTTAAGGCATTCTTCTCCTTATTGACTTTTTAGACCTCTTTTGCCATTTGGGTTAGTCTATTTTTTTTAAGATGTTATTTTCTTCAGCATTTTTTGAGTCGCCTTTAGTAAGCTGTTGAGTCATTTTTCATGATGTTCTTGCACCACTCTCATTTGTCTTCCCAATTTTTCCTCTACTTCTCCAACTTGCTTTTCAAAATCCTTTTTGAGCTCCTCAATGGCCTGAGACCAATTCACATTTTTCTTGGAAGCTTTGGATGTAGTAGTTTTGACTTTGTTGTCTCCTTCTGGTTGTATGTTTTGATTTTCTTTGTCACCAAAGTAAAATCCTATGGTCTGACTTTTTTTTTTGTGCTGCTTGCTCATGATACCATCCAAATACTTGACTTTTTAACTCTTTGTTAAAGTAGGGGTCTGCTTCCAGTGTGAGGGGTGTACTCTCCCAAGTTTTAGGGGTTTTGTGCAGCTGTTTTCAGAGATACTTCTAGGGCCCTGTAAATTTTCAGTTCTTCCAAGATGGTATCATCAAAGGATAGGTGTTTACTCATTTCCTGGCCTAGGCTCTTGTCTATGAGTTATCACAAGCACTCTTTTCTGCCTTGGTACTGTGAAGAAGATTCCCTCTCCATTTCCACTAGAAGTTCCACCACATCAGCACTCTTCCTCACCCCAGGACCACCACCCAGGACTGTGACCCAGATCCAAGCACAGGTAAAGCAAGAGAATCCTGCCTCAGTGCCAGAAAAGAGATTCCTGCAATCCTCCTCTGATCAACTGCTCCATCTTCCCACTGTCTGTGGACTGAGAGCTCTGCAGTTGCTGCCCAAGGATTGTGCTATGGACAGGGCTGGATCACAGTCTTCTAAGTTGTCTTTGACAGTTGTGGATTGAGAAGTCTGGAAACCACCACAGCTGCCTTGATTCAATCTCCTGAGGCCTGGGGTTTGCTGGGGGGCTGTCTTTGCCTTTGTGGCCCAGGCTGAACTATGCTTCTCTCCCAGCCTGGCACAACAGACTTTTTCTATCAACCAGACAGGTTGTCTTGGGCTGGAAATTTGTTTTACTCCCTCTTTTTTTGGGTTCTGTTATTCTAGAATTTGTTTAGAATCATTTTTACAGGTATTTGGAGGAGTTTGGGGGAAGAAGCAAGTCACTACTTTTACTCCAGCATCTTGGCTCTGCCCTAGAAAGCATTTTTTTTTGGTCTAGATGGATTTACAAGAGAATTCTATTAAACTTTTAAAGAATAATTAGTACCAATACTATAGAAACTGTGATATTACCAATACTATGGTAATTACTCTCAATAATTGAGAAAGAAAAAACCCTAAAAGCTCCTTGTATGAAATAAATATAGCCCTAATAGCTAAACTAGATAAAAATAAAACCAAAAAAAAGGAAAATTATGGACTTTAGATTAATAAGTATTGAATAAATTTTAAAATAAAATCTTTTCAAGAATACTATAATAACTAATCTCAGAAATAATTTATTGTGAGCAAATTGGATTTCCCCCATAAGAATGTAAGCTCCTTGATGACAGCATTTATCTTTCTTTTTGTTTCTATTTGTATTCCCAGAACTTAGCTCCCTTCTTAGTGCATAGTCATTGCTCAATAAAAGCTTGTTAACTTAACTCAAGTGTACCAGGGATGTAATAATGGTTAAACATTAGGAAAACTATCAGCATAGCAAATCATATTGAAAATAAATAAATCAAACACCATCTGAAAATATTCATCTTTAAAACTTCTGCCACCTTATCCTGGAAATCTGACATTGTTACAGCCAAAGGAGATGTGGAATGCACAGAATTGAAGGCTATTTTGTAGTTTTCTTCATTTTATGGGTCCTGAAAGCTAAAGAATTATTCATTAAAGTTTCTCTTGCTATCTGTTGAATATGATTTTTCCATACTTAGCTGGAACTTGAAAATCATATAGAGTATGTTGATCTGTACCTAATCTTCCCAGTATAATAGAATTTACAGAATTTGAGCTCTCTAAAAAGGCTTTTGAGAACTTGAGATCGTCTCCACACTTTGATTTGTCATTGGAACAAAGTTTTTCAAAGTAATATGTCACTTTCTATACAGACTACCTTATAATAAACTTTATTAAATTTCTTCTACATGAAGAATCTTGAGTTATACATTATGAGGATTACAAATTACTAAAAGGCCTGATTCTTACTCTCAAAAGCAGAGGCAGGTAGATAGGAGAGTGAATAGAATATTGGACCTTGTGGGGCAGCTAGGTGGCGCAGTGGATAGAATACAAGCCCTGAAGTCAGGAGGACCTGAGTTCAAATCCAGCCTCAGACCAAACACTTGACACTTACTAGCTGTGTGACCCTGGGTAAGTCACTTAACCCCAATTGCCTAAAAAAAAAAAAATTGGTCCTCGAGTTAGAAGACCTGCCTGAGTTAAAATCTAACATCTGACAGTGAGTGAGCCCAAGCAAGTCACACAGCCTTTTTCTGCTTCGTTTCCTCAGCTATAAATTGGGGATAATAATAGCACCTACCTCACAGAGTATTTGTAAGGATCAAATGACGTAACATTTGTAAAGCATTTAGTACAGTACCTAGCACATTGATATTGATAAAGATGGTGAAACAACAGGTGCTTAATGAGTGTTTCTTTTTCTTCCTGTAAGAAAGATAGTTATTTAGGTGGACATAAACTTGCCCTTCCAGAACAGGAGTACCAGCCATAACTCCCAGAATACATTAACACTTACTATAGATTATTACTAGATTAAGTATTATTACTGGCTTTCACACATTTGCATTTGCAACCATCTCAATTGATTATACCCAAAGCAGAGACTACATTCTTTTTCGTATTCTGGAAAGCACCTGCCACTAAACCTTGCAAGTTGTGGACAATTCAAAACTATCATTAATACTGATAAGGAACATTTTTTAAAAGTCATTTTTTTTTCCTTTAAGTACCAACACAGTCTTAAAAGGTTACCCTGTCTCTTAATGATACATCAGACTGATGATGTTCAGTTAGGGCACTCAAAGAGGTCATTTATTACAGAAATGCTCTATAATCTGATCCTTGCCTATCATACGAAAAACTTAGAAAGTCCCTGAACTACAGAGCTGACAGAGGGTCCAAGCCAAATCCAACTTGATGCTTAGCCTGAGAAACTCCTTTAACTCCATGAGGCAAAGTAAAAGGCAAGGAACTTCTATTTCCATATTCTGATTTCAAATCATGTTTCCACAGCTTATGTGACCTTAGGTAATTCATTTAGCCACTTTGGGCCTTAGTTTCTTCAGCTGCAAAATAAAGATGTTGAACAAAATTATTTCTATGGTTCCTTCAAGTTCTAGATCTGTGATTCCCTGAGCCTGTCAAAAGAGCCAGAGTATAAATTGCATGCAAGAGGAATTCAGACCCAGGCAACATCTTTACATTTACGAAACATTTCATGAAAAAATAAGACTCTTCAAAACCTCTGCCTCTCTTTCATGAGGCACCTAAGGTTGACAGAGGTAACCCAGCATGATCTGACAGATGGTGTGTATCAGATGGATGTGTGGGGAAAAAAAAGAAACAGAGTCATTCAAACTACCTGATTATAATTATGCAGTTTTCCACAGCACAATAGATTTCAAATGTTTTGGATCAAGGGTTCACTATTCCAATATTTGGAAGGTAATTGGCTAGCTAGATTGCCAATTACCTGCACAGGTAAAAATGAGTATCCCTAGTTGTGCCTGGTTCTAATTAAAATTGCTGGTTTGAGAAAAGGAGTAAAAGCCATTAATAAGGCAGTATAGATCAGAGCTTCTTCCATTTTAGAGTTTTGTAAACTCTAAGCTTTCCAATCAGGTCTTACTTTCTCACTTTGTTTAGCCTTTATCCTTAATCTAAAGCAACCTAGTTTAAATATTTTTCACTCAAAAAATGCATGAACAAGGCCGCTATCCTTGCATGGGAACCATGCGCATCATTTAAGAAAGCAAGGGAAAATTTAAATACACAGGAATAGTGTGATATTGGAATATGAAAGCACATTAATTAAACCTATGTTTTATAATACAGAATTATCCTTATTATTGTTTTAATACATCTTATCTATAGAGTGCTTTATACTTTGCCAAGAGTTTTTGCTACTGTTGTCAATCAACTTTTATGACAATCCCATGAGGAAGGAAGGGAAAGTATTGCTAAGCTCATTTCTAATATGGTACAATGCAACTCAGCAGAGAAATTGTGACTTTTCCAAGGTTATATGACACATTAATGGTAGTGACAAGACCAGAAACTATTTTTTTAGTTCTAACACAAAGCTCTTTCCATTAATATTTTGTATGCTACCTAATCAATTATGTTTTATGGGATAAATATTTATATCAGTCATGTCAAATTCAATAGAGAAGGTTCCCTTTGGGACACACTGATTTACAAAACCACAAATTACCATTATCTATGTTCCACTTTTATTTATTTTTTAAACATTTCAAATACATTCTAATTATTTTCCACACAAGGGAATTTGAGGACCTGGAGCTTGACATCTCTGATTTAGATGATAGCAAAATAGTATAGAAGTTGCAAAGAAAATCATGAAATTGAGGAAATAATTTCCAAGAATTCTCTTAAGGATAATCCAGAACACTGTTTTAAAGCAGGTTTTATGCCAAAATGAAGATAAAGATATGCAATGCTGTGAAAAATCCATCTCTAGATAATTGTTAAGTATATTGATTCTATGGCTACAGATAAGGCATTGAAATCAGATAGCTACTTTGGTACAGTGGAAATAGCCCTGGCTCAAACAGTAGTCAGTAGACTGAGGTTCTTGATCCATCTGCCGCTAATAGACTGTGTGTCTTGGAACACATAGCCTAACTTTTTTCATTCTCAATTTCTCTTCTATAAAAAAAAGGTGTACTAGACTAGATCAAGGATTCTTAATCTTTTTTTTATAACATTGTTCTCTAGGGCAGTCCTGTAAAATCTATGATTCCCTTTTCATGATAATGATTTTAAATGCATAAACTAAAATACAGAGGATTAATATAGTTGTCAACATATTTTAAAAATCAGGGACCTCCTGAAATCTATCCACTGACCCTATTATAAATCAATGAATCCAGGTTAAAAAATCTCTTGACTAGATTGTTTCCAAGGTCTTTTCCTCTCCTAGTATGATAGGATGCGTAAGTAAGATGTATTAATTCTTCTTTATCTTTAGGTCAGTCCTAGCTTTAGGTTACTCTAAGAGTTCCATGCCAAATCTCCAATTGTATTTTCTATCTAACTGTTACTGCTCTTTCTCCTTCTAACTCTTATGTATTAGAACAGCTAGAGAGGCTACTTGTTCAGCTTCTGAGGACTCAGAAAGGCAATTAGGTCACAGTTTGATTTTATTCCTTTCTGTACCCCTGTCCTTTAAGAATCATGAATCTGACTTATTTGAGTATAGTGCTTACACTTCTTTGCCTCAGGATGTCCAAGTTTTTATGCTGGACTCTTCCACTGCTACATAAAGAAATATACTCAGCTCTAGGCTGCTCTTCTTTCTCTTCCTTTCTATTAAAGACAAAAGGGAAATAGCTGTTGTAAACTCTCTTATTTCCTGATTGCTTCTCTTTTAATTCCCAAGTCTGCAGTTTCAGTGGGGCTACTTTTCTCCAAAACTCATTTCAAATATATTTGTGAAACCTCTATCTGGCAGTCAGAATCCTATCTGAATTACATATTATATTTCTTTTTCCTTCTCTAATTATCCTTTTAACTTGTTTCTACTCTGGTTAACAATTAAATGTCTTGCCTATCAGGCTTCTTATATTAAAAAAAAACAATTATCCATCATTTTACATTGAATTATTTTAGCTTTTGATGCTCTTTTGCAATAATTCCAATTGAACCTAATTTAAGTCAATTTGCATCTCTTCCAGTTGTAGGAATGTGACTTTTTTAAGTGATTTTAAAGATGTTTTTCCTTTTCAGAAATGCATTTCCTACCAGATAATGAATCTAACTAAAACATGCTTTGGGTATTAATTTCCATAATTTCAAGATTATCATATTATAGTCTGGGAAGGTTTTAGCCTTATCCTCCTCTAGGATGAAGTATGGATCTAGAGGGATTAAGATTTGGAAAGGGGTAGTTAGGTCCAGGAGATAAAGCCAAACCTTAATTTGAAGGGATAGAAAAAAATATATATTGACTCCAGGTCATGTAGAGTAACCTACTTTCCCAGGAATTTAGATCAATTAGTCAGTCAACAGATTAACACATATTAAGCACCTACTATGTTCCAGGCATTATGTTGTATTCTAGGAATACAAAGAAGGGTAAAAGATAGCCCTTGCTCTCAAGGATCTCACAATCTAATGGGAAAGACAACATACAAACAGCTATGTACAAACAAGTTATATACAGAATAACCTGGAAATAATCAACAGAAGGAAAGCACTAGAAAGCAATTGGGAATTGAAGGAAGCCAGGAGGCAGAGGTGAGGAGTAGGAACATTCCATTCATCAGAGACAGCCAGCAAAAATTGTCAGGAGTCAAGAGATGAAGTATCTTGTTCAAGAAATAGCAAGGAGGTCAGTGTCACTGGATTGCAGAGTCCATGGAATACAATAAGGTGTGAGAAGACTGGAAAGGTAGGGGTGGGAGGGCAAGTTATGAAAGGCTTTGAATGCTAAGCAGAGAATTTCCAATTTGACCCGGGAAGTGATGGTGAGCTACAGGAGTTTATTAAATGTGTGTATGGCAGAGGGGTGGCATGGCCGGACCTGTGCTTTGAGATGATCACTTTGACAGCTAAGTGGAGGATAGACTAGAGTGGGGAGAGACTTGATGCATGATAAACTTAACAGCGAGCCATTAAAATAGTCCAGGCATGAGTTATGACAGTAAAACAACAAGAAGAGGGAGTATACAAGAGATATTACAGAAGATAGAATCAACAGAACTAGGCAATAGATTGGATAGTGGGGGGGTAGGCTATCGCAGAGAATATCTAAGTGAGGAGTGAGGAGGTCTCTGCAGATCTTTGGAGATCCAACAAGCTCCTTCACAAATTGCCTTAAATTCTAAGTCTTACACTGTTTAAACTTGCACTGAGGCAGTAAGGAATGGGCAAGGTAGCCTGCCCTTGGTCATTGTTTTTTTTTCACTTTTCTTTAATGTCACTTTATCTTGTCAATTCAACCCCAGCTCAAAATCCTTGTAATTTTAAATAACTAAATATCTAAATAATATCCATTTCAGTGGTAAATTCTCTAACTACAACCCATAACTACTAATCCCATATCCATATTCCCTTTCCATTGATTTTTCTCATATTCTTTCTTGCCATCTGAATAATTAAAATGTCTTTATGACCTTAATTGACCTTAGGCCTCAACATAAAAAGCATTTTCTTCTGGCTACCATTTTCTACAGTTTTGTAATCACCTATGAATGTCCTATCAGCAGCAATAGTAGATATTATTGTCTTTCCTTGAACTCTCTGCTGCATCAGCCAAATTATGCCTATGCTTTTCACACTACAGAAATATATTACCTGAATGTTTCTTGTCTTCCACAATACCTCAAGGTATGGCACTTAATCTCCTTAGCCAGATTTCATACTGTTTGACAACAGATTCATTCAGATCAAAAGAGGCAAAATATGAAATTGTCTTGGTTGTGCTTGATATTAAATTAAAGAATCAAGGGATATTAGAACTTAACGTGATCTTCACAATTCTAGTGCAATATTGTCATTTTACAATTGTGAAAGAGAAGCCCAGAAAGATTAAAATTAGATTGTGAGCTCCTTGAGGAGCTGTTGTTTAGTTGTTCAACAGTATAGAATTATTGACGACCCCATGGACAGGCCCTTCTCTCCTCTCCTATCTCTTGAAGTCTGTTCAAGTTCATGTTCATTGTTTTCGTCACATTATCCATTTCATCCTCTGCTGTCCCCTTTTTCCTTTTGCATCTTTCCCAACATCAGGGTCTTTTCTAACGAGTTCCAATTTCTTATGACGTGGCCAAAACATTTAAAATTCACCTTTAGTATTTGACCTTCCAGTGAATAGCCTGAATTAAGTTCTTTACATACTGACTGATTTGATGTCCTTGCTGTCCAAGGGACTCCCAAAATCTTCTCCAGCACCACAATTTAAAAGCATAGATTCTGAGGTACTAAACTTTCTTTATAGTCCAAATCTCACAGACATACCTTGCTGCTAGAAAAACCATAGTTTTGACTATATTGTCCTTTGTTGGCAAGGTGATCTGCTTTTAAATACACTATCCAAATTTGCCATAGTTTTTCTTCCAAGGAGCAAATGTTTCTTAATTTCCTTGTTGTTCCTCGCTATCTACAGTGATCTTTGAGCCCAAGAATATAAAATCTGACATTGCTTTAATTTCTTCTCCCTCTATTTGCCAGAAAATGATAGCACCAGTTGACAAGATCTTAACTTTTGTTTTTATATTGTTTCAAGACAACATACTTGTTTACTTTATAGTATATTCTAATACGTGAAATACCTCCAGTATCTGACTTATATGATAGGTGTTTAATGGGACAGCTGGCAAATATAAGCTAAGGGCTATGTTCTAACTTAAGAATAATTAGAGAAGCAACTTTCTCAACCCCTAAGAATTTTTCTCTTATACTAGTAATAATTGAGGGTGACAAATAGATATAATTCTAGTTTGTCACCCTTTTAGAGATTTTTGAGAGAAAGAACCAGGCACCCTTTCAGAAACTAGGGTTACAAAGACAAAAGCAAAAAAAAAAAGGATTTGCTATTGAAGAATTTATATTCTAGCTCATCTTATTCCTTATAAGTAAGCCAGAAGTTACCCAGATCTTTAATACCCAAATAAGCAATTCATCTTACTCATGTGAATCAATGAGACTGATAATCGCAAGTGATAGGACATAAGGATTCTTGATGTTATCACTCAGTCATTCAGCCAATACATATTAAGCACTTATTATATGCGAAGTGATAGTTTAGGTGCTGAGGATTCAAAAAGAAACATTCACTGCCCAGAAGGACTCACATTCTAATTGGGAAGACAACAAGCAAATATACACAAACAAGTTATATATAAGATCATTGTTATTCATCCTTCATTCTCAAAGAGGACCAATGGCATTGGCAGGGTAATGTCTTGACCTGCAAGTGAATTGGATTCAAGTAAGATAGGTCTGTACAAGGTCATCAGCCTTACTCTCTCTTCCAGAGTCATTGGAGTCCAGTGGCAAGACAAGATAATTCAGGATAACTGATGACAGGCCGATATGCAGTGGGAGACATTGGTCTATTTAAGGTGAGGTCTTTCCCAAGTCTTAGTTTGTCTGAAGCAATGTTTACTTGGTAATTAAAGGCTAAGTAAGAATTGAGGCAAAAGATGGCCTAGTTCACTTTCACAGAAGAATCAGTCTCAGAGGGGAAGACCCCCAGAGTTTCTGGCCAGAACAGAAACAATTACTATTTACAATCCTATATACAAAATAAGATGTAATTAAAGAGAGAAGGCACTAAAAGTCAAAGGGGAAGGGTGGGGTAAAACTTCCTATAGAAAATGAAATTTTAGTTTGTACTTGAAGAAAACCAGGGAGGTCAGTAGGCGGAGGCAATGCCCAGAGCTGAGAGAAGGTGTGTCTTATTTGAGGAACACAGCAAGGAGGCCAGTGTCACTGGATTGAAGAGTATGTAAGAATACTATTAGGAAGTGTAAGGTGTAAGAAGAATAGAAAGGTAGGGGCAGGAGGTCTACA
Source organism: Phascolarctos cinereus (assembly GCF_003287225.1). Taxonomy (NCBI): domain Eukaryota; kingdom Metazoa; phylum Chordata; class Mammalia; order Diprotodontia; family Phascolarctidae; genus Phascolarctos; species Phascolarctos cinereus. Next base: position 100,689,033 of record NW_027555625.1, read on the forward strand.
GATAGGGCAGGTTATTAAAGGCTTTGAACACCAAACAGAGGATTTTGTATTCGATCCTGAAGGCAATAGGGAGGCAATGGAGGTACTCTTAACTTAGACTCTCCTCAGGGCAACATGTTGTCCAAGTGTAATTAGATACTTCACTGTCACACTTAAAGGATAATGTGATTTTAAACTGAGAGGGATCTTTGAAATTACCAAGTCACATTTCCCGATTTTACAAATGAAAAAAGAATGGCCCAAAGGGACAGCAAGTGACTTGGGTAAGGTCACAAAAGTAAAAAACAACAAATCTGAAATTCAAATCCATATCTTTTAATTTGAAATTCAAGTTCTTTCTACTATGCTGCACAGGCTACTTAGTTTTCATACCCTGAGGCTGCTTAGGTATCCTGAGATGCCTTAGCTAGGATGAATATGTAGATTACATATTTCCCTTAAGAGGTCCCACTAGCAAAGTCATCTGTCCTTTTTACTTACTGGCTTTCTCTTTTGCTTGTTTTATTTTACAGAATAAGCTGTTAAGATTCTTAACTTATATCATGCTTCTTAAAAAAAGGTTAATTAGCAGTGAAATACATCAAATATCTCAGAGGCTCAGAGAATGACAGTAAGAATTCTGTCTGGGTTCAATTTTCATAGATTCATTATGTCATGGAACATGAGTTTTTCTGATACAACACCTAGTTAGACATTTTTCCCTTTTACTCTTTATTACTTTAATTTCTTAAAACTAATAGGCCCTCTTATCATCTCAGTTGAGAATTTTGCTAATGGCCTACCATTCCTGAAGCTCATATGGTCTAATAAACCCCAATTTCTTGCAATAGCTCCATGCCATTATGCACTATATTCATTGCCTCTTAGGACCTTTTGCTAGCTCTTCCCTTTCCAAGCGTAATGATGTGTGGGAACTCAGCTTTATGTATCCCTACTCAGGGCCCCTGCCTCTCTGAATTTGTTTATTATCCAAATAAATTAAAGAAATAAATAAATGGCAACTTGTTTCTTTTTTAGGTGCTCATATTTGCTGGAGATAAAGGGACAAAAATCAAGCAATACCTGACTTCAACAAACTTATATTCTACCTAGAAAACATGATGTATTATATTTTCATATATCAGCTATTATATAGCTGATAACACTTCCACAAATCTTGGCTATGTTTTTTTAAATGTATAGAGGAAAATGCTCAGTGGGCTAGATTATTCTCTTTCCCTTCCCAACACCGTTCAGCTCTTGAAATAAGGCTTGGAATATTTATAGTCCAGCTAAATAGCAATCAATTTTATTGTACTATTCTGTTTCCTGCTTAGGTGTTCTCTGAATCCACTGGAACTCTTGCATGTTTCAGCAATGATGTTTTCAGACTTTTCACATGAAGTTGCTTATCTCTTCAAATTGTTATTTCCATTGTTTGGTGCTCCCTGGACACAAGAATCACAGAACTTCAGAGCTGGAAAGACTGTTTAAGTCATCTAGTCCAAATTATTCCTGAATAGGAATCTCCTCTCCCACAATATCCCCAACAAGTGGCTATCCAGCCTACTTGTGAAGACTTCTGGAAATGCAGGGCCCATTACCTTCTGAGCTAGCCCATTCTACTTTTGCATAGCTTTCATTATTAGGAAGTCTGTCAACCTGAAATCTACTGCTCTACATCATCCACCCACTGCTTATGGTTTTGTCCTTTGGAACCAATTAAAATGAGTTGAATCCATCTTCCACATATCAGCCCTTCAAATAATTAAAAACACTCATCATGCCTAGCCTTGTCTCTTCTAAGTTAAAATTTGGAAAATGCACAACAGCATCAGTCCTATCCAGTGAAAAAGACATTCAGGATTTTATATCCTGTGAACCTACCTTACCTCATCAAGGCAGGTGTGCACAGAAATGCAGGAAGTATAATCATTTGTCAGGTACTGCCTGTCCTTGTGCCCTTTAGGCCTTGTCTTTGTGGTCTGACTATTTTTAGAAATATGATATAATACCAAGAGCCATTCCCCAAGGGGCAAGTGGTCAAAGGATATAAATAGTTACATCTCAAAAAAAAAAAGAAAGAAGAAGCTATTAACAGATCTATAAAAGATAAGTACAAGTACATAATATGCTAAGATAAGTCAAAACAGCTCTCAGTTTTCACCTCACACCCATAAAGTCAGAAACATGATACAAGGGTAGTTTAATCAGTGTTGGAGGGACTGTGGAAACACAGGTATACCTGTATAATGTTGGTATAGTCATAAATTGGTTCATTCTGGACAGTGTTTTAGAATTGTCCTATGACTAAAATGTTCATAACATTTAACTCAGAGATCCCATTACTAGGCATAATGTCCATAGAAGTCAAAAATAAGGAAATAAAAGTCTCAATATACACCAAAATATTAATAGCTGTATATGCACATATAATCATATATATATATATACATATATATATATACACATGCATATATATGCATATATATATGTGTGTGTGTATATATATGTGTGTGTGTGTGTGTGTGTGTATGCATGCATGTGTGGAGAGAGGGAAAGAGTCCAAAAATGTGCAATGAAAGAATAAAAACAATCACACACACACACACACACACACACACACACACACACACACACAAAACATGATGTATGTTTAATTTTAAATACTAAGCTGGACATCAAAGATGAGAGAAGGCACTTACCTCTTTGTAGAAGCTAGGGACTATAGCTGAGGAACATTGCATCCTGTCAGAAATGGTTAGTTTTTAGTAAGTTACTTTAAAAAAAAGTTTCTTTTTTAATTTTTGTTGGGGTATATAACAAAGAACAGAGGTATATTGGGAAAAGAAGAGGTAACACAAAGCTCAAAGCCCATTTGTGTAGGACTTTCCTCAAAAGTGGAGATTAATTACTCAATGTGCCATGCCCATCCACAATAATTCCTGGATCCTTATTTTTGCAAGAAATTGATTTTTGTCAGTTTGCTTTTTAATACCTTAGATTTTTTTTATGCTGTCCTTCTGAGGTTTTTTAGTATTTTGTCTCAAGATCAGACCATTGTTTTCTGAATGATTACTTATACTTAAATGGAACTTTTAACCCAAATAGCCACAGATTAGGCAAATTATTATACTGAATGGTCCCCAAAGCTTCAGCTAGGAGGTCCTTTATTTTACAATTGTTTATAATTTTGATGACACGTAACAAATTTAAATGGGATTGTTTTTTTTTTTTCCTACAAGCATCCAGATTTATAGTTTAAATTTGTATGCTCACAATTTTTTTTAGTGACTTTGTTAAAAATGATTTCTCTTGGCAATCTGTGTCTTGGAAACTCAGAGTTCCATCCTGCCAGCCTTCTGTCCAAAGTTGTTCAGAAGGACATTTCTGACAATGAGATTGCATTGAATCTCCTTATCTTGGTCAAACTCCAACCCAGGCCTGAATTGATTTTATCCTACTCAGGTATGGGATAAGACAGACTATTCCCAAGACTAGGTGTGGTATTTCCTTTGGTGACAGGCTATATTGTCCCCCATGGACTAAATCATCTAAAGCACATACTCAAGACCTCATTTTAATATGACCCACTTCCTATTGTGTCAACCAATCATGGTTGATTGGCACCCCTTAGGAAACCTACTCTTTGAAGACATATAAGTCTATAACCCAAAATCCCAAACAAAGCCAGTTCTAAACTGGCCCCCTTAGGGGGGTCCAGTTTTGGACTGAACTCCCATGCAATGCATGTCAAGCCAGCTTGAAAGAAATTAAAGCGTGGACACATGCATCCCAATTTCATTTGTCTCTTTCTTATATAATAAATTGGGGTTCATGAGGTTCATGTGGTTTGGGGTTCAAACTTTCAGAAAATGATTTTCCCTACCATTCCTGTGTAATAGTGAATTTTGGGGGCATCTCCTTTGCCTCCATTCTTTAACTAGCCTTTTGTGCTCAAATGGGCATTGCCTCAGGCTAGCAATCTGAGTGGCAGGAAACTTTTTTGACTTTGGAAACAAAGTTCCAAACTTTTTTTGGTTCAACTTGTCTCAGAATGGCAATGTTCTTCCTATTCTGGAAAAAAAAAACTTTACATTTTTTTTCTTCCTTTTCTCTTTATAGGAAGAAAGCTTTCTTTTGAAGTATAGATAATTTTGCTCTTTCTCGTTAAATCTTGTGATTTCAATTGCAATTTTTTTTTGTTTATTTGGTTTTTGGAGATGTAACAAGCTTATCCAGGCTGACTTGACTTTACCCTATACCTGATGTTAACATATACATATCATTATATAATTTTAAAATTTATTTGTATGGTCTATCTTTTAAAAGTTTAAATGTTATTATACATAAAACTGACAGGCATATATTGATATATGAAAGAGTTATTGGTACTTCTCAGGATCTGAATATATGGTTTTGGGTGGTGCTATGTTATCAATAAGCATAGCAGATTAATCCAATAGACCTTTTTTTCCTGTAATACTGCACATTTATTAACTGTTAATATTCATATACTAATGTGAGCATATATGGGGTTTATTAATTTTAGTGCACACAGAGAGCAATTTCTAGAAATGTAGGGACAAAGTCAGTTGAGTTGTACTATGGTCTTCTAATATTAGTAGACCAAGACTTTAAGAATAAGGACATTTTAAGAATATTGGGCAGAAAAGTGAAAGTCTTGGAAGGTTAAAAGCACTATCAAGACAGATGAGACAACTCAGGAAGGTTTTTCTGGCCCTTCCTGAAAATTTTGACAATGTAGAGATGCCTGAGGATTTGACAGTAGGGAGTTATTCCTGTCAATTTCATACTAGTCTACCCACTGACGACAAAAAATTTTCTTAAAGGTTTCTAAGAAACTTTCTAATCAAAGGAGCTATCCACATAGAATTATTATGTGTCACAATTAAACCCTGGAATTCTACTTTATCTATGAAAAAGGCTAAGGTCATAGCTCCTATGGCAGACATGTACCACAGGCTCCGAATTGGCATTTTCTCTGTACGTGAACCATATATACTAGGAAAACTATATCCAGAAATTTGGGTTAGATAGACAAGAGTAGGCCTGAGACACTGGAAGGACCCAGAACCAGGCAAAATGAGGACATTTTTCAAAAGCATAATAGAGACAAATAAAATGGAGACATTTGGCCATACTTCAGTGAATGGTTCCTCACTGGGGTATGGCCAGATGTCACCTGGCAAAAATATACAAACTTCAGGTGAGATATATGAGAGCAAGGGGAGAGGGCCAGTTGGAGCATAGTGAATCAAAAGATGCCTATGCTAATTTTGTCTCATACTTAAAAGGCCTGGATGACTTCCTCCTTCAGGTGAAGCAATATGTGTAGAGACTGATACAGATAGATGCTCTAGGTAAAAATGTATTGCAGAAATTAGGCCAGGGCTTAGTGGTACATGACCTTCACGCATCTGATGGTACAGAAATCTTTGCCAAAAATATCTGAAGTGATATAAATGCTTGTGAACTTAAAGGGCCTTTCGAGTGTGAACCACAGAAGCAAATCAAAACAAAAGAAAGGATGGAGAAAAGGAAACAGAGAGAGAGGAAGGAAGGAATGAAGGAACAAAGGAAGGAAGGAAAGAAGGATGGAAGAAAAGAAAATAAGTATTTATTAAGAAATCAATATGTGTCAGGTACTGTGCTAAGCACTTTAAATTCCTCACTCATCTTTACAACAACCCAATGAGGTAAGTGCCATTATTAGCCTAATGTTATGGTTGAAGAAACTAAGGCAGACAGAGGATAAGTGATTTACTCAGACTCTTATTGCTAGTGTCTGAGGTTGTCTTTGAACTCATATCTTTTTTAATTCAGGCCCAACACACTACCTAGTACCTTCAGTGCTGGGCTGCAGGTATAAAATAATCAGATGAAAGATTGTGTACACAATCTTATCCTCCTCAGTTATGTAGGGAACCAAGGGAATGGAAGGAATGAAAACCTAACATAAGAACAACTCCATCAGACAACAATTCTACCTGCACTGTACAGAGTATCAAACCTAGAATGAGGAAGACCTGGGTTCAAATATGGCTTCAGCTACGAGTCCCTGAGCAAGTCACTTAACACTGCTTCAGTTTCTTCCTCTTTAAAATGAACTGGAGAGGCGAATGGTAAACACCTCCAGTATCTTTGCCAAGAAACTCCAAATAGGGTCATGAAGAGTCAGACACGACTGAAATGACTGAACAAGAAGATCATCATATTTATGTTGGATGTAGCATTTGTCATGCAAAATCTAAAATATTCAAGTCCAACTTCAAGCAGCTGAGATAGGGTCAGAAAAGGAGATTTTAATGGGTCCCCAAAGAAAGTTACACTAACTTCAGTATCAATTTCTTGTGGGTCTATTTATTAAGGTGAAATTGCATCTTAGAATACATGGAAAGTTACAAAGACTTTGACAATTTCTTAAACCATTACAATTCAATGAGATGACCACCTGTTAAACACTTACTACCTTCAAGACACTGAAAAGGTGCTTTCTCCTTTTAAATGCTCTAGCAAACTGCACTGTGTGTCACAATTAGGAAAATAGTTATCCGGTGATAGTGAGACTGTGCCACTGCAACCTCATCCTCATACACCCCAACAGAGGGATTGTATAAGTCTTCTTTCCAATGACGTTTTGTCTGTCTACATTCTGGCCTGCCTTTTCTTCTCCATCTTTAAATGGAAAATATGTTTTGTTCTGCTCTTATTCCCTCAAATCATTTTCTGGCAATATTATGGAATTTTCATAACCAAAAATCCAATGCCTCTGAAATATTAAGCCTCCAGGAAACTAACATGTATTTCCTGGAAATTGTTCACTTCAAAGTTCCAACTGTATAATACCTTCAGGTTTGTGTAGAACCACTGCACACTGATATTCTTAGCTCTAACAAGGGATTAGCCCTTATAGTGTAAACTGAAAAATAAGTTTGTAATGTAAGTTCATTTGTTCTATTCAATAGTGACTATTGGATTGTGACAACTTCATCTTGCCAACCCCCTCAGTGAACATCAAAAGATAAGTTAAAAAAAAAAGAAAGAAACTTTGATAACTAAGGAAATTTGGCATCCCTTTCACTTATATGGTGCTGTGTACTTTACAAAGCATCTTAACATTCACTATCTTATTTGAGATTCACAATAGTTTGAGAGGTAGGACTCCTCAAGTAAAGTTCTATTTTTTAGAGATAAAATGTAAGCTACTTGAAGAATTTCATTTTTATTTTTCAAAATCATATCCACAATACCCAACACAGTATCATATTAAAGTTAATGGAATTGAATTGAACTGTTGAACTGAATCAGAATGGAGGGTATGGTCCAATTCTCTTCATTTCTACTTGGGTTCAACTTTCACTGGCTCCATAGGTCATTAAGCTAACATTTCAAATATCAATAAATGAAAATTGATAGATATGAGGTGCCTTTCCTAAGTTCACACAGCTAGTTTATGGCAGCACTAGGGTTCAAGTCCCAGTATTTTCTGTATAAGTCCAGCTCTATTTCCATTATTCTATGCTGCCCCTCTCTGCTCAAGTTAAAGTAAAACTTAACTTGAACTAAACTAACCCTAAAAATGGTCATAAAACAGGACTAGAAAAGAAAGTTGACTTGTTATAATGAGAAACAATAATGAAAAGAATAGTCAGAAAGCTATGAATAATAAAAGAAACAAAGGTAAACTTCAAGTATAATGGGTAGATTTTCTGTAAATGATTTTTTAAAATATACGCACATAAATTATATAGGATCAGAGACCTAGAAAGTCATGTCCTATGCCCCAATATCAAAGGTAAAAGAACCATTACAAGGTAGAAAAGTTCTTTTAGATGTTTTTAATCATACTAGCTCATTCTTTCCCCAGTTTGACTGACCTTGACATTAAGATAGGCAACACTGGTGTGAATAAGTACTAAAGGCCTAGAAGACAATTGAATCAATAATGAATAAGCATTAGGTATATGTTGTTGGCAAGTATAAATAAGGAACTCTATTTGAGTCGTTAAAAGGGCCTAAGGATATGAACAGGCAGTTTTCAGAAAAAAAAAAAAATCAAATAGAACTTAGGCTGAAAAGTGCAATCCACCACTAGAGAAAAAATTAATGGAAACTTAATTCTGATTGAAGCATAATTTTATTTTTTACTTTCCTCATTTTTTTTCATTTAACTTTTCTTCAAGAATTTAGATGCTAGATTACTCGGGACATATATGTATAATATTGATATTACTTCATTGCTATAGTACCTTTTAGCAATATATAGTTTCGCTCCTTATCTCTTTTAATTAAACCTATTTTTGCTTTTGCTTTGTCTGAGAACACATTAGTTACTCCCTTTTTTCTATAGCTGAAAAATAATAGCCCCTTATTTTAATTCTATATGTGCCTCTTTTTTCAAGTGTGTTTTTTGTAATAAACATTTCGTGGGATTCTGGTTTTTATTCCATTCTGTTACCTGCTTCTATTTTATGGTTAAGTTTTTCCCATTCACATTCACAGTTTGATTACTACTTATTTCCTTCCATTCTGTTTTCCCATTTATCCTTCTCTTTTTCTCTTTGTGCTCTGTATCTCCTCATCCATTCCTACTTCCCTATAGAGTAAGATAGATTTCTGTACACACCTGATTGTGTAGCTTTTTTCCCCTTTAAGCCAATTTTGATGACAGTATGGTTCAAACATTGCTCACCACCCTCCATTTTCCCCTCCAAGATACAAGCTCTTCTTTTAATGCCTCTTTTATGTAATATAATTTTCCCATTCTTACAATCCAGTTCTCCTTATCCCAGTGCATTGCTTTTTCTCAGCACTTATTTTCAAAAATTATCTGATCATACTCTCTCTATGCCTTCTTGCTATGTACATTCCTTCCAGCTGCCCTAATAATGAGAAAGTTCTTATGCATAAAAAAAATTTTTATCATGTAGGAATGTGAACAGTTTAACCTTATTAAGTCCCTTACAATTTCCCTTTCCTATTTATCTTTTTATGCTTATCTCGAGTCTTGTATTTAAAAGTTGTATTTTCTGTTTAGCTCTGGTCTTGTCATCAGGAATGTTTGAAAGTCCTCTATTTCACTAAATATATGTTTTTCCCTGAAGGATTGTATTTAGTTTTCCTAGGTAGGTTATTCTTGGTTGTAATCCTAGCTCCTTTGCCCTCTAGAATTCATAATCCAAGCCCTTCCATCCTGTGATGTAAAAGCTGTTACATCTTGCATTATCCTGACTGTGGCTCTATGACATTTGAATTGCTTATTTCTGGCTGCTTACAATATTTTCTCTTTGATGTGAGAGTTCTGGAATTTGACTACAATATTCCCGGGAGTTTTCATTTTGGAAACTTTTTCAAAAGGTAACTAATGGTAATTCAATTCAAAAGGTAATTAATTTTCAATTAATATTTTACCTTCTGGTTCTGGGGTATTAGGGCAGTTTTCCCTGATAATTTCTTGAAAAGTCATGCACAAGCTCTTTTTTGATCATGGCTTTCAAGTAGCAAAATAATTTTTGAATTCTCTTTCCTGGACCTATTTTTCAAATCAGTTATTTTTTCAACAAGATATTTAACATTTTTAAAATGTTTTTCATTCTTTTTATTTTTTATTATTTCTTGATGTCTTATGAAGTCATTAGCTTTCATTAGCCCAATTTCAATTTTTAAGGAAAATATTTTCCTCAGTGAACTTTTTTACCTCTTTTTTCATTTGGCCAATTGTGGTTTTTAAGACATCCTTCTCTTCAGTGGATTGTTGTTCCTCTTTAATGATTTGGCCTGTTTTGTATTTTAAGATGTCATTTTCTTCAGTATTTCTGTGCCTCTTTTACTGAGCTGTTGACTCTCTTTTCATAATTTTCTTGCATCTTTCTCATTTATTTTCCTAATTTTTCCTTTACCTCTCTTATTTGACTTTTAAAATCCTTTTAAAACTCTTCTAGGAATTTTTTGGGGCTTATGTTCAATTGACTTGTTTTTGTTTTTGTTTTGAGGCTTTGCACATAGCTGCTTTGATTTCATTGTCTTCTTTAGGGTTTGTGTCTTTATCTTCCCATCTCCATAGTAACTTTCTTTGGTCAGATTATTTTTTGCTGTTGTTGTTGTTGTTTGCTCATTTCCTCAGCCTATTGTTTGACTTTTAACTCTACTTTAAAATTGGACTCTTCTCCTGGGGTTGAAGTGTACTGTCTCAAGCTTCAGGATTTTGTGCTTCTGTTTTCATAGATAGTCCTGGGGGTCTGAAAGTTTTTAATTCTTCCAAGGTGGTATGATCTAAGGAGAGGTGTGGTCATTGCTTTCCTGATCTATGTTCTGGCCCGTGAACTCCCACAAGCACTCTTTTATACCCCAGAACAGCAACAAGGGCCCTTGTTCCCCTGTGGCCTTGAGCACTCTTGCTCTTTTGAGCCCTGGAAATTCAAGATACATGATAGTTCTCCTCTATCTCCCATACATGAGATAAGGGCCTCCCCCTCCTGTGAATGACCACAAACACTTGTCTCTATCCTGGAACTGTGACCAGGGCTCTTTATCCCCCTAGATCACAAGCACTAGTGACCTATCATTCCTTTTTGCCTTGGGACCCCAACCCAGAAATGTGTGTGGGCAATACAAATGGATCCTGCACCCAGGACCAGGAAAGGGTCCCCTGTAATCTCCTTCTGAAAATTTGTCTAACCCCCCCCCACCTCATACAGTCTGTATGCTGAGAGCTCCCTAAGCTGCTCAGATGATGCAGCCTCTCCCAAAGTTCTGCCTGAGCTGCTCTCTAGGTACCCATCACTACCCTAGTGAGACAAATTTGTACCAACCTCCTAATTTGTATTGGGCTAAAAAATAACATTTTACCCCAACCTTTTGTTGGTTCTGCCACTCCAGAATTTTATTTCAGGTGTTACTTTCAAGTTGTTTGGAGGGGAATTTGGCAGAGTTCAAATGCATTCCTGTTACACTGTCATCTTGCCTCTGCCCTCTCTCAGGTATTTATTTTCAATATTCTCAGTGCATTAATACATTCCAGAGTCAAGGAGATGGTTGTCATATGTTAAGTGTAGCTGTACTGTTTTTTTAGTGTGTGAGTGTCAGGGGGCGGGGAGGGATTAGGGCATAGTAGAGGATAAGAAAGTGTAGTACACAGGGCTCTTAGAGGTACACACTGTGCTCCCTAAGGGAGGAGCAATTTCTTCCTTCATATTACTGTGCCTAATCATTGAGTGCCTCATAGGAATGTCACTGGTTAAAAATTAGTGCTTAATCCTTAAACATTTCCATAATACCTAGTCTGGGCAACCTTACTACCATGACTGATGTCATGGTTTTTCTTCAGTTCCCACATCCTTCACTCCTCCAACACACACATATACTTCAACTATACCAGAGTAGGAAAGTTAAGGAGTTAGACTCCTGAAAAGAATGGACAGTCACAAATACTTCTTCCTCCCACAATCCACTAAAAACTACAGTAAGAATACATGAATCAAAGACACAGCAACTGTAAATTCAATCAAGACTGAATTTCCAAAAATTAAATTATTACTTAAGGGAGATCTAAATTTAAATAGCAAATGTGATAACCTTAAAAAGGGAGAGATAGGTCAGCAGAACTGAAATCAGACTTACCACAATATAGGGAAAACCCTATATGGTCAGGTTATAAGGTGCTTGAGGTCAGGAGACCTGTGTTCTTTACCATTTTATCTCTTTGAGTACCTAGCAATGTTTATGCTTAATGCAATTTTTGTTTAATGAATTCACTTATGGCTCTTAAATGAGAGTTTTTTTAAGTTTTCAGAAAAGCAATTTTCAGATACTGGAAGGCAGTGCTAAATTCATAATGCAGATAAATGTGATATCCAATAGATAAGGATCTGCAAAGTTTGTGCTGTCATGGTTTGGGAATTTACTTCCTCAAAACACATGGTAGCCTCTTCTCAGATGTAATAGGTAAGTCAGATGGAGCTGCCTGAGGCACACCAAGACTTGACTCTAAGTTGCACACTGTATTAACTACAACTTGCCCATGTTGTTCTCATAAATATAATGGATTAACTTAAAAATTAATGGACATCTATAAAGATATAGTGATGAAATAGAATGAATAACAATAACACTTTGCATTTAGGATTCAGAGAAATGATTAAAGACAACCATCTCTAACTCAAAAACAATCTCAGTAAGGATGTTGTAAGATTCTTAGATACCAATTCAAAAGCAAACTTCAAAGGAGTATCCCCAGACACCTATTTGTCAAGTTTTTTAATTTTACATGCAAAGACAGAATTTTACAAGCTGCCAAGAAGAAAAAAGAGGGAATATTCAGTGAAATAAAAGGTAAGAATAAGCTTCCTCATACCTTTCAGAATTTGTGAAAGACATGGGAGAAAAAATTCTCATATGATATACTGTTGGAAGGCTGCTAAAAAATATTCCAACACCTAGAAAATGTAGAAAAATTTCTCAATATACCCCAGATCTACTCCCAAATGCACTTCATCATAGTACCTTAGTCCAAATACTGTCTCAAACCCTGTATGATTTATATGGGTTTAAATTTTCCTTCAAACATTTATTAGCAATGTATATGGGCACATCATTTAAAATTTCAGAGTTTCTGTTTCCTAATCTATTAAGTGGATTTAGTATTTATACTCCTTAACCCACAACGTTCTTAGGAAGAAAGTATTTTTGAAGTGCTATCCAAATGTGTTTTTTTAATTAATGTCAGTGTGTGAAATTTCATTCCAATAAGACAAGAATCATTCTTTTTGCCTCTTTATACTTCTCACAGTTTCAAGCACAGTAACCTGTACATAGCAAATGCTTAATAAATACATATTAGATGTCTACAAATTTGTATACATATATGTTATAGATGCATACAAGTACATACATAATATATATATATACGAATATGTATACATATATCTATATATGTATATAGAGAGAAAGAGAGAAGAGAAAGAAGAGAGGGTGAGACTTAACATGGAAATTAATTCTCATACAATCCCACTGCAACTCTTCCCCATAGAATCACAAAATTTGAGATCTGAGGAAACCTAAATGGCCATCTAGTCCAACCCATGTATAACATAAATCTTCATTATAATGTACTTGACAAGTTTATATTCTAACTATATTTTCCTTATATTCTCACCAAACCACACCATTAGTTTTTCAAAAAAACCTCTTCTCTTATCTGCCAACATTCTTCCCTTTGCTTATGTTGATTCTATTCCCTTAAAAATAAGTTGACATCCACCCTTTTCCTGTAGACCTCAGATGAGCATTAAACTATTATATCTCCAAAGGACCTAATTCTCTGTTGGATAATACTTGCATTGTGCTTGTTCGTTTTTCCTTACATTTCCTTACACAGAGTTTTAAAACTTCTTTACACTACTCAAAGATTTTGTTTGTTTGTTTGTTTTTAAATACTTATTTTATGAGGGGGAAAATACATCAAATTAGTATCTCATACTTTCTATCACTCTAAGTAATGTGATTTTTGAGGAAAAGTGGGTATGTAATAACTTGTGAATAAAAGTAATTACAGTTATACAATGTAACAATAAGGTCTACAAATTTCCTATTAATGAAAATTATCTGGAAAACAAATTTACAAATGGCATGCCTGCTCTGGATCAGGCACTTTCAAGATCATAGTTTATTTATTACTTCAGGTAAAAATCTAGTATACAGATTAGAGATCCTTTAAATTTCAACTCGAATTATACATCATCTAGTATTTTTGCCCTCAATGTTAAATAATTCTAAACACATGAAAATCCCAATGTTAGCATGTACTAAGGTGCTAAAAAAATTTTTGATGTTTTATTTTTCAATATTTAGTATTTACATTATGAAGCCAGTGGTGGTATGATAAGCAATGTGAAAGGAATAATAATTAGACTTTACAAAGCAAAAATTTATAATTTAGAAATAATGAGCAAATCATTATTTTTTATAATTATAATATATAAAAAATGAAAACATGGCAGAGGTTCTTGTTACAGAAAACTTAATCATTTTGGCTGTAGTCATTATTTGCTAACCTACTGAAGTTGATATTTCCTTCCCACCTTCCCTACTCTGTTCCCCCCAAAAAAAGTGTTAAGTAGATAAATGATATTTAAGAGACAAATGTTAACTTACTTGCAGAAAATGTTTAAAAAGAAAAACTATATTCAAGATCAATACTGGTCACCAGCCTATTTCCATACAGAAATTATACAAACAGGATGATAAATGTCCACAATATAGATGCACATGCAGAGTACCATGAATAACACAGCTCAGTAGATACTGGGATCAATTATAAACAAATATATATTCATACACATATATTCTTTCTTCCCCATAGTAAAGAGGTCAAGGTTTTGACCAAATGACAATGGTTAAAACAAGGAGACATATAGGTGTATATCTAATTAAATCTTGAAAAATACTCAGATGGAGAGGAATGGGAACAGGAGAAGGGTGCTGTTAATATATGATTCAAACTATATGCAGAAAATATTGGAATCCATATTTTATTCCCAAACCTGCTATGTGAAACAAATGGACTTCTAGAAACAAACTTCAACTTTGATTTTTCACTATTAAACCATAGTATAGATACAGACTAAGATTTACATTGGAAGCAAAACTTCAAGGGGGCAATTTACATTAAGTATTTAATGTGCTGTTTTAATTTAAAAATAACTTTGCAAAGTACACATCTCAACTGAAGTGTATGTATAAAATGTCCTAATAGATATAGATATTTACCTTTGGTGAGTTAAAGGTCTTTTTTTTTCTTCTGAGGCAAGCAGCTTAAGCCCTATTTTTTATGAAAACCTTTCATTGGATCATTGGTTTAGAACTGGAAGTGAACCATTTTAGACGCTATCTAATCTACCTACCTCACTTTATGGATGAGATGATTGATACTCAGAGATTTTTCCCATGATTGAACTGTAGTAAGTAGATGAGATAGGATTTATTCCAGTCTTTGATTCCAGATTCAGAATTCTTTCCATTGCACCAAGTTTAATAACCAAAGATGTTATGATGTACACCTAAGTTTTCTTTTTGGAATTTAATTTAATTTAATTAAATATTAATTACGTATCCTATGGGAAGAAACATGAGTAAATTCCAATTACATTAGTCAATTCTCCTACTCAGAACCCAAACTAAGATTTCTGGTACCTAGAACAAATCCAGTTGATTTGGGAGGGAGGATTAGTGGAGGATCTGTTATCTGTTCTTCTTTAGCAAGCATTTATAAAACTTGATTATGCATCAGGAAACATGCAAGGCATTCAGAATACCAAAACAAAAGAGATAGACTGTACCTATCCTCAATGAACCTACATTCTAATGGAATAACCACTTCTCAGCAACGTGCTAGTAAATCTTTAGTAACTGTCTGTTCAAAACCTAAGGACATACTTTTTAAGTTTAATCTGAATTACTAATATTATCTCCATTATTTTCATAATCCTATACAACCCAAAAATAAGAGATTAAGTCCTAATTTGAAGCATCTTCTGGTTTCTGTGGTATGAATGCTCATACCAAGAATCTAACAATCAGCTCCCAGTTTGAACTGATCCCAGTACACTGCTGCCACTCCTGCCCGTGGTTGATAGAGAGTTCAGACAGAAGTCATGGGAAATTGAAGTTAGAGTATTCAAAGTGATTAGATTTCAAGGTACAAAAATCGGGGGGGGGGGAAGGTATTAAATTTACTGGGGAAAAGAGAATGACTAGGTGGTCCAAAGATGAAAGTAATACAAATCTAAAAAAGTTGCTGTGAATTTTAAGGGACAGTAGGTTGTTCAGTAATGGTAGTAAACGGAGAGTGTGAAAGTGGAATTAATGAATAAGTATTATGCTAATTCCTCTTCTTGAACTTGTGTATGAGAGATAATGAGAGGAGGTACTGACAATTATGGAGAGTTGGTAAAAATAATGTGGAATCACCAAGAGAGCTAGGTATGAGTGACTTCATGAGGACTGAAGCAATTTAAGATGACATATAATTGGAGATCATATATTTAGAGCTAAAATGGACATTCAAGGTCATCTGTTGCAAACATTTCATTTTGTATAGTGAAACTGAATCAAAACACGTGAAATAACTTGCCCCATACAACTTGGAACTCAGGATTTGTAATTCTGAATTCCGTTCTCTCTCCTATTTCATGCAGCAAAGTAAAATGTTCAGAGAGTGTAATGGAAACAAAGCCATGTAAGGTTAGTGACTGCAGAGTTGGGTGAAGGTGCTACATCTGAGGGATGGCCAATTCCATTGACTTCATCAATAGTGAGCCACCTTCATACCTCAATTCTCCTGGATGATCCTAGGCACTCTAAATAGCAAAAGTTAAAAGACCAGATAACTAATCCAAGTACTGAAAGAATGCAATTTCTCCTGTCCCAATCTCTCTGCTGACCTGCAGCCTCAAATCCTCAGTATCTTTTCTGACATTTCAAGCTGGATGTGCAGTAGACACCTTAAACTCAAACATGTCCAAAACCAAATTCATTATCTTCCCCTCTAAATACACTCCCACCTTCCTTGTTATTGTAGAGGGCAAGACCATGCTCCTAGTCTTCCAGGCTCTCAACCTAGTGGTCATCCTTGATTCCTCACTATTTCTTTCTCACCCTTTCCAATTTGTTTCCAAGGCCCCATGATTTCACCTTTGCAACATCTCTTGAACATCCAGTCTCTCTCCTCTGACACTGCCACCACTCTACTGCAGATCCTCATCATTTGCAACCTATTGCAGTAGCCTAAAGTTATATCTGTCTGCTTCAATCCCCTCTCCAATCCAACCTTTTCTCCATTCAGCCATTAAAGTGATTTTCCTGAAATTCAAGTCTGATCATAACACCTACCCCAATAAACTCCAGTAGCTCCCAATCACCTTTAGGATTAAATGCAAAATGGTCTGTTTATGATTCAAAGCCCTTCATAACCTAGCCTCCTTCCTCACCTTTCCAGTCTTCTTACACCTTACTTCTGCCACATACTCTTTGATCCAGAGACAATGACTTTCTAGATGTTATCAAAAAGACAATCTATCTCTTAGCTCTGGGAATCTTCTCTGGCTGCACCTCATGCCTGGAATGCCCTCCCTCCTCAACTTTGCCTACTGACTTCTCTAGCTTCCTTTAATTCCCAGTGAAAATCCCATCTTTTACTGTAAACTTTTCCCAACCCCCTTGATTTACCTTCTCTCTGTTATTTCCTGTTTATCCTGTGCATGGTTGGCTTCACTGTATTTATTTGCATATTGTCTTGACTATTAGACCACAAGTTCCTTGAGGGTAGGAACTGTCTTTTACTTCTTTTTGTATCCCCAGTGCTTAGCAGAATGCCTGACAAATAGTAGGCATTTAATAAATATTTACTGATTGATTGTTTGTCCTTTTGGAAAGGAGGTACATAAAGGTTGCAAAGCTTTGGGGTGTGGGTGGTACAGTCTAGGTCCCAGAAAGGGACAGTACTGGTTGCAGTAACTATCATTGAGATAAGGAGGAGAGGATATATGAAAGGACTGGAGAAAGTTTGGAATAGGTTCTGTGTGTAATATAACATGGTATCTGGTAGGTATAAAAGCAGCAATCATGGTCCAACAATGAAGGCCTGGTTAACAGCTGATACCACAAAATATCAATATATACAGATAACTAATTCTCCTTACTTCCTCCAGCAATGAGTGCTAAGTAGTTTGTGAATATGAGCAGCAAAGTGGGTTGGTCAAATTTTATGTAGTATTACAAATTAGATGATTATTAGGGGTAAATGTGTCAGAGAGCATCTGGACTGACAGAGTAGCCTCCTAAAAGTACTTCCTACTGCCTGTCTCTCTTCTCTCTAATTTAGCATTCATACTATTGATAAAGTCATCTTTCTTCAAAGATTTGGTCATATCATTCAGAATCCTCCAATAACTTTCCATTGCCTATCAAAGGTTAAACATCTTAGCTTGACATTGAAGACCTTCCTCAATTTGTGTAAACCTACTATTTGTTATTTTTTTCTCATACTGCTCACCTTCACACACTCTATGCTCCAGTCAACCAGAACTATTCATCATTCTCCATAAAATGCCTCAACATTTTAAGCCAGTATGTCACTGATCCTGTACCTAATGCTCTTCCACACCCGTACTCTACTATTTGAAATGACACCCAAGTTTTGAAGCCCAATGTAAATGCAACCTCTTCCATATAGTCTTCCTTGATCTTTCTGTCCAATGATGACCTTCATTCTTTGAATCCAAACTACAAATTTTTAAAAAGACCTCATTTGAAATTTCTATGTATTTTAATAGTATAGTAATTGAGATATTTTTGGGTGTTCCTACTTAAACACAAGTTTGGTGTAAGCAGGAATGACAATTTACCTAATCTTTCAAACACCTCAATATATAGTAAGCAATTAAAATGTTTATAAATTTATTCATATTAAAATTTTAAATGAAAACAGTCTGAACTCTAAAAAAGGAGAGAGGATACATTGGTTTGCTTTAAATTTAGCTAGGGTAAACATGAAAAACCAAAAGACATTAAAAAAACCCCTAAAGCTGCAGTAGTAATACTTATAAAGAATATGTGGATATTTGAAAAACAAGGAGTTACTATCTTGCTGTCTGGTAAAAAAAAAGTATTTTATAGCACGAACATTATGAAAGATAAACAAGTGATACAAAATCATAAACTAAACATCATAGAATGAAAACTGGTAGTATCAAATGTATATACTCTAAGTAACATTCTAATAAAACTATTTTTAATATGCACCTAAAATGGGCAGATACATAGAAAAAACACAATATGTGAATGTGTGTGTATGTACACATATATTAAAATTTAAAATGTGAATCTTAACATTGCATTGTTAATCTGACATCAAGTAGACAAAAATTTAATAAAATTTTAGAGCTGAATAATATAGTAAATAGGGCCAAAGCAACTGACACTGAGAAACTTAATGATTAGAACAGATACTTTCTTTTCAATAATATAATTTCCCCAAACTAACTATATAATATGACATAAAGACATAGTTGTTTAAGAATAATATTCTATATTTCATGTTTTCAGACTCAAAATAAGATCAGAAAAAAAATCAAAATTTAATGACATACCTATCTCATGGAACTATTTGTATACTCGTAAATAGTGATTATTCAAAATATAAGCTAAGTTTCTAGTGAATATAGTATACTATGATTGGTTCAGTGAGAGAGGTAATAAATCATTATAATAAATTCTAGGGAGTGGTCTGAACCACAGAGATATTATGTGACTTTCCCTACATCTCACAGCTAGTTAGTAAGTGTAGTAATTAGGATTTGGAACCATGTCTTGTTGATTTCAAATCTAGTATTCTGTCCAACTATCACTTATCAGACAGGGATAATAAAATGGAGAAAATGATGTGCACTTGATAGAAGCAAATAAAATGCTATATAATTTTCATAACTTTTGGGGCAGGAGATTAAAGGGGAAACTAAGGAAAGTTTCATAGAAAAGGATGGCATTTGAATTGTACTTTAAAGACTGGGAAGAAATTTAAATAAACTGAAAAATAGAGAATGAGGGCATTATAAATATAAGGAATGGTATTTCTAAAGATAAGGAAGTGGGAAAGCATGGCACATGTAAAATGAATAGTTAGTGTGCCATTTTGCTGGAGTACAAAACTCTCTGGTTGTAATCTGTTGGCAACCCTACTTTTCCCATGCCCTCATGCCTCCTAACCTTTTTTGTCACACTCAAAAGGGCCACAGACTTCCTTATTCTCTTGGACCATAATCTTTGTTTTGGCTTTAGTTTCTTCATGAGCTCTACTTAACTCAATAATCAGCCATTTCAATGAGGCACCTTTTTTTGCCACATTTTCCCTTGCAGTTCAACTTATTCTCAACTCTGTGTATGCATTACTACCTGACCCATCCATTCTCATTCATAAGATGCCTAATACTATCTTCTGGAGGAAGTCACAGATCCCAATTGAGCATATCCATTAAAAAGTTAAACTAGAGGGGCAGTCAAGATAGCAGAGTAAATCTGTCCCAATCCATCTCTCTAAAAATCTTTAAAAAGTACATCATGCCAAGTTCTGAGTGGATATCTAATGGAAAGTCATAAAAAGTCATTTTTCCATCCCAGGGCAACAATAAAACATACATGCACATGGACATGAGGGGGAGGGGAAAGAGAGAGAGAGAGAGAGAGAGAGAGAGAGAGAGAGAGAGAGAGAGAGAGAGAGAGAGAGAGAGAGAAAGTGAGTTCTCACTTTAAGTAAGTGGGCAGTTTCACACACTTCTATGTAAAGCAATTTTTCTGTAATATAACTTTGTCCATGAATCTGGAGAAGGGAGGAGAGAGGGATGCAGGAAGTGGTGCATACCCACGGAGAAAGGGATCCAACACACAGTTCAAGGACATGTAGGGCAGGAAACAAAGAAGTAAGAGCAGGAGGAACACATGGGGAGCCAGCTCCAGTCACATGAGGACCTGACTGCAACTGAAAGGAAGAATATTAGACATGTGGAATTAGACATGTGGAAACCAGACACAGACAAAGATAGTAGAAACAGGGGCAGGAGATAGACATGAGGTACCTGAGTATAGACATATGGAAGACAGATATATGGGGGTTAAGGAGTGGGACAGTGGGCAGAGAAATGTAAACTTCACCTCTTTTGGCACCCTGGGTCTCAACTCAAGACTATGATCCATTCTTCTGCTGAATTGGAGGGATTTTTGTTTTGTTTTGTTTTGGTTTTGGTGAGGGAGTATGAAGCCAATGAGAGCCAAGCAGAGAGACAAAAGTAGAGAGGACAGTACTGTACAATAAAGTTAACATAGGTGTTACTTTTCTTAGAATGCATATTTCTTTCAGAATTATCTATAAAAATTTGAATATACATAATACAAATTTATGTAAACCAAAAACCATGATTTGTGTATATATATACACAGAGAGAGAGACACATAGTTGGGTATGAGAATTCATTTTTCCCTACATGGAAGTAGGAAATGAAAGGGCTAAGTAAGACAGAGATGGGGAACCTAATGCTCTCTAGGTCCTCAAGTGCAGCCCTTGTGAAGTTTGGATTCAGTCAAAGGGTTGCACTTGAAGACCTAGAGGCCCACATGTGGCCTTGAGGCCAGAGGTTCCCCATCCCTGGGCTAAGAGAATGGGGGACAGTGATAAAAGGGAAAGTAGATTAAATGAGGCAATGATCATAAGCAAAACAGATTTCTGAGGAGGAGGCAGAGTTAAAAAAAGAAGAAATGGAAGAGAACAGGATGGAGAGAAATACATAGCAATCATAACAGTGAGATATGAATGGAATGAAATCACTCAAAAAATGAAAGAAGATAAGATAATCGATTCAAAATCAGAATTCAACAATATATTGTTTATGAGACATATACTTTGAAAGAGAAACAGTTAAAATATATTTATAATATATTTATTGCATAAAATATATCATGCTTCAGCTGCAGAAAAATAGGTGTGGTGGAACTGTGATCTCAGATAAAACAAAAGCAAAAATAGACCTAATTAGAAGAGATGATAGAGGAAATTATATTTTGCTAAAAGTTGTCATAGACAATTAATATCAATACTGCATATATAGGCACCAAATGGTATAGCATACAAATTCCTGAAGGAAAAGTTAATTGAGTTATAGAAGGAAATAGACAATAAAACTATACTAGGGTGGAATGTCAATTTACTCCTCTCAGGTCTAGATAAATCTAACCATGAAAAATGGAAAATAAAAAGCTTAATAGGATTTTAGAATAGTTACATATGATAGGTTTTTGAAGAATACTGAATGGAAATAGAAAGAAGTATATACATATTTTTTGTCAGGTGAAAAAAAATTTTGCCTTCAAAAAATTGACATATATTAGGGCAGAAAAACCTCAAAAATAAAGCAAAAACACAAAAATTTTAAATGTATCCTTTTCTGACCATAATGAAATAAAAGTTATATGAAATAGAGGGCCTTTTGTATAGATTAAAAATTAATTTGAAAATAATAATCTTAAAGTAAAAAAAAATTACTAGATCAAAGAAGGAAGAAAACAAAATTACCACTATGAAAATTTAAAAGGGAGAATGCATATATAAAATAAAATTAAAACAATTATTAGGAGCTATTTTGCCTGACTTCCTTGCAATGTAATGTAATTATTCTCATGTAATGAGGATATACTGGAACCCCTTCTAATAATGTCAGGAGTGAATCAAAGATGAGATAAAGAGGCAAAATGAATAATTTTGATTGCACAAAATTAAAACAAATTCAATAGTGTCAAAATTAGAAGAAAACTAGGAAATTGGGAAAAATAACTTTTTGCTGCAAGTTTTTCTGATAAAGTTCTCATTTCTCAAATATGTATAGAACTGTCATAAAATATTATATAAAATTAGAAGCTATTCTTCTCTATGATAAATGCTCATAGGGTACAGATGGGCAGTTTTCAGTGGAAGAAATCAAAGCTATCAATAGTCCTATAAAAATGCCCTGAGTGAATCACTAATATTTAGAGATGTACACCAATAATTAGAAAAAACTCTGAAATACCACCTTAAACCTATCAAATTGGCTAAGATGATAGAAAATGAAAATGACAAATGAGGGAATATAAAAACAAAAAAAAATAGGTATACTAATGCACTGTTGGTAGAGCTATGAAATATTCCAAGCATCCTGGAGATCAATTTGGAGCTATAGCCAAAGGATGTGCACATTTTTTGATCCAGCAATATCAGTACTAAGTCTATACCCACAAGGTTATCAAAAAAAAAAAAAAGAACTAGGATGCATAGGTACAAAAATATTTATAGAAGTTCTTTTTACAATGATAAAGAATTTGGAAACAGAGGGGATTTTCTTCAATTAGAAAATGCTGAACAGGTTATGGTACATGAATGTGACAGGAAATTATTGTTCTGTAAGATATGATGAAGAATATGGGCTATTATCAATCATAAAAGAACAGTTGCTTTATTTTTCTTATTTATTTCATTAAACATCATTTTTTTAAACTTTTAAGTTACAAATTCTCTCCCTTTGTCCTACTCTTGCCCCATCCCTGAGAAAGTAAGCGTTTTTATTTTGGTTAGGCAAGTGAGGTCTTGCAAAATATGTTTCTATATTAACCATGTTGCAAAATGAAAAACACAACAAAATAAAATAATAAAAAAAAGAAAAAGTAAAAAAAATGCTTCAATTTGCATTCAGAGTTCATCAGTTCTCTCTCTGGATATGGATAGCATTTTTTAGCATGGATTCTTTGGAAATTCATTGGATCATTTTCTTGATCAGAGTAGCAAAGTCTTTCACAGTAATTCATCCTTACAGTTTTGCTGTTATTGTGTACAATATTCTTATGGTTATTCCTTCAATTGCATTTTCTTGCTATATTGCTATATGTAGTGATTCTAGTACAATACTAAACAATAGTGGTGATAATGGATATCCTTGCTTTGCTTCACTTCTAATCTTATTGGGAAAACTTCAATTCTTTCCCCATTACAGATAATGCTTGCTCTTTGTTTTAGCCAGATAATGGTCATCACTTTAAGAATGTCTACATTGATTCCTATGATTTCTAGTGGTTTTCATAGGAATGGGTGTTGTATTTTGTCAGAGGCCTTTCTGTATCTATTGACATAATCATATGATTTTTGTTGTTATTGTTTTGATATGGTTGTTAAGCTAACAGTTTTTTAAAAATATTGAATCTGTCCTGCATTCTCACCATAAATCTCACTATGTCATAGTATATGATCTATAATCTTGTTATGATTTTATACAAAATTGTAGTATCTATATTCACTAAAGAAATTGGTCTACAATTTTCTTTCTTTGTACTCTTAGGTTTAGGTATCAAAAGCACATTTCTCCTATTTTTTAAATTTTTTTAAAAAATTGTATTAATTTATTTTAATTTATCAACAATCACTTCCATATGCTTTTGAGTTGAAAATTTTTCTCCCCTTTCCTCCCCCCCTCCTCTCAAAGATGGCACACAATGTGATATAGGCTTTACATTTACATACCCATTAAACATATTTTCACATTAGTGAGGTTGTAAGCAAAAATTAAAACCAATAGGAGGAACCATCAGAAAGATGAAACAAAACTCAACAGAAGGTAAAAATAAGTGATAGTGATTCAACCTCCATAGTTATTTCTTTGGATGTGGACAGCATTTTCCATCCCAAGGCCTCTGGAGATGTCTTAGATCCTTGTAATGCTGAGAAGGGTTCAGTTTAACAATATTAGTCATTGCATAACATGGCTGTTTTTGTGTACAAAGTCCTCTTGGTTCTGCTCACTTCACTCAGCATCAGACCATATAAGTCTTTCCAGGTTTTTCTGAAGTCAGCCTGTTCATCATTTCTTATAGCACAATAGTATTCCACTACATTCATATACCACAACTTGCTCAGCCATTCCCCAATTGATAGGCATCCTCTCAATTTCCAATTCTTTGCCACCACAAAAAGAGCTGCTATGAATATTTTTGTACATGTGGGTCCTTTTCCCATTTGTTTGATCTCTTTGGGATATAGCCCTAGAAGTGCTATTGCTGGATCAAAGGGTATGCACATTTTTGTAGCCCTTTGGGCATAGTTCCAAATTGTTCTCCAAAATGGTTGGATCATTTCACAACTCCACCAACAATGTATTGGTGTTCCAATTTTCCCACATCTTCTCCAACATTTATCATTTTCCTGTTTTGTCATGTTGGCCAATCTGATAGGTGTGATGTGGTACCTCAGAGTTGTTTTGATTTGCATTTCTCTAATCAATAACATTTAGAGCATTTTTTCATATGACTATAGATGGCTTTAATTTCTTCATCTGAGAACTGTCTGTTCATATCCTTTGACCATTTATCAATTGGGGAATGGCTTGTGTTCTTATAAATTTGTCTTAATTCTCTATATATTTTAGAAATGAGGCCTTTATCAGAGAGACTGGTTGTAAAAATTCTTTCCCAATTTTCTACCTTCCTTCTAATCTTAGTTGCATTGGCTTTGTTTGTGCAAAAACTTTTCAATTTAATGTAATCAAAATTATCCATTTTGCTTTTCATAATGTTCTCTATCTCCTGTTTGGTCATGAATTCTTCTGTTCTCCATAGATCTGATAGGTAAACTATTCCTTGTTCTCCCAGTTTACTTATGGTATCAGCCTTTATATCTAAGTCATGAACCCATTTTGACTTTATTTTGGTATATGGTGTGAGATTTGGGTCTATGCCTAGTTTCTGCCATACTCTTTTCCAGTTTTCCCAGCAGTTTTTTTCAAAGAGTGGGTTCTTATCCCAGAAGCTGGGGTCTTTGGGTTTATCAAATAATAGATTACTATAGTCATTGACTACTGTGTCTTGCATATTTAACCTATTCCACTGATCCACCTCCCTATTTCTTAGCCAGTACCAAGCAGTTTTGATGATTGCTGCTTTATAATACAATTTAAGATCTGGAATTGCTAGGCCACCTTCCCCTGCATTTCTTTTCCTTAGTTCCTTTGATATTCTGGACCTTTTCTTTTTCCAAATGAATCTTGTTATTATTTTTTCTAACTCTATAAAATAATTTTTGGTAGTTTGATTGGTATGGCACTGAATAAGTAAATTAGCTTAGGTAGGATTGTCATTTTTATTATATTAGCTCGGCCTACCCATGAGCAACTGATGTTTTTCAAATTATTTAGATCTGATTTTATTTGTGTGAAAAGTGTTTTGTAATTGTGTTCATAGAGTTCCTGGGTTTGTTTCGGAGGTAGACTCCTAAATATTTTATAATGTCTACAGTAAGTTTAAATGGGATTTCTCTTTCTATCTCTTGCTGTTGGGCTTTGTTGGTAATATATAGAAATGCTGATGATTTATGTGGGTTTATTTTATAGCCTGCAACTTTGCTAAAGTTGTTTATTATTTCAAGTAGTTTTTTACTTGATTCTCTAGGATTCTCTAAGTATATCATCATGTCATCTGCAAAGAGTGATAGCTTTGTTTCTTCTTTGCCTATTCTAATGCCTTCAATTTCTTTTTCTTCTCTTATTGCTAAAGCTAAGGTTTCCAGTACAATATTGAATAACAGTGGTGATAATGGACATCCTTGTTTCACCCCTGATCTTATTGGAAATGCTTCTAGCCTGTCCCCATTACATATAATGCTTGCTGAAGGTTTTAGAGATATGCTATTTATTATTTTAAGGAAGACTCCATTTATACCTATGCTTTCTAGTGTTTTTAATAGGAATGGGTGTTGTATTTTATCAAAAGCTTTTTCTGCATCTATTGAGATGATCATGTGGTTTCTGTTGGTTTTGTTGTTGATATGCTCAATGATGCTGATAGTTTTCCTAATATTGAACCAACCCTGCATTCCTGGTATAAATCCTACCTGGTCATAGTGTATTATTCTTGTGATAAGTTGCTGTAATCTATTTGCTAGTATTTTGTTTAAAATTTTTGCATCTATATTCATTAGAGAAATTGGTCTATAATTTTCTTTCTCTATTTTGACTCTTCCTGGTTTAGGTATCAACACCATATTTGTATCATAAAAAGAATTTGGTAAGACTCCTTCTTCACCTATTTTCCCAAATAGTCTATATAGTATTGGAATTAATTGTTCTTTAAATGTTTGATAGAATTTGCATGTAAATCCATCTGGCCCTGGAGATTTTTTCCTAGGGAGTTCATCAATGGCTTGTTCAATTTCTTTTTCTGAGATGGGGTTATTTAAGTATTTTACTTCCTCTTCGTTAATCTGGGCAATTTATATTTTTTAAATATGTATCCATTTCACTAAGATTGTCAAATTTGTTGGCATATAGTTGGGCAAAATAATTCCTAATTATTGTTTTAATTTCCTCTTCCTTGGTGGCTTCCCTTTTCATTCTTGATACTAGTAATTTGGTTTTCTTCTTTTTTTTTAATTAAATTAAATGAAGGTTTACCTATTTTATTGTTCTTTTTTGTTTTTATAAAACCAGCTATTAGTTTTATTTATTAGTTCAATAGTTTCCTTAATTTCAATTTTATTAATTTTTCCTTTGGTTTTCAATATTTCTAATTTGTGTTTAGTTGAGGATTTTTAATTTGTTCTTTTTCTAGTTTTTTTAGTTGTATGCCCAATTCATTAATCTCCTCTTTTTCTATTTTATTTATGTAAGCATTTAGAGATATAAAACTTCCCCTAAGAACTGCTTTCACTGCATCCCATAGGTTTTGGTATGTTGTCTCATTATTGTCATTCTCTTGAATGAAATTATTGATTGTTTCTATGATTTGTTGTTTGACCCAATCATTTTTTAGGATTAGATTATTTAGTTTCCAATTATTTTTTAGTCTATCTTTCCATGGCCCTTTATTACATATAATTTTTATTGCATCATGATCTGAAAAGGATGCATTTAATATTTCTGCCTTTCTGCATTGGATTGTGAGGTTTTTATGCCCTAGTACATGGTCAATTTTTGTGTATGTGCCATGTACTGCTGAGAAAAAAGTATATTCCTTTCTATTCCCATTCAGTTTTCTCCAGAGGTCTATCATACCTAACTTTTCTAATGTTCTATTCACCTCCTTAACTTCTTTCTTGTTTATTTTGTGGTTAGATTATCTAGTGCCAAGAGGGGGAGGTTCAGGTCCCCCACTAGTATAGTTTTGTTGTCTATTTCTTCCTGTAACTCCCTGAACTTCTCCTGTAAGAATTTGGATGCTACAAAAAAAAATAGAAAAGTCTCTTACAGTGGAGGGGAAGCAGGGGAACGTGAGAGGGAATGAGCAAATCTTATTCTCATAGGATTTGGCTTAAGGAGGGAATAACATACACATTCAATTGGATATGGAAATCTGTCTTACCCTACAGGAAAACAGGGGGAAGATGGGGACAAGAGAGCAGGGGGTGATAGATAGGAGAACAGACTGGGAAAGGGTGTAATCAGAAGGAAATATTTCTGAGGAGGGACAGGGTCAAAAGAAAGAATAGAATAAATGGAGGGCAGGACAGGATTTAGGGAAATAGAGTTAGTTTTTCACAACGTGTCTACTATGGAAGTGTTTTGCATAACTTCACATGTGTAACCTATACTGAGTTGTTTGCCTTTTCAATGACAGTGGATGGGGAGGAAGGAAGAAAGAAAATTTGAAACCTAAAGTTTTAAAAGCATATGTTTTTAAAAAAAAAAGTTTTCATATTCTACTAGGAAATAAGAAATACAGGAGATAGGGTATAGAAGTCTATCCTGCCCTACAGGAAAATAGAAGGGGAAGGGAATAAGAGAAGGGGGGAGAGATAGAAGAGACGACAGACTAGGGGAAGGGATATTCATAATGTATGCCATCTTAGGGCAGAGGGAGGGGTGAGATGGGGTGAAATTTGGAACTCAAAAACTTGTAGAAGTGAATGTTGAAAACTAAAAATAAATAAATCTATATTTAAAAAATAACAAAAGAATTTAGATGCCATACCATTTGGTGCATATATGTTTAGTAATGATATTACTTCATTGTCTATGGTGCCTTTTAGCAGGATGTAATTTCCTTCCTTATCTCTTTTGATTAGATCTGTTTTTGCTTTTGCTTTGTCTGAGATCAGGATTGCTACCCCTGCTTTTTTTACTTCAGCTGACACATGATATATTCTTCTCCAGCCTTTTACCTTTATCCTGTATGTGTCGCTCTTTTTCAAATGAGTTTCCTGTAAACAACATATTGTAGGATTATGGTTTTTAATCCATTCTGCAATCTGCTTCCATTTTATGGGAGAGTTCATCCCATTCACATTCACAGTTATGATTACTATCTGTGTCTTTTTCTCCATCCTTTCTCCCCCCATTTATGCTTTTCTTTTTCCTTTTTCTTTCCCCCCTTCACTAGTGTTTTGCTTTTGACCACTAACTCCTTCAGTCCCTCCCCCCTTTTATTATCCCTTTCCCTTTTCTTCCCCTTTACTCTTACTGCTTCTTCCCTCCCTTCTTTCCCACTCTCCATTTTCTTTCCCCCCTCCCTTTTCTTTCCCCTTTTCCCTCCTACTGCCTATAGGGCAAGTAAGATTTCTATACCTAACTGATTATGTTATGCCCTTCTTGAGCCAAATCTGATGAGAGTAAGGTTCAAACAATGCTCACGCCTCCCCGCCTTCTTTCCCTCTGCTATAATAGGATTTTGTGTCTTTGCCTGTAATGTAATTTACCCTTGTCTGCCTCCTCCTTTCTCAGTACATTTTCTAAGATCAGCTCAATCTACTTATTTGGATCCCTTTAACCCACTTGATTAGATTTTTTTTTATCACTACATCAAAGTGAACTAATATGCACTCTCTTTATACTCCTTTAACAAGGTGGAATAACAATAGAGTTCTCAAAGGCTGCAAGTGTCATATTCCCTTGTAGGGGTTTAAACAGCACCCCACCCTTATTAACGACATATTGTATCCTTCTGTCCCATTTACCTTTTTAAGTCCTTCTTAAGTCCTGTACTTGAAGATCAAATTTCTTGTTGAGCTCTGGTCTTTTTATTAGGAAAGTTTGGAAGTCTCCTATTTCGTTGAATATCCACCTCCTCCATTGAAAAATGATGCTCATTTTTGCTGGGTAATTGATCCTTGGCTGCATTCCAAGCTCCTTTGCCTTACTGAATATCGTGTTCCATGCCCTTCGGTCTTTTAATGTAAAAGCTGCAAGGTCCTGTGAAATCCTGACTGTGGTTCCATGATATTTAAGTTGTTTATTTCTGGCTGCTTGCAGCACCTTCTCTTTCATCTGGTAATTTTGGAATTTTGCTATTATATTCCTTGATGTCAATTTGGGATCTCTTTCAGGTGGTGATTGGTGGATTCTTTCTATGGTTATTTTCCCTTCTGGTTCTAGACTTCAGGGCAGTTTTCCTTTATGATTTCCTGAAAGATACTGTCCAGGCTCTTTTTTTCATCATGATTTTCAGGTAGTCCAATAATTTTTAAATTGTCTCTCCTGAGTCGATTTTCCAGGTCGGTTGTTTTACTGATGAGGTACTTTATGTTTCATCATTTTTTCATTTTTTTTTTCTATTTGACTGATTCTTGCTCTCTCATAAAGACATTAGTTTCCATTTGTCCAATTCTAGTTTTTAACAGATTGTTTTCTTCTGTTAGTTTTTGTCCTTCCTTCTTCAATTGGCCAATTGTGTTTTTTAGGGACTTGTTTTCTTCAGTGTATTTTTTTTCCAACTGGCCAATTGTATTTTTGAAGGACTCTTCTACCCTCTCATTTGACTATTAAAATCCTTCTTGAGCTCTTCTAAGAAGGCTTTTTGGGCTTCAGACCAGTTCATATTCCCTTTTGTTGTTGCAGATGTGGGTTTGTTGACAATGTTGTCCTCTTCAGAATTTCTGTCTTGATCTTCACTCTTCTCATAATATGAATCTATGGTATGTTTCTTTTTACTCATGGTGTTTCTTTATTCCCTGGCCTTTAAAGAGATTGAGCTCTCCTGCTGGGGAACAGAGGGCACTGACCCAAGCTTCTTGTGTTGGGAGCCTAGGTCTTGGTCACTGGCTTTGTGTGCTGGGGCCTCTTATGCTGGCAATTGGAGGCTGTAGGTTTTGGCAGCTTACTCATGTTGGGCTGGAATCAGCAAGGCTGGAACTTTCAGGCAATTCTAGGTTGCCTGCTTTTCCTTTCCTTTAGCTTTCTTCAGCTTCTTGTAGATGGGTACTGCAGGGTGTTTATCTGCCTGTGGCCCCCTGAAGTATTATCTCCCTTTTCTGCTAATGCAGTGGGAGATTCCTTTGAGGTAGAGTGCTGAGGTACCTGGTGGTTTTCTGAGCTGGTTTCCACTGGTTTCCCCTGCCCTCACTGAGGCACTCAGAGTTCCAGGTGTTGGTGTTTGCCTGCTCTACCACCTGGGGTTCAGGATTTCTTCACAACTGGAGGCTGCAGGGGTCTGACAGCTCACCTGGTTTTGGGTAGGAATCAGCAAGGCTGGGAGTTTAGGAAGCCTTTAGGTTGTTTTCTTCACCTCCTTTCAGATGAATGCCCAGGGGTACTTATCTGCTTGGGGCCCCTTGTAGTTCTGCCTCCCTTATTTTTGCTGAGGCACTGGGAGACTCATTTGCTGGGCTGCTGCACTGCTGCTCCCCATCTTTCTTCTAGTTCAGGTGTTCCAGGTTTTTTTTCTGGAGTGATATTTTCTGGGTTTTCAGAGTTTGATAGGGGAGAGTGAGAGTGACTACCTTTTCACTCCACCATCTTGGCTCCAGGAAGCAGAACTCTCCACATTTCTCCTATAAAAGAAATTTCATAGGATTCCCTCTTTACCTATTTTTTCACACAGTTTATATAATACTGGGACTAATTTTTCCTTAAATTTTTGCTAGAATTCACTTTTGAATTCATCTGGTCTTGGGGATGTTTTTGTAGGCATCTCATTGATACATTCTTCAATTTCTTTTTTCTAAGAAAGTGTTATGTAAGTATTCTATCTCCTCTTTGGGAAGTTTATAATTTTGTGAATATTCACTCATTTGATTTAAATTCTAAGATTTACTGACATATAATTGAGCAAAAAAAAACTCCTAATAATTGATTTAACTTCATATTCGTTAGTGGTACATTCACCTTTTAATTTCTGATACTACTAATTTGGTTTACTTAGTTCTTTTGTAAAATCATTACCAATGTTTTATCTATTTAAATGTTTTTTTTTTCATAAAGCCAGCTTTTAATGTTATATATTAATTGAATTCTTTTAGTTTCAATTTTATTATTCTCTTCTTAGGTTTTCAGGATTTCCCTCTTGGCATTTAGTTGAGGACTTTTAAATTTTTTTGAGGGGAGGGGTTCAGTTGGATGCCCAATTCTTTGATCTGAATATCATAAATTTTTGAACATTGTCTCATTGCTGTCATTCTATTTAATGAAATATTGATTGTTTCTATGATTTTTTC
The DNA here is from genome assembly GCF_003287225.1 of Phascolarctos cinereus. NCBI lineage: Eukaryota > Metazoa > Chordata > Mammalia > Diprotodontia > Phascolarctidae > Phascolarctos > Phascolarctos cinereus. The sequence goes on from NW_027555625.1 coordinate 100,721,020, forward strand.
TTTGACCTACTGAGTTTTTAGGATTAAATATTTAGATTCAATTTAACTTTTGATCTATGCTTCTTCAACACTTTATTAAATGTTATTTTTATTGCATTATGGTCTGCAAAAGATGCATTTGAAATTTTTATGAGGTTTTATGCCCTAATGTATGGTCAATTTTTATGGAAGTGCCATATGTAGTTGTTCCCATTCCATTTTCTGCAGAGGTCTATCATATCTAACTTTGCTAAGATTCTATTCATCTCCTTGAATTCTTTCTTATTTTATAGTTAAATTTATCTAGCTGAGAGGAGAAAGTTGAGGTTCCCCACTAGTATAATTTCATTCTCTATTTCCTCCTACAATTTGTTGAACTGTTCCTTTGAAAATTTGAAAATTTGGATGCTATGCCATCTGGTGCTTTTATGCTTAGTATTTATATCACTTCATTGGCTGTGGTTCCTTTTAGCAAAATGTAGTTTCCCTACTTATATCTTGTAATTGGGTGGCGCTTTTGCTTTGTTTAAGACCAGGTTTGTTACTCTGCCTTTTTTTTTAATTTCAGCTGAAGCATAACAGATTCTACTCCAGCCCTATATTTTAATTGTTTTTATATATCTATGTTTCAAGCAGGTCTCCTGTATATAATATATTGTTGGATTTTGTTTTCTAATCCACTCTGTTTTATGCTTCCTTTTTCTGGGTGAGTTCAGCCCATTTACAGTCACAGTTATGATTTCCCTCCATTCTGTTTTGTTCTATTTATCCTTCTCTCTCTTTTTATCCTGTCACTTTTGTCAATTCTATTTTGCTTCTGACCACTGCCTTTTTCATCTGTCTTCCCTTTTGTTGCCTTCCCTTTGTCTTATCTCCTTCTTCTCCTACTTCCCTGTTGGGTAAGATAGATTTCTATTACCAATTGAGTATATATAGATAGACAGATATATATATGTATGTATGTATGTATATATATATATATGTCTATCTATCTATCTATATATATAAACATACACACACACATACACATATATTATCACTGAATCAATGTAGATGTGATTGAAGTTGGCTGCCCCTCCCACCCTTTCCCCCTGCAATGTAAAAGATAAAATAAAATAATTTTAATTTCCTCAGTTGGTTTACCTTTGGAGTGATTGCAAGACTTATATGACAGACAGCTACTAATGTAATATATCTCATGTAGAGGAAATATATTGGAAATCATGCCATTGCCTCAATAAAAGTCAAGCTGGCATTTTGTAAAGTTCAGTGTCTCTTCCTGATTAAAAATCTAAAAATAGATCTGTATGAGTTTTTTTTTTTTAACAATAATGAGTATATATTTCAAATGTCAAATTAATTTTTTTTAAACACAGTCTTTCCCCAACACCATTCAATAAACTACCTTGGTTACCTTTTACCTCCAATTTCAAATATAAAATCCTTGGTTTGGTTTTCAAAGCCCTTCATAACCTGGCTCCCTCCTACCTTTCCAGACTTCTTATATCTCATTCCTTCCAAGTACTCTGAAATCTAATGACACAATCCACCTGGCTGTTCCTTCAGTATAACATTTTTATCTTCCAACTCTGAATGTTTTCTCTGACTGTCCTTAGGCCCTGAGCGTCTTCCTAATCTCTGCCTCTTATCTACCCTGGCTTTTGCCTTCATCAAAAATCTTTTGCCAGCCCTTAATCTTAGTGTCTTCCCTCTCAGTTCACTCTCAATTTATCCTGTCTACTAATTTTACACAGTACTTTGCATATTGTCTATTCTATTAAACTGTGAATCTCTTTACATTCAATTATAGTAAGGGAAATAACAAATCTAGAATAGTAAAAAAAAAATAAAACTGCATCAAAGGAAAAATAAAAACATATTTTTCAACCAAAATTAACAAAAATGTCACCACAGATAATATACATGTTCAACAAATAGGCAGGATAATAACTTAAATAGACAAAAATTAATTGTACTTCTATATGCTATTAATAAACAGCTACCAAATACCACAACAAAAGAGATCTTAATAGGGACCAAAATGCTAAATACTTGGGCATAGAATTCATTTGAAACACATGAGCTTTATTCAAATAAAATCATGAAAACCTAATGAGAGAAATGCAGAAAGACATGAATAATGGAGATATATATTTTTTTCCTTGCAGAGTAAACCAAATATAGTAATGATGACAATACACCCTGATATACTGATTTATTGCAATACTACTTGGTGAGAAGTAGTTTATAAAAGATTAAAAATTAGTAGTAAAATTTATCCAGAAGAAGAAGTGATCAAAAATATCAGGCTACAATTTATAGTGGGAGTTAAAAGTGGTGAATTTGCCCTATAAAAGTTTATAACATTATTTAAGTAACGTTTGCTAAAATCATATGATATTATTCTTAAGACAGAAAAAAATCAACAGAATTAAATGTCAATTCAAGATATGAATTCAAAGAATTATATACCTTATATTAAAATGTAGTGATATGAAATCAATTAAGTGATAAAGTGAACAGAATAAATGTTTTTACTGTCCAAATAGACACATCTCTAGCATATCCCATTGAATCCTTCATGACATAATCAAGTATAAATCTGGAATAAATGTAATACAAAAAATATAAAATGTAAAGCAAGAAAATGGGGAGAAATAGGTAGCAATTGTAACAAAATGATTTCCTATGCAAAATGTAATTTTTTAAATATATGAAGCCAATATTCAAATATCATTCATAAGTGCTCAGATGAAAGTTTATTCATAAGGAAATTCAAACAATAAACATATGGAAATATGAACATCCTTATTATCCTTCAAAATATATAAATTAATAAACCTTTAGGCTTCTGTTATGCACTTATGACACTAGCAATAAAAACCAACTAGAAAAATAGATGTTATTGCTGAATATTGGCAGTAATATGAAGAAACAGGTACACATATGTTTATTAGTGACATTGTAAATTGATTTGTTATAAAAATATAAAAATTGACCAAAAATATTTTCAATAAATTGAAGATAAAATTCTTCATATCAATCCTAAAGTCCTCTCAACAGGTACACATGTATGTGTTTCTACAAAAAGGATGGCACTTAAATGAATTCTCCTAGATCCAGGTGAGCCCACATTGACACAAAAACTTACTAGTTCTAAGACAAAGGTTTGAGGGCAGGGAAGAGAAGAGAAGGAAGGAAAAGACTTGGGTGTGGGGTGAGGAGAAGGGCTAAGAGAAAGACAGAGATAGAGATAAAATCATTTTGACAGAGACAGGGGAGTATTTGCTTCTCTGTATGCTAGAGAAAAGAACAAAGCAAAAGAATACTATTGGCGTTAACTGTGAGCTTCCTGCTAGAAAAGTAGAAGAAATGGAAAGCTGAAAGGAAGACCTGTATAACCTCAAGTTTTCTCCATAACTTCTAGTCTAGTTGTTTATATGTAATCAATTGCCTTCCTTCTTACTTATATATGCTGCTTCTTTCTTATATCCTGCTTCTTAACATTCCCTGAAGACTGGAGACAAAGTTAAAGCTCAGAGTTCCAATTTCAGTTAGATTGTAGGATTTTTGAGGGAGATTGGTGGTTATACTAGCCTATCTTTATAGCTTTATAGGACAAATTGGTTTCAAATAAAGTTATCCAATGTTAACAATAGAAAGCTTAAATATTAACTTCTAGAATCCAAAGGACTTGTGACAGGATGATGGTTTTGCTCTTTTCTATTGTTCTGATATGAACTAATAGATAAGGAGGTAGGTACTCTATTAGTTTTCCATTCCAAACAAATAGAATATAAAAATCATCTCTCTCTCTCTCTCTCTTCTCTCTCTCTCTCTCTCTCTCTCTCTCTCTCTCTCTCCACACACACACACACACATATGCACGCACCACACACCCCTTCAATTCAATTAACATTTGTCAAGCTCCTAATATATGCCAGTTACTGTGCTAATCACTGAGGAGGCAAAATAAAAGTCCCAACTCTCACAGAGCTCATAATCCAAGGAAAGGACAAGAAGCAAACAAAAATATACAAAGTAAGCTATATAAAGGATGAATAGGAAATAATTAACAGAAGGAAGGCACTAGAATTAAGAAGGGTTGAGGAAGGCTTCTTGTAGGAGGTAGGATTTTATCTGGGACTTCGATGGAGGTCAGTAGTCAGAGAGAAGAAGAGCATTAGAAGCTTGGGAGACAACAAGATGGAATATCTGGAACCATCATGGCATGGTCATAGAACAGCTATGAGGCCAGTATCACTGGATTAAAGAGCACACATTAGGGAATGAGATGTTAAGAACATTAGTAAGATAGTAGGTTGTAAAAGGATGTGCACACCAAACAGAGCATTTTGTATTTGCTCCTGGAGGCAATTGAAAGCTACTTTGGTTTATTGAGTGGGAGTTGGGGGGCAAGGGAGAGTGACTTGATTAGATTTATGTCTTAGAAAAATCACTTTAGTGGCTTAATGAAGAATTGATTACAGTGAAGAGTGATTTGATTAGGCAGACCCATCAATGGGCTGTTGGGCCAATCAGGACATGTGTGATGAGGCCTTGTACTGGAATGTCAGAGGAGAGAAGGGGGCTATTTGGGAGATGCTGCAAAGGTGAAATCAGCAAGCCTTCACAACAGCTTGAATATTGGGTGGGGGGGGTGACAGGAATAAGGAATCTAGGATGACTTTTAAGTTGCTAGTCTGGAGGGCTGGGAGGATGATGTGGCCTTCCACAGTAACAGGGAATTTATGAGTGGGGGAAGAGTTACAGGGAAAAGATGATGAATTCTGTTTTAGGCATATTGAGGTTAACATGTCTACAGAACATCTTGTTCAAGATGTCTGAAAGGTTGTTGGAGATGTGAGATTGGAGGTCAGTAGAGAGATTGGGGAAGAAAAGGTAGATTTGAGATTCAGCATAAAGATGGTAATTATTTCTATGGATGTTGATGAGATCACCAAGTGAAGTAGTATAGAGGGAGAAGAGAAGATGACCAGAAACAGAATCCTGCAGGACATCTAAACTTAAATGGTGTGGTATGAAAGAGGATCTAGGAAAGAAGACAGAGAAAGAAGTCATCTAACTACAGGAGAACCAGTAGTGAGTGGTGCAGAGAAGTCAAGGAGAATGAGGAATGAAAAAAAGGCATTGAGTTGGCAACTAAGAAATCATTATTAACTTTGGAGAGATGAGTTTCAGTGAAATGATAGTGTGGAAAACTAGATTGTAAGGAGTTAAAAAGAGGATGAGAGGAAAGAAAGTAGAGGGATGCATTATTGATTGCCTTTTTGAGGAGTTTAGCTACAATGAGTAGAAGAAAAATGGGATATCTAACAAGGATGGAAGGATCAAATGAGGATTTTTTCAGTATAGGAGAGTCATAGGCATATATGTAGGCAGTAGGAAATGAGCCTGTGGAAAGGGACAGATTGAAAATAAGTAAGAAAATATGGATGACAGAAGGAGCAATTTGTTGGAGGCAATGGGATGCAATGACATCACTCTGCTTTCTTTCTTCCTTCTTTCATTTTTTCCTTTCTTATTGATCTATGTATCATGACCCTAAATATTTTTACAAGAAAAATCCTATAGATGTTAAACTCTCTAGTACTCAAATGTCTTCTGAACTTTGGCTAATATACATACACAACTTTCCATGACTGTGATAAATGTATACATAATACTTTGAGTTCTCATTTTTCACTTAACATTACCTCTTATACATGTTTCCACATAACAATGTATGTACTTATATTTTTAATATATTGCATTCAATTTTGCCAATATATAATAATTTGTGTAGCTATTCCTCTATTGTTGGGCATTCCAATCATTTCCATTTTTGTTAATGATTATCAAAAGTGTTAATATTCCCTCACCCTTTGGGGCATTCCATTTTTTTTAATGTTAGCAAAAGTGTAATGATTTTGTAAAAGGCATGAATGTCTTTGTAGAAATTAATCTAGAATATGGAATTATTCATATCATTTAATGCATATAATCCCATTGTGTTCTTAACCTCCCAATCATCTATAATAACATATGATAAAATGTAATATGAAAGATATCATGAAGAAAACAATAGAGTAGGAAGAAATATGGATCTCCTTGATTAAAAACTAATTTAGCTTTTCATGGACAGTATCAACACTATCTTACCTTAAAGGTTTTTCAAATCTGCTATAGCTCTTGGAATGTAGAATGTGGAGCCTTAGCTTAAATTCTCAAGTTTTGTTAACAGTAAAGTAACTCTAGCACAAAGGAAGGCATTTATTAGGTGGCACAGTGGATAGAGTACTGGGCCTGGAATCAGAAAGACTCATCTTCCTGAGATCACATTTAGCCTCGGACACTTACCTGCTGTGTGACCCTGGGCAAGTAAGTAGCTTGGCTGTTTTTTAACCTCAGTTCCTCACCTATAAAATAAAATGAAGAAGGAAGTGGCAAACTACTCCAGTATCTTTGCCAAGAAAACCCCAAAGGGGGTCATGAACAGTTGGACACAATTGAAAAATGACTAAACAACAACAGAACTGACTAGTTCAGAAGTTGTCAAAAAGATGAGGATATTCAGCTCTTTCAAATCTTTGTCTCTGTCTCTACCTCCAGCTCTTCCTCTCTGTGTCTTTGTCTCTTTTTCTATGTCCTTTTTCTGTGTCTCTGACTGCCTCTTTTATCTGTGTCTGTCTGAATTTGTCTCTGTCTTTCTGCCTCTGAGTTCTCTGTCGCTCTCTCTGTCTCTCTGTTTCTCTCTCTTGTCTGTCTCTGTCCTCTCTGTCTCTCTCTGTCTTCTCCCTCTATCTCTCAAATAGGAGGTTTTCAGTTAAGCACACCTTGGGAAAGCCTAGTTATTTGGTCCATAAATTCCGTTAAAAAAAAAAAAGACAAATGTTTTTGCCTACTTAGTTGCAATAGTTCATAATTTCCCATAGAACATCTAATAAAAAACAGTTTTATGAAAGTCAGCCTTCCTTAAGTAATTCAAGTTTGTAAAATGATGGCTCCCTTGCAGTTTCAACTAAAACACCTATGTATAAAACAAATAGATTACCTGGATTAAGATCAAATGGTTTTCTTTTTTTTTCCCTAGTAAAATTTAATTTATTACTTATTTAATTTTAAACAATTTTTCTTTTTAAATTTTGAGCTCCAGATTCCCTCACCCACTGAGAAGGCAACAACATGATATCAATTATTCATGTGAAATCACATAAAACACATTTTCCTACTAGCCATAGCACAAAAAAAGTAAAAATAAATAAATAGAGAAAATTATACTTCGATTTGCACTGAGTTCTTCATAGCATTTTTTAAAAAATCTCATGTACTTGGAAATTGGATCATTATACTGATTTAATTTCATATTGATTGAATTGATCCAAGAGTAACCAAATCTTTCTGTTAATCATCATTACATTTCTGTCACTATATTTCACCGCATAATCTTCGCCACCACATAATTGTCTCACCCTGTGTTTTTTTTAATTTGTTTTTTCAGTCCAAAAACTGGTTTATAGCCTTTCATCACATAATCATTGCATGGTATAATTCTGTTCATCACATTTTCTGTTTAAAAAGTAAACAAAGCAGCAATGTATTCACCAGTTACATATACACATTTATCTCTCATGCACTGGGAGCCCTGAGCCTAGAATTCTCAGTGCACATGCATTGTCAGTGTTCAGTTTTAATGTATGCACTAGTATTCCATGTATACTAATCTTGCACCAAAGACAGTTTAGTAATAAATGATATTTAAGTAATGCACATTGGAAAAAAAAGCTTAACATAATGGTCACACCCCACATTTTTGCAAAAAAAAATTGGCATAAAATCTACGACAATTATGTGGTGAAATACAGTAGAGTACACAATGATCAACTCGTTCGGCTCACTTCACTTTGCACCAGTTAATATAGGTCTTACAATGTTTTTCTGGACCACCTCCTACCCATCATTTCTCATAACACAAAATGGATGTTTTCTAAAAATGTTAAAATGGTCCCAAATTTGTTTGAATACCTACTTTTGTATTATTAATACTTATTATTGATTGATTTGTTTGGATCTATTTTGTTTCATCTAAGAGTTATCTTCCATGGTTCTAGGCGCTGAGCTAATGACAATGCAGAATAGTGCAAAAGTCAGCTGCATTTGGAGGTAGGACAGCACTGAGTTTCAGTCCCACATGTCTATCTGTGGGACCCATGGGCAAGTTATTTAACTTCTCTGAGTTTCATTTCCTTCAATTGTTAAAAAAAATCAATCAATAAGCTTTTACTAATTACTATGTGTAATTACTATTTCTTAATTACTAATTAATTGTTATGTGTTAGGCACTGAGCTAACTCTGAGAACACAAAGAAAGACAAAATCTAGGTCTGCCCTCAAGGATCTCACAATTTAATGGAAGAGGTAACATGTAAATAACTAAGAATATCTATGCTATTTAAAGAGTAGATGGATGTTATTCTGAGAAAGGAAGCTTTAGCAACTGGAGAGAAAGGAACAGCTTCCTTCAAAAGGTGAGACTTGAACTGAGTCTTGAAAAAAAGGCAGGGAAACTAAGAGGTGTAGCTGAGAGTGAATATTCCAAACACTTGAGGCAGCCAGTAAAAAGGCAGGGTATGTAAGGAATGACAAGTAAGCCAGTAGAATTATATTGTAAGAGTACATAGGAGAGAATTAAATGTAAGAAGACTGTAAAAGTAAGTAGGGGCTAGGTTATAAAGAAGTTTCAAAGTCAAACAGATTTTTTGACATTTTATTGTGGAGGTATTAGGATATCACTGGAGTTTATTGAGTTGAAGGGGGAGGGAGTAAGACCTATTGAAAATTATATTGGTAGCTGGATGGAAGTTAATAATATTTACCTATCTCACATAGGAGTTTCAAAGATAAAATAAGATACCATATGTAAAAGCCCTTTAGAAAACCTTGTGTTATGTGAAAATGCTGGCTGTTATTACCCTGTGTGGATTTCCAAAGTGTAAACTGTAATATTGGCTCTTGAGTCCTCACACACACTTTCACCTTCAAGTCCAGTAGTCTCTCTATATTCTTTAATCCCATTTTACCTTATCTCAGGACATAATTTAACTGAAAAGCCTGGTAGTTTTGAACGGGAAAAAAAATGAATAAAACAAATATTACAAAAAAAGGAGAAACTCGTAGTTCTGGGACTTATTTATAGGTGATGAAGAAGATGTAATAATTACTTTCTATTTGAAAGTTTCAAATTCAGAGTGTCCAGACAACAGTAATATCCTAGTGTTGACATGGCAGCTCTCTCTGATATATTTCCTCAGACTCAGAATCACCTCATACACATTCATGGCACTGCTGAACACCTGGCTATTGAAAATATGTGGACCTCTCACCAAAGTGCACCTGTCAGTATGAAGACACAAGTAAATGAAACTACCAGGGAGCAGCTTCAGCCTATTGGCAGACCTCAGCAGATTAACACCTGGACATAAAAGTCAAAAGATGGACTGTACCAATTTCTGGATTTCTGGTTATTGTTCCTGTTTTGTGTCATCTTAGTGTTGTATACTGATATTCTTCAGAGTATTATGACTCTGGACCACTGTCAGACCTTGCTACCCATGGAACCAGACCCACCTCAGCAGCTGTGGTTCTTCCCATATACTATGAGTTATATAATTATTCCAAGCTAGAGGACAGAATGATTCGTTGGTCCAGGACAGTGTTGTGTTCTGCTTGTTTATAACAGAGTAGCTCAGCCTCACTTCAGATGCTGATGATGATAATAGCTACCATTTATATAGCACTTTAAGGCTGGAAAAGTGTTTCACATGTTATCGTATGTTATCCTCACAAAATACCTGTAAGGTACATACTATAATCATCTCCATTTTACAGATGAGGAAGCCAAGATTGAGAAAAGTTCAATGACTTGCCCATAGTCATACATGCAAGGTTTGAGCTCAGTTCTTCCTAACTCCAACTCCCATTCTTTTTTCCACTGTGCCACCTAGCTTCCTATTTCAACTTGTGTGAGGTGGGGAGAATTGGAGATTCTTGGGACCTTTTATTGTGTTATTATAGTTAAGTTGTAGCCAAGACCTGGCTCACAGAATCATGTCTGAGCAGCAATATTCTGAGATATCACCTTTCCACAACAGTGGAAAACAACAGCTAACATTTATATGGTGCTTTAAAATTTGCAAAGCATTTTATAAATATTGTCTCACTTCATTGTCAGAAGAATGTTGAGGAAATAGCATTATAGTCTGAATTTTAGACATGAGGAAACTGAGATTGGAAAATTAAAGGACTTATTTGGGGTCAATCAATGAACAAACACCTGAAGTATAATTTGAACTTGGGTCTTCAATTCTCCAATTCTGGCCTTTTATCTACTGAGCCACCCAGCTTGTTCTGAAAAAGCTTAAGGAATATTCCATGGTATTTCAACAGATAACTGCATCAAAAGGTGATGATTGAGAAAAAAATCTTTGAAGGCTCCATTAAGCAACCATGTATTGTGAGCTAATGATTTAGATGTTTCAAACTCCTGCTTCCCCCCCACATATCCCCCATAACATTATCACTTGCATATAGGTCTTTAATTCCATTGAAGAATGTTATATATATATTATCTGATCCAATCTATTGGTATATAATTTTCTTTATGAACACTTAAAAAAGAGTTGTTTCTTCCTATATCCTCCACACTCCACCATTAGTTCTTCTCTAATAGCCCAACCCATGCATGGGATAATATTCCCATTAGTCTATATGTCTTACTAGGCTGTTCATTATTATAATGGCTCACTTCAATCTCATCATTTCTTAATGCCATGACAAGCAGTAAGGAACAGTGGATAGCATCTGGACTTGCAGTTTGAAAGAGCCTTTGAGCTAAGTAACTTAATCTCTCAGAGCCAGAGGCAATGCTTTTAAGACTATAATTTGTAGGTAGGTTGTGATATGAATCCATGATTCTAGAAGTTCTGAAACTGAGAAGAATCATAGGCCTTTGATATATTGACATATTCCTTATTAATATGCCTTTGGATCTTCCTGACTGTTCCCTCCTCCTCCGTGGCATTTGCCTTCATATAGACAATAGCCACATTTCATTTTGTCATCATTTAGTTTAGTTATGTGCATAATTTAGTTTCAGGAATCTTTCCTCATAAATCACTCCCTCTAGTCTATTAATCATTTCCTTGCTTTTATCTAGATTCCCCTCCCCCACACAAAATTTAATAATTTCCCTTTGGTGAATAGAAGATTAAAACTATAACTATATCCAAGAGTACATGGAGAACAGGACCAATTATCTGTATAATTTAGGCATATTCATCACCAGATTTTATTAACATTTGATGGGTTCAGAATAAACATAATTAAAAAATGAAATACCCCCAGGCAATTTAACTTGGGACAGCAAGGTAGTATAGTATATAGAATACTGACTCTGAAGTCAGGAAGAGCTGAGTTCATATCCAGCCTCAGATACTTAAAAGATGTGTGACTTTTTGGCAAGTAACTTAACTTTGCCTGCCTCAGATTCATCATCTGCAAAATAGAGATAATAATAGGATATAACTCCAGGATTGTTATGAGGATAAAAGGAGATATTTGCAAAACACCTTGGAAATCTTACAGAATGAGGCTTTTATACTAACATCCTCTCATCAGAAATTATCTAAAACAGTCTGTAATTGTTTAACTTTTAAAACTGATCACCAAAATTTTTTTGAGTGTTATTTTATTTATTTTCTTTGGGGTGGAGGGAGAGGATAAGCCTGGGATAGGGCTTATGTGAGAGAAGTGTACTTATCTCTCTTGCAATTGACTGTGTAATTAGTAGATTATCCAGTCCCTCTGCTTCTCTCCTGCTGCTCTTTTTCCTATTGACGATGGAAACAGCCAATCATGCAACCTGTACCAATAATATTCAAATGGCAAATAATTTTTGTGATATTGAAACTGTTTCTCTTAGTTATCAAGACCCAAGGAAGGCACAGCTACATGACTCTAGGTCCTACAGTTCAGTCTACATATACCTACTATGTCTACATTTATAGGAAATGTAATGAAACTTTTATTACTGACTGATGTACACTAAAGTAATTGTCCAGTGATAAAACTTAATCATAGATTACTAATGGTAGAGTCCAGAGTCTACCTTTATGGAGTCTGAAGCTAATATGGTCTATTACCTTGATTTTACAAATAGGGAACGTGTTCAGAGGAGCCACATGAGTTAATCAAGACCACACAGTAAGTTAATGCAAGAGCCAGGGCTAAAACTGAAGTCTTCTGACTCCAAGTTCTCTTCCTCTATGAACATACTGACTCCTCCTGATTCAATGCCTTTATTCTAGGTCGAATGCCTTCCTAGTAGCCCACCATAAAATTTTATCTGGTTCATTCTTCTTCCCATGTTCCAAAGCACAGCTTACCTTCCCCCCAAAAAAAAATTCACCCTTCTTCCAAATTTCCCTATTACTGCAATTAGTACTGCAATTCTTCCAGTCATCCAGCTTCACAATCTCAGTTTCATCTTCAACTCTCCTTTCTCACTTACTTCAAATATTCAACCTGTTGTCAAATTGTGAAATTTCTCAAACCATACTATTTCTCAAAAATATTCCACTTATCTTCACTCCCACAGTCACCACTATAATTCAGATCCTCATTACCTCTTAATTGGACTATTGCAATAATCTTCTACTTAGTCTCCCTGCTTCAAGCCTCTTCCCAATCTACTTATTTATTCATGAATCTACATTTTCCTACTATAGGATTTGAGATACTTTTTGTGAGTTGTAATGCAGCAATTAATTTTATTTCCATATTTTAAATAACAAGATGTTTTATGTAAGATCTATGCATCTGTGCCATTCTTTTGGTAGGTGAATGTTATAAATTTAGAGTGGGTTATGAGTATAAGCTATCAGGTCACAAGAGTCTATGGAGACTGAAGTGATTGACCTATAAATTGGAATCTACATGAATCTACATTTTTCTACAGTGTAAGTCTGCCCTTATCAAATCCTTTCTCCATAAATCCCATTAACTCCCTCTTACCTCTAGGATGATTGATAGATACATAGATATATAGATACAAATACACAAATAGATAGATAAAATCCTTTGCTTGGCACTGAAGTATTTCTTGACTGGAAACCTGACCCTTTCTTGCCTCACCAACTTTCACAACTCTTCTCCCCTTCATGAATTCTACACTACAGTCATGTTAGTCTTCATGCTGTTCCTTTCCAAAATCTATGGTTTTACATTTACTATTTCCCCATATATGGAGTGTTGTTACTCTCGCTTCTACCTCTTAAAATCCTTGGCTTCCTGGAAGATTCATATCAGGCACTACTCCTGGAAACCTTACCTAGTCCTCTAGTTCCTAAGACTATCTTCTCTAAGGTTATCTTCCAAGGAAACTGTATTTATCTGGCATGTAGTGATATATACATGTTGTTTATACGTGTTGTCTCCTCCACTAGATTGCAAGTTTCTAGAGGACAGGTACTGTTTTTTATTTTGCTTTTTAGTCCCTGAACTTAGCACAATGCCTGATATGTTGTAAGTAGTTAATTAATGGCTGGAATTTGTTGATTAATTGATTGGTTGCTTGATTCTTGTCACAGAAAAATGAGGCTTTCCCTTTTAACTAGGATCTCAGAAAGCCTTTGTTGATTCTGTTCCAGTTTCATGGATAATTGAGAGTTGAGCCCCATTACACTTTCTTAGAGACAATCCTTGTTTAACTCAGATTTGGTTATTCCCCCTTTATCTTTTTCTCTCCCCTTCCTTCTCACCAAATATTTTAATAATATCTCTTCATTAAAAAAGATTGCTTCATTTTAAATACTCCTTTGCATAACGATTAATCTGACTTATCTAACAGGAAAAATAAATATTGTCCCTATAAACAGGTAAAAATTGTCAATCACTTCTAGGTTGATTTGAAAAGCAAAGAACTCTTCCCAACTATATCTCCCATTTAAGCTAACATAAGTGCTCAGTGCCCTTTATTTCACTACAAATTCACATTATCATAGCCACTTTGGGGGGAAAGGCAACTAAAGGAGAAATACCATTTCCAGAATTCCCATGAATAGAATGTTTATAAATTATATTGGGAACAACCTGTTGGCCCTCTCCCAATCAGACATTAGCATAAATTCGAGTGTAAGCTATTTGCTTATTTCCATGGGAGAGATCCTGGCCCAAACAGTAGGTTTCAGAGGGGAAATCAGCTCCATGAGTAGTGGTAAGGGACAGAGTTTGGCACTGAGTGTGAGTAGCTTAGTCATTTGGATACAAAAAATATTCTCCAAGTAGTAGGTGCTAATAATAAGACAGTTTTTGTTAAAATATTGTTTGCTGACCTCTATCTGTTTTGTTTCTGATTCTTTTTCTCCCCATATCTGAGGTTAAAAAACCACATAGCCATTTTGCTGGTTCACCTAAAATAAGTACTTATCAAAAAGAAAACTTGGCAAATAGCCTGAGAGCTTTCATCAAACCATCTAACACCAAATCTGCAGGGGTTGTGAGTTAAACTCTTCATCTAAACATATGTAAGTCTTTGTTGTACTCTTCAAGGAACACAGTAACCTAGCCTTAGGCATGGATTTTTCCAAGGGGGGGGGGAACACAAATAGCCATTATGAACACTGAAAGTTTCCAATTTATAGGTCAATCACTTCAGTCTCCATAGACTCTTGTGACCTGATAGCTTATACTCATAACTCACTCTAAATTTATAACATTCACCTACCAAAAGAATGGCACAGATGCATAGATCTTACATAAAACATCTTGTTATTTAAAATATGGAAATAAAATTAATTGCTGCATCACAACTCACAGAAAGTATCTCAAATCCTATTTTTCAACTTTGATGAAAAGTACATATCTCCAAGCACTACCCACCAATCACCGTCACATAGGAAAGATACTTTATATTTAATTGATTATGATAATGTAATTGTTCCCTTTGGAAAAAAGAGAGGCAAAAACTGAGTTGGCTTAAAGTAGTGGCCCTTAACCTTATGTGTATTCGTGTGTGTATGAATGCATGTTTGTTAAAGACTGCTTTGGCAGTCTTAGGAAATAGATGGAACAGTTCTCAGAATAGCTTTTTTTTAATTTATTAAATAAAATATATAAGAATACAAAAGAAATCAATTAATTGAAATACAATTATTAACCTCAAAAAAGTTTACTGACCTCTGGTTTAAGAATTCCCTGTATCTTAAAAGCATATTGACCTAGCTACATGTATGTCTTTATGTGGACAAAAGGGAAGTAGAACACAGGTCTTTTAAGTTCTGGGAATGAATGGAAGGATCTGGTGAAGACAAAATGATTGGCAACTAGGAATAAAGAAATTATAAAGGAGTGGAGAATAGAAGGCCAACCAAGATGGGAACAATACCCATATTTTTTGGGATAAAGTCATGAGAATAAGGCTAATTGTATGACTAGTCAGCATTTCTAGGTTCATAGATTTCCTTAAAGCTTTGTTAAGTATTTTTTTATGATGCTAGTAATATAACTTTCTAGAACCTTTTAAAAAAACAGTATCAACCATTTTGCCAATATGAAAGATGACTCTTACAGTAACATTGTGTAGAGCATGGTAGATGTCTGGTTACTCATCATGGATAACATCTCAAAAACTAGGTGCACAGAAATGATAAGAAGGGAGAAATGATTTAAGCTATAACCAAGAATGATAAGCTCAGTTGTGAGAAAGTCAAGTTCAATTAACATTTCCTCTCACTTTTAAACTTGGTATCCTTTATATCTACTTTGTACTCTAAAATCTAAAAACTAAAATTCTGATTCTGTATATATTAGATGTTAGAAATATAATCCCAGGCTTCCAGAGGTGGAACCAACATGGCAGAGGAGCTTCCTCAATATCCAGTTCCAAACAACTTTAACATAACATCTCAAATCAAATTCTAGAGCAATAGAGTTAAGAAAAAGTGAGGTTAAGACATACTTTTTGAACCTGAGATAATTTAGGAGATTAGAAGGAAAGGACTAGAGCATATGTGTCAGCAAAATTAATTGGGGGCCTTGGAGGAGGCAAAAGAAGCAGCAGTATATTCAGTACCTCTCAAGTAAATGCTCAAGTAATTGATCAGAAAGAGACTACAGGGGACCCCATGCTAGCATTGAGTGCAGGACAGGTTGCTGTGTGGCAGCTCCATTGCCTATACCCACTTCAGAATCACAGTTCTGGGGGGTGGAGAGTTGTGCTTGCTGTGTCATGGGAGTAAGAATTCTGAGGAGCACTATCACTTTCTGTCACAAGGGAGCAGAAGTCTTGAAGAACAGTATCACCTGTGGTTGCAAGAGAATAGTGATTACACCTCTCCTCAGATCACAACACCTTGGGAGCCTCCAAAAATTCCAAATTCCTAAAACTAGCCTGAAAAGAAGTGCTAAAAACCCTGAATCTTGGTACAGTGTCCTCCCTACCCCAAGAACAGAGTTCAACTTTAACATAAAGTTCATAATCAAGATATAAGCTGAAAAAATGAGCAAACAATGACAAAAAAGGACCCAAACATAAGAAGCAACTATGGCAACAAGGAAGATCAGGACACAATCTTGGAAGAAGGCAATGACTTCAAAACAGCTACAAGCAAAGTCTCAAAGAAAAAATCCCAGGCATTATGTGTAACTCAAGGAAAGTCCCATGTTTGATCCTTGTCTTCTAAACATTTTATGCTATTGCTCCATTTGTCTGCTTGCTTACCTGGAATGTCAGTCTTTCTTTCTTTCTTTTAAAAAAATCCTCTAAACATGGCATGATTTATTTATGTGTCATTTCCTTGGCACTAATACTTATGTATCTGTTTCTATTGTTCAATATGTTTAAAAATCATTCATTCTGATCACATCTTTTTAGATTTTTTTAGAAATCCCTAAAATGCCTCCAACTTAATGAGTGTCCATCTTTTCCCATTGATGATTAGACACAGATTTAAAGGTTATGTCATTTATATCATGTTATAGCTTGAGCTACTTGGGTTTTTGAATAATGCTATACCATCCTTCTTCTGCAATTTCTACTGGCTATAGAATAATCTCATCTTATTAAAATTACCTTTCTTTTTGTATTTTAATGTCTTTCCCTGACTACTTTTAGAAATATGTTTCTTTATGTTCATTTTATTGTTGTTGTTGGTGGTGGTGGTGGTGGCTTTTTTTCCCCTTGGAATTAAAAAGGTAAAATCTTTATCTGGAGGTAATGTGTGGATTGTTTTGATTTGTGCTTTTAAAAAAATCAATCAATAAATATTTATTAATCATGTACTATGTGCCAAGTACTTTGATAAGCACTGAAGGTACAAAAAAACAAGGAAAAGACAGTCCCTGCCCTCAAGGAGGTTATGAACCAATAGGAGAGACAACATGCAAACAAATATAAGCAAAATAAGGCATATTCCATGCAAACAGGAAATTATTAGCAAAGGGAAGGCACTAGAATTAATAGAGGTTAGGGAATGCTTCTTTTAAGAGATAGAATTCTAATTGGGACTTAAAAAAAGCCAGGGAAGTCAGTAGTTGGAGTGGAGGAGGGACAGTGTTACAGGCATGGGGACAGCTAGGAAAAAATGTCCAGAGTTAAGAGATAGAGTAATTTGTTTGTGGTACAGCTAGGAAGCCAGTGTCACGGGTTCAAAGAGTTGTTGCTGTCGTTCAGTAATTTCTCAAACATGTCTAACTCTTCGTGACCCCACTTGGCGTTTTCTTGGCAAAGATACTGGAGCAGTTTGCCATTTCCTCCTCCACCTCATTTTGCAGGTGAGGAAACTAAGTCAAACAGGATTAAGTGATTTGCCCAGGGTCACACATCTAGTAAGTGTCTAACCACATATCTGAACCCAGTAAAATGAGTCTTCCTGATTCCAGGACCAGCACTCTATCCACTGTACCACCCAGCTACCCCGATCAAAGAGTACATGTCATTACACTATCATTATGCCCCCCTTCCAAGTATCTACTTCTAACCCCCCTTTTCTACATTTAAGACAGTATGTTGTCTTCCCCTTTTAGACTGTCACCTCCTTGAGGGTAGGGACTGTCTTTCCTTTTCTTATTTGTATCATTTTATACTCAAATGTCTCTGCATTTTCTGGCTTGGAGGTCAATACTTTTTTTTTTCTGAGGCAATCAGGGTTAAGTAACCTGCCCAGTGTCACACAACCTGTAAGTTTCAATTGTCTGAGGTCACATTCGAACTCAGGTCCTCCTGACTCCAAAGCTAGAGCTCTATCCGCTATATTACCTAGCTGACTCTCTCAATGCCTTCTTAAAGGAAAGCTTGTATTAGTTAAATAGTGTTATATTTCACCTTCCTTTATGCAAGATTTTTCTATATGGTATTTTTTATTTTAAATCTGTTAATCTTCCATTTTTAAATTAACCTTTTTTTTTAGTTACCAATCATTTATTATTTTTTACCAACCTACACTCACTGGAAGGAAAGTAAAACTTTTATAAGAAATATTCATAGACAAGCAAAATGAATTCCCATATTGGCCATATCCAAAAATGCATGATTTATTTTTTCATCTTGAGTCCATTACCTCTAGGTCAGGAGGTATTTTTCTTCATCCTTGGTCTTCCAAAATTATGATTGATCAGAGTTCTTAACTCTTTCAAAATTGATTATTGTAAAACTATTGTTGTTATAGTATCAGTTTTTCTCCTGGTTTTGTATCAGTTCATACATATTCCCAGGATTATTTGAAACCATCCCTTTCATTACTTTTACAGCATGTGTTCTATTACATTCAAATACAAGTTCCAATTCTCTGCCACAACACAGAAGAGCTGACATATGTGTATGTATACATATACATACATGCATATCTCTGTGTATATACAGACACATTCATATACACATGTAGGATAAATATGTTGTGCATATACACAATTGCATATACATGAAGGAGCTTTTCTGCTTTCTTTGTTTTCTATGGGTTACGGGCCTAATACTGGCATTGCTAGGTCAAAAATCTTCACAATATCGTAACTTTGGGGTATATATATACAAGTGACTTTGCAAAATCTCTGGACTAAATCATAGCTCCACCAACAGCCCTTTAATATAACTGTTTTCCTCCAGGCACTCCAACATTTGTCATTTTTCATTTTTAGTCAACATTGTCATTCAGATGGGTATGAAAAGAAATCTCAGAGTTGCTTTTATTTGTGTTTCTTTAGGGAATAAGTGATTTGGAGTGTTTCTTTGTACAGATGTAGATAGCTTGAGCTTCTTCCAAAGAAAACTATTTGTTCATATTCTTTGAACATTTATCAATTGGAGAATGGATCTTATTCTTATAAATGTAAATCAGTTCCTTACATAACTATAAAATGACATGTCTATTGGAGAAATTTGCTGCAAAAAATGTTCCTACCTACTGCTTCCTTTATATCTTAGCAAAATCATTAGTGGTTCGTGCAAACAAAAACCAAAACATGTAATGAAAATTGTACATTTGATCTTCTGTGACTCTTGCTTTCCTTCATTTAATCATGAATTTTTCTTAACCAAATATTTAAAAGGTGATTTGTTCTTTTTTTATTTCAAGGATTCATTTTTTAAAAACTGCTAATGGAGTCTTTTATTTATGAATGAAATCTGACACATATATTCATTTCTAATTTGTTATCTTATGGATTTTATTGCTCTTTTGAACCATCCTAAAAGTTTTGTATTTTCCATATTCTCTTGGGATTTCATAGGAGTATTTTTTTTCACTCATTGGTTTACTTTATTTTCTTGTAATATTTGATAAAAAAGCTTCTAATCCCTTTGGGGATATAGTACTCCTCCTTCCATCCAGTTTTAAGATAATGTCTATTGATTTATCCACTTGTCTGTTCTTACTGTTTTCTTCCTTTTGAAATCATAGATGTTTTAGCATTTTTTTTCCTTATATTTCACTGGAACTCTTTTAATGATTCCTCTCATTTTTATTAATAAGCATATTTCTAAAGTTATGATAAAAATTATTTAGGCTGGATGTGAAGATCAGCAGTAATAATATAAAATGTTTCATAAGTCATATGTAGAAGCATTATCATCGTCATCATTATTATTATTATTATTATGACTACTACTATCATTGTATATAATTTTGCTTTTGTTTTAAACTGAAAAACACTTCAGAAATCATAGAGGCTGACCTCATTTGTAATAATTCACATAGAGAGTGAGTAGCAAAACAAGATTTAAAAAAATGTCTTCTGACTCCAAATCCCAGGATCAATAAACTATAACATGGTGCTGGTACATGGCAATCCTTCAGGACCTCCACCTAGGAGGGTTTTTTTCTGTTTTCTATTCTATATAACCTATTCCTAATATTTATAGAAAATATCTATAGATACAAATGAAGATATTTTCTCCCTGTAAGCATTAGGCATACATGGGTATAGATATACATTCAATATACCTTGTAAAGAGGTCAGTAATCCAATTCAACAAAGGTTTATTAATTACAAATAATGTTTGAGATACTATGCTAGGTGCTAGGGATACAAACCAAAGAAATTAGTCCCTGTTCTCAAGGACAAAACAAATGCTTATGATGAAGGAAGGAAGGAAGGAAGGGAGGGAGAAAGGAAAGAAGGAAGGAGGGAGGGAGGGAAGAAGGAAGGAGGAAGAAAGGAAGAAGGAAGGAAGGAAGGAAGGAAGGAAGGAAGGAAGGAAGGAAGGAAGGAAGGAAGGAAACAAAGAAGGAATATTTATTTGTTGCTTTTCCCATTAGATTGTGAGCTCCTTGAGGGCAGGGACAGTTTTGCTTTCTTTTTTGTATCTCCAATGTTTAACATAGTGTCTGGCATATAGTAGGCAATTAATTAATGTATATTATTTGTTTAATTGAAGGGAGAGAGGGAGAGAAGGAAGGAGGAAGAAATAAAGAATGAAAAGAGAAAAAGGAAAAAGATAGAGAAAGATAGAGGGGAAAATAAAGAACATAACTTTATTTCCTATAGCTAAATTTTCTTTTTCCTGTGGTTGGTTCTTGGGGTTGAGTGGACACCAACCCAGGTACTTCAACAAAGCAGGTTAAATTCTAATAAGAAGCAGAAACAAAAACAAATTGATTCCTACTTCCTTGCAATCCAATTTTACAAGTGTTCCAGAAGTTTCCAGACATCTTCAGTAAAATAATCACAATGAAAATGAGGTAAATTTCAGAAATGTTTTTGACAGCCACCCTCTAGGCTGTACCTTATGTTAGAGGTACAAAGTTCAATGGCACTTATGAGTGTGTGTATGTATTGTGTGTGTGTTGTGTGTGTGTGTGTGTTTGTATCCACAGGATTATAAAACGTGGAGCTTTCAGATCGTTATTGTTGCTGGGCAAATTTCATTGTCTCTTGTCAATCAATGACAATAAGAACAAGGACAAAACCATTGTATGGCACCAATGTATTTCAATGGGCCAGAAACTTAAATGTTAACCCTGATATTCAGCATCTCCCTAGTTATTTTGATACAGTAGAGTATTTTAATATGAAGCAATAATGCCTTCTAGAAATAAATTCTAGTTAAAGTCAGTTGTCATATTTCAAAAGAGATTAGGGTCTATAGAGACTTGTTTTTTTTTCCCTTTTACACTCTGTTACTTTTAATTCACTACTTTATTCTGCTAGGTTAGAGGTTACTCCAACCTCTCCGAAGGAAATGAAAGTTTAGATGACTCTGTAGTCTATTTTAATTCTCTTTCCTTACTTTTCAAATATATCTACTTGAATACTTCAATAGACTATAATTTTGCCTTTTGGGGTTCTCTTTCTACCTGTCAATACCATAACCCTTGTAGGACTTCATAAGTGATCTTCAAAAGCAGCTATTGGAAAATTGCATCTTCTTGAGTATAACTGGGTGATGAGCCTTCCCAAAACTTAACTAGTGTGGTTCTCCAGTGACATACAGTCCACCAGTGGCTTCATATACAAATGGGTAGCCTTTCCATAACTTGCTACATTGATCTATCCTTCAAGAAATCAAGATCATAAGACACATGAGAGAATAAAATGATTCCCTTAAAAAGTGATATGAAATCATGTTAGTGACTCAAACAAAGGTATGAACCATCTGATGAATATCTTCCAAATATCCCTCCTTCTAAAGAATGATTCACTTTTAGGAAGATTTCCAACTACAGTTATCCCTTCCACATCTCAATTTCCCCATTGTAGTTTAAATATATCATGGGTTGGAATAAGAAATTAAATGGGGGAGGTGGAGCCAAGATGGTAGAGTAAAGGCAGAGACTTGTCTGAGCTCTCCCCCAAACTCCTCTAAATATCTTTAAAAATTACTTTAAACAAATTCTAGAGGATCAAAGATAAAGTGAAACTAATTTCCAGCCCATGACAACTTGGAAGGTCATAAGGAAAGGTCTGTTGCTCCTGGATGAGAGTGGAGCACAGTCCAGTACAAGCTGTGACAGCCCCAGCCCCAGCAAACCAAGAGCACCCCTTGGAAGTGACCGAATCAACAGTGTCAGTGGTAGTGGCTACTTCTGGAGCTTTCAGCCCACAGATGGTAAGGGGATTGAACAACTGGTTAGAAGGAGATTACAGGGATCTTTTTGCTAGCACTGAAACAGGACTCTGTTGCTTTGCCCATACTTGGATCCAGGTCCCAGTCCTGTGAGGCATTACCAGGGTGAGGTGGAGCACTAGCATAGCAGAGTTTGCAGCAACAGTGGAAGTGAGACCCTTATCACAGTACCAGGGCAGAAAAGACTGCTTGTGGTCATTCATTGACCAGAGCACAGTCCAGGAAAAGAGTAAACACCTCTCCTTAGATCATACCACATTAGAACTGAAAGCTTACAGGTCCCTAGAAGCACCTCTGAAAACAGCTGCACAAAACCCATGAAGCCTGGGACAATGAACCCTCCATCCTAGAAGCAGAGACCTACCTTGCCAAAGACTGAAAAGTCAAGTAATAGGCTGGGGAAATGAGCAAACAATGGGAAAAAATCTTTGACTATAGAAAGTTACAATGGTGGCAAGGAACATCAAAACACACTCTCAGAAGACAACCAACTCAAAGCTCTTATAGCCAAAGCATCCAAGAAAAATAGGAATTGGTCTCAGGCCATGGAAGAGCTCAAAAAGGACTTTGAAAGTCAAGTAAGAGAGGTAGAGGAAAAATTGGGGAAAGAACTGAGAGTGATAGAAGAAGTTCATGAAAAATGAGTCAACAGTTTGGTAATGGACACCCCCCCCCCAGCACACACAACCTAAAGAAAATAACACTTTAAAAAAACACACTAGGCCAAATGGTAAAGAGGCCCAAAAAGCCAATGAGGAGAATGCCTTAAAAAGTAGAATTGGCCAACTGGAAAAGGAAGTCCAAACGCTCAGTGAAGAAAATAATTTCTTAAAAATTTGAATGAAGCAAATGGAAGGTAATGACTTCATAAAAAAATCAAAAAATAATAAAACAAAACCAAAAGAATTAAAAAATAGAAGACAGTGTAAAATATTTCATTGGAAAAACAACTGACCTGGAAAATAGATCCAAGAGAGATAGTTTAAAAATTACTGGACTATCTGGAAGCCAAGATCAAAGAAAGAACCTAGACATCATCTTTCAAGAAATTATCAAGGAAAACTGTCCTGACATTCTAGAACCAGAAGGTAAAATGGAAGTTGAAAGAATCTACTGATTACTTCCTGGAAGAGATCCCAAGGAATGCCAGGAATATTATAGTCAAAGTCCAGAGTTCCCAGGTCAAGGAGAAAATATTGCAGGCAGCCAGAAAGAAACAATTCAAGTATTGTGGAAACACAATCAAGATAACACAAAACTTAGTAGCTTCTACATTAAAGGATCAGAGGGCTTGGAATATGATATTCTGGAGGGCAAAGGAGATAGGATTAGAACCAAGAATCACCTATCCAGCAAAACTGAGTATAATCCTTCAGGGGGGAAATGGATATGAGATAGAGGACTTGCAAGCATTCTTGATGAAAAGACCAGAGCTGAATAGAAAATTTCACTTTCAAATACAAGAGTCAAGAGAAGTATAAAAAGGTAAACAGCAAAGGGAAATCATGACGGACTTAACAAGATTAAATTGTTTACATTCCTACATGGGAGGATATGTGTAATTCATAAAACCTTTCTCATCATTAGGGTAGTTAGAAGGAGTATATATATATATATATATATATATATATATATATATATAGACATATAGACAGAGGGCACAGGTGTGAGTTGAATATAAAGAGATGATATCTAAAAAAATAAAATTGAGATGAGAGAGCAATGTACTGGGAGAAAGAGAAAGGGAGAGGTAGAATGGAGTAAGTTATCTCACATAAGAGACAAGAAAAAGCTCTTATAGTAGAAGGGAAGAGGGGAAAGGTGAGGGCAAGTGAGTGAACCTTACTCTTAACATAAATGGTTCAAAGAGGATATAACATGCACACTCAATACTGTATAGAAATCTATCTTACCCTACAGAAAAGTATGAAGAGAAGGGGATAAGAGAAAGGGGGGTGATAAAAGAGAGAGCAGATTGGGGGAGGGCTAGTCAGAAGCAAAACAATTTTGAGGACAGACAGGGTAAAAGGAGAAAGAATATAATAAATGGGACAAGTAAGATGGAGGGAAATACAGTTAGCAATAGTAACTGAAAAAATAATTTTGAAGGAAGTTTCTCTGATAAAGGTGTCATTTTTCAAAATATAGAGAACTGAGTCAAATTTATAAAATAAGAGCTATTCCCCATTGATAAATAATCAAAAGATATGGTGTTTTCAAATGAATTAATTAAAGCTATCTATAGCCATGTGAAAAAATATGCTGTCACTATTGACTGGAGAAATGCAAATTTAAAAAATTCTATGGTACTACCTCATACCTATTAGACTGACTAATAGGACAGAAAAGGTAAATGACAAATGTTGGAGGGGATGTGGGAAAATTGAGACTTTACTGCACTGTTGGTGGAGATTTGAACTGATTCAATCATTGTGTAAAGCAATTTGGAACTAAGTCCAAAGGACTATAAAATTAATTATGCATATGCTCTGAGCTGGCATTACTACTACTAGGTCTGTGTCCCAAAAGAAAGAGATAAAAAACAAAAAAGAAAAGGATGTGTGTGTGTGTGTGGTGTGTGTGTGTGTGTGTGTGTGTGTGTGTATAAAGAAATATTTATAGCTATTTTCTGGGCCAAAGAATTAGAAATTTAGGGCATGCCTATCAATTGGGGAATGGCTGAACAACTTGTGGTATGTGATTATGATGGAATGCCATTGTACTATAAGAAATGATGATCAGGATGCTCTCAGAAATAACTTGAAAAGATTTGCATGGGCTGATGAAAAGTGAAATGTGCTGTGTACAAAGTACAAAATATTGTAAGATGATCAGCTGTGAATGACCTAACTGTTCCCATCAATACGACAAAGTTGTTTTGATTCATGACAACTCTGAAGGACTTATAATGAAAAATGCTATCCATCCCCAGAGAAAGAAATGATTCTGTGTGAATACACACCGAAGTATACTTTTTTAACTTTCTTTTTCTTGTTTTTTTGGTTGATTTTTTCTTTTACAACATGACTATTATGGATATATTTTGTGTGACTACACATATATAACCTATATCAAACTGCTTGCCTTTTCAATGAGGATGGAAATGGGGAACGAGAAAGGGAGAGAATTTGGAGCTCAAAATTTTAAAAAGGAATGTTAAAAATTACCTTTATATGTAATGGGAAAAATAAAATACTAAATAAATATTATCATGAGCCAAAAAAAGGAAATTAAATTGGAATTTTGGGGTAGTTTTGCAGAAGCCACAAATGACACATGAAAGCCAGCAGATGACACAGAGTCTATGACCAAATGCTTAACTCAAATTTTACAATAAGTTAATTTAAACACCCCATCAAAAAGAAAAAGAAGAATCAGAATTCTCTGGTAGAAAGAGAGGGGCAAAAATTTTACACAGATTTTCTAGATCAAGGGGTGCCCCACTCCTAATACTCCAATGTGGAATGGATAATTGTACTGAAACTTGCATAGTAGGAATGGAAAATCAGAATAGTAAACTGAAGAAGACAAATTTAGAGAATTGGAGGGAGGGAAGGATTATAGCTATCTTTAAGTATTTGAAAGCAAATGAAAAGGTAGTTACCTATTTTTCTTGTCCCAATCAGGCAAATCAAGGAGCAATGAGCAAAATTTTAAAAGATAAAAACTTAGGCTTGATTTAATGAAAACATCCTGACAATTGTAATCATATAAAAAACAGGACAGGATACTTCAGAAGGTAGTTTGTCTCCCTAGACTGGAGACCATTAAGTTAAGATGATACAACTATTTTTCTATATTTTATAAAAGAAATTATTTTTCTTACATGGATTGATTTAGATGGTTTCTGGGGTACTTTCTAACTTCAGCGTGGATTCTGTAACATCAAATAAAGGCAACTAGCAACAAGCTTAAGGCTTAAAAAAGATCTTTCTCATCATTACAAGCCACTCATTTGTTATTAAATTAAGTCCCAATTACACATGCTTTAAAATATTCTGAATGATAGAAGAAAAATAATTCTGGAGAGATAGTTAGGAGGCCAAGCTCTATTCTTGGCTCTGTTACTAAATGAGATGCATAACTTAGATAAAGATAACTCATCTTTCTGGGTCTCTATATCCATACCCATAAAACAAACATATTAGCCTACATAATTCCTTAGGTATTTCCTAGAGCACCAGTCCTTTTTATTCTAGGTTTACATTTTTAATTCTTATTTCTATAGAGTGATATCTAGGAAGTGCAATGTAGAAAATTACGTTAGCATCAAGAAGAAGTGATGCAATAACTTCCATGAAGCTTTTCTCATTGACCATTGCATGGTATTCCTTGATTATTTACCTTATCATTTCTAAGTCTTGTTCCAATGGCAGAAGAATGTTAAATGTTTTTCTTCTTCTGGAAATGTTATTAGGAAAAAGTAAGATATTTCATCACAATATATTCATAGGGGATGGGGATATCCAATAAATGAGCTACCATTTTAATTTCCCCATCTCTCCAAGGGCCAATTTAAGTAAACATTATCCTAAAACATGTTTCCAGTTAAATCAATTTATTTAGACAGTTAAATTAGATAATTTGGCCAAAAAAATGGAAATAAGAAAAGGCTTTTTGACCTGGATACTTCAATGCTTTGAGATGTTCTATCATCTCATGGACGTGGCTGAGCATTCTCCACTGGTCAATATTGTAGCCAAACAATGTCTTCTCATGTTCTGTGACTTTTATGTAGGTCCTTTTATAAATCTTCCACAAGACTTCCATCTTAAATGTCATAGATCTCCTACATATGTTGACATTGCTTGATTACTAATGAAAAACATGGACTATCAGTCATTCCTCATTCCTATTATCTGGTCTAAATACATCCTTTTTGAGGCCGGGTCTGTATAATTTCTTAGATTTATGGAATTTCTAGAAATATTAGTCCCAAATTCTTTATTTAAAATGAATTTTCCAAGGTTAAAACTAATTTATGACAAATTCAGGATAGAGAAAAATTAGGCTCTTCATGTCTCATTCCAGTGTTCTTTCTACCTCTGTAGAAATATATTCAATGTTGTGGTTCATTAAATGTGTTTTATAAGAACAATTAAAATAATAACCACATTTTTTATTTCCACTATGGTGTAGGTCATGGAATCTCAGAATGTAAATGTACCTCAAAGTCTATCTAGTCCAAACTATGACTCAATTAGAATCTTCTCTACACCATGCACTTAAGTAGTCATGTATATTTTGCATAGACACTTCTATTGGGGTAACCCACTAAATCAAGTTCTACTCAAGCAATCTCAGAAGAACTTGTATGGGGAAGCTCTTTACTGGTCACGGAAGTAATGAGTTAGTAAAATGCAAGAGAATTTTAAATACCTGTAAAGCATTAAATTATATGTGTGGTGATTTGTAAAGCTTGTCAACAATCCTGAATAATTAGTTGTTTCATTTTCATGCAAGGTACACCAGCAATAATGTAGATACAGCTCAAGATTCAGTAAGCCTAGAACGTATAATGCATTATATCTAACAACTCAGGAAAAGATAACACTTTTTACATAGACACAGTGGCATCATTGCAAAAATAACATTAAGTTACCATCTGATTTTCCATATTTTCTGCTTGAGAAAATCTAAACCCTTTCAACTCCCTCCATAAGCTGGCCCCACATTAACTTCCCAGGTGAACTTCCTACTACTATAAAGACAGACTTTTCAATAGTCAGTTTCTCTTTTTCCTTGTCTTATGGATATAATATGCTCACCACAACTTCTATACCTTTTTATTCATGTTTCTCCACTTTACACCCCTCCATATTTTGGAAAATCCTTCCCCATTTTCATTATGTAAATAAACCATACCTACCTAGTTCTGCCTTCTTTACAAAGTATTCCTTGACTACTAGACTATGGGCTTTTTAAGGGAGGGGATCTTGTTTTAAGAACTTTTTTTTATTCTTCATATCTCCTAACATAATTCTAGTTCCATGGAAGGAGATTAATACATATTAAATTAATTAAATATTTAACAAAAATTAAATGTATACTCAAGGTTGGAAATATGTAGAATATTTGAAACTTCTTTTGTTTTTATGCAAAGCTGACCTATTACTATCCCCTTCTTTCTTCATGAAGACCAATACGTAAGAAGTTTCTTTTTACTTTATAAAGCCTGAAGTGAACATTTATTTTCTTTTCTTAGCTATCTTGCCATACCTCCTTCTGAACTTCTGACATTAACTGCCACTCACTGTCAGAAAAGCTGTCAGTGAACATGAATCAATCTTTCCATTCAGGATAAATTAGAGCTGAGTTATAGACAATAGTTCTTTCTAACTCTAAGAGGACTGCTTTACTCTGAGCTACCACTTTGCTTATAAAATAAAGTTACCTGGAATGCTACTACATGAACTACAATTGTTATTAAGGACCTCAATTAGAAACTCAGTTTCCAAATAAATAAATATGGCTGCAATGGAGAAAACTAGTTGTCTTGGAATCCAAGGTAGCCAATGAAGAGAAAAACTTGAATTCCAGTACTATTCAATAAAGTTATCACAGAGCTCAAGGACTAATGATGGAAACAGCTAGGTACAAATAAGCTAATACAGTCATAAACTGAAGAAAATCTCATAAAGAAGGCACTAGCATTAAGTGGGAATGGAAAAAGATTCTTGCAGAAGTTGGGATTAGCATCTGTAACTCTACCTGGTTTCAACTTCAGAGCAAGATGCTTTTCCCAGGATAAGTTCATCACTTGTAATCTTATCACCACGCAGCTAACTCAAACCTTAATTGACAGCACTTACTTCAGCTTCCTCACCTCTCTGATTAGAATACTAGGGGTGGAGTACCAATCTCTTCTCCAAACCTTCCTTTATATAGTGCAGACATTGGACTCTCAACTCCTTCACTTTGCATCTTCTGTTCTATCCAGCTTCAAACCATGGAACAAGATGCCTCCTTACCAAGTATTTCCTGGGTTCACCCCTATGTTCCTGATTCCTTTTTTGTGTCATCTCCCCTTTTTGATTATAAATTCTTGAAGGCAGGACCTATCTTTCTTTTTATTAATTGTATCCCCAGGCCTTAGCACAGTGCCTGGCACATAGTAGGTGCTTAATAAATGTTTGTTAAATTGGTTTGAATTGGAGATGAGATTTGAAGTATGGGAATTGAGTGAACCATGCTGACTCCATCTGGTGACTCAATTACAAAATCACTTAATTCCCTTTCTATTCAATTATGAGTCTAGTCTAATTTCTGTCTTGTGAGAAAACTTTATTCGATTATGGGAATTCTGAGAAAACTTTATTGCATTGTCTGAACCTAGCCTTGCATGGCTGGGAAGCTCAACTACCTCTACCTGCTGCTAAGAGACCCTTAACTAAGTACGTAATTTATGCTGATCAGAAACTCAGTCAGATCAAAAATTGATGTAAGAAGTTTTCTTTAAATTATATATCTCAGGCAACCTATATTTCTTATCTGAAAACCATTCTCATAATGGCCAAACTGTTATTGTTTCCAGGTTCCTTTGATTGAATTCAGACACTTGAGGGGAGTGGGATACCTTTTGTTTCTGACTTCAGGGAATTGCACCTATTAACTCTCCCTCCTCCCCCCCAACTTGGAAAGTCCCTAATCTTTCTTCTAATTAGACATCAGATTACCTAATTTCATATGCTGGTTGTTTTCTTTTAATTAATTTGTTTTATTTGATTATTTTAATACATAAAGGTCAGTCTCACCTTGTATTCAGGGTCTTTGGACTGACTGGGGAGCCCATTGACCCATTTATTTATGTTTTGCTAATAAGTAATATAATTCAGATTGATTCCTTAGTTTTCATTAATTATCCAGCACAGAACAAAAGAAGAGAATGCAGGAGGCAGATATGATGAAGATGAGCATTCCAGGCATTGGGGAAAGCAAATGAAAAGTCTCAGATTCAGGACAAATCAGGAGACCAATTACCTTTTGGGAAGAAGAACAAGGAAGCCAGTATCAGTGGACATTGGATTATAGAGTATGTGAACAGAAGAAATGCATTTTAAAAAGATTATAAAGTTGGGAATGTGTAAGGTTTTGAAGGGATTTCAAAGCTAAACAGGATTTTATATTGGATTATGGATATAATAGGGAGTCACTGAAGCTCATTAAAGGATGAAAAATTAGAATGAGTGATATATGTTTTAGAAACATCTCTTCTTAGCTGATTAGATGATAGACAAGAGTGGGGAAAAACTTGAGGCAGGGAAGCCAACCAGAATACTATTGCAATATTCTACTCATGAGATGATGAAGTCCTATAATAGAGTGGTCGCAGTTTCAGGGGGGAAAAGTTAAGAAGATTGGAAAATTTTGAGGAAAAGATAATGGATTTTGGATTCTTGGATTTTGGATAAAGAGAAGAGAGATTAATGGTAGAACTTTTAAAATGGCATATTTGTGAGTTACATGACATTTAGCTTTGTCTCACTTCAAAAATAATGAATTTTCAAAATTGTTATCCTACTTTATGAAGAAATAGTTTAATGGAAAGCAAGAATTTCCCCTACCTACCCACTACCACCTAAAATTGGTTCCCTCATACTCCTACTTCTGATGGATGAAACTGTAGCATGGTATATTCATTCCTTTGAGCTAAAGTGCTGGTTACTATTAAATAAAAAATCCACTAATATGAGTGCTACACTAAATTTTACTTTAATTTGCATTTATTTTTTATCACATGTAATTACTTTTTTAACCTTTTATTTAGTATTTTATTTTCCCCAGTTACATGTAAAAAACAATTTTTAACATTCATTTTTAAAATTTTGAGTTCCAAATTCTCTCCTTTCCTCCCTCTCCATCCCTCCTCCCATTGAGAAGGCAAGCAATTCCATATAGGTTATATATGTGTAGTCATGCAAAACATATTCATTACATTCATGTTGTAAAAGAAAACATAGACAAGAAAAAAAAACTCAGGAAAAATAAAGTAAAAAAAAGGATGCTTCAATCTGTATTCAGACACCATCAGTTCTTTCTCTGGGAATGGATGGTGTTTTTCATCATAAGTCTTTATAGTTGTCTTAGATGATTGTATTGCTGAGAATAGCTGTCATTTATGGCTGATCAACTTACAATATCACTGTTACTTTGTATATAGTACATTTCACTTTGCATCAGTTCATGTAAGATTTTCCAAGTTTTTTCTGAGAGCACCCTGCTCATCATTTATCATAGCACAATAGTATTCCATAATAATCACATACAACAACTTGTTCATCCATTTCCCAATTAATGGGCATCCATTCAACTTCTATTTCTTTGCCCCCAGAAAAGAGCTACTATAAATATTTCTGTACATATAGGTTCTTTTCCTTTTTTATCTCTTTTGGGATATAGACCTAATAGTGGTATTGCTAGCTCAAAGGGTATGCATGACTTTATAGCCCTTTGGACTTAGTTTCAAACTGCTCTACAGAATGCTTGAATCAGTTCAAAACTCTACCAACAGTACATTAAAGTCTTGTTTCTCCCACTCCCCTCCAACATTTGTCATTTACATTTTCTGTCCTATTAGACAGTCTAATAGATATGAAGTAGTACCTCAGAATTGTTTTAATTTACATTTCTCCAATCAATACTGAGAGTATTTTTTCCTTTGGTTATAGACAGCTTTGATTAATTCACCTGAAAATTTATCATATCTTCTGATAATTTATCAATTGGGAATGGCTCTTATTTTTTCATAAATTTGACTCAGTTCTCTATATGTTTGAGAAATGAGGTCTTCATCAGAGAAACTTGCTTCAAAATTCAGTTACTATTGCTAACTGTATTCCCCTCCATTGCCCCCCATTTATTCTATTCTCTTTCTCCTTTCACCCTGTCTCTCCTAAAAAGTGTATTGCTGCTGACTAACCCTCTCCCAATCTGCCCTTTCTTCTATCACTCCCCTGCCCTTCTCTCATCAGTTTCCCCTCCTACTTTCCTGCACAGTAAGTAACGTAGATTTCTACATCCAACTGAGTGTTTAAATCTGGCCTCAGACATTTACCATGTTGTATGAGCCTGGGCAGATCATTTAACCCTGTTTGCTTTAACTCCTCACCAGTAAAATGATCTGGAGAAGGAAATGGCAAACTACTACAGCATCTTTCCAAGAAGACCCCAAAATGGGGTCACAGAGAGGTGGACATGACTAAAATAACTGAACAACAATATATAGCAGAAAAAAAAGAAAATATTTTGAGGGAAAATCAACAAACTGTTTCTTACACCATGAATGGTAGAACTACTACACTTGGACTCTAACACCAAAGACTTGGATGTGCTTATAGAGGAGGTAAATATAGCACTAAAGAGGACAAAAGCAGGAAAAAGTAGAAGGATTGAACAAAGAACAAAGTGTGTACAAAGTGTGTATATTTCACCACGTCTGTTGTGGAAGGTAATATCGCTATGAGGGCATTGAGGGAACAATATACAATATATCTGAAGGAGACCAAAGTGGTAAAAACAAGGAAATATATTGAGTAACATTAATAGTGTAAAAAGACAAACAAGAGAACATCAATTGCTACTAATTTATATGCTACTCTTCCATCTTCATAAAATTTTTATGGAAATCATCTCTATGTTTATCAAAAGTATGAGAAAACAAGTATTCTTCCTCAAGGGATATGGAAATTAGATCAAATCTTTATCATTTCACAATCAATTGAAAGGCAAAGGGAATACAATATCCCATGGTACTTATAATTTATTGATTATGAAAATAATTCTTTGGTAGAACAAAATATTACATTAGTGGTCCCTTTAAAATAATGTTTCCTATTACAAAATTAAAATCATTCAAAATTCTATGGGCAGTCCCACAATAGAAATAACCCTGTTCTACAACTCTCTGATAATAAAGATGAGGCAAGTCTTAAAAATAGGAGATATACACTATCTAAAAGGTACTCACCACTGTAATGGATGATATCTAGAGTAGAGTTCAGATAAAAAAAGAATACTTTGTGGATGGTAAGGTCTTCTAGAAGCTACTGTTTTTGCATAACGTTGTTCCAGAACATCATAGAACCTTTTGGAATAAATATATAATTAGACAAAGAGTTTGGCTTATTGATGAACCCAGGAAAAAAAAGTGGTTGAAAAAAGTGTATTGGCTAACTT
Source organism: Phascolarctos cinereus (assembly GCF_003287225.1). Taxonomy (NCBI): domain Eukaryota; kingdom Metazoa; phylum Chordata; class Mammalia; order Diprotodontia; family Phascolarctidae; genus Phascolarctos; species Phascolarctos cinereus. Next base: position 100,754,789 of record NW_027555625.1, read on the forward strand.
CTCATTCCAACATGCAGTTAGAAGGACACTATACAGAGCTACAGAGGACCCCAACTACACATGTACAAATATATACATATACATATGTTTATACACATAAACTTATGGTACAGATATACAAATTGAATACAAAGGCTCAAGGTTTAATAGAAGAAGAAGAGTAGGCAAGATGGATTTAGGGAAATTACAAAGCTCTTTTTGGAATTAGGAGATTGTAATGAAAGAAAAGACATTTTTAATACTAACATTTAACTGGTGTTGATTTTTTGCATCAAGACATGGAATGTATTACTTGCAAAAACCTTAAAATTAGTGTTGCATTGTGAAAATGGAGTTGCATGTGGTGGAAATGGACAAACTTTTCATTTAATGAATAAGGGATTCTAAAAATAAGAGGCCTTAAAGACATCATGATGGAGTTGCATGTAAATTAAAAAGGGGGACAAATACATTGTGAAAATGTCACATTCCCATCTTATAGATTTCAGGAAAAAAGGAAGGAAGGTCTCCATATGTTCCGTGAACCTCCTCTGGTAAACTTTTGCCAAGAAATAGATAAGATTTGCATAGAATTGGCAGGAGATAATATATTACAATCTGCATTTTTGGAAGGAGTTAAATTGATGAGTTCACAGGCCCATTTTTGTGTCTGAGTAACCTGATTTATGCAAACACATCATTGATAATATCGAAAACAACAAAAAGATATTGGCAAAAGATAGATCATGGAAATAGACTACAATAATGTCTTACTGAGGTTTAACTGATACAAATCAATTGCCTTCGCAAGAAGACCAAAAAGAGACTAAAAAGTGCTTTAGCCCACAAACACATGACTTTTGGAGAAATATGGTAATGAGTGACATTTCAGAATATAAATTACTTTTAAATATCTTATGAATGAGAGTAGAAAAATGAGTACTATCATATAATTAAACAGAAGAATTGGGATTATAAACAGTTTAAAGAAAGTTTGTTGAAATATTCAGATAAGTGAAGTAATCCCAAAGTCATTTAAAGGTGTAACTAGAAGACAAAAATTAAATAAAATAAAGATATAAAAAGTTGCAATGATTTTTTAATGAAACATTTTGTATCATCATGGAAAGCAGAGCTAACACACTATCTATGCCATTAAAGTCTCAGATTTGCTACCTCTGTAGGAATTAGAAATGTCATTAAATAGGACAAAGCAAGGGCTTAAACTAAATGTAAATAACAATAGTAACATTTATTATTGTTACTATTACAAATATAAATTGCTTTACGTTTTGCAAAACACTTTATGCATGCTATTTCATTCTAATGATGACCTTGTGAGGTAGGTGCTATTTTAATTCATATTTCATAGAGGAAAAAACTGAGGCAGAGAGGTAAATTCATTTGCCCAGGGTTACCAAGCTGGTAAGATTGGATTTGAAGTCAGATTTTTCTGTCTCCAAGTCCAACACTTTATCTATAACCAAGATAGAGAGGAGTTACTCTGGAGGTAACAAAACTGTGAGAAAATTGAGGGATTGATTCACAAGATAACTAAAATGAGAAATGGGGGAAATAACAAAGGTGTGAATAAAATCATCTTACCAAAAAGAGGAGAGACTAAGAGAATATTAACAACTGCTAAATGATTTGTCTACTTTCCCATCTATATTAAAATTTTGTGACAATAAGATATATGCACATCAATGCCATCTGTGGTAAGGGTATTTGTAGGGAATAGGCAAATTATTAAAAATAATGCTCTATGGCAGACCAGATATTTTCCATAAAGTAGTTGACTAAACTATGTAAAGAATACATGATTACAATGTAATCATTCTTAATAAATAACAAAAACACATTTGAATTAACAAAATAACATCTCACAGAATCTTTTTCTAACAAATTGTTCCACCTCCCTTCCCTTCCCTTTCTTATCTTACTCATGCAAAAAGTACTGTATATATTCAAGTACAAATTCCACTGCTGACTGGCATAGAAACTTTGGCTTTTTCAATTTCTGATGGGGCTAGAAAATCTATTCAATTTTCTTCCTCTGTATTTAATTCTGGGGCAAACTCAAAGTCCATTTTAAGGACCTGTCCAAAAATAGATAGATAAATATATCTACTCAAAGTGGATGAGAGCAGACAACAACATTACAAATGAACTATGAAGAAGAAACAGAATAAAGGATATCTTGGAAGAAAGAAGGAGGAAAAAGGTGAAGAAGAAGAAGAAGAAGAAGAAGAAGAAGAGAAGAAGAAGAAGAAGAAGAAGAAGAAGAAGAAGAAGAAGAGAAAAAGAAGAAGAAGAAGAAGAAGAGAAGAAGAAGAAGAAGAAGAAGAAAAAAGAAGAAGAAGAAGGAGGAGGAGAGGAGGAGGAGGAGGAGAAAAAAGGAAGAAGAGGAAGAAGACTATTCACAACATAAGAAGAGAAATAAACAATGGGAAATATTGCGGGAAGATGGCAGTTAGGCCTCGAAGAACCCAAATCCCCCATAAACACCTTATAAAACTCTAGATATGCACCAGAAAAGAGAATAATAAGAACAGAGATAGTTATAAGCTCTCTTAATTCATGAATTCATAAGAATGTTGTAAGAGTTGTGCCGAAATTATAAGCAGAGACAAAACAGGGTAAGCAGAAAGCAATATGTATAAGAAGCAGAAATCTAGGAGAGATGGTAAGGTTGTAACAGAATCTACAAAAGGACACATAGCAAGACCAGTGCCTAGGTTAACATTTAGCACTTTCTCCGCCCACCCTGCCACAATCAAAGCAGGACACAAAACCAGAACATTAGCCCAGGTAGGAGAGAAACCAGAACCTGGCAGGATAGCTGTCAGGCAGTACTGCCTGAGGAATAATAGGTTAGAGAGCCATACAATAACCCAGGTATGCATTGCCCAGGCAATCCACTTCTGACCTACTCCAGCAGACTCAGTAATAGAAAGGGCAACAATGCAAAAGCAAAGCACAAGCGAGCCTCCTACTTGTTACCAGCACAACCAAAAACTTCTACTTGTGGACTGCCAGGCTTACAGCAATGAATGGAGGGAGCTAGGTATGGAATGAAAACTGTGCAAGAAGGAGCCAGAGTAGGAGATAGCATGCATAGGGAAGAGATCTGGACTGGAGAACACCAAGTATAACCCAAAAGAAGAGAGTAACTTCAAAGCAAGTCTAAGCAGAGCTTCAGGGAAAACTTTCTGGCCATCTCAACCATGGGAGAGCTTGCAAAAAAATAGATTTTCAAAATGTGACATAAAGAGAAATGACAGCTATCAAGGAAAAATTGAAAGGAGAATTAATAACAGTACAGATAATGAATAACCACACCCAAGAATTGAAACCCCTGAAAATTAGAATAGGCCAAACAGAAAACAATACCCTTTCTTTGCAAAAGGTGGGCCCTATGGGAAAAAAAAAGTAAGTGGGCTGGATTTGGGCCTTGTACCATAATTTATCAACTCTGTTTAAAGGATTGGTGATGAAACATTCTACCCAGTTCTTCACTTAGAGTTGATGGATTCAAGATGTAGAATAATACATATGTTTTCAGACACGAACATGTGGTAAGTTTTTTATTGTTGTTGTTGACTATATATTTTTGTTATAAGAATTTTGATTTTTTATCAAATGGTATGGCAAGAAGAGAGAAGGAAAGAGGCATATATATGAGAAAAAAAGAAAATAAATAACAGATGAAAAATTCAGAATTATTCTAATACACAGAAGAGAACAAAGGAAATGCCTGAAAGAATCACAGATAAGCAGAACAACTTTGAAAGCTGCACATTGTGATTATTTTATATTCAAAAAGAAAAATACACTTTATATAATACAGATTCACAATTCCACATATAACACTTTATTATTTTTGTTCTATTTAATTTCTAAGTAAATTACCATTTCAGAGGTATTTGTTAAGTTCAATCACAAAAAGGAGTTGTCCAGGATGGGCACACAGGAATAGATTATAACCTGCATCATTGGAAGAAATGGACAAATCAGTTTTGCCTCAGATCAGTTTGGGTATTTGACTGTTGTGTAATTTCATTTTTTTCACTGTCAGATTGAGTACCATCCTGAATTAATCAGATTTATGATGAAAAATCCATAAGATGAATAAGTAGAATTTTAAGTGTTTTTTTCTTCCAGGTTTCAGGAGACTCTTTTGCAAAGTGCATTCTCTCCATTAGGCCATTAAAGATAGTACTATTTGACTTCATCGTATAATGACAAAATCACTGCACTACATGTACTTCCAGTCATATTTGACGACGAATCTCTTCTTCAACACCTCCAATGAATGAATACCTAGGCTGTTATTGTTAACAATTGTTGTTAGTTGTTATTGCTAACTATTATTATTATTATTATTATTATTATTATTATTATTATTATTATTATTATTATTATTATATTACTATTTTACTTGGTCCATTTCTTCCTTTAAAAAGCTCTAATCACTAGGAAGTCTTCCCTTGTAGAAAGCCTAAATTTGTTTCATTATTGCTTTTCTCTATTGTTTTACCCTCTGGGGTAAAACAGAAGAGGCTAATCAAACTTCCATAAGAGAGTCCTTCTAATACTTGAAAACTACTACCATACTCCTCCACCCAATCCTTTCTTTCCAAGATAAACATCTTATTTCCAACAAACCATTGTGTAAATTATGTTATAGTGACCTTGAAGCTATTCACCAATCCCCTACCTTGGATATTACCCAATTCATCAGTATCTTTAAAATGGGTGATTCATTCCCGTGCACACAAAGAATACTAAATATTGGGCTTGCTAAAATGCACATTGACCAAAAAAAACCCAAAACGGAATTCAGTAAAATACCCTAATAACTACTATTATAATTGGCTAGGATGCCAGTACTTAAATCTCATTATAACATAAGGCAATTTGCAGAATAGCCAATTAAACTTTTTTTTAAACATTTCACCTCATATTTGTAATTTCCAAAAACCCCATAGTATACGTCTACCAGTAAAATGTTCAGGCTTGGGCAATCCACAATGTCTGTTGCCATCTTCTGTAATGCAGAGGCTTCTGCAAGCCAGCTTTAACTTGATCTGATACCATGACCTCTGTGCTTTCCAAACTTAAGAGCTTGCTTCCATGCTCAGAATAAGCAATTCTTTGCCTAAGATCATGAAAGAATAAACTCAAAAGTAATATCAAAGTCTGTTTCAGGCTTGCCTAAACAAAGACAAGATCTGGAGGTCACACAGTGGCAAGGAGGACCCAATTTCAGGATAGAAGATAAAAACAGTCATGTGTATCTACAAAGGAAAAGAGAATGAGGGGGAAAGTTCAATCCATTTTTCATATGCACAGGATATTCAACTCTTCTGAGATGTCATATATGGCTGGAAGAAACCCCTTAAAAGTCCCAGATGATCCACCACGGTCAGGGAGGGCAACACTGAGCAAACTTCATGCATAGGATCTCTTTATCAATAGACATATTACTTTCTCAAAATAGCTGGAAGGAGAAATTTATTTTGAAACAGGTTTTTGAAACTGTATTCCCAGAAAGATGTAGGAAAAGAGAGCCACTTTGAAGCAGGGAAAATATGAATGCAACAAAAGTGTTATGGTCATTATACATGATGTGTCAGGCAGCAGAGAGGAAACATGAACATATTCAAAGGAAGTCAGCCTAGTTAGCTGCAGAAAGAAGAAAATAAATTCTAGCATGTCTATAGCATATTTAGGCTGAAAATCAAATAAATAAAACAGGCAAATAAAGATAGCTAGGCAAATAAATAAATAAATGGTTACACAAATAAATTAATAATGAAAGTCAAACATAAATATTAAGCTTGGGGACAGGAGAATTGTAGAAACTCTATCAAATTATCAAACAACTGTGTTTTTTCTTTCTTTGCAATACTCTTGTTTATCTAGGAAAGCTAAAACACCCTGCTAAAATATAGGGACGCTAAAGACCTCAGGACCTCCATCAGTCTCTCTCACTCCATTGCTGACATTGGCACATTTCATTCCATTCCCTACACACCATTGTCCTCCCCATCCCTAAAGAACTTGATGTGGAATATGTTTTTGCTTGATTTTCTACTTATTTTGTTTTTAATCAAAGTTAATGCTACTCTGAAGTTCCGAAAATAAGCTTTCAAAATCATTACTTAATAAAAGCATAGGCACAGCTGGGCTGTCAGATTATGAGTGGGAGATCTTTCATGGTTTTCAATGAAAAGAAGCTTTCTTCTCTCCCCTCCCTGCCCATATCCCTACTAACATACACAAACCCCTTAGGACATTTCTGCCAAGTTTGACTAGAGTTGAAAAGGCCTACAATTAAATATCCATTATTTAGCTTTCCAATTAATAATTTATTCAGTCCTTTGGAAATATTTACTTGCCCATCACTCTATTAGGCTAGCTGCACAGCCATAATCTTATGCACCAAACCCATTATATTTAATTTGGTAAGCATATTCAAAATTATTGGCCTTACTGCTTGGAACTATGGGATGAAAATTTACTCAACATGAGCAACTGGATTTCATTTAGAACTCCCAGTATTTGAGATGTGCGTGTATGTGTGTGTGTATGTATGTATGTATGTATGTATGTATATAAGAAGTCAATGACATTAAAAAAAGAATTTCAAACAAGAAAAAGAAATTCCAAAAATGAAAATAATTAAAGTGGGTGTGTATTAATGTGTATGTGTAAGGTAGAGGGAATATCTGAGACAAAGTATAAATTAAAGTCAATTAAGACTTCTACAACAGTAAGAAAGAACAGTCCCAGTGGTGATATTAAAAAGCCTTTGGTTAAGATTGCAGGCTGTGGAAATATGAATTTTTCATCTGACAGGATTATATGATAAACATTGAATTTGGAAAATATAGTTAAATACTAGCAAGGGTCTTTTAAAAGCTATCATTATAAGTATATGGTTTCCTTGTGCTAATGTTGAAAAATAAAGATAGGGATTTGAGAGCAGAATAAATCACACATTCTTTGTAAATATGATGAATGTGTGTCTAAGATGAAGGATGACCCATTGACATTGAAAACAGTTGTAATTACATCATTGTTCTTCCACACTTTATAATAATAAATCAAATTTCCAAGAACTAGTTTTGTGTATCAAATTCTAGGCAAAGACCAGTTTAAAAGCTTGTAGTCTCAACTGGGATAGCAAGAAAGACATTTAGGGATTTTTACATTATAGCATGGAAAACAATGCATCGGATATATATGTAACCAAAATAAAATATATATGAAGTATACATTTATATAAGTATACTTTGAATAAAATATAGTAAAATCAATCTAATTGGGGAAGAACTAGCAATGAGATGGCTCAGTCAAGAAAGATCTCTCATAGGAGCGAGGATATGAACTGAGTTTGAAGGGTATCATCATTCAGGGGCAGAGCCAAGATGGCTGAGTGAAAGCAGCAGCTTGCTTGAGCTCTCCCCCAGTCTCTTCCAAATACCTATAAAAATGGCTCTAAACAAATTCTAAGGCACCTTAACACACAAAAAGACAGAGTGAAACAAATTTCCAGCTCAAGGCAACCTGCATGATTGATCAGAAAGGTATGTCTCGATGGGCTGGGAGCTGAGCACAGAGCGGTGTGGGCGCACAGGCCACAGCAAACCTAGAGAAGGCCTCAGAGGACTGAATTGCAGGCAGCTGTGGCAGTTTCCAGACTTCTCAACCCAGGAATGCCAAAGACAACTTAGAAGGTAAGTGGGAAAAGTCTGTTTCTGTGGTGCTGAGAGAGGAAGGCAGGGTCTCAGCTCCATTCCCCAAGAGCGTGGCCATGGGGTGGGCAGCTTTTTCCCAAGCTTCCAGCCCACAGACTGAGGGGGAATCACATGGCTGATCAGAGGGGGATTGCAGGGATCTCTCTGCTGGTACTGAGGCAGGAATCTCTTGCTTTGCCAGTGCTTGGATCTGGGTCACAGTTCTGGACAGGGGTCCTGGGGTGAGTGGGGAGCACTGGCACAGTGGAACTTGTAGAAGCTGTGGACAGGAAACCTTTCTGACAGTTACAGGACAGAAAGGAGTGCTTGTAGTCACTAACAGACCACAGCACAGGCCAGGAAAGGAGTAAACACCTCGCCCTTTATCATACCAACTTGCAAGAAATGAAAATTTACAGGTACCTACAAGTATCTCTGAAAACAGCTATATAAGCCCCCAAAGCATGGGACAGTACATTCTCCACATTGGAAGCAGACTCTTACCTTAACAAAGAGTTTAAAACTCAAGTAATTGGCTGGGATTATGAGCAAGCAGCACAAAAAGAGTCAAACCATATTATCTTACTTTGGTGACAAAGAAGATCAAAATATACAACCAGAAGAAGACAACAAAGTCAGAGCTCCTACATCCAAAGCCTCCAAGAAAAATATGAATCAGTCCCAGGCCTTGGAAGAGCTCAAAAGGGATTTTGAGAAGTAAGTAAGAGAAGTAGAAAAAAACTGGGAAGAGAAATGAGAGTGATGCAAGAAAATCATGAAAAACAAGTCAACAGCTTGCTAAAGGAGACCCAAAAAAATACTGAAGAAAATAACACCTTAAAAAATAGCCTAACCCAAATGGCAAAAGAGGTCCAAAAAGCCAATGAGGAGAAGAATGCCCTAAAAAGAAAAATTGGCCAAATGGAAAAGGAAGTCCAAAAGATTACTGAAGAAAATACTTCCTTAAAAATTTAGAATAGAGCAATTGGAAGATAGTGACTTTATGAGAAATCAAGACACTGAACAAAATCCAAAAGAATGAAAAATTAGAAAACAATGTGAAATATCTCATTGGAAAAACACTGACCTGGAAAATAGATCCAGGAGAGAGAATTTAAAAATTATTGGACTATCTGAAAGCCATGATCAAAAAAAGAGCCTAGACATCATCTTTCAAGAAATTATCAAGGAAAACTGCCCTGATATTTTAGAACCAGATGGCAAAATAGAAATTGAAAGAATCCACATCTCTCCTGAAAGAGATCCCCAAAGGAAAACTCCTAGGAATATGTAGCCAAATTCCCAGAGTTCCCAGGTCAAGGAAAATATTACAAGCTGCCAGAAAGAAACAATTCAAGTATTGTGGAAACACAATCAGGATAACACGGGATTTAGCAGCTTCTACATTAAAGGACCACAGGGCATGGAATATAATATTCCGGAGGGCAAAGGAGATAGGATTAGAACCAAGAATCACCTACCCAGCAAAACTGAGTATAATCCTTCAGGGGAAACAATGGTCATTCAGTGAAATAGAGGACTTTCAAGCATTCTTGATGAAAAGACCAGAGCTGAATAGAAAATTTGACTTTCAAATACAAGACTCAAGTGCAACATGAAGAGGTAAACAGGAAAGAGAAATCATAAGAGACTTATTAAGGTTGAACTGTTTACATTCCTGCACGGAAAGATGATTTTTATAACTCTTGAGACCTTTGTCAGTATTAGGGTAGTTGGAGGGGAAAAAATTATATGTATGTATAGGTAGATAGATAGATAGACAGAGGGCACAGGGTGAGTTGAAGATTAAGGGGTCATAGCCAGAGAATAAAATTAAGGGATGAGAGAGGATTATATTTGGAGAAGAAGAAAGGGAGAGGTAGAATGGGGTAAATTATCTCACAAAAAAACAGAAAAGAAAATGCCCTTACAGTGGAAGGGAAGTGGGGGAAGGTGAGAGGGAATGAGTGAATCTTATTCTCATAGGATTTGGCTTAAGGAGGGAATAACATACACATTCAATTGGACAAGGAAATCTGTCTTACCCTATGGGAAAATAGGGGGAGAAGGGGACAAGACAACAGGGGGATGATAGAGAGGAGGGCAGATTGGGAAAGGGGGTAATCAGTAGCAAATACTTCTGAAGAGGGACAGGGTCAAAAGAAAGAATAGAATAAATGGGAGGGCAGGATAGGATAAAGGAAATAGAGTTAGTTTTTCACATGTCTACTATGGAAGTGTTTTGCATAACTGCACATGTATAACCTATATTGAGTTGCTTGCCTTTTCAATGAGGGTGGGTGGGGAGGGAGGAAAGGAGAAGATTTGAAACCTAAATTTTTAAAAACATATGTTTAAAAATAATGTTTTCACATGCTACTGGGAAATAAGAAATACAGTAAATGGGGTACAGAAGTCTATCCTGCCCTACAGGAAGATAGAAGGGGAAGGGGATAAGAGAAGGGGAGGGAGAGATAGAAAGGAGGGCAGACTAGGGGAAGGGATATTCAGAATGCATGCCATATTGGGGTGGGGGAGGGGTGAGATGAGGTGAAAATTTGGAACTCAAAATCTTGTGGAAGTAAATATTGAAAACTGAAAATAAATAAATTTATAAAAAAATTAAAATAAAATAAAATAAAAATAAAGTTTATCATCATCTAGTCACCAAGGCTGGAAACTTGAGAGCCATCTTTGACACATCATGATCCTCATCACTATATCCAAACATCTTCGAGTCCTCTCAGTTCTACTTTTTTAAATATTTCTTGTATGCTTTCCCTTCTTTCCTCTAACTTTTCCAACTCTCTGGAGCAGGCTCTTATCACTATATGCCTTAGATTACTACCATAGTCTGTTGGATGCTCTGCCTGATTTAGTTGTGTCTCTACTCTAATTCACCCTCCCAGCAGCTGTCAAATTGATCACCCTACAGCACAAGTGTGGCCATGCTTCTCCCCTGTTCAAGAAACTCCAGTGGCCCCCTACTATTTCTAGGATGAAACATAAAACACTCTCATTGGCTCTCAAAGCCTTTCATAACCTTGCCCCTTCCTGTCTTTCCATACTTCTTACACCTTACTCAAGAACTCTGGAATTAATTTGTCACTGGACTTCTTGTTGTTCCTTGAAAAATGTCATCCCATCTCCCAACTCCAGTAATTGTCACTGGCTACCCCTTATCCCTGGAATGTTCTCTCTCCTTATCTCAGCCTCCTGGTTTTCCTGGCTTTATTCAAGCCTCACTTAAAGTCTCACCTTTTGCAAGGTTTCTCTAGTCCTCCTGAATCTTAGTATCTTCTCTCTGATATTACCTCTTCCCCAGTTTATCTTGTAAATTTCTTGTTTGTACATTGTTGTTTGCATGGAGTCCCCTCTTTTACTCCCCTCCCCAGTAAACTCTGATCTCCTTGAGAGGAGACTAATTTTTGGGGGGGGATCTTTATTTGTATTCTTATTTTATAAGCACAGTGCTACATGAACAGGTGCTTAAAATGTTAGCTTACTGAATAAGTGTGAGGCTAATTTAAGGCAGAAAGTACATCCTAAGCTTGAGGGCTGTTCTCTGCAAAGCAAGTTGAGTGACAAAGATAAGGGGGGGGGGGATAACCATTTATGTAATGTCTGCTATAAGTGTCAGGCACTGTACTAAGCCCTTTACAATTATTGTCATTTGATCCTTACAATAATCCTGCAAGGTAGGTGTTATTATACCCATTTTACAGTTGAAAAAACTGAAGAAAACAGAGATTAAGTAATTCCAGAGGCAAACAGTTAGTAAGTTTCTGAGGACAGATTTGAATTCATTTCTTCCTGATTCCAGGCACACAACTCTATCCTCATACCATCTAGCTGCTCTACTAGTCAAGTGGAGATGGAATGTTATGTGAAGATAAGGAGGTCCATTTCACTAGAATGTAAATTGAATGAAGCAGAAAAATGTGTAATAAACTTAGAAGAGTAAACCTAAGCCAGACCGTGAAGGCCTTTAAATGGCAGACAGGCTTGCCATTTATTTTCTTGAGATCCTTGGACACCAGCACATGGAGCTTTTGGGGGTTCATGTGCTCAGCTAACTGGGAGTCTAGTGCAATTATCCAGGTGAAATGAGATGGAATAACCTGAACGGTATTAGTATAGTGGGCATGTGAGTGTAGAGAAGTGGGCAGATGGGAAAGTTATCATGGAGACAGAATCAATTAAGTTTGACAACATTTTGATTAAGGAGGGAGTGAGAGAGAGTGAAGAATCAAAGATGACCTATGAACCTGGGTGACTAGAAGCATGGTATTTCCCTTGATAGAAATATGCATTTACTTGGAAATTGTAATTCCAAGAGCCCAAAAGGAATTCTTAAGTCTAAAATTGGGTCACTAATTTATAAATATAGGATCGCAGATATTAAGCTGAAAAAGACCTCAGACACCATCTAATTAAACCCCCTCATTTTATTGATAAAATGACTGAGGCCCAGAGAGATTAAACAGGCAGCTGGGTAGTGCAGTGGACAATTCACAGGTCTTGTAGTCAGGAGGATCCAAGTTCAAATTTGACCTCAGATAATTACTATCTGTTTGACGCTGGACAAGGCGGAGCCCTATTTGCTTTGGTTTCCTCAACTGTAAAATGGGAATAATACCAGCACCTATCTTGCAGGTTTGTTGTAAGGATCAAATGAGGTCATATTTGTAAAGCACATACACAGTGCCTGGTGTAGAGGGCCAGATGTGAAGAGTCTAATATGGGATAAGGAATTAGATCAGAGTTTCACTCTTTCCTGTTCTGCCCTTAAAGGCTCACTACTCAGGATGTTTGGCTTACCATTCTCCTGTGCCCAGGAGGTTGCAGAACATTCTGACCAGATCCTTAAACCTTGACAACAAGCAGGTGTGTACAATAGAAGTCATGCACGAGGGCTAGGGGTATGGGAGTTAGCCATGAGAATCTTGGGAATGCCTCAGGGGTAATTGTTAGCTTTTGCTATTTAAACTGGACCCTCAGATTAATAAATGGCTCAGTCTTCACTGACCTGCCTGGCCCACATATCTTCATTTCGCACTCTCCCATGAGGTGCCTCACTTAGTTGCAGGCGACACCTGGTACATATTAAACTCAATAAAAATACTTATTCTTTTCCCCTCCCCCATTAAATGATTTGTCAAAGTCACACAGTTTTAAAGTGACAAAGATGGAATTTGAACCCAGGTCTTCTGATTCCAGTTTCAGTGTTCTTTCCACTTAAAAAACTTAAAAGCAAAAGACTGAAAATACTAGGTAAAAAATAGAAACTATGGGGGGAAATTGAAAGGGAGGAATAGGTTAAACTGGTATTGGTTATTCTTGATGTAGCTGGATGTCTGTTATCACTACTTCCCTTAGTTGAATTGAGTAGCTTTCTATCTCTGAACTTTAGAACAATAATAAACAAACACACATATGCAATATATAAAGAACAAAAAGAATATTGTATATGAAGTTGGGAACTTTCATTATATACAGTTTAAGCATCTATTAAATTTAACGTAATAGTAACAAAATTACCCTACTGTTTTTGTCTATTGAATTTCTCACTCATCTAGAGTTTCCTAGCCATCTCTTTTAATAATATGTCCCAGCTGTTTGCTGAAATCAAAGTCAAATCCATTGGCCTAATGTTGGAAGACTCCATTTTCTTCCACTTTTGAAAGTTGGAACACCTGGTCCTCTCCAGTCCTGTGGCACCTCTTCATTGTCATCCCAAGAAAACTGACAATGGCTCAGTATATTTGTCAATTCTTTAAGTAACCTTAGATATAGGTATTCTAAAATTGGGGCATGAAGACATAAAGGGAAGTGAAGTGCTCTCAGTATGTCACAAGTTCTCTTCTTTTTTACCTCCCTTTTAGCCATGTATATTTTGCATTTCCAATGCAAAATATTTATCCCTTACAAAGAAAATGAAACAAATTAAATATCTCCCCTTTCTCGCTGCCATCCATTATCCTCATGCCATCCACCCCAAATAGTGGCCCTTTCTTTTCCTTTCCTTTTCCACTATTTTCCTCAATATAGCTTCTTTTCATTTGTCCTTAATTTTCTACAACAGCCTAAAGCCATCCCGAGTTTTTATATTGACTTAGCTTTGCTTCTATTTTTTTCTGCATATCTTTGAAAAATCCATATCTGACTGCAGTATTCTATATCAGTCTCTATTGAGAACTCACAACTTTCTTCCTCATTTGAATTGTTTCTCTCTGTGTCTTTGGAATTTAATTATTACACTCTTCTAGACTAACTAGCTCGGAAGAATTTTAACTTTCAGGATAATAACTCACATATCTCCAAATCTTTTGAAACTCTTCTCAAAAAATCTAGAGTCCATAGTTGACTATGCTTATCTTTCTTGTTCTTTATTACAAATTCTAATACCATATATTACATTTAAAGTGTTCATCAGATTCACCCCAGGAATCATTGCTTTCCTGTTGGTAAAAATCAAGGTTCACATAGGATTCCTCTTCTTGGTCCCTCTATCTTTTGAAGTATGAAACTGTCATTAAGGGAAGTAGAGATATTATTAGCAATTATGTTTTTTGGCAGAGAATTCTACCAGATGTCTGGATAATTGAATTCTACATTCAAAATAGTATTGTGTCTTCACAGAACACTTGTGATCTGTTTATCTATTTATTTCTTCTCTTTATCTAAGCAGTCTTTTACTGAGGAGTATTATTGCTTCTGTTTCTGCTTTTGTTCATCTTAACTCAAATTCTCTTCATCATGCTTATATGCTTAGGTTTCTGTGTAACCTTACATAAATGTATCTTTTTCATGTACAATGTTACTTTCTCATCTATAACCCATGGTATTAGCTATTCTGTTCTTTTTTTTTTGGAGGGGGGTGCAGGGGAAAGTTACCATATCAAAAATAATTTTAATAGCATCTGTCAGGACTCTCTGACAAAAGTAGAGGGTAATTCTTGACTTGTCCAAATGACAATGTGACAAGGATAACTGCTCTTCTCTACCTGATTCTAACAAAAACAAATTATGTGTTGAGGTAGAAATTTTAGGAAGGTTGTGGGGAAGTGAGTACTCCATATTACATGAATGACAGAAAAGGAGATGAAAACTGGGAATTGCCTGACATATACCATAGGTTTGGGGAGAACAGCTTTCAAAGGGTTCATTAAAAGGATAAGTGAAATCCAATGGCCTAAAATCATATGAACAGATTTATTGTTCTTGTTATTGATAGTGTTACTGTTAATAGTAGCAGTAGCAATAATAACAATAATATAATTTATATAGTGTTTTCAAATTTTCAAAATACTTTACAAATATTATCTCATTGTATCCCTACAGAAACTCTGGGAGGTAAGTACTATTATTATACTTATTTTATGGATGAGGAAGCAGAGGCAGATAGAGGTTCTTTGACTTGCCTAGAGCCAAGCAGCTAGTCTAGTAAGTGTCTGAGGCTGGATTTGAAGTCATCTTTCTGATTCCAGATCCAACACTCTATCTATTGCACCATCCAGCTTTCTCCAATCTGGAGGGAATTTGCCCCACCCCCATATTGTCTTTCAGGAAATTTGACACCAAAGAAATGGGAAGTGCTCAGAAATGAAATTTGGAGAACATAAGCAGAAATTGTGATGATGAGGGGGAAGAGGGAGAGATAACATGGCTTCATAGCTAGCTAATTGACTAGTTGAGATTTTAACTGACATATATAAAATGTGATAGCATGGGCAAATAATAGGGGATACCTTTTAAAATAGTAGTTCCATCCTGTAAGAATAGTGTTAGAAGTATCAAAACATAGAATGATTTGTACTTCTAATGATTAATAATACATTTTGGGATAATACACAGTAAGCATTTACTATGTTTTTATTATGTGCAAGGGACTGTGGGAGTCACCAAAATATAAAGACAAGTATGAAATAGGGTCTTTTTTTGGTTAGACTCTGAATTCTGACTGTTGTAGCCCAGTTCATGTTTTAAAGTGCCACAAATTATGAATTTTTACCTGTAGAAACAAGGCAAAATAATTCACCAAGCCCCTACATGGTATTTATATTGAAAAGACCAGTGTAATCCCCATTTAGGAATGGGAGTATTGCCTTACTAAAACATTATCTATCTATCTATCTATCTATGAAATATATCTGCATTTAACTGTAGCCTATTTGGGAGGGGGAGCAATGGTGAGGGAAGATCAAAGTAAAAAGTGCACAGCAGAGAGCAAAAGAAAATTTACAAGGAAGTAAAGAAAAGATGGGCGACTTGGAATTCAACATGTAGTATTTATTATATAGGCTTATTTGAAATGGAAAGTAAAAAGTGCACAGCAGAGAGCAAAAGAAAATTTACAAGGAAGTAAAGAAAAGATGGACGACTCTCTCACATTCTGCTGCACACGGCAATGCTTTTTTCCCCTTTTATTCTTTTATATTTAAGTTATAAATAAATTAATTTTTAAAATGTTTTGTTTAGCAAGAATCACTTTAGTTCAAAATGGGAAAAGTAGTCAAATATTTGCATATGATATTTCAAAAGACAGAAATCATACACTCCCTAATCTGAAAAGGGGTTGGGGGAGAGTACAAGGTGAGGGTGAAGTTGAGGTGGACATCTAGGCAGGCAGATAAGGTACATTTTTGATGTGCAAAATATTTTATTTTTCTATGAAGACCAAAGGAATACCTATCATACATTTATTCCTATGAATCCTTCCAAAGGACTAGAGTTATTCTCTAACATAAGAAATTGGGTGCTGTAGTTACCCTGTGGGTTGTAGAATAAGCTGAAATAAAGCAAAAATCTAATATCTAAGTTATATTGGTCAAGTGACAAGAAACATTCACACTGTACAAGTAAGAAACATTAGTTATGGAAAAGGATAACATACTTCATAATAAACAATGTCAATTTCCTCCAGGAAAAATATCATACCATACAGCTTTATGCTAAATTGTAGCAATATATGTTGTGGCTTGGGATGTTTGAGGTTTGAATATTCATGCAGTGATTTTCATGGAACAGAATCTTAATGGGAACTAAAAGGAATTTTCTCATTCTAGCTCCAGAAGTAGACTCAATTCATGGAGCGCTAACTTAGAAAATGATTGCACAATATCAAATTTAAGATTGAGCTAACAGAAAAAAGTTCTTACAACTATAGGTGTCTCAAATTCAAATGGAATCCCTCAACAGGCAAAAGCTATCCCATCCATCCCCAACCATGACTAGCATTTTAGATGTTCAAACCAAGCCTGAATGACCACTTGCCAGGTGTGCTACAGAGAGGATTCCTTTTCAGGTATAAGTGAATTGTCTACCAAAGGTACTTTTCATAGTGAAATTCTCTGATTTCTCACTCACTTAAAAAGATAGACAATCCTTACAATTTTCTGCGACTGACCAGTTGACTAGCTTGATCTAAATAATAAAAGCTATGATAGTTCCTAGAACTGTAACTAAAAGTTCTAAGACTCCATTCACTATGGTGAGAAGATTGTGTTGTAGATAGAATTCAATGGATTCCTAGCTCATGGAAACTGTACATGTTTGTGGCTGGGGTTTTTTTTCTGTTTATTTCTGTTTATTTTGTGGTAGTCATAATGTATATTGTTTCTTGGCTCTAATTAATTTATTCTGCATTAGTTCATGGAAATATTGTAATGCTTTTCTATATTAATCACATTCATGGTTTCATAGAACAAAGTTATATTTCAGTACATTCATGTACCACAATGTGTTTAGTCATCTCCAAATAGATGAGTATCAATTTCCCTCCCCTCACTCACCCCGCAAGTCTTTACTATGACAAAAAGTGCTGCTATAAATATTTTGGTGTATTTGGGGACTTCTTATCAATGACCTCCTTTAGGTATAAATCCAGTAATAAAATATATGGGATAAAGCATGGAAACATTTTGGTTCTATGTTTTACATAATTGAAACTTGCTTTCCAAAATGGTTATACTGATTCACAGCTCCCTTATCAATGCACCAGTAAACCTAAAGTCCTACCACCCTTCCAATGTTGACTATTGCCCTCTTTGCCCACTTGCAGGGTGTGAGCTGAAACCTCATGGCTGTTCTTATCTGCATTTCTCTTCTTAGTAGTGATTTGTAGCAGTTGTTCATGTGGTTTTAAATTTGAAATATTTTTTTTTTCATGGTTTGCTCATATCATTTGGAGATTTTTCTACTGGGGAATAACTTTGTATATACACATGCTTATCTAACTCACACATACATATATGATACGTTTTGATATGTCTATCTCAAACCTATGAAGACACAGATGTATATCTATATATCTATCTATATCTGAAGAGATAGAAAGATGGATTCTCACTGTTGTTTCATCCTTCATTCTCAAAGAGGACCAATGACATCACAAGGGTTATGTCTTGAATTCTACGTGATTTGGATTTGAATAAAGCAGCAGAGCTGTGAAAAGTTGTCAGCCTTGCTCTTTCCAGTCATCAGAGTCAAGTTGCAAGACAAAGGTCAAGATGAATCATGCATGTACACATACATACACACACACACACACACACACACACACACAACACACACACAGAAAGAGAGTAGGGGGAGATACAGTTTATATAACAAATCTTTTCTGAGAAATTTGGTAACTTCCATTCTGATCCCAGGTGCAATCATTTTGCCTATGCAGAAGCTTTTCAGTTTCATGTATTCAAAATTACTTATTACATCTTTTGTAATTGCCCCTGTCTCTCATTTGGTTAGGAATTTAATCTCCTAATCATAAGAGAGAAATTTATATGATCTATTTCAATTTGTGTTTTAATGTTATGATTTTAATATTAAGGTTTTATATCCATTTAGAATATATTATGAAATATGATGTAGAAAATATTGGTCTAAGCCTAATTTCAGCCAGACTAATTTACAGTTTTCCCAATAGTTTTTCTAATCAAATACATAATTCTTTCCTATGTAATTTGTGTTTTCTTTTTTTTATGAAACTCTAGGTTTATTGAATTCTATTGCTTCTGAATCTCCCTTGTCTAGTGTGTTCCATTGAACTACTTCTCTTTTTTTAATGCATAGTAGATGGTTTTGATGATTACTGTTTGTAGTATAGTTTGTGATCTGAAAATACTATTGTCCCTTTGTCCCTACCTCTTTGGTTTATTTTTTCCTTAATTTATTATTTCGTATTTTTAATATTCTTTCTTTTTCTAAATTTTGAGTTCCAGATTCTCTCCCTCCCTCCTCCCCTATAATCAGTTATGCCACTTGGGAAGGAGGAGGTATCCCAGAAGAATTAATCAGATATGATGCCTATCTACTAAATATGGATTACAGACTAATCACAGAATTGATTCTATCAAATAGCTCTGACTCAATTTTGGTGCTGGATACAAGCATGGCCACAATGGGGGAGATGGCCAAGGGAATGGGAAATTATATATATGGAGGGGGAGAGAGAGAGAAAGAGAAAGAGAGAGTGATCTCCTGGTTGCCTTCCCTGGAACAGCAGGATAGTAGAGAACAAACAACGCAAACAGGTGGATATCCTCAGGTCACCAAGAACATGGCTGTCTGCTAGGACAGTCTCCTAAGGCTGAAATGGTTCCACACTTCATTTAGTCACTTTCTCATTCTTCTCTATCAGGTAAATGTTTGAGAACAACAACAGAACTCTGATGCCAGTCTTCCCACTTCCCCTGGGAAAAGTGGAGTGAAGTTTTATTGCATTTAAGTAAATAGAAGACAGTGTTGATGATGAGAAGGTTATGAGACATACATCTTCAGTAGTAAGTGACCACTGCTTAACTCCTGCTAACTGTCCTGCTTAAATCTGCTCACTTAAACAGCTTCACGTGTAGGTAGGGAAAGTTGTCTTTCTCCTTCGTAGATGTTCTCTCTCTTCCACAGGTCCTTTCCCTTTTGCTTTGATCTCTTTGGGATACAGAGATGTAGTACTATTGCCGGGTCAAATTTCATAAATCTTTAGGCATAATTCCAAACTGCTCTCCAGAATGGTTGGACCCTCCACTATTCCATCAGCAATTGATTAATGTACCTATTTTACCTCATCCCCTACAGCATTTGTCATTTCTGATAAGTTTGAGGGGAGCTTAGAGTTATTTTCATTTGCCTTTCTCTAGTTGGTAGGGATTTAGAGAATTTTTTTTTTCGTATGACTATAGATAGTTTTGATTCACTCTTCTGAAAACTGCCTATTCATATTCTTTGAATATTTATCAATTTGGGAGTGGTTCTTATTTTTTTATAAATTTGACTCAGTTTCTTATACATCTGAGAAATGAGGACTTTACCAGAGAAACTATACAAATTTTTGACATTCCTTCATTGTTTATGATACTTTTAGCAAAATGTAATTTCACTGATATCTCCTTTAGTTAAGTCCATTTTTGCTTTTGCTTTCTCTGAGATCATTATAGCTAACCCTGACTATGTCATTGTGAGAAAGAGACAGGATGTGAGGGTGGTAAAAGTGGTGTCTGGCACAAAGTGCCAGACAGATCACAGACTTTTCATCTCCAAACTAAACATCCCCATTCAACAAAAGCAATGGCTCCAAAGCAAGAGGATTATAAGAAGACTAAATGTCAATAGATTAGAGCATTTCTTCATACATGAATAGCTTGTTGCTGCCTAGGAGAGAACACTGAGCCAACACATGCTTGGCAAGAGTGGAGCAGAAAAGGAGTATTTTCTTGTGTTCTCTACCATTAGACTGTGAATTCCTTGATGGTGGATATAGTATTTTTTTCTTTTTTTTCTATCCCCAGCACATTGCTTGGCACATAGTAGGCGCTTAATGAATGTTTATTAACTTACAGAAAAAAGAGTCAATTTTAAATCTTATTTGCAGCGACATCTTCTGTTTTAACATTTCTAAAAACACTTATCCCCATCAAGTGGATCAACTCATATAATTAATAGTTTTCTAAAGAGGAAAAATATATTCTTTCCCTTTTGAAGTTTATTACTTATTTATTTTCAACATTCTTTTTTTTAAATTTTGAGTTCTTGATTTTCTTCCTCTTTTAGCCTCTCCCCCAACTACTAAGAAAGTAAGCAATATGTTATCAATTATGCATGTTAAATCATGCAAAACATGATTTTATATAAACTATATTGTAAAAAAGCAAAAAAGTTATAAAATGATACTTCAACTTACATCAGGAATCAACAGTTCTCTCTCTGGATCTGGATAGAATTTTTCATCATGAGACTTTTGGAATTATCTTGGATCATTGCTTTAATCAAAATAACTAAGTTCTTTTTTTCACAGCTGATCATAATTACAATATTGCTATTACTGTGTATAATTACCTCTTGATTCTGCTCACTCTACTTTGCATCAGTTCACATAGGTCTTCCCAGGTTTTTCTAAAACCTTTCTGCTCTTTATTTCTTATAGCATGATAGTGTACCATCATAATCATAGACCATAACTTGTTCAAACCATTCCTCAATTGATGGGCATCTTCTCAATTTCCAATTCTTTGCCACCACAAAAATAGTTTCTATAAATATTTCCACATAGCCCTTTGGGGATAGCTCCAAATTGTTCTCCAGAATGGTTGGATCAGTTCACAAGCAGCATTCACCTAAAGTGTATTAATATACCTATTTTTCTACATCCCCTCTAGCATTTGTCATTTTCCTTTTCTATGATGTTAGTCAACCTGAGAGGTGTGAGGTGGTACCTCAGAGTGATTTTAATTCGCATTTCTTTAATTGGTTGTGATTTAAAGCATTTTTTCATGACTACAAATGTCTTTGATTTCTTCTTCTGAAAACTGACGTTCATATTCTTCAATCATTTGTCAATTTAGTGAATATTTCTTTTAATTAGTTCTAGTTTTGCTTTTGTTTTGTCTGAGATCCTGCTCCAGCCCCTAATTTTAATTCTATGTGTGTCTTTCTGTTTTAAAGGAGTCTCTTGTAAACAACATATTGTTAGATTTTGGCTTCTTATCCATTTTTCTGTCGAATTCTTTTTTTATGGTTAAGTTAACTGTATTTACATTCACACATATTTGCTAACTGTGTCAGCATATCCCCTTTTATTATTTTTGAAGTCATTCCAACATAATTAACTCACACCCATGCCATCTCTCCAGGTAAACTCCTTCTAACAGCCCTAATAATTATAAAATTCTTAAGAGATATATCCATCTTACCATATAAAAATGTCAACAGCTTAACCTTAGTTAGTCCCTTATGATTTCTCTTTGATGTTTACCTTTTTATCCACCTCTTTAGTCTTCTGTTTTAATGTCAAATTTTTTGTTAACCTCTGGTCTTTTCATGAGGAATGCTTGAAAGCCCTTTATTTAATTAAATATCCATTTTTCCCCTGAAGCACTATACTCAATTTTACTGGGTACATTGTTCTTGGTTCTTTCCCTTTCAAATTATCATATTCCAAGTTTTCCATTCCTTTAATGTAGAAGCTACTAAATCTTGGGCGATCCTTACTGTGATTCCACAATATTTGAATTATTTCTTTCTGGCTACTTAAAATAGTTTCTCCTTCACCTGTGAACTCTGAAATTCAGCTAGAATATTCCTGGGAATTTTCATTTGGGTATATCCTTCACTAGGTGATCAGTGGACAAGTTACTTTCTTGATCTAAAATATCAATATAATTTTCATTTATAATTTTCCAAAAAACTGATGTCTTAGATCTTTTCTTGATCATGGCTTAGTCTAACAATTTCTCAATTATCTATCACGGATCTATTTTCCAAGTCAGTTATTTGTCTGATGCGCAATTTCACATTTTCTTTCATTTTTGTCATTCTTTTATTTTTATTTTTTTTCTTGAAGTCTTATGAAGTAACTACCTTCCACTTCCCCAATTCTAATTTTTAAGGAATTATTTTCTTCAGTGAGCTTTTGTTACTCTTTTTCCATTTGTCCTGTTCTGAATTTTAAAAGTATGTTTCTTCAGTAAAATTTTGTGCCTCTTTTATCATTTGGCTAATTTCCAAGGTATTTTTTTCAGCATTTTTAATGTCTCTTTTATTAAGCTGTAAATTATCTTTTCATAATTTTCTTGCTTCACTCTCATTTTTCTCTTCAGTTTTTTCCTCCACTATTCCTATCTTTTTCTTTTACTCTTCCAGGAATTCTTTTCAGCCTTAATTGTAATTTGTAGTTGTTTTTCTTTCTTTTTCCTTTGAGGTTTGGCTTGTACCTGTTTACCCTTTGTTTCCTACTTGTGAGTTTATAACTTGAGATGTTTTGTGGTCATGTTCTTTTTTCTGTTGTTTGCTAATTTTTCCAGCCTAGTTTTTGATTTTCAACTTTATTTTAAAGTTGGGCTCTGCCCACCTGTTGTTAAAAAGGCACTGTGCCAAGCTTTAGCCTTTTGGGGGGCCGTTGTTCTCAGAATGAGTTTTGGAGGTCTGCAAGTTTTCAGTGTGTTTCAAAGTGGTGTGATCCAGGGACAGAAGGGGGCACTGTTCTCCTTGTCTGTGGTCTAGTCTTTACTCGGGAAAGTTCCCAGTTCCCTTGCAGCTATAAGAGCTTATGCTCCTCTCAGCTCTGGTACTGCAACCAGGCCCCTTATGACCAACCCCATGTGCTTCTCTCTGGAATTGTGACCCAGAGCTGCTTATGGGCAATAAAGCTTCCAAACAGTGCCTAGTCCCATACCAAGTGTCAGCTCAGATTCCCCTGTGGGTGGCGCAGCCAAGATGTCAGAGTAAAACCAGTGACTTGCTGGA
Organism: Phascolarctos cinereus; assembly: GCF_003287225.1. NCBI lineage: Eukaryota > Metazoa > Chordata > Mammalia > Diprotodontia > Phascolarctidae > Phascolarctos > Phascolarctos cinereus. The sequence goes on from NW_027555625.1 coordinate 100,778,254, forward strand.
CCTGTCCCCCAAGCTCCTCCAAATACCTATAAAAATGGCTCTAAACAAACTTTAAAGCAGCAGAACTCACAAAAATACAGAGTGAAGCAAATTTCTAGCCCAAGAAACTTGAATGGTTCATCCAGAAAGGTGTATCGTTCCAGGCACAGAGAGGAACACAGTTCAGCATGGGCACACAGGCAAAACAGGCCTCAGTGAACATGGAGCAGCCCTCTGAGGACTGAATCATGGGAAGCTGTGGTGTTTTTTAGACTTCTCAACCCACAAATATGACCACTTGGAAGGTCAGTAGGGAAAGTTTGTGACTGCTGTGGGAAAGAAGTTTCGTCCCAGTCCCAGTCCCCCTACATGGCCCAGAGTGGCAGCTGCTTCCAGAGCTTCCAGCCCACAGACTGAGCAGGAATTTAGTGGCTCATCAGAGGGGGATTGCAGAGATCTCTTTGCTGAGGCAGGATTCTCTTACTTTTCTCATGATTGGATCTTGGTCACAGTTCTGGATGGTGGTCCTGGGCAAGGAGGAGTGCTGGCCTGCTGGAGCTTACAATGGTGGTAAAGCAGAAATCCTCCTCACAGTTCCAAAACAGAAAGGAGTGTTATTGGTCATTCATAGACCAGAGCATAGGCCAGGAAAAGAGTTAACACCTCACCCTTGATCATACCACCTTGGAAGAACTGAAAATTTACAGGTCCCTAGAAGTATCTCTGAAAACAGCTACACAAAACCCCGAAGCTTGGGACAGTACATTCTCCACACTGGAAATAGACCCCTACCTTAACAAAGAGTTTATAACTCAAGTAATTGGCTGGGATCATGAACAAACTATGTAAAAAGAGTCAGACATAGAATCTTACTTTGGTGACAAAGAAGATCAAAACATACAACCAGAAGAAGACAACAAAGTCAAAGCTCATACATCCAAAGCCTCAAGAAAAATATGAATTGGTCCCAGGCCATGGAAGAACTCAAAAAGGATTTTGAGAAGCAAGTAAGAGAAGTAGAGGAAAAACTGGGAAGAGAAATAAGAGTGATGCAAGAAAATTATGAAAAACAAGGCAACAGTTTGCTAAAGGAGACCCCCAAAAATACTGAAGAAAAGAACACCTTAAAAATATCCTAACCATGCCCAAAGGGCCATAAAAATGTGCATACCCTTTGATCCAGCAATAACACTTCTAGGGCTATATCCCAAAGAGATCATACAAATGGGAAAAGGACCTACAGGTACAAAAATATTCACAGCAGCTCTTTATGTGGTGGCAAAGAATTGGAAATTGAGAGGATGCCCATCAATTGGGGAATGGCTGAGCAAGTTGTGGTATATGAATGTAATGGAATACTACTGTGCTATAAGAAATGATGAACAGGTTAACTTCAGAAAAAACCTGGAAAGACTTGTATGATCTGATGCTGAGTGAAGTGAGGACAACCAAGAGAACTTTGTATACAATAACAGCCACATTATGCGATGACTAATATTGATAAACTTAACTCTTCTCAGCATTACAAGGATCTAAGACATCTCCAGATGCTATCCACATCCAAAGAAAAAACCATGGAAGTTGAATTGCTATCATTTTTTTCTCTTCTGTTGAGTTTTTTTTCCTCTTTCTGATGGTTCCTCCTATTGGTTTTAATTTTTACTTACAACTTCACTAATGTGAAAATATGTTTAATAGGAATGTAAATGTATAGCCTATATATGATTGTGCACCATCTTGGGGATGGTGGTGGGGAGGAAGGGGAGAAAAATTTTAAACTCAAAAGCATATGGAAATTATTGCTGATAAATCAAAATAAATTAATAAAATTTTTTAAAAATAGCTTAACCCAAACTCTAAAAGAGGTCCAAAAAGACAATGAGGAGAAGAATGCCTTAAAAGGCAAAATTGGCCAAATTGGAAAAGGAAGTCTAAAAGCTTACTGAAGAATGGGCTTAGATTCTTAAAATCTAGCCACTGCTCAGATTCTTATAATCTAGCCAATAGCTTACTAATATTCATAATCCTTAATAGTCTGCCCAATATGAAGGATGTTGTAACAAACCTCGTCTTTGCCTAAAAGAAGTTTAGGTCAATTTCTTTGTGACAGGACCCATGTGTTCTGATTTTGGTGTCCCAGCACCCCGAACCTCTAAACCTCACCATTTTGGTGACCCATCCAGGAAAACTGCCTAACCTCAAGTTCTTCTCTAGCCAAGACTGGAAGATATGCCTCTGCCCTCCATTTCTTGCTCTGCAGTTGGGTTGTTCTCCAAGCACCAAGGCTTGGAGGTGCTTTTCTGGTAGATAGTTATGAGGCTTTCTTGTACTCAGCCTGATAGTGTCTGAATACAGATTGAAGCATACTTTTTAACTTTATTTGCTTTTCTTGAGGTATTTTTGTCTGTTTTCTTTTACTACATGACTATTATAGATATGTTTTGCATGACTACTGAAGCATAACCTGTGTCAAACCACTTGCCTTCTCAATGGGGGAGGAAGTGAAGAGGGAGGAAGTGATAGAATTTGGAACTCAAAGTTTTAAAAACAATGTTAAAAATTAGTTTTCCATGTAACTGGGGAATTTTTTTTCTAAACATAAGTAAATATTAAAAATATGTAACATAATTTTTTATTTGGAGTGGACTTCAGCAGCCATCTGGTTCTACCAACACCTAAAACAGAATCTTCACTGTCACATATTTGACAAACATTTCATTTAAGCCTGATTAGAGGAAGGCTAGATTCCTGCCTCTAAGAGACCTGGAATAATTCAGTCCCCCATGAAACCTGATCCCCTTTAGCTTGTACTTTACAATTACACAGGTGAGAACTGGGTGAAAGGTAGACTCCAAAGGTGGATAAACAGCCCTGAAAAGGGCTCACAAATCCTCATACTAGCACTACTCATACTCCATGAGCACCCCATTCAATCTGTGGATCCAATAAGCTTCAGCAATCACACCTGATTAAACCATCTCACACAGTTGGGTAAATTAGGTTGAAGGTAACTGACAGGCCTCAAACCCTTCAGTGAGTTAAAGGAATGTTTACCCCAACAAGCATGTGAAGACTTCCCCAGTGGAATGGGACAATGTTAACAATTTCTTTCAACGGCCATAAAGGTGGCTGAAGCAAGTGATGTGGTATACTTAGAGCTTGGTCAGACATCGAAGACACCAAGGTCATTCATGACTCTGGAAGAAAGATTGAGTAAGGTGACTTTGTGCGTCTTTGCTTCACTTAAATCCAATTCATGGGCAAATCAGGACATCATCTTGTGATTTCACTGGTCTTCTTCAAAACAAAAAATGAACAACAACAATTTATACAGTGCTTTCCTCATGACAATCTTTTGAGGTAAGAGCATAGTCTAATATTTATACTGACACTTTGAAAAGTGATTGCTCCCTCCTTACATGTTTCCTGCCTTATCTGCCCTTATACTAATTCACCAATGCCAAAGCTTTGATATTACAAGCAATTAATGGCCTAGACTCTACCAGCAAGAGGGTCTAACACTATTTGTTGTACAAAATCATGCAATAAGTGAATATCTCCAGTGGCCTTTGTCCACACTTTTTGTTCATTTCTTATCACTCCATTTCAGCATATCCTTCAGGCACCTCTGTCTACCTGACACCCCTTAAATGCATAGGGTTTTTCAGTGTCCCACTAGTGCTTGAACACCTTGTAAGCCTCCTGATTTTTGACTCTCTCCTGACTGCTATCAGAAGTTACTTGTTCTGTGGCATTACAGGGAGTAATACCCAAGATTACTTCATACCAAAGTTTAAATTAGTATTACTAGACCATGTAAATAATGATTCATCCTAATTGAATTGCATAAATATTAAAAATTCTCTCAAGGGGTTTTAAGGCTGCATGAAATATCAATGAGGTACATATTTTTGATGAGGTCAGCCTTAAAATTCTCCTCAAATCACACATTATAGTATGGGCTACTCATTCTATGTCAGTATAAAAGCAGACTTGCTTACTCACCCTTCTCATAATCATAATCATCATCATAACAAAAACAATACTATTTTTAAAGTTCTTTGAGGTCTTCAAAGTGCTTCGGAGTTAGGTGATATTATTATAACCATTTTATAGATAAGGATGTTGAAGCAGAGGTGAAGTTACTTGCCTGAGGTCACACAGCTAGAAAGTATCTAAGGCTAGAATTGAATGCAGGTCTTCCTACTTCCAGATCTACTGGGTAGAGTAGATCTGGATCTAGGTACTTTGCTAATTGTACCACAGGGTAGTCGAGTTTCATAAGTACTCCTTATAACTCCTCAAATGTGGAATCAAATGTCCCCTTGACCAAGGCCCAGGATCATTTCCATGCCTTTTCAGAGTAGGGAGACGTGCCTGGAGATCAGAATGGGGAGGTGAACTTAGATGATGATAGAGATACAGCATTGCTCTCAGGACTTAGCCCTCTGTAACTGCTAGGATCAGAAGGCTTTGACAAATGCAGAGCTGTCTCTTTATGTCTATGAGTCCTCGTTCCTCTATCCCTAACAGAGACCCTAAGATCTTGGCAGAAAACACACACACATTATATAAATATATATATATCCTAGAATCACTAGGCACAGTCTTACCTATTCACCCCCTTCATGTACACCAGTTTCCATGGATTTCCTGAATTCTGGCCTCTTGCTACTTATCTATCTTTCTCTGTGACCTGTCTTGGTCTTTGAGTCTTAGATTTGATTCTCTGTACTCCCATAACCCTTTTTAAATGAACAAAACTCCTGGCAGTGAAACTTACTTACTGGATGTCTCTTAGATTCTTCTCATTTTCCTTCTTCTTATTTGCCTCATTTAAATGTTGCCTAAGACCCAAAAGGAGTCCTATCACCCCAAGGTATACATTATTCTCTTTTACAGAGTACTCTGTTAGGACAGTTCTCCCTACCACATAGCCCTTCTTGTTAAACTAGGGGATGGTTAAAAGAACAAGTTTTCATCCCTCTTTTATTTCTTTCTGCAAGACCCCCAAATCCCCTCACTCTGCCACTTCTAAATCTGCATTGTCTCAAACAGCAGTTTGAATTAGTAGGCTGAGTTTACTGGCTTCTGATGCTGGAGAGAGGCTTGCCTTTAAGGATATCAGAAGCAAGAATTCTCCCTGCAGGTGCACACATGCGGGTTTGGTAGTTAGTTTCTGAGGATTCCGTGAAATAGTTTGAAAATAGGAATTATGCCTTCTTGACAAAAACTCGCTTGGTACCCAGGGCTGTGTTCTTGCTTATAATAGCTGTACATGGATCTCCTAATAGGTTCCTTTGCACTTTGATTATAACAGATTTCCAAGCAGATAAAGGATACAAAGATTTCTTTAAACAGACAAATGAGAATTACTCATTATTAGTTCCAAAAGCCACAGATAAAAATCACTTAGATATTGTACTAAGCAAATGCTGATTCTCCTTTCCTTGCTGCATGCAGCCTTGGGAAACTCAAACATGTTTCTTATCTCATCTTCTGTCAGTCAAAAGAGAGCTATGACCCTTCCAGCTATGCACCAAATTCTCTCACTTAGCAACTCTTTGCAACTTCCATTTGCACCCAGGATTTCACCACCAGAACACTTCCTCAACCTGATTTAGGTCACCAGACCACATAAATATATTGATTGCCTATAATGGTCTAGATGCTGGGGACAGAAGAATATTATTTTTTAAAGTATAATAAAGCTAACTTTCTGTCATAAAACTTACAAGCTTCTTGGAGAAACAGACAGATGCATGTGCAAAAGATAACCAAAAACATTAGTGCCAAAATGAACATTTGAGATGGTATCTTAGGACATTAGTGGACATCCACTGTTAACTGAAATAGTCAGAAAGTCTTCTTAGAAAAGGTAGAATTTTATTCGGGCCTTAAAGAATTGCAACAATCTGCATAATCAATGGAGGACTTAAAAAGAACATTCTAAGATTGAAGAATAAGTAAGAAATTAGTGAAAATTAGATTGAGACAGGGAAGTGGGGCAAGACTATAGAAAACATTTCAAAGGGAAGTTATAGGACAGCTCTTGAATTTAGGAGAACATGATGTTTTGAGAATTTTACCGTGGCCTTGGTTGTATACCAGTCCCACCTCTAACTAATATGATGTCTTTGATCAAGTTACTTCTCTTTATTAGCTCCAGTTTTCTCATGTATATAATAAAGGAATTGAATTAGGGCAGAAGTATAAAATACACCAGGTACATGTGCAACACTCCTGAGTATGGCCTGAACCACATTAAAATGCAATTGGAAAATACTAAACAAAATAAAAACACAATAAAACATAGATTACGTTACATTTTAAGACCAGGTCAATATGCAGCCTGCAAGGACATATATATAAAACCCAATAGAGAGATACTGTGGTACAATGGAAAAAAACATTGTAGTGTAGTATCAGGGAACATGAGCAAGAATCTCAGCTCTACCACTTATTGTGTCTGTGACTTTGGGCAATTCACTTTACCTCTTTGGGGCTCAGTTTCTTCATTTTGGAGAGAGAGAAAGAGAGAGAGAGAGAGAGAGAGAGAGAGAGAGAGAGAGAGAGAGAGAGAGAGCGAGAGCGAGCTTGACTACTGTAAGGTTACTTTGGATTCCAAATCTAAGAATCTATGAAACGTTGTGGGGTTTCAAGCCTGGGAGTTTTGGAGAATGGTAATGCTAATGGCAGAATAAGTATTTCAGGAAAGGCACCTGAGTTGGGGAAAAAAATCAAGGATTCAGTTTTCAAATGCTCAGCTTAAGGTTAAGATTCAAGGAAACTTATAGTAAAAAAGGAACAGCTTTGAAAAAGAATCATAAATCTAGAGCTAGAAGGGATGTGATTATGTGATTCTCTCACTCTATAGAAGAGGGAACTAAGACCCAAGAAACTTAAATGACTTCCTCAAGGTGAAAGATGTGGTGGGCATCAGAGTTAGGATTCAAACCCATCTAACTCTAGAGCCAGCGTTCTTTCCAATCTCAAAGCAGTCTAAGTCGGAAAATTGAGTAAGTTCTCCTATATACTTACTTCATGAGTAATAAAGAGAAGCTCTAGGAGCGTTCAGAGGAGGGAGAGAGTTCTTAAGGTTGTGTATACAAAGATGACTTCTGAGAAGATGTAGCATTTGAGTTTAGCCTTGAATAATATTCTTATATTGGAGTCTGTTGGGAAAATGGTATAACATTTTGGCTGGAAGGAACAGAAATTGTACAAAGACTTGAAAGATAAAGGATGCACAGGATATAGTGACTAGATCAGTCTGGCTGGAACACGAGGAATAGCAGATGTAAGACTGGAAAGGTAGTCAGAGATCAGATTGTACCTTGAATTTCCTAGAGGTATATTTTATATCTTTTGTATTACTAGACTGCAGTACTATATTATACATTTCTTGAGGGCAGGGCCTATGCATTTCATATTTACACCCCCAGTTACTCACACTATCTTTTGCACAAGGAAAGATTTCAGAAATGTTTGCTGAATTGAATATGCCACAGAAAGAGAATGAAACTTCATTTAAATATGCATTGCATTCCACAATCCCCATTTTTAGTAAGGCCAATGGAGAAAACTGAGATTCAGAGGTGAAATGTCTTGCTCATCATCATAGAAATGGCAAGTGCCAGAAAGCAGAATTTGAACACAGGTGTCTCCTGATTACAAGTCCAACAGTCTTCATTTTGTCACGTTCCTTCATTACTTTCATGTTAAACTCAATTTTTTTAATGCTCTCAAGGTTCAAACAAAGACAGGTAATTCCCATAACATTTTGTCTGTTGTTTTGACTCAGTTGTTTCACTGCTATCCAATACTTTGTGACTGCATTTTGTTGTTACTTTTTTGTTTGTTTTGTTTTTGCTTGTTTTGTTTTGTTTTTCCTCTTAGTCAAGTTACTGGAGTGGTTTGCCATTTCCTTCTCCAGCTCCTTTTACAGATGAGGAATTGAGGCAAATAGGGTTAAATGACTTGCTTTGGGTCACACAGCTAGTAAGTGTCTGAGGCCAGATTTGAACTCAGGAGGATGAGTCTTCCTGACTCCAGGCATAGTTATCTATCCCCTGTACCACCTACCTATTTTATCTAGTTTGTTTGTTTGTTTTGTGGGCTGCATTTTACCTCAAATCAATTCTGCCCATCCTCTAGCCAGCAACCCTTCTATGTCTCACAGTTAACCACAACACTGGCATTTAGGAAAGCAGAGATGTGAAACTTAGTGAAAAATGTTTTTGCTGTCACTGTAAATGAATATTTGCCAACCAGTGACTGCAGCAGCTTTTGGTTAGGCAGGGGGAGTAAATATTGGCTTTAGATCCCGAAACAGGAGGCTCTAATTATAAACCACACACCTTAAATCAGAAGATTAATTAATTATAAAGAACCAGTAAAAGTCAAGCTACCCCATTAGCTTAAATGGCTTTTGTATGAACCTGTGATTTATTAGTGGTAAAAGACTGTACTTAGACTTTTTCTCCTCAAATTAAGTTAGAATGACTAATTACTAGCTTCAGACATATGATTTATGCTAGGTCTTATACTCTAGGGCGGTTTGCTCCTGGGCAAGTGATGCAAGCTGAGCATTTTTAGACTTATGATTGTTGTCAAGCTACAGGTTCAATATTCTTCTCTTGGAGGTCAGGAACCATATTGTTCTATTATTATAAATCACTTTGACTTTTAATGAGTCACTGGAAAAAATAGTTACTCTCTGACCAATGAGCTATTCTGAAAAAGTGATGCTAGAGTCAGATATCTTTGGACAAATAATGAGACATTTTGGTTTCAGGGGCCTGAGCATTCTTGTATAGAAAGACAGCAATGTAATGAGTCCAAATGTGGCTGGATTCATTATAAGAATCACTGAATGAGAACTAGATGAACTTTCAAGAGACCAGCTGATTTATTTCTCTACCTCCCGGCAGAAAAAATGTACATGCCTGATTCTGGACAAACTGTGTGAAACTAGATCTAGTCTGATTTGGGAAGAACTTTCTTATTGTCTGTGCCTCAGCACTGAATAGTTCTGGTTTGTGGAATCAGGTCAGAGAGCTAGTATTAAATAAAATAAGGCAAGGCTGAGAATGAAGGCTACAGATTAGGCATAGAATGTTTAACCTAGAGAACCACCTTAAAGTTTCCAGTAGAGGCAGACTTAGAATTTGGAGCCAGAGAATGATTCAAAATCCAACACATGAAGAATAGAGCAAAGTAGCAATGGGATAAACCAAGACAGAAAAGTAGGATATCTCCAGAAAGCAAAGAGTAGATATGGAATTGTTAAGAAACTCAGATAGTCAGAAAAATTAGGTCCTAAGATTGTAAGCTCTTTGAGTTCAGAATTTATCTTTTTAGTTCATTTTTCATGCCCAGGGCTTCACAGGGGCCTTGCATGGAGAAAGTACTCCATAAATGTTTATTAAATGATTGCTTGATCTCACATAAATGGATGTAGGCAGCATGGGGAACGAGAGGCAAAATAATAATAAAAAACAATCCAGAAAGCAGGCACAGAACTTCTCCCTGAGGAGAGTTTGATCATGAGGCAAACTTCCTCTTCACCTAGGAATATACTTCTGGGTCTGACTCCTACAGGGATTAAGTGCCTTGTTCAAAATCACCGGGCTATGAAGTAGTCAACGCAGGATGTAAATCCATGTTCTCTGACTCTAGGGTTGAGGTTCTTTCTTTTTTTTTTACTTGTTTTACAGTATACCATTCTGACATCTTGAAAATCATTGTCAAATGACCAAAGAAGCAGAAACAATCCCAGATTTGGTCAGTGTTAAAGTCATCCCAAGATGCTTTAAAGGGCTTAAAATGGCCTTAGAGGATTGTGGCATGAATTACATAGATTTCAGGACTCACTTTTCTATCCTACTTTCGGTATGGTGCTAGAGATCATTCAAGTTTCTCATACCTAGAATGATTTAAAGCTAATCCATAATTTCTAGGTGACATCTGATTGAACTGGATCTCCTGAAGTCATTAGTGGGCTATATTGGTAAGCCATTATAAACTCATAGATTTCTGTGAGAATTAGACTAGCCTCAAGCATAGCACAAATCAAGTTAGTTTACCACATTCTGCAAGTTTTCTGTCAGCAAAATGATACAAAGCGACCTCAACTCTAACTTTTGGCAGGCTCATAAACACATTTGCTAAAGTCATACTTAATTAATGAGTCCTTTTAAGATAAGCCTATATGTAGATTTAGGGCATATTTATATTTAGCTGTTTAACCTGACTTCACCATGCTAACCTAATCAGTTTGACTTTTTCATCATAGGACTGCATTGTAATAGCTAAATTAGTAGGAAATGGATAAAAAAAAATAAAATACATTACTTAGTCATTCCTTACTTCAATGTTTATAAGGTCCTTGCCTGAAAATCTATATGAGTAAAAGAACAAATATCATTATCCACATTCTACAAAAGGAAACTGAAGTTCATAGAGGTTTTGAATTGATCAAGATTATGAGCCTACTAAGTTCTGAAGCTGGAACATGAAGTCAGATTTTCTGGCTTTTAGTCTAACATTCTTCTTGTAATATCATATTGCCTCTTCATTCAACACCATTATGCCAAATAACTCAGTTAACCATGACAAGGCCACAGATTTTCCACACAAAAGCATAATTTTATCTTAATTTTCTTGTCTTTTGGATTTTTCTCATATTTTTCCCTATATCCATAGTGATCTTCCAGATTTTCTCCACCAATACTTATACATCAAGTTTTTTTTTTAATTTGCCTTATTCAAGAGAATGTCTTTGACCATACACCCTAGTGATTGACCAGTCCTTTGCCCTTTATTGCTTGACATTTACATAGTGATTAAAAGATGTTATCTTTAGGAAATTTATTATTTTTTTTGTTTTTCCCCCCTCTGGTACCTATTCACTTCTTCCCACTCATATAGTTACCACAATAATTTAAATCCTCACCATCTTCCACCTAGATTATTTCAATAAGCTTCTGACTGATCCCATCCTTAAACCATCTATAGCACAGCTTTCAAAATAGTTTCACTAATAATACATTGCTCAAGAATCTTCAGTGGCTCCCTATTTTCCCTATGTTAAAATGCAAATTCCTTTATTTGGCGCATAAAACTCTGAAAAATTTGACTATTTTATACATTTCTACACTTATGTCACATTACTCTGATCATCTGTTTCGCAAATCTGTTATGTTCCATTCTCTGCCTCCAGCCCAATGTTGCAGCTCCCAATATGGGAAGATGTACTCCTAATTGGTAAGGACACATCATACTGAGTTAGCTTCAAAATCCACCACAAATGATTACATATTCATTTATTCAATTGCTTTTTCCTCCCCGATATACTCTGTCCCTTTCAACAAAACTGGCCTGCTAACTTGATCGTGCACGACATGTGATCTCCTTCCTCCATGCCTTTGCATGGACTATTCCAAATATCAGGAATGTATTCCATCCTTAACTCCTCCTCTCTCTTAGAATTCCTAGATTCACTCGAGGATCAGAACACCTGTAATATAAGACCTTTCCTAAATGCCCCAGTGGCTTATGTTCTACTGAAAGTATCTGTTTACTTTATAGATATTTCTTGTTTATTTGCATATACAGAAATTACATACCCACTTCACTTGCATACTCACCCTGCCTAACCTGAATTCCCCCTTATTCCCAAGGACAGAATTTGTTTGTTTTTCTGTTTTCTTCTTTTCTTTTCTTTCTCTCCTTTTCCTTTCTCTACTTTTTTTTTCTTTCCTTCTTTCATTATTTTTTTAATTGCCTCAGTATTTACTAGTACAGTTCCTTAAAATTAATAGGCAATCCATAAATTTTGGTTCAATCTAATTGAATTGCTTCCCCAATCAATGGTAAGATACTCAAGGACAGAGCCAACGTTGTTTACTTTTATATCGCCTTCTCTATCTACCATAGGATTAAGCATGCAGTGCTTAAGCTGAAAGTCATGGTTCATTGCTTACATGAAAATTCTAGGCCCCATCATTTCAACAGTATAGTTTGTCCTTTCACTGCCACAGGTCATGGATCCTATACATTTTAGGACTGAGTTAGTCAACAAACATATTTTATATGTCTAGTATATGCCAGACACTGTGTTAAGTGGTAGGAATACAAAAAAGGCAAAAGATATTATTTGCCCTTCAAGAGCTCACAAACTAATGGAGAGTCCTTTAGAATTCCTGTGATTGAAAAGTCATCACATTACAGCCAACCTGGTAAAAAGTCTCTCTGAATTAGCTAAGCTGGTCCTCAGACAACAGAGACAATCTGTCTGTAGGCCTGTAATCAAAGACTTCTTTGCTTGGTAGGAACTGTCAGAGCTTATATTATATTGACCTAGTCATTGAGAGCCCCGGGTCACAGTCATGCAATAATAAGGTTTCAGAGTAGGACTTTGTAGAAGAAAGTTTAATAAATGGCCTAGATTGTTCCATTATGTCTACTAATGTCTAGGATTCAATGATATGTAACAACATTGGTCAATTATTGACAATATGAATGAGTAAATACAATTTTTTCAACTCATGTGGAAGAACAAAATCAAGACCACAGTGGGCAATGACATTCAACAGAAACTGTATAATCTTTATACACCTTGGTAGATTTTCCTAGTAGAGTCATTAATTTATGGGTGGTTTGCCTATGTAATGTTTTATTTCTTCTAGGTGAGAAGGGATTGAAAGCTCTCAATTCCTTTCCTTTCCACTGCATTGAGTAATCAAAGATCTCATCTGAGTACAGACATACATTTACATATGCATGAAGGCTTGGTCTGAGAGACACGGAAAACTGGGTAGCGTGGAATATGCTCATTCATCATCTGTCATATTTTGTTTTAACTACATGTCCTGAGCCCAGAATTTGTAAAGAAGCCTGTCTTTTAAAATGGTATCCAGATATATTTAGCCCATAGCCTCTAGAAAAGTCTTTAATCAGCTATTTAAAACCAGAGTTAGAATCACTTTTGACAAAATAAATGAAAGGGCCCCTAAAGGTTATCAATTCGGTTCTTCATATGCTAAATTATGTTATTAGAACCACAGAATCAAAGAATGTTAGAACCAAAAGGAATCGTAGATATTGTCTATTCTAGTATACTCTTTTCAAAGATTAAAAACAAAGTCATGGGCATGGGCATCCTGAGGTATAGAAATATCAAATTGTGAGTATCACACAGCTTTCAATGACAATTCTGAAGCTGTGACCCTGACTCTCAGACAAGTGGTCCTTATATATACTTCACTTCTTTCCAGTTGTTATTCTGATTATCTTCAACATCTCATAAAGGTCAGCTATATATCCCTTTCCCAATATTACTGAAGCAATTTTGTCCATAATACCTGAGAACTTAGGCATCTCTGTCAAATTTTCTAAAAGTCATTACATAAGAAGAAAAAACTGTTTAAAACCTCAGCTCCAATGATCCTAATACTGGGAAAGGACATCAAAGACAAACAGAAAGATCCAATATATACCAAAAAATTCTTAGTAGTCCTTTTTTGCCATAGCAAAAAGCTGAGCAAAGTAAATATTCATCAGTTCCTGGGTTCCTGAACCAATTGTGGTATATGAATGAAATGCAATATTGTTGTGTAAAAGAAAATTTTTAAAAAGTGAGTTCAGAAAAGTATAGAAAGATATGCATGAATTGATGAAGAATAATATAGACAGGTCTAGAAGAACAATTTACATAGTAGCTATAATAATACGAATTAAAATACTATTAAAACTTAGCTCTAATCACAGTAAATGTTGCAACCAATCTTGGCCCCAGAGAACAGATAAAGAAACACACCTACTTCCTTTCAGGAGAGAGGTAAAGGGTTATACAGACACTGTGTATAGTGTGTCATGTGCGTCATCTCACTGATACTTTTTGCTTAAATATTTTGTCTTTCTCTCATATAAGGTAAAGATCAATGTAGGGTAAGAAGGCTTGTATTCATAAATAAATATTAACAATAAAATAAAAAATTCTCAATAAAATATTTTTAAAAATATATTTAATAGCTAAAGTTCCACTGAAATGTGTTATGAAAGGATAGTGTGGAACTGGATACATATACATATTACATACATATGATTAGTTGAGGGACTCTTTCTGGAATAGTAGGCAAGAAATAAATCATCTCTATATGGGCTCCTTTTAACTCTTGAATTTTATGATGTTGAGTCTTGGTCCAAGGTTACATAGATAGCAAAGTAATTGTGTATAAATATTGTAATATTGAATAGATGGTGAGATGATCAAGTAATATTTAACAATTAGAGCTAAAGACCAGATCCATTGGATTATGAAAATTATACTGATATAATCTTCTAATAACTATAAAATGTTTATTTTCCTTCTTTATCTTTTTAATTATTTAAATTCTCTGAATCTATTTTTCTTTTAGAAATCACTTCCCAGAGGCTGTATCACACTTCAGGTAAGATAATCAGCACCTGAGGTTGGAGGGAAAAAGAATTGGCTAGTGACTAAATTGAAATGTGTGTAACATTTGAAAAGTCTCTAAACAATAAGAATTCATGATTGCCCAAAGTGAGCCTGGGATTATAACATCTGCAAATGTGTTCTAGAACAGGAGTGAATTCCAAAGCAATGAATGAGTATTCTGTGCAGTATTACATTCTTGGCTGGGCTAAGTTTGATTAGGAATAATTCATCATACACTGATACATACAGTTCTCATTTTGTTTTTATCTCAAGACCTTTTATATTTTTAATATTATTGAGGACTACTTTATATTATCAAAAATTATTGAGGATCTCAAAAGTGCTTTTTTTGTATGAAGCATATCTATCAGTATTTACCAAATTAGAAATTAAAACATCAGGATAATTATAAAAATAGTTTTGACCTTGCAGACATCCTGATGGAATCTTAGGGACTCACAGGAGTCCCTAGATCACTTTTTGAGAACTTTTGCATTACAGTAACAAGAAGAGGGATTAGGACAGGGCAATTTTGTCCAAATAATACTTAGACAAAAATGTCTCTTACAGTATGTTGCAAAAGCAACCATGAAGAATGAATGGCTTCTTACAGTAGTTGGCATCTTGACCTGAGCTTTGAAGGAATGTAAGAATTTCAAGAGTCAAAGATGAGGAGGGAATAGATCCTAGGCATAGGCAACAGAGTATACAAAGGTATGGAGGTGAGAGATGAAATGTCAAGTGCATGGAATAGAAAACAGAACACATAGGCTGAAATAGAGTTCATGAATAAAAGTAATGTGAAATAAGTAAAGAAGGGCATTGCCTAATACATATGTGTGTGTATACACACACACACACACACATATATATATATATATATATGTATATATGCATGTACATATATATATATGTATATATGCATGTACATATATACACATGGACATACATATTTTACATGCATATATACACACAAATATACACAGATGTGGATATGTATGTGAAGCTTTCCAACAATTCATCTAATAAGGAATGGATCAATAATGGATAACAAGCCCTAGTAATGGTTAATTTAAGATTAAAAAAAAAAAAGACCTGCAGTTATTCCTGGGTTATAAACAGTAAATGTTAAGTGTAATTCCCAATAGGCATATACAATTTGGATAATAGTTGTTTAGAGACAACAGCTGCATTTTGCCCACATACAAAGAAGGATATTCTAGGTAAAATCAGTGACTTGATTGAACTCTCCCCCAAACCCTTTCAAATACCTATAAAAATGGCTCTAAACAAATTCTAAAGCAGCAGAACCTACGAAAAGAGTGAAACAAATTTCCAGCCCAAGACAACCTGGATGGTTGATTAGAAACTTCTATCTCACCAGGCTGGGAGAGGAACGCAGTTCAGTGTTGGCACGCAGGCAAAACAGGCCTCAGTGAACCTGGAGCAGCCCTCAGAGGATTGAATCATGGGCAGCCGTGGCAGTTTCCAGACTTCTCAACCCACAAACACCAAAAACAACTTAGAAGTTCAGTATGAAAAGTCTGTGACTGCTATGAGAGAGGTTTGGCCCCAGCCCTAGTCCTGGCACAGACCTCGGGCAGTGGCTGCTTCCTGAGCTTGGGTCAAAGACAGAGGCGGGGAGGGAGGGGCTGATCAGAGGGATATTGCAGGGATCTCCCTCCTGGTACTGAGGCAGGATTCTCTTGCTTTGTCCATGCTTGGATCTGGGTCACAGTTCTGGGTGGTGGTCCTGGGACGAGTAGGAGTGCTGGCATGGTGGAGCTTATAGTGGTGTGCAGAGAAAATCCTTCTCACAGTTCCAAGGCAGAAAAGAGTGCTTATGGTCACTCATAGACCAGAGCATAGGCCAGGAAAGGAGTAAATACCTCACCCTTGATTGTACCACCATAGAACAGAAAACTCCCATTTCCCTAGAGGTATCTCTGCACAAAACCCCTGAAGCTTGGGTCAGTACATTTTCCACACTGGAACCATACTCTTACCTTAACAAGGAATTTAAAAGTCAAGTAATTGGCTGGAATCATGAGAAAACTGTGCAAAATGTTAGACCAAAGAATCTTCTTTTGTGACAAAAGATAAAAACGTACAAGCAGAAGAAGACAACAAAGTCAAAGCTCCTATATCCAAAGCCTCTAAGAAAAATATAAATTGGTCCCAGGCCATGGAAGAGCTCAAAAAGGATTTTGAGAAGCAAGTAAGAGAAGTAGAGGGAAAACTGGGAAGAGAAATGAGAGTGATGCAAGAAAATCATGAAAAACAAGTTAAGAGCTTGCTAAAGGAGACCCAAAAACATACTGAAGAAAATAACACCTTAAAAAATAGCCTAACCCAAATGGCAAAAGAGGTCCAAAAAGCCAATGAGGAGAAGAATGCCTTAAATAGCAGATCTGGCCAAATAGAAAATGAAGACCAAAGCTCACTGAAGAAAATACTTCCTGGAGCAGCTACATGGCACAGTAGATAGAGCACTGGGCCTGGATTCAGGAAGACCTGAGTTCAAATCTGGCCTCAGAACAACTTAAAAATGCTCAACTAAACACTAAATTAGAAATATTGAAAACCAAAGGAAAAATTAAGAAAATTGAAATTAAGAAAACTATTGAACTAATAAATAAAACTAAGAGCTGGTTTTATGAAAAAAACAATAAAATAGATAAACCTTTGGTTAATTTAATTAAAAAAAAAAGAAAGAAAACCAAATTACTAGTATCAAGAATGAAAAGGGCAAAGCTACCACCAAGGAAGAGGAAATTAAAACAATAATTGGGAATTATTTTGCCCATCTATATGCCAACAAATTTGACAATCTTAGTGAAATGGATACATATTTACAAAAATATAAATTGCCCAGATTAACAGAAGAGGAAGTAAAATACTTAAATAACCCCATCTCAGAAAAAGAAATTGAACAAGCCATTGATGAACTCCCTAGGAAAAAATCTCCAGGGCCAGATGGATTTACATGCGAATTCTATCAAACATTTAAAGAACAATTAATTCCAATACTATATAGACTATTTGGGAAAATAGGTGAAGAAGGAGTCTTACCAAATTCTTTTTATGATACAAATATGGTGTTGATACCTAAACCAGGAAGAGTCAAAATAGAGAAAGAAAATTATAGACCAATTTCTCTAATGAATATAGATGCAAAAATTTTAAACAAAATACTAGCAAATAGATTACAGCAACTTATCACAAGAATAATACACTATGACCAGGTAGGATTTATACCAGGAATGCAGGGTTGGTTCAATATTAGGAAAACTATCAGCATCATTGAGCATATCAACACCAAAACCAACAGAAACCACATGATCATCTCAATAGATGCAGAAAAAGCTTTTGATAAAATACAACACCCATTCCTATTAAAAACACTAGAAAGCATAGGTATAAATGGAGTCTTCCTTAAAATAATAAATAGCATTATCTAAAACCTTCAGCAAGCATTATATGTAATGGGACAGGCTAGAAGCATTTCCAATAAGACTGGGGGTGAAACAAGGATGTCCATTATCACCACTGTTATTCAATATTGTACTGGAAACCTTAGCTTTAGCAATAAGAGAAGAAAAAGAAATTGAAGGCATTAGAATAGGCAAAGAAGAAACAAAGCTATCACTCTTTGCAGATGACATGATGATATACTTAGAGAATCTAGAGAATCAAGTAAAAAACTACTTGAAATAATAAACAACTTTAGCAAAGTTGCAGGCTATAAAATAAACCCACATAAATCATCAGCATTTCTATATATTACCAACAGAGCCCAACAGCAAGAGATAGAAAGAGAAATCCCATTTAAACTTACTGTAGACATTAAAATATTTAGGAGTCTACCTCCCGAAACAAACCCAGGAACTCTATGCACAATTACAAAACACTTTTCACAAAATAAAATCAGATCTAAATAATTGGAAAAACATCAGTTGCTCATGGGTAGGCCGAGCTAATATAATAAAAATGACAATCCTACCTAAGCTAATTTACTTATTCAGTGCCATACCAATCAAACTACCAAAAATTATTTTATAGAGTTAGAAAAAATAATAACAAGATTCATTTGGAAAAACAAAAGGTCCAGAATATCAAAGGAACTAATGAAAAGAAATGCAGGGAAGGTGGCCTAGCAATTCCAGATCTTAAATTGTATTATAAAGCAGCAATCATCAAAACTGCTTGGTACTGGCTAAGAAATAAATAGAGGTGGATCAGTGGAATAGGTTAAATATGCAAGACACAGTAGTCAATGACTATAGTAATCTATTATTTGATAAACCCAAAGACCCCAGCTTCTGGGATAAGAACCCACTCTTTGAAAAAAACTGCTGGGAAAACTGGAAAAGAGTATGGCAGAAACTAGGCATAGACCCAAATCTCACCATATACCAAAATAAAGTCAAAATGGGTTCATGACTTAGATATAAAGGCTGATACCATAAGTAAACTGGGAGAACAAGGAATAGTTTACCTATCAGATCTATGGAGAACAGAAGAATTCATGACCAAACAGGAGATAGAGAACATTATGAAAAGCAAAATGGATAATTTTGATTACATTAAATTGAAAAGTTTTTGCACAAACAAAGCCAATGCAACTAAGATTAGAAGGAAGGTAGAAAATTGGGAAAGAATTTTTACAACCAGTCTCTCTGATAAAGGCCTCATTTCTAAAATATAGAGAGAATTAAGACAAATTTATAAGAACACAAACCATTCCCCAATTGATAAATGGTCATATGAACAGACAGTTCTCAGATGAAGAAATTAAAGCCATCTATAGTCATATGAAAAAATGCTCTAAATCGTTATTGATTAGAGAAATGCAAATCAAAACAACTCTGAGGTACCACATCACACCTATCAGATTGGCCAACATGACAAAACAGGAAAATGATAAATGTTGGAGAAGATGTGGGAAAATTGGAACCTAATACATTGTTGGGGAGTTGTGAAATGATCCAACCATTTTGGAGAACAATTTGGAACTATGCCCAAAGGGCTACAAAAATGTGCATACCCTTTGATCCAAATAGCACTTCTAGGGCTATATCCCAAAGAGATCAAACAAATGGGAAAAGGACCCACATGTAAAAAATATTCATAGCAGCTCTTTTTGTGGTGGCAAAGAATTGGAAATTGAGAGGATGCCATCAATTGGGAATGGCTGAGCAAGTTGTGGTATATGAATGTAATGGAATACTATTGTGCTATAAGAAATGATGAACAGGCTGACTTCAGAAAAACCTGGAAAGACTTATATGGTCTGATGCTAAGTGAAGTGAGCAGAACCAAGAGGACTTTGTACACAAAAACAGCCATGTTATGCAATGACTAACATTGTTAAACTGAAACCTTCTCAGCATTACGAGGATCTAAGACATCTCCAGAGTCCTCAGAATGGAAAATGCTATCCATATCCAAAGAAAGAACTATGGAAGTCAAATTGCTATCACTTAATTTTACCTTCTGTTGAGTTTTGTT
This sequence comes from Phascolarctos cinereus, assembly GCF_003287225.1. Taxonomy (NCBI): domain Eukaryota; kingdom Metazoa; phylum Chordata; class Mammalia; order Diprotodontia; family Phascolarctidae; genus Phascolarctos; species Phascolarctos cinereus. Next base: position 100,798,208 of record NW_027555625.1, read on the forward strand.
TCATCTTTCTGATGGTTCCTTCTATTGGTTTTAATTTTTACTTACAACTTCACTAATGTGAAAATATGTTTAATAGGAATGTAAGTGTAAAGCCTATAACAGATTGTGCACCATCTTGGGGTAGGTGGGTGGGAGGAAGTGGGAGAAAAATTTTCAACTCAAAAGCATATGGAAGTGATTGTTGATAAATCAAAATAAATTAATAAAATTTAAAAAAAAACAAATCTGGCCTCAGACACATAACATTTACTAGCTGTGTGACCCTGGTCAAGTCACTTAATCCCATTGTCTAGCCACAAACAAGAAACTTCCTTAAAAATTAGAATGGAGTAACTGGAAGTTAGTGACTTCATGAGAAATCAAGATACTGTAAAACAAAACCAAGAGAATTAAAAAAAAATAGAAAACTATGTGAAATATCTCATTGGAAAAACAACTGACTTGGAAAATAGATCCAGGAGAGAGAATTTAAAAATTATTGGACTATCTGAAAGCCATGACCAAAAAAAAGAGCCCAGATGTCATCTTTGAAGACATTATGAAGGAAAACTGCCCTTACATTTTAGAACCAGAGGGCAAAATAGATATTGAAATAATCCATCAATCACCTCCTGAAAAAGGTCCCCAATGGAAAACTCTTAACAATATTGTAGCTAAATTTCAGAGTTCCCAGGTCAAGGAGAAAATATTGCCAGCAGCCAGAAAGAAACAATTCAAGTATGGTGGAAACATAATCAGGATAACACAAGATTTAGTAACTTCTACATTAAGAGAACTGCCGAGTTTGGAATATAATATTCTGGAGGTCAAAGGAAATAAGAATTATAGCCAAGAATCACCTACCCAGCAAAACTGAGTATAATCCTTCAGGGGGAAAATGGATATTCAGTGAAATAGAGGACTTTCAAGCATTTTTGATGAAAAGACCAGAGCTAAATAGAAAATTTGACTTTGATATACAAGACTCAAAAGAAACATGAAGAGGTAAACAGGAAAGAGAAATCATAAGGGACTTATTAAGTTTAAACTCTTTGCATTCCTACATGGGAAGATGACATTGGTAACTCATGAGACTTTTGTGAGTATTGGGGTAGTTGGAGGTAAAAAATTGTATGTATGTATAGATAGATAAATAGAGGGCACAGGGTGAGTTGAAAATGAAGGGTTGATATCTGGAGAATAAAATTATAGGATGAGAGGATTATACTGGGGCAAGGAGAAAAGGAGAGGTAGAATGGGGTAAATTATCTCACATGAAACAGACAACAAAAGGCTTTTACAATAGAGGGGAAATGGGGGGACGGTGAGAGGGAATGAGTGAATACTATTCTTATCTGATTTGGCTTAAGGAGGGAATAACATACACACTCAATTGGGTATGGAAATCTATTTTACCCTACAGGATAATAGGGGGGAAGGAGAAAAGAGAGCAGGGTGATGATAGATGGGAGGGCAAATTGGGGGATGGGGTAATCAGAAGCAAACATATCTAAGGAGGGACAGGGTCAAAAGAGAGAATAGAATACATGGGAGGTGGGACAGGATTAAGAGAAATATACTTAGGTTTTCACAACATTACTACTATGGAAGTGTTTTGCATGACTATATATAATCTGTATCAAGTTGCTTTCCTTCTCAATGACAGTGGGTGAGGAGGGAAGGAGGGAGAAAATTTGGAACCCAAAGTTTTAAAAACAAAAGTTAAAAATTGTTTTCACATGCAACTGAGAAATAAGATATACAAGCAGTGGGGTATAGAAATTTATCCTGCCCTACAGAAAAATTGAAGGGGAAGGGGATAAGAGAAAGGAGGAGGAGACAGAAGGGAAGGCAGATTAGGGGAAGAAGTATTCAGAATGCACACCATCTTGGGGTGGGGAGAGGAATGAGATGGGGAGAAAACTTGGAACTCAAAATATTGTGGAAGTGAATGTTGAAAACTAACAATAAATAAATTAATAAAATCAGAAATATTAAAAAATTAAAGAGTTCAGCAACAACAACAAAAAAAGGATATTCTAGTATCAAAAGCTAGATCAATTAAAGCAGTTGAAGGACAGGCAAACCATATGTGGCTATTAATATGTAGACAATGGGGAAGGGTGGGAGAAACTGTCTCTGGAAGAAAAGCAAGGTAGGAGCCCAGACCGTAGAAACTAATAAATAAAGGTCTTTTGAGAGAGAAAAAACTAAAGAATTTTATATTTTAAATAAGGGATTTTTATAGATTGATTTTCTGTGTCATGTAAAGAACTACTGCATTTAATCTTACTCAGTCCTGTTTGAGCTTCTGTTTTTTTAGAGAAGGGAATTCAATATAGAAAGAACACAGAGAGAAGATTAAGTGACAAGAGAGGAACAAAGGAAAAAATAAAGGAAAGGATTCCATTTTCAGCCAAGGGTTTCATCAACTGGATATCAACAGCCATTTGCTGGTACCTGTTCATTACTAGATTCCTAAGTACTGTACTTTGCACAATAGAAGACTATCTGGGCAAGACACCTATTTACTTATATTCTGCAATAAGTTGGAAAAACACTAAGCTGTCCTACCTTAGGATCTCTACAGAATAAAGGAGGAAAGAATCCAATGTTAAGCGACTTTTATCTCAAAACTGTGAAGTCACCACCGTAAGTAAAACATGTATATAGAAAGCTCTATTCATTCAAAGACATTTACACATGTCTAATACATGAGTACATGCAGAGGATGAAAGTAGGGGAAAAGAAGGCTTTTAAAGGAAAATATTTGCTTATATAGAGTAGATTAATATTAAAAATGAGAAATATTTTTGAAAGTAGCCAAGGCTTGTAGGCTCATATAATTAAAGGAAACTTTGTGTTAAAATGAGGAAACTTAGGCCCAGATATTAACCCAAATCACATTGTGTTTAGTAGAGCCTGGAATTGATGTATACCTCTTCTGCTACAGGTGCCTGGAAAGGTGCCGTCTGCCTTTATAGATGAATTTCTATACCAAAGAAATGAAGAAGCCACCAGGAAGCAGCCTGATCCAAGATAAGTTCAATTGTTTGTTTGTTTGTTGTTGTTGTTGATTTTGTTTTATTTTTTCAGCTAGGCAATGAGGTTAAGTGACTTGCTCAGTAAGTGTCAAGGTAGTAAGTGTCAAGCATCTGAGGTCGGATTTGAACTCAGGTTCTCTTGACTCCAGGGCCGGTGCTCTATCCACTGTACCACCTAGCTGCTCTGCATTATCCATATTAAACAACAGTAACATTAGGAACCTAAACATACATTCCTACTGAAAACTATTGATCAACAATGTTAACTGAAATCACAAAATCAAAGACGACTTTGTGGTTGTTCAGTCATTCAGTCATTTCTGACTTTTTGTGACACCATGGACCACAGCATGTCAGGCCCTTCAGTCCTCCACTATCTCTTGAAGTCTAGCCAACTTCATATTTGTTTTAATGTCATCATGATTCCAAGCTAAGCATCCTCCAGTTCCTGGGTCTATGTATGTATTGTCTTCTTCTATTAGATTGTAAGCTCCTTTAGGGTAGTGCTTGAATTTTTTGTTTGCTTTTTTTTTGCCTTTCTGTTGTCATCAACTTCCCATCAAATTAGCACAGTGCTTGGCACAGTGCTTAGACACTTAAAAATGTTTATTGACTGACAGACATTATCTAGGTAAATCACTGGAACACTGGACTAGGGATTAAGAGATATAAATTCCAGACTCTGCTATTAAACATAGTGTTACTTTGAATTAACAATCGGGCTTTAGTTTCCTTAACTAAGATATTTTACAACACAAAAATCCCTCTGAATCTATTAATTTATTGAACCTGTCTGTGCCTCATTTTCCTTATCTGTAAAATTGAAACAATAACAATGATAATTAAAATAATGATAATAATAATAATAATAATAATAATAATAATGATATCTCTCGAACCTAGGCAACTAAGTGACATATTGGATACAGAACTGGACCTAAAGAAAGGAAGACCTGTATTTAAGCCTAGATGCTTATTAGCTGTGTGACCCTGGGCAAGTCACTTAACTTCTATCTGCTTCAGATTGCTCATCTGCAAAATGATAATAACACTTAGCATGCAGGTCCTCATGAGAGTAAAACAAGACAATATTTGTAAAGCAATTCACAAAGTTTAAAGCACTATGTAAAGTGTAGGCATTCCCTACCGCATAGAAATGTTATAAGTTTAGCTGCAATTTAGCCATGTGCTTGTGGGAGTCAGAAAGACTTGAGTCCTTGAACCTAATGGACAGTAAATGATCAAACTTCAAAGCTCAGTACTCCAGCCTTTGGTAACTTGATACATTACTGAAAATTAGTAAGCCATACAAGCAAGATGGTAAATAGAGTAGCCATAGTAAGAATGGGATAAAGCAACCAGAACAAGTAGAAATGATAGTAAAGGAGAGTTGTGCTGAGCCATGTAGTACAGACTGAGGTCTAAGTCTAGCTAAGGCCAGTCAATGAGAGGAATCTAGTGTTAGGCTGGAGAGAGAATAGTCATACACTTCTCTCTTACCACAGAGGAAGCAGAATGTCCCTGTGGGCTATTTGCTCACTTTAACTTCTTGTCTTCAGTCTGGGTTTGAGAAGCCTTAGCCTTTGTTTTAAATGAACACTTGTGGTTTCAGATCTTTTAACAATACATAAAAATGCAGGCAACATAAACCCAAATTACTGTATTTTATTTACTGCTCACGTAAATACACGAAAGAAAAATGGGGGAGAGGGTTTTATATTCTCCTTTCTGGAGAGGAGTGACATGTTACCCAACTGAATTAGGCTAGGGGCTTAGAGCCATTTGGAAAAAGTGAAGGGCATTGATATTGAACTGTTCAAGCTTGGTAAAGAATCCAATTTGGCAGATATCTATAGAAATAAAATCATGAGCTGGAAAGAACACTAAGCTGCAACAGGATCAAAGTAGGTCTCCCCCACACACACCCTTCTTTTTCTTACTTTCTTTTTCCCTTGTGCCATATTTTGCAAAGAAAGTCATCCTCACCTACTCACAGGAAGGAATGGCTTCCAAGTTAATTGAAAAGGGAAATCCATTCTCTTATAGGGTGAGCTGCTACTAAAGCCATGCCCACACTAAAGGAGGGGGAATAAGGTATTTATGCATGCTCAAACAATTCCTTTTACTCAAAAGATGATTTGAAGATCAGAATGCCTTGCTTGATTCTGACAAGAGGAAACCAGGAAGACCAGAGTTCAAATCTCACCTCAGTCACCAGCTAGCTATGCGACCCTGGGCAAGTCACAACATCTGTCTGCTTAAAAGTCCTCAATTGCAAGGTAAGAATACTAACAGCATCTGCCTCCTAGGGTTGTTCTATGAATAAAATGGGATAATATTTTTAAGTGTTTTAACCTTAAAACACTATATAATTTCTAGCTATTATTAGTTATGATTGTTACATATACATTTTTCACATAAATGCAGCAGCCTGGAAATAAGCAGTTTTTGAGTAACAAAGGATTCTAGGAGAAAAAATATTGATTCATTCTTTTTTCTGTCCATATAAGTTCTGAGGGTGGTCTGTTCTACATAAATACAAACACGCACACACACACACACACACACACACACACACACACACACAAAGATAAAGACAGGGAGAGAGAGAGAGAGAGAGAGAGAGAGAGAGAGAGAGAGAGAGAGAGAGACAGAGAGAGAGAGAGAGAAAACTTAGTACATTGTGAATATGTCTAGGATAGGTGATATGATTTAAATCAATCTGGTAAGTCAATAATCATTTATTAAAATCCTAGTAGGCAAAAGTGAAATGGGCCTTATAAATAGAGATCTTGCCTCAGAGACAGGAAGCCTTCTTCAAGTTTTGCTTTGACAAGACCTAACATACTGGATGTGGGACCCTAGGCAAGTCACTTAAATTTGCAGTGCTCTAAGCAACTCTCAAATATAATAAAATGCAGAAACACTGCCCAGATGAATTGTCAGGAGTTTCCTCCCTAAGAGTTCACTACCACAGCTTCATTCCCAACACCTACGGTCTGTAAGACAGCTTATCAAACACCAGTAATATAAAAACAAAAAACCTCTACCTCAAGGAACTTTCTACAAGTAGCATTTTAAGAAAAGTGTAATGCTAACGATGGTGACCCTTCCTGTGTCAGTTCTACAATTTTAATGATTTTTTAAAAAAATACATAATTCTATTTAATACATAATTCCATTAATTGCATCAGGAAGTATATCATGTCTTATTTTCTTCCTAGGTAGCCTCACTATATAAAAACCACAGACTGATAATAGAACAGTCCAGATTTTATCGAATTATTTTCAAGGATAACGGAGAATTCATATTCCCAAACACAAAGAAACCACCATGACATGGTCCTGAGATCCCTAACACAATTGTGTAGTTTGTGGATTCAGATTGCCTGAGCAAAATGAGTTCATTGTCAACAGTTGATTGCTTTTTAAAGCAGTGGATAATCAGTTGGGTAAATTAGCATTTATTGTCTTTAGGACTTATGTACAAGGGGACCACAAGCCCAACATCAACTAGCCCAGGGAATTATGCTTCCTGCTTAACTGCCTTGACAATGAGACTGTCTCTGATGCCGCATTACAGGCTGGAGCTGTGGACCTTGAAGAAAGCAAATGAATATCGACTTGTGGTGGTGGAGATGACAAGTCTCAGGAGGATCCTTGACGTTAGTAGAAGAAAGAAACTGAAAAGTAATGACACCCCAAGCATGTTGTGAATGAAAAGGAGACTCAAAGCTGTCAAGAGAGAATGGGGATTGTTGTTAAATGGGTGATGCACTCTGTCAGGTCAAAAGGAAGGAAATAAACCGAGAGAGAGGGAGAGAGAGAAAGAGAGAGAGAGAGAGAGAGAGAGAGAGAGAGAGAGAGAGAGAGAGAGAGAGAGAGAGAGAGAGAGAGAGAGAGAGAGAGAAACTCTTAGAGGTTAGGTATATGTGCTTCCCTCCAGACACATGGCCTACCTGCAGTGAAATGTCTCCTAGCAAGCAAAGACTGGAGCAGGACAAACAAAGTTAAGCCACAGGCAACATTGTTATCAGAATCATGTTCTTTTCAGAATATTTAGACAACAGATGGCTGCATTCTCAGTTGAATTAAGTTAGAATGGCTCCTTTTTTTCTCAAAAACCAAACTAGGAGAGACAGTAAATGTTTCCCTGTTGCCCTGAATGACTTTTTTCTTGGCATTTCAGAAGCAACTGTTAGTTTCTGAATGAAATTGATTTTGCGAGACACTAAAGAAAAGGAGCCTGTAATGGTATTTGTAAACTCTGCTGTCTGTATTGTAGATAATGGATGACAGAAACAAGCCAGCCAAAATTGTCCAGGAGCTCAGTCTGATTTGGAGAAGTATCAAAAGGATTGACTGTGAATCAGAACTTTCTCTCTATTAGCTCCATTTAATGGTCCAAGAATCTCATCAGCATATACATGCCTGTAGGTTCAACTATTTTCTTATTGGTCAGCAACACAATAATATCTGGGATTGAAAAAGATTAGCAGAACACATCTTTAGCCAAAGTGCAACCAATGGGAAATGTTTGTCTATAGTCTTTGTGGACTCCTACTGCTCAACTACTACCAACATTATATTGCATCCTAAATAAAAACAAGTCAGTTCTCATTTTTGAGGTACTACCAAACCCTCACAGACTTTATACCTGAAGAATCATCTTAAGTTTTGCCTCTCCTAAGAGGCTGTCTCTGACTAACAGCTAATAGAGACAACTAGATTGTGCAGTGGATAAGAATGATGGGCCTGGAGTCAAGAAGATTTAAGTTCAAATCCAGCCTCAGATGCTAGCTGAATGACCCTGGACAAGTTACTTAGCTGCTATCTGCCTCAGTTTCCTCAACTGTAAGAAGGAGATAATAATAGCATCTCCCCCCAGAAGTTTTTGTATCAAATGAGATGATACTTGTAAAGTGTTTAGTCGTTTCATTCCTTCTGGAGACCATAATGATCACTGTTTTCTCTAAATTATGGCTAAACATAAAGACAAAAAAACATAGTACTTGTTTTTTCATTGTTCCTTTTATGAAGTTCCTTGGAGGCAGGCATTTTGCCATGATGTTTTTTGCAATGCTTCATAGTACCTAGTATAATGCTGATGACCTAGTATGCTTTCTCCTGTCTCTGTACCTTTGACCTAGCCATCTCTCATGCCTGGGTAAGGAATAAGTGGAGGAGTGGGCCTCACCCAAGCAATGAGAATGCAGAAATAGTAAGGAAGCTGTCCTTTTGTGTGGCTCAAAGAGAGGCATAATAGGCATCTCTAGCCTCTTCTCCCACCTACAACTCTTCTCCAAGAGAAGTTTTCATTCCTGCCTGGAGAGGAAGCAAAAGGTTGGGGCTGGATGTCACACTCTGTTCTCTTTAAAGAGAGGGGGATACCAGGCTAGAAATATGTCTATCTGATCTCTTAAATGCTGCTCATCAAAGGATATGATTAGATTCCACCTAAATTCTAATTACTTTGTAATTTCTAAAAGAAAGACCTCAAATTCTATATCTAAGGCTTGACCCCTCTCCCATCAAAAACCTGTACCACAATGAGTACACATAGAGAATAACAAAGAAATCGACTTATCTAAATCATAGCAAAACAGAAATGAGTGAAGCTATAAACAGAACATATACCAGACAACGCAGAATGAAGGAGGTCTCCCATTTGAAGTAAGGTGAGCCATCTCAATCAATAGAGAGGTTCCTGGATCTCACCCAAAGGGGAAATTCCCAAAAGTCTCTAACGTAGCACGCCAGATATATGGACATGATGGAGACTGCCAGCTCTTTTTACATCTTCCCAGAGCATTTTCCTTCAGCAACCTAAAGTGAAGTTGGCCTCTTCCATCTTTTCTCTCCAAGCTAGAAGCTGTCTTGACCTTGAAGACTGGAAGCTTGAGAATTCCTAAAGGAGGACTCCTGCTTGAAGAGTCCTGAAGAATACTGACCCTGAAGAGTCCCAAAGAGGGATTCAAAGGGAATTCTGGCTCGGAGAGTCTCAAAACGGAATCACTGAAAACTGAAATTCTCTGTCTTTTGCCAATTCTCTACCACCGTTCATAGAGGGCAGGCCTTCATCTCCACCAATAAGGAAACAGTCCCATACCAATGGGCTTTGAGAGAGGAGTCATACTGGGAATGCCCTCCCCTTTTATTCCACTCACACAGTCCTTCTCTTCCTTTAACATGCAGCACAGGTGTCATTTTCTGCAGATGACCTTTCCTGACCTCTCACTTGTTATGTCTATCCTTACCAAACTTTGTTGTTGCTGTTCAATTGTTTCAGTCACGTCTGACTCTTCATGACCCAGTTTGGCTTTTTTTTTTTGGCAAAGATGCCGGAGTGGTTTGCCATTTCCTTGTCTAGCTCATTTTACAGATGAGGAAACTGAAGTAAACAAGGTTAAGTGACTTGCCCAGGGTCACATAGCTATTAAGTGTCTGTTGTTCGATTTGAACTCAGTTCTTTCTGACTCCAAGTCCAATGCTCTATCCACTTTATCACCTAACTTCACTACTGGCAAAATATCTTGTATTTACTTTATTTGCTTACGAGTGTGTTTGTATGTGTCTGTGTTCTCTATATGTATCTGTATCTATTATTATATATAATATATAATATAATATATAATATGACATATTATATAATATAATGTAACATATTATATCATATTAATAGGAATAATTTCATTCTTTGTTCTAGTACCCCTAGCTCCCACTAGGTACTAGGCACCTATTTTTTTTTTATTAATAGTTTGAGCTATCACTTTTCTTATTTAGATATTGAGTCAGTCAACAATAATGTGTTAAGCACCAGCCATAAAAAGTAATTTGGAGAGGGCCTCCCCAGTACCAAATTTTTGGCAGTAGCTGAACCACAAGGTGGTGGAGGATCCCAAGATAAAATGTATGAGGATGATAGCCCATGTGGGCAAGAAACAATTCTCTCCCTGATCCTGAGAAGTATATCCTGCTATCTGTGGGCATCCTGGAGCAAAAATCAAATCTCCTCTACTTTTAGAGATCTCTCTGGGTGTCATTTTTTTATAGCTATCTGGGATGCAGTGGAGAGCTAAGAAGAAGGAAACATAAGTCCTCAAAAGTAGCATAATGCAGTGGAAAAAACAGATACCACCTAAAGCTAGGAGACCCAGGATCATTTCTTAGCCCTTATGCCCATAAGCTATTTGACTCCAGGGAAAATGAGAACAACAATAACAAAGACAAATAAGCTCTCTGTGCCTTAATTTCCTCCTTGTAAAATAGAGATACTAGCAATTGTCACCTACTTCAATGGGTTAGTGTTAGCTAAGTGTTCTGTTACTTCAAATGCTATAGAACCTGAGTACTAGCATCACAGGTTAAGTGATGGAAAGGACTTCAGAGGTAATCTAACTCAGCCTTCTTTTTTTATAGATAGGAAACCAAGGCCTAGAAAGACTAAATGATTTGCCTAAGTTCACTCAAATCCTCTGACTTCAAATACAGTCTTCATTCTGATGAATTTACTCCTTCTCAGACATTGATGCTATCATCATTAGCTAAAATAGATACTGCAAAGTTCTAGGATGAAAAACTTAGTTAGAAAGAAGAGCTTATGTGATCTCAGTTTATATGAAGAGAGCATCATCATCCAGGAAGAAGCATCACTGACTCAGAGAATTAAGTATCTTGCTTAGATTCACACAGGCAGAACATGCATTTTACTCATAGGAGAAGATCTCAGTCTCTTTATTTTCATTCTACACACAATTTTAACAAATTTTGTCATTTCTTATTCAGAGCAGATGAAAATCAGAAGTATAGAATTGCTGATGAAAGAATCAGAACAAATGCTGATAACCTTGATAATAAGAGAGGAGACATGCAGTCTACAACAGACAGTAATGAGAGCTCAGATGCACAACAGGCTGGTATTTCCTTTTTTAAGGACAAGAACTACAATAGAACATGAGGCCTGTATTGCAGTGCTGCAAAATCAGACATTCACAACCTTGAGTCAAAAATAAGAAAGACATTCATGGAATTTGAAATCAGAAGACATAGGTTGGAATACTATTGTGTAATTTTTTACAGTCATTCCCTGGGTCTCAGTTTCCTCATCCAATAAAAGGGGAAGACTAGATTAGTGGTATCAAACTGAAATAGAAATGTATCCCTAAAGGCCACATGTTGACTTTAAAAATCACAAATTAGGGGAGCAGCCAACAATATACATTTTCATAGAGTATTAACTTCTAAAAGCCCAGAAAATATTTCCCCAGGAAAAACTGTGGAACACCTGAACTAGAAGAAAGACGGGGTGCAGTGGTCCTGTAGCCTAGGTATCCTGAGGAATTAAAAGGAAAGGCCCCTCTTTCCCTGGGGGAAGGGGAGCAGTACAGAACTGGAGGCATCCCAGCAAGCTAGCAGAAAGTCCCACCTCAGCATACCAGGAGGAGATCCTGAAAGCCAGGTGGTGGAGCAGATGAACATCAACACCTGGACCCCCAACCTGGACCCAGTGAGGGCTGGGGAACCGGTGGAAACCAGAGTGGAAAATCAGCAGATACCTCAACATTCTACAGCAACTGGGTCTCCCAGTGCCTCAGCAGTATCATTACTAAATATGTATGCACCAAATGGTACAACATGCAAATTCTTAGAGAAGAAGTTCAGGGAGTTACAGGAAGAAATAGACAGCAAAACTATACTCGTGGGTGACCTCAACCTCCCCCCTCTCTGAACTAGATAAATCTAACCACAAAATAAACAAGAAAGAAGTTAAGGAGGTGAATAGAATATTAGAAAAGTTAGGTATGATGGACCTCTGGAGAAAATCGAACAGGGAAAGGAATATGCTTTTTTCTCGGTGGTACACGGCACATACACAAAAACTGACCATATACTAGGGCATAAAAACCTCACAATCCAATGCAGAAAGGCAGAAATATTAAATGCATCCCTTTTAGATCATGATGCAATAAAAATTATATCTAATAAACAGCCTTTTGTGATAACAAGGAATTGGAAATTGAGAAGATTCGCATCAATTGGGGAATGGCTGAACAAGTTGTGGTATGTAAATGTAATGGAATACTATTGTGCTATAAGAAACTATTAACAGGCAGACTTCAAAAAAAGCTGGAAACATTTATATGGTCAGATGCTGAGTGAGGTGAACAGACTCAGGAGAACATTGTACACAATAACAGCCATGCTGTACGATGACTAATATTGATGGACTTAACCCTTCTCAGCAATACAAGAATCTAAGACATCTCCAAAGGCCTCCTGATAGAAAATGCTATCCACATCCAAAGAAAGAACTGTGAAGTTTGAATGCAGATCGAAACATACTATTTGCTAGTTTTTTCCTTCTATTGTGTTTTGTTTCCTCTTTCTGGTGGTTCCTCCTATTGGTTCTAATTCTTACTTACAACATCACTAATGTGAAAATATGTTTGATAGGAATGTATATGTGTAGCCTATATCAGATTATGCACCATCTTGGGGAGGGAGGGGGAGAAATATTTAAAACTCAAAAACTTATGGAAGTGATTGTTGATAAATCAAAATAAATTAAGTAAATAAATATATAAAATAAATAAATATAAAAAATCACAAATTAAAATTATTTATATTGCAGTATATTTTTATTTATTTTGTTTAACATTTTCCTAATTACCTTTTAACCTGGTTCAGGATGGACAGGACTTTACTGTTGGTAAGTGTAATACCTTTGGACCAGATGATCTCTGAAATCTTTTCTAGCTTGTAATCCTATATAAGGTATATTTTCATAAGAGTTCAGTTTGAAATCTCATTATTAAATTGGTAATTAAAGGGGCATGAGATTTAGTTATGTATCATTAGCCAACGATGTGGGATAAATGAGGTTTTATTGAATTTGATCACTGATTCACAGAAGGCATACTTCATGGAAAGGAGAATTACTCTATTATAGCTGAGCCCATCACAAGTCTCTATCTGTTTTCTATCAATTTGAAAGCTTGAACTAGAATGTCAGACAATGCAAACAAGTTTTGAATACCAAGGAGCAGATGTTGAGGACAGTGGTTGAGAAAGCTGAGGGTTCTTATTAAGTATAATTTAAAAAGTCCTCGGATTTTTTTTTTTTTGGTACAGGGAAACTCCTATCAGTGCAGATGGGCAACTGCTCTTCAATTGATAGCATTTGAGGTTTGTCTTGAACACTGAAAGATTATATGACTTGCCTAGGGTTATACAGCTAGTTCACATCTAGGGTTGAATTTTTCCAAGTTTTCCTGACTCATTATCCTGGCTCATTATCCAATAGCATGTGCCTCTAATTGTTACTGTTAGTACTATTACTAATTGGATCATAGCATCATAGATTAAGAGGTATAAAGAGAATAAAATTCCAAGAGATAAAGTTTCTAGGTATTAATAATCGACTTATTAACTAGGCTAGCCAATAATCAATAAATTGATGGTCAGTGGCTTCTCTTAGTAACCAAAGTTGCAAGGGAGACTCTGAAACAACTTAAATCATGTGTATTCCTTCTGATAGGGAACTCCCTTGACAAGTGAAATTCAACCCTGTTGGTGGCTATTTGATGAGGAGGTGGGCCAAGAACTTTCAGCCCCCTCCCAATCATTTGAGCATAGAGGGGGAGAGGTCAGTTGAGAATGTGCCCTGGTCATGCAGTATGAGCCCCCTTCAGCAATCTGAGCACTTCAATCAGATTCCCTTTGGTTTGGTTTCTCCTTCATGAGCTGGATCACCTTAAATTCTATGGACAGAAGCTCATTCCCTTGAAGAAGGATCTCATTGAAACTGGATCCTGTTAATTGCATAGACAGAAATCAGGTTGCCAGTTGGGTGGGGCCCAGCATATGCCTTGAGCAGATGCCTTGAGAAGAACTGGAATGCTTGCGGCATTCTTTGATTATGGAGGGGCTTCTCTTTAAGCTAGCCTTTTGACACAGAAGGGAATATTGCAAATTATTTTTAATAATCAAATGATGCAGTACTAAAATTAATTTCTCTCAGAAGACACCTTAGGGATCAGCTCATCCAACCTGTAATTTTACAGATGAGTAAATGAGACTCAAGAAAGAAAGTTATAATTTTATTAGCACCAGTTAGGAATGTGATTTCACTGGGCTTTGGTATCTGTAGCCATACTTTATGGGTGGGGGAAGGTCAGGGTTATAATACCCATTTTGCATAAAGAAACTGAGGGAAATAAGAGTAAGGGCCAGAACAAAAACCTTATGTTGCCAGAGTACTGGGATGGATGTTAATCTAAATCCTATTTTTCTGTTTGTTTGTTTCTTTTTTCCAAGAGGCAACAGACCTATAGAAATTCAAGTGATACCAAATCTGACTTTACATTTGGCTTCTTGCCTGCTTAAAACTAGGCCTGCCACAGGGTTCTATGGGAATAAGATTCATGCACGGATGACTCCTTTTCACCCTGTTCTAGTCTCTCATCTTAAACTGCCATTACACTCCACTCATCATTATCTGAGTCAGGCATCAGTGGCTGCAAGCACCATCTCCCAAATGAAAACTTTCTTTACGCTTAGCTCCCAAAATGAAAGCTCTCCATAATCTGTGCATGCAGACTTGCTCATTGCTTGGCAATAGCATGGCTATACCAAAGATGCCTCCCAAATGAAGGCAAGAAGAGCAACAGCTTAAATACTGTCAGCTCAACAACAGGTGCCAAACTCTCCTATTGAAAAACAACCTTGATACAGGAGGAAACTAGTTGTCAGATAGCACATGAAGATGTTAGGAGTCAGGGCTCAAGGGGTTAGGCATTTCTTTAGTACTGTATTATGATAGTTAAAATTTGTTTTTTTTGTAGGTCTCAGCTAAGGTATAGAAGAATTAGTATGAATCCTCCAAGATTTAAAACAATATTTTGAGAAGCACTGCAATAGCTAACATTGTTATAGCATTTTAAGATTCTGAATTTGTTTTACATATATTATTTTAATGAATCCTTACAACAACCCTTTGAGGCAGGAGCTAATATTACCCTCATTTTAAAGATGAGGACATTAAGGCTGAGAAAGTTTAAGTGACTTCCACAGGGTCACCCAACTTGTAAATGTCTGAGACAGGATTTGAACTCAGGTCACTCTGACTCATTCCATTTCTCACCAGATTTTGTCTGACTTGGAGAGATCTTGCAGTTTTTTTCTGTTTTTTTTTCTTCCTAGTATCCCTTTATTCTTACACCAATAACAGCTACTTAAGAATGGGCTGAGATAGCTGGAAAAGGTTGAATACATTAGATGAAGGTGTCTATGTCACTGACAAAGTTGCCTTTGTAAATCAAGTGCCAATTTCGTTAAGAGCCAATGTCATTGAAGAGGTAGTGTTCTTTTTCCTCCATTTCTCCTGGTTCTTAAATTGTGCCTTATGGTATCTAGCATGCCTTTCATAATAATTATTGATGACTAACCTGGTTAAACTAAATGACAGAACCCAGACTGAGAGCCCCCGTTACATCCTTTAATAAGGCCTTCTATCTGTGCACATGATTAATAGATTTGTTTTCCCATTTCAGCTGAGATGGCAGCTTACATTTAATTTACTTTTTTCCTTTCTGTTTCCTTCACTTCTTAAAATCTGAATAAGTCACATATGCAGCTTTTTCAAGGCACTACCAAAGAGGAATTACTAATACAATCATTCTTATAGAAACCCTGTCTCAGTAGGTTACAGTAATACTTACAGCCTAGATTGCATGGGATGCAGCCTCTTTGGAAAGGTGGGAGCTCACAAGAAATTTGTCCAGCAAGAGGTCTCATTGGATGGATTGCCCTTCGGCTGAAAATGGTGGGTATTATACTCTGGATTTTGCAATGGCATGCCATATCTCAAGTGGTAAAGTGGTAAAGATAAATGTGACTGGAAATGACACCTAGCGTGGCTTCAGTTGAATAGGAAGTAACACTGCTTTATGCTGGGCAGAATATAGCTAGCATTTATATAGCACTATAAATTTTGCAAGGAATTTTACATATGGTATTTCATTTGATCCTCACAAATCCCATCTCTGTCATTTAAAAACTGTAATTTTTTTTTCAAATCACATAATGGAGGGAACATGCATTTATATAGCACCTACTGTGTGCCAAGGATTGTAGTAAGCACTGTATAAATATTATCTCATTTGATCCTCAAAACCACCCTGTTAGGTTGGTGCTATTATTATCTTCCTCTTACACATGAGGAAACTAAGGTTGGGAGAGGTTAAGGACTTGCTCAGGTACATTCAGCTGGTAAGTGTCTAAGACAAGATTCCAAAACAAGCTGCCTCTAAAAAACATAAACACAAAAAGCCAAGGTATTTTGATATCATTAATATTACTATTACTATAAAGGTAATAAAGGTAGGAATTTTGTTCTTTCTCATCTTCATTTGCAGAGTCAAAGGATATTTTTGAAGTAAAGTGATCTTCCTTATTTAATCCTGTAACCATAGCTCCTATGGGTATTTGGTAGAACCTTATGAAATGGGTTTTGGGGGCACCCATAAGAGGTGAAAAGATATCGACAAGGAATTTTTTAACCATAATCTGATAGTTGTCTGAGCCAATGGCTTTTGAATCAGCACTAAATGCAATTAATTAAAAGAAAAACAAAACCTTAATCTTAGCTTGCACCACCCTGCTTGTTTTGTGTCGCAACAACACAAAGCTTCAGTGTTTCATAGATTCAGCTATAAACTTCTCTTCCCATTAAAAGGACAATTAGTCATCATACCTTAACAAATGGAAGCTGAAAGTCTAGGCAGATAGAAATGAAGAACTAAAGCACCAAAGATGCTTAACATATTTATGTGTCAGTTTTCATATCTGCAAAATGGCAAAAATAGCAATTGCTCTGCCAGTAAAGAGCTGTGAGACCTTGGGTTAGTCATGTAACCCCTCTTGTCTTCATTTTCCTTACCTTTAAAATGAGGTTATAATAGATGATTGTTAAATCTGTGTCATTAAATGTTGTCATGTGGATAATAGATCGCATGAAAGCACTTTGAAAATATTTCAAAGTACTCTACAGATAATGGATTTATTATCATATCGGGCAACAGTGGTGAATTGTTTTGGCACTGTTAGGACCATTTTAGTTCAAGTATCATTCCACTATGTTGTGTCAGCTTAATTGAATATATATTATGGGAACACTATTTTTTCCTTCTCCTACTCAATCTTGGGAAAAAATAAAAACAGCCCCTTCCTTAAACACAAAATCCTTAACTTGCATAGCAGTCTGAACCAAAGCATTTATAAATGAAATGTGAAATAAATTCTCTTTATTTCCAGTAGCACTGGCATTGATTTGGCAGTACCCACAATGTATGTATTATGGCCACATATTTCATTTAATTTATTTGCATTTATTTGTGGTGATATATTTCATTTGTTTGTAAATGGTACTCATGGACTGGCATTGATCAACTGCTGGGGAAGCTCTCAGGGCTTCACATTCCAACCCTAGCAAATATTTCTGAGCCTTCCAGTCATTCCCTTGAGCCACAATTTAAAGCCAGAATATTACAAGGCCATAAAGTGAGAGAGAGTGTTGTTATTTAGTTGTTTTCGGTCACATCCAACTCCATTTGGGGTTTTCTTGGCAAAGATACTTGAATGGTTTGCCATTTCCTTCTCTAGCTCATTTTACAGATGAGGAAACTTAGGTAAACAAAGTTAAGTGACTTGCCCAGGGTCTAAGTATCTGAGGCTGGAGTTGAATTCAGGAAGAGGAGTGTTCCTGACTCCAGGCCCAGCATTCTATCCACTCTCCCATTTAGCTGCCCCTGTGAAAGAGACTTCCTTGTTAAAATGGGGGTTTCTTACTCTGCCTTCTGTTTACAGCTTAGTGAATACCTTTTTACAATATGGGTAGCTTTTGGATACCCATTGGTTTGGGATTATAAGGCACTAATGATCATTACAGGACAAAATATATAAGGGAAATGTTCAGATTTTCCTGGCAATCCATTCCTGAGGAGGTTCTGACTTCCTACAATTTGCACCAAAGTCATGATTACCTCCTACATGCAGTAGACTCTTTGTTACAGTTTCCTACAACTCCAGATTATACCATCCCTATTCATTGGCCAAAAAACTTTATTTTCTACAAACAACTTTATTGGAACTGAAATGAGGCCCTGCATTTCAGTGGATTAAACACACATAGCCACATTCGGGCTTATACATACTATCACATTAATCTTCCTAATGTACAACTCTAATAATATCACTCATCCTTATTAACCTTAAACTGCTGCATATTATTATTGATGCCATTGTCAGAGAAAGGCTGTTGGACAGGAACTCTCTATTCCCCCATTGCCTACTAAATAATATGCAAATAATTTAGCCTGGCCTTCAAGGCTATCTATCTGTCTATCTAACAAGCTACTGTAAAGTATCTATCATTGCTCTGTCTCTGTCTTTTTCTCTTATCTCTCCTTTTTTTCTTCTACCTGCCCTCCCCTTTTATTGCCTATCTTCTTTTCTTCCCCATATGGTCTCTCCATTGCTGCCCTCTGTTCTTCTCTTTATTCCACTTCTTTGTTATCTCTGTGTATGATGATGTCCATAGGTTACTATGGTAAACTTTTCCAGGCCTTTAAGCCTATCAAAGGGACATTTTTTTTTTCCCCTGGAGCAGAATCAAGTCTCCTTTTTGCTACTGCCATTTCAAAAAATAATGCATACATGTGGAAACAATCTTGAATAGTGCTGAGATATGAATTTATGGGAAGCTGGGTGATACTATTTTCAATGTTGAAACATACTTTGCATGAAACAGTTACTGGGGAAATGTGTTTCTATTGATTTTCATTTGCTTATTATTATATTTTCATACTCCCTCATGGATTATAATATAATAAAATCAAAATATCATTTGTACTCAATAAATATAACATTGATGAATAAAAGAGAATATAAAGATTTAAGTCTTTTATCTAGAACCAGGTCACATTGAACTAAGGAATGAAGATGATATTTTAAAATACATTAATCTACAAATACTAAGGAGAAGGTTATGGCTGAATATATTTATAGAATTACTGGTGTTCTGAAATAAAAGTGAAATGGAAAGAAAGCATTTAAAATAATTAGCACCTAAAAAATGTCATTCCTAATGTAAACCCTCAGAACTATAAAATGGACCCATGTATTTTTGGAAAATATAAGAGATACCTTCAAGGAGGACATATTTATGCAACAAACATAAGACTGGGTCTATAGAAACCCTTTTTATTATCTGTTTTCTGAAAAAAAGGGCTTTAAAAATTCTTCCATCTCGCCAAGTTGTTCATATGCATCCATCATAACTGTTCAGAATAGGGGAGGGTAAACAAGAAGTCTTCAGAGAGAAGAAATGCAAATATAACAAAGAAGAAAAGATAATTAAAGAATTTAAGAAAAAAAGACATTTCTGATATTTCCCCAAAAGCACACATATCTATACACAAGTTTATACACATGTATGCATAAGTATATAAGTTTGTGTACATAGACACACAAATTCTCTTTCCATCATGCACACATACCAACATATGTGCATACATATATGTGGGTATATACCAGTGTGTGTATTATATTGTATACAATATTATTATGCATTCTTCTTCACGAACCAATCAAGCACTGGAAAGTAGACAATGCTCCAATTCATAGTGACAATTAGTGTATTCAAATATGTCCTACTTAGATCTCCTTAGATATTCAAATAGAATTAACATGCTATGGTCAGCAGCCAGTTTGTGACACATACATATATGTATACACATAATATGTACATATGTTTATATATACATATATACACATACACATATGTGGTGTTCATGCATATATATTATATGTATATGTACATATACCTCTCTTCTTAGCCTTCTACACACTCAGAAATGGGAAGTTGATGTATAAGTACACACAAGCTCAAGAGTTTTTAATAGACATGCCAGGAATATTTCGATACTGACAAGATTACTTATGCACTAAGATGATTATTCATAAAGCTACCTGAAATTATGTGATGGAATATATGGAATGTGTGTTTTGTAAACTGCTACAATATATTTTGTTTTGTATTGTATTATACTATGCATTATTTCTTTGGAACTAAGTTGTTTATTGTGTATACAGTTTTGGGATATGTGTGTGTATACATTTACATGCTACATATGTGTGTGAGTGTTGGATATAATACTTGACAAAAACTAATGGTATGTTTCCCTGATGTGTATTATTCCTATACATAAAGGTGACCTGTACATTTAGCTAGTAAAGTTATGTTATATGTGATATATGATTATATGTGGTGAAGCTCGTGCTTAAGGTACTCTGTATTTTGTACTGAACTTGTGTTAACCATGTCACTAAGGGAAATGCTAAGAATGGCATAACACGTGTCCTAGTATCTCTCAAATTATTTATAGGAACTGTAAATTTCTCATATTGAGGGGAAAGTATAAGCAGAGGGTAGGGTTGGGTGATACATTGAGACTGCAGCAAAAGCATGAATGTCTAAAGAGACTGTAAAAGAAAATATGCAAAAACGATATTCCCAAATGATTGAAAGGCTATGGGAAATCGAGCACATTAATGGCAATTCTGGTGTAGCTGTGAATTTGTCCAGATTTTGGAAAGAAATTTGGAATTATATCAAAGTTATCAAATTGTGTCTACACTTTGACTCAGCAATTTCATTTTGGGTCTATGCCCCATAGAGAATAAAGAAAGAAGGAATGGAGCCATTTCTTTTAAAATATTAATATCAGCTTTTTGTTATGGTAAAGAACTGGAAACTAAGGAGGTGCCCATCAGTTGTGGAATGGGTGAGCAAAATATTACATATGAATGGAATGGAGTGTCCTTGTGCTGAAAGAAATAATGAAGGGAATATTTTCAGACAAACCTGGGAAGTCTGACATGGACTGATGCAGAGTACGGTGAGCAGAACCAAGAAACCAACTTATACAATAGCAGCCACACTGTGATGACAAACAACTTTGGAAGATTAAAGAACTCCAATCAACACCATGACCAACCACAGTTCCAAAAAATTTATGATGAAACATAATATCCAACTCTTGAAAGAGAGGTGATGGAATTAGGATACAACTTGAGACAAATTTTTATTTCACATTGTCCATGTGGAAACTAACTTATTTTGATTCTGCATATTTGTTATGGTGATATTGTTCTCTATTTTCCCCCCATGGGATAAAGGTAGGAGGGAAAGAAAATAAAATTTTATTAATTTTTTTTAATTTTAAATAGAGATTTCCCCAGCCTAGAAAAGACAGGAGGTTTGAATAACTTAATTGCATATGAAGAAGCTAGTAAGACAATGGAAGTGCCCCCAGGGTTTAAACTACATTCACAACTTTGTCCCTAGCCACTCACCTATATAAGACTCTAAAATGAGTGTGGGAGATGAAAAGTACTGAACTGAAAGGAACATGGTGTGGCTTATTAAGGGAAGGGTCTTTGAAGGCAAGGCAGTGTTGCAAATAGGATAGGCAAGGTATTTCCTATCTCCTGCCTGGGGAAAACAAACAACCAAGGCTCTGAGGGAGTCAAAGGATGTTGTTTTTCCTTCTCTGAAGAGGACCAATGACATCAAGAGGGTGATGCCTTGACTTGCAAGTGAATTTATCTTTCTAAGTGGTTTCTAGAAGAACAGGTTTGGTTAAACGGAAGAACAATTCTCTGTTTTCCAAATCTAATAGGAAAGTCATCAACATGCATATTTAATAAAGGCAGTGGGGAATTGTCAATGTGACTTCTACTGTTTCTCTCCCCTTTGAGGAAAGGGGAGGGGAAGATGGTTTAGTTTAGTAACTACTCTTACTTTTAAAAACAAAGTTCCACTTAAAATAGATATCCTATACAGCATCAGACTTACTACTAACAACAGACCCTCATTATGTATACTTCATGCCTTCCGCTCTTCCGGCACAAGGAAGAGAGAGGAAAATGTTCCAAAATATTTATTATTTAATCTTCCATTTACCAGACCAAATGTTCCCCTGTATTGTAATTATTTAGAAAACTGGATAGAAATAAATCCTTTAAAATGTACAAGATATATAATTTCAGAAACCACCTGCTAATATAAACACTTCTAGCAGGACATACTTAAATATATTAACTGTAACTACAAATTAGAGTATGCAGTGACCTTCCTATACTTAATTGGTCCTGGAACACAAATATGTTTCCTGAGATAAATTAATAATTGTCATTCTTATAAGTATGTCTACCACAGGTGATAATAAAATGAATGCTGACATGTTCAGTGATCAAACTCTATTTTTAATTGCTTTCCCAGAATTTTGTGACATTTTATTTAAAATAAGATTAACCCAAGGAAAACATTAGTTATGTAGTATGTAACTAGCAAATGAAGGTTACCATATTAGAATGGAGTATATTCCATCCAACTATCCAATAGCAGTTAGAAGAGTTTTCCTGCTGAAGTGAGTTTTGGTGAATAAGGATGAGTGCTACACATTGGGCTTAACACTAGTATTCTACAGTGAAGCCCTGAATGTGATAAATTCTTATTTCTTGTCCAGATTCTCCTTTCATATACTTTCTACTACTACTACTACTACTAGTACTACTACTAGTACTATACACACACACACACACACACACACACACACAATCATCTCCAAAAATGTTTCATTTTCTCCATCTCAGATATCATGAATATTGTGGTGGTTTGGTCCCTCTTGTATTACTGACACTACCTTCTTCCCACTATCTGTTCTGATTAAACTACTAGTTTATAAGATTGCCCAAGTTTTCCCCTATTTCTCCCCTCATTTTAAAAGCAGGCAAGATTTTGGCCCATTCTAAGGACCACCAGAGTCTTTGCCCAACCCAAACCTAACCCTCTCTGAAGACAGAGTTCTTCAGAAGATGAAACACTTTTTTTCATAGATGTCACTAGAAAGGGAAAAGAAGACTAAAATAGCAAAGATGATAGGAAAGCAAATTGTCTACTTCCCACAGTGTTCAGCTTCCCTGTGACTTTTAGAGCCAAAGAGGGAGAAACCAGAATTACCTCAAGAATTTGGTGGGATGCTCTGAAATCAGTGTTCTGCTATCTAGGTAATATGAAGGAAGACAATGTCTCAGGAAGACACTGTGAGAGAGAAGACACCTCTGCCAGCTGGTGCCAAGATAGATTGGAGGCAAACAAGAATACAATCAGCCTATAATAGTTGTAGAAACATACAGGTTGGCAAAGGACAACAACTAGATGGCTGGCAGAAACATTCTGTGATACTTTTCAATCTACTCTGTCCAGACCTCTCACTGTTTTCACATGGTGTCCTGGTAAAAGCACTGAATTTGGAGTCAGGAGAGAAATTGGTACTCATTTTGTTGACTCCACACCCCTACTAGTTGTGTGACCATGTGCAAGTCATTCAAACTCATTAAGCCTCAATTTTTTCACCCATAAAATTCAGATAACAGCCATAGGTATTCATAGGATTATCAAAAGAGTCAAATGAAATAATGCACATAGTCCCTTTGCAAATCTTAGAGTGCTTATGTAAACATTGGTTATTTTGGAAGAAGATAAGAAGAATCTTGGAGAAATTCTGGTGATGT
Source organism: Phascolarctos cinereus (assembly GCF_003287225.1). NCBI lineage: Eukaryota > Metazoa > Chordata > Mammalia > Diprotodontia > Phascolarctidae > Phascolarctos > Phascolarctos cinereus. Next base: position 100,821,868 of record NW_027555625.1, read on the forward strand.
TAAAAAATACAAAACAATAATATTTTCAATCGTTAGTTATTAATAGTGTTTTGTACTTTTCCTTTTCTAATTTTTCCATAATATTAATTTATACTAGATTAAACATGTATAAAATATCAGGATGAGGCACATGAAATAATATAAATAAGGACTACATAAATCCTGGTTCATGTTTAATTGCAACACAATCCTTCACTGAACCAATTAACTATTAATCTAGCTCACTGTACTCCTTGTTTGATGTCTTACTAGAAATGAAAAAAAGAATAGTTGAATCTGGATCCCTCTGAATCCCACAAATTTTAGTAATTCCATATTGAACATCCAAATACCTTAAGGTCTTGACAACAATGTAGTGGAAAGACTGCTGGATTTGGAGTCAGAGGGTCTGGGTTGAAATGCCAGGTCTACTACTTTCCTACCTGTGTGACTCTGGGCAAGTCACAACTTCTCTATACCTTAATTTCCACAAATGAAAATTGAACAGGTTGGGTTAAATGGCCTTTAAGATTACTTCCAAAATTAAATATCTATTCATATGATTCAATGAATATGGCAAATCTAGCCTATCATACACATAATTCAAAGATATATGCTACCTCAGAGTATGCTACCTCATTCTCTAAACGAGAACAGATATTTCATAATCTGTTTAATGTTACCAGGGATCCTGGGCAGGGGACAGTATAAGAGGAGAAACTCTTAAATCAAGGAATAAACTGTTTAGATTCTGGTTGGTAGAGGCTCCCCTAGACATAGCTAAAAGTAATCACATCAGAAATATGTTTTCCATGTTTTATTTTCCCAAATATCACTGCACATAATTTTTTATTTTACTTTTTAGTTTAATTGGATTTTCAGTTCTAAATTCTATTCCTTCCTCTCTCTCATAGCCACTGAGAAAGCAAGAAATACAAAACCATTACAAATATGAAGTCATTCAAAACAAATTCCTTATTAGCCACGTTCAGGGGAAGGGGAACCAAAAAATAAAATTAAATAGGAAAATATGCTTCAATCTGCACTGAGTCAGATGATTTTCTGTAAGTGGATAGCATTTTTCATCACGAGTCCTTTGAAATTGAGGTGATTCATTGTATTGATCAGAGTTACTAAATCTATTCACAGCTGATTATCTTTACAATTATGGTTGTTGATTAAATTGATCTCTTGGTTCTGCTCACTTCACTTTGTACCAGTTCACATAAGACTTCCCAGGTTTTTCTGAAATCATTCCCTTCATCATTTCTTACATGTGCATAACTTTTTGAATCATTTACTTCTATATTCTGTTGTATTATTTTAGCTACCCCTAATAGTGCAGAAAAAATAAACCATATTTAGGAATAACAAAATAGGAAAGTTAAAAAAACAACAAGGATTGGAAAGGTCATAGGATTTGGGAGTCATTGGACATGCATACAAACTCTATCTCTGCCTCTTACTACCTATGTGACTTTAGGAATTTGCCTGCTTATTAATCCTTATTACTACCACAATTTATTATCTCTCCACTGCTTGGGACTCAGGAATAAAAAGGAATAATAACAGCTGCCCCCTCACAGAATCAAAATTTGAGAGGTAGAAGAATATGCCGGTTAACAATAGGTGTCCTAGACGGCCCTGTAGTGACCTTATTTTTCTATCACTCTACACTATTTCACTTGGTGATCTCAATGACACCATAGATTTAATTATCCTCTCTGCGCTGATAAATCTCAAATCTACTTCTCTATTTAAAGTTAGCAAATCACTTTATACATATTATCTCATTTTATCCTCACAACAATCCTAGCAGGCTCATGCTATTATTATCCCCATTTTACAGATGAAGAAACTGAGGCAGAGAGTGCTTAAGGGACTTCCTAGGGGTCACATAGCTAGGAACTGCTTGAAGTCATATTTGAACTCATGTCTTCTCAACTCTAGGTCCAGTGTTCTATCCACTGTGCCACCTTGCTGCCTTCTTCATGAGATATCTACCTTACTATGTTGTGTCATTATAAAGGAGTGGGGGTTGGCCACATCCACTGGCTCTTAGGTATACCACTGAGCCCAGAGTAAGCATGAGAGCAGACATAGAAACTGTTGAAAGATAATTTCATAAGAACTATTATGGAATTAGTGGGCATATAAGCAGTGGTAGTTTCTGACTCCAGCTTACCTTACTTATTTCACCTTACTCTTCTATGAGCAAATTGTCTATTTACTGACTAGGGTTTAACAACCAAATTTCCTAATTCCTGCTGTTGAAAAAAATGCTAAATTGCTAGACAGGAAGACCTAATCAATGGATTTTTTTTTAAATCTCACTTCAGACACAACTGTATTATGCTAGGCACATCATTCAACTGCCAATTAATAGTCGACACACAGTCTTCAGCATCTTTACCTCTAAAATATGAAAAAAATGATTTTGCATATTATCCAAGCCTGTTGGGAGTTATCAAATAGGATAATATGTTTAAAGGGTTTTACAAACTTCAAGTTGTTATATAAATGGTAACTAGATGATGATCACGATCATGATGACAACAATTACAACAAGACATCAGGATTGGCTTGGGGGAATGAGGATGTGGCAGTCGAAAAAGAAAGCAGTAGGAGGCAAAGACAAACTCTGGCACCTTCACAGCTTAGCCAAGGGATGAATTTAGCACTAGCAATGAAAAGTGGAAATCCTTTATATATACCCCTGGGCCTACTCTCCAGGGGCAGTATGACACTTCCCTAAGACCACTTTGAAAAATGTTATCTCCACAGGAAACAAACAAAAAAACTCATGACTGAATACAGAAAGAAGGTCAATAACCTTGATAAAGGCTAACCTCACCAAATTGCCCTTAATCTACAATTACTCAGCAGCTCCCCAAATACGTGCTTGTTTAAAAGGGCAACATTAAGTAATTACTATTTTTTTAGCATTATATATGCAATTGTGCTTTGAACCAGCTTCAGTGGCACTGCTGTGTAAATCCATCCCCTCAATCTGACCTCAGTCACAAACTATAATTACCTTAAGCTGGCTATGGTTGTTTCAGGGCAGGGCAAACACATTATTTAAAGCAAGGCTTACAAGGTGGCAATTCAGCTGTCATTCATCTAACTAAAAATCACTGTGACCCCGGAGACAAAATAATCTTTCTAATAATCAATTTGGAAATAAGTGAATACACTGAAAGGATATGAGACCTGAGATTATAAGCATGAAATGTATGTTTCTTATACAATGCCTGACAATTTTTTTTCAAAAGGCAGCTCTGGACCTGTGATTTTATTTGTGGAGGGGACTGTCATAGTGGAACTGCCTCCATTGATACAGATTGCCTTTTCCTCTGTGTTTATAGTCATGGGGAATTGCTTCAGTCATTAAAATGTTAAATTATTTGCCCATGATCACACAGGTAGTATCATATAGTATTTGAATCCAGATCTTCTTGAATTCTGACTCTTTATCCACTTTGCCTCTTGCCTAGAATACTGGAATGTTACCATACTCTCTTATTCCTGCATGCTGATACCAGCAACTACTGTAGAAGCTGCATTTGTTCTGGAACATGCACATATAAACATAAAATGATCTAAAGATATTCCATGTGTTAAATGGATCACAATGTTGAGATTACAACAGAAAGTTTCACTTGAACAAAATATAAGAATTAATGCATCAAAGTAGAGGACAAGTTCATAAACTTATACATGCCATCAAAGAGCTGAGCTTCTCATAACCAGCCTGTCATATTTGATTATGTTCTGGGAAAATATCTCATATCCATATATGACTTTGTTTATTAACCTAACATAATAAATATATCATCTTGCTATTATAAATGACTTGATTTTTTATATGTAAGAATGTATTTCCACAAGATATGTAAGAGAATATTTCATCAACATTAGCTGGAATGAATATGTACAGAAAGACATAATAAATTTTATTAAAATTCCCATAAAACTGAGGCTTGACCAAAATGAATTGAGGAAGTTTTATTTATCAAGCCTCTCCTCCCTTTATTTGATCTTCATTCGACTTCGACTGAAAAATTGCTCTCTTAAAAACAGACCAACCTTACCCAAACTTAGTATTTCCTGCTACTAAATACTGTGACATTAGTTCTTCAAGCTAATGACAACCATTTGAGGGAAGGGGAGTGTTAGGGGAGGGTAGGGGATCACATAATTCTGAACCGAAAGAAATGTCTGATTGGTTATTGAGTGAGGGGCTAGTTACTGAAACTAATTTGTCAATGTGACATTGGAGAGATTTGTTAAGTAATGTCGTCTTGGGCTATCATATTAGCAAAGATCCTAGAGCAGCCTGAGTCAAGCTCAATATTAGGAAACATTCCTTCAAATCAAATTTTCTTTCTAAAGAAATAGAGTTTGGAGATGGCAAGTTTAACAGGGGATCAATGAGATGTAAAGACTATACCTTCCCATCATTCAGGGGTTAATAGCTACTACAAAGACTGATGGATCAGAGAACATTGAATAGAGAGAATCAAAAAGTTGGGCGTGAATTAGGTAATTTATAAGCATAGCACTTAGAGAAATTAGCTTTAAAAAAGAGTCCATTTGGAAATAATAACATTCTTGGAAGAGTCTTTAGGGGATAATGAATTGTAATTTGTGTCTGGTATAAAAGGCAAGAAAGCGGGCCATGGAAACAAGACTAATGATACTATGTTGTCAGAAAAATATTGACAATCTTGACACTGATGAGCTGAAGACTGATCAAGGGAGGGCAACCAGGATAGTAAAAGGCATCAAGATTATTAAAAATGAAGATTAGGTAAAGTACCTAGGCATGCTTAACTTAGAAAAGAGAAAACTTAAGAACAAAACAACTGTGTTCTTCAAGTATTTGAGGGATTATTATGTGAAAACAGGTATAGAATTTTTCTGCTTGGCCCCAGAAGGAAGAATGAGGAGCAATGAAAAGAAGTTACAAAAAGGAACCTCTACATTTTTTTAAGGAAAAAAAATCATAATCATTAGAACTGTGCAAAAGAAGATAATGGTTTCTCAAATGTGGTCCTCATGCAAAGACTGGAGGACCACTTTCCAGATACTTTGTATTAGAGATTCTTATTCAGGCACGGATTATATTAGATACCTTAAGATCTCTTCCAACACCAGGAGCCTATGATTCTATGAACAATGTGGCAGTTGATTAGGTTTATATTGTTTTCAAACACACTGGTTCTGTCAGTACTAATAGGATCAGTTCTTCAAAAATAAACCTTTAACTTTGCCATATGGTGGCAAATTTACAGCATATAGGCTGCTAAAAATAATGTTGAATGGTAAGCACAGAAACCAAGAAGAGGAATTCAAGGAAAAAGAAAATGTAGAGGCACCAAGAGCATAAACAGAGATCAGAGATAAACTGGACAAAAAGGAAGTGGTAGCTAGCAAGCATGGTTTAGTGAAGAAATTTCCTGTGAGATTCTTGAGGTTTTCAAAGGTCAAAGTAAAGGAAGTATATGAATGAGAAAAAATGGGTCATAGGGGAAAAAGGGATAGAGAAAGAAAATGTCCATTGATTAGAAGGCATCAAGTTCACAAAAAAGGTTGATGGCTTGATGAAAAAGTAAGTAAAAAAAAGGGTGCATTCATATTCAGCAAAGAAAGTGATTAAAAGGGAGAGGGGAGAGAAAGACAGAGAGACCAAGAGAGTGGTATAGACAGAAAGAAAGAGAAAAAAACAGAGAGAAACAGAGACAGAGAGATGGACTTAGGGAGACAGACAAAGAAAAATGAGAGGGAATGGACAGTGGGCAGCTCTTCTGACAATAGAAGAAGAGGTTCTGAATAAAATGGGAAAAACTGGTCATTCTCTTAGGAAAAAAAAGAAAGCCTGACATTTTCTAAAACATGGATCCTCTCATTAACTCACTGGCAAGGGAATTAACACCACATTCCACATGTTCATGTCTTTGAGTCTCTAACCAGAATCCCAGACATTACTGAGGCTAAAGAAAGCAAAAACTAGTAGAGGAGAAGCTCCCTTAAGAGCAAGCTGGAAAGTTGGATTTGGGCATTAATTTTCAAAGAGAGAAGAAATCCAATCACTTCTTAATCTCTGATTTTGGCAGCCTGGACTTGTTCTCCCAGTAGGTTCTTCCCCTGCTCTCAGAGCTATAAACCTTAAAATTGCTAACAGCAGCATTGCCTCTCCATTTTACAACCCCAAGGTCATTTGTGATTTGCATAATTAACAGCTCAGACTTCCTTTATATTTTTTCCTTCAAAAATAAGAATTGCGATAAAAATAGCAGTAGCATAATGCTTCCACACTTTGGAAATATTCACTCTAGTTTAGATTCTTTTTAAAGATAACAGAAGTATCATAATTAGGCTACATTATCTTGATGATAGGGACCCTGAATCACTCTAATGGTTTCTGTCTACATAAATCATGAGAACACGTTCATATAAATAATAGTTTATAGCCGTTTCTGAATCTAAACCCAAGGAAACAAAATAATGCCATTCTGTGAATATAGCTGTCATCTTAATGAAACTTAATGTGGAATTTAACTTTCTTTCTTTTTTTTTTAATGAGGAAAAGGAAGAATAGGAGAAGGAGAATTTTCCTTTAGGGAATGCAGGGAAATCCTAAGACCAATTGGGGATACCAAGCAAGATTCTCCTTTAATTTATTGGCACTCCTGACCCTTGGACACTTATTTTAATAAAAGGGAAAAAAACAGGGTTTTTTTCTTTGTTTTGCCAACACAGTGCCTAGAGGTAGTAAGTGCTGAATGAATACCTGCTTAATGTATTAAGGAGTTGAGTAAGTGCTTAATAAATAAATACCTGGGGAGCAAAGATGGCAGAGTAGAGGCAGCAACCCAGATGAACTCTCCCAACATTCCCCTACAAACAACTTTAATGCCTCAAATAGAATTCTAGAATAGCAGAGCCAACAAAAGGTCAGAATGAGACATTTCTTCTAGCCCAAGAGAATTTAGGAGGTATGAAGTAGAGGTCTGTGACAAGAGAGTGTAGGGGTGTGGTATTGCCTGGATCCCACCCTATAGCAGTACCATCAGTGGGCCTTGGAGGTAGATTCAACAGCAGCAGCAGCATACTCAAAAGTTCTCAGCACAGGGAAAGTAAGGGGGCCATACAAGTGGTCAAAATGAGATTACAAGTGATGTTGAGTTGACACTAGGCATAAGACCCTGTCGCATTGTCCTGATGTAGATTTGGGTTGTCATTCTAGAGCAGCGAAGATCCTAGCACTTGTGGCTACAGGGGAGCAGGCCCTTAGTGCTGCAGGGTGGAAAGGAGAACTTATGGTTGCCGACAGGGGAACAGGGGCCCTGGTACTGGGACCAGGGTGCACTGTCACTTATAGTTGCAGGGGTCCTGCCTGGGTAAAGACCACAGGGCAGAGCAGGAGAGAAGTGTCCACACCTCCCCCCAGATAATGCCGTGTTAGAAGCACTTAAAACTTCCAAAGGCCCAGAGCTAATTTTGAAAACAGCAGTGTGAAAATGTTTGAAGTTTGAGAAAGTACCTCTCCCCATTCTAAGCTGGGAACAGATCCCAAAATCAATATAAATTTCCAAATCAAGAAATAGAGACAAAAATTGAGAAAATAACAAAAAAGAACCTTATCATAAAAGCTAGCATGGTGACAAGGAATATCAAGGCACAAACTCAAAAGAAGACAATAAAGTCAAAACAGCTACAAGCAAAACCTCAAACTAAAATGGTAATTAGAAACAAGTCCAACAGGAATTCTCGGAAGAGCTGAAAGATGATTTTCAAAATCAAATAAAAAATTAGAAATAGGCAAGTGGAAGCCCATGACTCTATGAGACATTAAGAATTAATCAAACAAAATCAAAAGTGAAAAAATGGAAGAAAATGTAAAACTCTTCACTGGAAAAACAATTGACTTGGAAAATAGATTCAGATGAGATAATTTTTAAAATTATTGGACAACCTGAAAGCATGATCAATGATACAGCCTGGACAACATGTTTCAAGAAATTAACAAGGAAAACTGATCTGATATCCTAGAACCAAAGGGTAAAATAGTAATTGAAAGAATCCACCAATCACTTCTTGAAAGGAATCACAAAATATAACTCACAAGGATATTATAGCCAAATTTCAGAACTCCTAGGTCAAAAGGAGAAAATACTACAAGCAACCAGGAAGGAAAAATTCAAATGTCAAGGAGTCACAGCCAGCATCATACATGATTTAGAAGCTTCTACATTAAAAGACTGGAGGGTTTGTAATATGATATTCCAGAAAGCAAAGGAACATGGATTACAATCAAAAATGAAGTACCCAGTAAAATTAAGCATGTTCTTTTGAGGGGGTTGGAATGGATAGTCAATGAAATAGGGGATTTTCAAACATTTATAATGAAAAGAGAGGTCTGAACAGAGATTTTGATTGTCAAATATAAGACTCAAGCATAAAAAGGTAAACAGGAAGGAAAAATATAAGTTTTTCAATAAGATTTAACCATTTACATCCCTACATGGGAAGATGATACTTGTAACTCTTAAGAACTCTATCTCTATTAGGACAGTTAGAAAGAGTATCCATAGACAGAGGAGACAGATATAAGTTGACTTTGATGGGATGTCATAAAAAAAATTAGGAGGTGAGAAAGAGGATTGTATTGGGAGAAGAGGGAAGGGAGAGGAAAAATGGGGTAAATTATATCACAGGAAGAAATGTGCTAAATCTCTTACAGGGGAGGGAAAGAAGGAAGGGAGTGAACACTATTTGAACCTTACATTGGATTTGGCTCAAAGAGGGAATAGCAAACACACTCAGTTGAATATAGAAATCTATCTTACCTTACAGGCAAGTAGGAGGGGGATTGTTAAAAGGGAGGGCAGATTGAGGGAGGTTGTGGTTATAAGCAAAACTCTGGTGAGGAAGGACAGGATGAAGGGAGAAACAGGGGGAAAAAGTATAAATAGGTGAAAATAGGATGGAGGGAAATAGACAGTTAGTAATCATAACAATGTGAATGGAATAAACTCTCCCATTAAACAGAAGCATATAGAGTAGATTAAAAAACAAAATCCTATAATGTGTTATTTTAAAAATTTTATTAATTTATTTTGATTTATCAATAATCACTTCCATATGCTTTTGAGTTGAAAATTTTTCTCCCCCTTCCTCCCCACCACCCTCCCCAAGATGGCACACAATCTGATATAGGCTATGCATTTACATTTCTATTAAACATATTTTCACATTAGTGGCGTTGTAGGTAAAAATTAAAACCAATAGGAGGAACCATCAGAAAGAGGAAACAAAACTCAACAGAAGAGAGAAAAAAAAATAGCAATTCAACTTTCATAGTTCTTTCTCTGGATGCAGATAGCATTTTCCATCACAAGGCCTCTGGAGATTTCTTAGATCCTTGTATTGCTGGGAAAGGTTAAGTTTATCAATATTAGTCATCGCACAACATGGCTGTTACTGTGTACAACATTCTCTTGGTTCTGTTCATTTCACTCAGCATCAGACCATACAAGTCTTTCCAGGTTTTTCTGTTCATCATTTCTTATAGCACAATAGTATTCCATTACATTCACATACCACAACTTGCTCAGCCGTTCCCCCAATTGAGGGTATCCTCTCAATTTCCAATTCTTTGCCACCATAAAAAGAGCTGCTATGAATATTTTTATATGTGGGTCCTTTTCCCATTTGTATGATCCCTTTTGGATATAGCCCTAGAAGTGTTATTGCTGGATCAAAGGGTATGCACATTTTTATAGCCCTTTGGGCATAGTTCCAAATTGTTCTCCAAAATTGTTGAATCATTTCACAACTCCCCAATAATGCATATAATGTGTTATTTTTAAGAAGCACATTTGAAGTAGAGAGACATAGAATAAAGGTAAGGGGCTAGGGCAGAATCTTTTATGCTTCAGCTGAAGTAAAATGAAAAAAAATAACACAGGTAGCAGTAATGATCTCATACAAAGAAAAAGGAGAAATAGATCTAATTAAAACAGACAAAGAAAGAAACTACATCTTTCTAAAAGGTAACTTAGATGATGAAGTGATCTCAATACTAAACATATACACACCAAATGGCGTAGTTTCCAGATTTTTAAAGGATAAATTAAATGAGTTACAGAAGGAAATAAATGGTAAAACTATAGTAGTAGGGGACCTCAACTTTCCCCTGTCAGAACTAGATAGCTCTAACCACAAAATAAACAAGAAGTTAAGGAGGTGAACAGAATTTTACAAAAGTTAGATATGATAAACCTGTGGAGAAAACTGAATGGGGATAGAAAAAAATATAGCTTTTTCTCAGTGATACATGGCACCTGAAATAAATTGACCATGTATTAGGGCATAAAAACATCCCAGTCAAATGCAGAAAGGCAGAAATATTAAGTGTATCATTTTCAGACCTTGATGCAATAAAAACTTCATTAATTTAAGGGCCATGGAAAGATAGATTAAAAATTAATTGAAAACTAAATAATCTAATCTTAAAGAATGAGTAGGTCAGAGAACAAATCATAGAAACAATCAATAATTTTATCAAAAAGAATGACAATAATGAGACAACATACCAAAATTTATGGGATGCAGACAAAGCAGTGATTATGGGAAAATTTATATCTCTAAATGCTTACATCAGCAAAATAGAGAAGGATCAGATCAACAAATTGGGCATGCAACTAAAAACTCTAGAATAAGAACAAATATAAGAACCCTCAATTAAATGCCAAATAGGAAATCCTGAAAATCAAAGGAGAGATTAATAAAATTGAAAGTAAGAAAATCATTGAACTAATAAATGTATCATCAGGATAACATACTATGGGACTTAAACCAGGAATGCAGGGCTGGTTCAATATTAGGAAAACAATCAGCATAATTGACCATACCAATAGCAAAAGCAAGCAGAAATCATATGATTATCTCAATAGATGAAGAAAAAGCTTTTGACAAAATACAGCACCCATTCCTATTAAAAACACTAGAAAGCATAGGAATAAATGGAACTTTCCTTAAAATAATAAGTAATTATCTAATAGCATCAACAAGCATTATCTATCTGTAATAGGAATAATCTAGATGCCATTCCAATAAGATGAAGGGTGAAACAAGGGTCTTCCTTATCATTCTACTATTAAATATTGTAGTCAAAATGTTGTCTTTAGCAATAAGAGAAGAAAAAGAAATTGAAGGAATTAAAATAGTCAATGAGGAAACAAAATAATCATTCTGGAAATGATATGATGTTATAGTTAGAGAATGCTAGAGAATCAGTGCACTTGAGATAATTAAGAACTTCAGCAAAATTACAGTATATAAAATAAACCCACACAAATCTTCAACATTTCTATTTATTACCAACAAAGCCCAGCACCAAGAGATAGAGAAATTCCATTTAAAAGAATTGTAGACAATATAAAATACTCGGGAGTCTACCTGCCAAGACAAAACCAGGAAATATATGAACACAATCACAGAGCACTTTTAATGCAAATGAAGTCAGATGTAAACAATTGGAAAAAGCAATTGCTCATGGGTAGGCCAACCCAATATAATAAAAATGACAATTCTATGTAAATTAATTTACTTATTCAGTGACATACCAATCAAATTCCCTTAAAAAAATTTATACTGCTAGAAAAAAATAACAAAATTCATCTAGAAGAACAAAAGATCAAGAATATCAAACAAATTCATTTAAAATGCAAAAGAAGGTAAACTGGACATATACATCTAAAACTATATTATAAAATGGCAATCATCAAAGCTATCTGGTACTATCTAAGAAATAGAGTGATGGATCAGTGGAATAGATTAGGTACACAAGATATAGAAGTATATGACCATAGTAATCTAGTGTTGGATAAACCAAATGACCCCTACTTCTGGGATAAAATCTCAAAAAATTAGAAAATAGTATGGCAAAAACTAGGTATAGACCAACATCTTGCACTGTATGCCAAAACAAGGTCAAAATAGATACATGATTTAGACATAAAGGGTGATACCATAAGTAAATTAGGAGAGCAAGGAATAATTTACATGTAAGATCTGTGGATTATGACCAAACAAGATACAGAAAGCATTGCAAAATGTAAAATAGATAATTTTGAATATATTAAATTAAAAATACTTTATACAAACAAAACCAATACAACCAAGATTAAAAATGAAAGCAGAAAGCTGGGGGGAAATTTTACAACAAGTGTTTCTGATAAATGCCTCTTTTCCAAAGTAGAAAACTGAGTCAAATTTGTAATAATAGAAGTCATTACCCAATTGATAAATGGCCAAAGGATATGAAGAGGAAATTTTTAGATGAAGAAATCAAAGCTACCTATCATCACATGAAAATATGCTCTAAATCACTACTGATTAGAGATATGAAACTTTAAACAATTCTCAGCTATAGCACATACCTAACAGATTGGCTAATAGGACAGAAAAAGAAAATGAAAAGTGTTGGAAAGGATAAGGAAAAACTGAGACACTAATGCACACTAGTGGAGTTGTAAAAAGTGGAGTTGTGAAATGATCCAGCCATTCTGGAGAGCAATTTGGAACTCTACCCAAAAGGCAATCAAACTGTGCATACCCTTTGATCTAGCAATACCACTATTAGTTCTGTATCCCAAAGAGATCATAAAAAGGGGAAAGGACCTACACATACAAAAATATTTATAACAGCTCTTTTTGTGATGGAAAAGAATTGGAAATTGAGGGAATGTCCATCAATGGGGAATGGCTGAACAATTTGTGGTATATGAATGTAATGGAATACTATTGTGCTATAATGATTTCAGAAACAAAACAAAACAAAAAAAAAACAGACTTAGATGAACTGATGCAAAATGAACTAAACAAACCCAGAATAATATTATACAAAGTAACAGCAACATTTTGTAATGATTAGCTATGAGTGACAACTCTTCTCAGCAACATAATGATCTAAGATAATTCCAAAATAGTGATGATGGAAAATACTGTCCACATCCACAGAAAGAAATAATGGAGTTTGAATGCAGATCAAAGCATGCTATTTCAATTTTCTTTATTTTTTTATTTTTTATTTTATTCTGTTTTATTCTTTTATAATATGACTAATATGGAAATATTTTTATGTGATTGTCCATATTTAACCTATATCAAAATTGCTTATCATCTTAGTGAGGGAGGAGAGAAGGGAGAGAAGAAGAAATTTGGGAAACAAACTTTTCTATAAAAATGAACGCTAAAAATTTTCTTTATATGTAATTGGAAAAAATACTATTAAACAATCAAATAAGAATAATAGAAAAAAATAGGTAAAGAAATGAAAGGAAGAAAATTACAAAAAGACAATTAACAACTTGGTAAAAGAGATAAAAATACTGAAAAAAAACACATTAAAACTAGAATTGTTGAAATGGAAAAAGAGTTACAAAAGCTCCCAGAAGAAAATAATTACTTAAAAAATTAGAATCAGGGAAGTGGAAACTAATGACTCCAAAAGACACCAAGAAACAGCAAAACAAATTAAAAGAATGAAAATAAAAAGAAAATGTGAAACATCTTATAGGAAAAATAACTGACCTGGAAAATAGATTGAGGGCAGATAATTTAAAAACTGTTGATTACATGAAAGTCATGATAAAAGAAAAGCCTAGACATCATATTTTAAGAACTATCAAGAAAAATCTCCCAATATTCTAGAACCAGAGGATAAAATAAAAATTGAAAAAAAAATTCACTGATCAACTCCTGAAAGAGATCACAAAATGAAAACTACCAGTAATGTTATAGCTAAATTTCAGAGCTCCCTGGTCAAAAGAAAATATTTTAAGCAGCCTGAAAGAAACCATTCAAATCCTGTTGAGTCACAGACACAATCCCACAAGATTTGATAGCCATTACAAAAAGAATCTGAAGGCTTGGAATATAATATTCCCAAAGGTAAAAGACTTGAGATTACAACAAAAATTAAACTATCCAGCAAAAAGTGAGCATAATCCTTCATTGGGAAAATGGATATTTAATAAAATAGAGGATTTCAATGATTCTTGATGAAAAGACTAGAGTTAAATGGGGAAAAAAATGACTTTCAAATACAAGAGAAGTATAAAAAGGAAAACATGAAAGAGAAATCATAAGGAATTCAAAAAGGTTAAACTATGTATCTTTCTATATGAAAAGATGATACATGTTATCTTCCAAGAACTTATCATTTTTAAGGCAATTGGAAGGCTTCTGCATAGAAAGAGGGTGGGGTATGTTGAGATTATGTAAAAAAGTGCATAGGTGAGATAAAAGAGAGCTTTTATAGTGTGGTGTGGAGTTGGAAGCACTTAAATTTCATTCACACCTCAATTGGTTCAAAGAAGGTATGTATGTATGTGCATATATGTAATATATACAGAGTATGTATATACATATACATAAAATCAAAAGAGATTAATAAAATTGAAAGTTTAAAAAATTGAACTAATAAATAAAATTGGGAACTGGTTTTATCAGGGGGAAAACAATACAGTAGATAAACCATTAGTTAATTTTATTTTGAAAATATCATACTCAGCAAAATTAAGTATAATCCTGAACAAAAAAACAAAAACACAAAACAAGAGATATTCAATGAATTGACAGACCTTCAAGATTTTTTGCAAAAAGACCAGAACTCAGTGGGAAATTTGACATACAAGATCCAAGAGAAACACAAGGTAAACATCAAAGACTAATTACAAGGGGCTCAATAGGACAAATTATTTACTTTTAATACATGGAAATATAAACTACATGTCTAAGACTGTCATTAGCAACTGGGTAGTTTGAAAGAAAGAGTGGGGTAGTGCTGAGTATGATTTGATCCTAAAAAACAAAATGATGTTGGAAAAGGAAAAAAAAAAGTAATTATCTCATACAAATGAAGTGCAAGAGGAAGAACTCATACAGAGGAATTAAGTGGGTGAAGAGGGCAGGTAATTCTGGAACCCTACTCTCATTGGAAATGGGTTGAAGAGGAAACAATACATACATATGTATGTGTGTATGTATGTATGTATGTATGTATGCATAAAAGTCTTCTAAGTTTAAAAAGACATAACAGGGTAAGGGGGAAGAGGATAACTGAGGGATAGGGAATAGGACAAGGGGGGCATAAAAGGGTGTGTTGATTAATAGGACTGGGATAAAGAGGGAACAACACATATTTAGAAGAACATTTTCTAAATTCAGAAAGAAATAAGAGGGTAAAGGGATGGAGGGGAGAAAATAAAAGAGGGATTCTTAGAATGAGTTAGGTTAAGAAATAGGAGGGTAAGATAGTGGATAGAAATAAAGTAAAGGAGTGAGGAGGGATAGGGATAGGGTGAAAAGGATAGTGAGGAAAATAGGAAGGAGGAAAATATACAAGTGATTATGTTTTGAATGTGAATGGAATGAATTTATTCATAAAATGGAAACTGATAGCAGATTAAAAATTTAAATTCAACAATATGTTGCTTTCAGGAAATGCTATAAAATAAGAGATACAAACAAATATAAAATAAAGGTCAGAACTAGAATTTATTATGTAAAAAAGCAGGCATAATAATCATGATCTCAGACTAAGTTAAAGCTTAAATCAGATTAAATCAAGAGAGAAAAAAAGGGAAACTACACAATGCGTCAGCCATATTAATTAATAGTTTTGGGCCATATAAAATAACTAGATAGTATAAAAACATATGAGAATATATCTGCCAAAACAGACACAGGAACTACATGAATATAAACACAAAACACCTGATATACAAAGTTAGATCTAAATAATTGAAGTAACATTTATTCTGTATCAGTAGGCAAAGCTAATCTAATAAAAAATGACAATTTTACCTAAATAATATATTTATGTAATGTTATCCCAATTAAATTACTTAAAAATTATCTGAGTCAGAAAAAATAATAATAGTGTTCATTTTGAAGAACAGAGGGTCAAGAACTTCAAGGAAACCAGGAGAAACAGATGTGAAGGAACTGAATTCAGGAGTATGAGACCTTAAACCATATTATAAGGTGAGAGCAATGTTGAAATGTAACATGGACAATTTTGATTATTTTAAATTAAAAATTTCCTGTATAAACAAAACTATGTAGATAAGAATAGAGGGAATGCAGAAAATACTCTCACAGACAATCTCCCAGATAGAATGTGATTGTTATGGTGTAGGAAATAATGAGCTGGTAGATTTAGAAAAACATAGAAAACTTAGACTTATGAAGGAAGACGCTATCCACTTTCAGAAAAACAGATAAAGTGGAAATAAGCATAATATGTCTTATGTGTATGCTTTTGAGTGTATATATGTCCATGTTTATGGATATCTACATGTAGGTATATATGTATGTATGTATGTATGTGGGCACGCTCATAAATTGGGGAATGGATGGACAAGTTCTGGTATATGATTGTGCTATAAGGTATGATGATAAGGATGATTTCAGAAAACATAAGAAGACTTATGTGAATTGATACAGAGTGAAATGAATAGAACCAGGAGAACACTGTACACAGTAACAACAATATTTTACAGTGATCAACTGTGAATGACTTAGCTATTTTCAGAAATACAATGATTCAAGATAATTCCAAAGGACTCATGATGAAAAATGCTGTCCACATCCAGGGAAAGAACCAATGAACTGAGTGCAAATTGAAGAATAGTTTTCTACTTTATTTTTCTTGCTTTTCTGTGACATGGCTAATACGAAAATATATTTTAGATGAATTCAAATGTATAATTAATATCATACTGCTTGCTTTCTCAGTGGGTAAGGGTGGGGCTAAAGGGTGAGAGAAAATTTGGAACTCAATATTTTTTAAAAATGTTATTATAAATAAATAATTTGTTTTTTAAAAAAAATATGATTAGTCCAAAGTAAAATTAGGAAAAATAAAATATTTTTTAAAAGAAAAGAAATAAATGGCTGTTGATTAATTGATACAGTTGTTTCAGTACATTATTCTGTGGTAGAAGAAGCAACAAATTTGGAGTCAGAAGACCAGAATTTATGTCTTAACTACCACTTACGGCATCATAGGAACGCAGATTTTTAGAGTTATAAGGGACCTTAAAGATAGTAAAAATAAAT
The DNA here is from genome assembly GCF_003287225.1 of Phascolarctos cinereus. Lineage (NCBI taxonomy): Eukaryota > Metazoa > Chordata > Mammalia > Diprotodontia > Phascolarctidae > Phascolarctos > Phascolarctos cinereus. The sequence continues at coordinate 100,838,986 of NW_027555625.1, forward strand.
ATTTATTGAGTGTATACTATATGCCTGGCACTATATTAAGTCCTGGGGATACAAAGAGACATTAAAAAAGTCCCTACCTTCAGGGAGCTCAAAATTTAATGAGGAAGATAATAAGGAAAGAAAAAAATATATACAAACAAGCTACATACAGGATAAATAAAAAATAATTAAGGGAGGGAAGCCACTACAATTCAAAAGAGTTGGTTAAGGATCTTACCAGTTTGATGGGATTTTAGTTGGGAATTAAAGGAATTAGATAAAGAAAAGAGGAGAGAATATATTCCAGGGAATATAAACCAGGGGAAATGCCTGGACCCAAGAGATTGAGGGTCTTGTTCATGAAACAAAAAGGAGTCTAATGTCATTATGTTACAAAGTAGATGGTGAGGAATAATGTATAAAGAGACTGGAGAGGTAGGAGGGGGCTAGGTTATGAAGGGTTTTGAATGCCAAATAGAGGATTTCGTATTTGGTCCTAGAAGCGATAGGAAGCCACTGGAGTTAATTATGTAGGTGATGGGGGCAGGAGGGAGTTACAGGGATGGATGACATGGTCAAACTTGTGTATTAAGAAAATCACGTTGGTGGCTGAATGAAGAATGGAGTTGTTATTAACCGTTGACTACTAGATTGGAATGGGGAGAGACAAAGCAGGAAGAGCCATCAGGAGGCTGTTGCAGACGTGAGGTCCTGAGGGCCTACGCCAGGGCAGTGGTACTGTTAGAGGAACTAATTACTAGGTGTGTGAAATTGCTCAAGTCAATTAATCTCTCTCAGGTTTAGTTACCTAATTTGTAAAGTATGAACAATAAATAATAGATGCAGGTAAGTAAGGTGAATTTTAGTGTGTGTAAAGTGGAATTTTTTGTTATTTTTTTCTTAGAATTTTCTTCCCAGGATCCATAGCCATAACAATCTCTACTTCCCAGGTGTTAGATATGAGTTCTCATCATTATGGTTCAAAACAGTTTCTACCATGCTTGTACAGTAGATATAGGGATGAAGTGATATAAAATTGTGAGGCTATTGTCTGTTGCCTATAAAGCAAGTGGGTACTGGTCAGTGTCTGGGGACCCCTATAGAGGTGAATGTGCAGGCTGAAGGCTGTGCATGCCTTGATTGACCCCCATCAAGGCTTGGGAAAGGGAATCTGCGTTTGCCCCAACTGGCCCCCAATGAGGCATGAGGGCATTTAGGGGAGAGCACAAGTTGTGCTGGTCTCAACGAGGGGTAGTTACCCGCCCCACTTCACGCCAGCCCCTGTGAGAAGGGTTGTTAAGAAATGATGTAGAAGTTGGTACTCCCATTATCAGCAAACTCCCTTTGAGAAGACTAGACTAGAACAAAGTAAGCTTATTTAACCCCTTATTATGCCTCCATTCCTATCTTTCTGTCTGACCAGATCAAAGCAAACCTGCTAGTGAGAGAAGTGCTGGAAGTCCTCCTGTGTCTTTTTCCTAAGAAATGGCATAGTTGGTGTGTTTATTTGTTCAACAATGCCATACCAAATTCTCAGAACTATTCAATTAACTCTGAAATGAAAGAATGAAAAACTGTTTACTAAATGCTTACTATGCAAAGCACTGGGGATACAAACAGAGGAACACAAAAGGTCCTTCTTCTCAAGGAGTTCATATTCTAATTGGGGAGACCACACATATAAGGTTTCAGAAGCAAGACAGAATATACATGCCCCAGTCCCAACTCTATTGCCAGGGGTCAAGTACGTATTTTCACCAACAGCTATCATACAAGGAAGAAACCTTGCACCAATAAAACAATGTTTGAAAGGGTGATTATTACCGTAACAGAAAACAAATGTGCAGCATTCGCCTCATTTGCTCAGCTAGCTTGGTTTCAGGAGCTTTTGTTACCGTATTTTTCCATATGCATATTGCTCAGGAAGAATAACACAGAGGTGACATGCCATTTGTCACTCCCAAAAGGATCTTTTCTAATATGGTATGTCACTGTGGAAAAACACTTCTCTGGCTAAGCTTAAGTGATCTTTAGCAAAAGGAGAAAACTGGAAACAAATGCAGCAAAAAATCTGTGAAAGCATAAAGGAGTCCAGGTGATTGAGTGAAAAATGTTAAGGTCTGTGTGTTTCTTTGTCTATAAATTTATTTTTCTTCTTTTTCTCTCCTTTGAGCATTGATCATCACTCTAGACTGACATAATTTTGAGAAATCTTTTTTTTTCTAGTTATCTTCCATGAAGGCTCCTTTGCTGCCTTTTTATGTAGTGAAGATGACCCTTGCCCCTGATCTCAAGGTTACTAAATGTCATACCAGCAGAGTAAAAATTCAAGAACATTCCACCAAGTTGAGAAAGGTGATAGGCTCAATGATAGTCTATTTGTCTATTGTGCAAGAACTATCCTATTGAAGTATTGGGAGGCTCAGTGTCAGGTAAATTGCAAAGTGATGAAATTTTGAACCAAGAAAACTTTTAAAGACTACCTGCTAAGTATGAACATTGCTAAGTATCTACATTGGAGGAAAAGAATATCAATAGTTTTGAAATATTGAATCAAGTACCATGCATCCTCCTCTTCCTCTTCATCATCATAATACCAAATGGTACAGTAGAATGAACACTAGAATCAGAGGATTTAGATTCAAATCCTACCTTTAATACTTAAGGCTTACCTGTCAGATCTTAGATGAGTCATTTAATTTCCCTGAGACTCATTTTCCTTAGCTGTATCATCTGTTGGCTTCGATGGTCTCTGGCATCCCTTCCATTTCATAATCAATAATACTACTTACAGCACTTTTCCTCATAAAAACTTTGTAAGGGAGGTAGCACCGGTATCATTGTCTCTTTCACAGGTGAAGCAAGGTTATATTAATTGAACTGTCTGCCTTAATCTCAGCCTGGAGAATGCAGCTAACAAGTACCATATTTAGGATTTGAATCCACATTTTCCAGCACCCTATCCAATGATCTTTCTGTTATATCAAAGTGCCTTCTGTTGAAATGACTTGGAAAGTGTTGAGAAACGTGGGTAGAATGAGTGTTCTATATGGGCTCAGATGAGACTTCTTCCTACTATCTCTCAACTTGGAAAGCCTAGTAAGCCTAATGTCACTCCAGAGACCAAGAAAGAAATTGGGTTTATTTTTCTTCAATCAGACAGGAATGGTTAATGAGGTGGCAATGTTTAAAGTTCCCCCTCTCAGGTATAAGGTTTATTCCTAAAACTAAAATGCATGAATGAGGTAAAGCCCTGAACAAGGTTTCTGCAGGTTGGGGGTGGGGCAGGGCAGAGCAGCTTCACAGATGGCAATTAACAACCCATTCATTAACATTTCAACACTCAATTTCCAATTTTAATTGCTCAGTGCCCTACTTACTGGTTACTTCCTTATTACCACGTGCAAATTTGCTTCCTACAAATATAACACAGATCAGAAAATGATTGCATTTGAAAAGTAGGTCTGTGATATCCATTAATTAAAAAATTGCTGCTGGAATATATATGTGTGTGTGTGTGTGTTGTGTGTGTGTGTGTGTGTGTGTGTGTGTGTGTGTGTGCGTGTGTATCTCTATCTACATATTTATCTATCTATATGTGTGTATATATACATATATGTATGTGTGTGTGTGTGTGTGTGTGTGTGTGTGTGTGTGTGTGTGTGTGTGTGTGAAATAACCAATGAGAACGAAATGTTTGGGGTAGCCAGAAATCTAAAATTCTTATGACTTGCTGTGACCTACCTGGCTATATTTTAATGGAATTTTTAAATACATACATACATACATACATACATACATACATACATACATAAATGAAAACAGTACCTAAAGTATTGAAAAATGAGTCCAAAAAAATTTTCAAGTAAAATTATTTGGCAAATATCCAGATAACCGTATGTATCAGATTCCATTTCAAGCCCCAATCCTCTTATTCTGTACTCCATTGAATTTCAAGACCCAGGTGTTTCAAATTTCAACCAAGTCCATTTGAGGTCCCTTTATTCTGGGCCAATTCGAAAGTCAAGCTTCCCTGAAAGTTCAGTCAAGCATGTTTTTATTCATTCATTTATTTGGAGAAACCAGAGCTTCTATATGAGGCTATGCCACAGGACAACACTCATTCTTCTTGCTTATCCCCTGAAGGCTTTAAGTAGAATTTTTTTTTCACTGAAATTTCACTTTTGACACTTCCTTAAAAGGGTTCAGAGATTTACTCTGTCTGGATATAGGATTTGTTGGCTTTCCCTCAGGGTATATTGTGCTTTGGGTGATGCCTGTGTAGGCCACAGAATAGATTTGTATCTTATAACAGTCCCTGACCAAAAGGCATTCCAATATAAAGCTTTACATGAATACACATGTACGTATACTTATTCAGACCCTAGGACTTGGACCTATGTCTGAAATGGAAACTATACATGTATATCCTAAATGAAAGACACCTGGCCTACCCTGTATTCTAGCTATGTTCTTCAAGTACCTCTATGTCCTATATTCCTATTTTTAAAAGCCAGGCTTTTGCTTTTTCCTTATATAACCCATTAAACTTTTATTGTAATAGCTTTAACTCAAAAATGCTGGGTCATGAAGTGGAGGCTATAGAAAATTCGTTTTGTGCTCAAGAATTCTTCAGACATTGCTTTACTGCCTCTTCTCTCAAGATGCTCTTTTTTTTTTTCTGTCTGACCTATATTTGGGCCTCAGAGGGGAAAAAGTTCCACATATATCATCCTAGCATACAGAAATCTCTGCTCTGGCTTCTCTGATACAAATAACTTGGCATTACCCTGCACATGCTGCAAATTTGATTTTATTCTGGGTCAAAATAGAAACCTGAGTGAGGGGAATTTTCAGGTAGGTCCATTTGGTTCCTACACACATGTGATGGGGACATCTCCCATGTAAGAAAAAGCAGTATTATTTCCAAAGTTCTCATAGGTTCCAAGTTTGTGTCAGTGGGGAGGGAAAGATATTGAAAGTACCCCACCCCTGCTCCTTTGATCCTCCCTTTGACTGGTTCTTCCCAGAACCTTTATTTTAAAGAAGACTCTTCAGCCACTCATATCTCGATTCTTTTTAAGGCTGCACTCTTGACCCTTCAGACTTTCTTTCTCAACACCCCTTGCTGGTACCTTCACCCCCCCCCGGTACTTCCATCTTCTTTTAATGTGCTATCTTTCTTATTAAAATGCAAGATCCTTGAGAGGAAGAGAGGTCTTTCTGCTTATGTTTGTATTCTCAGGGCTTAGCACAGTGCTTAGCTCATAGCAAATGCTTAATAAATGCATGGTTATTTGACTTGACTTTTCAAGAGCAGTCTGTGTTCAACACAGATAGGAAGTGTTCTTTGCCTTTGTGTGCTTTGTATCCTGGACTGTCATCTTACTGAGTGAGCATTTTAGTTCAGTGTGGTTCAATCCACGTGACTCAGATAGAAGGAGTGCATTTCATGTTTGTGTTCCTATGGAAGACCAGAGTTTTAGAGTCATTGACCATAAAATCATAGGTTTAGAAGTAGAGGGATGTTAGAGGCCATCAAGCCCCACTTTGTCATTTTATGGATGTGAAGACTAAGGCACAAAGAGATTACCTTAATAGGGTCACACACTCAAGCAAGTGTCTGAGGCAGGATTTGAAACCAGGTCTTCCAGACTCTGTCCAATGCTTTCTCCAATCCATTACTCTGCCTCTCTAGCATTTAAGCCTGCTGAGAATTTAGAGAACATTCAGCAGAAACTGGAAAACTATAGTCATTTGGAGGAGCACCAGAAAAGAAACAAATTATCCTCTAGCCTAGACTGCATATCACATGCCTGATTGACCATTGCAAGAGCATTAACCTTTCCCAAGGTGGTCATTACAGCTGAAAAATCCAATAGTTATTTCTTGTCTTTCAAGCATTTTCACAAAACCTCCAATTTAACAGATATTTTGAACTCTACCTCAGAGACTCACAAGCTCTGTGACCCTGAGCAAGTCACTTAACCTCTCTCAGACTTTGTTTCCTCATCTATAAAATGGGGATAATAATATTACCTATATCACAGGGTTGTTGTAAGTATCAAATGGGATAATACATGTAAAGTACTTTGCAAACCTCTCAGTACTAGATGTTAGTTTTCATTAGCATTTAGAACAATAATAATTAGTAGTTGTTTGTGTAATATATTTCTACCTCAGCACAGCAAGGAATGAAAAATAATTACAAAACTGTCATTAGACTCAAAGAATTTACTTTTCCTTGCAGATATCATTGGGACTAGGACACTCATATAAAACAACTAAATAATAATGTGATAAAGCATCATGGTATAGAACAAAATACGTATAGTAAAACTATTGGAAATCAGAAAAAAAAAGAGGAATTTAGGAAGACTTCATGAAAACTAGAACTTATATGTACCTAGTAGGTTGGTTACCTTTTAGCTAGGCAGAAAGGAAGAGGAAGGGATTTTTAACTTTAGGTAATATCATTACAAAAGGAATGGCAATGAAAAAACTCAGGCACAAAAAAAGGGTTTTCTAGTTTATAGCTGCCCAGAGTCACAAGCTCCTTTTGTAGAAAACATTTAGAAAAAGTAGGAACTTTGGATGCCAATTAGCTGTCACCAAGTATGAACTAAGAACCCTTAAGAGTTTATCAGGCCAGAGCCAAGATGGCAGAGAAAACATAGGAAGCTGCCCAAGCTCTCCCCAGTTTCCCTCAGAAATAACATTAAATGAAACCTCTAAATGAATTCTGGAGTGACAGAACCTACCAAAAGATGGGTTGAAACAATTTTCCAGGTTAAGATGACTTGGAAAGACTTCAGGAAATGTCTGACTCACTTGGGTAAAAAGGGAAGCACAACCTAACATGGATGATGTCTGGGTAAGCCAGAGGGGGCCTCTTAGACACAACACAGATCAGTAGCTGAGGCCTCTCAGTCATGGCTCATCAGGCCAATAGCACAGAAGGATAGCTCCACCTCTCAAAACAGGAGGCAAATTGCCAGCCCCAGAAATCATGAAAGAACATGCACAACTAGGCTGGGCCACCCAGTGCAATAAACAAGCCACCAGCACATAAAGCCAGGGATGGGACCCCTGGCCCATAGCATAAGAAGCTTGGGAAAGTGACCCCCTGTGTCCCCAGAGCACAGCTCAATATTAAAATCCAGGAAATAAGCCCCCCCCCAAAAAAAAGATCTTTGACCATAGAAAGCCACTATGGTAAAAGAGAAGATCAAAAGGAAAATGCAGGAGGACAACATTGTCAATATGCCTAAATGCAAAACCTCAAAGAGGGCTATGAATTGGTCTCCAGACCAAAAGTCTTTCTTTGAAGTAAGAGAGACAGAAGAAAAGTTAGGAAAATAAGTAAGAGGTATGCAAGAGGAAATCAATAACTTGGGAAAGGAATGACAGAAATTGACTAAAGAAAACAATTCATTAAAAAATACAATTGGCAATATATATATATATATATATATATATATATATATATATATGTACATATATACACATATATGTATATATATGTGTGTATGTGTATGTGTGTGTATACACACACACACACAACACACACACACACACACACACAATTGGCCAAATGGAAAAAAAATCCACCAAAGAAAACAACTGCTTAAAAAGTAGAATTGGCCAAATGGAAAAGGGGATACAAAAGCTAACTGAAGAAAATATTTCCTTAAAAATTAGAATGGGGCAAGTGGAAACTAATGACTCTATGAGACATCAAGAATCAATAAAACAAAATCAAAAGAATTAAAAATATTAGAAAATGAAAAATGCCTCACTGGAAAAACAACTGATTGGAAAGAGACCAAGGAGAGATAATTTAAGAATTACTGTACTACCTGAAAGCCATGATCAAAAAAAGAGCCTGGACAGCATTTTTCAAGAAATTATCATGGTCCTGATATCCTAAAACCAGTGGGTAACATAGTCATTGAAAAAATCTACTCATCACCTCCTGAAAGAGATCCAAAAATGGAAACTCCAAGTAAGGTTGTAGTAAAAAATATCTATAGTAAGCAGCCAGAAAGAAATAATTCAAATATCAAGATGCCACAGTCAGGAAAACAGAGGATTTAGCAGCTTAAATTAAAGGTTCAGAGGGCTTAGAACATGATAGTCTAGAAGGCAAAGGAGCTTGGATTACAACCAGGAATCGATTATCCAACAAAAATGAGCAAAATCTTTCAAGTGAATTCAAGGAAACACGAGACTTTCAAACTTTCCTGATGAACAGACCAGAGCTGAACAGAAAATTCAATCTTCAAATATAAGACTCAAGAGAAGCATAAAAAGGTAAGCAGGAAAAGAAAAAGAAAAAAAACCATGTTATTCAATAAGGTTGAATTACTTACATCCCCATGGAAGATGATACTTGTAACTCTTAAGAACTCTATCTTTATTAGGGCAGATAGAAGGGGTATAAATAGACAGAGGGCATAGGTATAAGTTGACTTTGGCATGATGATATAAAAAACATTAAAGGGTGAAAAAATGGATTGTGCTGGGAGAAAAGTAAAGGGGGAGGCAGAACAGTGTAAATTACATCAAACAAAGAAGTGCAAAAGACTTATTATATTAGAGGAAAACAAGGGAGAGGGTGAGCATTGTTTGAATCTTATTCTTATTGGATTCTGCTCAAAGAGGGAATAACAAATATTCAGTTGGTCATAGAATTCATTCTTAACTGAGAAGTAGGAGAAGAAAGGGGAAATAATAGGGAGGGGAAGCTAATAGAAGAGAGGGCAGACTGAGAGAGGTGGTGGTCAGAAGTAAAACACTGGTGAGGAGATACAGGGTGAAAGGAGAGAGAAAAGTATAAACAGGATGGGAAATAGGATGGAGAGAAAAATACAGTTAGTAATCATAACTGTGAATGTGAATGGGATTAGCTCTCCCAGAAAATGGAAGCAGATGGCAGATTGGATTAAAAACCAGAATCCTATGGTATGGGTTTTTTTTTAATAAGAAAAACATTTGAAACAAAGAGACATAGAGTAAAGGTAAAAGGCTGGAGCAGAATATATTATACTTCAGCTGAAGGGAAAAAAAAAGCAGGGATAGCAATCCTGATCTTACAAAAAGTGAAAGGTAGGAAACTACATCTTGCTAAAAGATACCATAGACAATGAAGTAATATTAACACTAAACATATATTCACCAACTGGCATAGCACCCAATCCCTAGAGGAGAAGTTAAGAGAGTTACAGCAAAACTCTCAGAACTAGATAAATATAACCATAAAATAAACAAGAAGGAAATTATGGAGATGAATAGAATTTTAGAAAAGTTAGATATGATAGACCTCGGAGAAAATTGAATGGCAATAGAAAGGACTATACCTTTTCCTCAGTGGTAAGTGGCATCTACATGAAAACTGACCATGTATTAAAATTCCCAGTCAAATACAGAAAGGCATAAATGTTAAATGCATCCTTTTCAGATCATGATGCAATAAAAATTACATGTAATAAAGGGGCAGGAAAGATAGACAAAAATTAATTGAAAACTAAATGATCTAATCCTAAAAAATGATTGGGTCAAACAACAAATCATAGAAACAATCAATAATTTCATTCAAGGGGAATGAAGAGGAAATTAAAGCAATTAAGAGCCATTTTGCCCAACTGTATGTGAATAAATCTGACAATCTAAGTGAAATGGATGAATATTTATAAACATATAAATTGCCCAGATTAACAGAAGAGGAAATAAAATATTTAGATAACTCCATTTAGAAAAACAAATTGAACAATCCATTAATGACCTCCCTAAGAAAAATCTCCAGGGCCAGATTGATTTACAAGAGAATTTTACCAAACATTTACCAAAAAATTAATTACAATATTACATAAACTCTTTGTAAAAATAGATGGAGTCCAATCAAATATTTTTACGATACAAATATGGTGCTGATACCTAAACCAGGAAGAGTGAAAACAGAGAAAAAAAGTTATGACCAATTTCATTAGAAAATAGAAGCGAAAATTTAAAAAAAAATTAGCAAATAGATTACAGCAATTTATCACCAGGGTAATACACTATGACTATTTAGGATTTATACTAGGAATACAGGACTGGTTCAATATTAGCAAAATTATCAGCATAATTGAGTGTATCTATAATGAAACTAACAGAAATTATATGATTACCTCAAATAAATGCAGAAAAATCTCTTGGCAAAATACAGCACCCATTCCTATTAACAACACTATAGAGCATGGGAATAAATAGCTTCTTCCTTAAAATGATAAATACTATCTATCTAAAACCATCAGCAAGCATTTTAGGTAATGGGTATAAAATTGAAGCTTTTCCAATAAGAACAAGGATGAAAGAAGAATGCCCATTATTACCACAATTATTCAATATCGTTTTAGAAATGTTAGCTTTAGCAATAAGATAGGGAAAAATTAAAGGAATAAGAATAGGCAATGAGGAAACAAGACTCTCATTCTTTGGTATGCTGGTATAATCTTAGAGAATCAACTAAAAATATGTGAGTTAATAACTTTAGCAAGGTTGCAGGACATAAAATAAACTCACACAAATCATCAGCATTTCTATATAATACTAACAAAGTCCGGCAGCAAGAGATAGAAAAAGAAATTCCATTTAAAATAACTGTAGACAATACAAAATATTTTGGAGTCTACCTGCCAAGTCAAACCCAGGAACTATATGAACACTGTTACAAAACACTTTTCACACAAATAAAGTCTGATCTAAACAATTGGGAAAATATCAATTGTTCATGAGTAGGCCAAACTAATACAATAAAAATGACAATTCTACCTAAATTAATTTACTTATTCAGTGTCATAACAAGCAAACTACAAAAAATATTTTATGGAGCTAGAAAAATTAATAACAAAACTTATCTAGGAGAACAAAAGGTCAGAACACCAAAGGAATTAATAAAAAAAAAAGGCAAAGGAGGGTGGACTACCCATACCAGATCTAAAAATATTGTAAAGCAGCAATCATCAAAACTATATGATACTGGCTAAGAAATAGAGTGGTGCATGAGTGGAATAGGTTAGGTACACAAGGTATAGTTGTAAATGACTATAGTAATCTAGTTGATGAACCCAAAACTCCAGCTTCTAGGACAAGAACCCATTATTTGACAAAAACTGCTGGGAAAATTGGAAAATAGCATGGCAGAAACTAGGCATAGACCAATATCTCACGATCTATACTAAAATAAAATCAAAATGGATACATTATTTAGACATAAAGGGTGATACCATAAGCAAATCAGGAGAGCAAGGAATATATTACCTGTCAGATATATGGAGAAGGGAAGAATTTATGACCAAACAAGATATAGAGAACATTATGAAATGCAAAATGGATCATTTTGATTACAGTAAGTTAAAAATGTTTGGTACAACAAAGCCAATGCAAATAAGATTAGAAGGAAAGCAGAAAGCTGGGAAACAATTTTTATAGACAATGTTTCTGATAAAGGCCTCTTTTTTAAAATATGTACAGAACAGAGTCAAAACTCTAAGATTACAAATCATTTCAAAGTTGATAAATGTTCAAAGGATATGAACAGGCAGTTTTCAGAGGAAGAAATTAAAGCTATTTATAGTCTTATAAAAAAAGCTCAAGGCAGCTAGGTGACACAGTGGATAGAGCACCAGCCCTGGAGTCAGGAAGACCTGAGTTCAAATGCGACCTCAGACATATAACACTTACTAGCTGTGTGACTCTGGGCAAGTCACTTAACCCTCATTGCCTCACAAAAAAAAGCTCTACATCACAATGGAATAGAGAAATGAAAATGAAAACACTTTGAGGTACCACCTCTCACCTATCAGATTGGCTAATGTGACAGAAAAGGAAAATAATAAATGTTCTGGAAAATGGAGTTGTGAACTGATCCAACCATTGTGGAGGGCAATTGGGAACTATGTCCAATGGGCTATAAAACTGTAGATACCCTTTCATCCATCAATACCTCTACTAGATCTTTATCCCAAAGAGATCATTAAAAGGGAGAAGGGTCCACATGTACAAAAATATTTGTAGAAGATCTTTTTGTGGTTGCCAAGAATTGAAAATTCAGGGGATGCCCATCAGTTGGGGAATGGCTGAAGAAGGTGCAATGTAATGGAATACTATTGTCCTATAATAAATGAGGAGCAGGTGGATTTCAGAAAAACCTGGAGACTTACATGAACTGATGCTGAGTGAAGTGAGCAGAACCAGAACATTGTACACATTAACAGCAACATTGTGTGATGATGAAGTATGTTAGACTTAGCTTTTCTCAGCAATACAGTGATCTAAGACAATTCCAAAAGATTCATGATGGAAAATGCTGTCCACATCCAGAGAAAGAACTATGGAGCCTGAATGCAGATTGAAGTATACTATTTTCACTTCTGTTTTCTTTTCTTTCTTGTGGTTTTCCTTTTGTTTTTTCTGATTCTTCTTCCACAACGTGACTAATGTGGAAATATGTTTAATATGTTTGTACATGTATAACCTGTATCAGATTGCTTGCCATCTTGGGGAAGGGGGAGTAAAGAGAGGGAGGGAGAAATAAACTGGAACTCAAAATCTTATAAAAGTGAATGTTGAAAACTATCTTTACATGTAATTGGAAAAATAAAATACTATCAAACGTCAAGAAATAACCAATATAAAAAGAGGTATATCAGTATTGTAGGCGCTTGGAGTACATGATAATGAATAGACTTGCGTGAAGAAACTTACAATTTAATGAAAAGAAAATAACAATCATCCAATCAAATAAACATTTTTATTAAGGATCTAGTATGTTCTAGACACTCTACTAAGAGTAAAAAATACAAAATGAAATGGCTCATTCTCAAGGACACAACAAGCATGAAAATTAAATAATAAACAATTACTACAAAGCAAGCTTTGTATAGATGAAGATATTACTATGACAACATAGTTGGAGGCAATATGATGATTCTGGTACTCTTGACTAGAGCAGATAAGACTAGTAAGGGAAAAAATAATTTGTTTAAAGCACTATTGTTTTATGGTTCAGCAAGGCCTATTCATACTTCCTGCCTTGTCAGGATAAGTACTTTAGCATCTTCAGGATTAATCATTAGATTGGGGCATAATGTTTCACTTTATTCCATTAATCAACTTTTAAAGACATCAACAGTAACTCTATAACTGCTAATCCTGATAAAAAAGGAAGTAATTTGTGATGGAATCTTGCCCTTCCCTACTTAATCATATCTAAATGCTATTTGAAGTCATAATGACATTTCTTCCTTTATTAATCTGATTATAGGGTCTATATTCTGCAGTAGCAAAGGACAAAATGACCCTACTCGGACAAATGCAGATTTTTATCTTAATGAAAACTGGGCTGAACCTCTGTGCTGCATGAAACTTTGGTGAATGTAGTAGTAAGCTGGAAACCCAAAGCATTCCATGAGATTAGCATTTTCAACAAGTCATTCTCCAACTGATAAATAGGCAAAGGATATGAACAGGCAGTTTTCTGATGAAGTAATGAAATCTATCTATAGACATAAAACAATGCTCTAAATAACTATTGATTAGAGAAATGCAAATTAAAACAATTCTGACATACTACTTCACACTTATCAGATTGGCTAATATGACAGAAAAGGAAAATGCTAAATGTTGGAGGTGTGGGAAAATTGGAATACTAATGCACTGTTGGTGGAGTTGTGACCTGATCCAACAGTTCTGGAGACAATTTAGAACTATGCTCAGAGGATTATAAAACTGTGTAGAGAAGATTCTGGGAAAGTGCTGGAGTGCTCTCCAGATTTTGTCACGAATGAGATAAAATAGCACCTCAAGGTAAACATAAGAGCACTAAAAATAAATAAGAATAGGGGCATAACAGTGGCCCTCCTTCGGCAATCAGGGAAGATCTGAAGATAAATCCCAGAATGAGGTTTGGTCCCTTTGAAGAACATGGAGCCCTGTAGTTAGCTGGATTGGGAGGCAGCCTCAGCCCCAGCCACAGGAACTTTAACCCTCAAGACTGTGAGGGGAGTTTGGCATCTGAGCAGGAGAAGATTGAGGAAACCTCTGCTGAAAAGGAATACCAGACCCAGCTGTGTTATAAGAGACGTGGCCCTGGGTGAGAAGGAACCAGAACACATGTGCCTGGTGAGTACAAAAGCAGTGAGGCAAATTACATACCAGATTTACTGTGGCCACTTACTGGAGGCTAAAGGTCTTTGGTTGCAGGCCAGAGGGGAAAACTGAAGAATCTGAGGCCAGAGACACCATCCCCCATACCCCAGGGCTAGTGGTGATCACAAAATAATAATAATAATAATAATAATAATAATAATAATAATAATAATAATAATAATAATAATAAGCTGCTACAAAAAAAAGTGGGCAAAGGAGGAAGAATTTCAATTATAGAAAGTTACTATGAGAATAGAGAAGACTGGGATTCTTCAGAGAAGGATACTGAAGCAAAGAAACCCTCTTCTACCCCAAAGAGTAATGTCAGATGGTCACCTGCCCCAAAAGAATTTATAGAAATTAAAAAGACTTTAAAAATCATATGAGAGAGATTGAAGAAAAATTTTTTTAAAAATCCAAGAAAAATAAGAGTGTGAAAAGAAAGACAACCAATTAGAAAAGGAGATCCAGAATCTTAAGGAAGAAAATGACTCTTTGAAAATCAGAAATGGGCAAGGGGAAGCCAGTGAACTCATAAGAGATCAAGAAATAATAAAATAAAACATAAAGAATGAAAAAAATAGAGAATGTGAAACATTTCAGAAAAACAACTGATCTGGAGAATAGATCAAGAAGAGAAAACATAACAATTGGACTAGCTAAAAGGTATGACCAAAAAAAATCTTGATACAATAATATAAAAAATAATAAAATAAAATTGACCTGAGCATTAGAACAAGAGGAGAAAGTAGAAATAGAAAAAAAAAATCCACTGATCACTACCTGAAAGAGCTCCTATAAGAAAAAACCCATAGGAATATAATAGCCAAATTCTGAAACCCCCAGCTCAAGGACAAAATATAACCAGCAACAAGAGCACTATATATCAAAGAGCAAAAGAACTGGGGTTCTGGCCAAAAATATCATATCCAGCAAAGCTAAGCACAACCTTTAATGAAAAAAATGGACATTTAATGACTGTCAGGATTTTATTTTTAAAAAAACTGAACTTAATAGAAGATTTGACATACAAAAGCCAAGAGACATAAAAGGTACATAACAAAGACTAATTATACAGGACTCAATAAGGACAGACTGTTTACTTTTTTATGAGAAAACATAAAATGTATGTCTAAGATTGTTATGAGTAATTGGGTAGTTCGTAAGAAATATTGGGGTAGACATTGGTATCATATGATTTCAAAAAGTAAAACTGTTTAGAAAAGCTTAGGCCTTAAGGAGGGGGAGAGGATAAGGGGGGGATCTTTAGAGAGGAGGGTGAGGGAATAGGTTAAAGGGGGGTATAGAAGGGTTTTCAGATTAATGGGTTTGGGTGAATAAGGGAGAGATCATTGGAGGGGGGGAGTAGGTTAAGTAATAGAAGGGCAAAGTAGTGGGTAGAAGGAAAGTAGAGGATTCAGGAAAGATAGGAAATAAGAAATGTACAAATATAAAATAAAGATCAGTAGAATTTGCTAGGTGAAAAGGAGTGGAGGTGAAAATCATGATCTCAGACAAACTTAAGGCTAAAATAGATTTAATCAAAAGAGAAAAATAGGGAAACTACACTATGTGTCAGCCATATTGTTTTGGACTATTTAAAACAACTAGACAACACAGGGTTGAAATATTTCTGTGGTGTAGGAAATGATGAGTTGATGGACTTAGAAAAATATGATTATCTACCCTCAGAGAAGCTGAGGACAAATAAGTATAGTATGGTCTTACATAGATGTATATCAATCTATATGTCTAATATGAGTATGATTACATATGTGTATATATATACACACACATATATATCTGAGTATATGTATGTGTATGTGTGTGCATATATGTATATGTGTGTGTGTCAATGCCTAAGTGTAGCCTTCTGGGGTGGGTGGGAGGAAGGGGGACAAAAGAACAAAGTAAAAAGTACATCGCATAGAACAAAAGAAAACTTACGAGGAAGTAAAGAAAAGATGGACAGCTCTGAAAACAATGCATAGTATTATATATATATTACATAGGCTTTCTTGAAATGGAAATTTATTACTGTATATTTTGAATCCTCTCTTACATCATGCTGTGCACATGACAATGATTTTTTTTATTTTCTTATTTTGTATTATTTTCATTTTAGTATTTAAATGTTTCTTTTTTTCTTATTATGTATTTAAGGTTAAAATAAAATATAAAAAAGAAAAAAGGAGGGAAAATCCCTGCATACCCTTTGATCCAGCAATGCCACTACTAGTTTTACAAAAGTATAGCAGCTCTTCTTGTGGTTGCAAAGAATTGGAAATTGAGGAGAAGCCAATTAATTGGGGAATGGCTGAACAAGTTGTGCATATATGTGTGTAATGGAATACTATTGTGCTATAAGAAATAATTGAATGGATCCAACCATTCTGTAGAGCAATTTGGAACTATGTCCCAAGGGCTATGAAACCATGCATACTCTTTGACCTAGCAATACCACTACTAGGTCTATATCCCAAAAGAGATAAAAAAAAAGTGGAAAGTCTTCCATGGGCTGATACAAAGTGAAATGTACTGTGTGCAAAGTAACAGCAATATTGTAAGACGATCAGTTGTGAATGACTTAACTATTCTCAGCAATACAACAATCCAAGACTATTCTGAAGGACTTATGATGAAAAATGCTTTTCATCCCCAGAGAAAGAACTGATGATGTCTGAATACACATTGAAGCGTATTTTTTTTTACTTTTATTTTTCTTGAGTTTTTTTCTTCCATATGTTTTCTTTTACAACATGACTATTATGGATATGTTTTGCATAACTACACATGTATAACCTATATTGAATTGCTTGCTTTCTCTCAATGAGTGGTTGGGGTGGGGAGGGAGGAAGGGAGAGAATTTGGAACTCAAAGTTTTAAAAATGAATGTTAGAATTGTTTTTACATGTAACTGGGGGAAAATAAACTACTAAACAAAACAAAAAAATCACATAAAAATACTCTAAATTACCATAAATTATCACCACCTCACACCTATCAGATTGGCTAATATGAGTGAAAAGGAAAAGAACAAATGCTGGAAAAATTGTGATACTAATGCACTAATGACAGAGTTGTGAACTAGTCCAACTATTATGCAGAACAATTTAGAAGTATGTTCAAAGGACTATACAACTGTGCATATCATTTGACCAAGAAATACCACTCCTAGGTTGACACCCCAAATAGATCAAAAGGGAAAGAACCTCTGTGTGTGTGTGTGTGTGCTTGTGTATCAGCTCTTCTTGTGGTATCAAAGAATAGGAAATTTAGAGGATGGCCATCATTGGGGGAAGGGCTGAACAGATTGTGGTATATGATTGTATTGGAATACTATTGTGTTATAAAAATGATTGGGGGGGCAGTTTCTGAAAAACCTGGGAAGACTTATATGAAAGTATGCAAAGTGAAGTGAGAAGAACCAGAAGAACACTCTATACACCAGCAACAATATTGTAATGATAATCAACTGTGAATCAACAATGATTCAAAACAATTCCAAAAGGTCCCATGATGAAATATGCTATCCACCTCCAGAGGGAATTGTACAGATTGAATCATAGCTTTTTTTTTAATCTTATTTTTTCCCAACATGGATTACGTGGAAATGTTTTGCATAACTTCACATGTAGAATTAATATCGTATTGTTTGCCTTCTCAATGGGTGGGGTAGCGGTGTGAAGAAGGTAATTTGTAATTCAAAATTTTAAAATAGTGAATTTTTAAAAATAAAAAGGAACATGCAAAAATGTCTTATTGGTATAATTCAATCTTTTTTTTTTTAATTTTAATTCATGTATGTGATTTCTAGGAAAGTTACTTGAGTTCCATGGTCCTCAGGGTTCTCATTGCCAAATGAGGGAAATGGATGTTATGATTTTCAAAGTCCCTTCTAGTGCTAACATTCTTTGAAATCCTCCACTCTAAACTTCAACCTTACTTCCACCTTGCTGCAAACTTTGACTCTGCCCTGGAACCTCCCTGGGCTCTGACAAGTGGATATTTGCCTTATCTTTCTTGGATCTATCCCTTCAGTTCATTTGCCAGCTATCTCCAGACCATGTTGTCCATATGATCTCTCTTTCCAGAACCCTTTACAAGTTATCTTATCCACATTAGACTAAGCCCATCCACTGTCTTGCATGATTTTTCTATGTATCACCAGTATTCAACACAGTACATAATAGCAAAATGATAAACAAATATATTCTTAATAAATGATCTGTCTGTTGATCTATTTATCTACACTACAAGGCATCTCCATTTTGGTGGCATTCATATTCAAGTTATTAACAATGCCTAATTGAGAATGTCTGCCACAAATAGGTTTACAGTTTTAAGTTATTTTACTATGATTTGTTTGTTGAATCTCTCATCATAATAGCAAGTTAGAATAACCCACATAGGCAGAGAGTCTAATCCTTAGTGAAAGGAGCACAGTAAAATATTTAAATAGCAGCCAATGATCTGTGAAGAAGCCACAATCTATGAACCATAGTTGTGCTGGTGGAGAAGCTATTGTTCCATCCAAGACTTTTGGTAGCAATAATGCAAATTAATATAAAATACCTTTCAGGACTGTTTTAGAAACCATGTCCTTCCTTACATTGTAGAGACCACTATGGAATTGTATCTCTGGGAAATAAAGCAAAAGAGAAGCTTTTATTTAGATCCATTCTTCCTCAAACTTATCTTGCAGTGTACATTAGCCACCCATTCTTCTCTGCATTCTGAATCTGTGCCCTGCTTCCTCATCAGTACCATTAGTTTTTATCCCAATACCTTTTTCTTAGAAAGACAAATACACTCGTTCATGTCTCTAAGAAAACAGACTTAGCAGACCTCTGCTTATCTGTACTAGTGTGAAACCCAGTGAATTCAAAGATGGGTCCTGAGCTGGTGACTTGAAAGGCAGCATAAAACAGTGATATGGAGCTGAACTTAAGTGCCAGGAGTTCTAGATTAAAATCTTATGCAAATATAAACAAATAAGCAGATGTTTGTAAAGGAACTCTGCTCTCCTAGTGATATAAAAGATGAAACATGCCTCCCCTAGTCTACCCCACAAGGAATAAGATAAAAGTGTGTCCTCAGACACTTGACCAAAGGAAAGTCATTAGACCTGAGTTTCGTCATCTATAAAAATAATATTTCACTATCTACTTTATAGAATAGTTATGAGGAAAACACTGCAAATTTTAAACTATTATATAAATTGGAATTATTAATAATTATTTGTGGGTTATTAACTTATGATGATTGCTGACTTCTGTTCAGTTCATAGAATTAAACCTAAGCATGCATTCTAAGGCCCTTCCTGTACCTAGCAACAATGAAGGATGACATAGTCCCCTCATAAATTATCTCTATTGTATAGTAGATGGAAGTCATTTTAATTTTGTTCTCCTGAGGTGAAAATAATCCAAAATAGGCTGTGACATAATCAATAAATGACCAATGTAGGCCTGAAACTATAAATTTTCTGTACCTATGATCTTCTCTACACTGATGTCTACCTTTCAGGAAAAAACAGGTTTACAGATTTTTTTTAAAAAATGTATTTTCATAATCAAATATTCATTATTCTCCTTTAACTATATTGAGTTGACTAGTGTGTGAATTTGACAATAGGTGAATGATTGGAAGTGACTAGCAAAATCAATTAATTCTAAACCCTTTAGCCAAAATCAGGATAGTGAGGCAATTCCATTGTTTCACTGACAGGGCTCCCCTCTGCAAGACTACATGGTCTCTATAATAGTAAAGACAATCTCATTCCAGTACAGATACTTGGAGATGATTGACAATAACAAATACGAATATAATACCTTTCTTTCTACAGTTTTACAATGTTCTAAGAGCATTGGACTAGGAGTCTAATGACATAGACTCATCATTAAAAAAAAAAAAGAAGAAGAGTTCTGTACCCTTGGACAAATAGATTATTTGTCAGTACAATTAAGGAGTTGGAGCTTAAAGCCCCTTTAAACTCAAAATTAACATTTGATGAAAATTAATTTCTCCTCAAAAAGAGCTTAATTGTACTTTCTCGCAAGAATATACATGAAAGGTGTTGGTTTGGACTATTTTAATGAGATCACTGTGTGTGTTGGCTATGCCACTTTTTCAAATCTGTCTTGGAGAGAACTTGGAACCATGTTTTCTATATCAATGAAGAATAATGAGGACTCAAATTATGACTTCTTATTAGGAATAAAGCAGTAATATAAGGTATTAAAATACCAATATTTTACAAAAACCTTTCATTCTTTTTTTAATATGATCAGGGATTAGATATAGGAGTTTGTCTTTAGAGTTGGAAAAGACCCCAGAGATCACCTCATCCTACCATCTGTCATTTCTATCAATGAATAAACTGAGTCCTAGTGAGGAGTAATTTTTCCAAGATCACTCAAGTAGTAAATAAAAACATAGAATTCAAACCCAGGTTCTAAAACACTCAGTCTAGTACTCTGTCCATTGAACTATGACAACATTATGACTTTTTAATTAAATATCATAAATAATATAAGTTTAGCACTATGGAATGAGATGTAGTCATCTTAAAATCAATATGTTCAAAACTGAACTCATTGTCTTTCCCTCTAAATTCTTCTCTACTCCTAACTTCCCTATATTACTACCAAGGGAAATACAATCTTTCAATTCCTTCAGGCTTGCCACTTAGGTTTCATCCTCAACTCCTCACCATCTCTGACTTCCTATATTCAATCTGTTGCAAAGACCTGTTGACTTCACCTTTCAGACATCTCTCAAATACATCCCCTTTTCTCCTCTGATACTGCCATGACTCTGGTTCAGGCCCTTATTACCTCATGCCCAAACAACTACAATAGCCTGATAATGGCTCTGCCTATGTAAAGTCTCTCTCTACTCCAATTTATCCTCCATTTACCCATCAAAGTGATTTTCCTAAAGTGCAGGTCCAAACATGTCAGCCCTTACTCCACTTCAATAAACTCCAGTGGTTCCTAATCACCCTTAGGACTAAATATAAAATCCTCTGTTATCAGTTCAAAGCCCTTCCTAACCCAGCCCCCTCCTAGGCTTCCAATCTTCTTAAACCTTACTCCCTGCCACATTCTCATTGATCCAGTAACACTGGATTCCTTGCTGTTCTATCAACAAGACACTACATTTCTAAGCTCTAGGCATTTGCTCCACCTATCCTCCATGCCTAGAATGTTCTCCCTCTTTGTATCTGCCTATTACCTCCTCTGGCTTCTTTTAAGTCCCAGTTAAAATCTCATTTTCTACAGGAAACCTTTCCTAATCCTTAAGTTACTCTAGTGACTATCCTCTTTTAATTATTTCCTATTCATCCTATATACAGCTTGTTTCTACATATTTGCTTGCTTGTTGTCTCCCACATTCAATTGTGAGTTCCTTTAGGGCAATAATCATCTTTTTGCCTCTTTTTGTATCTCCAGTGCTTAGCACAGTGCCTGGCACATAGTAGTAATAAAGTACAAATGGATTAGCAAATTTCAAAGAAGTATAATACAAAGTATGCTCTACAGTAATACTACAATGTACCATTTTAAAGGATTCAGAAGGCCCTTCATAATTTTGCAGGCTATCAATATAAATTATGAACATCATTTATCATTTTATGAAAAGTGTGCAGAACTATGAAACAGATTGTCTATTATCACACAGGTAGTTAGTGCCTTAGGAGTGAATCTTGGCCAATGAAGTGGGGTCATAGTCCAAAGGACACAAGTTAATAAGGACTCTCAGCCAATGGAATTTCAGATAAAAGAGAGTGCAGTGGATTTTAATGTTTTGTTATATGCTTGGATCCTTCAGATAGGGATGGTTTGGAGGGAATAAAGTTAGAGACAAACTGTGTGTACTTCAATCAGGAATCTATTTTCATGACCACATCCATTTAATAAGTTCCTACTCAGTGGATGAGAATACTACTCTTCACAAGGCCTTCTAATGCATCCTAATGTACATGCTCCCTCACTGAAAAATTGTTAGAAATGTTGTTGGAAATCCCCTGTGCAACTTGGAGAAGAAAAAGAGGAATCTTAAAATGAACTTTGAAGCCAAAATACTTCTCCATTCCCCAAAACATACACAACTGAATAACATTAAAATAGTTGTCAGATAGATCAAAGGGAAAGAATTCTGTACTCTCAATTTCTGATCAAAGAAAGTCCACGTGTAAAATAAAATATATTTATTTCATTGTCAGACAAACAAATTAATATATTAATTTAGTGTAGAAAAAACTGTGGTTCTGCTTCTGGGAGTCAAGATGGTGGAGTAAAAAGGTAGTTGCTCTCAATCTCCCCTATCAACCTCTGAAAACCCAGAAAATATCACCCCAGGAAAAATAAACTGGAACAGCTGAACTAGAAAAAAGAAAGGGAACAGTAGTACAGCAGCCCAGCAAACTACTCTCCCAGCACCTCAGCAAAAATAAGGGAAGCAGCACTAAAAAAGGCCCCAGGCAGATAAGTACCCTGCAGCATTCAACTAAAATGAGCTGAAGAAAACAACCTAAAGATCTTGCTGATTCCAGCCTAACACCAGGTAAGCTCTCAGAACCTCCAACTGTCAACCAGGAAGAGATCCTGAAACCCAGGTGCTAGAGCAGGCAAACACCTACACCTAGACCTCCAAGTGCCTCAGGGAGGGCAGGGGAACCGTGGAAACAGCTCAGAAAACCACCAGGTGCCTCGGCACTCTACCATAAAGGAATCTCCCAGTGCATTAGCAGAAAGAGGGAGACAACACTGCAGGGGCCCCAGGCAGATAAACACCCTGCAGCACCCATCTAAAAGGTGAAGAAAGCTAAAGGAAAGGAAAAACAGGCAACCTAGAATTGCCTGAAAGTTCCAGCCTTGCTGATTCCAGCCCAACAAGAGGTAAGCTGCCAGAAACCTACAGCCTCCAATTGCCAACATAAGAGGCCCCAGCACACAAAGCCAGTGACCAAGACCTAGGCTCCCAACACAAGAAGCTTGGGTCAGTGCCCTCTGTTCCCCAGAAGGAGAGCTCAATCTCTTTAAAGGCCAGGGAATAAAGAAACAGCATGAGTAAAAAAGAAATGTACCATAGATTCATATTATGAGAAGAACAAAGATCAAGACAGAAATTCTGAAGAGGACAACATTGTCAACAAACCCACATCTGCAACATCAAAAGGGAATATGAACTGGTCTGAAGCCCAAAAAGCCTTCTTAGAAGAGCTCAAGAAGGATTTTAATAGTCAAATGAGAGAGGTAGAAGAGTCCTTCAAAAATACAATTGGCCAATTGGAAAAAAATACACTGAAGAAAACAAGTCCCTAAAAAACACAATTGGCCAATTGAAGAAGGAAGTACAAAAACTAACAGAAGAAAACAATCTGTTAAAAACTAGAATTGGACAAATGGAAACTAATGTCTCTATGAGAGAGCAAGAATCAGTCAAACAGAAACAAAAAAATGAAAAAATAGATGAAAACGTAAAATATCTCATGTAAAACAACCGACCTGGAAAATCGATCAGGAGAGACAATTTAAAAATTATTGGACTACCTGAAAATCATGATGAAAAAAGAGCCTGGACAGTATCTTTCAGGAAATCATAAAGGAAAACTGCCCTGAAGTCCTAGAACCAGAAGGGAAAATAACCATAGAAAGAATCACCATCACCACCTGAAAGAGATCCCAAATTGACAACGCCAAGGAATATAATAGCAAAATTCCAAAATTACCAGATGAAAGAGAAGGTGCTGCAAGCAGCCAGAAAGAAACAATTTAAATATCATGGAACCACAGTCAGGATTACACAGGACCTTGCAGCTTCTACATTAAAAGACCAGGGCATGGAACATGATATTCCATAAGGCAAAGGAGTTTGGAATGCAGCCAAGGATCAATTACCCAGCAAAAATGAGCATCATTTTTCAAGGGAGGAGATGGATATTCAATGAAATAGGAGACTTCCAAACTTTCCTGATAAAAAGACCAGAGCTCAACAAAAAATTTGATCTTCAAGTACAGGACTCAAGAAGGACATAAAAAGGTAAATGGGACAGAAAGATACAATATGTTGTTAATAAGGGGGGCTGTTTAAACCCTACAAGGGAATATGACACTTGCAACCTTGAGAACTGTATTGTTATTACACCATGTTAAAGGAGTATACATAAAGAGGGTGGATATTAGTTGACTTTGATGTAATGATAAAAAAAATCTAATCAAGTGGGTTAAATGGATCCAAATAAGTGGATCAATCTGATCTTAGAAAATGTACTGAGAAAGGAGGAGGCAGACAAGGGTAAATTACATTACAGGAAAAGACACAAAATCCTATTACAGCAGGGAAAGAAGGAGGGGGGAGCATTGTTTGAACCTTACTCTCATCAGATTTGGCTCAAGAAGGGCATAACATAATCAGTTAGGTATAGAAATCTAACTTGCCCTATAGGCAGTAGGAGGGAAAAGGGGAAAGAAAAGGGAGGGGGAAAGAAAAGGGAGGGGGAAAAGGAGGAAGAAGCAGTAAGACTAAAGGGGAAGAAAAGGGAAAGGGATAATAAAAGGGGGAGGACTGAAAAAAAAAAAAAAAAAGAAAAAACTAGTGAAGAAGAAAGGAAAAGGAGAAAGAAAAGCATAAATGGGGGGGAAAGGATGGAGAAAAAGACACAGATAGTAATCATAACTGTGAATGTGAATGGGATGAACTCTCCCATAAAAGAAAAGATTGCAGAATGGATTAAAAACCATAATCCTACAATATGTTGTTTACAGGAAACACATTTGAAAAAGAGTGACACATACAGGGTAAAGGTAAAAGGCTGGAGCAGAATATATTGTGCTTCAGCTGAAGTAAAAAAAGCAGGGCTAGCAATCCTGATCTCAGACAAAGCAAAAGCAAAAATAGATCTAATCAACAGAGATAAGGAAGGAAACTACATCCTGCTAAAAGGCACCATAGACAATGAAGTAATATCATTACTAAACATATATGCACCAAATGGTATAGCATCCAAATTCTTAGAGAGAAGTTCAGGGAGTTACAGGAAGAAATAGACAGCAAAACTATACTAGTGGGGGACCTGAACCTCCCCCTCTTGCACTAGATAAGTCTAACCACAAAATAAACAAGAAAGAAGTTAAGGAGGTGAATAGAACATTAGAAAAGTTAGGTATGATAGACCTCTGGAGAAAACTGAATGGGGATAGAAAGAAATATACTTTTTTCTCAGCAGTACATGGCAAATACGCAAAAATTGACCATGTACTAGGGCATAAAAACCTCCACTGTAGAAAAGCAGAAATATTAAATGCATCCTATTCAGATCACGATGCAATAAAAATTATATGTAATAAAGGGCTATGGAAAGATAGACTAAAAAATAATTGGAAACTAAATAATCTAATCCTAAAAAATGATTGGGTCAAACAACAAATCATAGAAACAATCAATAATTTCATTCAAGAGAATGACAATAATGAGACAACATACCAAAACTATGGGATGCAGCAAAGCAGTTCTTAGGGGAAGTTTTATATCTCTAAATGCTTACATAAATAAAATAAAAAAGAGGAGATTAATGAATTGGGCATACAACTAAAAAAACTAGAAAAAGAACAAATTAAAAATCCTCAACTAAACAACAAATTAGAAATACTGAAAATCAAAGGAAAAATTAATAAAATTGAAATTAAGAAAACTATTGAACTAATAAATAAAACTAAGAGCTGGTTTTATGAAAAAACAATAAAATAGATAACCTTTGGTTAATTTAATTAAAAAAAGAAAGAAGAAAACCAAATTACTAGTATCAAGAATGAAAAGGGTGAAGCTACCACCAAGGAAGAGGAAATTAAAACAATAATTAGGAATTATTTTGCCCAACTATATGCCAACAAATTTGACAATCTTAGTGAAATGGATACATATTTACAAAAATATAAATTGCCCAGATTAACGAAGAGGAAGTAAAATACTTAAATAACCCCATCTCAGAAAAAGAAATTGAACAAGCCATTGATGAACTCCCTAGGAAAAAATCTCCAGGGCCAGATGGATTTACATGCGAATTCTATCAAACATTTAAAGAACAATTAATTCCAATACTATATAGACTATTTGGGAAAATAGGTGAAGAAGGAGTCTTACCAAATTCTTTTTATGATACAAATATGGTGTTGATACCTAAACCAGGAAGAGTCAAAATAGAGAAAGAAAATTATAGACCAATTTCTCTAATGAATATAGATGCAAAAATTTTAAACAAAATACTAGCAATAGATTGCAGCAACTTATCACAAGAATAATACACTATGACCAGGTAGGATTTATACCAGGAATGCAGGGTTGGTTCAATATTAGGAAAACTATCAGCATCATTGAGCATATCAACACAAAACCAAAGAAACCACATGATCATCTCAATAGATGCAGAAAAAGCTTTTGAAAATACAACACCCATTCCTATTAAAAACACTAGAAAGCATAGGTATAAATGGAGTCTTCCTTAAAATAATAAATAGCATCTATCTAAAACCTTCAGCAAGCATTATATGTAATGGGGACAGGCTAGAAGCATTTCCAATAAGATCGGGGTGAAACAAGGATGTCCATTATCACCACTGTTATTCAATATTGTACTGGAAATTAGCTTTAGCAATAAGAGAAGAAAAAGAAATTGAAGGCATTAGAATAGGCAAAGAAGAAACAAAGCTATCACTCTTTGCAGATGACATGATGATATACTTAGAGAATCCTAGAGAATCAAGTAAAAAACTACTTGAAATAATAAACAACTTTAGCAAAGTTGCAGGCTATAAAATAAACCCACATAAATCATCAGCATTTCTATATATTACCAACAAAGCCCAACAGCAAGAGATAGAAAGAGAAATCCCATTTAAACTTACTGTAGACATTATAAAATATTTAGGAGTCTACCTCCGAAACAAACCCAGGAACTCTATGAACACAATTACAAAACACTTTTCACACAAATAAAATCAGATCTAAATAATTGGAAAAACATCAGTTGCTCATGGGTAGGCCGAGCTAATATAATAAAAATGACAATCCTACCTAAGCTAATTTACTTATTCAGTGCCATACCAATCAAACTACCAAAAATTATTTTATAGAGTTAGAAAAAATAATAACAAGATTCATTTGGAAAAACAAAAGGTCCAGAATATCAAAGGAACTAATGAAAAGAAATGCAGGGGAAGGTGGCCTAGCAATTCCAGATCTTAAATTGTATTATAAAGCAGCAATCATCAAAACTGCTTGGTACTGGCTAAGAAATAGGGAGGTGGATCAGTGGAATAGGTTAAATATGCAAGACACAGTAGTCAATGACTATAGTAATCTATTATTTGATAAACCCAAAGACCCCAGCTTCTGGGATAAGAACCCACTCTTTGAAAAAAACTGCTGGGAAAACTGGAAAAGAGTATGGCAGAAACTAGGCATAGACCCAAATCTCACACCATATACCAAAATAAAGTCAAAATGGGTTCATGACTTAGATATAAAGGCTGATACCATAAGTAAACTGGGAGAACAAGGAATAGTTTACCTATCAGATCTATGGAGAACAGAAGAATTCATGACCAAACAGGAGATAGAGAACATTATGAAAAGCAAAATGGATAATTTTGATTACATTAAATTGAAAAGTTTTTGCACAAACAAAGCCAATGCAACTAAGATTAGAAGGAAGGTAGAAAATTGGGAAAGAATTTTTACAACCAGTCTCTCTGATAAAGGCCTCATTTCTAAAATATATAGAGAATTAAGACAAATTTATAAGAACACAAGCCATTCCCCAATTGACAAATGGTCAAAGGATATGAACAGACAGTTCTCAGATGAAGAAATTAAAGCCATCTATAGTCATATGAAAAAATGCTCTAAATCATTATTGATTAGAGAAATGCAAATCAAAACAACTCTGAGGTACCACATCACACCTATCAGATTGGCCAACATGACAAAACAGGAAAATGATAAATGTTGGAGAAGATGTGGGAAAATTGGAACACTAATACATTGTTGGTGGAGTTGTGAAATGATCCAACCATTTTGGAGAACAATTTGGAACTATGCCCAAAGGGCTAAAAATGTGCATACCCTTTGATCCAGCAATAGCACTTCTAGGGCTATATCCCAAAGAGATCAAACAAATGGGAAAAGGACCCACATGTACAAAAATATTCATAGCAGCTCTTTTTGTGGTGGCAAAGAATTGGAAATTGAGAGGATGCCCATCAATTGGGGAATGGCTGAGCAAGTTGTGGTATATGAATGTAATGGAATACTATTGTGCTATAAGAAATGATGAACAGGCTGACTTCAGAAAAACCTGGAAAGACTCGTATGGTCTGATGCTGAGTGAAGTAAGCAGAACCAAGAGAACATTGTACACAATAACAGCCACATGTGCAATGACTAATATTGTTAAACTGAACCCTTCTCAGCATACAAGGATCTAAGACATCTCCAGAGGCCTCGGATGGAAAATGCTGTCCACATCCAAAGAAAGAACTATGGAAGTTGAATGCTATCATTTTTTTCTTCTGTTGAGTTTTGTTTCATCTTTCTGATGGTTCCTCCTATTGGTTTTAATTTTTACTTACAACTTCACTAATGTGAAAATATGTTTAATAGGAATGTAAATGTAAGCCTATATCAGATTGTTGCCATCTTGGGGAGGGTGGGTGGGAGGAAGGGGGAGAAAAATTTTAAACTCAAAAGTATATGGAAGTGATTGTTGCTAAACCAAAATAAATTAATAAAATTTAAAAAAAAGTCATAACCAAATGTAAAAAAAAAGTATAGCCAGATTTAGCTACATCAATAGCATTTTACAACTATCAGTTTGAAAGCTTAATTTAAATCCATTCATATATGTGCATGTGTATACATATAGTATATGTGTATCTGTATATACATACATCCACATATACATATTATATATACACATATGATATATATATATATATATTTATATGTACATGTATATAGATGTGTATACACATATATATGAGAAGGTGCTATTATTATCAGCATAGCAGATGAGGAAACTAAGACAGAGAGAAGTTAAGTGACATGTCCAGAGTTACTTGGCAAGGCTTAAATCACACCTTATATATCAAGCAAACAACACCACTTCATTTGACATTGAGAAGATTAACTCCATGAACTTTTAATGGTCATATGATGAGTCCTTCTCACAACAGCTATACCAGGCAGAAGAGCACAAGGAGCAATATTTTATTGGCCTGGGGTGTGGTAGAAAGAATGAGGTAGGGAAGGGGTTTGTTTTTTAACCCACATCTCTTTATCTTTCAATTATACCTTAATGAAATCTAACATCCATCTAATCTTTCTGAGTCTCATTCTCTCAATTTGTGAAACAGATGATAAAGTGTATACTATTTCAAAGTTATTTTGAGTATCGAATATGATAGTTTGTAAAGTAGTTTATAATTCTAAATCTCCATATAATGTACTTTTAATATTTACATGACTCTCATCTGATAAACAACTTTTAATCATTTTTTTTTAATTCCTGAAGAATAAAGTCCAAACACTACAAATTTGCATTCAAGGCCTTTTCACTCTAGCCTTTTCTCAACATTCTCTCCCAGTACCATTCTTCAATTCAGACATCGCACTCTGGTCAGGCTAGACTCATTGTCTCATAAATATACATCTCATGGCCTCACCTCTCCACTCCATTAATATCAGTGATCCCTCTCTCTAAAACACCTTTCTCTTTTCTGCCTATTTAAATATATGTTAATGAATTTGTTTATTTTACAAATATTTATAATGTTTCTCCCACTGTCCTCCTTCCAAGTTAGCAATGATTTTTAAATAAAAAATAAAACCTCCATTATAAACATCCATACTCCAAGAAAATAAATTCCCAAACTGATCACACCCCACAAATTATGTCTCTCTCTTTATATTTTAAGTTCACTGTCTCTCTGACAGGAGGTGAGTGGCATATTTCAATTTTAGTCTAGTGCATATATGTATCATTGGCATTTTTTCAGAGTAAGTCTGTCAAATGTGTTTTCCTGTATGTTTTTGTCACTATATAAATTGTTTTACTACTATTCATATCACTCTGCATCAATGCATAAGAAATCTTTCCAATTTTCACTTAAACTATTTCATCATTTCGTTCATAATAATACTCTATTACATTCATATAACATAATTTTTTAGCCATTCCCCAGCAGGAGAACACCTTCTTAGTTTCCAGTTTGGGCTATTATGAAAAGAAATAATATAAATATTTGCAGCTAGATAGAAAGATAAATAGATTATATATAGATATATAGATATGTATATACAAATATATATTACACATATATATATATGTGTGTGTGTGTTTATGCACTTTTTTTTTCCATTTGCTTTGATCTCTTTAGGACACAGGCATAACATTGACTAATACTGGTAGTGTCAAAGAGATCGAAGAGTATGAGCAGTTCAGTAACTTTTGGAATATAGCTTCAAATTACCTTCTGGAATGCCTGGACCAGAGATTTACCAACAATGCCCTGGCATACTTGTTTACCTGTAGCTTCTCCAAATATTTGTCATTTTCCACTTCTGTCATTTTATCCTTTGATGGATGGATACAAACACTTTGTTGATTGAATTTGAATTTCTCTAATTAATAGTGTTTTATAGAATTTTTTTCTATTATTGTGGATATCTTTTATTTTTTTCCCTTTGAAAGTTTCCTAGTCATATTATTTCATCATTTATTGGGGAATGATTCTTAGTCTTACAAATTTGGAATTATTATATATCTTAGAAATGAGACCTTAACCAAAGAAATGTATTGCAAAGATTTTCCCAGATACCTGGTTCTCTTCCAATTTTTACTACACAGCTTTTATTTGTATAAAACCTTATTTATTTTATATAATAACAATTATCTACTTTATATTGTGTGATCCTCTATATCATTTATTGAGTCACGAACTCTTCTCCAACCATGTATTCAAAATGCAATTTTTCTTTAGTCTTCTAACGAGTTTATGATGTGGCCTTTTATATTTAGGTCACATATATGTTCAGAGCTTATCTTGACGTATGGAGGTATTGTTCTAATCCTAATTTCTGCTACATTGTACTCCAGTTTTCCCAGGAGATTTTTATAAAATAATGAGTCCTTACCCTGTTAACTAAGGATTGGGAGTTTATCAAACATTAAACTACTGTATTTGTTTTCATATGTTCTGTACCTAATCTGTTCCACTAATCATTTTTTTTAATTATCAAATCTTTTTCATGATTTTTTTTGGTGAGGCAATTGGGATTAAGTGACTTGCTCAGGGTCACACAGCTAGTAAGTGTCAAGTATCTGAGACTGGATTTGAACTCAGGTCCTCCTGACTCCAGGGCCAGTACTCTATCCACTGCAGCACCTAGCTGCCCCCTTTTTCGTGATTATTGCTTTGTGGTTCAGGTTGAGCCCTGGTACTTGTAGGCCAACTTTCCTTTTCTTTTCATTATAACCCTTAATATTTTTCCCTTTTTGTTACTCCAGATGAATCCCATTTTTTCCAACTCCACAAAATATTCCTTTGGTATCACCTACTTAAATCTTATATTCTCTTCAAGGTTCAGGTCAAATATCATATACATATGAAAACTTCCTAGAGCAAATGAGCTTTCATTGATTTCTCTGAACTAATAGCAACAATAGCCTACCTTATACTTCTGCTATTTTTTAAAAAAAACTTCTTTGTGACACCTTGTCATATTCTTTTAAACTCTTGTTTTGTCTGCATCCAATGAAGTACTATTCCAATGCCTGCTTGTGAAACAGAAGTTGCCCTGAATTTATGAAGTCAATGCCAATGCAGCACAAAGTCTGGTCGTTCCAAATAAACTATAAAATCTATTATGAGTACGTCAATAGTCTAAATGTTTTTCGTACCTGGAACAGTCTAGGTAAGATAAGAAGTTACCACTAGCATGAGAGTCATCAAGTAATGGATTTGTAGTCATAGCACATCAGGAAGACCATCTACTAAGGCACTGGTAAATGTAATATGGATTATTTTTACAGCAAGTTCCAAATAAAATCACTAATCATTGAATGCAGAGATCTAAGTTTTAATATGAATTTTCAACAAGATTTTCATCAGCTTAAAGGCAGAAACCATATCTTATAGTTCATTGTGCCTCTCACATTACTTTTAATATAGTACTTTTATAATATAGTAAATATTTATGGATTGCATGATCTTCACATTAATCATGATCATTTATATAGCGCTTTAAAATTTGCAAAGCACGTTATATGTAATATCTCATTTGATCCTTACAACAACATGATTCCTTAGGTACTTTTCTTAACTTCAACTTACAGATTTGCCCAGAGTCATACAGCTAGAAAATAATTGATTTGAGATTCAATGTCAGGTCTACTTGGCTGCTGATGGGCAACACTGAGCTGAAAGTTAGCTAATTGTTAACCCAAACCCTAACTGTCATGTGAAATACACACAGTGAAATGTGGACTTCATCCTTCTCAACCGCCATTTTGTGTGTTTGTATTTGAAAGCATTTTTGTTGGCTTCATTGTCACAGAGAATAAATTTTTGTCTACATATTAATAACCTCCTACATGCAGTTTTATTTGTCTCATGGGAATGGTAAAAGGCTAAACTACTAAGAATTGTCAAAATTAACGATTGTAAATGGGCATATAGTTGTTAAGAAAACTGTTCTCCAATTGGGTTAAAATAATGTCCTGAGAGAGCTTTATGTTCTGTCCCAGTTCTGCTCCATACCCTTTTACACTTTGTTGCTTGGTGATTGGTCTATAGGGCATAACTTGCTGAATTACGTGAATCATCAGCTCTTCAGTAAACGAGGTAAATTTTGGTAAGTTATGCATCAGAATGTAATAATAAATCCAACATAGAACCAGCAGTGCTCACCATAACTACCACTCAACTTCTTTCCTTTCTTTAATTGGTGCAGCTGAAATATCAATAAGAATATACCTAAAATATTAGTAAATCTAATAATGAACTATTATAAATAAACAAAAAACCTTAATATTAAATTTATCCTAAATAAAACAACATGCAAAATTGTTGATGGATCCTTATATCATCCAGGTGTTCCCAATGTCAGTGTTTTTGCTGAGCTTAGTAGTTGTCATGGAACTACTCCCATCTGCCTTGCCCAGCAACAAAGTTAAAAGGATATTTGCAATTCTAAAATAAACCCCTCTCTTCCCTTATGGAGAAAGGGCAAAAATAGTATAACCATACAACTTGTATTGACATGGCACATGAACTTCATAACCACATAATATGCAGAAATTACCATTTCTTGATTGGTATTATTATTATTGTTGAGGACCCTGAGCCTGTCAGCCCCTAAATCATACCTAACAGAAGTAGCACTTCTGGTGCACAAATTATCTAATTGAGAGCAAGACAGTCCTGCATTGACCCCTTTAATATACTCCTGCATTCTTCTATGGATAAGGAAACAAAGCCCTATAATGTGAACCTCCTGCCACAGAGATACAACAAATTTTGGGGTAGATGATAACCAGTCTCACAGGAACTAGTCCTGGTATAAATGGGATGGGTGGTCTTTTTAACAACCAGTGAGTTCTTATTGAAGCATTAAATAGCTGAATGACCGTAGACCCATACAAATAGAAACTCTGTAATTTCAGAATTGTCAGTTCAGTGTACTGAATATTTTCCTCCTAAAACTTTGTATAGCCGAATTAGCTAGCTGAATCATCTACCTTTGCCTGGCTTAGGCATTTCTTTTCTACTTCAGATATCCCCTTGAAATCAGCTACCTTTTCCTTGGACATATTGTGCCTATGTAGACTAACTCATAAGCTACAGGCTTTCCATAATACATACTCATCCTAAGTTGGATAAAACACTATTTCATCATTCCAGTCACCTGGTGCTGAGAAAATAGGCACCATTGACAATGATACCCATATTTCTTTTTAGTCCTCTTGTTAAGCCATCATCCACCTCCCAATCCCTAAACCTGACTTTATCATTATCTGATTACTTATTTCTATTTACACCCTTCCCAAAGGTAATATCATTTGCTCTCATTGATTCAGGTACAATCTCTTCACAGATCATTCTGTACTCTTTATATATAGCCTTAATCTTTCTTCAGGTCCACACAGATGCTGGTGGGTTAAAGATCTCTACCTTCCATTAGTCTCTGCAAATCACCAAATTCAAAACCCTACTTTAAATTCCCTATTTTCTTTGGAGGGTATCATTATCCTGTTAGTCATTCAAGTTCATAAAAGAACAGAACTTCAGCATCAGAAACCATCTAACACAAATTGTCCCTGAAGAAGAATCCCTTTTCTTACATGTGACAAGTGATCACCAAGCCTTTATTCAAATAATTCAAGTGAGCCACTTCTTAAGGAATCTCATCTTTTGAATAACTCTAATTGCTAAGAAATTTAAATCTGCCTTTTTTGTAGCTTTCAAGTATTGTTTCTGGTTCTTCCCTCTGCATCTAAGCAGAGAAAATCTAATTCTTTTTCCATGGGATAACTCTCCAAATGTCTGAAAATAACTATAATAATTTTATAGATATTTTTGTTTCATAACCCTTTCATTTTCAAGTATATACATCCCTTCTTCTACCAAGGGAGACATTGTAACAAAGGGAAAAAAGAAAGAAAAACTGTTCAACAATGCTAACAAACACATCAACTAATTTTGACAGTTTACATTCATATTTGTTCAGTTCTTCAAAAAAGGGAGGGAGATGCATTTTCTCATTTCTTTTTTGGTGACAAGCTTAGTAATGATAATAACACAGCATGTTGTTTTTATTTTTGTGACATGCATGCATCTATGGTTGTATGTGTGTGTGTATGTATTGTTTTACTAATTCTGGTTACTTCCCTTTAAATTAGTTCAAATAAGCCTTCCCATCCTTTATACCTTTTTCACCATTTTTCAAAG
Source organism: Phascolarctos cinereus (assembly GCF_003287225.1). Taxonomy (NCBI): domain Eukaryota; kingdom Metazoa; phylum Chordata; class Mammalia; order Diprotodontia; family Phascolarctidae; genus Phascolarctos; species Phascolarctos cinereus. Next base: position 100,874,169 of record NW_027555625.1, read on the forward strand.
GGCGGTATTATTTCATCACGTTCATGAGCACACAGTTTTTAAACATTACCCAGTTCATGAGATTTTTTGTTTGTTTTGCTTTGAGTTTTTTTGTTTGTTTTGCTACTATAAATATTTTGATGTATATATAGCCTCCCTTCCTATTTTGGACCTTTTGAGTGGTATATATGCCTAACAGCAGGATCTATAGGTCAAAGAATATGAACATCTTAGTCTTTAGTATCAGTCTTTTTAAAAAATGTTTTCAGAGATGAGTTAAACAACATTTGCAAGCGAAGGTGAACTTCATGCTATAAAGAAAGAGGTTGCACCTCTCACCTCGCAACAGATGATCATAGAAAAGCAATTTTTTTTCCGTTGTAGAAAGAACCATAAAGGCAAAAGGGCTTGTTCAAAATTTTTCTGATAAAACTGCCAGTGTAACATATGCTAGCTTCAGATTTTCTATCTCTATTTCAAATAAATTATTTCACTCGAATTCAAATGTTTATCTCAAAATTATTTTGACATCTTAACTATGCTATAGCAACAGCAACAACAACAAAAATATGATGGCAAATTGACCTGTTTCCTTTTGACAAGTTTGAAACATTCTAAATGGTTGACTCATTATTTCCCACATTTCTGTATATTGGGTAAGCACTAGAGGTTAGGGATCCTTGAGTTAAGCACTTGGTAATTGAGACAATTTTCATTTCCATAGTTACATCTGCTGAAATTCTTTAGTCTGTTCACAACCAAATGAAAGCATGGGAGCCTGTGGCTGAAATCATAGTGGATTAGTAGGTTTGGTTAAAACTGAAATGGAATGGGCAGAGCCAAGATGGTGGAGTGAAAGCAGTGACTCCCCCAAACCCCTCCAAATACCTATAAAAATGGCTCTAAACAAATTCTAAAGCAGCAGAACCCACAAAAAGACAGAGTGAAACAAATTTCTAGCCCAAGACAACCTGGATAATTGATCAAAAAGGTATATTGCACCAGTCTGGAAATGGAGCACAGTGCAGTGTGGGTGCACAGGCCTCAGTGAACCTGGAGCAGGCCTCAGAGGACTGAATTGTGGGCAGCTGTAGTGCCTTCCAGACTTCTCAACTCAGGAATGCCAAAGACAACTTAGAAAATCAGTGGGAAAAGTCTGTTTTTGTGGTGCTGAGAGAGGAGCGTGAGGTCTCATATCCAGTTCCCTGAGAGTGTGGCCCTTGCAGGGGCAGCTGCCTTCTGAGCTTCAGGCCCACAGACTAAGGGGGAATCCAGTGGCTGATCAGAGAAGGATTGCAGGGATCTCTTTGCCAGTGTTGAGGCAGGAATCTTTTGCTTTGCCTGTGCTTAGATCTGGGTCACAGTTCAGGGCGGTAGTCCTCGGTGAGGAGGAGTGCTGGAATGGTGGAGCTTGTAGTGGCTGGAAGAAATTCTCTTCACAGTTACAGGACAGAAAGGAGTGCTTCTGGTCACTAACAGACCACAGCATTAGGCCAGGAAAGGAGTAAACACCTTGCCCTTTATCATACCACCTTGGAAGAACTGAAAATTCACAGGTCCCTACAAGTATCTCTGAAAACAGCTGTACAAACCCCTGAAGCTTGGGACAGTACATTCTCCACATTGGAAGCAGACTCTTACCTTAACAAAGAGTTTAAAACTCAAGTAATTGGCTGGGATCATGAACAAGCAGCACAAAAAGAGTCAGTCTATATTATCTTACTTTGGTGACAAAGAAGATCAAAATATCAACCAGAAGAAGACAACAAAGTCAAAGCTCCTACATCCAAAGCCTCCAAGAAAAATATGAATCAGTCCCAGGCCTTGGAAGAGCTCAAAAGGGATTTTGAGAAGCAAGTAAGAGAAGTAGAGAAAAAACTGGAAAGAGAAATGAGAGTGATGCAAGAAAATCATGAAAAACAAGTCAACAGCTTGCTAAAGGAGACCCAAAAAAATACTGAAGAAAATAACACCTTAAAAATAGCCTAACCCAAATGGCAAAAGAGGTCCAAAAAGCCAATGAGGAGAAGAATGCCCTAAAAAGCAAAATTGGCCAAATGGAAAAGGAAGTCCAAAAGATTACTGAAGAAAATACTTCCTTAAAAATTAGAATAGAGCAATTGGAAGCTAGTGACTTTATGAGAAATCAAGACACTGTAAAACAAATCCAAAAGAATGAAAAAATAGAAGACAATGTGAAATATCTCATTGGAAAAACAACTGACCTGGAAAATAGATCCAGGAGAGAGAATTTAAAAATTATTGGACTATCTGAAAGCCATGATCAAAAAAAGCCTAGACATCATCTTTCAAGAAATTATCAAGGAAAACTGCCCTGAATTTTAGAACCAGAGGGCAAAATAGAATTGAAAGAATCCACTGATCACCTCCTAAAGAGATCCCCAAAGGAAATCCTAGAATATTGTAGCCAAATTCCAGAATTCCCAGGTCAGGAGAAAATATTACAAGCTGCCAGAAACAATTCAAGTATTGTGGAAACACAAGCAGGATAACACAAGATTTAGCAGCTTCTACATTAAAGGACCGCAGGGCATGGAATATAATATTCCAGAGGGCAAAGAAGATAGGATTGCAAACAAGAATCACCTACCCAGCAAAACTGAGTATAATCTTTCAGGGGAAAAAATGGTCATTCAGAGAAATAGAGGACTTTCAAGCACTCTTGATGAAAAGACCGGAGCTGAATAGAAAATTTGACTTTCAAATACAAGACTCAAGTGGAACATGAAGAGGTAAACAGGAAAGAGAAATCATAAGAGACTTATTAAGGTTGAACTTTTTACATTCCTGCATGGAAAGATGATATTTAAACTCATGAGACCTTTGTCAGTATTAGGGTAGTTGAGGAAAAAATATATATGTATAGTAGGTATAGATAGATAGATAGATAGATAGATAGATAGATAGAGGCACAGGGTGAGTTGAAGATTAAGGGGTCATATTGGAGAATAAATTAAGGGATGAGAGAGGATTCTACTAGGAGAAGAAGAAAGGGAGAAGTAGAACAGGGTAAATTATCTCATTAAAAAAACAGAAAAGAAAGGCTGTTACAATGGAGGGAAATGGGGGAAGGTGAGAGGGAATGAGGAATCTTATTCTCATAGGATTTGGCTTAAGGAGGAAATAACATACACATTCAATTGGGTATGGAAATCTGTCTTACCCTACAGGAAAATAGGGGGAGAAGGGGACAAGACAACAGGAGGATGATAGAGAGGAGGGCAGATTGGGAAAGGGGTAATCAGAAGCAACTACTTCTGAGGAGGGACAGGGTCAAAAGAAAGAATAGGATAAATGGGAGGGCAAGATAGGATTAAGGGAAATAGAGTTAGTTTTTCACAATGTGTCTACTATGAAAGTATTTTGCATAACTGCACATATATAACCTATATTGAGCTGCTTGCCTTTTCAATGAGGGTGGTTGGGGAGGGAGGAGGGGAGAAAATTTGGAACCCAAAGTTTTAAAAACATAAGTTCAAAAAAATGCTTTCACATGCTACTGGGAAATAAAAAATACAGGAAATGGCGTACAGAAGTCTATCCTGCCCTATAGCAAAATAGAAGGGGAAAGGGATAACAGAAGGGGGGGGGAGAGATAGAAGAGAGGGCAGACTAGGGGAAGGGATATTCAGAATGCATGCCATCTTGGGGTGGGGGGAGGGTTGAGATGGTGTGAAAATTTGGAACTCAAAATCTTGTGGAAATAAATGTTGAAAACTAAAAATAAATAAAGTCATACTTAAAAAAGAAAAAAAAAACCTGAAATGGAATGTTCTGCAAAGAGTAAAGCCCAAATGATCAAGGAATCACTAATGGTACTGATCCCTCTCCCTGCCCTTACTTTCCAAATGTTTGAACATTGTTGTGATAATTTTGTCAATATTTCTTCTCCCACCACTTTTCAAATTAGTGAGAACTACTATGTGTACGCAGGGAAGCTCTTAAATCAACTGATATGATGAACCCAATCTCAGACTCCCTCTGTCATCACCATTTTTGTTTGTGAACAGCATGTCAAAATACCTTCACACATTGAAAGCAAAGCTATTATTTTTGTTTATTTTCAGTTCTGATATCAAACATAATGACTAGATTTGCATTTCCATCTCTACAGCAACTAATATAAGTTTAAAAGGAGTGATAATGCAACAAAAATACTGTCCCTATGTATTTGTAAGCCAAGTGCTCTCATATCTACCTTGATGGTATTTCATTGATACTGTAGAGAGATCACCATGCCACCACCTCAGATTCCAATCTTTCTAATTGCGGAGGTAAGTCAGAAATGAAGAGAGTAAATGTGAGTGAAATATAATTAAGCAAATAGTGAATTTCATTGGATAAAGGTTGATAGTTATCTGTGTATGTAGGTAGCATGCCCTATGTGGATCTGTTGAAGGAACAAGTGATATGTAGTGTAGAAAAAAAATAAGATGGTAAAAGTGGGCTGTAAGTATTTTGAAGGACTGCCATGAATAAGAGCCATTAGACTTGTCCTGCTTGGTCAAAAAGAAAAGGAAAAAAATAAAAATTCAAATATAGCATTGATGCAAGGGGAGAGGAAGAAGTACTGGTAAGGCAGTGGGCTCTCTTTCACTGGAGATCTTCAAATTAAGCATGGATAAAAATGCATTGGGTATATTGTAGGGGATATTCTTATTAACCTGCAGGTTGGCATTACAGGACCCTTGGGTTCCTTTTAACTCTGAAATTTTATGATTCTGAGTGTTAGATTTAGAATCAGAAGACCTGGGTTAAAATCTTGATCCTGATATTTAATACCTATTCCAATTAAGGAAACAATTTTACCTATTCTTTCCTCAGTTTCTTCATCTGTAAAATGTAGGAGGTATATTGGAATAGATGACTTCTAAGGTCCCTTCCATCTCTAGGTTTATGATCTTATTAAAAGCAATACAAATTACTCAGTCTTACACCTTACAAGTTTTGTAGAAAATTTCTGGAGACTCATTGTAGTCCACAAAGTACATGTAACATAGTGCATTAAATTTACTAAGTGCTTGATAAACATTATTTCATTCAATGTAAAAAAAAATTCTTGTTTTGGGCCCATAAGATTCATTGTAAGATGTATCATTCATTTGATTGATTCACTAAATGATCTTGTGATTTTCAGTTCATATTTCCAGGGGTCAAGAGGTGTATGACATTCCCTCTGTCCCTCATATTACTAGAAACTGACTTTGACTATGGGATTTACTTGATTCTGTTTTTGTAGTTGCTGTCCTCAATGCTTTTCCTTTCTATTAGAGTCAACCAAAGTCCAACTGTTCCAGGCAGTGAGGAAGAAGAGCTGATGAAAACTTAGAAGGGACAGTATACTTCCAGTGACAGGTAGATCATTACCTGTGACCAATACCATTTCACTACTTGAAAGCTCCAGTTGGAAAATTCATTCTCATTTTTATACGAAATTGGCATCCCTATAACATCTTTTCATTGTTCTAAGCTCTGCCCTCTGTACCCAAATCAAATATTTTTTTTCCTTTATGTCAGTCCTTCAGATATTTGAAGCCAATGATCATCTCTCCTTTGTATTTTCTTGCTTGTTAAACAACCCTTGCTCTTTCAATTTTTCCTTGTATGACTGATTTTATCAACCACACACAGTTCCAGTCACTTTGATCTGGATAGTGGTCATTTGTCAATGCGAAGGAATAATAAAAAGTAGGATAACTGCGCATTTATTTTCATATTCATATTAAGGAGCATTGTAAAGTGTTTTTCCTCATGGCATCAATAGTGGGAAATATCATATATGCTAGCATCGTGGGAATTCCCTGTGTATCAGAACAGAGATTTCCTGCTTTTAAATCCTTGCTTGACTGTGTTAGGCCTAATTGCTGGAAAAAATGAACAATAAGGAATATTGAATGAAGAAAGAGAAAATAAATCTAGTCCAAGGATTCTGGGAAACACTTATGAGTTTGTAGCTTACAGAACTAAGTATGGATGCAATATATAGTTCCAACTCCCCCACAGCAGATTAGTAAGTGCATTGAACATTTCATCCTGATTTTAATTTAGGTAATATTCCTATTAGAAATGCTAACTAATTAGAGTATTCATTCAATGTCCATAATGATGATTTAATGAAAAAATTCCAATAGGAGTTAATTCCATTTTTCCTGTTAAAATTGTATACTTTAAAGAAATGTGCTGAATAGATACTGCTACTAAAAAGCATGTACTGATGTTCCTAATACAGGTTTCTTTGTCTCAAACTCAAGGATGAGTACAACATTTTACAAAAACAAGGTCAATTATGGGTGAATTAGTGAGGAGTTATATGTTAGGTATATAATTCTTTTGAAAATAATTTGGCTTGCTGTATGCTTTGTGATTATAATAGAAAAAAATTCAAATATTTGCCCTATAAGTAAAAGAGATATTGTTTCTTGATGAGTAAACAAAAGGACAAACACTTATCCTATACCGTGTGTTACCCTATAGCTATTATGGATACATGCTGCTATGCCCATAACAAAAGGCCCAGACATTTATGTATGTTCAGATAACTTCAGAACCTGAAAAAGAATGTAAATTTCTTGAGAGAGGGCCTATCTCAAATATGTTTTTATAATTCTAGCATAGTACCTAACCCAATGCCTACCACATAATAGGCACTTAATAAGCATTTCCTGATGGATGGATCTTTCAGAAAGGTCTACCATAGAGGAATGTGTGTGTGTGTGTGTGTGTGTGTGTGTGTGTGTGTGTGTGTATGCACGAGCATGTGTGCGTGTGTGACATATACACATTTTAGATAGATAGATAGATATATGGAAGCACTGCCACATTCTGATTTTATATATGTGTGTGTGTGTGTGTGTGTGTGTGCATATACATATAAAATGTAGGCATATGTATATATGTATATATAAATATATATACATATATATAATACACATTTTTTTTTCTTAGAGGTCACAGGGAACTACTAGAGTTTAATGACTAAGTGGAGGTTGGATTGGAAAGGTCAAAAATTAAGTCAAATATGCCAATTAGAAGCCTATTGCATAATCTAGAAAAGAGATTGTAATAGACAAATTCAAAAGCAGCAGGGATTTAGAGAAAAAGATGAGTTCTGTTCAAGCAAGTTATAACTACTGACTTATATAAACATGCAATACACTTTTTTCCTGATTAAAGACAGTGCGACTAACTTTTCCAGGAAAAAAAAAAACATAATTGAAGGGAAAAAAAAGATAGCCATTTCATACCAATCATGGTATTAGGGAAGAGATTTTCTTGCAATATTTTAATATTGTAGGAGAAAATAAAAAAGGAGGTTGTTTTAGGCCAAGAAAAGTATACAGACTTCAAAGATGAGTGGCAAATAAAGGCACAATATCAGACCCTGGGCGTTCCTAAGTCAGTGGAGAATCAAAACATAATGCTCTCTCAAGTAAGCACAGAGCAAATTTGTAAAGAAAAAAAATTCAGAATTCTGAAACAAGAAGAAAAATAATTTAAGGGACTTGAAATGAAAGAAAACTCAAAGTAGTAACCAAAATAGTGAAACAAAGAGGCCAGACAGAGCATATTACAAAACAAAGAAAAAGAAAGCAAAGAATGCCATGATGCTATTATGGGTAAAAGGAGGGATGCCCATCAACTTCAACTTTTCTATTTGCTCTATCAGGGCTCAATATCTAATTGCAAAAAACAACATTTGTGATGAAAATTATAGATTCCTTCCATTTTCTAAATATAATCTCACAACATCATCCATAGCTAACTTGGAAGACATCTGATTTAGGATGGATGTTGGACTTGGAGCCAGGATATCTGTTTCTGATGCTTACCTGTGACAATAAGTCAATAAACATTATTAAGTACCTACTATGTACCAGGCATTGTGCTAAGTGTGGAAAATACAAAGAAAGGCAAAAAAAAAAATTTCCTGTTGCCAAGGAGGTTGCCATCTAACAGGTAGGATGAAATTTAATTTCTCTCTCTCTCTCTCTCTCTCTCTCTCTCTCTCTCTCTCTCTCTCTCTCTCTCTCTCTCTCTCCTATACACAGATGCATACAACATACTAGTAAATATTTATGCATATATGTTTATGTATGTTGTACATATGTATATACGTTTATATGTATGTATTGGGGAAGACATGGACATTAAGAGGAATGGAGAAAGGCATGCTGAAGAAGGTAAAGTTATACCTGGACTCAAAGGAAGCCAGGGAAGCTAGAAGACAGAAATGAGGAAGGAGATAATTCCAAGCCTGGAGGACAGCCAGGGAAAATGCCAGGAGCAAGAAAGATGGACTAATGACCATGAGCAAGTCACTTAACTTGGCCACAGTTTTCAAATCTGCAAAATATACAAAAGGATGCCTATATTACCTACCACATAATAGAGTATCAAATGAGTTCTTAAAATCCTTCTGGAAACCTTAAAGAACCATATAAATAACAGCTATTGTTGTTTTGATTTATAGATGAGAAAACTGAGGCCAAGAGAGAAAAACATAACTTTCCAAGGCCACATAATAAGGTAATGACAGAATAAAGACAAGAACTAGTTCTCCTGAGGCCCACCCCAATGCTCTTGCCTCTATACTAGGCTGTTTCATCTATTCCCATGGTAAAGGTTGAGAACTACACATCCAAAAAGCACACATCTTTTTTTTTTCCAAAATATCATAAAACATGTTTATGTTTTATGATAAGACATTTTGAGAGCAAAAATCTCTAAGTGCCATTAGGTCATTGGTTGCTATGAGGTTAGCTAATTTTTGCTTTTCCTATTGAGAATTAATACTTCGTAGTGAATTGTGGTAGTTCACATTGCAGCTAAAGAGATTTATTAAAAAGATCCATTAACTAAGGCATTTAATCATTCAGCTATTGAGGGATGTTGAAAATATACATGTCATTTTTTCCTAGTAACCTTGGTACAGAGAAAAACATCAGTGCAAATTTGCAGCACTCTTTCTCCCCGTAAATGATAACAAATCCCAAGTACTCTTGATAGGCTTATTTTGTATTTCTTGCTTAGTGTGTGCAATTATTTTTTTCAGATTGAAATTCATTAATTCAATTTTTATTATCTGTAACATATCTCATTGGTAAGGACATTATAATATGTTTTGTTATAAACATCCATATAATGATATCAAGGGCAATTGCATTTGTTTGACAGTTTTATGGAAGTTTTTGGATTGTTCTGTGCACTTACCTGAAGCAAAAGACACAGCTGTCTCCAAATACTTGGCACCATATACAGATCTGGCCAAACCTGATTGGAAAATTTGGCAGGTATGTAAAGTTACTGAGGAGAGAAGTTGGGAATGGGCAATCCTGTATATATCATAGACACTTGACATGTAATGTCTGGAAACATAGCCAGTTTTTTAACGTTGAATTGGAGGAGAAAAGGCAGATGTAGGAAAGACTACATGGACATGATGGCTATAGCAACTGTCCAAGAAGCCCTGAATGGCTTGGATACTTAGGGTTGAAGAGTCTCCAACAGATTACAGGATCACTGATTTATAGCTGGAAGAAAATATGAAGGTCATTTAGTCCAATTATCTCATTTTGTAGATGAGGAAACTGAAATCTTAGCTTGGTGAAGCAACTTGCTATGGTCCCAAAAGTTAATAGGTAATAGAGTCAGAATACACTGGCCTTTTGACTTCAAATCTAGTGTTATTTCTACCATGTTTCCACAGAATTAATGGGATCTCTTCTGCCACTCATTCCAAGCTAGATTCACCAAAGAAGTTCTAGGAAAACATAATCAGAAGGCAGCAATCTGTTCTTTGCTTAAATACTTTTAATTAGAGAGAATTCATTACTTTCAAAATTTCCATTTTGAATAGTTCAATTTTAGGAAGTTTTTAAAATCTCTTTCAAATTCAATCTATTGTGTTAGTTCTGCCCTATCTGGCCAAGCAGACCAAATCTAATTTCTTCTATTGGATAGACTTTTAAGTACTTGAAGTCTGCTATCACCTAAGTTTTTACCTCCCACCAAGTTTTTTTTTCTTCAGCCTAACAATTCCCATTTTTCAACTGATAATCATGTGATATAGATTCAGGATCCTTAAACATTCTTGTTCCCTTTTTCTTCTCTCTCTCTCCACATCAAAGAACATTGAAGTATTTTCAAAAACAGTGGTACCCAAAAATGAATATAAGACTCTAGATATGGTCTGGCTAGGGTTGAGTATAGATGGCTATCTATTCATGGCTCTCCCACAATTTATTGTGAGGTTGATTTCTTTAACTTAAGTGTAAAAATTCATATTTATTCCTATTTTATTTTTCAAGTCTTAGTCTAATTTTCTTGCTTGTTGAGGTCTTTGGGGATCTTGATTCTGTCACACAGTTTACTATATTTCTAGATTTGTATCATTTGCAAACTTGATAAGGTATTGAGATACAAAGCTGGATGTGCAAAAGCCCTGTCCTCAAAGAGCTTACAACTGGATATGGCAGAACTCATATAGACAAATAACTATGATACAAAACAAAGTAAACCAATTGCAAAGGAAAGGGGCTGGGGATAGGGAAGTCACTCCATGCAGTGTAGTGGATAGAGCCTGTAGTCGGGAAGGACTGAGTTCAAATCTGACTTCAGACATATTGTGTGTGTGACCTTGAGGAGGTTGCTTAACTTCTGTGTTCCTCAGTTCTCTCAACTATAAAATGGGGATAATAAGAGCACTTAACCCCAAGACTTATGAGGATCAATTGAGATAATATTGGTAAAGTTCTTATCACAATGCCTAGCACATAATAGGCACTCTATAAATGTTAGCTATGCTCATCATCCTCATCATTATTATTACTTTTAACTGAGAATGATGGATAGAAGTGCTATCTGAGGCTACCATTAAAGTAGGGGTTCTTAACCTTGGGTTTATGAACCTATTTGAATGATATGATAAGTATTTCAACATAATTGGTTTCCCTTAAAATTCTATATATTGTATTCTATGTATTTGAGGATGGTATTCTGAGAAGGGGTATTAAGACTTCACCAGACTGCCAAATCTCTCTTTCTCTCTCTCTTCTCTCTCTTCTCTCTCTCTCTCTCTCTCTCTCTCTCCTCTCTCTCTCTCTCTCGTCTCTCTCTCTTCTCTCTCTCTCTCTCTCTCTCTCTGTCTCTCTGTCTCTTCTCTTTCTCTCTGTCTCTCTGTCTCTCTCTCTCTCTCTCTCTCTCCTCTCTCTTCTCTCTCTCTCTCTCTGTCTCTCTCTCTCTCTCTCTCTCTCTCTCTCTCTCTCTCTCTCTCTCTCTCTCTCTCTCTCTCTCTCTCTCTCTCTCTCTCTTCTCTCTCTCTCTCTCATATGTGTATGTACACATGTATATCTTTTGCTCTCTCACTCATCCCCCCTTAAAAAAAAACTTCAAGAAATCTTAATTTAAAGAAAGGAAGGGGGGACTTCAAAAGTAAAGATGGGAAAAGAGAGAGAGGGCATTTGAAGCATAGAGGATAAGATAACTCTAGAAAACTGGAGGACCATGAAGGTTAGCATAAGGAGTTTACTCTTGATTTTGCTAGTGAATCAAAAACCACTGAAGGTTTATGAGGCAAAAGCAACATAATAAGAATAGTACATTAGGAAGGACACTCAGGGAGCAGGATGATAGAGATGTAAGAGAATATCATCATGTTAGGCTAAGGTAATAATCAATAATAACAGCAAATGTTTTATACCACTTTAAGTTTTGAAAAACTCTATTCAACATAGGTCCTTCAGAATGGTCTTGGGTCTTTGTGTTATTGGGAATAGTTATTCACAGTTGATCATCATACAATATTGTTGTTCCTATGTAGAATGTCTTCTGGTTCTGCTCATTATACTTTGCAAAAATTCATGTAAATCTTTCCAAGTTTTTTTTTTTTCTGAGAGCATCCTGCTCATCATTTCTTATAATACAATAGCATTCCATCATATCAACTGACCACAACTTGTTCAGTCATTCCCCAATTAATGAGAATCCCCTCAATTTACATTACTTTGCTACCACAAAAAGAGCTGCTATAAATATTTTTGTACACATAGTTCATTTTCCTTTTTTTAAATTTTTTTGGGAGATACAAACATGGTAGTGTTATTGTTGGGTCAAAGGATATGCCCTGTTATATATGTATTTGTGCATAGTTCCAAATTGCTCTCCAGAATGACTGGATCAGTTTACAACTCCACCCATAATGCATTAGTTTTCCAATTTTCCCATATTCCTTCTAACTTTTGTAATTTTCCTTTTCTGTCACAGTAGCCAATCTAATAGGCGTGAGGTGGCAACACAGAATGTTTTAATTTGCATTTCTCTCATCAGAAGTGATTTAAAGTATATTTTCATATGACTGTAAGTAACTTTGATTTCATCATCTGAAAACTACCTTTGACAATTTATCAATTACAGAATGACTTGTATTCTTACAAATTTGACTCAGTTCTCCACATATTTAAGAGATAAGGCCTTTATCAAAGAAATTTTCTGCAAATTTTGGCCCAGTTATGATTAGTGTGTATTTCCCTCTGTCTTATTTTTCTCCATGTTTATCATCTTTCTCTCTCTGGCTCTCTGTCTCTGTCTCTCTCTTTCTCTGTCTGTCTGTCTGTCTGTGTGTCTTTCTCTTCCCCTGCCCCTCCCCCATCTTTTTCTCCTTTTACCCTGTCAAGTTTCAAAAGCCCCAATCCACACTCCTTTGTTTCAGTTGCCCCTTCTCTTATTCCCTTCCCCTCCTACTTTCCTGTAGGGTAAGATAGAGTTTTATATCCAACTGAGTGTGTGTGTGTTATTCCTTCTTTGAGCCAATTCTGATGAGAGTAAGTTTCCAGGGCTTCCCACCTCCATATCCCCCATTTGTCCTCTACTATAAAAGCTCTTTCACACCTTTTTTTGTGAGATAATTTAAATTATTCTACCTCTCCATTCCCCCTTCTACCAATGCATCCCTATTTCTCACTCAATTTTATCTTTTTTTAGATATCATCCCATCATATTCAACTCATACCTGTGTCCTCCCTATATACTCCTTCTAACTGACCTCATCAATGTTAAAGTTTTTAGGAATTATAAACATTATCTTCCCATTTAGGAATGTAAACAGTTTAACCTTATAAAATCCCTTATGATTTCTCTTTCCTATTTGCCTTTTTTTGCTTCTCTTGAGTCTTTCATTTGAAAGCCAAATTTTCTATTCAGTTCTGGTCTTTTCATGCTTGAAAGACTTGAAATGCTTAGAATGCTTGAAAGTCTTCTATTCATTAAATATCCATTTTTTCTAAAGGATTATACTCCATTTTTCTGGCAAGGTGATTCTTGGTTGTAATCTTAGCTCCTTTGCCCTCCCAAGTTCTCTAATCCTGTAATGTAGAAGCAGCTAAATCTAGTGTTATCCTGACTATGGTTACACAATGTTTGAATTTTATATTCCTGGAAACTTATAATTTTTTTTTCCTTGACCTGGGAGCTCTGGAATCTGGCTACAATATTCCTTGGAGTTTTCATTTTGGGATCTCTTTCAGGAGGTGATTGGTTGATTCTTTCCATTTCTATTTTACCTTCCAGTTCTAGAATATCAGGACTTTTTTTTAATACTTATTTGAGGGACAGAGCCAAGATGGCAGAGTAAAAGCAGCGATTTGCTTAAGCTCTCCCCCAAATCCCTCCAAATGCCTATAAAAATGACTCTAAACAAATTCTAAAGCAGCAGAACCCACAAAAAGACAGAATGAAACAAATTTCCAGCCCAAGATAACCTGGATGGTTGATGGGAGAGGTCTGTTGCGCCAGGCCAGGAGAGGAGTACAGTTCAGTATGGAGAGGGCCTGCAAAGACAGGACCCCAGCAAACCTGAAGCAGTCCTCAGGGAATTGAAACACTGGCAGCCATGGCAGTTTCCAGACTTCTCAATCCACAAATGCAAAAGACAACTATGAAGGTCAGTAGGAAAGGTCTGTGAGACCTGGGTGAAAGGAGAACAGTCCAACAGCATCACAGGTGCAGCCAAAGGGTGACAGCAGTGGTTGTTTCCAGAGCTCTCAGCCCAACAATGGTGGGGGGATTGAGTGGCTGATCAGAGGTGGATTGTAGGGATGTCTTTGCTGGAACTGAGGCAGGATTCTTTTGCTTTGCCCATGCTTGGATGTGGGTGGTGGTCCTGGGGCAAGGAGGAGCACTGGTGTGGAAGGGATTGTGGTAGCAGTAAGAGAGAATGCTCCTCACAGTTTCAAGGCAGAAAAGAGTGCTTGTGGTCACTCATACATCAGAGCACAGGCCTAGAAAGGAGTAAATACCTTGGAAGAACTGAAAATTTAAACATCCCTAGAAGTATCTCTGAAAACAGCCATACAAAACTCCTGAAGCTTGGGACAGTATACCCTTCATGCTAAAAGCAGATCCCTACCTTAACAAGGAGTTAAAAAGTCAAGTAATTGCCTGGAAACATGAGCAAACAGTGGAAAAAACTCAGACTATACTTGGGTGACAAAGAACATCAAAACATACAACCAGTAGAAGACAACAGAGTCAAAAGAAACTACGAATTGGTCTCAGGCTATGGAAGAACTCAAAAAGGATTCTGAAAAGCAAGTAAGACAAGTACAGGAAAAATTGGAAAGAGAAATGAGAATGATGAAAGAAAATCATAAAAAAAAAAAGTCAACAGCTTGCTAAAGGAGACTCTCCAAAAATACTGAAGAAAATAACACCTTAAAAAACATAGTAACCCAAATGGCAAAAGAAGTCCAAAAAGCCAATGAGGACATGTATGCCTTTGAAAAGCAGAATTGGCCAAATGGAAAAGGAGGTCCAAAAGCTTACCGCAGAAAATAATTTCTTAAAAATTAGAATGGAGCAATTCAAAGCTAGTGACTATTTGACAAATCAAGGCACTGTAAAACTAACCCAAAAGAATGAAAAAATAGAAGAGAATGTGAAATATCTCATTGGAAAAACAACTGACCTGGAAAATAGATCCAGGAGAGAGAACTTAAAAATTATTGGATTATCTGAAAGCCATGATCAAAAAAAAATAAAAAAGAGCCTTGACATCACCTTTCAAGAAATTGTCAAGAAAAACTGCCCTGGTATTCTAGAACCAGAGGGTAAAATAGAAATTGATAGAATCCACTGATCACCTCCTGAAAGAGATCCCCAAAGGAAAACTCTTAGGGATATTGTAGCCAAATTCCAGAGTTGCTGGATCAAGGAGAAAATAATGCAAGCAGCCAGAAAGAAACAATTCAGGTATTATGGAAACACAATCAGGAAAACACGAGATTTAGCAGCTTCTACATTAAAAGATCAGAGGGCTTGGAATATGATATTCTGGAGGTCAAAAGGACTAGAATTAAAACCAAGAATCATTTACCCAGCAAAAATGTATATGATCCTTCAGGAGGAAAAATGAATATTCAATGAAATAGAGGACTTTCAAGCATTCTTGATTAAAAGACCAGAGTTGAATAGAAAATTTGCTTTTCAAATACAAGACTCAAGAGCAGCATGAAAAGGTAAACAGGAAAGAGAAATCATAAGGGACTTATTAAAGTTGAACTGTTTATATTTCTACATGGAAAGATGATATTGGTATCTCCATGAGACCTTTCTAAGTATGAGGGTAGTTAGAGGGAATATATATGTATATATATATATATATATATATATGTAAAAGACAGAGGGCACAAGGGGAGTTGAACATGAAGGGATAATATCTAAAAAATAAAATTAAGGGGTGAGACAGGATTGCACTGGGAGAAGGAGAAAGCAAGAGGTAGAACGGTAAATTATTTCACATAAAAGAGGCAAGAAAAAGCTTTTACAGTGGAGGGGAAGAGGGAGCAGGTGAGAGGGAATGTGTAAATCTCACTCCCATTGGATTTGGCTTAAGGAAGGAATAACATATACAGTCAATTGGGTATGGAAATCTATCTTATCCTATAGGAAAATAGGGGGGAAGGGAATAAGAGAGGGGAGATGGTGGCAGGGAGGGCAGACTGGGGGATGAGGTAGTCAGAAGCAAACACTTTTGAGGAGGGACAAAGTCAAAGGACAGAATAGAATAAATGAGGGTGGGATATGATGAAGGGAAATAAAGTTAGTCTTTCACAACATGACTATTATGGAAGTGTTTTGCATGACTACACATGTATAACTTACATTGAATTGCTTGCCTTCTCCATGAGGGTGGGTTGGGGGAAGAAGGAAGAGAATTTGGAACTCAAAGTTTTAAAAATGAATGTTAAAAATTATTTTACATGCAGCTGGGAAATAAGATAGATAGGCAATGAAATATGGAAATCTATCCTGTCCTACAGGAAAATAGAAGGGGAAGGAGATAAAAGAAGAGGGGTATGATAGAAAGGACAGATTAGGGGAAGGGGTATTCAGAATACACATTGTCTTAGGGTAGGGGAGGGGAAAGATTGGAAGGAAATGTGGAACTCAAAATCTTGTGGAAGTGAATGTTGAAAAATAAATAATTAATAAAAAGTAATTATTTTAACGATGTCTAGGCTCTTTTTTCATTATGGTTTTCAGGTAGTCCAATAATGTTTAAATTATCTCTCAATTATTTTCTAGGTCAATTGTTTCTCCAATGTCATATTTCACTTTTTTTAATTTTTTTTTTATTCTTTCAATTTTTTTGTGATTGTTCTTGAAGTCTCATGGAATCATTAACTTCCACATGCTCAATTCTAATTTTTAAGAAATTATTTTTTTTCAGTGACCTTTTTGTACCTTCTTTTCCATTTTGTCAATTTTGCTTTTTAAGGAGTTCTCTTCAATGAATTTTTGTGCCTCTTTTACCATTTGTCCTATTCTAGAATATCAGGGCATTTTTACTTGATAACTTTTTTTATGTTTTTTTTTAATTTTTAATTTTTTTTTTATATTTAACATGTATTTTTAAAGCTTTGGGTTACAAATTTTCTCCCTTTCTCCTTCCCCACCCACCCTCATTGAAAAGGCAAGCATCTCAATACAGGTTATAGATGTGTAGGCATGTAAAACACTTCCATAGTAGTCATGTGAAAAACTAAGTACATTTCTTTTCATCCTATCCTACCCCCTATTTATTCAATTCTCTCTTTTGACCCTGTCCCTCCTCAGAAGTATTTGCTTCTGATTATACCCTCCCCCACTCTGCCCTCCCCTCTATCAACCCCCTGCTCTCTTGTCCCCTTCCCCCTTTATTTTCCTGTAGGGTAAGACAGATTTCCATACCCCACTGTATATGTTATTCCCTCCTTAAGCCAAATCCTATGAGAATAAGATTCACTCATTCCCTCTCACCTTCCCCCATTTTCCCTCCACAGTAAAAGCCTTTTCTTGTCTGTTTCATGTGAGATAATTTACCCCATTCTACTTCTCCCTTTCTCCTTCTCCCAGTATAATCCTCTCTCACCCCTTAATTTTATTTTCCAGATGTCACCCCTTCATCTTCAACTCACCCTGGGCCTTCTATCTATCTATCTATCTATCTATCTATCTATCTATCTATCTATCTATCTATCCATACATACATACATATAATTTTTTCCCTCCCATTACTCTAATACTGACAAAGGACTCATGAGTTACAAATATCATCTTTCCATGCAGGAATGTAAACAGTTCAATCTTAATAATTCCCTTATTTCTCTTTCCTATTTACCTCTTCCATGTTTCACTTGAGTCCTGTAATTGAAAGTCCAATTTTATATTCAACTCTGGTCTTTTCCTCAGGAATGCTTGAAAGTCCCGTATTTCATTGAATTACCATTTTTTACCCTGAAGGATTATACTCAGTTTTGCTGGGTAGGTGATTCTTAGTTGTAATCCTACCTCCTTTGCCCTCCAGAATATCATACTCTATTCCCTCTGGTCCTTTCATGTAGAAGCTGCTAAATCTTGTGTTATCCTGATTGTGTTTCCACAGTACTTGAATTGTTTCTTTCTGGCTGCCTGCAATATTTTCTCCTTGACCTGGGAATTCTAAATTTGGCTACAATATTCCTAGGAGTTTTCCTTTGGGGATCTCTTTCAGGAGGTGATCATGGATTCTTTCAATTTCTATTTTGCCCTCTGGTTCTAAAATTCAGGGCAGTTTCCTTGATAATTCTTGAAAGATGATGTCTAGGCTCTTTTTTTGATCATGGCTTTCAGATAGTCCAATAATTTTTAAATTATCTCTCCTGGATCTATTTTCCAGGTCAGTTGTTCTTCCAATGAAATATTTCACATTTCTTTCTATTTTTTCATTCTTTGGATTAGTTTTACAGTGCCTTGATTTCAATATCACTAGTTCCAATTGCTCCTTTTTTTTAAGGAAGTATTTTCTTCAGTAAGCTTTTGGACTTCCTTTTGCATTTGGCCAATTTTGCTTTTTAGGGCATTCTTCTCCTTATTGGCTTTTTGGACCTCCTTTGCCATTTGGGTTAGGCTATTTTTTTAAGGTGTTATTTTCATCAGTATTTTTTTGGGTCTCCTTTAGCATCACTCTCAGTTTTTCCTCTACTTCTCTTACTTGCTTCTCAACATCCTTTTTGAGCTCTTCCATGACCTAGGACCAGTTCATATTTTTCTTGGAGGCTTTGCATGTAGGAGCTTTGGCTTCACTGTCTTCTTCTGGTTGTATTTTTTGATCTTCTTTGTCACCAAAGTAAGATGATATAGTCTGATTCTTTTTGCACTGCTTGCTCATGATCCTGGCCAATTACTTGAGTTATAAATTCTTTGTTAAGGTAGTGGTCTGTTTCCAGTGTGGAGAATGTACTGTCCCAAGCTTCAGGGGTTTTCTGTAGCTGTTTTCAGAGATACTTCTAGGGACCTGTAAATTTTCTGTTCTTCCAAGGTGTTATGGTCAAGGGTGAGGTGTTTACTCCTTCCCTGTCCTGTGCTCTGCTCTAAGAGTGACCACAAGCACTCTTTTCTGTCTTGGAACTATGAGGAGGATTTCTTCTTCACAGTCACCACAAGCTCCACCATGCTAGTACTCCTCCTTGCCCTAGGACCGCCACCCAGAACTGTGACCCAGATCAAAGCACAGGCAAAGCAAGAGAATCCTGCACCAGCAGAGAGATCCCTGCAATCCCCCTCTGATCGACCACTTGATTCCCCCTTAGTCTGTGGGCTGGAAGCTCTGGAGTCAGCTACCGCCCCAGGGCTATGCTTGGGGAATGGGGCTGGGACCCCGTGCTTCTCTCTCACCACAGAAACAGACTTTTCCCACTGACCTTCTAAGTTGTCATTGGTGTTCATGGGTTGAGAAGTCAGGAAACTGCCACAGCTACCTGAGATTCAGTCCTTGAGGCCTGCTCCAGGTTTGCTGTGGCCTGTGTGCCTATTCTGAACTGAGTTCCTCTCCCAGCCAGGCACAACATACTTTTCTGATCAACCATCCAGGTTGTCTTTGGCTGGAAATTTGTTTCATTTTGCCATTTTGTGGGTTCTGCTGCTTTGGAATTTGTTTAGAGCCATTTTTTATAGGTGTTTGGAGGGTTTTGGGGGAGAGCTTAGCAAGTCACTGCTTTTACTCTGCCATCTTGGCTCTGCCCCACCCACCCCCTTAATAACTTCTTGAAAGATGATGTCTAGACTCCTTTTGTCAATTGTGTCATTCAGGCAGCCCAATAGTTTTAAATTATCTCACCTCAATCTATTTTTGAAGTCAGTTGTTTTTCCAGAAGATGTCACATTTTCTTTTTTTTTCTTTTTTTTTGCCTTTTTTTTTGTTTGTTTCTTGATGTCTCATGGAGTCAATACATTCTACCTGTCCAATTCTAATTTTTAAGAAAGTATTTTCTTCAGTGGGCTTTTGTAATGCCTTTTCAATTCAGCCAATCTGTTTTTAAAACATATTTCCACATTATGCATGTTGTGCAAGAAGAATCAGAAGGGAAAAATCATTAGAAAAAAAAATAGTATGCTTCGACCTGCATTCAGACTCCATAGTTCTTTCTCTGAATGTGGATAGGTCTTTCCATAATGAGTCTTTTAGAATTGTCTCAGAACAGCTTCATAGCCTATTGGGCATAGTTCCAAATTGCTCTCCAGAATGGTTGGATCAATTCACAATTTCACTAACAATGCATTGGTGTTCTAATTTTCCCATCTACTCCGTTTATCATTTTCCTATTTTGTCATGTTAGCCAATCTGATAG
This sequence comes from Phascolarctos cinereus, assembly GCF_003287225.1. Classification (NCBI taxonomy): domain Eukaryota; kingdom Metazoa; phylum Chordata; class Mammalia; order Diprotodontia; family Phascolarctidae; genus Phascolarctos; species Phascolarctos cinereus. Next base: position 100,894,310 of record NW_027555625.1, read on the forward strand.
GTGTGACATGGTACCACAGAGTTGTTTTAATTTGCATTTCTCTAATCAATAGTGATTTAGAGCATTATTTTTACATGACTATAGATAGCTTTAATTTCTTCCTCTGGAAAATGTCTGTTCATATCCTTTGACTATTTATCAATTGGTGAATATCTTGTACTCTTATAAATTTGACTCAATCTCTATATATTTTGGAAATGAGGCTTTCAGCAGAGACATTGGCTGTAAAAAAATTTTCCCAGCTTCACTTCCCTTCTAATGTTGGTTGCATTGGCTTTGTTTGTGCTAAAACTTTTTAAATTTATGTAATCAAAATTATCCACTTCATGTTTCATAATGTTTTCTATCTTGTTTAGTCATAAATTTTTCCCTTCTCCATAGATCTCACAGGTAAACTATTCCTTGCTCTCCTAATTTGTTTATAGTATTACCCTTTATGTCTAAATCCTGTAATCATTTTGACTTTATCTTGTTTTACATGTAAGATGTTTGTCTGTGCTTTGTTTCTGTCATACTATTTTCCAATTTTCCCAGCAGTTTTTGTCAAATAGTCAGTTCTTATCCCAGAAGCTAAAATTTTTGGGTTCATCAAAAAGTAAAATACTATAGTCATTGGCAGCAGTGTCTTGTGTATCTAACCTATTGCGCTGATGCACCATTCCATTTGTTAGCTAGTGCCAAGTAGTTCTGATGTATGCTGCTTTATAATACAATTTTAAATCTTGTATGGCTAGACCACCTTCCCTTACATTTCTTTTCATTAATTCCATTGATTTTTTGGACCTTTTGTTCTTCCAGATGAATTTTGTTATTATTTTTGTAGTTCTATAAAATAATTTTTGGTAGTTTGATTGGTATGGCACTAAATAAGTAAATTAATTTAGATAGAATTGTCACTGTTATTTTATATTAGTGGAGCTACATTTCTTACAAAAAACAGATACTAATAAGTTCTTGTTTTAACTACATGGCAATTTCATTTTTTGAAATAGCGGTGAAATCTACACAGGAAATTTTAGTCTGGATTTGGGTCTCACTAACAAGAAGGAGCTGTAATCTGAAGTGAAAATGATGGGACCTTAGAGAAATAACCACTCTAACCTAAATTTTGTGACAGAGGATATCTGGATATAGTCTATCATATACACTTGGAATGGAAATTTCAGTGGGTTCAAAGGAATAGGTTGAATTCTATACAATAAAATACTTAGAAGTTAGCCAGGAGGGATAGGAGATACTCAAGAATTAAATTCTTAAGATAAAAAAGGAAACAATTATGATGAAGAGGAAATATGGGATTTATCTGAGGAAACATATAGATACACCAACTAATTTAGATTACATATATATATACACACACACATATATATATGCACACATTATATGTATAGAGAGATAACATATAAATTATATACGTATTACAGAGAGAGAGAATATATGATATATGTGCATATATAGCACACATACATCTCCCATTAAAAAAATAATCATCAACTTCACTATTAAGTGGGAGTAGAAATGAAGCTAATGAAGGGGGCAGCTAGGTCAAGCAGTAGATAAAGCTCCAGCCTTGGAATTAGGAGGACATGAGTTCAAATCCAGCCTCAGATATTTGATACTTACTAGCTATGTGACCCTGGGCAAGTCACTCAACCCTGATTGCCTCACCAAAAAAAAAAAGTTAATGAAAATGTTAGTTGCCTGCCTTAAGAAGGAAATAGCTTCCAAGAATAGTGGGGTTATAGTCCCATTGTACCCTGAAGTTTTCTGACCTCTGGAATATTGGTTCAATTCTGGGCACCGTGGATTTGGAAGGACATTGATAAGCTGAAAAGTGTCCAAAGCAAGGCAACCTGGATGGTGAAAGACCTTGATTCTGTGATATATGAAGATCAGGTGAAGGCACTATGCAAATGAAACTCGATAAAATAAGACTCATTGGGGACATGATATTTCTGCTCAAGCATTTTAAGGATGGTCTTGTGGAGGAAAGATTAGATTTGTTTTGTTTGGCCCCAGAGAGCAGAACAAGGAGCAATAGTTAGAAGTTTCAGAGAGTTCAATTAAAGTTTCCTTTCAGGAAAATAAGTAAAAGAAAAAAACCCTTCCTAACCATTAGAGCTCTCTGAAAATGAATAGATGGTATTTATGACTAACATTTATAGAGACCCTATATTACTGCATCGAAAAATAAATGTAACTAAATGCAGTAAAGTCCTCACTAAAGTATAAAATAGGAAATGCTATCTTTCTTTTCGTCATTTGCTTTTTTTTCCTCAACAAGCAATTACAACTAATGTTGGAATTATTATTGTTTCAAATAAAATATATTATTTGTTCTGATGGGCTGAAAGCTACAGTTTATTGGAAGGACAGTTAATATTGTTAAGTAGGGGGTGTTGCTGTGTTGTTTTTTTTAACATGTTAGGGATTTAATATATGATTTTGGCTTGGACATATAAGTAATGGCAGCAATAAACATAAGAGACTAAGTGGTGAATCTGGCGAAGAACCTGTGAAAAATTATGTAGTAAAGTATTGTCCTAGGTCGATGTTATTGTTAAACCAACAATACTGATTACTAGAAAATGAGAAGTTGGATTAATTTATACTCACGGGATTTTTTTGAGCATCAAATTAGATGAATAAGCATAGATGATGTGAGGATTAAAATTGTTAACATTGTAATAGATTTAAGTTTTGGATGTGATATTTACCATGGTCATTGGGTATGATGGAGTCTTAGTTTCAGTAGTCATTAAAATACTCAAAATAAATGCTTGCTGAATTGAATTGGATTTTAGCTTTACAATAATTAAACTGGTTTGATCATATTGCCTGTGCTGCTTCTGTGCATATTACCTAATTGGCTCAAAGGTGGAGTGATTGTCAAATGCAACTCTCATTACTGAGCCTGAGTTAGGTATATAATATCCACTAGGTTGTTCTGGGGAATGGTCTCAGTCCCTAAAAGAACTTAGAAAGGACTTCAGCAGGACCACCATTAAATTCTTCAATTTACAAAGTATTAAGCTAGAACACCGAAAATAAGAGTATAATTGTTAAAAGCTGGGATCAATGATTTTCAGAATCTTATGGGTAACACATCAGTAATTCTGCCATTTTTTTCTGTTTAGTTTATTGTACAAACACAGATTCTTTCAATTCTATTCATTATTTAGAGTGGGGTGTGTGTGTGTGTGTGTGTGTGTGTGTGTGTGTGTGTTTTATTTTTTTGGCCTATTATCACAGACTAGAAGTAGAGGAGTCTTAATCATAGGAGGTCTTTACACATAAGCTATATGATCCGTTGGCATGTGGTAAAGGGAACTGTAGTTCCAGAATTGGTTAGACTACGTACCTTTAAAGTCCTATCTCATTTTGTTATCCTTTGACTATATTAAGATTAAGCTCTGAGGCAGTATAGTTCAATGGAAACTGAACTGTTTTTGGAGTCTTTGAATTCAAATCCCACTGAAGTCTTTTATTATCTGAGGGATCTTGGACAAGCATCTTTCTACCTTTTTCAACTTCATTTTTCTCATCTGTAAGATGAGAAAGTTAGACTAGATGGCTTTTGAGGTCCCTAGAAGATCTAAATCAACAACCTTATAGTCCCTTGTTTTTTGAAGAATGTTCCATATTGTGGAGTGATGACTATGACTATATGATTCCCCAGCATTACTCAAACATTTTTATTGAGTTTCTGAGTTGTTTAATAATATGTAGATACAGCCTATACCTCAGAAACTTTTCATACAATGAACCCAAAACTTAATAGAGAGATATGCAAACCATTATCAGTTAGGTATAAGAATGACAGTATAACCCAGTGGAAGGAGTACCATATTTGCAATCAGAAGACCTAGGTTCAAATCCTGTCTCTAATACTTATTGTGTGACCTTGAGCAAATCACTTATTCCCTTTAGGCATCAATTTTTTATTAATAAAATGAGTCATTTGAACTATAAGGTATCTTCCAATAATAAAACTATCACCTTATGACTTGTGGCCCTAAAGATGAAAAATAGCTATAGATCTTCTTTGACAAATTGCTTGTAAATGACATTGCTAGAAATGAACTTCAGTGTAAGCATGGTTACAGTACAAGAAGGCACACTTGTATAGCTGAATGACAGTGAGGAAGAAATTTAGGCCTACGTTCCTTTTCTATTCTTTCGCTCACATAGCTATGTTTCAACTCCTTCAAAGTCTCATGTCATGAAATGTTTATTGCAGTATGCCACAGTGAAGACTTATTTACATTCCTAACATATGGATCTGTTCCACATCATGACAAGAACAAAAGAACACATAAAGATGTGTTATTTACCAGTGTTGCTTTTAATCAGAAAACAAAATAAATAAAGTGGAACAAAAACCGTCACTGAGCACAAGCTGAATGTACGTTGTTTATATTTCTTAAAATGAGAACTGACAGGCACTATATTTCCTCAGTATTATTAAAATGAATATCTGGTAATTAAAATATACTACTTTATCCTTCCTAAATAAGCATATGCTTCATATCAAAGAGCAAATGGATCATCATAGGTAAATAAATTTTCTGTATTCAGACACGGTATCTTTTTCCTGACTCATGCATTGCCATAGCAACAATTGACTTCCTTTGCCCTGACTCAGCTACTTAGCAACCAAAGCAATGGCTTGTATTATTTTTTTTTTTTTGGTAATCTGCTATAAATCAGAAAAAAATAATTTCCTCAGATTATGCAATCATGAGAAAAGAAGGCAATACTTCCTGAATTTTCCTATTTATTGGTAACAAATTCATTAATAGTCTTCCAACTGCATGGCACTTGGTCCTTGGGGTTTCAATAACTTGATGTTATAATTCTGGAGGCCAGTGAGAAAAAAACACATTTTTCTAAGTTGGGAGTTCTTAACCTGAGGCCCACAGACCCACAAAAAAATCTGGAGATATATTTCAAGGAGTTTGTGAAATTAGATAGAAAAAATGCTTCTTCATACTTCAAATAACCTATAACTAAATTAAGCATTTCTTTCATTTATTTAAAAAAAAACTTATTTTGAAGATGGTCTCATAGGCTTCTATAGACTGTCAAAGAGGACTGTGACAAAAAAAAGCTTAAGAATTTTTTGGGGGGCGACACAATGGGGTGAAGTGACTTGCCCAGAGTCACACAGCTAGTAAGTGTCAAGTGTCTGAGGCCAGATTTGAACTCAGATCTTCCTGAATCTATCCATTGTACCACCTAGCTGCCCCCCAAGAATTCTTGTTATAAGAGATGTATTAGGTAATAAATTCTGGATAGCAACTTATGGGGTAAGATAGTTACTTCTTCACCATTTAAAAGAAAGATCATTAATTAAATTTCAAAAAATCTAATGAAATTTTGAAACTCTAGAACCATGGCTATATTTTTTTTTAATTCTTATATGGGACATGATGTAAGAGCTTATCCATATAGTTCGATTATCTGTGATTTTATTGATGTAGATACTCTCTCCACTCATTGAGATCCCAGGCTGTCTGTAGCTTCCCAGATTATGATATTTGTTTGTAAATATTGACAAAATTTCTCCAGAGAGAAGCCATTGTATTTGCTGCTGTATCACTTCCTCTTGTTCTCTTAACATTTCAGAGGTACCACTATACCATTGCTCTTTCCTTTAATTTTCTTAATAAGTGCCTGGGCCTTCTAATTTTCTGATTAAACATGTTTCTACAGATTTTAAAGCTTAAGGTATAATTAGGCTACAGCACATAGCAAACAATTGCCCTGTGGGCTAGTGCAGACACATACACACACACACACACACACACACACACACACACACATACACGCAGAGATATTTCTTGTATTTTTATTCTTCTGAAGCAGCTAGGTGGTGCAGTGAATTGAACTGGGCCTGGACTTAGGAAGACTTGAGTTCAAATTCAACCTCAGACACGTACTAGCTGTGTGACCTTGATCAAGTCACTTTACCTCTATCTAACTCAATTTCTTAAACTATGATAATAATGGCTTGTACCTCCCAGGCTTGTGAGCTAATATTTGTTAAGAACTTAGAATAGTACGTAGCACATATTAGGCACTTAATAAATGCTTGTTCCTTTTCCCTTCCTGTACTTAAAGAAAAGACATTTGCTGTGCTTAGCATAATTGCTGTCTCATATTAGGTGCTTAATAAATATTTATTGACTATTTATTATTGACTGATTCTGAGCCTATAGTGTTCCAGGACTTACAGTCATTAAGCTCCATCAAGATAATATTGTTAGAAATGGAGTTTCTTGGCAGCAAATATCTATCTGTCTATCTATCTATCTATCTATCTATCTATCTATCTATCTATCTATCTATCTATAGAGAGAAATATATATATATATATACATATATATATCACTTATGAAGAAACATGTATTTATACAATTCATATTGATACATACTTATAAACTACTGACCTTTCATTTGTAGATATTTCAGTTGCTGTAATGGGCATAGAACAGCACTCAATGAAAAAAGTATCCTGTGATAGTTCTGAAGATCTAAGAGAAATCAGACCCTCGGATAAATGTATTGAAGAACCTTTTTGAAAGTATCTCAGAGGAAAAAAAGTCATTGACTAAAGTTGTCTATCAACTTATTTTCATATTGCTGTTTTCAGGGCTTTTTAGCATATAGATATGAAAGCATAAATCTGACTTATTTGCAGCCTATGAGACCATTGTGTCTTGTTTATGTTACATACTTGGTTGAGTTGTGGATATTAGATTTCTCAATCTCATTTCTATATTGGTCACAATTCATGAAAAAGACCTGATTTGAGGTATTAGAAGCCAGATCAGATAAGGAGACCATAGGAAAAGATACAGTAGGTGCCTGGAGAGAAAATCTAATGATATAGTCCTGAGCAGAAAATTAAGGTAAACTGAGTGTCTGTGTTCTGAGCATGATCAGTTTGTTAGTTAGGCAAGAAGATAATAGGATTAGGGCTGTAGACAAGAGAGTAGTCCCCAGTATCTTTACTTGAATCAACTAGAATTTGGATTGAGGGTGGTGAGTGAGGTTACAAAGGCAAACAATACAAAGATGGAGTTACAAACTAAATTAATAGAATGGAAACTCAAAAGACCAGAGGCTACCGGAATAAAAGATGGAGGTAATTATTACACAAAAACTTGACCTTTAGGCAATTTTCTGTGGAATGTAAGTGAAGGGTGAAGTTACAAGGGTAAGGAGTTTAGACTCTTGTGGCTTGGGAGAGTATTAAACACTTGCCAGCTTGACTATATCTTAAAATAGAATTAAAGTCAAATTTCCATTTTTACAACATGCACCCATACATGTACATATAGGAATGTGTTCTCACACATGTTCTTGTTGTTTATTCTTCATTTTCTTTTTTCTTTTTTTTTGGGGGGGGGAACAGATAACTGTCTTTTATTGTGTACGTTTTGAAGTAATTTCCCAATTTCCTGTTTCACAGAAAACATCAAGTATACTCAGCTTAACATATATGTTGTAAACCTACTCTGCTCCCTAAATAAGACAAATCATTCCAACAATTTATCCAGGAGGCCACTGCATCTGACGTCCTCCAAGGACATGCAGATGGATATGATAGACAGATTGCCCCCCATCTGCACCTTCATTGATCACCATTCGGTATCCTCCCTTCAGACCCAGGTCAGCTGCACATTTCTTGCCAACAATCATTAAGTGTCCAAGAAGATTTTCATCTTCTTCTTCTTCTGCAACAGATATCTGAGTAATGGGTTTCTTAGGTATCACCAGGAAATGAGTTGGGGCTTGTGGGGAAACATCATGGAAAGCAAGACACCGGTCATCCTCAAAAATGATTTTGGCCGGGATTTCCTTGCGAATTATTTTACCGAAGATGGTGTCTCCCCCGGGCTGGGCAGTCTGCGCCTTGCTGATCTCATCTGCTATCGCAGCGGCTCCCGCAGCCGGCTCCCGCCACCGCCCGCCGCAGCCCCCGCAGCCTCGCCCGGGCACCTGTGGGACAGCACTTCCGTTTGTTCTTCATTTTCAAAGAGGATCAGTGACATCACAGGTGACAACTGGTAATGGCTGCAGATTCAGTAAATGACCTAGGTGTCTCTGAGGTCTGACCAAACCGTAAATGCTCCACAGCACCCCTCCTGCTGGCGGATATCTTCACATACTTGGAGCAGACATACCTCTAACTCACCAATAGGCTTGAGGCATATCAGTTTATCCTCAAACTGGGTTAGCCCATCTTCCAGGATGGTTTACCAAGGTGTGGTCACCTCAGATGCTACAGCTTCTTAGAGCCACAGGTGAGAGGTAAGTGACGGGTAGACACCAAAGGTGGATGAGCAGCATTGAAAAGGCCTTGGCAGGCCCTCATACCAGAGGTGCAAGCCTCCTTGAACAACTCATACATGTAGTTCAGGCAACCATATAAGTGGGTATGAGTAGGCAAGAATCTGTATGTATATCTGTCTATGTTAATATATGTGTCTTTCTATATTTACACACAAATATGGTGGGATAGAAGTATGACAGCATGGAATGGATATAGAGTTGGCCTCAAAGTTAAAAAAACCCAACTAATTCCTGATACCAATTTATAATTGATGTTGGGGAACAAAACAAACAACTTTATAACAAAAAAGTTATTCAAAAGCAAAATGTACCTCTGGAATTTATGGGCTCTATCTCCTTAGAGTTCCTTATGTAGAGATTCAACAGCCATTGGCTGAGCATGACATCTTAAAGATTCTTTTAGTGTATGGGTTAAACTAGATGGTTTTCAAGGTCCCTTTTAACTCTCAAATTCTGTGTTTTTCTGAAGACCTTGGATATATTGACACCTCTAACAAACACACAGACTTTGTGACCTTAGGCAAGTTGCAACTTATCAGTGGCCCCAGGCAATTCTCTAAGATTGTAAGTTGCAAAGATACAGCTTTCTGTGTTGGTAAAAGTTATTCACTAATAATTCCTTACTCCAGCAAAATCACAGAACTATTCATATATGTGTATATGTGTGTATACATGCATATGTATATGTGTATGCATGTACATTGTATGTATATGTACATATGAATATGTGTGTCTGTGTGTGTGTGTGTGTGTGTGTGTATAACCATTAAAACAAGCCTATTAAGCTTTAGAAACTACATTAATACTTTTGGGACACCCTATACATAACATATACGTATATATATATATAACATATACGTATATATATATATATATATATATATATATATATATATATACACCTGATATACACAGTCTTCCTTACTAACTATATGTTAGATTCTAGGCAATGTGCTTAAAAAAAAAAAGGTCTATTTTGTTTTTCCAGTATGTATAGTTGGACTGATTTCTTTTGAATTATTGTGGATTTCATTGGGGAAGCCTTGTCTTTCGTTCAAGCATTTGATGCAGTTAGTGAAAATTCACCTATGAGTTGCATATTTGTAAAACCTCATTATGAAGAAGACATCATTCTTTTGTTTGAACACTCCAAAGAAAACTTTCATGATACTAGGAAACTCATTAAGTTAAAATAGCTCCCCGATTTTTTAAAACCTCATTTCATGTTAATAATTTAAAAGTCATTAAACAAATTTGTTTCTGTAACTAAATCTGTCATTTGATTTATAAAATTAAAAATATACAGGAGCTATGTTGTGTGTGGGAGTATATCTAGGTATTTACGTCAGTTTTTAAAACCAACCAACAATATTCCTGCATATTGAAATTATATATTTGGACACCTCTCAGTCAACTAGGTAATTGTGAAGAAGTGGTCTGATATTGGAAATGACCTACAGAAACTTTGTGTTGTTATCAAATATGTCAACTGTATGTTTCTGCTAGGTTGGGGTTGGGGGGGGAGGCAGAAGTAGTGATTTTAAGAAAAAACAGTAGGACTAGGGGGTAATTATCCTTTCCAAATTGTGATTCAAGGGAAAATAATTTAAAGAGCAGTCTGAGTTAGATTCAGAGTTTCTTCAAAGTGTCCCTAATTAAGGATTAGGAAGCAGGAAGTCAAACCAAGAAAATCTGTCCCAGATGAGGAGAAATGATTCAGATAATTATTACAAAATATAAGGTACCACCATCCTAAACCTCTTTCCCTTCATTGCAACAAAGTTTGCTTATAAACAGACAAACGAAGGTGCAAGACTCTGTTTTCCAGTAGAATGTGAGGTTCCTTGCCCCCTAGATCATTGTAAAAGAGAATCCATGGGAATGGACAGTCTACTTCATTAGACTGTAAACCATTATCACAAAGATTTTAGAAATGAGAAAGCAGACATATGATGTTTTCTCAGTTGCCTTTTATTTAATTGATAAATGTTGCATCTATTATCTTTTCCATTTATTTGGATTTTTCTCTTCATTGAAATTAATTGAAAATTATTCTTAGAATTCCTGGTTTGCACTGTATCTTTGATATTTGTCTAGAAATCCCTCCTTTCTGTTATTAATCCTTCAAACATTTATGCAACTGATTTTTCATAAATCACAAATCTGACTATGTTACTAATACTCAATTTCCACTGGCTCCCTATTACCTTCAAGATCACATATAAACTACTGTGTTTTCCACTTAAACTGTCCTTTACAACCCTCCCCCAACCCATCTTTCTGCTTATTTCATATTATTGCCCTCTGTGTATACTTTTCTTCCAGGTAAATGGGCCTAGTTGTTGTTTATTATGCCTGTTCCTTCATCTCACACCTATGTGTCTTTATATGGACTGAGCCCTGTGCGTAACTAATTCTCAGCTCTAATTCTCAGCTCTAATTCTCAGAATCCCTTTTATCCTCCACTTACCACCTTCTACATGAGGCCCTAACTGGTTATCCCCGCTTTCTAGTACCTCTGCCCTAAAATTAGTTTGTATCTATTTTATATTTATCTTATGTGAGTATGGACATGCGCGCATACATACATGTGTACACACATAAATATCATTTCATCCAAATAGATTGTAAGCTCCTTGAAGGCACTGGTATTTTTCCATCCATCTCTGTACCCTTTCTCTCTAACACAACTCCTGGAATATAGGAAGTTTGGCACATAAATGCTTGCTGATCAATCGCTTCATTGATCTTACATGTTCGCTGTCACTTCCTCTCATAGTACTTCATGTACTATGGTGGCAGAATCCAAGTGTCAGGACTTAAGAAAAGAAATTACTCCAGGAATTCTGGCAGATCTGTTGTATTTCATGTCTATTTATTGTTCTCCTTATAACTTCATCTACAAACATTATTTGGATGATGGCTTTTATCTTCCAGGCTTCCTGTAGACCCATTTTATCTTCAACTACATGTTTGCTGCTTTGTAAGATGACATGATTCTCACACTTCTGTCATTCTCCTTTGCAATCTTTTGAAAATGAAATGTGTATTCTGAACTGGTATCATTTGTCAACTGGCTGCCGTTTGTAATTTCTGGGATCAATATCATCCATATATAGGAGTATTGGGAGAATCTTACCAATAAAGTCCCTCACTTATTGGAAATTTGTGCAGGACGTCTTCCATGAATGTCTATGGTCAATGACTTGGGATGAGGGGGCATGTCTCCTGCTTTCATTCCTTCCCTGATGTTGCTAATTGGTGGGTCAAGCAAAGTTATCTCCTTGGTCACAGTTTTTTATGGAATCTTCTGTGATGTAAACATATGTGCAGAAGACACTCTGAGGAAAAGTTTCTGGGTTATAAAACCAGGAAAACTGATTTGATTTACATTTGTCCTCTTAGCTTACAATTATCTACTCCATTCCAAAAGCAGCTACTTTCTATGTGAAATAGAGCTTTCAAAATGACATCTACAAAAAAAAAAAGAGGCCGTATAGTAAGAAAATGGAGTACTCTGTAACTATGATAGTCATATATTTGAGCATCCCTAAGAGCACATTTACATCTAAATGTAAAGTATGTAAAATATATAGGGCATTATACTGAAAAAGTACAAATTATCTCAAGTAAAATCACTAATAATGTTTGGTTATTGCTTTGGTAGCCTCTATAAAACTAAAAAAAAGAGCTTTTAAAGAATTATCTTAAGGCTGCTGTTACTAAAGTAGAAGGGGCTGTTTTTGAATTTTTGAACGAAATGGGTTTAGTTGTCTGTTTATTTCAAGTGATTTCTTCTCAGTAGACTGCAAAGCCATTATGAACAGCTTTTCTCTCTGTGGGGACTATCAGCAGAGACTGTAGGTGGTCTATACACAGGAAAACTAGCTGGAAAAGACATCTTCTTTAGGTGATTTATTTTTTATTTAAGTTCTGTGATTATATTTCCAATTTTAGCTACAAAATGTGGTGACCATGGAAATACTTGCCTGCAAAAAAGACTCAATGTATGAGACTCAGAGTATAAGACAAAGACAAACCAACATGACCTTGAAGCAGACTCTAATAAAAGGGTACCTAAGTGGTGGAATTAGAAAATCTGCTCAGTAGTACTACATTTGCTAAAACAATATCTTAACAAATAAGACACTGGGAGAGTAACACATCCAATCTAGTTTGATGCCTCTTCTTCTATGGCCTGCTGTCTTATCAATGACTGAGTCAGATGGTTTCAGAGTAAATTCGGGTAATTATCATCATCATCATCATCATATAACATTTATATAGCACTCAAAGGTTCACAAAGTGATTTACATGTATTATCTCATTTGATCCTCACAACCTTTTAAGGTAGATGCTATTATTATCCCTATTTTATAAGACGATGAAAGTGAGGCTACTTAAGTTTTTTACCCACAGTCACACATCTAAGTGTCTGAGGTACAATTGAATTCAAGTCTTCCTTATATCAATTCTAGCATTATGTTTAATATCTGAGTCCCCTACCTGAATTAGTGACGATGGTGAAATTCAGCAGAATCAGTAGTGAAGGAATCCTTTCTTTCTTTTTTATTTGTTTGTATATTTATTTATTTTTGCAGCTCACCTTTTCTTTGTCTTTTTTTTAATTGAACCTTCCTTTTACTGGCCACAGTCAATTGAGGGGGAGGGTAGCCGGCTGTGTGGGGGAGGGGGTCTCCACAACATTCCATTTATACACAAAACTAAACAACAAGCACAAAGCCACTATTGCAGTTAGAAGTCAGCAGCACCGGGGAAGGGGGAAAACTGGGGATGTCAGTTAAAAAAATACTGGCCTCCCCCTCATCTGGGCGTCGGGAGCCTTGGTCTGCTACAACTCAAGAGGAATGAGAACATCCAAGACGGCTTGGGAAGGCCAGAGCGTTCGGGTGAAGTGGAGAGGTCAGGGGTCGGGGCGGTTTGGCAAATGGGTGAAGGGATTGCCCCTGCCCCGGCTAGGATCCCCCCCAGGCCCTGGGGCTGGCAGGCAGGAGGGCGGCCTGCTCCACTCTGGACTTGGACAGCCCCAGGAGGGGGCCAGACTCACAAGCCCCGCCCCCAGGAGATCACGGTAATGCCCCCCAGTTTCTCCGCCAGGGTCCCGCGGTCCTTCACGTCCTCACGACTGCTGTCTTGTAATGCGTCTGTGATTCCGTCAGTTTCCTCTTGACTGCGTCCTTGGAGCTCGCATAAATCATCTTGCTCTAGAGCGGGGCGCACTCTGGGGCGCAGAAGACGAACACCACGTCCTCCTCCTCGCCCTCCTCGGCCTCGTAGGTGGCATCATAGCTCGTAGCGGCCGTCCTAGTCTGGCAGCATTTTGGCAAAGGGGGTGCAGGGATCATCCCCACGACCCCCACGAGCATCTCCTCGTCCTTCTCCAGCACGATGTTCTTCTAATCCTCGCTCAGGCAGAACAACGCGGCCTTCTGGCACTTCTTCACCTCCTCGGGTGTCTAAACTCGCGAACCTTCATGTCATTGAACACTTTGATCACCCCATCCCAGACAGCCCCCCCAGGGGCCGCGGTTCCGGAGCGAGCGAGGGAGGCAGGGAGGGAAGGAACGGGGGCCACAGGAGAGGAGGGAGTCGCTGCTCTGCCTCGGCTGCCTGGAGCCGACTGAAGAATCCTTACTTACATAAATGAGCACTTATTACATATGCTGTATTAATTTTTTAAATGGCAATGAATGAATGAATGAATGAATAAAGAAAGAATATTGATTAAGGGCTTATGTTCAAAGCACTATAATGTGCTGAGGATACACAGGGAAAAGTGAAACAGTCTCTGCTTTCAAAAAGTTCTCATAGGGAGAGATAACAGTAATAGGTTTCAGCTACAAGTTAGATGGAAAGGCCTAAGAACCTTGGTTCTTAGGGTGCAGTGGAAAAGCAGAGAATAACACATTTTTTAAAATATCATTTTCATTGATAAAACCATATCTCTTTCTCATGCAGAGCTAGTTCCAAAGACTTTGCTAGAAAAGACATTCTTTTCTGGTCTTTAGTAGCTGACTGGTGAGGAGACAGAAGTTGTAGCACGTCAGAGGCAAGAGATAGGTTACATATTCACAAGGGCCCTCCTCTACATAATGGCTGTGGTATTCAGTGTGGAAGCTGGTGAGTGATCGTGGGGGTGGGGCACTGCTTTCTTGGGTTTAATAGCTTTATTAGGTGGATAGAATAACAGGCCTCTTTTCCCCTGAGGTGATTCCTTTAATGCTATATGAATGAGGTTAGTCTGACCAATAGTCTCAGGGTTCCTCCATTTCCTGGGGCTAATGGACTGGATCTGGGGCTTCCTGCACCAAGATTAGAGAAGCAATAGTCAAGATGTTAGTGGTAGCCCAACATGATGCATCATACTTCTACTCTGTCACCTGGAACATGACAGCTTAACTCTTTAGAAAAGTTGGATTGCTTACCTGTCCTCTTGGATGGATAAATGACTGTCTTGTAGTTCATTTGGCCATATTTCACGTTTAAATGGTCTTACAAAATAAGAGGTAGTCACTTTGCTTTTGCATGCCTCAGTTTTGCTCTCTGTAAGTTTTACTTGCTAGTAATATTAAACATAAATCAGATAATGTGTCAATGTTTTAACATTTCTCAGGGGAAAGGTACGATATTAACACGAGGCCTTATTATTTATTTAAAAACAAATTGACTCAGCATCTACAATTCTTAGTTCTTATAAAAAGTCTGAGCGCCTATTAGTTAGGTTATTAATCTTGATTCCAGGGCTAGCCCTGAATATATAAAGCTTATTATTAAGTTATATTGAAATTGGCTTGAAATTAGTCCCAACTATGTGTTGAGACTCTAATGAAAGGGGTGTCTCCTTATTTTCTTCTGTTCCTTTTGATTCCCCTCTACAAGGTAAAACTCTTCCTAATGAAGTCTGAATTCCTAATATTTCCAACAAAACCAGTTCTCTGCACAGCAACTCCAAGACTGTACTGTCTGTCCTTAAGGCTGTTATTCATACCTCATATACTCCAACGCATATAGACTATGCCTAGATTTTGTTATTTTTACCTAATATAAAAATTTAAATTCTCAGCCTCAAATGCATATATTTGAAAGTCTCTCAACTTATGTTAATGGAAAAATGAATCTTTTATCTGTAGACAAGATGGGTCTACCTTCTATCTTGACATTTTCCATGCCTCCTCCAATTCAGCAGCTATACTGTCCTCTAGAGAAAGAAGAAAAGGCTAGAGATTGAAGAGACTATAACCTGGTCTCCATCTGGAGCTTACTTACTATTATCTCCTAATATTCATCAAGGCAGATCAGTTTCACGGGAAGAAAAGACGTTACTGTAATGTAATGGAGTAAGAATTGGATTTGGAGTCATAGGTGGGTTTGAGCTGCAGTTCTTGATGAACCTTAGCTCTATGACTATAGGTGCGTCACCTCATTTCCCTTAGACTCTACTCTTTTCATCTGTAAAATGTGGAAAGTACTAGCACTTTGGGTTGTGATGAGAATCAAACGTAATGATAGTAGTAAAGCATTATATAAATGCCAGTTTGTAGCTAATTGACTTTTAATAAGTTGATCCACAGATCTCTATGAAATAAACAGGCATTTAATTCATGTTAAGATAGAATTGTGGCAAAGCCAAGATGCAAAGTAAAGGACTCACCCAACCTCTCCCAGATTTCCCTACAAACAGCTTTAAAACAATGCCTCAAAATACAGTCTGGAGTAGCAAAACCAACAAAAGGAGCAGGTAAAACAAGTGTTCCAGATCAAGACAATTTAGAAGCTTGGCAAGAAAGGTCTGCCTCATTGGATTTTGCGGGCAGCATTCCAGCAAATATCACACTTGGGAAGCCCCAACAAAAGACAGTCAACAGTGGGCCATGGCCAGTGCAAGACAGCAGCAGGCCTTGGGAGCAATTGAATCTACATCAGTGACTTCCTGAGCTCTCAGCCCACAGACATCAAGGGTGTCAGTTAACTGGTCAGAAGGAGGTTACAGAGAACCCTTAGTTGGCATAGGGTTCAGGACTCTATTCCAAAGGGCTATAAAATTGTACATACCCTTTGACCTAGCAATACCACTTCTAGGGCTATATCCCAAAGAGACATAAAAATGGGGAAAGGACCCACATATGCAAAAAATATTTATAACAGCTCTTTTTGTGGTGGCAAAGGATTGGAAATTGAAGCAATGCCCATCAATTAGGGAATGACTGAACAAGTTGTGGTATATGAATGTGATGGAATACTTGTACCATAAAAAATGATGAGCAGGTGAACTTCAGAAAAACCTGGAAAGACTTGCATATACTGATGCTGAGTAAGATGAGAAGAACTGGGAAAACATTGTACACAGTAATAGCAATATTGCATGATGACCAACTTTAATAGACTTAACTTTTCTCACCAATGCAATGATCTAAAACAATTCCAAAAGACTCATGATGGAAAATACTATCCACATCCAGAAAAAGTACTATGGAGTCTGAATGTAGATTGGCTTACTATTTTCCTTTTTACAAAAAAATTTTTCTCACATTTTTCCCTTTGGTTCTAGTTCTTCTTTACAACATGACTAATGTGGAAACATTTTTAATATGATTGCGTATGTATAGCCTCTATCAGATTGCATGCCATCTTGGGAAGACAGGAGGGTAAGAAGATGCCAGTGTAATGAGGGGGCCACCTAATTGGAATGGCACAATCTTGGTGTTCCTGTTTCTGGAAGTAAGTGATGACATGGAAGTGAAGGTTGCTTCCTCAATTCAGGGCATGTTCAGGCATTCTGTTCCTATTTCCTATCCCTTTGTTGTGTAGTGAAGAAATGTTCTATTTGGTTAAATGGGCCAGAATTGAGAGCATCTATAAAAAGATCTAATAGAGCAACTCACTGTTCCTTCCTACTGGACAGAATGTGAAAGTACAGTTTCTCTAAACTCCAGAGGGTCATAAGGGAGGGTGGAACACTTTTGGGATAGAGCAATCTGCTCTCTTTTCTTCTTTTTTTTTTCTCTAGAGCTTTGTGGTCTTTGCAAAATCAGAAAAGCCATGAGAAGCTCAGTGATGGGATTCTATGTCAGAGACTGCCACAGATACCACAGCCAACCCAGGTCGAGTGTGACTATAGCCTAGAGGAATAACTTTTTCGATTTAACACAACAGTGAATCAGTCTGGCAGTTAATAAACTGTAGCTTTAATGGACAGAAAGATGTTCGGCATCTATGCTACACAAGGAACTAAATTTGGTGAACATATGTTTAGTAGTAATCTTTCACCCTGGGACAAGATACCATATAAGCTATGGTGGATACAACTACAAAAAAATGAAGGAGAAGAAGAAATCCTTACCCTCAAGTATCTTACATTCTACTGAAGGGATACATTTACACAAATAAATAAAAAAAAAAGTAACGCAAAGTAGTTTCAAGATGCAAAAAGCACTTAACTGCTTTTAAGGGGCAAAAATATTCTACAAAGTAGAGATAGAACAGGAGAATATTCAAGATAGAGGAGACTACCTTGTAAATACTCAAAGACAGGAAATGGAATATCTTATTGGATGAATTAAATCATTGGAGTAAAAGCCAAACCAGTAATGAGTGAGGGACAGTGCCCAAATCATAATCTGTACTTCAATCAACCATGGTTCTCTGCATAGTAGTAATGGTATCACCAATTCAACTATTTCCATTTATTCCTTGTTGTAGGCTTTCCTGTGGACACCCCCTCAAACAAAAGTACTTGAAAATATCTTTGCTGATTGTCCTTAATGTTAGTGCTTCCCCTGTGTTGATTATTTTCAATTTATCCTGGATATAACCTGTTTTTACATATTTCTTTATCTGCTCTCTTTCAATAGATTATGAGCTTCTGAAGAGCATATTTTCTTTTGCCTTTTTTTATTCCCCAGTGCTTACTAATAGTATCTCAAAGATAGTAGGAGATACATAGACAGACAGATAGGGATGTATATATACATATAAACATATATATATATATGTATATATATATATGCATATATATATGTATATATATATATATATTTACTTAATGACCTACTGAAACTTGAGACATCATTAAACTACAATTAGAAAAGTCAAATACATTGTTTTCAAACCAAATCATTAGGATTTTGACATTAAAACTAAAATCCTTGAAAAACTAGGTCTCTTTAGTCATTTAATATGATTTCTTTAGAGATATTCTGCTTTGTAATACTTTTATGATAACTGTTAATATCTAAATATTTTAAACTGTCTCTTACAGTGCTTATTCATTCTAACAAAAAATAATAAATGTTGACTAAAATTATAGACTCTTCCTTGTTTTTTTTTTTCTTCAGCTAAACTGCCAAGCCTGTGTCCTAGAAATGAATAGATAATGAATAAATTTCTTAGGAATTCTAACTTTTTAATTATGTTCAGTTCAGGACTTTGGCATATCTGAAATTTTAAACGTGGTATATATGTATCTCATTTTATTTGCCTGTCTTCTAATTCTAATTTTTTTGTTTCATTACTCCAAGCACCCTCTTCCACTGATCCATGGAGGTTAGAATACAAAAGCCAAATTTCTCAGGTCAGTTTTCTCATGTTCTGATTAAAAGTAGATCATCTATGATAAATGGGACCATGAATTGAATTAATAGTTTAAGATCCAGAGTTAATCAAAACCCTCAGTCAAGCCAATAGCTTCAACCTCTTCCCCATCAAATATTCTCTATCAAAGAAGAAATCATGACATGACTATTAATTATTTTTCCCATCTTCCTTTCCTTAAATTTGACTACTATTGTAGAAGATATATAGATATTCCCCCCAAAAAAACTATGCTGGCATAGTTTACAATTTGTATAATCATGTAATGAATAATCCATTGATCTATTTCTGAACTTTTAACTCAGTAGACCAGTAGGAAGTATCCTGTGTATGGTTAAGGAGACCTTATAAGGGACCTCTTATAAGATGCCTGAATTTGAGCACGTAACTTCGTCTATGTAGGCTCTGTTTCTCATCTGCAAAATGGAGATGTCAAAACTTGAACCAGACGTTTTCTAAGAGTTCTTCCCTTATCCCAATGTCAGTAGTTTATCCAGTTAGCTAGGTGGTACAATGAGAGCTAGACTTGGAGTCAGAAAGACATGAAATCCTGCCTCAGACACTTACTATGCGTCCTCGGGCAAGTCACTTAACATCTGTCAGCCTCAGTTTCTCCATCTACAAAATAGGCATAACTATGGTGTATACCTCACAGAATTGTTGTGAGGATTGAATGAGATAACATGTATAAAATCCTTTTGCAATCTTAAAGCGCTACATAAATATTAGTATTGTTATTTATTAAAATTACCATTTCATCTGTGGCATATGGTAAGAACTCAATAAATATTTGTTTAATTACATTCTCTCTCACACACATAAAAAGTCAAGCATTCTTTAAAGCTATAACAATTTTTTTTCAATTACACTATTTCTATTGCAGATGTAACATATTCTTAACTTGAAAGATAAAATCCAGAACATAAAGCTTGCATACAGAATCAGCAACTTGAGTGAAATTTCACTGGTCAGAGCACTCAGCCTCCTGTCACATTCTTCCTGCTCAATAGGAAGAGTTTTTGGCAGTTTTTTTCCTTGCTGCAAATAAGGCAGGTTTTATCTGACCTTCAGAAAAGTACTCAAAGAGTCTACCAATCTGATGGATCATATCTAATTCAGTCAACAAAGTAGTCAACAGGGAAAAAATGAAATCCACAGAATATTAACCTACTGAATGGGCTTAGCATTGGTATTGTTTATCTTTCTTCCATCTCTCATAAGCTTAAGTCTAAAACTTGAAAGTTCATGTCAATTAATTTAGTAAGATACTCCTTGTATGATATGTAAACAAACCTTCCATCCTGTAGTCTATTTCCAATAACTGATTTGAATGGAGGCAAGCCATCCTCCATTACTAACATCCTTCCTTAAATTAAGGAGCTTAACCTACCCAGGGAAAAGTCATAAATAATTTAATATTATGACTTTTCCATATACTCATTTGCTTAATAAATATATATTGACTGCCTACTGTATAAAAGACATTCAGTGCTAGGCACTCGGATATTAATTGCATACGCACATAAGAAGATGCAGTCCCTGACATTCCATTATACATACATATATACATACTTATACACACACACACACACACACACACACACATATATATATATATATAATACACATACATATATATGTGTGTTGTGTGTGTGTGTGTGTGTGAGTGAGTGTGTGTGTGTGTGTGTTTGTGTGTGTGTATAAAATCAAAGCATTCATTAGAGGGTTGGAACTTCTCTTCCTGCTGTTTGAGGCCAGCCAGCTCTCCATTTCCCATGTTGCTCTGCAGTCTTGGACTTCTTAGACATTTCCCCCAGGGACCTCTACCTTGGGAAATACCATTCTTCAAGATCCAAAAAGCCTTGGTATTAACTTTCATCAGTACCCTATACCCCCTTTGACTGAAGGGCAGAGCCATGAACCCAT
Source organism: Phascolarctos cinereus (assembly GCF_003287225.1). Classification (NCBI taxonomy): domain Eukaryota; kingdom Metazoa; phylum Chordata; class Mammalia; order Diprotodontia; family Phascolarctidae; genus Phascolarctos; species Phascolarctos cinereus. The sequence continues at coordinate 100,915,208 of NW_027555625.1, forward strand.
AAATCTCCATTTAAGAAGAGGGTCCAAGTCAGATTATCTCATTCCCCATCAGTTCTGCACACTTTAGGAATTTAGAATTCTCCATTGTGCCCCAATGCTAGATAACTTCCTCCCATTTTTATAGTTTCTTCTTGTTTTGTCTTCCCCCATTAGATTTTAAGCTGAATTAAGGGCAAGGATTATCTTTCTTTTTTAATATTTAGAGATCCATATTTGTGTCACCTAGCAGATATAGACACTTAATAAATGTTTACTGACTGCCTAAATGACAAAGACCAGGCTAGTGTGATCCTAGATATAAACATACTCATGCATACACATGCACACATAATCACTCCAACCCAGTTCAAACTGAAACCGAGCATATGTCTTTATTAAATTATTAAATAAGGATATCAAATGAACAAATGCAACAAGTCACTTGGATTAAGTTTCTTCACAACTGACCTGCATAACTGATCGAACAGGATATGAGACAATAGATTGTTCATTTAAATTGCATAGACTAGTAGTCCAAATAGGCTGTCATCTAATACTTTCTATCTTGGAAATCCCTTAAGAAGAAATATCTGGGTCCATGGAAACTTATGATATATTGTTTGACAAAAATTCCTGATATAAAAATGAGGGACATGACACAAAACTTCATATCAATGCTTAGGAAAGCAATAAAAACTTAGAATAACAAGAGGGAGTTAAAATATATGACATATTGTGGAAAGGGTGGACATTAAAGAAGGGGTAGGATCAAAGTTTGGAATGGATGAGACGATAATATCTGATGACAAAGATAACTGAGTGCTATTCCACTCTTACTTCATTTTGCTTTTCTCTGTCAGTCTTGGGACTGGAAAGGATATGATCTAAATGGCTAATAAAGTGTTTAAAACCAAGACAAGAAATTATATAGGAAAACGTCATCTAGGTACATTTCAATGTGTTCAAATCACCTGCAATTGATTAATTAAATCATAGAATACTGAAAGAACTGAGCCATTGTTTGTGATTTTTAAAATATCACAGATTTGAATTTTCAAGGTAATACTTCACTATAAAAATGAGAAGAGAAACAGATCATACACATTTCCTAGCTATGTGTAGTGAGTAAATTCTTCAGCAGACAAATGGTAGAAGCAATTTTAAAAGAAATAGATCATTTTTATTGCAAGAAATTGAAAAGCTTTTTCACAAACCAAATTAGGGAATCTAAGAAGGGGGAAGTCTTCAACAAGGGATTATCTTGGCATGAAATATTTTTGATAAGTGTTTTATATTCATGTTGTATAAAAAAGCAGTCAACAAGCATTTCTTAAGTAACTGCTATGTGCCAGGAACTATGATAAGTGCTGAAGATACAAAGATAATGTGAGTATGTGGGTTATGACAAACATTTTTAAGTTCCTTCTTTGTTCTAGGCACTGTAGTAAATGCTGTACAAATATCTCACTTAATCATCACAACCTTGTGAAGTTGGTATCATTATTACCCTCATTTTACAGTTGGGACAACTGAGGTACACAGAGTCTAAGTGATTCGTCCAAGGTCATATAACTAGTAAGAGTCTAAAGCTAAATTTAAACACAATTCTTCCTGACTCCAGGCCCAATACCCTGTGCCACCCAACAAAAGACAGTCCTTGTTCTTAAGGAACTTTCAGTGTAACAGAAATATGTGACCAAAAGCCAATTGATGACTAGTCAAAAGATATAAATATAAAATTGATGACTAATCAAAAGGTATAAATAAATAAGCAGACAAAAAAATAAAAAAATATGAATAAATCCCAAAAGTTTGGGATGATTTGAAATTATGGAAATAAAGTGGATAAATACTTGTGAGGTGATATTTGTAAAGTGCTTTGCAAAATTTAAAGTGATATATATGTTGTTATTTATGTTATTATTATTGACTCAGAGGTTCTACTAATAGACATATGTTCTAAAGGGATCATTTACAAAAAGAAAGTTTCCATATATACATAAAAATATTTTAGCAGCACTTTTTGTGGCAGCAAAAAACTGGGGAAAAATAGATGTCCATCTATTAGAGAATAACTAAACAAATTGTGGTACATGAATGCAATGGAATATTACTGTGCTATAAAAAATGACAAACATGATGAATGGAGAGAAGCACAGAGAGACATATGAATTGATGCAAAGGCAAGTACACAGAGCCAGGAAAACAATATTGAAATACAAAATGTCCAAAATAATGTAAATGGAAAAAATAACAACCATAAACAATCTAAATGGAATCTTATGAAAGTATAAACAACAAGCTTTGGCTCAAAAGAGGAGATATGAGACTACATCTCTGTCTACTTCTTGGAAGGGGTGGGGGGTACATGCATATGGGATACTTTAGATGTTTGGGATTTATTAATTAATGTTGATGAAATTTTCCCTCTTCTTTTTTTTGAGATTTTTTTTTTTGTGAGGGATGATATCTGGAAGGGAGGGGTGAGAGGAATATAGGATAAATGTAGAAAATGTAGTTGTAAAGGACATTAATAAGAGTCTTAAAATATCTAAGGCAGTTAAGCTAAGTCATCAGATATCATGCAAGATTTGGGAGTTAAGAATGTATCTGTTTGGATCTTGACTCAGATAATTACTAGCTGTGTGAACCTCAGCAAATCACTGAGCCTCTTTCAGTCTGTATTTTCTCACTGTAAAATGGGGATGATAATAATAGCACCTACCTATCTTGATGGTTGTTGTGAAGATCAAATGAAATAACATGTATAACTCATTTTACTAAAATTAAAATATTGCATAAGTTAGATGATGATGATGATGATGATAAACTTTAATCTTTTAAAGTTTATAAAGAATGAGAAACATAGCATTGTATTATAAGACAAATATCACAATTTTCCAAAAAGAAAATAGAATGGAATTTGAAAAATATAGACCAGGGAATGTGACTTCAATTCCTAGAAAAATTCAGGATTAATTAGTTAGTCAACAAATATTTATTAAGCACCTAGTATGTGCAGGGCACTATGTTAAGTGCTGAGGATACAATTACAAAAACAACAACACAACAATAAAAACAAAGCTAGCCCCTGTCTCAAGGAATTTACGATCTAGTAGGGGAAGCTAAAAGTGAAGATCATGTATGGCAGGGAGGCATGATGGAGAAGTCGAAGGAGTACATCTATATGGGAAATAATGAAATGCCTGGCCTGGGTTCCCTTCTTAAATGGAGGTTTTTAGAGATTATTTCTGGGCTTCAAGCCAAGGGGTAGAAGATATTAATAGTGGGTGAATAACAAGTAACTTCTCTTTTTGGATTCAATCTTGCAGGAGGATAAGGTTTTCCAAATGGTGAGATTCCTAAGTGAAAGACAGATGTCAAGGGAGCACAATTCAGTGGGAAGTGATTAGTTAAGAATTAAAAATGACTCATCAAAAATGTTAGCAGGTCTCCACCAAAAAAAAATAAGTCATGCCAGATGACTAACCTGACTTTTTAATTTGACCTGGTTACTAAAATGGCAGAATTTAATAAAATTGCTGTCAGTCTGGTATGGAGTAGAGAGAGCTAGTTTTGAACTTAGAAAGATCTGAGTTCAAGGTGTGGCTCTTAAATGTACTAGTTGTGAGACATGGGCAAATCCTAGAAGCTCTTATTACCTCCAGCCAAATTTTTAAGCCTAAAATTAATAGTCACCAATTTCTAGCAGTGAAAGAAGATTAAACATGATGATATCATAGATCTGGAGTCTAGGGAACAACAAAAGGGTAGGTGGGAGGTTGCCATGAAATAATGTTATCTAGAAGTTTAGCAAAACATTTGGAAAAAGTCCATTGTATTATACATATGTAAAAGTTGAAGAAATATTGACAAGACCATATTACAATTAGGTGGATCCAGTGCTGGTGAAACGACTAGACTCAACAAATAATTGGTTAATTGTTTAGTGCCAACTTGGAAGGATGCTCATAGAATGCCTGAATGATCTGTGTTTGATGCTTTTATATACTTTTATCAATCATTTGGAAAAACACATACATGGCATGGTTATCAAATTAGCAGATGACTGAAACCTAAATGAGCTGCTTTGGGAGGTACTGGTTTTCTTCTTACTCAAGGTTTTCAGACAAAGGCTAGAAGATCAAATAGGTGTGTTAGAGGGGGGATTCTTGTTCAGGACTACATTGGACTAGAAGAACTTGGAAGTCCCCTCCAACTCTGAGATTCTGAGATTCTGTTTGGCTACTACTTGATAGAAAACTATTTTTTACCCAGAATGTCCTCAGCCAAATCATTTGTTTAGTTCAGATCAGTATTATCCACAAGAATAAGGAAAGGGTACATTGAATGTATGAATATTAAAGGCAGAAAAAGTAAAGAAGGGGAAAATCAGGGGGAAAGATTTCTGCAAAGTATTAAGGGAATTGGTATTATATGCACATGATAGCTCCAAGAAGGTCCAGTATAGATAGCTCATCACTGATTCCATAATGGCTATCAAGGAACAGAGAACACTCCACCATTGCCAGCCAGACAGCTAGTGTATGATCCAAGTCTCCTTTGCTCTTCTTAGAGAGGAGGCAATTCATCATGGCACAGTCCCAGATGAGCCAGGAGTATGATAAGCAACTCTCCATTTAGTATGTAAAGAATGATTGTCACTATTCAGAAAGCTTCCAAAATGTCAAGTTGCAAAAAAAACAAAACAAAGGAAGTAAGCTATAAAGACAGCCATTGTCCCTAGCTGTCACTTTTGAAAAGAAATGCAAACAAATGGCTATGTTTCTACTTGACTGTCTCTATGGATATGTAGCTAAGTCAAGACTCACTCCTTAAAACACCCCCCACACACACACACACAATCTGAAGGGAAAAAAATAATAGTCTTCATGTCATTATGGATCTGGAAACTGAAAAGTATTAAATTTCCAAAATGGCCCCAAGGACATAGAAAGTGCTGAAAAACCTTGAAAATAAGATGGATTACCACATCTCATTATTCATGTATCTCTCTCCAAAGACTAATAGCTAGATAATTTTCTTTATATCACATTAAGCAAGATGTAAAGCATGCAATATAAATATGTTAGCAATCTATTCATTAAAGTACCTCATTCCTTCCAAGTTTGAGGAATGAACAGACATTAAAAGTAAGTGAACAATACTTTTTTTTTCATTCTATGTTGCTATAATTTAATAGTAATGGCTCTTAAATGCAGGAGGGGGGAAGACATATACTTCTTAGGAATGAAAGATTGTCTATGTGTGTTTTTCTTTTGCAAAATGACACAAAATCTTGAAAGTAAAACTGATGTTATTGTTCTAGTCAGGATGTTTTAAGTCTGGCTAGCAGGGAAGAAGTAGAGACCCACAAATATAATTCAAGGGTAGTAACAGAATACACGTAAAAATGAAGTGGGAGAAGAGGGCATAGAATGCCAGAACACAAATTTCTACTTTTGCAAATTCTTTCAAAAATAACAAAACAACTTGTTATATTGTCCAGTAAACCATGAAAAAGTATCCTAGGAAAGACAACACTCGGCAAAATTTTCATATGGGCAAAATTTAGTTTGGATACATAGGCAACATGACAGAAACAGGAAGACCTGGTTTCAAATCTTGCTTCCAAAATTTCTGATCATTCTGGAAAAATCACTTAATCTTTCTGTGCCTCAGTTTTCTTTTTTGTCAAATGAGGGGACTGGACTTGATGGGCTCTTCCTTCAAATCTATGATCTCCTCCCCCTCAAACTTGGGGTTAAAGGGGAGGGAGAATACCATCCTTGACTTTTACTCTGTTAATTCCATCATGATCCTGCTGCCTGTGAGCTGATAGCTCAAATAATAAATTAATTGATCCTAAAGTGGCCATGTATTTCTGATCCCAGAAATACAAAGTGTTTTAAAAGTAGTTTTCTAGAGATATTGTCATGATATGAATTCTCGGCATTCATACAAACTGGTGGGGGAGATTGTATGATGTTCTGTTATGTTTCTCAAAGTATACAGGTAGATGCTATCTTTGCCCCATTGATTCATGTTTTTTAAGTGGTTACTATGTGTTTCTTCTTAAGTTGTCAAAGCAACATGTGAGATCCATTTATATAGATTGCTATTATGCAATTTATGGTTTTTGAAAGTTGGCCGGGCACTGGAAAGCTAAATGACATAGACAGCCAGTACGTATGAGCCCAGATCATCCTGACTTCTAGATCCATCCATGTTGCAATGTTACTTCTACCATTGATCTATCACTTACATGTACACACACATGTGAAAATTCAATAACCAAATATGTCTGGGATCTCACGAATGTAGCATTTTCTCCATCAGTGCAGACAACTATCCAGAGGACAGGTGGATCAATGGATGGGGTCTTGTGAATGCCTGGAATTGTGAATGTCTGAGTTCAGTTTTGGTCTTAGACATTTACTAGATGTGTGGTACTGGGAAAGTCACTTACCTCTGTCTGCTTCAGTTTCCTTAACTATACAATAGCACTTACCGCCCAGAGTTGTTGCAGGGACCAATTGAGATATTTGGAAAGCATTTAGCACAATGTCTGGCATACAGCGGATACTTAGACAATGCATTTCCTTCCTTCTCTCCTCTTTTTCTTCGTTCTTTCTAGTTATGCCTTCTCATTCTGGGCAACTCGTCTCTATTCTCCAATGGATCCTTTCCAAAGTGTTCATCCAGTATGCTGAAGACTATCATCTAAGAAATATCTGTATTTGCAAAAAACACATGGATTGCCTAACTGATAGCTCTATTTTGCAACTCATGACCAGTTCACATTTTTTCCATCATATTTTTCCTGAATAACACATCTTATACAACTTCTTCAACATAGGTCATGAATGGGTTAATCTTTTTTTAAATTTTATTAGTTTATTTTAATTTATCAACAATCACTTCCATATGCTTTTGAGTTTAAAATTCTTCTCCCCTTTCCTTCCCACACCCTCCCAAGACGGCGCACAATCTCATATAGGCTATACATTTACATTCCTATTAAATATATTTTCACAGTAGTGAAGTTGTAAGTAAAAATTAAAACCAATAGGAGGAACCATCAGAAAGACGAAACAAAGACTTCCGCTTCCAGGAGCCAAGACGGCAGAGTGAAAAGGTAGTCGCTCTCACTCTCCCCTATTAACCTATGAAAACCCAGAAAATATCACCCCAGGAAAAAAAAAAACCCTGGAACACCTGAACTAGAAGAAAAACAGGCAACAGCAGTGCAGCAGCCCCAGCAAACAGGTGTCCCAGGGCCTCAGCAAAAATAAGGCAGGCAGAACTACAAGGGGCCCGAGGCGGATAAATACCCGGCAGCATTCTGAAAGGAGGTGAAGAAAACAACCTAAAGGCTTCCTAAAGCCCCACACAGGTGGTAGAATAGGAAAACATCAACACCTGGACCTCCAAGTGCCTCAGTGAGGGCAGGGGAAACCGGTGGAAACCAGCTCAGAAAACCACCAGGAGCCTCCACACTCCACCGCAAAGGAATCTCCCGGTGCATTAGCAGAAACTAGGGAGACAACACTGCAGGGGGCCCCAAGCAGATAAACACCCTGCAGCACCCATCTAAAAGGAGCTGAAGAAAGCTAACAGAAAGGAAAAGCAGGCAACCTAGAATTGCCTGAAAGTTCCAGCCTTGATGATTCCAGCCCAACATGAGGTAAGCTGCCGGAAACCTACAGTCTCCACTTGCCAGCATGAGAGGCACCAGCACACAAAGCCAGTGACCAAGACTTAGGCTCCCAACACAAGAAGCTTGGGTCAGTACCCTTTGTTGCCCAGCAGGAGAGCTCAATCTCTTTAAAGGCCAGGGAATAAAGAAACACCATGAGTAAAAAGAAACATACCATAGATTCATATTATGAGAAGAGTGAAGATCAAGACAGAAATTCTGAAGAGGACAACATTGTCAACAAACCCACATCTGCAACAAAAAAGGGAATATGAACTGGTCTGAAAAAAAGCCTTCTTAGAAGAGCTCAAGAAGGATTTTAATAGTCAAATGAGAGAGGTAGAAGAGTCCTTCAAAAATACAATTGGCCAATTGGAAAAAAAGTACACTGAAGAAAACAAGTCCCTAAAAAACACAATTGGCCAGTTGAAGAAGGAAGTACAAAAACTAACAGAAGAAAACAATCTGTTAAAAACTAGAATTGGACAAATGGAAACTAATGTCTCTATGAGAGAGCAAGAATCAGTCAAACAGAAACAAAAAAATGAAAAAATAGATGAAAATGTAAAATACCTCATCAGTAAAACAACCACCTGGAAAATCGACTCAGGAGAGACAATTTAAAAATTATTGGACTACCTGAAAATCATGATGAAAAAAAGAGCCTGGACAGTATCTTTCAGGAAATCATAAAGGAAAACTGCCCGAAGTCCTAGAACCAGAAGGGAAAATAACCATAGAAAGAATCCACCATCACCACCTGAAAGAGATCCCAAATTGACAACGCCAAGGAATATAATAGCAAAATTCCAAAATTACCAGATGAAAGAGAAGGTGCTGCAAGCAGCCAGAAAGAAACAATTTAAATATCATGGAACCACAGTCAGGATTACACAGGACCTTGCAGCTTCTACATTAAAAGACCAGGGCATGGAACATGATATTCCATAAGGCAAAGGAGCTTGGAATGCAGCCAAGGATCAATTACCCAGCAAAAATGAGCATCATTTTTCAAGGGAGGAGGTGGATATTCAGAAATAGGAGACTTCCAAACTTTCCTGATAAAAAGACCAGAGCTCAACAAAAAATTTGATCTTCAAGTACAGGACTCAAGAAGGACTTAAAAAGGTAAATGGGACAGAAGGATACAATATGTTGTTAATAAGGGGGGGGCTGTTTAAACCCTACAAGGGAATATGAGACTTGCAACCCTTGAGAACTGTATTGTTATTACACCTTGTTAAAGGAGTATACATAAAGAGGGTGGATATTAGTTGACTTTGATGTAATGATAAAAAACAAATCTAATCAAGTAGGTTAAATGGATCCAAATAAGTGGATCAATCTGATCTTAGAAAATGTACTGAGAAAGGAGGAGGCAGACAAGGGTAAATTACATTACAGGAAAAGACACAAAATCCTATTACAGCAGAGGGAAAGAAGGGGGGGAGCATTGTTTGAACCTTACTCTCATCAGATTTGGCTCAAGAAGGGCATAATATAATTAGCTAGGTATAGAAATCTAACTTGCCCTATAGGCAGTAGGAGGGAAAAGGGGAAAGAAAAGGGAGGGGGGAAAGAAGGGAGGGAAGAAAGCAGTAAGACTAAAGGGGAAGAAAAGGGAAAGGGATAATAAAAGGGGGAGGGACTGAAGGAGGCGGTGGTCAAAAGCAAAACACTAGTGAAGGGGGAAAGGAAAAAGGAAAAGAAAAGCATAAATGGGGGGAAAGGATGGAGAAAAAGGACACAGATAGTAATCATAACTGTGAATGTGAATGGGATGAACTCTCCCATAAAACAAACAGATTGCAGAATGGATTAAAAACCATAATCCTACAATATGTTGTTTACAGGAAACACATTTGAAAAAGAGTGACACATACAGGGTAAAGGTAAAAGGCTGGAGCAGAATATATTATGCTCAGCTGAAGAAAAAAGCAGGGGTAGCAATCCTGATCTCAGACAAAGCAAAAGCAAAAATAGATCTAATCAAAAGAGATAAGGAAGGAAACTACATCCTGCTAAAAGGCACCATAGACAATGAAGTAATATCATTACTAAACATATATGCACCAAATGGTATAGCATCCAAATTCTTACAGGAGAAGTTCAGGGAGTTACAGGAAGAAATAGACAGCAAAACTATACTAGTGGGGACCTGAACCTCCCCTCTGCACTAGATAATCTAACCACAAAATAAACAAGAAAGAAGTTAAGGAGGTGAATAGAACATTAGAAAAGTTAGGTATGATAGACCTCTGGAGAAAACTGAATGGGGATAGAAAGGAATATACTTTTTTCTCGGCAGTACATGGCACATACACAAAAATTGACCATGTACTAGGGCATAAAAACCTCACAATCCAATGCAGAAAGGCAGAAATATTAAATGCATCCTTTTCAGATCATGATGCAATAAAAATTATATGTAATAAAGGGCCATGGAAAGATAGACTAAAAAATAATTGGAAACTAAATAATCTAATCCTAAAAAATGATTGGGTCAAACAACAAATCATAGAAACAATCAATAATTTCATTCAAGAGAATGACAATAATGAGACAACATACCAAAACCTATGGGATGCAGCAAAAGCAGTTCTTAGGGGAAGTTTTATATCTCTAAATGCTTACATAAATAAAATAGAAAAAGAGGAGATTAATGAATTGGGCATACAACTAAAAAAACTAGAAAAAGAACAAATTAAAAATCCTCAACTAAACACCAAATTAGAAATATTGAAAACCAAAGGAAAAATTAATAAAATTGAAATTAAAAAACTATTGAACTAATAAATAAAACTAAGAGCTGGTTTTATGAAAAAACAATAAAATAGAAAGCCTTTGGTTAATTTTAAAAAAAAAAGAAAGAAGAAAACCAAATTACTAGTATCAAGAATGAAAAGGGAAGCTACCACCAAGGAAGAGGAAATTAAAACAATAATTAGGAATTATTTTGCCCAACTATATGCCAACAAATTTGACAATCTTAGTGAAATGGATACATATTTACAAAAATATAAATTGCCCAGATTAACAGAAGAGGAAGTAAAATACTTAAATAACCCCATCTCAGAAAAAGAAATTGAACAAGCCATTGATGAACTCCCTAGGAAAAAATCTCCAGGGCCAGATGGATTTACATGAATTCTATCAAACATTTAAAGAACAATTAATTCCAATACTATATAGACTATTTGGGAAAATAGGTGAAGAAGGAGTCTTACCAAATTCTTTTTATGATACAAATATGGTGTTGATACCTAAACCAGGAAGAGTCAAAATAGAGAAAGAAAATTATAGACCAATTTCTCTAATGAATATAGATGCAAAAATTTTAAACAAAATACTAGCAAGTAGATTGCAGCAACTTATCACAAGAATAATACACTATGACCAGGTAGGATATACCAGGAATGCAGGGTTGGTTCAATATTAGGAAAACTATCAGCATCATTGAGCATATCAACAACAAAACCAACAGAAACCACATGATCATCTCAATAGATGCAGAAAAAGCTTTTGATAAAATACAACACCCATTCCTATTAAAAACACTAGAAAGCATAGGTATAAATGGGGTCTTCTTTAAAATAATAAATAGCATTATCTAAAACCTTCAGCAAGCATTATATGTAATGGGGACAGGCTAGAAGCATTTCCAATAAGATCGGGGGTGAAACAAGGATGTCCATTATCACCACTGTTATTCAATATTGTACTGGAAACCTTAGCTTTAGCAATAAGAGAAGAAAAAGAAATTGAAGGTATTAGAATAGGCAAAGAAGAAACAAAGCTATCACTCTTTGCAAATGACATGATGATATACTGACAGAATCCTAGACAATAAAAAACTACTTGAAATAATAAACAACTTTAGCAAAGTTGCAGGCTATAAAATAAACCCACATAAATCATCAGCATTTCTATATATTACCAACAAAGCCCAACAGCAAGAGATAGAAAGAGAAATCCCATTTAAACTTACTGTAGACATTATAAAATATTTAGGAGTCTACCTCCCTGAAACAAACCCAGGAACTCTATGAACACAATTACAAAACACTTTTCACACAAATAAAATCAGATCTAAATAATTGGAAAAACATCAGTTGCTCATGGGTAGGTGAAGCTAATATAATAAAAATGATAATTCTACCTAAGCTAATTTACTTATTCAGTGCCATACCAATCAAACTGCCAAAAATTATTTTATAGAGTTAGAAAAAATAATAATGAAATTTCATTTGGAAGAACAAAAGGTCAAGAATATCAAGGGAACTAATGAAAAGAAATGCAGGGGAAGGTGGCCTAGCAATTCCAGATCTTAAATTGTATTATAAAGCAGCAATCATCAAAACTGCTTGGTACTGGCTAAGAAATAGGGAGGTGGATCAGTGGAATAGGTTAAATATGCAAGACACAGTAGTCAATGACTATAGTAATCTATTATTTGATAAACCCAAAGACCCCAGCTTCTGGGATAAGAACCCACTCTTTGAAAAAAACTGCTGGGAAAACTGGAAAAGAGTATGGCAGAAACTAGGCATAGACCCAAATCTCACACCATATACCAAAATAAAGTCAAAATGGGTTCATGACTTAGATATAAAGGCTGATACCATAAGTAAACTGGGAGAACAAGGAATAGTTTACCTATCAGATCTATGGAGAACAGAAGAATTCATGACCAAACAGGAGATAGAGAACATTATGAAAAGTAAAATGGATGATTTTGATTACATTAAATTGAAAAGTTTTTGCACAAACAAAGCCAGTACAACTAAGATTAGAAGGAAGGTAGAAAATTGGGAAAGAATTTTTACAACCAGTCTCTCTGATAAGGGCCTCATTTCTAAAATATAAGAGAATTAAGACAAATTTATAAGAACACAAGCCATTCCCCAATTGACAAATGGTCAAAGGATATGAACAGACAGTTCACAAATGAAGAAATTAAAGCCATCTATAGTCATATGAAAAAATGCTCTAAATCATTATTGATTAGAGAAATGCAGATCAAAACAACTCTGAGGTACCACATCATACCTGTCATTTGGGCAACATCACAAAACAGGAAAATGATAAATGTTGGAGAAGATGTGGGAAAATTGGAACCCTAATGCATTGTTGGTGGAGTTGTGAAATGATCCAACCATTTTGGAGAACAATTTGGAACTATGCCCAAAATGCTTTAAAAATGTGCATACCCTTTGACCCAGCAATAACACTTCTAGGGCTATATCCCAAGGAGATTATACATATGGGAAAAGGATCCATCTGTACAAAAATATTCATAGCAGCTCTTTTTGTGGTGGCAAAGAATTGGAAATTGAGAGGATGCCCATCAGTTGGGGAATGGCTGAGCAAGTTGTGGTATATGAATATAATGGAATACTATTGTGCCATAAGAAATGATGAACAGGCTGACTTCAGAAAAACCTGGAAAGACTTCTATGATCTGATGCTGATTTAGGTGAGCAGAACCAAGAGAACGTTGTACAGAGTAACAACCACGTTGTGCGATGACTAGTATTGATAAACTTAACCCTTCCTTTCAGTACAAGAATCTAAGATATCTTAGAAGCCTCGTGATGGAAAATGCTATCCACATCCAAAGAAAGAACTATGGAAGTTGAATTGCTATCTATTTTTTCTCTTCTGTTGAGTTTTGTTTCGTCTTTCAGATGGTTCCTCTTGTTGGTTTTAATTTTTACTTACCACATCGCTAATGTGAAAATATGTTTAATAGGAATGTAAATGTATAGCTTGTATAAGATTATGTGCCATCTTGGGGAGGATGGTGGGGAGGAAGGGGGAGAGAAATTTTCAACTCAAAAGTATGTGGAAGTGATTGTAAATAAATAAAAATAAATTAATAAAGTAAATTTAAAAAAATAAAATAACTGAAGTACTTCCTTCTCTTTGCAAGCTCTTTTAATGAAGGGAATATTTATTTTCTGTCTTTGTATCTCCAGTGCCTGACACAAAGTAGGCACATATTTAATGTGTTGATTAATAATTTATTTGATCTTCAAATTATGATGGGCCTTGAATTGTTCCCAGTACTAGAATATAAGACATAAAGCCTGTTTTCCCACTGGCTCACATTCTAAACTTTAGAAGCTACTAGGAAATATTTCATTCTGTCGGTTTTGGATACATGTAGATGATTACAGTCTTCACCACAGGGAAGACATGGATCCTTTTATAAAGATAGTCTGGAAGCACAAGGAGTAATGCTACAAGTCCTTTCTGCATCATCTGCTGATCCACAATATCCTACTAAGAAAAATAAGTGGTACAACACATAAATAAATTCCCCTTTGCAAATGCAACAACAATGAACATTTTCTATTTCTTCTTTGAGTATATGTTCCACTATGTACAATGCACCACAACCATTGCATCCTACCTGGCTTTGGGTGGCCAGATGTGAAAAAGGGATGTCTTCAATCTTATCCAAGCCAACCGGTCAATTTCTAGCAGATATAAGAAATGCTTATCTGAAACTTATTCAGACTTGTCTAATCCTCCTGGTGTTGAAAATCTCATAAGATGAATTGTTCCTGGGAGATTTCCAGAGTTTTAGGCTTGGCTTGACTGAAAATGTCACAAGAATTATCCTTCACACATCCTCTCATCCAAATTAGTGCAAAGACGTATCCATAACACCAACACTTCAGGAGCAAGACTTCTTTTGGGCTCAAATGCTTATTTTGGTTCCTTTCCATGGCACTTTGCCAAGGCCATTGCAGGATTGGACATGCTCATGGGTCCCTTAGGAAGGAAGCCATACTACGTGATAACTACTTCTTCTTGCTGATAACTGAAAGTTCAGGTCCTCAAAATTCAAATTTCCTGAGGGTTGAAAATCTTAAGCATTTCTTTGATGGGAATGGGGGTGAGGGCTGAATGAAGCAAATCAATTAGTTATCCAATTTTGGTTTTTTCTACCTCCACAATATCTCTCAGATGTTATATCAAATCACTCCTTATAGATTGCATGCTGCCTTAATTAAGGCAGTTAATTCTTGATGAGACTATTGTGCTTTTTTCCTAACTGGAATGCCCAAATCAGTCTTCCCCCTCTCCACTTTTTTACCCATACACTTGCCAAAATGATTTTCCTTAAATACAGACCTAATACTCTCTCCTTCCCCCTGACACAAATGCACATAATAACACACTTCAGTCCTTCCATATTACCTCTAGGATAAAATAAAAACTCCCTTTCACAACCTTCCCCTAATCTTCCTTTCTAGCTCCACTGCACATTATTCCCCTCCCCAAGTATTATAATATACCAAACTGACATTTTTGTTGTTGTTCACACAAGATGATCCATCTCCCATCTCTAATCCACCACATTGGCTGCCTTTCATTCCTCATCTCATTCCTCATCTCAACCTCTTAGAATCTATCGTTTCTTAAAGACTCAGCCCAAGTACAATCATTCATAGGAAGTATTTTTTGATCCTCCTCCACCCATGCTAATTCACTTCTTTTCAAACATATTTGTTATTTATTTTCTTTATAGTTTATTGTACTTGTATATATACATACATGTGTATTTATATAAATATTTATATATTCACATACATATGTGTAGGTATACACAGTGGATAGAGCGCTGGGCTTGGAGTCAGGAAGATCTGAGTTCAAATCCAATTTCAGACATTTACTAGCTCTGTGAACTTGGGCAAGGCAAATACCCTGTTTGCCTCAGTTTCTTCATCTCTAAAATGAGCTAGAGCAGGAAGTAGCAAACCATTGCAATACCTTTTCCAAGAAAACCCCAAATGAGGTCATGCAGAGTTAGACACAACTAAAATGACTTAACAATAACAACATGAAAGCACTGTCTCATCTAGGCAGTAGGCAGCACAGTAGAGAGAACACTGGACTGGAGTCAAAAAGACCTAAGTTCAAATATCTGCATTATCTGCATGATCCTGGGCAAGTCAATTAACCTGTTTAACAGTAAAATGAGGATAATGACAGCATCTATCACACAGGGTTTTTATGAGGATCAAATGAAATACTTGTAAAAACCCTTAGCACAATGCCTGGCACAAATTAAATGACATATAAATGATTATTCCCTTTCCTCCCCACACCATAGAGATAGATACATAGACATGAATGCAGATATATGCATGTATATATAATGTTATGTAAATATATCAGTTTTATGCATTTATATTTATAGTTTTATGCATTTTTATATTTATTCATTTATATATTACATTTTATAGAGAGAATATTATATATACATCTAATGCATATATATATATATATATATATATATACACATACACATAATTGTTACAAACACATGCAGTATGAGATTTCCATTGAGTTTTTCTTGTTTGCATTTATATTTTTTCAGTCATCATCACACAGAAATGAGAGACCATATGGCTTAGCTGATAAATAATTAGCTTTACAGACCCAAAAAGAATGGGTTCAGGTCTCCTTTGTGGTACATATTATCTGTGTCACCAAAGGCAAGTCACTTAACCTTTGAGTACCAAGGACAACTTTTCTAAGACTATAAATTGGAAAGCAGGTTCGGATCTGCATTAGTAGGGAGAATTTATTCACATTGAACTCCCATGCCCACGAAACCATAAATCTGATACAAAATGTATATATACACCCAAGCAGGTATATGTGCAATTACAGAGAGAGAGAGACAGAGAGACAGAGAGAGAAAGGCACAGAAATGCACAACCAAGAGCAACTTATTTCAGAAACACTTTGAACCAGCTGTCTCATACTTTCCTAGCACTCCTCTCTCCATCAGTACAGTTTAGGTGAGATTCCCTCATTAATTCTCCATGCAATCCACAGTCTGGTTCTATTTCCTGAGACTGTCTCCATGAATTCCAACTGCCAGTAAGCTAAAAGTTGTCTTCCTCTCTCTTTCTCTATGCCCTTTTGTCCACATCTATAGAGCTATACAATTGATAGAACTGTAACTCTCTAACCTTAGAGATTTATTCCCATTGATTCATTTATCTCACAATCAAAGTCTTCCTTGGCTGTCACACCACCTCTTATTTCAGATATACTTGTTGGAGACTTCACCTCTGTCATTTTCCAAAATACCAGTACAATGCACTCAAGGTTGTAACAATTCTCCCATCTAGTCTGTAGAGAATCACTCTAAATCCTATTTTGTGGGATAAGAATAAGGGTTTGTATTGTACACACTATAGGACAGAAATGGATGGTATCCACTAAATAGTTCCCTCAATGACAAAGGAACAAACCACGAGGGGCTGCTCCTCATCGATCACTTAATTATAAGTGTTTCCAGCTCCTTGGTTCCCATAAACAAATTAATGCGCACCTGAGCACTCAAATTATTAACAAACAAAAGATTTATTATGACATCCATTCCATTTTGCAAGCCAGAACTAATTTCTAACCTACATTTCAATGAACCTACTTTACTATTAATATGAACATTTATCTCACTCTGGCTTGTCAGGTGACCATTAGCTTGCTTCCCTCTTAGCTTATGGTCTCCAAATTAGAGAACCTGAGTCCAAATTGGGAGGTGTTGTCGCTGGAGAAAGGGAGGTGGTTGATTGCTTTTTGCCAAATGCCAAAGGGGAGGAATGAGGATTCATCAGGCCTCAGACTCTAGGAAAGTCAGTGAGCAGCTGTTAGTGACCACTCTCCCTATAAGATTGTCTTCCAAAAATAATCATTACAAATGATCCAAGTTATAGTGATGTTAGCAATGGCTGTATTTTCAGAGTCCAGACATTCTAGTCAGAAAAAAAAAATCTCAAGCAGGACCATTCCTCTGTGGGTAAAAAAGGAAGGTTCTATATACTATCATGCAGTGGATTTCAAAAGGGAAGTTGGAGACATGACATTTTCATAGCAAACATAAGGAATCATATTTAGAGAAAAGTATACTGGGCTAAAAGAATAGATGTATAGTGTCATTGATTTAGAACTGGAAGGAAATTCCAATTCCCTGCAGTCCACTTCCCCCATCTTACAGATAAAGAAACTTAAGTAGAAAGTGCAGGTGCAGGATTCAAATTTAGGTCCTCTGACTCCAAATCCCTAACTCAGGATTTAAAGTTAAAAAATAAGTTGATTTGTTTTGTTTAATTTGTTTTTCCCCTCTCTGCCTCAAGTCTCACCCTAATCTAATCTATCCTCCACTCAGATGTCAAGGTGATTTTTCCTAAGTCTGACCATGTTACCTCCTCCACTCCTCGCATCTCACTCCCTCAGTAAACTTCAGTAGCTCTTCATTTTCTCCAGATTTAAATATAATCTCCTTTGCCAAAATGATTTTCCTTAAATACAGATCTGATGCTCTCTCTTTCTCCCTGACGTAAATGCACATAATAACAAACTTCAGTCCTTCCCTATTACCTCTAAGATGAAATAAAATTTGAAGTTTTTCCTGCTCTGGCATTTCCCTATGGTTCTAGTCATCTTACATCTTAATCCCCTTCACACAATCAATAACTCCATTATAATAGGACATTACCATCATTGGAACACAATACTCTGCCTCCCATATCATTTGACCTACCTGAACTATTCTGTTCCCTCACCTTTATATCTTAGTCTCCCTGGCTTCCTTCAAGACTCATCTCAAATCTCACAGACTTTTCCCTGTCTCTTAACTTGATAATGCTTCCCCCTTTCTTTTTTTCAGAGTTACCTTTTGTTACTCTGAATATATATTATGCATATCTGGATATTTATGGTTGTCTACCCCATTAGAACACAGTCCTCTTAAGAGGACACAATGTTTTTGGCTTTCTTTGCATCTCCAACAATTAACAACATGCCTGGCAATCCAATGCTTAATAAATGTTTTTTGACTAAATGACTTACCCGTTACTGAGGGAGAGAGGATCAATGACTGGGAAGACAACCCTATAATGGAGGAGTACTAACAAAACATTTCTAAAGGGAGATTCAGGGACTAAAAGGATATTGGAAATATCTCAACCACTCCTTCATTTATTCCAAAACTCCAGTGTAGCTATGATTGCATTGGTGTGAGTATTCCTCCCAACCGTGAAGATCACAACTTATCCACATAATCCTCCTCTGATGTTTATGGGTATCCCTCTTTAAGGTCATGGCGGGAGATCCATCCAGCAGTTGGGAGGTCTTCTTCACATTCTTCTGGCATCACAAAGATTCTAGCAGATCGTGTGGGCTGCCTATTCCTTTGTCTTGCCATATGGCCAGTCCATCTTCTTTTTTGATCATGGATTTATTTGACAGACAAGAAAAGTCAAGGCCTGAAAATTTAAATGGCTTGGTGAAATTCACAGGTAGTAAGGATCAAAACCAGGATAAGTATTCGTTTGTATTTTTCCTTAGTATGTCATACTATAAGAGTCAAAGGACATGAATTTTAACCCTGACTTCATCAGTGACATTTTGTAAACTTAAGCAATTCAATTAACAAGTTGATGGCTCAGTTTCCCTATGTGTAAACATGTCCTACCTATCTTACAAAGTTGTTGAGAAAATCAAATTAAATGATGTATGAGGAAGTATTTGGGAAATTCTAAAGCAAGGGTTCTTAACATTTTTTTTTTTGGTGGATCCATTTGACAATCTGGTGAAGCCTATGGACCTCTTCTGAGAATAATGTTTTCTAATGCATTAAAATAAAATTCATAGGATTGCAAAATAAATTAATTCCATTGAAATATAGATATTAAAGTACAAAAGAAGTTTACAGACACCAGGTTAAAAACTCTTGGACTAACTAACATGCTAGACAAATTTAAAAGATGGATAATAATAAATGTATTTGAAAAGATAGCTTCTTTTTCAGGCCAGAAGAACAAAGAAAAAAAATCCCATGTAAAAATAAGAGCTCTAGAATAGGTTTTCATGTAAAAATCAGTATTTATGCCATATAATACGATATTGCCTAATACCTGTCTCTCTCAGAGACAAGACTGTTGTATTCAGCCTTATTTATTTTGAAGGAATTGACCTACTACCAAGTAGAAGAGGTCCATTTACTATTTCTGAGTAATAAAGTCACCTTTTAAAATGCAGATGGGCCTTCTCCATTATCACTGAAACCCAAATACAAAGATCATCATGGCTAAGGTCTTATCATAGTTACAGGTAACTATTTATTGCTGTCCCATAAGGACGTGTGTCTTTTTCCAAATGCAAAGCAGATTTCTGAGCTGTTAACATTCATAGCAATATCTTGTCCCTGTCTGGCCCAGGGAAAACAATATTGGATTTGGAATCAGTAGACATAGGCTCAAATTCTACTTCTGACATTTAATACTCATTTAACCATGTCACTTTACCTGAGCCTCAATTTCATTATTGATTGATTGATTGATTGAGTTAAAAAATTTTGGGAATTGAATGAAGTGTCTTCTAAAGCCCCTTACAGCTCTAAATATGTCATTCTTGAAACTCAAAAATGAAGACTAGGAATTAGTAGAACAGAGCTTATGGGGTACAACTTAAGGGCACTAGGAAGTCTCCTACTCATCCAAATCACCTCCAACTTCAGCCTATAACTGATGTCAGAAATCACCCCCAGACAGTTATTCCATTGGGTGAAAGCATTTTCTACTCTTAAAATAAACACATTTGTTATGTGTTTACTGAGAAAGCCTGGTAAATTCCTATCTATTTGACATTGGTCATTTAATTGCCTCTGCCTGAAATGCCCTCACTGCCTCATTTATCTCCATTGGGCTGCCCGTAACACCTGTCTCAAACATCATGCTTTAATTTAGTCTTCCCTCTCTCCCAAAGCAGGAAAGTTTTCCTATCTCCCCAGAAATTTCATATTACATCCTGTGCTTATTCTGGTTTACACTATAGTTGTTGGCATGCATACCTTATCTCTTCTAGGAAGAAAAGCCAGCCTACTCTAGTGGAATTACAGTGGTCTTCAATTAGGAGAGACCTGCTTTCATGTCATTTCTTTGTCTTACTGCCTACTTTAAGAAATAATTTTACATTATGAGCTTCAAAAAGTCAGAAGATTTGGGGTTCTCCATTAATTTCCTAGTAGTATCCATGGAACAACAGTGGTAGATTGCAATATTGGCACTGGGAGCCAAGGACGATAAAGATATACTGAGAAAAGGCTATTTCAAAACTCTACAAGAAAGCCATATTCTAGAAAAGGGAGAGAGACCAGCAAACAGCAAAAGGACTTCCAAGAGCTATGAGTCACTCACTTTGACACATGAATTCTAAACTTGAGCCCATTTTCCTTTAGACTCTGCATGTACTTTTAGGAAAGTATATCCTAGACTTTTAGGAAAGACTTCTGTACCAAGTATTCTTACTACACTACCTAGTAAATACCCAATTCTAGAAGTTAAGTCTGGCTGGCTAATGGATAAAAACATAATCATTGGAGGAAGCTTGGAAATGGGGGCTTATGAACAATAACATTAGAGAAACTAGTTGTGTATTTTACATATGAGGAAATAAAGGTACAGAGAAATTAAACTGATTTGTCTAGGTTCACATCTAGCAACTATGTCATTGCTAGGGGTTGCCTGAATGAGACAAAATAAAAAGAAGAAAAGATGGACATTATAATTTACACGTCTATATTACTGCTGTATAAAGGTTCTTTACATGGTAGATAAAAATGTTGGAGCTGGAATCAGCAACACTTGGGTTCAAATCCTAACTTTGAAATTCAGTAACTGTGGGACCCTGGCCCAGTCACTGAACAATACATCTTACTAGACAACTGTCTGAATTGTTATATTGAATGCTTTCTGAACTAATAAAATCATCATGTAATATATCAATACTATTTTATATTTTAAGCTCTTAAAGGGAAAGAATAAGATATGTGTACTTTTCATTTCCCCAGTACAAGGAGGCACTTAAGGCATAATTTTTAGCAGAAAAGATCTTCAAATCTTTTTGAATACCTTTCCCCTGGCAATAAAAATTCCCACAATTATTCAGAGATTTCCTCTTCCTGGAAGGAAGAGAAAGAAAACTGCTTATGTATGTCCACCAAGCTAAAAACATTAACAAGTAGCTACAATGTATGAAAAAGTTCAGAAGAGAAAAATCAAGAAAGAGGCTAGTACTCCAATCTGTGGACTTTGCTATTTACACATAAATGTACAAAATGTAGGCTAGATGAACTAAAGCTCTTTGTACAAAGAGTCAAAATTGACCTTAAACTTACTGAGATTTGGTAAGATGAAATTAATGACTGCAATGTGGTGCCTCCTCCTCTTCTTATTCTCTTCCTCCTTCTCATTCATCTCCTTTTAAAGGGGATGAAGAAAAAGAGTAATCTGGTATATTCTATTCAATAAGAGAATTTAAGATCAGGACTAAGAAATATTGTGGAGAGTAGTTAATATTCCCAAGGCACAGGAATGCCGTATTATTCCTTTCCTTGAGAAATTTTAGTCATTCCTTATTGAGTCTAAGGTAGAATTCAAATTCTTTTTCTCGGCAGTTAAATCCCCTCACAACCTGGCTATCGGTTACCCTTTATAGATAGATTACATATTATTTCCTCTCCACACTCTAGTGTCCTTCCAAACTCCCTTTTTTGATACTCCTTTTTGATATTTGATGATCAAATGAGATAATATTTGTAAAGCATGAAGCGCAGTGCTTGGCACACAGTAGGAGCTTAATAAATGTTTGTTCCCTACCTACCTCTTTCTTGAATGTAACATTCCTTCTCTCATCCCTAGGATTTTTGACAGGCTGTCCTCTGTGGCTGGGATGTACTACATTTCAGCTCTCTATTTTTATGTGTTTTTGCTACCAACCCTTATTGAACTCTCCGTTTTTAACCACAATCAGCCAACATGGTGACAATGTCTGACAGCATGTGAAACATTCCTCATCTTTACGCTCCCAACTCTCTACCAAGAAGAGAGACCTAGGTTTCACTATCTGTTCTTTGTGACCAAAATGAGTGATTGCAATTAATCTGAATTTAGTCTTTCAACTTTCTATATGAAGAAACTAGTATTAAGATCCTTAAGGGCTTGCTCGAATTGATATAGCTTAGCTAGTGCCAGCTAAGACTAAAGGCCCCATCTTCTTCCTCTCAGACCATTCTCTTTGATTGTACTTCAGTGCAACCTTATTAGTGTTTTGTTCTGTCTCCGTGTCTTTAATACCTAGCACATTCCCTAGCATATGGCAGCACAGAATAAATAATTTGAATTGATGGCTGATATTCCTGTGTCATTGGATATAAAAAACCAGGCTCCTTGTTCAATGTTCAGCTTAATATTTGGTAATGGATTTTCCAAATTGGAAGGAATAGTGTAGCCTACTTGTCTAACCTTTCTTTAGTGAACATTTTTGCATGTTTTTAGGCTGTGCACATTGCTAGCAAAGGGATGAGCTGTTGCAGAGTGTTCCTGCTCTCTAACGAATCATCAGGTTGATGATCTGCTTTGAAATGATAAAAGCCAAGTTAGTGACTCATATGAAGTGGATGTTTTCTCTTTTCTCTCTATTTTAGATTCCAAAATTGTTCCGTGATAATAAAAGAATAGAGAAAAGCTTGTAAGTAGCAGAAGTCATTTGCGCTCTATCAGATGCAAAGTCTTTGAAATAATTACTCAAATAAATGAAAACAAAACAAAACATGATTCTAAACTCATAAAAATTGCAGAGACTAAGATGATATAGAACCTGTCATCATGCTAACCTATAAAATGCTCTCTATCTGTACAAGGCAGCATTAGCCAGAAAGGTAGGTTGAATCTCAGTTTGAAGTAGATGGCTCCATGCTAAGAGTACTCTCATAAAGCTATGAAAACTCAGTAATTTGACCAATTTCTCAGGAACTTTATTGCCAAAAAAAAAAGTCAGGAACAATCCAAATCTGCAAGCTCCTACACTTATCAAAAAAGGTATAAGAGTTAACTGGACAAAAGACCTGAGGGCTTGGATATGAGGATGTACTCATATGAAAACTTGAAGCAAAATAGTGTTAAATAAATCCC
Source organism: Phascolarctos cinereus (assembly GCF_003287225.1). NCBI lineage: Eukaryota > Metazoa > Chordata > Mammalia > Diprotodontia > Phascolarctidae > Phascolarctos > Phascolarctos cinereus. The sequence goes on from NW_027555625.1 coordinate 100,938,887, forward strand.
CTACCAGGTCAACTTTCCTTGTGTGGGAGTTTAAAAGGAGATCTATTGGGGGAAGCTGGGTGGTTCGGTGGATAGAGTACCAGCCTTGTAGTTAGACAGATCTGATTTCAAATCCAGCTTCAGACACATACTAAGTATGTGACCCTGGGCAAGTCACTTAACCCTGATTAGCTTAAAAAAAAAATTTATTAAACTGATTGCAGTGTCAAACAGAAACAGGACATACTATACAATTTTCCCAAAAACTTCACCCCAAATAGTGTTCTGCCACTAGATTGGGAGTCAAGAGAATGGAGTTCAAATCCTAGCTCTGCCATCTGATGTCTGTGTGACCTTAGAGGAGTCATTTATGCACTCTGGGCCTCAGTTTTCTTATCTATACAATACAGAGATTGAACTGGATATCTTTTAAGATATGCTCTAAGGGTTCCTAGGTGGCACAGTGGATAGAGCACCGCCTCTGGAGTCAAGAAAACCGGAGTTCAAATCCAACCTCAGACACTTGGTGCTTACTAGCTGTGTGACCCTGGGCAAGTCACTTAACCCCAACTGCCTCACCCCCAAAAAAAAAATTTAACAGGTTGAGGAGGTGGAGTCAAGATGGTAGAGTAAAAGCAGTGACTTTCTTGAGCTCTCCCCAAAACCCCTCCAAATACTATAAAAAACATGGCTCTAAACAAATTCTAGAGCAGTACAAACTACAAAAAGACAGAGTAGAAACAAATTTCTAGCCTAAGATAATCTGGGTGGTTGATAGGAAAGATCTGTTGCACTGGGCTGGGAGAAGAGCACAGTTCAGTGTGGGTTGCACAGGCAAAGACAGGACCCCAGATAACCTGGAACAGGCCTCAGGGCACTGAATCACTGGTAGCTGTGGTGGTTTCCAAACTTCTCAACCCACAAATGCCAAAGACAACTTGGAAGGTCAGGAGGAAAGGTCTGTCAGACCTGGGTGGAAGAGGAACATGGTCCAGCCCCAGCCCTGGCAAAGCCCCTGGGGGGTGGTGGTGGCTGCTTCCAGAGCTCTCAGCCCACAGATGGAGGGGGTATCAAGTGGCTGATAAGGCGGGGATTGCAGGGATCTCTTTGCTGGCACTGAGGAAAAATTCTGTCGTTTTGCCTGTGCTTGTATCTGGGTTGCCGCCCTGGGTGGCGGTCCAGGGGTGAGAAGGAACGCTGGTGTGGCAGAGCTTATATCAGCAGTAAAGAGGGAATCCTCCTCACAGTTCCAAGGCAGAAAAGAGTGCTTATGATCACTCATAGACCCAAAGCACAAGCCAGAAAAGGAGTAAACACCTCTCTTTTGATCATAACACCTTGGAAGAACTGAAAATTTACAGGTCCCTAGAAGTATCTCTAAAAACAGCTGCACAAAACCCTCGAAGCTTGAGACAGTACACGCTCCACACTGGAAGCAGAGCCCTACCTTAACAAGGAGCTAAAATGTCAAATAATTGGCTGGGAACATGAGCAAACAGCACAAAAAAACTCAGACTATACTTTGGTAACAAAGAAGATCAAAACATAAACCAGAAGAACCCAACAAAGTTAAAGCTCCTACGTCCGAAGCCTCTGAGAAAGATATGAATTGGTCTCAGGCCATGGAAGAACTCAAAAAGTATTCTGAAAAGCAAGTAAGAGAAGTAGAGGAAAAATTGGGAAGAGAAATGAAAGTGATGGAAGAAATCATGAAAAATAAGTCAACAGTTTGCTAAAGGAGACCCCCAAAAAATACTGAAGGAAATAATATCTTAAAAAATAGACTAATATAAATGGCAGAAGAGGTCTAAAAAGCCAATGAGGAGAAGAATGCCCTAAAAAGTGGAATTGACCAAATGGAAAATGAGGTCCAAAAGCTTACTGAAGAAAATAATTTCTTAAAAATTAGAATGGAGGGGCAGCTAGGTGGCGCAGTGGATAGAGCACCGGCCCTGAAGTCAGGAGGACCTGAGTTCAAATCCAGCCTCAGACCAAACACTTGACACTTACTAGCTGTGTGACCCTGGGCAAGTCACTTAACCCCAACTGCCTAAAAAAAAAATTAGAATGGAACAAATGGAAGTTAATGACTCTGAGCAATCAAGAAATTATAAAACAAAACCAAAAGAATGAAAAAAATAGAAAACAATGTGAAATATCTCATTGGAAAAACAACTGACCTAGAAAATGGATCCAGGAGATATAATTTAAAAATTATTGGATTCTCTGAAAGCCATAATCATAAAAAGAGCCTAAACTTCATCTTTCAAGAAATGATCAAGGAAAACTGCCCTGATGTTCCAGAACCAGAAGCTAAAATAGAAAGATTTCACTGATCACCTCCTGAAAGAGATCCCCAAAGGAAAACTTCTAGGAATATTATAGTCAAATTCCAGAGTTCCCAGGTCAAGGAGAAAATAATACAAGGAGCCAGAAAGAAACATTTCAAGTATTGTGGAAACACAATCAGGATAACACACAATTTAGCAGTTTCTACATTAAGGGATCAGAGGGTTTGGAACATGATATTCTGGAGGTCAAAGGAGCTGGGATTAAAATGAAGAATCATCTGCCCAGCAAAACTGAGTATAATCCTTTGGGGGAAAATGGATATTTTTTGAGGGTGCAGGGTAAGTTGAACATGAAGGGATGATATCTAAAAAATAAAATAAGGGGTGAGAGAGGATTATATTGGTAGAAGAAGAAAGGGAGAGGTAGAATGGGGTAAATTATCTTACAAAGAAGAAACAGGACAAAGCTTTTTATGGTGGAGGGAAGAGGAGAGGGGGAGAGGGAATGAGTGAATCTTACTCTCATTTGGATATGGACATCTATGTTACCCTTCAGGAAAATAGAGGGGAAAGGGATAAGAGATGGGGGAATGATAGAAGGGAGGGCAGATTGGGGAGGTGGTAATCAGAAGCAAACACTTTTGAGGAGTGACAGGGTCAAAAGAGAGAATCGAATAAATGGGGTATGAGATAGGACAAAGGGAAATATAGTTAGTTTTTTCAAACCATGGCTATTGTGAAAGTGTTTTGCATGACTACACAAGCATAAACTATATTAAATTGCTTGCCTTCTCAATGAGAGTGGGTGGAGAGGGAGGAAGGGAGAGAATTTAGAACTCAAAGTTTTAAAAACAAATGTTAAAAATTGTTTTTACATGTAACTGGGAAATAAGATATGCAGACAAAGGAATATAGAAATCTATCCTGCACTACAGGAAAATAGAAGGGGAAGGGTGATAAGGAAAGGGGGGAGGGTGATAAAAGGTCAGACAGACTGGGGGAAGGGGTAGTCAGAATGCACCTGGTTTTGGGATGGGGTGAGAGGAGAGATGGGGAGAAAATTTGGAACTCAAAATCTCATGCAAGTGAACGTTGAAAACTAAAAATAAATTAATTAATTAATTTAAAATTTTAAATAATTTTAACAGATTCCTTCTATATTTTATTTGTCAGATCTAGTCACTTTCCTGTCTTTATTTATCTGAGTGTCATTCCCACAGTAAATGTGTTATTGAGGTAGTAGAACCCACGTGAGGTGGTGGTTTTTTGATCTTAGGCTAGAATCAAGAGAAGAATAAGGTAAACTGGTAATGTGATAGTGCTGCTGTCTTTTATCCACATGATACCACATATCGATTATGATGTTAGTTTTGGGTGACAAATTTTAGAAAGCACATCAATAAAAGTGAATGAAGTTGGCAGGGAGGAGGGGGTAACCAGATTTGTGAATGTCCTAGAGCTCATTGTCATAAATGGTTAGTTGCTATAACTGAAGATATTTAGCATGTAGGAAAGAAGGCAAGATATGACAGCAACTTTGCTTCCAGGTGCTGAACCCAGTTTTAACCTACCTACCTTTATAGTCACCTCGCCTAGATTTATCCATCAGTACTATTGGCAGCTAGTTGTCACAGCGGATAGAGGGCTGGGCCTGGAGTTCAAATTTGGCCTTGGACATCTATTAGCTCTGTGACTCTAGGCAAGTCACTTAACTCTGCCTCAGTTTCCTTATCGATAAAATGAACTGGCAAAGGAAATGGAAAACAACTCCAGTGCCTTTAGAAGAAAACCCTAACTGGGGTCACAAAGAGTAGGATATGACTGAAGTGATTGCACAACAATAACAATAACAACTGTAGGTGTATTGCAGGGAGAGATGAATGATGTAGATGAGTTGCTATTGTGTTCTTTCCAGTCTTCATGACCTCCTTCCATTCTCTTCTTAAGCCATTCCCCTTCTTTCCTTTAAAATTAGACTGAAAATTCCCCTTCTCAGAAGTCTTCCCTGATTAGCGACCCTCTAATTTCAAATTCAATTATCCTTTCATCACTTAGCATATTTTTCTTTTCATATCACTTGTTCGATTGGTAAGAAAAAAAGGCAACCCCTAGTTTCCAAAATCCTTCACTTGTTACTTCTCTCTTCCTGAAGCTTTCTCAGGCTAATAATAACCATTGTTGTTGTTGTTGTATAGTAATGATAATTAAATTCATATAGTAATTACTTTGTGCCTGGCACAGTGCTAAACACATTATTATCTCATTTGATTCTCATGACAACCTGGGAGTTAGATTCTGTTATTGTCCCCATTTTACAGATGAAGAAACTGAAGCAAACTGAGGTTAAGCGATTTACCCAGTGTCAAACAGATAGTGAGTGAATGAGGCTGTATTTGAACTCAAGTCTTTCTAACTACAGGCCTAGTACTATAGCCACTGTGCCATCTAACTGCCTGCTCTATCCCCCTGCACTCTCTCTTTGTAAAACCATAACACGTAACGCAAATATCAATAATTTGGCAATAGATAATAACTATCCTACTAGCTTTTCTTCTTTTGTTATTTAACTTCTTTATTATTATTTAACTTTTAAAATTCAATTGTGGTGTGGAAATAATCACAAGTTCCCAAAAAACTATGCCAGTGGGATCTAAGGTCTTTTAGGCCTTACATAACTGCCAGAAGCCTGAGGACAGTTAATCTGTCAGCCAAGGGTCAGCCTAGCCAAGTTCAGTGGCTTGTTAGAAAGCTGAATGCAAACTAAGGTACTTAGTAAAACCACAGCAATTCTAGAAGATCATCTACCAAGTTGTAGATCTGCTTCAGGAAAAGAGTACCTGCTATGACAAATATTGGCTTTGTGAAATAATTAATATTCAATATTAGACAAAATATTTTCATCTACTGATGTTTTCTTTCCTTAACTCAATTGTAAGCCACTGAAAGGCAGGCATTGAATCTCCTACTCTATTCTCTATGGTGTGTTTCACATAGTAGGCATTTAAAAATATATAGCAACTGACTGGTTAATGTTTAAGGTATCATGGGCAAAGTAAAGAGAAAGAATAAGCATTTACATAGTACCTAATATGAGCCAGGCACTGTGCTAAGTGCTTTACAAATTTTATCTTATTTGATCTTCATAACAGCCAACCTTGGGAGACAGGTGCTATAATTATCCTCATTTTACAGTTGAGGAAACTGAGGCAAACAAGGATTAAATAACTTGCCCAGGGTCACACAGATCATAGATGTCTAAAGCCAGATTTAAACTCAGGTCTTAATGACCCCAGGCCCAGCTTTCTATCTGCTCATCACCTAGCTATCTGCTTAGTGTACAGAGTGCCAGTGAAGAAGACCTAGCTGTTTGGCTTCAGAGAAGTGACTTAAATTCTTAACAACTTCAGTTTTCTCGTATGCAAAATGAGTTGGTTGGACTAGATATACTTAAAGTCTACCACTGCTGTAGTTCTAACATATAATCATGTTTATATCTCTTATTTCCCCAGCTAGATTTCACATGTTTGGGACAGAAACTTTATCTTCTATTTTCTTTTGTACTCCCCTCAAAAACTAGGATAATACTCCTGCCTATGGTAGTCACATTGGATGAAAGCCTACAGGATAAAGAGCTATTAAATAACAACAACAACAACAAACCCACAGCATAGTGGTTTAGATTTGCAAAGTGTTTTTTTCAAAAATTATCTCATTTTATCCTCAGAACAACTCTGCTATATACATATATGCTTATAAGATTTTAAAATATTCATGTCACAAGATAATTGGGATACACACATATATGCATATATGTGTGTATATATACACACATATGCATACATAAATGCATATATACACATGTATGTACTATACACATACACATCAGTGTATATGTGTGCATATATGTATATATCACAATTGTGAGGGAGGATTAACATTTACAGTTTTATAAATGTGTCAAGATCTTATAGTTACAGTGGTACTTTTGACAATTATAGAACTTTAGTAGGATAGGAAGTCTTGTCACCATTGAAGGGATGATGAACTCTGACAAATAGATTGACATACAAAGTATCACAATTTTTCCAGAATTACAAAACTTCTCAAGTGAAGGTAGAATACTGCTTCAGAACTTTGCACTATGCCTAGTGTCATGGAAGGTTAAGGCATTTAGCCACGTGACCAAGATAAGCATGACTCAATAGCCTGAACGTCCCTCATCTAAAACCCACTGAATACTCAAGGCTAGACTTGGGAAAAATGACTGTTATCAAAAGTGCACTTAATTTCCAATATGACTTTAAAAGTATGATTTCATGATAAAGAATTAAAGAATGTAAGTAAAATTTTTATTACAGCAATGCCTCATCATGTAAAATAAATGCTTAGAGCAAAAGAGGCTACGTTACATATTAAAAGTCTTTAAAGTTTTAAAATTTTTGTCAGTTTTATTATATGCCAATAAATGTAACTATTTTATTCTGTCCCAATTAATTCTTATGCCATTCTATGGCATAAAGAATTAGTCAAAGAACCATGGATGTTCAGCCTAGAAAAAAAGAAGATTGAGGCGTATGATGCAACAGTCTTCAAGTATTTGAAAAGTGTCATGCAAGGGGGCAGAATGTTACTTTTTTCAGTTGGTCATGGGGATAAATCTATGAGGAATGGGTAAAAAGTTAAAGGAAGGCTGATTTAGGCTTGATTTAACAGAAAATATCCTATTTCTAAACTGAATGGTTTATCCTGGGAGTTGATAGTTTCACCATCACTGGAGTGGAAATACTCTAAACTTCTGAGTCAAAGAACTTGGGCAAGAGTGTAGGCTTGAGCAAATTATTCTACCTCTCTAGACCTCTTTTTCTAATCTGAAAAAAAAAATGAGAGTGTTGGATTAGATGACCTCTAAGGTCTCTTCCAGCACTCTCCTACACTTATACCTTCCCCATCATGACTTTTCCCAAAGTGGTTCTGATATGTTGTAGATGAGCATAAGAAATAAAATGGGAATTTTGGGGGAGTTTTGCAGAAGCTGCTGATGACATGTGAAGGCCAGCAGACAACATACAACTTATGACCAAATACTCAACCCAAATGTTGCAATAAGGTATTGTAAATACTCCTCACAAGAAATGGGAAAAAAAATTCAAACTTCTTCTCTGGTATGAAGAGTCAAAAATTTTTATGCGAATTTTCTAGCTCATGGGGGCATTGTACCCCAAACCACTGTGATGTGGAAAGAACAACTGCATATGATTCCAATTTCAAGTCCTGCAGCAAAGGCAGGATGACATGTCTCTTGCTGTGGATGTTGTAGAGAAGCTTCTTGTCTGTCTATATATTATCCTTGGTGGCCTCTAATATCCCTGAGAGTTTTGAGTATCTGTGCTATCATGTTAAACTTTGCTAGGGTGGCTATATTGTGTATTTAAAGAAACATGAGCTAGACATCAGTAGAGCTTGATTGAAGTCCTGGATATGTCACTGACTTTCTATGTGATGTAGGGCAAGTCATTTAATTTCTCTGAGACTCAGTTCTCTGACCTGCAAAATGGATTAAGCTAAGAGCCCTTGAAAGCTCTGACATTTTATGCTTATAATTTCTATTGGTATTTCAAGTTGTTATGTTATATGAATGGTCACAAAGAGAGGTAGGGACAGACCTAGGATGAAAGTGACCTACTCCCTGCTATTCTGTTAGCTAGATCAAGCATTGTTCATTGGGAACAAACTATTTTTTAAATACTGATACGTTGAGACATAAAAAAAAAAGCTATATCACTGACTGACGCCTTAACAAAAGCAAAGCTCCACACAGATTCTACATTAGTACTGACTGTCTCACCAACAGGTTACCAGAGCATACCATAGGAGGAGGAAACATAAATACAATATTAGATTTTAAGAAAGATTTTGGAGGACCTTTATCTGTAAAACAATTATATAGAGAAACAGGCTAGAATGACCTCTGGGGGTCTTTCCAGGTCTAAAACTCTCTAATTCTAGGAAAGAAAAACTGAAAAAGAAACAAAACAAAGCAATAACAGTAGAAGAGAGATAAGCACTCTTGTGTAAGATTATCTAAAAAATGAAACATTAGACTAGGGCCCTTAACCTCCTTGAAAAACAGATTCCTTATGTGTAAAGGGAAGTGGGGTAGAATAGGAGATTTTTAAAGTCCCTTTTAACTTTAAGTGATTCCTTGCTTTGTTAAAAAAAAGTGATGCTTTGCTAAGTATTTTCCTTATAATAACTCTAAGACAGTGAAAGTATTTATATTCCCATTTTATAGATGTGGAAATTGAGGCCCAGAACAGATGAATGACTTGCCCAACATCAGATAGCTAGCAAGTGTTAGAGCCAGGATTTGGACCTTTGTTACTGACCCTAGGTCCAACTTTCTCCTTTCTATGTCATACTTCCCTATGAGTCTAGGATCCTAAGCACTAAGGTTTTTTATTCCCTTACGTCCAAATGTATCTGGAAGAAAGTAATCACTTAGGCTGCATTGTTAGAAATAGGGACATTCCATATGGAACAATAAATTTAATTTAATATTTAATAAGTGCCCACTGAGTACAGAACACGGTGTTAGTGAATTACCACTTAATGACAAGCAAAATTCTCCTTTTTTCCTCTCTCCCAATTAATGAAGAATTAAAGAAAATGAGATAACTGCCTTTGGATTAGATTCAGAATGAAGACAGAATCTGTTGAACAAATTAGCATACAGTGCAATTCCTAGAGTGTTTATGCTAAGGGTCCCACACCATTAGATCTGCAAGAGGCTTTAGTGTTTACCCTAGTCCAGTCACAACACCACTACACAAATATTTACTAACATTTACTAAACATTATATAAAGCATCTTAAGTTATGAAGAAAAACTGAAATAGCCCTATCTGCAAAGAGTTTATATTCTACTTTTTTTAATAAGAGGAAGCATAGGCTAAGGAAACAAAGTAATTTGAATAAATTTAGTTAGTGGCAGAACCAAAATTCAGATTTGGGCCTTCTGATCTCTGTTCCATTAGGTCTTCCACTACTTAGGGCTTCTTAAACATTTTTCCACTCACGACTCATATCAGTGCTACTTAAACTGTGGGATACGACCCCATACGTGTATGTTGCCTCCTCTGTCATGTGACTCTGAGAGATCTAGTACTTTTGAGAAGGGTTGGAAATCCAAATGAGATGAGATTCAGCATTCATTTACATAGATAAATGGCAAACACCTAGGAAACACACTTTGGATGAGGTTCTAGGGAACTTTATAACTCATAATTTCCTTGTGTGGTTGATGTGGTTTTGCAAATATGCTTTTGTATATTGGTTAATAACAACCTCTAAGACTATACAATCATTCAAAAAAAAATCTATAAGCTTTCTATATTTGACAGTGAAAAGGTGGAATTTTACCAAAATTCACTCTGAGATACTATTGCATGTTTGACTTTGCTAGAAATTCTTTTTTTAATGTGAAAAAAAATCTGCATTTTCCCAGAATCAGTTTTTTTTTTGTAACAAGGAGAAGAAGGTGACAATTTCCCATCTGTGAAAATTGCCTGTATTTAGCAAGAAAAAATAGAGTTCTGAACAGAAGATGGTTATTTCTCTAGATTCTCAGGTAGATAAATTTCTTTCCCCTCTCCTTCCTTTAAATTACTGATTTTACATCAAAAACTAAAAGAAAACTGACAAATAACCTCAAGTCTACCAATCTTTAGGTTCTTTTTGGATTTGAAGGCTGCATTTAATTGTTGAAATTATCTTTTTTACTGAAGTCTTAACAGCTTACAGAACGTATCTTGGTGCCACGCATGGGCCATTGACATTCTCAGATAAAGGTCAAAACACAGATCCAAGTACCTTGTAAAAGAATGTTTCCTTGACAACTCACAAATCAGAAAATGTGAAACTCTAAATATGAAATAAGATAAATAGGCCTTTTGATTTCAGAAAGTGGTATTTTTAAATGAGGAGATAGGGCAGCAGGGGTGAAAGAAGATTCAAGAAGGGAACACAGTTTTTTCCTCACCCCCTTCTTTTCCAGTTGGGCCCAATGTGTAACAGAGGTATGGAGATGCCAACCTAATACAAAAAGTGTGTTTCAAAATCCTTTGCGAACTTTGTGTACACCCCAGCCACTCCTTGTCTTTGCATAGTTACCTCAGTGTAACTGCTGCCTGAAGCAGGGACTATTTTTAGCTTATGGACTAGTATAGGGGCAAGGCAAAGACTCTTATTAAGAATGTGTGAAGTGTCATGACTTCTCAGTGAGCAAAATAGCTTTTTCTCTTTCCTTCTAAAACATCACTTATACTTTAATACGCATTTCAAACTTTAAAGTAATGGAATTAGATCAGCCTCACACTCCTTTACAATAGAACTTGCCCTTTTCCTATGAGTAATTAATCTCTATATAGGGTGTTACTTTAAATACAGAGGGCCACCAGAAAGGGTGCAGCTTGCATACACAGCTAACAGTAAACCTGTATCTCTTGCTGTCTAGATCACAGCTACATCATAGGTGTTTTCAAAAATGGAAAGGATAAAAGTTAATGTAAACTTTGGCAGGGTCTATATGGCAAACAAGGGACTGTAGTTGAGACTAATTAGATTCCAAAAGCCATAGCTTTCAAAAAATTTATTGATCTTGCAACTCACAAAGCTTTAGTGTTAATGGCCATTTATATGAGGTCATCTATTCTTAATTTTCATTTCATAGATCAAGCAACAAATGCCTAAAGAGCTTGCAAATTGTCCATGGTCCTACAGATGATTGGCAGCAATTAGAACTGGAACCCAAGTATACTGGTTCCCAGTGTGATTTTTTTACATTAAATCCCAACTACCTCAAACTAAAATGATCTGGGATCAGAGAGAGCCCTGAGTACAGCAATTTTTTTTAAATGAAGTATTAGAAAGAAGCATCAAGAAGAAAAATGAAAGAATATATCCTAGGAAAAAAGTTTAATAGGTAACATGACAGTGTTCAAGAACAATAGGTGACTGTGTTTATGGAGATGGCAAAAAGCTATTCTTGAGCAGAATACATAAAGAGGCAGAATGATATAATAGAGTGCTAGACTGGAAATCAAGAGAAGTGAATCACCATTCTGCCTCTTTCTCAAGTTCTTTACCTCTCTGTGTTCTCATTCATGAAATAAGAGGGTTGAATCATTTCTAGAGATGATTTAGAACTCTAAGACTTTACAACAGGATGTTTTTTTTCCCTTTCTGCAGCTCTAGAAGGTCAAAGACAAGAACGTGTTGACCTCAGCCTCCATTCTAGAAAAACTTCATTAGTTTCAGTTCTCCTCAAACATCACCACTCCTTAGCACTTACAAGCTTCTAGCCAGGTTCTTGTGAAATAATGGACTGGATGGTGCAGTTACTAGCGTTTAGCACTGGGCTTCTTGATTTTCTTTAGTAGTTTGCCCTTTTAAATATTTCCTGGAATATTTGTCATGAGAGCTCATTTAGAAGCTATCATATCACTATTATAAGTGGAAATCTCTCCCTACCCTTTTCTTTCCCATTTACTCATACCTGCTGAACCTGTTCTTTGACCTAAATGCAATAGAGGTGAAAGATTCATATACTCAGAGGGGAATATTGACTGCTGCCTGTCACTCACTACTTGTGTGTCCTTGGACAAGTCACTTCATCTCTCTCGGCCCATTGCCTCCACCTGTAAAATAAGGGATAAAAATAGTTTGACCTTTCAACTCTAGATCTATGATTCTATCATTTCCATTCTGTTCATCCATATTTTTTCTACTAGTCCATCATTGCTCTTTTTGGCTCCATGTGTCTTCCTCCAAGCCTAGAAACTATGGTTTCAAGGTCACTTAAGTGATGTTCTTAATAGGACTCTAGAACGTCTCATTTCCTTACCTTTTACCGTGGTAATCTCCAATCTTGAACATATGGATTCCCTATTCCCACTCTTGGGTTACTTAACATTTGTATTTTTCCTGTCTGATCAATCAGATAGGAAATTTTCTGAGGGCAAAGATTACTTCTTAACATGGACCCATAGTATTCAGTACCATACTTTATACATAGTGAGTGTTCAATCTATGTCCTTGATTAGTATTAGGTCATTAACTGTACTAGAACTGATTGTCATTACTGACAGTGTTTCTTTTGTTCCAGGAGCAAAAAAGAAGAAAGGAAAAGGGGAAAAAAAGCAGTGAGCAAAATGTGTTCCTTCTCTTCCTTTCCTTTGTTCTTCTCAGTAGCATGCAAAATATTTCCCCTCAAAGGCAAATAGGAAAAAGACAGTTTATTTTCTCTTCTAAAAATGCAAGTTGCTTCTGAAAGTCTAGCAGTATCAATGCAAAGAATACGTCTAAAAATTTTCTTAGATTTGATGTTCTTGGCAGTGAAGTCTGGAGTTCATTACTTCATTCTTAATCTTTTTTTCAATCTCAAGGTACTTTGAAAAGTAAATGCAAACTATGCTTCTGTTTGTGCCCAGATTATTGCACAAGGTCATTTCCCCCTCATCAGCAGATGAAAAATAATGTCCTTCTAGTACTCAAGAGAGCCTCTCAACAGACGTGTCCAGCCCAGGAAGCAAGGATACTCTCCATTGGCAGGTTTTGTTGTTAGGAATAATACTGCTTCTGATATTTCAATCCTTATTCATGGGATCATTTATTGAAATGTGAAAGGATAATAATGGCAGAAAGAAAACCCATGCCATGCGTAATGCTTTGTGACATAATTATATGCAGGCATGAAAGAGGAATTCTAGCCAACTGTTTGCCATTCATCAGAGAAGGGTTCTGGTTTTTAGAATCCAGCCAGATTCCTTGGGATACAGAAAAATAAGCACATATTTAATAGAAATCTATGTAGGTTAGTGTTGGAAATGCTGTGCCTGCCAAGAATTCAAAGCAGAGCAAGTGGTAAATTCCCCAAACAATTTAAAGGATGGAAAAATACAAGAGAAATGACTAAATCATCAAGAAGGTTTTGTAGTTTCCAAAATGTGTTCTTTTAAAAAAAAATCACATGCCATGTTATATGGTAACTTCTACAAAGTATTCCAAATGATTCAGGTCCCTCAAGCACAATTCTAACCATGTAATCATTCCCTTCATAGTTTGTATTTCTCCATGGAGTTCAACCAAAGTGCTCTATCAATAAAATAACATGCAAGAAATACTGGTCTACCTCCCAAGTATTAAGCTAGAACACATATTTATGTCATGATGTTGCCTGCAGATTTTTTGCTGCCAAAGTAAGTCATGGAAAAAATACCTGCCTAGCATTCATTGTTTTCATCTTCCGAGAGCTCCAAATGACTTGCATGTATATTGTACTCTTCAGTCTCCACACAATTAAGAAACAAAGGGAAGACAAGTAGTGTTATGCCCATTATATTGAAATGCAAAGTAAAAAATGAAGCGATAACAACTGGCTGTGTATAAATACATCACAGACACATTTGATTTATTTTTTAATTACAAAAATAATTTATAGCAGTTCTTTTTCTAGTTGCAAAAAACTATAAAGTAAATGGCTGTCCATTGGTTGGAAACTGCCTCGTATTAATATAATGGATATTATTGTGGAACAAGAAACAATGAAAAAGATATTTTGAGAAAATCTGGGAAGACATCTAAGATAAGATGCAGAATGAAATGAACAGAACCAGAAGAATAATTTGTACTATAATGCCAACACTCTAAAAATAAACAACTTTGAAACAAATGCTTATGATTTAGTGAGTTTGAATTAATTAGTCCACACTATAGGGATTCAGTCAATCAATAAATATTTAAGTATCTACTGTGTGCCAGGCAATTTGCTAAGCACCGAGAATGCAAAGAAAGGCAAAAGGCAGTTCTGCTCCCAAGGAGCTCATAGTCTAATGGCAGAATTATAGAATTCTCTCTGTATTTATGAGGGACTATGGTCATGGTTCATGTTGAATTTAATGGTCTAGATCTTCTGTTCTGGATTGTTCTGATTATGTCAGCTTGGTGACTTGCCTTTGATTCATCTTGGTGGAAAGTCTGCTATTCAAATCTTTTCGATTCAATTATCTTCTCTCATTTCTTTTTCTCTTCTCTACTCTTCCCTTTCCTTCCATTCTTTACACACACACACACACACACACTCACACACGCACACACGCACACACGCATACACAGAATGTTCTTCTGAATTATCTCATTGTTCCTCCATATAAAGATATACAACTTGGTGTCTTTCAAACTAATTAATCCACCCATTGTATTTGATCCCCATATATTATGTATTTTTACTGTTCTTTTTTCAATCCCAGGTTTTCTTTTAAAAAGAAAAAAATTCATAATAAAGCCTTTTTATCTGGAAAATTCCCTAAAATATATCAAAAACAGACATTTTGAAATACAAAGGGGAAAATGAAGAAGAACCAATTAATTCCCATAGTATGGAACTGTTAAAAATGATCTTTTCCTGAAACATGTTTTTGCTATAGTATGTATATATTTGCTTGACTTTTTATTTAAAAAAATTGGATGTCTGATTTTTTTCCACATACACATACACATATGTGTATGCACAAATATTGTGCCTACACAGACTATGATTTCTTCTACTACAAGTTCAATTGCTAGAGAGAGAAGGAATGCTATTAACTAGGAAGAATCCAGGCTTAGGAGTTAGGAGACTTGGTTTCCAACTCTACTACTAACTTGATTTATAACCTTGGGCAAATTAGTTAGTTTCTCTTTACATCAGTCTCCTCTCTTCTAAAATGAGGATGAGGTGCTCAATGTTTGCCAAAGAACCTTCTAGGTCTGTAATTATACAAGAATGCCAAGAAATGTAAACCCCAGACAAGCAAAATGACTTATCTTAGGTCTCACAGGGAGTTAGCAGCAGAGCCAAAATTTGAACCTGAGTCATTGCTTTTCAAAGCCTGTTTTTTTCTATTGCCCTACACTAATTATCATACTCTCACTCAAATAAGAAATACAAATTCTTTAGCTGACAGAGCTAATTTTCAGGACAGTTGCTGTTTTCAGAAATGTTGAGGATAGAATTTTGATCTAGACCTTTAATTTGATAAGCATTTTTCCTTAATAACTCCTTTCTTAAATGTCTAATATGACTGTTTCTATTCTTCATTTAGCTGTTTTTTTAAACTGTAACACACTTTCTCTTTGAATCCTCCATTCAAAATATTGATGTCACACAGTGCCAGTTTCTAAAATGTCCTTGTCTTATGCTTCTAAATTATTTTCTCTTAATCACTTTCGTGATAATATCTCCCAGATAACATTTATCTTTTAGTTATATTTTCTTTATCTTATTTAGTCTTGTACTAGGCATCAGCAAACCATGAGACTAGTTCTAGCATTAATTTCTGAATGTGGTCTTGAGCAAGTCACTCCTCTATGCCTCAATTTCCCTTTTTAACAAATGGGGGAAATATCTATCCTAATGACCTTGAAGAGTTATTGTGAATACTAAATGACACCACCACAATCACCATCATCATTTGTCGTCATCACCAATACTACCATCACCACTACCAGTACCACCACTACATTAATTCACATATATATAGTGCTTTAAGGTTTGAAAATTGCTTTTTCCACAGAAACTCTGTATCATAGATAACGCTAATGTAATTATCACCACTTTTTAAACCAAGAAATAGACCCGAATAAGTTACTTGGAATGTTCACTCAGCTAGTATGATGTGAACCCTGGTCTTCCTGACATCTTCTAGGTACAGTATGCCCAAATAGGATTCTAAATTATATTTCTTTGTTCTAAGAATGGTAGATTAAGGGAATATAGGTATCATTCATATCAATTTAAGTGTTCCTTTTCTTTCTAAAGATTTAAGTATTAATTTAGTTAACTGTACATAGAGATTTTCTAAAAGCTAATAGAAGTAAATTACTGTAGCAGATATTTTCTGAATTACTAGTATTTTTTTTTCCTGATTTCCCCAGGGTCTTATTTTTTAAACAAGTGGACTTGGTAAAAAGCAAATTGAAATTATTATGTTGGTGCATGTTTTCTGAATTGCTAGTATTTTTTACTTCTATGTCCACAATATATATGTGCATGTGTATGTGTGTGTGTATTACATATATTAAAATTCTACCTTAAAGAAAATGGCAAAAAAAAATCATGTTGAATCTTTTAAGTATACTAAAGGAATTGTTAAGATTTATAACATTTTGGTGCTAAAAGGAACCTGGGATATCATCTAAAAATCTCTCATTTTAGAGATGAGAAAACTAAGACCCCTGGAGGTTAAGTAGTATGCCCAAGATTACACAATTAAATAGTGGCTGAGCTGGGACTAGAACCTCGGTGTCATCAACTTTTCCCCAAGTGTCTTAGAATCCTGACAATAATGCATTTCTTTCTTCTGGAAATTGAACATTTTCAATTCCTTTGGTGCATACCTCCTGTCAATGTTTCTGGACCAAGATCTACAAACTCACTTTATAGGTGAAATTATATGATCACAAAGTTTTATTGGTACTTTGGAAGTTAAACTGACTTGGATATGATTTCCAAAAGACCTGTTTTATATTGAATTTTACTCTTTAGGGAACAGTGTTACAGTAAAGTCCATGTATACCAGCTATTAGCAAAAATAGTTCTTTTAAAGATTTATCCAGGTACTTACCCTTAAAAATGTACATTAAAGAAAGAATTATGAGTTCTATGCGATAAAAAACATCTGCATTTGTTGCAATTTGAAGTTCCCAAATATCTTGTAAATCTTCTTTGACTCTGGTTACTTATTTGAAGCACACATTATGTACATCTTGCAAATATTACCTTTTATTAATTTCCCTAAGTTCTCTGAACAAAACACAATGTGCTGGAACATACAAATAGGTTCTAGCACCCTGGGAATCTAGTATTTGTGTCAGGCTCATGAAATAACACCATTCCTTCCTGGAGGCACTAGGGAGCAATATGAAAACCACCATTTATTTTCCTGAGTACTTTTTCCTGAGTCTGCTACCCACAGGGTCCTTAAGTAGTTGAATTCCTATTTTGCCATCTCACTAGGTTAACAATAAAAATATATCCTACTACCTGGAAACTAAAGAGGTTATTTATGTTCCACTCATCAAATCTAAATTCTCCGAAGATCCCCAGGGCCATATTTAAAGAAGGAGACATTTCATACCTGCTTAATTTCTTGTTTTAAGTGTACATTGCCCAGTCTTTTTTACTACCAATGTTTTCTTCCCAATAGCTATTCAAGTTCCCTTACCTTCATGGTAGACTCTGTGATGAAAGAGATGAGCAAACCACTTCAGGGAAAATTGGAATAATTCTATTTATCTTCACAAATAAACACACATACATGTTCCTTTTATGGCTGTGGTTTTATTTTTTAAAAAAAGACCCAAGAGAAGTATCAGCAAGCCTCGAAATATACATTGTAGTCATTCACATTTATCAGTGCTGCTTTAATGGACCTTTTTAGTGTGCCTACATCTCAAGTTCAAGGCAACATAACCATTTTATGTTCAGCAAGTACAAGATTTGTCATAGCAATCTTTTAGAGGAGAGAACCAGAGGTGTGTCCCCAGCTCTACTACTCACTATCTGTGTGACCTTGCCCAAGTTATTTAACTTCTCCCTCCCCTTAATTCTTATTTCTAAAATGATGATGTTAGAGTCTAAGGTTTCTTCCAGCTGTAGTTTCTATGATTATGGTTTCAGATACCACAAATAATCATCTTGTACTCCTTTGCCTTATATTAAATTGAGAACTAATGAAACAATATTTTTAAAGTTCTTAGCAAAGTGCCTGACATTTAGTAGGCTTTTAACACATACTTATTCCCTTTCTTCCCACTTATAGGGTAACGTAGGTAATTAGGAATGGGGTCCTGGAACATCTCCTATATTGTATGTTGCTCCCTAGGAATTCAAACTTGTACATTCTGGATTTCTAGTATTACATCCACCTCGAATGCCCTCCCCATCCCTTTTAATGGATGGCTTGTGAGATAATATAGTAGTTGTCCTTGTTGTCAAGCTTGGGAATTTAGGCTATACTTCAAATTCCTTTATAAAACTGTATTGCAATTATTATGCATACAATTTCTTTAACAACACTCTCCTATTTCCTTAATTCTACACCACAATTCACATCCAATCTCCCCCACCCTGACCCCCTCCACAAAGTTTCACTCGTTGTACAGGGCATGACAAAAATTGTAGCATTTGAAAGACTATTAATCTCTGACTAGTTGTAGTTATCTTTGTGTTAGCTCATGGAGAAAACCTATTTTACAGATAAATTACATATACCTTAGTCAAGCTTCCATTTTCTTTTTTCAAGAGATTTGAAGGACACAGCAAAACATCTGCATAAACACCAAATTTTCCCCTCAAAAAAAAAATCCACATGAGGTAACAACCAAAAGTTATAGAGATTTGGGGGCCTAAGAAAAATAAAATCAGAGCTCAAATAACCCCTCTCAATTAGAACAAATAACAACTCATGTTTAAAAATACTTTAAAATTTTGCTATATCACTTTCCTCAAGTTAAATAGATTGACAAAGAAGGGCTAAGTGACTTGCCAGAATCATACAGCTACTAAGTAATAGGTCTGGGCAACTGGGTTCTAAGCCTGCTACTTTTCCCACTATGTATCCAACCATGGTTAAAGAGGGCATATGAGTTAAAACAAGGACATTGAATATTTGCATAAATTGGTAGATTTGCCCATGGCCTCTATTTTCCCTGTCATGGCACACAAACCAATATCCACCAGAGTTGTCAGGGGCTTCTGCATATGTAGATCAAAATCATAGCTCTGCTTCAGCTTGCCTCAGAAAACCATCACCCATAACGACAGGGACAAATGAGCTCATGGGATATGAGATGCAACAAACCTTCAGGAATTTCTAGAACACGAGTTCTTAACCTTTTTTTTTTTTTACATCATAGGCCCCTATAAAGTGTGGTGAACCCTATGGACCACTTCTCTAAGTAGTGTTTTTAAGTATATAAAATAAAATACATTGGATTACTCATACTTGGTAAAAGAATCTCCCCTTCTTTCATGTTCCACTGCTTCATAGGGGATCTTACAAATTATATTCAGATGCAAAATGCCTGTTGCAAAGGTCATTTGAATAGAAATTACTTACGGGATATTAGAAACCTACAAATAACCAAACTGTATTATTTCAATCCCAAAATAAGTATGGAGGACTTGCTAATAGTCTTTTTAAGAGGTTTTGTTTAAGAGACATCTTCAAATTTTCTCTCCACAATGATTATTTAATTGCACCAAGGGTTATGAATGACTGCAATGCAATTTCACTTACAGGGAGACTCTCACACTGGGACAAACTCAAAAAAGAAAAATATTAAAACAAAAAATTCATTTGCCTGTGATTTCCAGTATCTCCCTGGAGATAGCTAATTAGTGGAAGATTTCTGCATATAAATAAGCCATTTCCCGTGCAGACTGCTGTACTCTTTGTTCCTAATCCTGAACCCGTGTCCACATTTGCCATTTGAGAAGTCATCACAGGGCCTGCAGTCACAGGTATTTTTAAGGCCCTTAATCATACATAATGATTCTGCCATCCATACAAGTAGTTAACTATAATAAAGGAGGAACCATCTGTTTCCAAATATATGCATTTCATTTTGTGATCATCAATAACCACAAAGAAAATTAGCAAAATAATGGAAAAAATGGATATGCTACAAGACATAAAAATGTTTCCTTCTGGCTTTTAATTTCTTGTTTTCTCCCTTTTTTCATTCAGAATTCTCCATTCCACACTCCCAAGTGCAACCACTTCCCTTTTGTCAATGTTAAAGAACTGATGATTTGTGCTTTATCCCCAGAGAAATTTGTTTTGAAGAATTGTGACTAAGCATGTTGGATTTGTAGTCCAGGGTCCAAGAATGAAACTGTGGGTCTATCTCCTGCCTGTGTAACCTTGGAGAAAACAGTTAACTTCTCTGGGTCTCAGTGTCCTTAATTTTAAAAGTATAAGAATGGACTAGATGTCAGATGTCTCTTCTATTGCTACATCTATAATCCTATGAGTTTGATCCTTATGTACAGACAAAGCAGATAGCCGCTTAGCATTTCTCATAGCGTCAGGGAAAGACCTCTGACCAAAGGCATACCTTTCCAACAGGCTCACTGATAACTTGAAATCACCTTAACAGGGAAGTCTTTTCTTATGTAACTGAATGTGAGGTTTAAGGTACTAATACTCCTGGGGAGAAAGAATACAAGGGTATAAAACATCAATTTTAGTTTTATTAAAGTAAATTTTTTACCTATTTTCACTAGGAAAAATGCCACAAAAGTTTCTCTTTAAGGGATAGCCTTCTAGACTGATTCCACACATTTCCAGACAATGCAGTAAAATGAAATGGAATTTTGATACAGCACAAAGAACTGGAGACAGATAAAAAGAATAACTGCTTATGACAAATAAAGTTAAATGCCAAAGAGTACATAAGGAAGATTTCAGAGTCTCCATTGACAGAAGATGTGAATTGTAAGAATTTTTATTTATGATTTATAGAGCCTTTTTCTCAAGAAGAAAAAAGATGGCCTTTACAATTAGATAAGGGGTATTGTAAGGGAATTTCTCCTCAGAGGAAGAGGTTTGTTTTCCAGAATTCTTGTTCATTTCACAATATTTGGATTTTGCTATTCGTCATTTCCTTATCGCCAGTAATTTTCTCCTCACTTGGACCATTTTGCCTCCCTCCCATTATCCTCATTAAATCCTACATTATTCCCATGTAAGCCTCAGAAGAAGACTCCCACCCTTGTTGTTGTCTCTCAAATCTAACTCCTAAAGCACTTAAAATCTGTTTCATACAATATAACAAATCATCATGAACTTGCCTGTACTAAATTCATAGTTAGATCCTCAATGTTCATATAGTTCAGCCCATACCTGAGTAAGGAATCTTTCTAAGACACCCAATAAGTGAGCAATCTATCTTTGCTTAATGACCTCCGATGAGAGGGAAATTACTGGCTTTTGAAGAAGACCACTCTGTCTTTGGAGAGTCATTGTCAGGAAGGTGTTTTCCTTTTATCTAGCCATAACTTGCCCCTGAAGCTTCCACGCATTGCTCCTACTTTTGACCTCCTTGTTGTTCTTTAGCCATTTCCAGTCATAATCATCTTTTAATCATCCTTTTTTGAGGTTTTCTTGGCAAAGATGCTAGAATTGTTTGACACTTTCATCTCCAGCTCATTTTAAAGATGAGGAAATTGAGACAAACTGGGTTAAATGACTTTCCCAGGGTCACAAAGCTAATAAACATCTGAGGCTAGATTTGAACTCAGGTCTTTCTGACTTTAGGCTTCTAGACTTTTATCCACTGAGCCACCTAACTTGTTATTGAACTCTAGGACAGAATAATCCCTTTTCCAAATGGTAGTATGCCTTCATATACTTAATGGAAGCTATTGTGCCCACTGCAAGTTTCCCCTTTTCCAAGCTAAATATCCTTAGTCTTTTTAGCTGTACCTCATATTCCATGAACATTTAATGGGTGCATAATGGTCTATCCATACTATGTAACTTCTCACACCTCTCACTTGGGCATATGGATACCCACTCATTCTCTGGCCTGTCAGGCTCACTCCAACCTGCCTGCTCTCACACTGAAAGATCTAAGTTTCCAGACAAGTATCACTACTGTATAATTACACTCAAGTTTTTCTTAGGGTTCTTGGAATAACATTTTAAGGGGAAATATTTCCCCTACTCACCACTATAGCTCTTGAATACCTATGAATTCATTTCTATGTACATAATCAATCACTCACGGTAATGATACTTTTCATCTTAAGTGTAGCAGTTTACCTAACAATAATAAATCAATAATAAAATTAAAAAGTAAATAATATTATCACCTGTACTCATATTATAGCTAATGTATAAATAATAAATATAATAGAATCCATGCAGAAGTCCAGGTCACACTCTTCCACCAATGAATTCATTACCTCTGATGGAGGTAACATGCCTACCAAAACCTACCAAAGAGCCATATGAGTAACAGAACCCATATGACTGCAGTAACTCACAAATCTAGAATTGTAAACTTCTGGAACTATCCTCTTTCTGTCTCAAGGGCTTTCCACAAAGTTCCTTGATTAAAGTTCCTTTATTGAATAGATAATCCCACATCTAAATTGAGCTGATCCATACTATGCTTAATAGAATTGAATAATACTTTTCAGTCAAAAAATTGATCTGCTAAATTGTTTCTCTAATTCTCTGCTCTCAATTTGTTGTGCTTAGCTAGAGAAACTCATCAACAACAAATGTAGTACGTATCACTTTCAGCTTCCAACTTAGATGATGCATTTCTGAAGTTGGTTCCTCTTTCTTTTCTTTCTGAATTTAGATTATGGATACTAACAACTCCACTTTGGCAGACGGTTAATAATCAAACATTCATCCTTTGCATAATCAGGTAAATTACATTTGTCCCAAAATTCACAATAGTTATGGTGTCCCTGTCTTCCTAGTTTATGACATTTTGTCACATTAAAAACTGAAACAATTCCTGAGAGTTCCAATTCTCAGAGTTAACAGTTGCTTTTCTTCTTAGGACTCTGAGCAGAGGCTTAACCTATCAACAAAACCTAAAGCAACAGGACAATAAACACACAAGAAACTTTACTCATCTGTTGGTCTTGCTCTGTCTACTGTCCATATTATCCACATTTTTACTAAAGGGAGTCATCCAGAACTGAACACAACATCCATTAGGGAACACTACAGTAATATTATTAACTCTCTAGTCCTAAATACTATGTCAATTTTGAAAAAGGCTGACTGCATTTATTCTTTGAGGGCCACATCACAACTCTTTACATATTGAACTTTAAGACCACTAAAACCCCAAAATATTTTTGAACTAGCTACTACTTTGTCATTTGTGCGTCTGCATCAAAGAAAGTGGTGGGCTCTACGAGCAAAACCAAATAGCAATAGCTCAAAAAAAAAAGTAAGATGCATAAATTTAGAAACAGTTTCACTTCAAATGTTAATATGGACAATTTATGCCTGTTCTGTGGTAGAGCCTTCTGAGTTTGTATTTGTCTGATTAGACACAGTTGGACACATTGTACCTTGATCCCAAAATAGTGATGTTGTTTTGGTCCTCTTCAACAATAAAGAACAACAACCAATCAGCCAGTATGAAATTTATTTTTCAATTCAAAAGTAAAACTTTACATTCAGCCCTACTGAATTTCATCTTATCAGATTAGGCCCAATGTTCTAGTCTTTTCAAATATTTTAGGGGATTGATGTTTTAGGAATCACTCCTATTTGTGTTATCTTGAAATTTAATAAGTTATATGTCAACCAGTCAATGAACATATATTAAGTGCCAACTAGTGCCAGACACTGTGATAATGTTGGGGATACAAATATAAAAAAGAAAACCCATGCCATCAAAGATTTCAATCTCAGGGGGAAACTACAACTCATAAAAGGAAGCTGAAAAGTGAGGAGAGAGAGGAGAAGGGAAGAGAAAGAAGCTACAAGCGTGAAAGCATGAATGAGAAGTCTAAAAAAGTAGAGTTAAGTTATAGAAGAGATGACTGGCCTGGGTCCCCTCCTTCAGTGGAGGTATTGGAGTTCATGGCTCTATCCTCCAGTCGGTGGGGTAGGTGGTAATACAGAGGTATGAGTACCAAGGATGATAAGGAAATAAATACAATATAAGTAGTTGTTTCTTTCACCCAATGCCTCTTAGAATCCTCCTAACAGTATTCCTATCTCTTCTTTGACTCTTTCATTCAAGGTGATTATTCCCATCTCCCCCACTCCTCCAAAAAATCTTACCATTCTTTGTCTCATTTCTTCTATATATTTTGTAATGCTGTTTCTCTCAGAATGAAAGATGCTAAACAACTTAATGGTTGATCACTAATTCACTCTTTATTTTAAATTTTCTCAAACTACTTTATTCTCTCTCAACCCTATATAGACAGACAGATGATAGATAGATAGATAGATAATAGATAGATAGATAGATAGATAGATAGATGGATGGATGGATAGATAGATATAGAGAAATATGTTATCTTCAATAGATAAGGTTCTTCACAATCTAGATCCTTCCTATCCTTCCAGTCTTCTCATACTGTCTTTTTGTTCAGTTAGGGTATATGGTGTATTGAGGGAAGACTACCACCTCTGGTATGAGGGTTGTCAAGCCAATTTCAGGGCTGCTTTCCACCTTTAGAATCCACTTGCCCCTCAACTCTCACTTGTGGCTCCAAGAAGCTATAGCATACTCAGTAGTCATATCCTAGTAAAATCATTTTGACAGACAGGCTAAACCAGGTTTGGGGAAACTTATGGGTCTCAAGCATGTCAGTGATTTAGGAGGGTATCCTACCAAGCATCTGGAGATTTTCCAAGTGGAATAGGCAGACGTGAACAATTTGTTCCAACAGGCCATGAAGGTGGCAGAGTCAGGTGTTGTGGAGCGCTTAGAGTTTGGTTAAGCATCAAAGACGCCAAAGTCATTCACTGAATCTCGAGCCATCACCAGATGTCTTGACTTGAGTCTTGCCACTGGACTCCAATGACTCTGGAAGAGAGAGTTAGGCCAACAACTTCACGCAACTCTGCCTCACTTGAATCCAATATATGCAAGAGTGAAAAGACATCACTCATGCCATTTTACCAAACTCAAAGTCCTGTGGGAATGGGCAAGTGATGAATTAGCAGGAGCAGATACACTGTGAGTTGCAGTCACGACCCTGTAAACAGGCAGCACAGGTCAAAGGACCATCTTCTCACTGGTCTGAAGCAGAAGTGGGATTCAATAGCCACTTGGGTGTTTGAGCAGCCTCTTTTAAGGAATGTACTGCTCACCTCCTGGTATAAAAAGGGGGCTAGAAAAGATGCCCTAAAAAGTGTCTGCTTCACTTAACCTAACCTTGGCCTGCTTACTATGGCATGCAGAGATCCTACCCTATTGTTGAAATATCCACAAGGAAAAATGTGCAAAAACTTTTTGAAAAGACGATTCCATTCACCATTGGCACATGGAACGTGCACATTCTTATGTATAACACAAAATTCCATAGACTTGAACAACAAATAGCTCTTCTTTTTTCCCAAATTTAAAATTTTATCCCCAATTACATTTAAAAACAATTTTTAACACTCCTGTTTCTCAAATGTTAAGTTCCAAATTATCTTTCTCCCTCCTTGCCCTCCTCCACTCAGTGAAAAGACAAGCAATTTGACATGTTATACATGTACAGTCATACAAACGTATTTCCATGCAGCTCATGCTGTGAAAGAAAAGAGAAAAATAAAGAGGAAAATAAAGAAAAAGTATGCTTCTATCTTCATTCAGACTCCATCAGTTCTTTCTTTGGGGAGGGATAGCACTTCTCTTCATAAGTCCTTCAGAACTGTCATGGATCGTTGCATTGCTGAGAATAGCTAAGCTATTGTTGATCTTCATGCAACATTACTGTTACTGTATATAGTGTTCTCCTGGTTATGCTCATTTCACTTTCATCAGTTCATGTAAATCTTTCCAGGTTTTTGTGAGAGTATCCTTCTCATCACTTCTTATAGCACAATAGTATCCTATCACAAGTTTTAGCCATTCCCCAATTAATACACAACCCCTAAGTTTCCAATCTTTTGCCAGCACAAAAAAGAGCCACTACAAATATTTTTGTACATATAGGTCCTTTTCCTTTTTTTTTTTTAACACTCTGGGATAGTGATATTGCTTGGTCAGAGGGTATGCATGGTTTCATAGACCTTTGGGCGTAGTTCCTAATTGCTCTCTAGAATGGTTGAATCAGTTCACAACTCCACCAACAGCGCATTAGTGTCTTAATTTTTCCCACATCCTCTCCAACATCTGTCATTTTCCTTTTCTGTCATATCAGACAATCTAATAGATGTGGGGTGGTAGCTCAGACTTGTTTGAGCTCATATCTCTAAATCAAGAGTAATTTAGAGCATTTTTTCATATTACTGTAGATATCTTTGATTACTTCATCTGAAAACTGCCTCTTCATATCCGTGGACCATCTGTCAGTTGAGGACTGGCTCTTATTTCTATAAATTTGACTCAGTTCTTCATATATTTGAGAAATGTAGTCTTATTCAGAGAAACTTGCTGTAATTTTTTTTCTCATAATGATTAACATCTCTTTCTTTCTATCCTATTTTCCCCTGCTTATCCTACTCTCTCTCTGTCTCTTTCTCTCTCTGTCTCTCTCTCTGTTGTTCTGTCTCTCTGTCTCTCTCTGTCTCTCTGTCTCTGTCTCTCTCTCTCTTTCTCCTTTTACCCTGTCCATTCTCATGTTTTCCTTCTGACTACCACCCCCCCAATCTGCCCTCCCTCCTATCAGCACCCCCTTTCTCTTATCCTTTTCTGCTCCTACTTTCCTGTATGGTAAAAGTTTTCTATACCCAACCAATTCTGTATGTTATTTCCTCTTTGAGCCAATTCCAATGAGAGTAAGGTTCATGCATTTATCCCACCAAAACCCCCAGTTTCCCTTACACTGTAAAATCTGTTTTATTCCTCTTTTATGTCAGATGATTTATGCCATTCTAACTCTTCCTTTCCACCTTCTCCCAGTGCATTCTTTCTCATTCCTTAATTTAATTTTATTTTTTAGATAACCATCCCATCATATTCAACTCACATCCATTCCTTCTGTCTATGTATACTCCTAACTGCCCTAATAAAAAGAATGTTTTCAGGAGTTAACAACTATCACTTTCTCATATAGGAACTTAAACAGTTTAACCCTATGGAATCCTTAATGATTTTTCATCCCTGTTTACCATGTCATGCTTCTCCTGAGTCTTATATTTGAAAATCAAATTTTCTATTCAGATCTGGCTGAAATGGTTGAAAGTCCTCTATTTCACTGAATTTCCATTTTTCCCCTGAAGGATTACACTTGGTTTTTCTGGGCAGGTGATTCTTGGTTGTAATTCCAGCTCTTTTGCCCTCTGGAATATCATATTCTAAGCCCTTCAGTCTTTCATATAGAAACAGCTAGATCTAGTGTTATCATGACTGTGGTTACATGATATTTGAATTATTTCTTTTTGGCTGTTTGCAATATTTTCTCCTTGATCTAGTAGCTCTGGAATTTGGCTATAATATTCCTGGGAGTTTTCATTTTGGGATCTCTTTCAGGAGGTGATTAGGTGGATTCTTTCATTTCTATTTTACCTTTCAATTCTAGAATATCAGGGCAGTTTTCCTTAATAATTTCTTGAAAGATGATGTCTAGGCTCTTTTTTTGATCATGGCTTTCAGTAGTCCAACAAATTTTAAATTATCTCTCCTGAATCTGTTTTCCAGGTCAGTTGTTTTTCTAATGAGCTATTTCACATTGTCTTCTATTATTTTCATTCTTTTGGTTTTGTTTTATTGTTTCTTGATGTCTGAAAAAGTCATTATCTTCCACTCGCCCAGTTCTAATTTTTAAGGAATTATTTCCTTCAGTAACTGTTTTTACCTCCTTTTCCATCTGGCCAATTCTACTGTTTAAGGAGTTCTTTTGTTCAGTGAATATTTGTACCTCTTTTTCCATTTGGTCAATCCTGCTTTTGAAAGAGTTCTTCTCTTCAGTGACTTTTTGGTATATCTTTTCCCATTTGGCCAATTCTGCTTTTCAAAGTATTCATCTCTTCATCAGATTTTTGTGCCTCTTTTGTCACTTGGCCTACTATATTTTTTAGGATGTTATTTTTTTTTCCAGTAATTTTTGTGTCTCCTTTGCCAAGCTGCTGACTCTTTTTTTCATGATTTTTTTTTCGTGTCACTCTCATTTTCTTTGCATTTTTTCCCATCTCACTTACTTCATTCTTAAAATTCTTTTTGAATTCTTCCATGGCATGATGCCAATTCATACTTTTCTTTGAGGCTTCAGATGTAGGAGTTTTGACTTTGTTTTCTGAGTTTGTGTTTTGATCTTGCCTGGCACCATACTAACTTTCTATAGTCAAGATCTTTTTCTGCTATTTGCTAATTTTTCTAGCCTATTTCTTGACTTTTAACTCTGTAAAAGTGGGACTCTGCTTCTGGAGTGGAGAGGGTATTTTCCCAAGTTTCAGGAAACTTTGTGCAGGTGTTTTCAGAGATAATTCTGGAGATCTGTAAGTTTTCAGTTCTTCTAAGGTAGCATGATTTCAGGAGAGGTACCTTTACTACCCTGCTAGCCTGTGCTCTGGTCTGTGAGCAACCATAAGCACTCTTTCCTACCCTCGAACTATGACTAGTATTCCAGCTTCCCTGTGGCTACAAACTCTGGTGTGCCAGTGCTCCTTCTCACCCTGGGACTAAGACACAGGACTGTGACCCGATCCACATATGGGCAAAGCAACAGAGTCCTCTCCCTGGTGCCAGCAAAGGGACCCCTGTAGTCTCCTTTTGACCCATTACTTGACCATCTTAGCATCTGTGGGCTGAGAGGACTGGAAATTGCCATTGCCACCACTGATTGAGTCACCCCCAAGGCCTACTGCTGGGCCTTAGCTGAGGCAAGGCCTGTACTAGATTGTACTCCACTCACCCTGGTGCAATAAACTTTGCCTGAAAAGCTAACTTGTCTTGGGCTGGAAAATTGTTGCACCCCATCCATTTGTGGGTTCTGCTGCTCCAAAATTTATTTTGAGGCATTATTTAAAGATATTTGAAGGGATTTATGGGAGAACTCAGGAGAGTCTTTTCTCCACCATCTTGGCTCTGCCTCCACAAATAGCTCTTCTTGTGAGATAACTCAGCAGATATTCCATACAAATAGCAGCCCTGAGTGAAACAAGGCTGTCAAATGAAGGCCAGCTTACAGAAGTTGGAGATGGATACACGTTTTTCTAGAATGGCTGCCACAAGGGGGAATCCTGTGAAGCTAGATTGGGTTTCACAATCAAATCTAATCTCAGTGTTTGGGAGGTCCCAAAGGAAAGTGTGGGGGAAAAGAAATATGAGTCTGTCTACCAAACTAAAGGTCAATACAGCTATTGTGCTGACCTCACTGTTGTATGCCTATAAAACCTGGACAGCATACTAATACCATTCCAGAAAACCGAATCGCATCCATTTGAATTTTCTTAAGAAGATTCTGAAAAGCACCTGGCACAATGTGACAACAGACACTGAGCTCCTTTCTTGAGCTGAATTGACAAGTATTCAAACTCTACTGCAGAGAGCACAACTTTGATGGGTTGGTCATGCTGTTTGAACTCCAAACATACGTTTGTCTAAAAGATTATTTTATGGAGAACTCACACAAGTCAAGTGCTCACATGGAGGTCAGAAGAAGTGATACAAGGACACTCTCAGGGTTTCTCTGAAGAACTTTGAAATTGATTGTGAGACTTGGTAGACACTGGCACAGGACTGCCCAGCATGGCATGCCTGAATCAAAGAAGGTGTCATGTTCTATGAGCAAAGAAGAATTGCAGTAGTTCAAAAGACACAAGAGATGTGCAAATTTAGAAAGATCTCTACTCTAAAAGTTCATATGAATTATTTGTACCTAACCTGTGGTAGAGACTTCCAAACTTATATTGGTCTGATCAGCCACAGTAGGTCACACTGTACCTTGACCCCAACATCATGATGCCATTTTGGTCCATTCAGTTCTAGTACAAAGGACAACACCTAATCAACTAGTCTACTTTTTGTCCTTCCTAAATAACTCAATCTTCCATCTCCATGTTTTTGTGTCACCTATTCCCATGCCTGGAATGCTCTCCCTCCTCATCTTTCCCTTTGAATCTTTGGCTTCTTTCAAGACTTAAAGGTCATCTTCTACAGGAGGCCATCCTACTCCTCTCAGCCACTTGAACCTTCCCCATAACATTGCCTTCCTTCTAGTCCATATTAAGTATGTAAATTCCTGAAGAGTAGGGTCTGTTTTTGCCTTTCTTTTTTAGTTCCCAAAATAAGCAGAGTACCTGACACATACCGTGCATTTAATGAATGCTTGTTGATTAACTGAATGAATGATGTCAAATCCAGTGATCTATTCACAATACTACTCCTCTGTGATTTTGTTCACCTTCTTCATCTTTTGAATCATTTGCACTTATATAAATCCCACCTCAAAAGCCACTTACTCATGAAGCTTTCTCTTATGTCAATTAGTAAGGATCTTAGCTTCTATAGCTCTCAAAGAACATTTTAGGGCCTTTTTTAACGTGTATGAGTATTATAACTTACTGGTAGATAATAAGTCATATTGATTTATCTAAACATTTACCTTCACTATTATCTCATATAATTCTCAATGCTCATGAGGAGCATAATAACATTTTGTTGGATTTAACTTTGGAAAATAATAAAAAAAAAAAAGAAGGGGATCCAAGCCTACATTAAAGGACTGAAGGTTAGGAAGTGTGACTCAGAGAGGGGAGAAGAGAAGGAACTCTGCACTGTAGAACCTATATAATATGTCCAAAACTATCCATGGAGAACAGAAAGGGGCTTACAAAGAAAATAAGTTCTATGCTCCATGCAATGCCAAAGAAGATCTAAAAGTGCTAGCAGAAGGTAGAACATAAACTGGCCGCTGGAAGAAAAGGCAAATGTCACTGCTTATTGAGGGAACTGTGGAAATTAAGTAACCACACTGACTCCATCTTATGATTCAATACTGGATCTAGCTTAGTTCCCTTTCTATTTGATTATGAGTCTAGTACAATTTCTGTCTTATAAGAAAACTTTATTCAGTTATGGGAATTATGAAAAAAATTTGTTGCATTGTTTAAAACTAGACTTACATGTCTGGGAAGCTAGACCATCTTTACCTGTTGTTAGAGACCCTTAATTAAGGACCTAGCTTCTGATAACCAGAAACCCAATCACATCTAAAGATTGAAGCAGGGAATTTTCTTACAATTAAACATCTGAAGTAACCCATATTGCCTTTTTTGAAAATTGGCCCCATCCTGGTCAATCAATTACTTTTCCCCTGTTCCCTTGATTGAATACAGGCACTTGGGGGAGGCAGGGATGGGAGGGCAGTGAGACATCTCCTTTCCGATTTCAAGGAATTAATTCTCTTCACTCTCCCTCTCCCAACTCAGAAAGTCCCTAATCTTGCCTCCAATTAGAAATTATATTACCTAATCTAGTACCTGGTTTATATCTTGTTAATTGTTTTCTTTTAATGCATAAAAATGTCTCCTCTCTATTTGGGATCCAATGCCAAGCTGAGGAGATCTGCTCCTGTTTTGTTATTCAATTGGCATGCATTGCTTAAAATAAATTGACATGCTCAGAAGCAAGAACTTTCCTCAGTTTTTCCTCAGTTATGTCAGATTTCACCCATCACACTATACACAGGTGGTCAGATTATCTGCAATGAATAAAGTGCTATGCAAACATGAATCTAAAGTTTATTGTTACCTCGTGCATATTTGAAACTTGGTGATATGTGACCAATAATTTGATAAAGCAATGAAATAATATACTATATTAAAAATAAACAAATTAAATAATAGAATTAGTGGAATATAATTATGTTTAAATAGGACACATTTCTGGGTGAAAATCTATGTATGATGGAGAACTTTTGAGCGAATACCAATTGAAGGAACATACAACAAACATTGTACTCTTCTCTCTGTGCATATCTCTCTTTCCCTACACAGATACACACACACACACACACACACACACACACACACGTACACATATATGTATATATAATATAAACACAAATATGTGTACACATGTATGTGCATATATCTGCATATATAAACATACATAAAATGTCTATAACAATATTTACGTGTATGCTTGCACATGTGTGCATATATCATATCATAAGCATATACATATACTAATGAACATGTATCCATACAAATATGTGTGTGCATAATAGTATTACATATATTACAATGTGTGCATATGCTTATACACACATATGTAGATATATGCAAATACATACATATACATGCATACACTGACATCCATTCGTGCAGGTATATATGTGAACTTGTACATACGCATTACAATATGTGTTGGTGTGATGCACATATATGAGTGTATTGCCATGTATATAGATATATGCATGCATCAATGACAAATTTGTACATGTAGGTGCATGTTTATAAACAATCTACCTATATGTATATGAATGTATGTATTGCATATACATGCCTGCATATATGTGTCTGCACACCATGCACATATAAATATGTGCATCTATATTCATATACACGTGTGTATATATACACAAATATATCATGTCTGGATGGATAGACACATAAATAGAGATAGATATATACATACATCATACATACATACAAAAATACATAGCTAAATTGCTACACTATTAAATCCTGAACATACTAAAACTGAAAAGGAAATAGTACCTGCCCTCAAGGTGCTTATATTCTATTGCATACTTCTCCTTCCTCCCCATCTAATTGAATGCTGAGGAAACAGGGTTTGAAAACTCTCATCCATTCCTTAATCTCATTCACCAGAGTTGTAATCTGGAGCTTCTCCCTTCTTGGAATATAATAGTACTTTTCCAAATATTCATCAATTCTCCTCAATAGAGAATCTCAAAAAAACTTAAATGTGCTGCTTAGGAGTAAGGATGAATAATTGCGGTTAATAATTAGTATCTCACCAGCAGATCTTTAACCTTCATACAGTTGGGTAAATTAAACTTGGAAAGCCTCTAATGAAGAAAATTTGAGAGTTGATGTATTATATGACATCCCAAACTGCTGATGCTGTAGCAATAGAGGACTTATAATTCTCTGCCAGAACAGTTCTTTGTCTGGGTGAAGATATAGACAATGATCTTTCTCTACAATCATAATGATCCAGAGAATTAATGGAGAGTGATTTCATAATGACCAACAGAGTTATTATCATAGCTTCTAAAAATACAATTTTTTCAAAGTTTGTTGCAAAGCAATATTTTAATGGTAAAGGGATAGTCCTGGTTGAAAAGCAGGCTCAAGGAAGCCTGGCCACTCAAGAGAGAAGAAAAAAAATCTAAATTGTAACAAGCTTCCTATGTATCTGTGCCTGTCAAGGAGACCTCAGCAGGTAGAGATAAGTTACATTTCTCAGAATACTTTGATATTTTTTCCTGTCTCTAGAACTTTTATTCACATTTAAGGTAATAAAACCTTTGTAATTTGAGAGGTATTAACAATTCATCTGAATGTATATTTAGAATGCTATACTTGCACTAAGGGTATGTGCTTTCTAATTAAGGAGCTATTCTCAAAGCATAAAAAAGCTTCATTTTCCCAATAAGCATATTTTATATCCAAGATATGGCCCCTTAAATAACTTAATGAGCTATGAGCCTGCCATTTCAGCCATTCAAATATGAGTAAAAAATATTTTTATGCCTGTCTCATTGAACAGTTGGTAGAAGTGTATGTTGGCAATGTCTCTCTTATTAGATAAAATCTGAGTAATGCATTATATTATTTTTAAAAATCAGCCCTTCGCCATTGGCAAAAGTAAGTCAATTTGAATAAGTAGCATCAGGCTACTACAGTTCAAACTGATGAACAAATATTGTTTTCACTATAAACGAAGTGAGTAAGTTTTTCTGCATTTTGTAAAAAGGGAACAAAACCTAAGGAAATAATTTTATAATTTGTAGTGCAAATGACTGCATGTAGTTGGTGTTTGTTACAGTAGTATTCATCCCCTCTGAAATAAGTGTTATGCTGTATAATGACAGAGTATTGAATTCAAAAGCAGCATCTTTTGAACTTCTGGCTTGGGTAGACTACATCATTGACTACTAGCAAGAGTCCTGTATTTAGAATCATAACACTTGGGTTTAAGCGCTGGTTCTGCCATTTAATAGCTGTATGATTTAAGCAAATGATTTAACCTCTCTGTGACTGTTTTTAAAATCTGTAAAATAGTGAAAATATTATCTAGCCTATATACCTCACCCAGTTGTGGGAATCAGATGAAACAATGTACCTAAAGCACTTAATAACTGTATAATTTCCTATTTTATATTGTCTTTTATCAACATTGTTTCTTTCTTCTCATGTTCAGGACAACTCCAATAACAAGCAGGATAACAAGGACAACAGACTTCTCATCCTGTCCCAAATTAATTGATTTCTGCTAGGTCCCTATATTTTAAAAGTTTTTTCATTCCATACTATTTGGAAATTATGAACATTTGGTATTGTAATTTAAATTAATATTTTTAATTTTATGGATCAATGGAATGTTGCAGGTATTTATGAACATTTTGGTGTCCCATAATATTATGGTTTCAATGTAGCTTATTTATTGAATTTTCAAGGATATTTTGGATTCTGTGCTATAGGGATTTATAATCTGTTTATGAAGGATAGAAAATTTCCAATGTGTATTCCTAATGACTTAATTGGTTTCTTATAGGCATTCAATATGTATTAATTTTTTTAACTTGAAATTATGTGTTGCACAGAGTTCTTATCATTCCCTTTCATGATCTAAATCATTCAACATATTTGGTCTCTTGAGGGATAAGTTTTGCTATTTCTGGTGGCAGAGACACCATCCAGAATCATTATAATATACCATATATGTTTCATAAAATAAATGTGCATGACTAAGTTTTTTGGCAACATATTTTTGATTGAGTTCATGTGCAGGTCACCCAAAGAAGGACTTTTACTTCCACTTTTCATCTTAGTCATATTAAAGACTCCATCCAGTGGGAAGTCACTTATGAGTACGATTTGGAAATCTAGTGGTATTTACCTATTGTCAGACCTTACTATTGTTCTGTGAAATAATATATGCTTATTCAAAAAAGTATTTTTGTATATTTTAAACTCATGTATCATGTGCTTTGCCACATCTATCAATCGCCTTCTTTCTTTTCAGTGAAGAAGCATTCATTTTTCCATAGGTGCCTTAAGATAATTGGATTTGAGATTCATCAATATTGTCTGCATCTGTATACTTTCTAAATCTGTTGATGTCCATTTTACTGTTTAAAAGGGACAGCTAGGTTGCACAGTGGATAGAGCACCGGCCCTGGAGTGAGGAGGACCTGAGTTCAAATACGGCCTCAGAGACATAACAATTACTAGTTTTGTGTCCTTGAGCAAGTCACTTAACCCCATTGCCTAGCCAAAAAAAAGAAAAAGAGAAAAATAACACCGTAAGAGAACAGTTGTATAGGTATCAATTGTTTCAAACACATTCTTCCAATTTATCTTTGATTTTCCTATTTACCAATATAGGAGTAATGTTCCTGATATTCATGGATATAGTATTTTCTTGAATAGTTTTATGTTTGATACGTCTTGCATGGAGAAAAAGTAAGATATGTTCATACACTGGCTCAATTTGGATTCCAACCCAAAGCCTTTTGTCTCTATTTTTCCTTGCCATATATTGAGTTTCAAGTTTTTCAAGTCCAACTCATATTTTGATATAATTTATAAAAGATTTCATGAGATTAAGGAGTTGTCTAATATGTTCTTAGATGGAGCCATATAACTTGATGCTTCCATATTTTTTTTGGGGGTGGGGGAGGCAATTAGGGTTAAGCGACTTGCCCAGGGTCACACAAGTTAGTAAGCGTCAAGTGTCTGAAGTCGGAATTTGAACTCAGGTCCTCCTGACACCAAGGCTGTAGCTCTATCCACTGAGCCACCTAGATGGCCCTGTCTTCCATATTTTTAAGAATTTTTAAGATGTTCCAGAAATTCTTCCAGAATGTTTAAGATGTTCTGGTGCTATTCTTTTGGAAGTCATAATTAGCTCCATTTAGGAGAGAAGATAATGTAATTAAAACTCAGCAAAACCCTAACAACATTAAAGAATCTCTTTCAAAATTCTGCATTAAAGATTAATTTTTACTAAAGTTTTTGTGTTGGCATGTATTAAATATAAAGCTATTTCCTTATGGACATCAAATACCCTAGCATTTTGATTCCATATTATATATTTGTATTATATAAATGACCACAAGTCCAAAACAGAGTAAAAGTCTTCATGATAATAATGAAAGCAGTATAAATGTTATAATGCCTTGGGATGCTTTATTTAATGATTATGAATAATTATTTATACTTCTGCAACTCTTTTAAAAATGTTTTTGTTGTTATTGATGGATGATGATGATGATGATGTCATGGTTCCTAAACTGCACATAGATTTCTTTGCATGTGAAATAAGTTGTGAGTCCAGTGTACAGAAAAGATAAACATACAACTGGTGTGCCTTCCAAAGGCTCAATCATCTTTGGGTAGTAGAAGTGGTAATACAATACCTTCTCTTAAGAAGGATGTCTGTACTTGTGACATCTGAGAGGAAACCGGTAAAAAGCTTTGTTTGTAATTCGTGCACCACTGTACAGCACTTACACTAATAGTTATGAATCTTTTCTGATATTTATATTTTCTAATTTTGCGAAGAAACCACAGTTTAAGTCACCATTCTTAATGTAAAATGATCTTCTGTTCATTGAATGGACAGCACACAAGCTTTCCTTTTCTCATTTGATCCAATTTTTCTTTTCACTTTATTAGTCTCTGTGAGATTATATAATCAGAACTTCTTGAAATCTTCCTTATTCACAGGTTCTTGCTTCTCTCTAATTTCTTTGTTTCTCAAGCCATGATAAAGGTTTTGATGGATATGTAATAGTGTATTTTGTTGGGTTTTTTTTCGCTGCTTTGTACTCATATTTTAACCATTCTACTTTTGTTTTCAAATGCCAATTAAAAGTAACTAGAATTTCTGATGTACTTTTTTTCCTGGATTCTATTTTTTGTATATTGATTTTGGGGCACCTTTAAAAGACTAGAATTGATGTTCAAGGTTTTTTTTTTTTCTGCATATATCAACTGAATTCTGATGTAATATTTTTGTTCCATTCCTCACATCTTCAGTGGCTTTTATAAGTAGTTTCTGCCATGGTATTGTGTTTGACACTTGAGTGTTCCTTGATTGAGCTGCATTTCCCCCTCTAGCTCTCACTGAAGAGTACTATAAAGTACTGTTATATTCATGCTCTGAAATGTTTTTAAACCTTCTGTCAAATGTTGCAAAGGGAGATGAGGAGGAAGAAAATTCCAAGCATGGGGCATAACCAGGGTAAATGCCAAGAGCCAAGAGTTGGAGTGCCTTATCTATGGAACAGCAAGGATTGCAACATTATTTTCTTCTTAACATACCTTGATACTACCTTCTCTCTAGGTTTCCCTGACATTATTTCCTGGTTCTCCTCCTACATATTTCACCAAACCTTCTCAGTCTCCTTTAGTGAATCTTCATCCAAGCTTACTCTCTAGCCATGGGTGTCCCCAGAAGACTCTGTCCTGGCTCCTCTTCACTTCTCCCTCTATGCTATTTCACTTGGTGACATTATCAGCTCTCATGGATTCAATTATCTTCTCCATGCTAATGATTCATAAATCCATTTATCTAATCTCTCTGCTGACCTTCCAGTCTTGTATCCCCAATTGCCTATTATAGCTCAGACTAGATGTCTTATAGACATTTTAAACTCAACTTGTCCAAAACTAACTTCTTTATCTTTCTCTTCAAACATTTCTCATTTCCAAATGTCCCTACCATTGTTGAAAACACCACCATTCTCAGCATTCAAGCTTGCAACCTAGGTGGTATCCTCAACTGCTCACTCTATCCCAACTGTCACCACCACCATCACCTCATATATGTCTGTTCCAAGGCCTGTAGATTTTGCCTTTTTACAATATCTCCTGTGAGAAAAGTGTAATTGGTGTTGACAAGGCTGAAGAGAAATCAAGATCGATGAGAATTTAGAAAACATCATTAAATTTGGCAATTTAATGGTAGTTAACTGTGCAGAGAATAATTTCAGTTGAATGATGAAGTCAGAAGCCAAACTCTAAAGAGTTAAGAAGAGAATGCTAGGAAAGGACAAGACATCAATTGTGAATGATCTTTTCATGAAGCTTAGCCACAAAAACAAGGATATAAGTGTTAGTGAATCCCCACTTTTCATTAGAGATATTTTTTTCAATAATTTTCAGTAAAATTTTCAGTAAAAAAAAGTATTACTTTTCAGTAACATATATACTTTTCAACACCCTGGCTAGTATTCTCCTACTTAGCTTTTGCCCCGCCTCCCCAGGGCTTCAATCATAGACTGGACTTAAAGAGGGTATTATGAATACAAAAAAAAATGAAAGAAATAACCCTTGCCCTCATGGAAGATATTCTTAAAAGAAAAAGCAGAAAGCAGTATAATATGCAAAAAAAAAAAAATTCTATTCTATTCTGGGAGTCTCACCTTTTTTGTGTCAGGGACCCTCTTGGTCAGCTTAGTGAAGCTTGTGAAGCTGTTTTTCAAATAGTATTCTATTTTCTCCCTTCAGAATTGAACAGAATGCTAAGTTTCAGGAAGGGGTTAATTAAAATAAAGATGTATTGTTTCCTGTCTAAATTTCCTTTAAAATATGAATAGGGCCCCAGTTACGTATCCCTATTCTAGATGAAAAGAATATTTGGGATAAAGGCACAAATGTAATAATGACTAAAATATAGCAAGGACATCAGGAGAGAAAGCAAAGCAGATTTGTTCCTCAGAAAGACAAGCTCTGTTGGGAGCTAGTGCCGAGGGAAAAAAAAGTGAGATATGGATGTTAGAGGCAGATAATGGGGAGCTTTGAAAGCCAGGCTAATGAGTTTGGAAATTCTAATAGGCAACAGGAAGGCAATGCTAGTTCTTCTTCTGGGAAATGCCATGTTAATGACCAGGTAACTATTGACAAAAGTGTCCATGTTTTGAATCCCTAAAGAACTTGCCTCGGTATTAGACATTCCTTCACTCACACAAAAATCTCCTTATTAACTAGCCATTCTCTTGTGTACTAGTAGATCTTGATCATTATTCAAGTATTTATCAAATACCAACTAATACTGTGGGGGAAGCAGAAAGCCATGTTCGGGGGAGGGGGGAAGACAGAGATTGAGTGTTAGTAACCATTGAAAGGCTAGAGGGAAGGCCCTGAGGCAATGACTATAATCCTTACTAAAAAATAAATACGGGCAAACCTCCTGAAAGGGATTGTGGGTCCCCTTAGTCACATCCACACATGAAGAAAATCATACTCCCACGACTATCTTCTTAATACTCAGACAGTGGTAACGCATGGGGCTGCTAAGGGATTCAGAGTGGCAGTAATGGAGTAGAGGAAAGGCAACACCTTTTATGATCGAGTGCAAATCTCTGAATTGCTCCACTTGTCATCTCCAGCAGTTTCATGTTAAAGGAATAAAATGAAGAGCCTTTAAATCACTACCTGGTACATGTATAGACCCCTGTGGAAAGACAGTAAGTCAAGAAAACTTTTGCTAAAAATAAAAAGACAGGAACAGAAAGCAAAGAGGTTGTTTCTCTCCACTGCAAATGTTGCAGGCTTCCAATTGAAAATAATTCCAGGTTGGAGTCTGGATAGACATCATGGCCATTTACTAATTCTACAAAAGACAGGAGTAATTGTCAATAAGAGGTTGAGTTGGTTCATTTCTTCGCCCAGACTTACAAACATGGTTCCTATAGATGTGGAATCTAAACCAGACAGTGATGGAGAATAGACAAGACTCAAAGCTTAACTCACTTAGTGTTGGTTGCCATAGTGACAACTTCAAGAACTCTACAACTCAGAACTGGGCAATGTCTTCGTATTCTGAATCAAAAGTAGCTTATTTCTTGTTCAGGTGAGTCAAATCTTACAAAAGCCCCAAATGCATTCAATAATGTAATAATTTGTTCTTATTTTAATATCATT
The DNA here is from genome assembly GCF_003287225.1 of Phascolarctos cinereus. Taxonomy (NCBI): domain Eukaryota; kingdom Metazoa; phylum Chordata; class Mammalia; order Diprotodontia; family Phascolarctidae; genus Phascolarctos; species Phascolarctos cinereus. The sequence continues at coordinate 100,978,967 of NW_027555625.1, forward strand.
TTATTAAAAAGAAATACTTTTATTCTCACAGAGTTGTTAATAGAACTGGTACCTGGAGATGAGAATATAAAACTAGTCAAGTTCTAGGAAAATTGAGATGAAAAAATATCTGCAATTTTCAAGGAAACCTAGGGCTTTGCACCAACAACTATGACTAAAAATGTACATTTTCTTTTATGTTCAAGGATGTGTTTTAAATACTAGCATGATGACTTGCAAATTCCTAATTTTCTAGATATTAAAAAATACGAAGACCATATTTTCTATTCTATCCCTTTTGGTCACCTTGTGAGAAATTTACTACCCAGAAATGTATGATGATGACCATTATCATCATCAACAACAACAAACACATTTACATAGCACTTTGCATGTGTTATTTCATTTGATATTTGCAATAGTCTCTTTGTGGTAAGCACTACCAAAGATGAATGAAGCTAAGTGGGGCTTTAAAGTAAATCAACCCATTCATTTTCCTTCTGTACCACACACTGAGTGTTTACTAAATATTTGTCAACTTCTTATATTATAAAAAGCCCCGGTTGTTCTGCATCTCTGGGGGCAACAACTGGGGAGCTCTGGGGAGCAAAGAGACTGTAATTGAGCAAAGTGAATACATAGCAATGGCCTACATGGCCAAATCTACCCCTTCATTCTTTTAGGATGAAGAGTTTGTCACTATAAACAAGACATCTGCTGAGAAGCATTTTGAATACTTCTGAATAGACACTGCATAAATGGAGTAAGTATTTATATTCTGAGATGAGCAGTCAGCCTTAAGGCTGGTTCCTGAAATTAGATGTATCTAGAGAGCAGAATAATATTATCTGACATCTATATAGCACTTTGCAGTTACATTTTGCTCTACATTCATTGTCTTATTTAATCCTTACAATGTTACAGGGTTAGGTAGTTTAAGTGTTACTACTCTCATTTTTAAGATAAGGAAATTGAGGCTCAGAAAGGATTAGGGAGTGGCAGAATGGGTACTCAGAGCAGGTTACCAGTCTCTCAACCCAGCAGATTTTTTACTACATGCTACTCCTACCTTTGTTCCCTTACAAGGCTCAAATCCCAGCAGCTGATATATGAAAATCATTGCTATTCTGGAGCAAATTTAAGGGAGAATACAGGCATGAATCATGTCTGGGTTTCAATCTACATTGCTGAGGTGAATACACAGACATACAGACAGACACACACACACACAGACACACACACACTAATAAACTCAAAGATCCATTTGAGTATTACTTTGCTCAAGAAGCTCCACTGGCTACTTATTGCCTATCAGATCAAAAAAGCAAGAATATGCATGGTATTTTCAAGAGAGCCAATACATGCTTTTGACTGGGATGAAAGAAGAAAGAAAGAAAGAAAGAAAGAAAGAAAGAAAGAAAGAAAGAAAGAAAGAAAGAAAGAAAGAAAGAAAGAAAGAAAGAAAGAAAGAAAGAAAGAAAGAAAGAAAGAAAGAAAGAAAGAAAGAAAGAAAGAAAGAAAGAAAGAAAGAGAAAGAAAGAAAGAAAGAAAGAAAGAGAAAGAAAGAAAGAAAGAAAGAAAATTCCTTTCTGTCCATCAAAACTTCTCTGGGCAGTTACAGCAGCATTCTTCTTTTCAGGATAAAATGATCCCTTTAGGTGCCACCAGAAGTCAGAATCTTCTACCTAAGCCCAGGGAGACTAGGAGATCCTCCTTAACAATCAGGGTTTGTAAAAGCAGAGGAATAAAAGAGTCAACAACTTTTTTTTCCTTGATACCATTGCTGAATACAAAAAATATGCAAACGAAGCAGGAGAAATGTGTCTGTGTGTGTGTGTGTGTGTATTTCAAAAATATTACATAGATGCTTAAAATAAATTTAAATCCTACATTTAGCTGTCTTGAGTATAGCCTGGAGGGCCAATAGCTTTCTATAGGCTATAGTCCTGAAAAAGGTTGCTTAACTAAGAATGAAATGAAAGCCCTGCAAAGAGAATTAGATATTCCCTTTCATGGTTTCTTCCGTTGAATTTTCTGATTTCACAGTGTGGGTGATTCCCCAATAAGCCTCCCAGGGAAGTTGAGCTCAAACAGCATTTGTTATGTCCAAAGGCAGAGTTGGCAAATGATTAAGTAGCCTTTGCTTTCTATCATGTAGGGCCTTGAATGGGCCAAATGCACAGCCAGGGCACTGCTACTGGGTGAGCTCCTTCTACTCTCTGCCTCGCCTTACCCATGCCAAATCCTCATGTACCCTACTAGTACTCCCCCGGTAAGAAGAAGGAAAAAGTGTAAGCCTCAAATAGACAGAATTGGCTTCTTGTTGATTCCTTTTGCAGGGAATCCCAAATGATTGTGAGAAAAGGGGGTGGGTACAACACACATCTTTGTTGAAAGGAATAACTTTTTTCTTTTTCTGAGTGTTGGCTCTGGTCTCTTTCAGTTAGACTTTGATGCTTCAGTGTTTCAGAGACAGACACATCAGCATTACAGGAGCAATCTCTTAGTCTTCTACTCTGGGTGATGCCAACCTCATGTGGACAAGCACAGAGGGGGATTTGAAGGAGATGGCAGTTAAGCAGCAGGCTGAATAACAAAGGCAGGGAAAACATCAGTCCTCAAAGTGGAATGTCAAATCAGATTCCATGGCAGCAGGATGTCAAATTAGATATTGAGGGCACAGTGAAGGTAACTGTTGAAAGGGGAAAAGATGCCTGTGTTAAACAAAGTCTGGATTTGCACGAGCAAACAAACAGGAAAGAATAACAAGGAACTCAACTTGGAAGGGGGGGGGACTAATGAAGGTGTGCAACCACTGCCAAACTTCAAATATATTGCAAAGTGGTTGCCATATTTTGATTTATAAATTTTAGTAGGGGGAGTTTAGACTGGTGATTGACTTCCTCAGTGAAGTGATCTCATAATATGTAAATGCCTCCCATCAATTCAAATCTGTAATTTACTTGTAAAAAACATTGATAAACTGAATAATGTCTGAAGGAAGATAATAACATATCCAGGCCAGTGGAAGAAGATGAAAATTTTGACCTGGAGAAGAGAAGAGTGGGGGAGAAATTATAACTGCTTTAAGTATTTGAAGATGTCACTTGAAGAATGAATGAGCGTTGTTCTGTTTGACCCCAGCAGGTACAACTAGGAATGGGTAGAAGTTGCAAAGATACACATTTAAGCTAGAAGTCGGGGGATATAAGCAAACAAACAAACAAAAACTTCCTAACAGAGCTGTTAAAAAGTGAAATGGGCTGCATATTGAGGGGATGGGTTCCCCTTTTTAGAGATAGATTCCTACTTGGGAAGGTCACTGCCAGGCCCCAAACCCATCAGTTAGTTAGGGAGATATCTACCCCAAGCATGTGAAGACTTCTTCTGGCAGGTTGGGTCCTGAAGGTTGTTGAAACAGGTGCTGTGAAGCACTTAGAGCTTGTTCAGAAATCAAAGACACCAAGGTCATCCATTGCATCCAAGGCCTTTGAAAGTCATCTTGACTTCATTTTACCATTGGACTCCAGTGACTTTGGAAAAGAAAATGAGGTGACAATTTTGGCCAACTCAGACTAACTTAAGCCCAACGAATGCACAAGTCAAGACATCACACAGTGATGTCATTGAGTCCTCTTTGGAGATACAGGATGAATAACAACTACTTATGTGGTATATAAGAATGGGGATTTCTTTGATGAATGAGCTGTACTAAATGGATGTAGAGGTACCATACAAATCTCAAAGTCTGTAATTCTCTCATTCTAGTCTTAGAGAGTTGCATGGCTCACTAAAAGGTTAAGTGATTTGATGATGGTCACACAGGTAATCTGTCAAAGCCAGAACTTCAACTAAGGTCTTCCTGACTCAAAAGCCAGTCCTAAAGCTATATTGCCTCTCATCTGTGCTATATTACATTTAAAAATACTAAATAAATAGTAAATAAAAAATGTCTGTACAGCAAAATTATAATGAAAAGTAAAAGAAAATATTACTGAAAATGTATATGTAGTTAAACAAATAAAAAACAATGTCTAAAAAAGATTCATATGTTTAGAGCTTGAAGGAACCTTGAAGGTCATCTAGTTCAACCTCCATTTAACAGATGAGGAAAATGGGACCCAGAGGAAATTGTCCAACTTCATACAGGTGGCACACCCGGGATTCAAGTCTAGATCCTCTGACTCCAAATTCCATACTCTTTCTAACTGAGTAACATAGCCTATTTGGGGAACTATTAACATATGTAAGGTCACCAGCCAGTCCAATAAATATTCAAAACGACTTGGCCAAGTGAGCTCTAAACAAAGAAACACAAATTACAAAAAAAATCACCTGAAAACTGTTCAACCTCACTAATAAACACAGAAGTTCAAATTAAAATAACTCTGAAATGTTACCTGAATATAATAAAGTTGGCAAAATACTTAAAAGCAATGAATTCTGCTATTTTTAGAGAACTTTTGTAGAATATGGAAATAGCCTGCTGGTATAATCATTAACTAGTGTGATATGAATATTTTATGTGTTGAAATAAATGTAAATAATTGCAAAGTGAACTTATTTTGTTGAATGTTAAAGTTGTTTGTACCTCTTGTCCCAATGTGTAGAACACCGTCCCAGCTCGCTTCTACATCTTCAAAAGCACCCTTCAAAAATTAGCTTAAACACCATCTTCCATAGGAGACATTTCCCTATTCTCCTCAGCTGCTAGTGATCTTGCCTATGGCTATTTTTAACTATTCTGTATCTTGTATACAGCTGTTAACCTGCATGTTGTATTCCCATTAGAATATAAGCTCCATTAGAGTCAAGACTGTTTTTCTTTTTTAATTGTATCCCCAACACTTAGCTCAGTGCCTGGTACATAGTAGGCACTTAAGAAGCACTTGTTGATTGAGCAAATGAAGCTTAACATACATCAGTTATATATTTTTTCAAAAGCATGGTTTGGGACAAGGGAAAACCAACATTTAGGAGGAAGAAGTGTTTAGGGGAGGGGAAAAGATGATTACAATTACCATGGCTGTAAGAAGAATGGGGGTAAAAAGGTCGTCTTCTTCTTATTCTATCAGAAGTAACATTTTACACAACACAAACTGCAGCATAGCAGTCTCTAGGAATGTGGAGTCTTAGAGACATACAGCATAATAAATGAACAAAGTACAGTTAATCTTAAGCTAACAGTAAGAATTACTCTTCTTTAATACTTTTCTTTAATATCTAGGTACTGAGGATAAGATAAAAAAAAAAAAAGAAGCTGCCCTATGTTGGACTGGTAAATGACGAAGTAATCAATGCAAGAAGTAGTCTCCAAAAATTTTCCTACACACAAAATCAGCATCAATTATCACCAAGGCATTACTAGTGGGACTTATCCTTCTCTCTCTCTCTCTCTCTCTCTCTCTCTCTCTCTCTCTCTCCTCCCTCCCTCCCTCTCTCTCTCTCCTCCCTCCCTCCTCCCTCCTCTCTTCTCTCTCCTCTCTCTCTTCTCTCCTCTCTCTCTCTCTCTCCCCCCTCCCCCTCTCTCCTCTCTCCCCCTCTCCTCTCTCCCTCCCCCTCCCTCCCTCCCTCTCTCTCTCTCTCTCCCCCTCCCCTCCTCCCTCCTCTCTCTCTCTCTCTCTCTCCCCCTCCCTCCCTCCCTCTCTCTCTCTCTCCCCTCCTCCCTCCCTCTCTCTCTCCCCCTCCCTCCCTCCCTCTCTCTCTCTCCCCTCCCTCCCTCCCTCTCTCTCTTTCTCTCTCTCTCTTTCCTCCTCCCTCCCTCCCTCCCTCTCTCTCTCTCTCTCTCTCTCTCTCCCCCCCCCCCTCCCTCTCTCTCTCTCTCTCTCTCTCTCTCTCTCTCTCTCTCTCTCTCCACACACACACACACACACACACACACCTCACAATGTATGATGTTTCTTGGGGGCTACTCTTTCAATGATAGGATGCTTGATTCACATTTTAGTCTGATTTCACTGGGATAAAAACAGTGGTAGGAAGTGGTGGAGGTGGGAAGGTCTTCCAAAATGATTCTTCCTCAGCTATGAGAAGGATTTGATGGTCCCTGAAATTCCTTCCAACTATGTAATTCTATGATTGCTTCTGTTTTGCATAGCCACCAGGAGGTTTCAAATCTCCCACCCAAAAGATGGACAAGTTAAAATTTCTTCTAATTTATTGAGAAAAAAAATAGTACATTTGAGAGCACACTCTATTTCAGGACAATGAATTTCTGAATTACTCATGGGTTAGGGAATTTAGAAGTAGTTTATGGGAGGGGAATTAAGGAAAGGTCAGCAGTCAGCTCAGTCAGCTGAGCACGTAGAAATCCTTCCCCTAAAATAGATTTTTATAGTTCTAGGTAGTGAAATATAGACAGAAAGGTAACTAAAGTAATTTTAGAGTATTGCCTCCCAAAGCAAGGAAAAGAAGCGTGAAGCATAATCATTTTAAGAATTAAACTTGGCTTCATGATTCCTTCCCATCTTGATACTATTCTACAGGATTCCACAACACATAAAATTCCTTTACAATCTAGAATCTATTGTTCTATAAATCTGATGATGGATAGAATTTGCAAGTTCCTTGAGAGCAGAGATTGTTTTATTTTTGTCTTTGTAACCTCAATACCTTGTGCATAGTGGGCACTTCATGAATGTTTGTTGAATTGAATAGAATCAAAGAAAACTAGCTGTTGTGTCCTCAAAATCATCCTTTCAAATACTATCCTGGGAGGAAAAGAGCTAAAATGCATGCATTTTCTAGGTGATGACTTTTCATTTATTTAGTACTTCTCAGAACACAAGAACCTTGTGACCTAGACAGTACAGGTATCTTTTTCCTAATTTTATAAGTGAGAAAACTGAGACCTGACATACTAAATGACTTGATGACAATCACCCAGTAAATTATGTACTGAGCCAGTTTCAGAAAAATATATCTGATGTCTAGGTCTTCCTAATTTTTAGTGCAATCCTCTTTCAATTATATGACTGAAATAGAAGTTATTTTCTTGACCAAAACCAAACAAACAAAAAAAATTCTTCTCGGGACAGCGAGGTGGCACAGTGGATAGAGCACCGGCACTGAAGTCAGGAGGACCTGAGTTCAAATACAGCCTCAGACCACTTACTAGCTGTGTGACCCTGGGCAAGTCACTTAACCCCAATTGCCAACAAACAAACAAACAATTCTTCCCAGTCCCTTTCGTTTGTTGCTTACACAACCATCTCCTTAGTTATTCAGGTAGCAACATCAGATTCATTTCTGATTTTTACTCTTCCATCCTTTGTTGCTTTTGTTGGGTCATTCAGCTATGTCTGACTCTTCATGACCCCACGAACCATATTGTCCACAGAGTTTTATTGGCAAAGATACTGGAGTGATTTGCCATTTTTTTCTCCAAATTTCCTTCTATCTTTCTTACTATAAAATTTAATTAGTCGATAGTTATATTAGTCAGGTTTATAAAAATTTCTGGAAGGACCATTAGTTCATCTTGAAAAGGAAGACCTATGAAAGGCAGAAGACTAAAACTGGTAATGTGATTGTTACTGGAATGAAATGGAGGTTCTTGAATACAGGACTGAAATGGTCAGAACAGTACCCTTTACCAGTAAAACCACAAGTCTACTCCAAAAAATTACCAGCACTTGGAGTATAATGTTTGTTGAATTGAATTGAATGCATTCCCTCAGTCCGCATATACATACACATTCATACACACACATACACGCACTACATTTTAAAAGATTCATCTATTGTACATATAAGAGGGGGAAAACTGTCTCTTCCCTGTAGAGGCCTTTAGCAGTATTTGACCAAGAAAACAAAGTTTTCCCAAAAGAACCCAATTCACCCATAAGCAGACCAACAAAACCACACAAGTTCATTTTCTCCCATGGATATTATCACAGTAGGATACCTGAAAAGGAAGAGCTAACAGAAGGAGTGAGCTAAAAATCTCATTGAGAGAAAAATTTAATGAACATCCCATTGGCAAGAGAACAGATTTGAGAAGCTTCTGTTTACTGCTAGTGTTTATTAGAGTACACTGTGTGTTTCTAGCATAATGCCTGTGAATAGACTAAAAAGGGAGCTGGAGGTTAAAAACAATTTTCACTGCTTTTAAACTGAATTTTATATGGGCACTACTCAGTGTGAAATCTGACCAGCAAGACCTCATCATGCTACACTAGACTGCTCCCTCCTGAACAGTATAGTTTGTTTAATTTTTCCCACTTACTTGGGATGCAGACCAGGAGTAGCCATCCTTTCTGTAATGTGGATCAAATTTACTTTCCTGCAACCCTGAGATCATTGCACTTGATGGCTTGGGGATAATGAAGTTCTCCTTCAAATACTTTTATGAAAGATATTAAAGAAGGAATTCATGATCTGCTATAGATAGGGTTGGATAGAGCACTGGACCTGAAGTCAGGAAGACTCAAGTTCAAATCTCACCTCAGGCACTAACTAGCTGTATGACCCTGGGCAAGCCATTTAACTTCTGTCTACCTCAGTTTCTCCAACTGTAAAATGGGGATAATCACAGAATGTACCTCCAAAAGTTGCTTTGAGTATCAAATGACATCATATTTGTAAAGTACTTAGCACAGTGCCTGGCATATAGTAGCCTCTATATCTATTATTAGGTAGATGCATATCTATATCTATTTATCTGTATCTATAGCTAGCTTGTTAGATAGATAGATACACACACAAACATAGATAGAGCGTGTATAACTGCTTACTATGTGCCAAGCTTTGAGTTAAATGCAATCAAAAAAGTCTCTAACCTCATAAAACTTATGTTCTAATGGGGAAAAACAACATGTAAAGAAAAGCTGGAAGGGAGTAGGGGTGGGGGTGGAGATTGGCAGCATGATTTAGAATTGAAAATCTGGAAGTGAGGTAGATTCTTTGTTCCAGATATGAAAAGGCCAACTATCAGAGACCAGATAGACTCTAGGATCAGACTTTAATTATAGGCAAGATGATCTTTCCCTCCATGTCTGAGAATATCTGATTAAATTCATTTCAATCAGTCAAGAAGCATTGATTAATCACTTATTATTTGCCAGGCACCTGTGATAAGTGTTGTTGCTGTTGTTCAGCCATGTCCAACTTTTTGTGACCTCATTTTTGGGGTTTTCTTGACAAAGATACTGGAGTGGTTTGCTTTTCCTTTTCCTTTTCCTGCTCATTTTACAGATGAGGAAATGAGGCAAACAGAATTAAGTTACCAGAGTTACCCAGCTAGTAAATGAGGCCAGATTTGAACTCATGAAGATGAGTCTTCCTATTCCAATTCCGATGCTCTATCCACTGCACCACTTAGCTGTCCACTAGTCATAAGTGCTACAGACTCAAAAAAAAAAAAGAAAAGAGAAAAGAAATAAGATTGCCCTCTCCTTAAAGAGCTCTCACGTAATGGCAGAGAAAACAGGTAAATAACTATACAGAAAGATAAGTACCAAAGGGAAGGTAATCTCAGAGGGAAGGTACTGATGGTGGGGGTTGGGAGGGGGAATTTGAAAGGCTACCTGAAAAATGTAACGTTTGAACCAAGTCTTGAGAGAAGCCAGCGAAGCCAGGAGGTACAGGGGGAAGGTGTCCATCAGGCACAGAGAATAGTTGATAAAAAGACATGGATTCAGGAAATAGAGCCTAATCATCAGTGAGGAATAGCAAGAAGTCTAGTGTTGCTGGATTTTACAGTACATGTTGGGGACTAAAATGTAAGAAGACTAGAAAAGTAGAAGGAACCAGGCTGTAAAGTGCTTTAAATTTCATTAAACAAGCATTAATTATCTAATATGTTTAAGATACAGTGTTCACTGCTATATATATGAAAGCAAAGAAAAAAAAATTATCCTTCCTGTCGAACAGCTTATACTAATATATGTAAAGGAAATATAAATAATGCAAAGTAATCTCAAAAGAGTATTAATTACTGAGGTATTCAGGAAAGGCCTCATGTAGGAGCTATCACCTGAGCTGTACTTTGATGAAATCTGGGAATCCTAGGAGGTAGAGGGTAGAAGTGAGGGCATTTAAGACATGTTGGGCCATTTACTCAGGCGAGTAGGAGGTGGAATGTTAAATAAGAAGGCACAGTTAACAGGTCAGTATGACTAGGTGTTTGAAAGAGTGGAAGGCAGATTGTCATTCTGGGATGGCTCTGGCTGGGGAAGCAGAGGAAGCTGTCCTTCACCAGAATTGATATAAAGGAGAAGGGTTCCTTTCCCCACTGAGGACTCAGACAAATGCGGAAGGCACAGGATAATGGCAGCAGATTTTTTGGAGATCTCTCGTCTTAGACTTCAACACCAAGCCTTCAAAGACTGCATGTCTTACTACTAGAACACAGAGATTAGATAAAACATTTATTAGGTGCTTACTATGTTCCAAGCACCGTGCTAAGTGCTAGAAATGAAATAAAAGCAACATAAGGAAATAAGTTGTGTCTGCTATTCATTAAAGTGCTGAAATGTGTGGAGGCTGTTCCCAAGACTAAACGTTTCTTGATTTTTAAAATTTTTCTATGATGGGGACTTAAATTCTCCTTAAATGATTATTCCTTAGTCCTTTCCTATATTTTCAGTCTTTTTACATTTTATTCCCCTTCATATGTTCTACAATCTATACTGACCTACTTGTCAATTTCACACATGACACTCTGTCTCCCATTTACATTTATTGGTTATTCTCCACACCTTGAATATTCTCCTTCTTCTCTGATTCTTATCAGAGTTCAAATATCAACTTCTGCAGGAGGCCTTTCCTGTTCCCTCTGCTGCTGCTAATAATGATAATAATAATAATAACTAACATTTACAGAGGACTTCCTATGTACCTTGTACTCTGTGAAGTGCTTTACAATTATTATCTCATTTGATTTTCACAACAACCCTGGGAGGTAGCGGCTACTATTATATTCATTTTAGAGACAAAGAAACTGAAGCAAACAGAGGTTAAATGATTTGCCCAGAGTCACATACTTAGTAAGTATCTGAGGCTGGATTTGAATTCATGTCTTCCTGACTCTAGGCAGACAGCTCTGTGGACTGCACCATTTAGCTGCTAGTGCCATTGTTTCTAAGGTTACTTTCCACTTACTATGTATCTTGAATATACTTTTTGACATATATGTTTTCTCTAATAGCAGAATCTAAACTCCTTGAAGGCAGGGATTGTTTTGACTACTTCTTTATATTCCCAGCCGTAAGCATGGTACATGGCAAATAGTACTTAATAAAACCTTTTTAATTGATCAAATGACTGATAAAACATCCCTTGTTTTAATTAGGCATTGACAAATGGTTTCTTTATGCAAATTATAATAACTTGCTTACACAAAGGATAACGTTGCTGGCCTGCTTTTAAGATTTGAGAATTACAATTATTTGTAATGTATTTGTAATTTGTAATGATTCCTCCCTTCCTTTACTTTCCAGTCACCTGCATCTTCTTTCGCTTCAGCAGCAATTATCATTCTATCCAGGTTCAGACTCAAAAAGTGGAGCCATCAGGGAAAATCAGCATTCCTCTTCCTTCAGTCTGAAACAGAATGACAATGAGTCCCTATAAAGGACTTGTCATAGTAACTCATCAGGGCCATTGCCTAATACTATGCTGTTGGAACAATGCCTACCTTGTTAAAGCACAATAGCTTGCATTTATCTAGTGTTTAAGGTTTACAAAACACTTTGCCTCTGTCATCTCAGTGAATCTTCACAATTCTGTGAGGTACAGACTATTGTTACCCTCCATTTTGTAGATAAGGAAACCAAGATTGGTGGAGACAAGTGACTTGCCTAGAACACAAAACTAAGCAATTGTCTGAGACAAAATTGTCTTTCTGAATCCACAGCCAGCACTCTATCCACTACTACACCTAGCTGCTCACAAGTTTTTACAGTTGATATGATCTACTCCTGAGCCCCAACTTTGGAATATCTAGTTGTGCAATATGAAACCAATCATTCCACTGTATAGAGGTAGTTACGTGGTACAGTATGTATATCAAGAGTAGTAGACCTGAACAAGTCAATTAACCTCTATCTTCTTTAGTTTTCTCATCTGTAATATGGGGTTGATAATAATAACACCTACTTCCCAGGGTTGTTGAAAAGTTAAAAAAAGAGAGATAATATTTATAAAGAGTTTTGCAAATGTTGCAGTTCTATATAAATGCTAGCTATTGTTATCATTATTAATATCACCACACAGATTGTACGGACACTGATTACCACTAAAGGTTTATTATTCCCAATTTACAAGCTTGGAGGGAAATAAGGTGGTATAGTGATGAAGGAATTTGTGAAAGAATAACAGAATGGGTTTGAAGGCAAGAACTTTTTCATCTAGCATAAGTCTCACAGCTTGCATCATGGGCTGGTCAAAAGGATTTATGACTTTCTTTGCTTTCCTCTGGTGACCTATGTGTACCACAAAGGCACTACGAAAATTAACACAACTGATTCACTGGCCCAAAGAGAAAGCCAGAAACTGAAAAGGGAGAGTAAATATTACTCACATTGAATATTCTATAAGAGGAGCAGTGAAAATAAAATAATTGTTTTCTGAATCTGCCCACATATATAGATAAAACTTGGCTTTTCATTATTTTTTGATCGAGCTTTCTTTCCACCATTTTATTGCAATGTTCAACTCTTCGTGATCCCATTTGGGGGTTTTCTTGGCAAAGGTACTGGAGTGGTTTGCCATTTTCTTCTCTAGCTTATTTTGCAAATGAGGAAACTGAGACAAACAGGGTTAAATAACTTGCCCAGGGTCACACAGCTAGTTAAGTGTCTGCAGCAGGATTTGAACTCAAGTCTTTCTGAATCCAGGTCCAGTACTCTATCTACTGTGCTATGTAGCTGGCCCCTGGAAAAACTACATGGCTCCTAGTATTTCTGTGGTTAATTTTGTTTCTTTTTATGGCATTGTTTTTCTTAAGTTCAACCAAATGCTCATGGAATAACTTATGAATTGATGAAAAAAGTACTTATTATGTGCAAAGCATTATGCTAAGTGTTTGGGGTCTAAATTTAAAAGTAATATAGTCCTTGGCCTCAAGAAGCTTACTTCACAGAGACAAAGATTCACTGACTCAAAAAATTAGAGTTGGAGGGGAACAAAGAGGCCATAAACATAAACAAGAATCCCCTCTATGTAATACTCCAAAAGTGGCTATCTATCCTTTCCTTGAAGACCTCCACTGGGAAAGAACCTGCTACCTTTTGAGACAGCCCTTTCCACTTTGGAATAACTCCAATTCATGGGATGGTTTTCCTCCATAAATCTCCCTCTCTACAACTTCCAAGCCTTGCTTGCTGTTCTTCTCTGAGGCCAAGAAAAACATCTAGCCCATTCTACAGTACAGTTTTTTAAATATTTCAGGACAGTAATTGTGTCCTCTCAAAGTATCACTATTCTGAAAACATAACTTCGTGTATAGAATGTGTCAGTTAACTACACTTTAGATAAAGCCACTATCTCATGACTCTTTACACGCAGACTCTTTAATATGTTATTCTCTCATATTTGAATGCAAGCTGCTTTTGCCTCTCTCTTTTTTTTTTATCCCTAGTACTTAGCATAGTGTTTGGGACTTAGTAGGTATTTAATAAATGTTTATTGGTTGATTGATTATTGCCTCATATTTGAATATAAATTTCTTGAATACAGGACTTTCTTAATTTTTGAATGTATATCATAGAATTTATCTCAGTGGCTGATATATAGTAAGTTCTTAAAATTGCTTTTGCATTCATTTGCATTCATTTGCCCCATAAATGTCCAATTTTTCTGGACAAACATCCCAATATCTTTAACTGATAACATGATTTCAAGGTTCTGAACCATTTTTGCTCCCCTCCTCCGGACACTGTTCAATTTTTCAATGTTCTTTTAAAAAAAATGTGGTGCCCAGAATTGAACACAATACTTCAGATGTGGTTTGATCAAGGTAAAGTATAGGGAGCTATCACTTCTCTCCTTAGTCCTGAATGCTATAACAAAAATCACTTTGTTAGTGCTAACCACCTTTAGGTCATATTGAATGTGCAATTCAATAAAAACCCTGATATTTGCCATACAAATTGTTACCTAGCTACAACTTTCCTATCTTGTCTTTATTAAGTTTATTTTTTGAACCTAAATGTGTGGTTTTAAACTTAGCTCTATTTCACTTGATTCAAACCAATTTTCAAAACTACAGATATCCTTTTAGATCCTTGCTGTTACCAATCACCAAAAAATTCTTAAGTGCTTATTATGTGACAGTCACTGAGGATACAATTGCATGAAAAAAGATGCCCACTACCCTCAATGAGTTGGTATTCTAATGAGGGAAGACAGCACATAAAAAGAAACCCTAAAGCACAGAACAGTGGGAGGTGAGTACCCTCATGGGACCCTGTGGTAAAGTCTAGAGATTCAGAAGCAGAGCCACATGAGATGGTTGGAGCGGGATTCTTCCTCAAAATTCAGCATCTAAAAGGAACTCACCATTGGGAGAAAGGAGTTGCAGGAAGAAAGGATATTCTAGGGAGGGAAGGCAGCTGAGTCACTGATGAAATCCAGAGTGTCAGAAGGAGAGCTGGGAAAGGAACAAAGGACAGCTACTGGCCTGAAGGAAGTCCTTCCTTCAATATACTGGCTATTCCTCTTACTTTTATGTCATCTGCAAAACTAATACACCGTCCATCTATGCTTTTACTGCAGCAAACCAGTCATCATTCTCTCTAAACTGATGCTGACTCATTAATTACTATTCATTGGTTGCAATCATTCAGCCAAGTAGGAATCCAACCAGTCCTTCCTGTCACTGAGCACAAATCTATTCAACTTAACCATATGGTTAGCATGAGAAATTCAGAGAAATAATTGCTAAAATCTAAGTAAGCTATATAGAAATAATTTCCACTATCTATTTGAAATTTGAGATATGTCAGAGGAAGGGAGGAAGTCAGGGAAAGATTTCAAGGAGAAGTTGGTAGTACATGTAGCTCCTGAAGGAAAATATTGATTACTAGGCAGAAATAGAATGAATTTATCATAGGAATGGTGGAAAGCATGGGCAAATGCAGGGAAGTGGGAGATTGGAGGATGTGATTTTGGAGCAGCTAGAAGTCCAGTTTAGTTAAAATTCAGAATTTGAGAAAAAATGTGAATAAAGACATTAAAGTAAGGCTGGTGCCAAGTATATAAACTGCTCCCAAAATAAATTATTTGAAAATTATTAGGCAAAACTGACAAAACAAGAGATTGAGATTGATAGTACATGTCAACCCTTTTGAAGGTTGCTGGTTAAAAGGGTAGAAGGATGTGTGCATCAGCTTTAATAACTTCATACCTATACCATTTTATTTGATTTAAACTTAGTGGCACTTTAGTGTTGTCCTTATTTACACTTTGGCTGTCATCCTGTGTACTATTTATTTGGCCCTATCTTATCTCCTACAAGTCTTCTCATGTTTCCCTGAATTCTTCAGTTTTTGCTCCTTACATAAGCAGCATCATTGTTATTATATTTATCAAGTGGACCTGTTATTTCCTCAGCATATAGAGATCTCTTAGTGAAAAAAAAAAACTTCAGATCAGCTTCATTTTAGGAAGTAATAATCTTAGAAAGTTGCCTGGGGCACTGAGATTGGGCAATGAATTAGTTCACTCACTAATTACATTCACATAAAACAATTCAGTCAGCTTTTCCCAGCTGATGGCTATTTAGTTTATTTCTTTTAATATACCTAGAGAGAAGTAGAAAAAGTATTTACTTAGCACTTACTATGTGCCTGGCACTCTAATGTTATTATATCTATGCCTATAACTCATTTGTTATTAATAACTTCTTTAAAGGTATAAAATCAGTAGTGGAATCGCTGGGTCTGAGAGGGGCAACAATTTACTAGCTTTTCTTACATAATACTACAGAGTAGTTAGACCAATTCAAAGCTTTACCTGACAAGTATTATATTGAATGAAATAAAATTTAACTGGGAGAAATGTAAAAACTCACACTTGGGTTTGAATCACTAATTCACAAGTAAAGACTGGGGGAGGGAGGCATGGTTAGACATCAGTTCATCTGAAGAAACAAAAATGGCCTTGGGATTTTTATTGAATTACAAGCCAAATGTGCCAATCTTTTGATAATATGACAGCAAAAAAAGATAATGCTACCTTTAACTACAGTAAAAAACGGTATGGTATTGATGGGGGCAGGGCCCAAGACAAGATTTTTGCTTTTGCCCCAAAGGGAATCTGGCTCCCACTTGTCTACAGACCCCAGCTCTTATCTCCCCTTGAAAGCCCTAGCTTACCTTTAGATCTTATTCAGATGCACCTTCAACCCTTGCCCTGCATAGAATCTGGCTCCTATTGGTCTACAGGACCAGAAAACCCTTAAACCTTCAAATTTCCTAATGGACTCCCCTCATCTCCCTTTGAAAGCCTTAGCCTTACCTTTCAATCTTATTCAGATCTGGCTCCCTTTTGTCTATAGGCCCCAGAAAAGCCTTCCTTATGGATTCCTCTTATCTCCTTTTGAAAGTCCTGGCCCCACCTTGGTTTTGTGCAGATGCCTTTCAAACTTCTGCCTTCCTGTTCACTCCATTAGCTATTCCTATTGTCTATTCAATCTCTCAGACCTCCTCAATTAGAATTCTTACCTAGACCCTTTTCCCAACCCCCTTCTCTGACCACCCAAAGTTACTTTAGTATTTAAGATCCACCTTGGCCCCCATTCAGATGCTGAGAATCTCAGGCCCATAAGGCTGAGAACCTCTCATGCCCGTTGTCTTTACGGGCATCACCTGGTCAATGTGATTTATCACTAATAAGCTTTTCTTCTGGCTGAAGAAGATTTGAGTTGAATTCATTCAGCAGGGCCTGGTACGGTGATCTTGGGATCCCAGCACCCCAAAAGTCCTAGTCCTCTTCAGTATGGTGTCAAGAACGAAGGAGTTGATAATAATGATTTTTTTTAAACTTTTTTCCTGGTCAACAACATTTGGAATACTACATTCAGTTCTAAGTAAAATACATTAGAAACCAGTATGATGAAGGGTATGAAACCTATGCTATATAGAGTCAGTTGAATTAATTGTTAATATTTATACAGAAGAAAAGAAGACATAGGGAAAATATAACAGTGGACTTGAAGCATTCAAAGAGCACTCATGTGGAAGAAGGAATAGACTTTATGATTTGGGCTATAGAAAGCAGAATGATAATCAATGTCTTATTGGTCTAAAGGGACAATTTGTGCTTAATGTAGGAGGGAAAAAGAAGGAAAGGTTCTTTCAAAGAGTTAAGGGCTGCATTACGATGTAGTGGAATTCTCCTTACAAGAGACCTTTAAGTAAAGGCTATATGAGCATTTACTGCACATGATGTGGAATCAATGAGGTAGAGTAGATGACCTTTGATGACTTGAAACACTGAGATTTTATGTTGCTTTGACATAAAAGAAAGCTTCCTCCAATTCTGTGTTTGTTAGAATGTTTTACAAAAATGAGTAATATCATTTTATGGAAAGTATTTTCAGTCAATTGATGCAATCCTGTCCTTTTTTTACTAATTGTTTTCCTAATATTAAATCATATATTCTCAGAATATATCCAATGTGGTAATAATGATTTTTCAAATATATTTTGAAAATATATGCCATAGGATGCGGTGGATAAAGAGCTGGGCTTAGAATCAAGAAGATCTGAGTTCAAATCCAGCATCATACTTACTAGCTGTGTCACTCAGAGCAAATCATTTAATCTGTCTGCCTCAGTTTCCTCAACTGTACAATGTGAATAATAATAGCATCTCCTTCCCATGATTGTTGTGGAGATAAAATTACATAATATGTATTGGGAGCTTTATATACCTTAAAGTACTGTAGAAATATTCGCTATTATTATTATTATTATATCATTTAAGTGTCTTTCCAGTAACTTTTTAAATTTCATCATTATTTGTTAGTGATATTGGTCTATCTATGTTTGTCTTTCCATGCTTAATTTGTTTTAGTCTGGTTGGGAAACTACAACTATATTTGTCTCATAAAGGTATCTATTTAGATTTCATTTATTTGTTTGATTAATTTGACATTAATGAATAATGATGCAAATTTTAAAATTCCTGACAAGACACTAAAGTGATATAATAATAATAGCTAATACTTCTATAGTACTTCGTGATGTATAAAGCACATGATACATATTATCTCATTTTATTTTCACAACAATCATGAAGGGAGATGTTTTCAATTGTAAAATGGTGATAATAATAGCACCTACCACCCAAGCCTGTCCTAAGGTAATATTTCTAAAGTTCTTAGCACATATTAGGTGCTACGTAAATGCTAACCTTCATTACTATTTGTAGTAGTAATAATAACATTAATAATAGTAAATGGATATCATACTACAGGGTTTTCCCCCGTTCAGTATTTATTTATAGGTTACTTAATTTCTCTTTCTGAGATTGGGGCCTTTAGAGTCTCTTTGCCATATTTGTTCATTTAGGCATTACCAGAGGGGTGGGAAAAGGATCCTTAATACATTTCTTATATGGTGAACTATTATTTTACCCCTAGAAAAATGTGTTTGAAAGGGGCAACTTTGTAGCACAGTGGTTAGATTGCCTGGTCTGGAGTCAGGAAGGCTGATCTTAATGAATCCAAATCTGACCTTAGACATTTATTAGCTGTGTGACTCTGGGTAAGTCATTTAACCCTGTTTGCCTCACTTCCTCATCTGTAAAAATGAGTTGGAGAAGCACATGGCAAACCATTTCAGTATCTTCTCCAAGAAAACCTCAAATGGGATCATGAGGAGTCAGATACAACTGAACAAAAATAACAATAGAAAAGTATTTTGTTCTCTTTCTTGGAATGGTCCATTATCTGCCTAATCCCCCACATGACTATTGGACAACAGGAATTCTCATTCTACTTCTGCTTTTGCAGGGGAAGAAGGCAATAAGGAGAGTGGAAGTGGGTGAGTGAATTTTATATATATGAAGAGGTCTAGGATGCTGCAAACCCAAAATTGTGGTACGGGAACCTGCTGAATGAATTCAACTCAAATCTTCTTCAGCCAGAGGAAAAGTTTATTAGTGATATATCACATAGGCCAGGTGACCCCCTTAAGACCAGCAGACATGACAGGTTCTCAGCCTTGTGGGCCTGAGATTCTCAGCATCTGAATGGGGGCCAAGGTGGATCTTAAATACTAAAGTAACTTTGGGTGGTCAGAGAAGGGGGTTGGGAAAAGGGTCTAGGTAAGAATTCTAATTGAGGAGGTCTGAGAGATTGAATAGACAATAGGAATAGCTAATGGAGTGAACAGGAAGGCAGAAGTTTGAAAGGCATCTGCACAAAATCAAAAGGTGGGGTTAGGACTTTCAAAGGGAGATGAGGGGAGTCGATTAAGAAATTTGAAGGTTTAAGGGTTTGCTGGGTCCTGTAGACAAACAGGAGCCAGATTCTTTTCAGGGCAAGGGTTGAAGGCGCATCTGAATAAGATCTAAAGGTAAGCTAGGGCTTTCAAAGGGAGATAAGAGCTGGGGTCTGTAGACAAGTGGGAGCCAGATTCCCTTTGGTACAAAGGCAAAAATCTTGGCTTGGGCCCTGCCCCCATCATATATATACACACACACAAATATATGCATACATATATACACATATACACATATTTATGTATATATGTATATATACATATACAATTTTATACACACACACATATATATGTATATATATATATATATATATACAGATTTTTTTTTTGCTTTGAATTATCAAGATAGTATTGAAGTGGAAAAAAAACAGGAGTAGAGGAGAAATTTCCTATTTAAGGTTGAGAGGGGTGTGAAGCCCTCACTTCAGTTAATATAATCATAGAAAGCCCAGTCACTCTAACTGAATCAATTAATCAATCAACAGAGTAGTAGATGTTAAGGAAGTTTTCTCAACTCCACAGCCATGTATCACACATATTTTAGTTGCAAGGTCTAAATAAGATTAGTTAACACCAGGATCACTTTGTTAAGTATGAATCCTTTCTAACTGGGTCAAGAATACAATCAATCATTCCTTTTGGGCTTATTTATGCATGAAAACAGTTGAGTCAGCTTATTAGTTTGCTAGTCCTGCAGTGGAATAATTCTAGTTTAGAGTTCATCTTATAGCTAAAGACTTAAGAGGATGAGAGGAGTAGGTAGGGACCCCTGAGAGGGAATCGGTTCCTGGGGATCAAAAGGAGAAACTTCATATTTTCTTTACTCATTTCTCTGTACCCTCTTCCCCTACCCATGCCATCTGTACCTTTTGGACTAGTAGAAGGCAAGGAATTCAGCAAAGAGTCAAGAAGGATATTGAAAACAAATGGATGTGAAAGACAGTCAAATGAGAGAAAAGGAAGCTGAAGACTCATAGCCTCTCATGGTAAAGAAACACCAGCTTTGGATTAGAGTGCCAGCAGTTTTGTTTGTTTTAAATAGCTCTTTGCTACATAGCGTATTCTACATGTGTACCTTATTACTATTGTAGTCTAGGTTTGAAGCCCTTCTTCCTGTACAGCTGTTTATTTCTGTGGAGGTATAAGCCCCAGGGTTTCAGGGAAAAGGTTTTATGTCAGTCTTTTTACTTCACTAGCTTAGTAAATGCCTTTGCTAAAAGATAATTAAATCTACTGATGTGTTTTTACTGTGAATCACACTTATGGGGGCTTACATTTAGATTTTTAGATAACCCCACAGCTATCCTTTTTGTCTATTTTTGACAAGTGTAAAGACTTAAGTTTTGGGGATAAGAATTTATTATTTGGGAAAATTGTTAGGAAAATTGGAAAGCAGTATGGCAGAAATCAGGCATAGACTAATATTTTACACCATTTACCAAGATAAGGTAAAAATGGATACATGAAATAGATATAAAGAGAGATATTACAAGAAAATATGAATAACATGGAACATATGACTTATCAGACTTATGGATGGGTGAACAATTTATGAATAAACAAGAGATAGAGAGCATTGTAAGACATAAAATGAATAATTTCTATCACGTGAAATTAAAAAGATTTGTATAAATAAAAACAATGTAGCCAAATCAGAGGGAAAGCAGAAAATTGAAGAAATATTTTATAGACAGCCTGTCAGATAAAGGTCTCATATCTCAAATGTATAAAGAGATTTGTCAAAATCATAAGAATACAATTCATTCTCCAATTGATAAATAGTCAAAAGATATGAACAAGCAGTTTTCTGATGAAGAAATAAATTTTTTTTATAGTCATATAAAATGCTCTAAATCATTATTGGTTAGAGAAATGCAAATTAAAACAATCTTGAGATATCATTTTATACTTATCAGATAAGCTAAAATATAGAAAAGGAAAGAAACAAATGTTGGAGGGGATGTGGAAAAATTGGGATACTAATTTACTGTTGGTGAAACTATGAACTGGTCCAACTATTTTGGAAAATAATTTGGATTATAGCCAAAGAGTTATAAAATTGCTTATACCTTTTGAATTAGCAATCTATTAGGTCCCTTTCCCAAGACAGTTAGGGAAAAAGGAAAAGAAACTATACATTCTAAGATATTTGTAGCAGTTCTCTTTGTGGTGGCAAAGAACTGGAAATTCCTGGGATGTCCATCAGTTGCAGAATGGCTAAGCAAGTTGGACATTATTGTGAGGGAACATCAGTGTACTACAAGAAATGATGAGCTTGATCATTTTAGAAAAGCATGGAAAGAGTTGCATGAAATAATGAATAGAATGAAACAAGCAGAACTGAGAACATTGCATACAGTAACAGCAATATTGTTTTAAGAACAACTTTCAGTGACTAAGACATTTTGACTATTATATATACCCAAATTAACTACAAAGGACCTATGAAGGAAGATGCAATCTGAATTCAGAGAAAACTGATAAATAGAAGTATATATAGTACGGAATTACACACACACACACACACACACACACACACACACACACACACACATATATATATACATATATACATATACATGTATATATATATATATATATATATATATATGTATATATATATATATATATATATATATATTTGTGTCTGATGGTAGCCATCTCTAGGTTGGGAGAGGGAGGAAGGAGGGGAAAAAAGAAATTTACATGGTAACTGTATTATATATTTAAAAGAAAAATCAGGTTGTATAAATAATGGATTTGTAGTTTGAGGTACAATCCTCTTTTTTTCTATTTTACTTTGTTATGGAAATGCTTATTTTATGTCTAAGTTCAGAATAGTTTTTTTTTTAAAGATGTCCTCATTGAATTACTTCCAGAATCCTGAGAGTAGTCAGTCACTCTCTGGAAAACCCAACGTAAAAGTTGGAGTAGCCCTGGAAGGGTTCTACACCTATAATCTATATCACCCAAGACCATCTATGACTAGAAGAATAAGATATTGTTTGAAATCTTACATTACAAGATATCTTATAACTTCTATTTGATTTATTTTATGTTTGCTTTGATTACATTAGCTAATTTTGCAAATGTTCCAATGAACAACTCAAAATGCCAAAACTGAACTTTATCTCACCACTCAACACTCCCTTCTTTCTAACTCCTCTGAAACCATCAAGGGTGCCACTATTTCCCCATTTACTCAGGCTTACAACCTAGGTGTCCTCCTTCATCTTTCACTCTCACCCAAAAAATTCAATTAATTGTTCAATCCTCTCATTTCTACCTTTATAAAATCTCTCATATATTCCCCCTTTTCTCCTCTGACATTCTAATCATTTTAGTCCAGTTCCTCACCACTTCAGTCCTAGACAACTGCAATAGCCTGCAGGTTGGTCTCCTAGTCTTAAGTCTCCATTCCAATCCATCCTTTCAGTTGTCAAATTAATCTTACCAAAGTACAGGTCTGACCATATCACATATACCCCTCTCCATTTAATGAACACTAGTGGGCTCCCTATTACCTCCAGGATCACATATAAAATCCTTAATTTGGCTTTTAAAGCTTCTCATAGCCTGCCCCCTTCCTACTTTTCCAGTCATCTTATACTTAACTCTCTTCATGTACTCTTTGCTCCTGTGACATTGACATCCTTCTCTTTCTCAAACAAGACACTCCATCTTCCAACTGTGAGCATTTTTACTGACTGTGTCCCATGCCTGGAATGCTTTCTCTCCTGCTATTTGCTCTTGTTCAAGTCTCACCTAAAGTCTCATCTTCTACAAGAAGGCTTTCCCATTTCCTCTTCATCTGAATGCCTTCACTCTGAGACTATGGTGTACGTGTGTATGAATATGAATGTGAATGTATATCTTGTTTGTACATAGTTCTTTGCATAGTGACTCCCCCATTAGACTGTGATCTCCTTGAGAGCAGGTGCCATTTTGCCAATTTTTTGCCTTTCATTATGTCCAGTGCTTAGCACAGTGTCTGGCATATAATAGGTGCTTAATAAATGATACTTGACTAACGAGAAAAGGAAAGCAGGTATTTAGTTTTAAATGATCCCCAGACCTAGGTCAAGAAAGTAGGATAATCAGATACCTGGGGAGAAAATTGGAGGATGTGGGGTACAAATGGCATTTTTCATCTCCTCAAGCTGAAGGCTCTGACTTTGGAAGAAAAATAAAAATGTGGGAAACTAATACCTGGACATACAAATGGCATTAAAGAATAGATTTTTGCTTTTTGGGTGGGAAATAGCTTCTAATGTCAAAAAGATGGGTTCTGAGCAACACAAAATGGAATTTGAGAAGAAGGGAGGAAGATATCTACATAAAATTGTAAATCTGAATATTGGTGCTACTGAGAATAACAGGTATCATGGACTAAAAACCATAATGTGTGATGGACCCAGTCCTCCCATTCCTTCCTCAGAAGGAAACAAGTATAGAACAATACCTTTAGGCTCAATTATATCTATTTATCAGTTTCCCCAGTGTGTGGGTAATAAATCAAATACTCTACAATTTTAATAAATAGAAGCAAATATGAATTCAAAGATTTAGAAATCTGATAGCATAAGATAATGAGACATGTTTGAAATATGACACTGGATGGATTGTTCAAAAGGAGTAGATTTAATAAGGATATAAATATAGTGTTTGTGTTATACGTGTGTGTATATATATGAGAAAGAGATACAGAAGAGAAGAGAGGAAAGGAGAGAGAGAGAGAGAGAGAGAGAGAGAGAGAGAGAGAGAGAGAGAGAGAGAGAGAGAGAGAGAGAGAAAGAGTATAGAAAAAGGTATATGCCTTCAACTGCAATAGGCAACCAGTTAACAGAGTAGATACAGAGTGTGAAACCAGGAGTCAGGAAGACCTGAGTTGTAATCCTGCCCCATACGCTTCTATGTCACCTTCTTTGGGCAAGTTACTTAATTGTCCCAATCTTAGTTTCCCCATATGTTTAATGGAGACAAACCTCTGAGGGTTATTATTAGGATCGAATGAGTTAACATATGTAATGCACATTGAAAACTTTGAAGTACTATATAAATGTTACTTTTGTTGTTATCATCATCATTATTAGAAAGTTATTTACCTCCTTATATATAGAAACCTGAGGGTAGTGGCATTGTAAAGATTATTGTTGTGGGGAGAAAAAGAAAAAAAATGATTGTATTGATAAAAGTGAGAGGGACAGCATCTGTGGCAAAGGGATAGAAAAGGGGACAGAAAAAGCTAAAATCATATATTTTTTAGAACATCTATAACATAAACTTACTTCACTTTAAATTTAATAATCTTGTCCAGAGACTACGAAATGGGCTCATTAGTGCAGAAATTGAGTTACATCAATATTGACATTCTTAGTAGAAATGAAACCAGAAGACTGAGCTTTTACCATGGCAAAACTGTCTGAACCATATAACAGTTGCTTTTGAAACGTCTTCCATGTTTCATTTTTTTTGAATGGGCATAACTACCAAATTTTGCAATATTTTAGATAATATGATACCTTAATAATCTTGCATAAATTTGAATAAAATTGGGCTCTATCTTCTTTTGGAGGGACAGAGTGGAAAGAGTGAAGTTATTACAGTCTTCATATTGAAGCTGTGTCCTTACAAAATTAGAATATATAGTTTAAAGAAGAATTCTTAACTGAGTGTTGGTCAACTTATTTTGTTTGACATTTTGATAACTGCATTTCAATATAATCAGTTTTCCCATTTCTTTTAATACCTCATCCTTTAGAAAGGAATGACCTTATCATTTTTTTTGGCTTCTCACTTCACATTCCTGTCCTTCAGGGATATTGCATTCACACTAAGTAATGCCAGTGTGGGCACTCTTCTTACACCTCATTCTCTGCCTTCCCACTTTATCTGACTAGATATGAAAATACACAGTAGGCATCCATGCCATCTATGCCATTGTCCTGGATGGCTAATTATAAGGTCCTTCCACTTAGAAGCATAAGGTAATTACAGTAAAATGTTAATACAGATGTTGGATTCTGCTTAATTCCAATCACAGGTCCTGCACAGCAATTGAAGGAGTATACAGACTGTGGCAGGTATGTTTCCTACCCTGGGGTGGGAGAACAGCTCATAACATAGCAATAAAAATGTCATCATAAATTGTGTTTTGCATTCATGCTGATTAGAATGCCATTGACAGAAGGACTGCAGTAAAACACTTAAACTTTACTGGCATCAATAGCTATTATGAAGTCAGGCTTATTGATGTAATAATAAAAGGGACTAAATTTTATAAAGCTCAGAATAATTATTGAGATCATGTTAAGAAGTAGCTGTAATAGGGTGACAACAGATAAAGCAAGAGAATTGAAGAATGAGTGGTTGGTGAAGATTATGTTTTAAGATAGACAAGTCAGAAAAGATTTAAGTATATAACCTGAGTATATAATCTGATATAAGTATATATCAGATATAACCAGCTTCATGCCCTCAGAAAGACCTCTTCCTGTGACAGCAGCTGTTTTGGGGTCCCTGTAAAAGCCCTAGGCCACTTTTAGTTATTTTGAGTCAGGATATAAGTCTCTCACACTACATAGCAAATCCTAATGGGAAAGAAATCAAAGGAGTGTCAGAGATCTGTGACCATCCAGCCTTGAAGCAACCCCTCAGAGTTGTAGGCCAGTGTGAGCCTAAGGCTCTGGTCTTGCAAGAAACTGAGTGTATTCCAGTTAAAATGCTGAAGACAGGTTGGAAGGCCAGAGCTGGTTTCTATACTGGCATTAGGGGACAACAACTGATTTCTGAATTGTGTTATGAATTTTCTTGCAAATGTAGTCAAGAAGTAGGAAGGAAATGGGGAAAGAGGATTATATTGGCAGTCAGAGGACGTGATTTCAAACATCCCCTCAACTATTTGTTACTTTGTTACCTATATAACTTAGGTAAACCACTAAACCTCTCTATTCCTGAGTTTCCTCAGTTGGGACTTACTAGGTTTAGACTATGATACTAACAGAGGTCCGTTTCAACTTTAATTCAGTGATCCTCAATCCTTGTTCCTATACATCTTTTTTTTCCCTCCCAGCAGAGGTCAGAGCATTTAAATCTAGAGAGAGAAAGATCCATAAATGCCATGACAGGGAGATATGTGCATCTTACTACCTGGATAAGCTTGGGGAAGTTGTTCAACATCTCTGGCCTTTGGTTTCTCATGCTGACCATGAGGGTAGTGAGCTAAATGTCATCTAACATTTCTTCTAGATTTTAAGCTATAATCATGATGCTATGATGATTGTCTATGTTGTGGAGGATTCAAAAAATATACAGTGCAGGAGCTTCTCAGGGCTCTCGTGCTGTTCTTGAGGGAATCAAGACATAGACACAAGGCAACTAGAGAATATGATGGTTGTCTTCATTCCTCTCCAGACTGTACTACTGACTCTCCATAGGACTTTTTCTACCTGCTATGGAAACTTCTTCACCCTGGAAGCTCACTCTACTCTTGAATGATTTCTCACATTGGAAGTACCCTCAGCCCCTGTTCACTGTCCTCCGATTCTGTGGCCCCTACCAAAATCTTCATTTGCCAGAGGATGCCTAGGGCAACCATGTATTTATTTCCCTCTAGTCTGTATTCTTAACTCCCCAGACTTTATCTACTATGCTCCCGCATAGGTAGGTAACTTTATCTCTCTCTCCTCATCTTGCCCCTGTTTTCAGCTTCTTTTTATGTGTTGCCTCCCCATACTAAAAGGTAAACTCCTGAAGGGCAAAGACTGCCCTTTCTGCTTATGTGTATATCCCCCTTGCTTAGCAAATTATCTGGCACAGAGTAAGAACTTAGTAAAATCTTCTTCTCTCTCTCTCTCTCTCTCTCTCCCCCTCTCTCTCTTTCATGTAGATGTGTGTATGTGTATATGCATGTAGATGCAGATGTACACATATGCATACACGTACATATATGTGCGCATGTGTATGTATATACATATATACACGCATGCATGTATATGTGTGTATGCATATATTTGTAGGTATAGGCATATGTATCGCACACATATATACATGCATGTGTAGATTGCATGTATGCATTATACACACTATATATATATATATATATATATATATTATATATATATATATATATGCAAATACACTAGCTAGCTATGCTATTGCTCTCTAGATTGACCCACTACTACTACTTCCACCATTGCCACTGTTGCCACACTGCCATACACAAATGCTGAACTAAATGAGAGCTAGAATCAAAACTGAGTAGGCGCAGCCTAAATGTGTTTTCAAACAAAATAACTGGAGCCATTGCAACTTCGAGGCACATGTTCCTAATAATTGTCTCCATCTGCTCCAAGAAACTGATTTAGTTTTCTGTTTTGTTGACACTATGCTGGTTTCCTATTATCCAGGAGACTGAACATCATACAAGATGTCTATGTTTACCTTGAATATCCCTGAAAACTCCATTTCCAAGCCTAGTTCCTCATAATAGCATGCAGCATCTACATTGCATCACCTATAAATCTGCACTCACCCATCTGTGTATTTGCCCTTTCTGATGCTACAAAGATTGCTCTCCCCTCAGATATTATTCTAATCCAGGACCTTTAATTCCCTTACTTTAAATGCATATGAAAACCTTAGAGTTCACTTGCTATCTCTCTTTTTTTAAAAGCACTTCAAAGTTATTGCTTCTTTCGGAGACACCATATAAATCTACTCCTTCTGTTATTCTTCAGAATATCTTCTTCTTTAACTTTCCTCGTGTCCTTTCTGTAATCTTCCATGCCATGTTGAAAAAGTATCGTCTGCTGATAATGTACTATTGATGGATCTGCACAATTCTATTCTACGGCCCTTATAAATCTTTTTTTTTTTTCTGGAGCAATAACAGTATTTGTAAAAATTCATTCTCTGAATATATTACCTCTAATCCTAAATTTAATTCATTTTTCCATCTGTCTTTTTTTCTCACATTTGAAACACATCTTTTTAACTGCATCAACAAAATAACAACACATCATAATAAATTATTCCTTAAGAAGTATTAAGAGAAGTGTTTTTTTTAATTTTATTGATTCATTTTACTGATTAGGTATGTCATGTCTAGATACAATTTATTCTAAATTCCCTTTTAAACTTGCCCTTGAAGTTCCTAATGGCTTTAAAATTTTTTTATTGTTTTCCTTAATGCTGTGTTTACCATCCAATTTTCTCTCAGCTGCATATCCATCTATATTCAGAATTCGAGTTCTCGACATTTGAGATCAAGACAGTGCTTTCTATTCTGTAAAGGCACAGTATTAATAATAGAACAGATTTTCCTTCATTTTATTGCTCTTCTTATATTTTTATGTCTCCAATTCATTTGGACCTCACATTTTGACAAAAATACCTTTAGGTAATAACTTTAAAATGTCAGTTATAAGACATATATACAAAATAACTGCATTATGTAATATTAACAATCCTAAGGGGCTAAGGGTTCATTATATAGCTGTTAATTAATCTTGTTATCCGACTGCTTTATTGTGATCTCCTTTTTGGGCTCATTTCCTTAATTAGACCTGCCAAGAAACACCAGGTGTCCTCTCTCCCCATTCCACTATACCTTCCCTTTGCTCTTTTCTTCTGTCCAGTATTAACATAGAACCCATATGGGCCTATGGCATTTGGAGGGTTCATTGTGCATTGGAAAAACATGTCACCACCAGTGTGCTTTCTCCCCCTTCTTTTTGCTTCATGTCAGCCCCTAGTTGCAGGCTTCTCAAAACGCATCTGGCTACTTGACTGCTCACACCACTTGGATGAAATCTGAGTCCCCCAACTCTGTTCCCTTCAGTGATATGAAGACTATCAGACTTACCATCCCTATAGTTTCTATGCCCTCTAGACCCCACCTCTTTATTCAACCTCCTGATGTAACCTAAAAATCTTGGGCTTTGCCATCTTCCCTGCCATTGAAACATTAGGACTTTTGTGCCTTTCCATTTGCTTTGCCACTGAAATTCTATTATATATTTGCTCCCTCTAATAGGAGCTCCTTGAGAGCTGGAACTGTCTCGTGTTCTTTATCAGTATCCTCAGCATTTAGTACAGTGCTTGGAGCATAGAAAGTATTAGCCAGGTGCTTTTTCATTCATTCTTTTTCTTCCTCCCTCCCTCCTCCCTTCTTTCTTCCTTCCTTCCTTCCTTCCTTTCTTTCTTTCTTTCTTTCTTTCTTTCTTTCTTTCTTTCTTTCTTTCTTTCTTTCTTTCTTTCTTTCTCTCTTTTTGATTGCATTCTTAGAATACTCTTTTCAATTGAGTTCAATGAATACTTATTAATGCCTGCAAAGTACTGTCTTAGGTCTGAATGAGTACAAAGGAAAGAACAAAACAATCTCTACCCTCAAGGAACTTACCTTCTTAGAAGAATCAGGATTCAGCATGCACACAAATAAGCATATACAAAAGAGATTACAAATAACAGAAAATAATAATAGAAAGTAATAGAGAGCAGCAGTAATTTGGAGATCCAGTAAGACATGGGGAAATTAGCTGCCGAGTTATGTTTTGAATTAAAAAGCATTCTAAGATATCAAAGTGAGTTCATACATGTGAGTAGCAAAAAGGGGTCAGATAAGCAGTTACGGTGGAGGGAGAAACAGCAAGATTTGGCAAAAGATTACATTTGTGTGGTAAGGATTAAATAAAAGTTGAGGAAAACACTAAGGTTAATAATCTGGTAGACTGAAGAATCTCATTTGGGAGGAAAGATAAATTCTTTTTGGGGCATGTTCATTTTGAAATATCTCTAGACAATCAGTTTGAAATGAGTAATAAAAAGTTGATGAGGTACTGGAGCTCAGGAGAGAGACTAGGGCTGGCATATAGATCTGAGATTCATCCCCATGAAGATGCTGTCAAATACATACTATTTGAAGTTGTACTTATTTAAAACGTGGTAAGTTATATCTGTTCGATGGAAATACACATTCTGAATTTGATTGATGTGATCCTTTAAAAGGATTCATCATTCCTACTGACTGGGAACTAGCTATAATTAAACCCATGGAAGCTGATGAAGCCACCAAGACAGAAAAATATAGAGAAAGAAGAAAAGAGAGTCGATTGTCTAGGAAATACTCATAGTTAGAGGGAATGATATGGATGATGAGTCAGCATAGAGAATGAGGAGCCAGATGCAGCAGATAGGTTGATGCAGATTAAAAACAGAGCAACATATTCATCAATTAAGAGATCACTGGGAACTTTGAGGAATGCAATTTCAGTTGAGCAATATGGTCAGAAGACAGACTGGAAAAAGTTGAGGTGACAATGAGAAGATAGGAAGTAGAGTCACCAGTTGTTGATAGTTTTCTGTTTGTTTTTTAAGGAGTTTGAGAAAGGAAAGAAAGTTAAAGGGCAATAGCCTGTGGCACTCACTGTTCCTTGTTCTATCCTCTAGGATAAATAAAAAAAAAAAAGAGCCTATATCCTCAAATGCATAAACTTCAAATGCATAAAGATATATGTCAAGCTCCACTCAGCCTTTTTTTTTCTCCCAAGTTGAGTATCACCAGTTACTTTAGTGAGTACTTTAAGGATGTGCTTTCATTTCCCTTCACAAACTAGGTTGCCCTCATTTGGAAGCCTTCAAGCTTGTAAATGACCTTTCTAAAAATGGCTCTCAGAGCTGATTAAAATATTCTGTGACCAGCATAGAGTTCAATAAGATTATAATATCATTCTATCCACTAAACAAGATCACATTAGGTTTAGGTTTGCTAAAGCGCTCTGTTGTTTCATATCAAGTCTGCAGTCCATCAAAATCCTCTGTACTTTTCCACCTTAACTCTTGTCTAGATGTTTCCTTCACATTTTACTTGTAGAGTTTTTTTGTTTAATCATTGTGTAAGATTTTGAATTTATACTGATTAAATTTATTTTATTAGATTCATTCCAACATTATAATCTATCAAAATCTTTTTGGATACCATTTCTGTAATCCATATTGTCTCAGAACATTTATATTAAGCTGGACATTTATATTTTCATTGATGCTATTGATAATAATAATGAAGAGAATATGGTAAGGACAAATCCGAGAGCCACTAGGCACATTCCTTTATAGGACTTAGAGTTAAAGGAATCCTTAAAGTCTGTTTCACCCAATCCCCATGTTTTACAGGAAACTGAGGCCCATTCATTTTCTATTACTTGCTCAAGTTCAAAAACAATAAGTGGCAGAATATTCAATAAAATCTCAGAATTGGAAAATACCTTGCAGGCCATTCAGTTCAACATGTATCTAAATTAGAATTTCTACTCCTACATATATGACAAGCTCCAAGAATATTGTGCTTTGATTTCACTTCTAATCTATTATACTGCCCCACTACACCAAACTGACATTGATCATCTAGGACTATTGGTCTGAGATTAGACAAGTTCTTTTGCCTGCTAAAACAAAAGTCTACGAATCAAAATCCTAAGTAATTTGTTTATCTTAGTAAACTGAAATATCTCTAGAAGATGCAAGTAACATCAGTTTTAAGAATTATTTGTGTTCTCTTTCATACTCAAAGAAAACCAAAATCACATCATGATGTCAGGGTCAACGTATAGGGTGTCTGATTTTGGCTGATCAGACTTTGGCTTGGAAGGCTCTACCACAGGTCAGACACAAATCAATCATATGAACATTTGGGATGAAGATTCCTCTAAATTTGCACATCTTACTTTTTTTGGACTTTTGCAATTCTGCTTTGCTCATAGAGCATAATGCCTTCTTTGGTGCAGATACACCATCCTGTGCAGTCCTGTCTCAGTGTCTCCCATGTCTCACAATAGATTCCAAAATTCTTCAGAGAAATCTTGTGAGTGTTCTTGCATTGCTTCTTCTGACCCCTGTGTGAGTAACTGCCTTGTGTGAGTTCTCCATAACATAGTCTTTTAGGGAAACATATGTTTGGCATTTAAACAACATGGCCAACCCATCAAAGTTGCCAGGTAGAGTTTGAATGCTTGGCAGTTCATCTCAAGAAAGGACTTCAGTGTCTCATACCTTATCTTGTCAGGTGATCTTCAAAATCTTCCCAAGACAGTTCAAGTGGAAATGGTTGGATTTTCTGGTATGGCACTGATAGGCTGTCCAAGTTTCACAGGTGTAAGAATTATTTACTGTATTAATAGATCTACTGGTTAATTGTTATTGGTTTTTGATTACTCAAATCACTTTCATAAAACATGTAATGACCTTACAATGTTATTTAGGATATTCACAGTCAAGATAGAGTTCTCTAAAAAAAAATGAGTTGTTGTTGGGGGGTTTTTTGTTTGGTTTGGTTTTGGGTTTTGGTTTTTTTTTTTTTGTTGTTTTGTTTTTACCAAAATAGATTATAGATTATTCAATTTGCAGCCACAGGTAGAGAAGGGGAACTGGCATTGCTGTCTATTGGCCAGAAGGGGTTATTTCTAGTTGTCTAAAACTCCAGTTCAAAATTGCCTCTATTTATCCAATAAGTCATTATCTTTCTTAAGATGTAGCCCAAGATTCACCACTTCTAAGAGGTTTTCCTTAACTGATTTCAATTTTTTTCCCTAGTTGTTAATATTGCTTTCTTTCCACCAAATTTATTTGGATTTAGTTTGCATAGATTTTTCATTGCCATAGTACTAGTTATTCCATACCGAAACCCTTCCTCCAAGTAGAAAATAAGTTCCTCACGAGGAAGTATTATTTCATTTTTGTCTTTGTGCCTCCAGGACCTACAGGATAGTTACCAGCACATTAAAAAAAATCTATTGAATTTAATTGAATTATGCTATACTTAATTAGTTCTGGATTACCAAAATATATAACAAAAAGCAATAGTATAGTACATAACAAAAAGCAATAGTATAGTGCAAAGTTGTTTCCTCACAGCAATTTTATGAAGTGGGTAATGAAAGTATCATTACCTCCCATTTTACAGATATGGAAACTGATGCTTAGAGAGATGGAGTCACTCGCCCAGGTTCACATAGTTAGGGTCACAGCCCAGATGCCAAAGATGCCAGATGGCTACAAGCCATGGGATGCCACTCTATCTAGAGAATCAACAAAAAGATCAGAAACCAATTCCTCAAACACTTAGGTTAAGCTAGGGATTCTTCAGTAACTCTTCCGGTCCCCTTCTTCACCTGGAACTCTCTGCCTTATGCTTCATCTGGAAGTCTCACCCTGTCTGTGTCTGTCTTTCCTTATTGTCTGCCCAGTTCAATCAAATGACTGATTTCTATTTTAGTTTACAACTCTCGGACACTTGCCCATAGTCACTGCCTTACCTGCTGCTGCTGTCTTTTACCTTCCTGCAAAATTCTTTCCTTGGCCATACATTTGTGGTTTGCTTCTTCTCGGCATTCCCTCTTCCATAATCCTGCCTTGCTACCTTTTATACACCTGTCTTCAATCCATAGCATTCTTGAGGGGAGGAAAAGGATTTTTTTTTATTGTAGCTATATCAGAAGGAGACTGGCATGGCAGAAAGACTACTAGACTGAGAGTCAGGAAGAAATGAATTCATTTAATATCTCAGACACTTGCTCTGTGAACTAAGAAAGTCATGTAATTTCTTGGGAACTTATCTTCCTTATCTACAAAATGGGGATAATAGTAGCACCAACCTCTCACAGAGTTGTTTTAGGGAACCAATGAGGTAATGAATGTACAGCACTTGGCAAAACTTAAAATAGATTAGATAGAGAGATAGATAAATAGATAGAGTTACATATATGTATATATATGCAAGACATTAGTATTATTGTTGTTATCATTCTGTCTGCAGCATCACTTGCACAAATGGATTCCTTAAAATGGCTGCTCAAGTTTAATTTGGCATGAATCCTGTTGGTTCAAGGAAAAGCCATTCCTTTCATTTACTCTTCTTGATGAGAGGGGAAGACGTTACCTCTGCCAATTCCCTTTAGTGCATGATAAAGCCATTTCCTCTTCCGGCTAATTTTTACATTGCATTTTTATCTACAAATAGATATGAAGTCCCTCAAATACATAGACCTTGTTAATTTCTGGGACATCTTCCTCTTTCCCTATAATGCTTGGATCAGTGAACTGTGTGGGTGTTCTATCAATACTTGTAAAACAAATTCAGCTCCCTTGTATAGACACATCCTATGTGGGATTAATTAGAGCAAATGTACTCTACAGGATTTATCCTGTCTTAGAAATTGTTATCTCAGACATTTTTTGTCCATGGTTCATTAAAAGACCATAATTCCAAGGAATAATTCACAACCTGAAGGAAGAACAAGAGCCAAGTATAATAAATCAGGTAGAAAATAAGATACATCTGAGATTCAGATTTTACAGTATCATTTGCTTTGAACTATTCCTGAGGAATATGAACTATTCCTGGGGGCATTATGGTAGTAGAGCAAAGGCTTTGAACTTTGAAAAAAGTTGACTTGAAATGAATCTAGTTTGACTACAAGAAAATCTTTAGAAATTATCATAGAGATGATACCCTCTAAGTAGTTTTCTTTTTCTGCTAACACACTTTCAATAGTTCAATGGATCTGTGATCTTATCAGTGTGGCTTCTTCCTTCAACTATCCACCCCTGCTCATTCTGTGACTCTTTTCCATGCAAGAGAATTATAGAATTTTAGAATGCAAAAAGAACAATAACAACTTTATCCAATCAAGATCCCAAAAAAAATATAATGTTCCCTACAACAAACCTGATACAACTTGAAGACATCCACTAATGGGGAGCCCACTGCCTCTCATCACATCTTAACATGCAGCTTTGCAACTTATACTTATTCCTTATAGTTATGACCTCTGGCTCCAAATGGAAGTCCAACTGCTCTTCCATATTGGCCTTTCCAGTATGCTTTAATAATCATTCACATCTTTCCATAAATCTTCCATAGGGGATCCAATCAATGTGCTAGGCATCTTAGTTTGAATCTCCTAATTACATATGTACCAATCTTGCATCCAGGCAGTCCACATGTAATCTCTGGATCTTGCAAAACAACTCATCCCTCTCCTTTTCTGGTTATATATCATTATGACACTATGTTTTAGGCCATTATACTTGTAATTCATTATTGATAACCTGTTGAAACTATCCATTGTCTTTTGGGTGATTCACAATATTCATTCCTTCAGTATGGGAGTTTTCCATGATTTATAGCCATAAAGAATAATTGGAACAGCATTGGTGTGTGTGTTTTAGAATTAAGAGGCTTTTCTTAAGGGATAAGTTGGGAAAATTTGAAAACATTGTGTAATCTTCCAAATTCAAGAGCATATTTATTGCTTATATCATAATCTATATGTAATACCTATCCAAGATATATGCATTGAAAAATTAATTCTGTGGGGTTAGAACTAGATGTCCTCCATGACAGTGGCAAACACTGTTAGGGAATAATACATCTCTATGAATTATGTTTCATTGGATATTAGTAATAAAAGGATTATTAGCTAGAGTTATGGCAAATTATGTTGAGTCTTTGAAGGTATTTTTATGATCATAATATGCTTGTGATACATCTCAGTGGAAGAAAGGTTTTTAGACTGTATTTTGCAATAACTCCGCCAAATGGTTATGTATACCTATCTTCATGTATATCTACATTTATACAATGAAAAACAACAAGCTTACTGGGATCTTATTATCTTTAATCCTATCAGTAAATTGTGTGGCTGTAAAGATGTAGTCACTTGTGGTTTGGAAAACTACCCATTTCCTTCTCATATTTTCATCATGGATTCCTTCAATGTGTGTCTAAATTACTCCCATGAACATATTGTAAACATGAAAAAAGACCAGTAGTTATTGATGTTGGCTTGATTTCCATTTTCTAATAGCAATAAAATCTGTTTTCCTTAATTGTTTACTATGTTTACTCTTTTTTTAGTTGGAGTGAAAATCAATTTGTTAATGTCTTCAAAATTGTGGGACATCCAGCATGGACTATGGTTCATCTCCTCTTTGTTTGTTTGTTTGTTTTTGGTATCATTTCTAATTCTTCAGCAAAGATAATGAGATTAGAGCACAAATCTGTGATAACAAGGTCATTAATGGAGAATATTATTATAGAAAGCCAGAGATTTTTTTTAAATTTTTCTACAGTTTGTTGTCCTTTCTTTTCACCTCTAAATGTCTTTGAGATGGCATGGCTCAAATGGGTCCCAAGCCTAACATTCCACAAATCCATTTTCTCTATGCCACTTCTCACTATTTTATGAAATTATATTGTTTGTAATTTTGCACAATTTTCTTTGGTATAATTGTACAAATGAGTTTATATTTAAACAGATATTGCCCTTAATTGCCATATCATTCTACTCAGCAAGTAGATCATGTTTTTGTTAGCTGAGGTGATTTCTAGGCTCTTTTGGCCTCCTTCTTATGAGAAATGCTTTACACTGATTAAATTATCATAGGAAACAGTGAAAGTCTGTTTTATTGTTAGCACATTTATCCATTAAAAAAATATATGATAGACTTTGATTTTTTTTAAAATAGGAATCTTAAAGGGGATTTTTATATCACCTTTACAAAATTTTTATCATATGTTTGAATATAAACATTCAATTTAAAAATGCAAAAAAAAGATAAATATCAAAGATAATATTCTCATACATCTGTCATTCACTAATGTGGGTCATACCTCCAAAATGACCAATTACAAAGCAACCAGGCCTTCTTATGAAGCTCAAAATTGCAAGAAATTCACTAAAGAATAGCAACAAAGACAGGAAAAGAAAATGTTATCACAAGGAAAACCTCATAGCAAAATCAGCAGACATTGAGAATGAATAAATAGCAATAAAAAGCTTAAGTAAAATAAATAAAGCCTATGAAGTAAAAGCAAGTGTGGTGAAAACTCCAGATAACAGTGAAAATACCACAATAAAAACAATAAGCCTTCTTCCCCACACCCAAGGTTAATGATATAATCAAAAGAAGCTTTAGCAAATCAACAAAATAATTAAAGGAAGAGGGAAAAAAGATGGAAATTCAACCTCTAAAAATTTTTTAAATGGACAATTTAAAATAAAAAATTGAGAAATTTTCTAAAACACTGTGTTCCCTGAAAGAGCTAGGTAGATATCAAACTCAAAAATGCAGAAATGGAAGAAAATATGGGGAAAAAATAACCCAAAAAAAGCTATATTATAATGACACCTAAAAGTCTTATTAACTAAAATGACTGAAATGATAATGACAGAATAAAGCAGAATAATGTGGGAATTATTAGTCTCTCAATAAAATAAGATGACACAAACATATGAGTATCACACTTCAAGAAATCACACAATATATCCATAAATATTGAAGAGAGGGCAGAGTTCAGATCAATAAAATGTGCAAATCTATACTTTAGTAGGGAAAAATCCCAAATTCAACTCATCCCAAAATATTAGGGTCAAATTCCAGAAATGTAATATATTGCCTTAGCTTTTAAGTCCTCCATGATTGAAACAGAGATTGAATGATTACTCGTGAAGATATTAAATAAAAGATTCCTGGAAGGAGTGGTAGGGTATTGGACTGGATCAGCAAGTCATATAGTATGATCTAAAGTCCCTGGTATCATCATACGCTAATTTATGGGGTCTACAAGATCAAAATGTGTTCATATTAATATTAAAATGTTGTAATTTCTAATAGAGTAAGTATCAGTACACATAATCCAAGGTCTTGAAGGAATATGCAAGAATCTTTACAAATGTGAGAGGGTCCTGAGACCACAGCATTTCAAAAACAATGAACTAGATAATTTCTAATGTCCCTTCCAACTTAATGACTCTGTGATTCTAAGTTATGTGCTTAATAGTGGTTAAACAATTGTAGTAATTTCAATAAGATTCTGTTGTTTTCATTTCAGTTATGTCTGACTCTTCATGACCCTATTTTGAAGTTTATCTTGGCAAAAATATTGGAGTGGTTTGCCATTTCTTTCTCTAGCTCATTTTACAGATGAGGAACTGAGGTAAACAGGGTTAAGTGACTTGCCCAGAGTTAGTTACCAAGCTAGTAAGTGTCTGAGGTCAGATTTTAACTCATGAAGATGAGTTTTCCCAATTCCATGCCCAGTGCTCTAACCATTGTACCACAAATGAAAATCAAGGATATTTTCAGCATCATCAAGCTATTCAACTTATGAATACAGACTGAAAAACATTCATTAACTCCCTATTAAAAATTAAAGATTTATTTTGATAAACTAAATCAATGCTATTAAAAGTATAATTTATCACTTTGGATTTCAATCACATGTTGTTCCAAAAATGAGAATAAGGAGTGAAGAATGGGAAATGTTTTACAATTTCTTTTTCCTCAATCAATCAATCACCAGGCATTTCTTAAATATTTACTATGTTCCAGGAACTATGCTAAATGCTTACATATACAAAGAAAAGTACTGGGGAAAAAACAGTCCTTGCCTTCAAGGAACTAGCTTTCTAACAGGAGAGAGAATGTACCTGTAAGATATATATGGAATACATGAGATATAATCTCATAAGTTAAGGTACTAGTAACTGGGGGGAAGCTGCAAATGTTTCCTGCAGAAGGAAGGTGTTAAGCCGCCACATGAAGGACACCAAGGAAATTGAAAAGTAAAGATGAGAAGGAAGAGAATTCCAGATATGGGAAAGAGATAGTATAAAGAAGGAAGAGAGATGAGAACATTTTGTTTGAGAACCAACAAATAAACCATGGCTACTGGATTACAGTGTATGTGGAGAAGAATAAAGTATAAGACCAGAAAGATAGGAAGAAGCCAGATTATGAAAAATTTTAAATGCCAAGCAGGGGACTTTAGGTTTGATCCTAAATGTAATGGGAAATCACAAGAGTTTATTGAATAGAGGCAAGGTCAGGGATGAAAGAGGATGTGACTTGGTTAGAACTACACTTTAGGAAAATCTCTCTGAAAACTGGGTGTAAAATGGATTGGAGTGGTGAAAGTCTTGAGAATGGAAAGCAATTAGAAGACTTTTATAATAGTCCAGGCAAGAGGTAACAACAGCCTAAACTTAGGTGGTGAGTGTGCGAGTGGAAAGAAGGGGACCCACATGACGTCTTGAGAGTATAAACAAAAAAATTTAGCAACTAATTAGATATGTGGGGTGAGTAAGAGTGAGGAATCAAAGAGTAAACTGAAATTGTGAGTCTGGGTAACTGGGAGGTTGGATGTGCCCAGGACACAAGTAAACCTAAAAGGTACAAGGGATGTCCAGAAAAGGAGAGGGTTTGCAAGAAAATATACTGAGTTACTTTTTGGATATGGTAAGTTTGAGATAACCAAAAGACAATTTGTAATGATGGATGGTGGCCCAGGAAGGAAACTAGGGGTTAACATGTAGATCTGTGCATTATCTGCTTGGAGATATTAATTGAAACTGTGGGAGATGGTTTCCTTAAAGATGGAAATCTTTGTAGGCAGAATGGAAAGAGCCAGGAGATGGGGAGAGATTAAAGATAATAGACAGATAATAACAGATGATGAGGATCTGCTAGGAAAGATGAGATTGTACATGCAGAGATTATTTTGTCAAGAAGATTCACCCAACATTGAAGTAAGGAAGATTAGATAGATAGGTACATAAGTAGATACATACATACATATCTGAGTGATATAAAGTGAAGAAGAGGGGGAGAAGGGGGAGTTCTTGGAAAATAATTTCTTTTTTTTCAATGAAGTATATGGGAAGCAAGGTCCTTAGCATAGAGAGTGATGAGATGCATTGGCATATAAAGCTTAAGGAGAGATGAAGTTTGAAATAGACACTGAGAAGAGTAGAATAAAGAATCAGAATCAATTAGAGAGGGATAGAAGCATTTCCTTGCTACAGTGAGAGCCTGTTTAAGATTATATAACATAAATTTTGTTTTATTTTATTTTGTTTTGTTTTCTGAGCTTAAAACAGAATCAAAATGTAGTAAGATCTGTGACATCTCTGGTTCTCAATGTTGTGAAAGGAAAAAGTCCTCCATAATTTCCACTGTATCATCCCTTTCTGAGAGTATTTTGTGAAACCAGAGTGTCTTTCTAATTTTTCCTGCAAGTTGCAACTCTGTTTATGCATATTCAAGTGCACTGTTTTTTCCCCAGGATGTCTTCTACAGAAGCTTATTTATCAGCCATCTACAATGTACTTTGTTATTGTACATTTTTCAAATTAGGAAAGATGCCTTGACTGCTATTTTGTCCAATTAATATTTGTAGTCCAAAATGTCTATTTCTTTCAGATTGAGGGCACAGCATCTGTTTAATGCTCTGATTCATGTTTGCCAGCCTGGATATGAAGAGGGAAAAGTTCAGCAAAAGTCCTGAGATTTTCAGTGGGGAAAATACAATAAACAAAGCCCAGGAAGAGAAGCAATGATAGGGAACCCATGTGCCAGTTATCTATGGATAGCTTTATGATCTGAAGCATATCTCCTCTCCCTGAAGGTGTTATAAAGCAATTTAGTTGCTATAAACAAAGACATTAATAATCATTAATAAAAATTATGACAGCAGTTCTGTGGAAAATGTCAGGTAGAATATTTGTTAAAAGGTATTTATCCTGCCCTGAAGTAATTTATATCAAGTTCCAAACACTGGGAAATTTGACCTTAGAAAAAGGGGATTTGTGAACTTGGGAAAGAAGTGAACTACATCCCTGCCACTAAGAGTTAATCTTTATGTAACATAAGTTAATCTGTTTCTGATATGATAGAGTCTGTATAATATGCAATTCCTTCCCCCCCCCGCCTTAAATTAGTTTTTTAATCTGCAAACCAGGAAGCTACACCAGGGTTTATTATTTTCACTGGTTATAATCCAGCCAAGTGCCTAGAAGCCAGAAAGTCAATTCCTAGTTCAGAGAGTCTCTGGTTACCATACTAAGAAACAAACCATGGCTATTGACATTAGGAATTCAGAAAAATCCTGACTAGATTCAAAAGTCGAGGTCTGGATAGCAGAGTGCTAAGTATATTAGAATAATAGGAAAACAAAAGTGAGCTTAATCCTGAGGAATGAAGAATTTATCCTTAAGACCATTTTATTATTGGTGGGGGCAATAATTGATGTTTGGGGTGTGTAGTTAGTTCTGTTTTCACAAGCCTTGCATAGAACTTTATTACATATGCATATGTGTGTGTGTGTGTCTCCATGCATATATACACATATGAATAGGTATGCACATGTATATTATATTATTCACATGTGTATATATCTAATATACAATGTGTATGTGTAGATAGCATACATAATATGTGTGTGTGTGTTTATATGTGTGTGTATGTAATATACAATGTTAAGTATATATACTTAAGTATATATATTTATATAAGTATATATACACACATATGATATTATTTTTGGAAGGATGGTCAACAAAATGGACAACTATGGACTTCCTCAAATTACACAATCAGGTAGATTTAGAAATTGTATAATGGATAGCTGCAAGGAGTAATGATCATGGTTCAATGTCAGCTTCAATGCAGTTCTGTAGTGAAGTGACCCAGGGATACCTTGACTTTATTATGTTGATTAACATTTTTATCAAAGACTTGAATAAAAATAAAGATGGTTCTCCTATCAAAACTATACAAAATAAGGAGGAATAGCTGATATGTTGAAAGACAATCATCCAACAAAATCTAAAAAGCTCTTAATAGACTAGAGTACTGAGCCGCATCAAATAGGAATGCATTTAATGGAGAAATACCTTAACTAACAAACATTTTTTAAAACATCTTTGCAATTTCAAGTCTAAGAGGCATAGCTAGACAGCTACTCATCTGATAAAGATCTGGGGTCTTGTCTGTTTAAGTGCCTGAGTTTCCATTTAATCAAAAAAATCTAGGTGGGAGTGCTCTTCAGGGAAAGGGAGGTAGCCCTCTGGAGCAAATGCTAATTCCAAGACTGATTTAGAGGGTAAGGAGAGGAGGTGATTATTTACATAGAATGACCTCAGGTGCATTGAGGAAACCCTACTTACCCTCATTTCCCATCACCTCCCTCTGCTTTTTCCCTCTCCCTCCACAAAAAATCTCTTCAATGATTGCTTTCATGGGCAACAAAAACTGTAAAGCAGGAGTTCTTAGCCCTTTTTGTGCTATGAACTCTTTTGGCAGTCCAATAAAGACTATATTAACTTCTCAGAACCATATATTAAAATGCATAAAGTAAAATATAATAGGATTAGAAAAGACAGCAATTATACTGAAACCTAGTTAACAAAATATTAAAAATAAAGTTCATGGACCCCAGCATAAGAATCCTGGTTTTAAAGATATGGTTTCAAGTGCAGGTACCCCTGAGAAAGCAAATAAATTGACCTAAATCTATACAAAGTGCAGGACTATAAATGTAAAGGACTGATGTTAAATTTTTCCTACAGAGCGGGTTTTATGTGGAGAGAGAGGGGAAGGAAGAGCACAAAGGCCCTGATAATGACAATTGAAAAATTAAGGTGAGGTAGAGGGCACAATGGATTAAAAAAAAAAAGTTGAGGAAAAAGGACAAAGACACTAAGAAAAGAGCAAATTTTTCATTTTTGCTGAGGACTAGACCTGAATCAATTATATGTCCACCCTTCTGTTTGAAACATAGGACTATGGCACCATAAGTGTTAGTCATAGAAATGGAGCTAGTAGGGACAACATAGGCCTTCTAAGGCAATCTCTTTGTATTAGTATTGAGGAAACTGAAACCAAAAGAAATTAAGTAACTTGCCCCTCATCATGCAGTGACAGGATCTGAATCCAGGTCCTCTGTTGTTGTTGTTGTTGTTGTTGTTGTTGTTGTTGTTGTTGTTTTCCATTGTACTATGCTGCGTGAAAAGGCAGGTATTCTCCCCTTCCAAAACCTCAGTGTAGACTAGAAGCAAAAATTAATGACAATCAAAGAACATGTGGGGAGGAGCTTCTATATGTCCTTCTCTTTAGCCACTCTCCTTACTAATAAATCTCATAGCTTTCAACTTAAGCTACAGAATGTCATTTGAGTATGTAAAGTTACAAGGGTATTTACACACCAAGGCCACCATTTCACACTCCACTTAGAGCTTTGACTCCTAGCCAATTCTACAATTTTATGCTGTTAACACATTATTTCAACCTCTCATCATAGAGGTTCCTCTATCAATCTCACCCCCTTGTATTCAAGTTTCTTGTCCATCTTATTTCCTCCAAACTTTATTTCCTTCAAACTATACTTTCTTCCTATTATATGGAAAAACACTTTGCAAAACTTAAGGCATTACACAAATGTGGGTCATTATTCCACATTCCTTCTCCCCTGATTGTTTTACCAAAAACATAGAGAAATATGAGATGTGCAAATTGAGAGACATCTTCACTCAAAACATCCATATGAACTATTTGTGTTTGATCTGTGGTTGAGCTTTCTGAGCTCACATGGGTCTGTTCAGCCATAGTTGGACACATTGTACCTTGACCCCAACATAGTGATGTCATTTTGGTCTTCTTCGAGCACAAAGGACAATCACCAACCAAAATTTCCCTCAAAGACAAGCCATCCTTGATGACATACCTATTCTCATGACCCCAGGGTCAGGAGAAGGGTTTACAATTCTTCTTGCTCAATGATGCTACTTCCAAACTCTTCCTCTAATATACTAACTCCACCACTTTCCCTCCTTCAAAATCCATGTACTTCACTTTTGTAACTCTTTCTCTTTCAAACCTCATGGGTCTCATCTACCATCCAGGTCACTGTCCTAACTTCCTTAACCATTCCAGCCCTTGCAACACGGTTTCTTTTTTTTCCCATCTGTTTGACTACCATCATTCATATCACCTTATATATTCATACTGATGAATGACCACATGAGTAATTCCTTGGTATCTTTTACTCCAGTGACCATAGGATCATCATATTTCCCTTATACATAAAAATACAGCAAAACTATAGATTTCATCATCTAATGATACTGCATCATCTTCAAGATTCAGGATTTTACAACTTTACTATTTGTTTACCACTCATTCCTTCTACCTCTTAGCCCCTCATTTTCATTAAATGGAATCTTCATCTTCTTCATGTCCTT
The DNA here is from genome assembly GCF_003287225.1 of Phascolarctos cinereus. Classification (NCBI taxonomy): domain Eukaryota; kingdom Metazoa; phylum Chordata; class Mammalia; order Diprotodontia; family Phascolarctidae; genus Phascolarctos; species Phascolarctos cinereus. The sequence continues at coordinate 101,023,473 of NW_027555625.1, forward strand.
TGATCCTTTGACCTCTCCCAATTCTCCTAATCCATAATCCTCCATTCTGAATTAAGTTGATAAAGGACTGGACTTGGAGTCAGGAAGACTATAATCTGATGATACCTTAGATGCTTACCAGGTGTGTGATCCTGAGCAAACTACTTAACCTCTAGGTGTCTCAGTCTCCTCATATTTAAAATGGGTTTGATAATGGCACCTATTTCAGTGAGGATCAAATTAAATAATATATGGTTAAAAAAAAGATTTGAAAATTTTAAGTCCATATACATGAAATCTAGTATTCTTGGTATTATTATTCATATCTAATTTTAATGATTGAATAACCACTAATCCAGAATATAAACCTCTGGATCTTCTCCCATTCTCAACATAATAATTCACAACCCTTGATAAGGCCTACCAGTTAGAGGGTAGAGTACAGGCATCAAATCAGCTGAACCCTTCTGACATTCCCTTCCAAACAATTTTAAAATAACTCCTCAAATCAAGTTTGGGAGTGACAGAGCCAAGAAAAGGTCAGTGCAAGACATTTTTCCAGTTTTCAAAGTTCAGAGGCAGAGGTCTATGACAGTGGGGTGATAACTGGCCCAGAGTGCAGCTGGACCACCAGCAGTAGGCCTTGGAGGTGACAGTAGTGGCAATGGCAGCAGCAACAGCAGTAGCAGCTAATGTGGCATCTCTTAGCTCAGAAATAGAAGGCAGGGTAGGGCAACTGCTCAGAAAGAAATTTCAGGGAACCCTTTGCTGGCACTGGTTGCAGCTGGCACTGATTGGCATCTGTATTGCATATAAGTCATTCTGGGTCATGGTTTCAGGGTGGAAAGAAGCACCTGTGAATGTTACAAGAGAGTATGGGTCCTGGTCATAGTTCCAGAGCTAAGAGGAGCACTAATTCTTGTGCCTGTTGAGAAGCAAGGGCCTTTCCTGGGTAAAGACCAGATCACAGACCAGGAGAAGAGTGACCACATTTCTTCCCAGATCACATCACTTTGGAAGCACTGAAAATTTGCAGACTCCTAGGACTAGCTCTTAAAATAGCAACACAAAATAATCTTGACACTTGGGGCAGTGCTTCCCCACCCGCGGGTGAGCAGAGCCCAACATTAACATAAAGTTCAAAGTCAAGAAATAGGCTGGAAAATGAGCAAACAACACCAAAAACAATAAAAAGAACTTGACTATGAAAAGCTACTACAGTGTCAGGGAAGATCAAGATATAAACTCAGAAGACAACATTGTGAAAACAGCTTTAGACAAAGTCTCAAAAAAAATGCTAATTTGACACAAGCCCAACAAAAATTCCTGGAAGAATTAGTAAAAGAGATGAGTGGTAAAGAAAAAATTGGGAAAAGAAATGAGAATGATGCAAGGACATTATGAAAAGAGAAATAATAGCTTCTTAAAAGAGGCACAAAATATATTAAGGAAAATAACACCTTTAAAACAGAATTGGCCAAATAAAAAATGTGACCAAAAGCTCCCTGAAGAAAATAATTCCTTAAAAATTAGAATTGAGCAAATGTAAGCTAATGACTCCATAACACATCAAGAAGTAATGAAACAAGGTCAAAAAATGAAAAACAAGTGAAATATCTCATTGGAAAAAAACAACTGACCTGGAAAATAGAACAAGGAGAGGTAATTTTATGTTACTGGACTACTTGAAAGCCATGATCAAAAGAAAAGAACCTAAACATCATATTTCAAGAAATTGCAAAGTAAAACTGCCCTGATATCTTAGATCCAGAGAATGAAATAGGAATTGAAAGAATCCAATGATCACCTCCTTGAAGAGATCCCAAATTAAAACTCTCAGGAATACTATAGCCCAATTCCAGAGCTCCCAGGTCAAAGAGAAAATATTCCAAGTAACCAGAAATAAACCATTCAAATATCATGGAGGCACAGACAAGATCACACACAATTTAGGCACTTTAAAAGAGTGGAGGGTTTAGAATACAATATTCCAGAAGGCAAAGGAGTTAGGATTACAACCAAGAATAATCTACCCAGAAAAACCTGAATATCATCCTTCAGGGAAAAAAAATAGATATTTAATGAAATGATCACTTTCAAGCATTCCTGATGAAAAGATCAGAGCTCAACAGAAAATTTGACATTCAAACAGAAGATTCAAACCAAGCATAAAAACATACACAAGAAAGTATAATTATAAGAGACTCAATAGAGTTAAGCTTTTTACATTCCTATGTGGGAAGATGATACATGTAACTCCTAAGAACTTTATCATCACTATGGCATTTAGATTAAGTACATGTAGACAGATGTCATGAGTGATCTAGATGGGATGATCTAAAATGGGATGATCTAAAATATGTAGGGGTGAAAAGGATGCACTGAGAGAAGGGGGAAGGGAAGTATAGAATGTGGAAAGTTTTCTCACACAATAAAATCATAGGGGAAGAGCTTTTATACTGGAGATGAAAATAGAGGTAGGGATAGGGGTGGTAGGCAATGCCTGAGCCTCACTATGATTAGAATTGGCTCCAACAGGGAAGAATACATATATACATACTGTTGGGTACAGAAGTATATCTTACTCAATAGGGAAATAAGAGGGTAAGAGAATCAGAGACATGAAAATGGAAAAATGATAAAAGGGAGGGCTGACTTAAAAAGGCAGTGGGCAGAAGAAAAACAGACTTTAGAAGAAGTACAGGATATAAAGAGAGAGAAATACAAAGAGAATAAAAGAGGATGGAGGGAAATACATAGTAATCATAACTATGAATTTGGATGAGATGAACTCACCCATAAAATGAAAGTGGATAGCAAAATTGATTAGCAAACAAAATCCAACAATATCTTGTTTACAAGAGACACATTTGAAACAAAAAAGGTACAGAGTTAAAATAAAGGAATGGAGCAGAATCTATTATGCCTCAGCTGAAGTAGAAAAGTCAGAGGTGGCAATCACGATCTCAAACAAAGCAAAGGGCAAAACTACAGCTAATTAAAAGAGATAATCAGGGAAACTACATTTTGCAAAAAGGTGACAGACAATGAAGGAGTATCGAAAAGCTTTATAGCAACATTCTCTGATGAAGACCACATTTCTCAAACAGAAGAAATTGAATCAAATTTATAAAAATGAGCCATTCCTCGATTGATAAATGGTCAAAAAATATGAACAGGCAGTTTTCAGAAGAAGAAATCAAAGCTATTTGTAGTCATATAAAATTGCTCTAAGTCACTCTTGATTAGAGAGATGCAAATTAAAATGCTAGAAATGACAAATGCTAGAGGAGGTGAGGGAAAATAGAGACACTAATGCACTATTGGTGGAGTTGTGAAATGGTCCAGCCATTCTGGAGAACAAATTTGAACTAGGCCCAAAGGGCTATAAACTTATGCACATCACTAGATCTGTACCCCAAAGCAATCAAAGAAAAAAGAGAAGTATAAAACAATATGTACAAAACAATTTATAGAAGCTCTTTTTGTGGTGGAAAAGAATTGGAAGTTGAGGGGTGGTTCATCAATTGATAAATGGCTGAACAAGTTGTGGTAAATGCTTGTGATGGAGCACTATTATGCTATAATAAATGATGAGGGAGTGGTTTCAGAAAAAAATGGCAAGACTTATATGAAATGATGCAAAGTGAAGTGAGAAGTACCTGGGATATCATTGTGCACAACCACACAACAATGTTGTAATAATGATCAACTGGAAAAAACTTGTATATTCTGATTAATGCAAAGATATGAGACAATGAGACAGTTCTGAAGTACTCATGATGAAAAAAATGCTATCCACATCCAGAAAGAGAACTGATGAATGCTGAATGCAAATTGATGTACAATTTTCTTGTGTTTTGGGTTTTTTGCTTTTTTATATATGGCTAATATAGAAATGTTTTGCATGATTTCACATATATAATTAATTGATATAATTCTGCTTGCCTTCTCAGGGTGTATGGGAGAGTAGGAAGGGAGGGAGAGAATTTGAAACTCAATATTTAAAAAGGAAATAATATCATTGAGAAATGTTTAACAAAATAAATAAAAATAAAATAAAAATGCATAACATAAGTCAATCTGTGGTCTACAGGGAGCTGGATGTATGGCTTAGTGGCTCCCATTTCTGTTTGAATTTGACACCATTGTCAAACTCAATTTGTGTGGCAAGCTAAGTGCAGCAATATATCATTACCATGGAGCTTATCTATATATCACTAATTGTGTCATTACCCAGCTCAAAAACTTTCAGTGTCTTCATTGTCAACTTACTAGAGTCAAAATATTCTTGTCTCACATTTAAGACTGTCCATTATCTGGCACCAAAATACCTGATTTCTCCCATCTAAAAACTCTGTGCATTGTGTTTCACTAACTTAATCACTATTCATTCATCCTCCATACATATGCCATCCTTTTCTTTTTCTATGTCTTTTCTCATTTTGTGGTTTATGCTAGGATATCCTTCACTTCCCATGTGCCAAGTCCCCCTTTTGAATTCCTTTCTAAATGCCAAGAAACCTGTTGGGACCCTTCCCACCCCAATCACTGCTAACTTTTCCTTCATTTAGATCTTACCCAGCATTTTATTTGCATATGTCATTTGCATTTATGTATTTATTTTATAATATAGAAATTTATGTGTGTTATTCCCCTCTACTAGACTGAAAGCTCTATGAAGGAGTTCTACTTTTTTTGTGCCTTGTATACTTTATTCCAACCCTTAGCAATCAATCAATCAACACATGTTTATTAAGGGCCTACTATGTGCCAGGCATTGTGGTCAAGTCACATTCTGTTGCTCAATTTGATGTAGGGTATGGGGCTTTCTGTTAGGGAGAGAAGCTGAAGAGAAGAGTACACAGAAGCTCCTTCCCAGGTGTTCTTTGGCCCCAACTGAAGTTTACTTCTGATTATATTGGTATATACTGTGAGATTTTAGAAGGTGAGAATGACTGCCTTTTGATGCAGATACAGTGAAAAAAGCAGTCAGAAAACTTGGATTCCAATCCAGACAGAAATGTCCAAAAGGCAATTAGTGATGCACACATGAATCTCAGTGGAAATACTGGGGCTGAATATATTGATCTGTGAGTTATTGGCCTAGAGATGATCACTAAACCTATGGGAGCAGTAGTGCATACAATAGGAACTGATATTTTTCTTTTAATAAGTCATATTAAAACCATAAGGAATGGAAGAGTAGTTCCTCTGGGGACTTGAATGCTGCTAAAATGATCCAAAATTATGTTTCTTGGAGAGTTAAGATGTTACACATAATTTATCATAGGTTATTGATTAGAGATTGCATGCAAAAGATATATCCACTCAGTTATTTTAAATCACAGGCTGGTTCAAATTATCCTCTAGCATGCCTAGGGATCATTTACCCCTGCTATGAATTCATGAGAACATTGAATGATAGATCTGGAACTGAAAATAATTTTCGATATGTTTGTCCCTCATTTTAAAGGTAAGGAAATTGAAGCCAAGAGAGATGAAGTCTCTTATCCAAAATAATAAGCTAGTAAGTATTTTATACCTAGTAAGACCATAAGTCCTATATAGGTAGTAAGTAGCATAGCAGTAATTCAAACTCATGTCTCATGACCAAGGTGGACACTCCAAATGCTTTCCCTTTCCACTGCTCCATGCTAACTGCCTTTATATGTACCTGGGAAATACAAAATTTAATTTTATCCAGAGCATAATTAAGTAAATGAATGTTTTCCAAAATAATATATTTCAAAGCTCAATAGAAGGAATGTTTTTAATTATTTGAATTATTGACCCTAAAGCATCTGACCTGCCCCACATAGGAAGCACATGCCTCTCCAAGGACCCCTGAAACATATTAAAATGAAATTGAGAAATGTTTAACAAAATAAATAAAACACAATGAAATATAATATTATATTTTAAAGTTAAATCAAAATGTGGCTAGCAAGGCTTTCATTTCTATTTGAGTTTAACACCATTGATCTATTGTATTGGATTAATATCTATGCCAATGCCATCTTCTATTTGCACTTGTTGACTTTGTTTATACATGTTTGAAATGCTTTTGTAAATAATGCCTAGTCAAGGGAACTAGGATAAAGTATGTTGCCTTCTCCTATTTCAACCTCATTGAAAGCATATCATAATCTATGTTTTAATTTTGTCCAAATTTAGCTTTCCAGAGATCCCTCATTTTCCATTTGTGTATTCATTGCCTTTATAATGAAAATCTGCCTTGAATCTAAAATCAGTCTGTTATCTTTGATCTCAACTATGTGAAGTACCATGGTCTCTGGGTATATTCCACCAGTTACTTAACAGGAGTTGATATCTAAAGATATAATAACAGCAGTTAATATTTATAAGCAATTTTAGAGTTATACAACACTTCAATGACATAATCTTACTGATTCCTCACAATGATTATGCGTAGTAGGCAGTGTAAGCCAAATTTTCTTTAGGATACCCATCCTTTAATTGAGGGAACTGATACTCAAAGAGATAAGTGACTTCTCTGGGATCATATGCCTACAAAATTCCCAATCGAGAAAGAGAATCTGTGTCTCCTAAGGTCCTGAGCAGCCATTTCTACAGCATCTACTCTTATTCAACCCTCTTGGGCACCATTTTTGTTAAAGCTAGGTCCTAATTAGTTTGGGCAAATAATGAATCCCAGATAGTAGTCACATAAGTCATACCCAATATATATTTTCACTGGGCTAGGACATAGTATCGTATTTTACATAATTTAACTATTGAATTCACTTTTTGTATCAGTCAAAACTTAGTTCTCTAACCCCTCTCTCATTTTAAATCCTTCATAAGGTTTTTATCCTGTTCAACACTCAGTTTCTTTGACATTTCCCCTATCCTATTAATATTTCAGTCTCAATTTGCTTATTTAAGTAGCATAACTGCTCCATAGAAGAGTATGTCCAGTAGAAAGTCAACTATAACCACCCCCCCATACATACTTTGTTTGCCAGAGTTCTTTAATAAATACTGATCAATTGTAACTACAGGAAGCTATTTTAACTATGACTAATGAAAAACTTCCTATCTCCTACATGTATCATGTCAGAAAAAAATAAGAGTCATGAGCATTATTCTACATTGTACAAAGAAATTGAAGCCATACTTCTAGCAAGATTAGTTAATGCTTAATAGAGACAGATAACGATAAACACAGTCATGACAACCCTTTCATTTTCTGTCTATTTCTTTTCCTGTGAAACAGCCCTATTATACTTACACTTCAAGAAAATGAATTTGTTCCAACTCCCACTCGGAGCAAGGAACTGTAATAAAAACATGAGTTTAAAAAAGGATGAAAGAATTTTACTGCAAAAGAAGTATAAGAAGCCATGGTATTACTCCAAAAAAAGAGGAGGAAACTAAGTATTTGTTAGATCCCAGAAACATGGCACAATGTTCTATGAATTCAAATCTCTTTGATTCAATTCTCTTTCTTATAAAAATATTAATATTCTTTCGATTCTAATCTAGAACAGAAAGATTGAAGATTCCAAAATGGAAATAACGGATTTTAGAAACAAATATAATTATATTTGATGTGGTACCCTATACAAAATGAATCCAAATTACAAAATGATTGATAAAAGAGACATATGTGTGTATACATATATACACACACACACACACACATATATATATATATATATATATATAAACACTATTTGTGCTATGATTTTAAATCCAAAGGACTAAAGAAATACAATATTCTCTGAAAGGCCTTTTCATTCCTTTCGAGATCTTACTTCCTAAATTCAAATATTTATTTAATATATGCCAGAGGCTAACCAGCAACGAGTCCTGTCAGTGAGCCGTTTTTGTTCTACTGGTTATTTGTTGTCTTCAGTGTGTTCAGATTACGTAAGACAATGTCAGTTTAGCCAAATGAACACAATCTAGGGGTCAAAATATCAATTTCTCCCCTTATTTAGCCACTAAATCTCTGATAGACAACAAAATTGCATTGTCTAACCACTGAATCCCATGGGGTCTTCCCTATGCTATACCCTCCAGACCCTTAAACATTACCTTGTCCATGCACCCCAAGGACCATGAGGCCTTGTCATCCATCCTTGATGCTGTAATCCAAGGACCACTAGGCCTTCCCATTCGCTCTACAGATGTACCATCTATCTTTGTATTATTTCTCCATTTAGAATGTGAGCTCCTTAGAGAAGGTATTATCTAGATTTTCTATTGTATTCCATGTACTTAGCATACTGCCTGGTACATAGTAAATGAATTTAGTTGTTAAGTGCTTTTTTATCCATTTATTCATCATTCTTTCTTTCACTCATTTATCCATTAGAAAAAGCTGTGTTCAGAGTGGAAAAATGAACACATCCTCAAAAATTCTAGCTCTAAATATCATACTCTTTTTTATAACATTTCATTTATTTATTTTCCCATTTTATTTCTGGGATAAGATGGAGAAATATAGAAGCTATTAAGCAAGAATTTAACAAAAGAGGTTTCCCAGACATTCAGAGACATAGACACTATAACAATATTTTTGAAAATTTTCTTTAAAAAAAAAAGTTAAGTCTAGCATCTATTGTAGTGTGATGAAACTTCCAGTGAGAAAAGGAACTTATGATTTTTATAAATCTCTACCAGTTTTTGCAATATTGCTTCATTTCATCAGATGGTAACATTTTAATTCCCTAAAATTATAATCCCTTTGCCTTCAATTTGTAACACTAAAAAATGATAGCATTAAATTAAGGGATACTCCCAGCATTAATGTGAAGAACCAGCATTCATAGGAAGCAAAATTTGGCACCAGGGAATATCCCAGACAACATTCAAACTACTGAGTGGATAAAAAAAAATGTATAGCTTACACTCATGTGTTTACTTTTACTAATCATGCAGAAGACAGAAGCAATCCATATGTATACACACACACACACACACACACACATAAATATATATGCATATCTACTTATAAACATACATATATATGTATATATTTGTACCTATACATATATGTGTATATACATATATTATTATAACAGCATAGCAAATATAGCAGTAATAGAATCTTTCCACCATAGCCCTGGGATACACAGTTTCACAAATATGCATTATCAGTCAGAACGGTTGATATGTCAAGGAAATGTTTATATAGGAGCACATGTGCAGGGAACATGTATGACCAAGGCATTCATGTAGAGAGGTAATTCAGATGTCAAATGAAGTAGGACTGAGAAAAACACTGATGACACTATTGTTTTTCTTGTTCTGGACCTTTTTCCTGGTTGTCTTGAATGGCATCAAATCTCTGCCAGCCATGCAGTCTCTCCCAGACAATTTTGATTATTACCTGCTGAGTAGTGGTCCCATGGACCCATGTTCACTAATAAGCCATGCACATTCTAATTCTCTCTACTCACTGTTGGTTTGTTCCCTCCACTTCTTCCAGTTTCTGGTTTCATCTGGAATTCTCCTTTGACGTATTGCCTTTTACCCACAAGGGAAAGAGTGGGCTCTTCTATTTCCCATTTAATTAAAGCCCAAAATTTGGTTGCCTGGAGAAGGTCATCAGTATTGTACATCAGTTTCTTAATGGCATGTTTGTGTGGGTTCTGGATAATGAATAATGTTCTTGTTCTTTCTAGTCACCAATGGAGTGTACCAGGGCTCTGTGCTAGCTCCCATGTTTTTTATCCTGATGTTTTCAGTGATGATATCAGATGCCTTCAACAAGGAAAACAAAATGGCATCAAATCAAGATTAAAGCGGAGGGAGAGTTGGTGAGCAACTTTTTGTTTGCAGATGATTGTGTACTTAAAGCAGCATCTGAGGCTGAGATGAAATACAGTATGGATTGATTCTCTCCTATTTGTGCAAATTTTGGGTTCACAACTAAGATCAAGAAAACAGAGGTTCTCTCCAGCCAGCACCACACCATCCACACATGGAATCATCAGTTACGGCCAAAGGATAATAAACTAATGAATAAAACTAGGAGCTGGTTTTAAGAAAAATAAAATGGATAAATCATTGGTAAATGTGATTTTTAAAAAAGAAGAAAACCAAGGTACCATTATAAAAAATGAAAAGCATGAATTCCTCGCCAATGAAGATGAAATTAAGGCAATTATTAGAAGTCATTTTGTCCAATAATATGCCAGTAAAACTGACCATCTGAACTAGATAAATTTACAACATGCTTAGATTAGTCCAAGAGGAAATAAAATACTTAAATAACCTTCTTATAAAAAAAATTGAACCAAATAAAATGTACTGTTTAAGAAAAAATCCCCAGGAGCAAAAGAATTTACAAGTGATTTTTATCAGTTATTTAAGGAACAATTAATCCCAATATTATATAAGCTATTTGGAAAAAAAGTAAACAAGGAATCCTGTCAAATTTATTTTATGTCACAAATATAGTTTTGATATCTAAATCAGAGAGAGCAAAAATAGAGAAAGAAAACTATAGGCCAATTTTAATGAATATCAATATAAATTTTCAACAAAATATTAGCAAAGAAATTACAGCAATATATCACAAAGATAATAGACCATAACAAGTTGGGATTTATACCAAGAATACAGGGCTGGTTTAATATCAGGAAAACTATCAGTATAATTGACAATATCAATAACAAAAACAACAAAAGTTATATGATTATATCAATAGATACAGGAAAAACCTCTCACAAAATACAACACCAATTTCTATTAAAAACACTAGAAAATATGGGAATCAATGGAGCCTTTCTTTAAATAATTAGTAGTATCTATTTCAAACCAAGAGCAAGAATTACCCGTAACAGGGATAAGCTTAAAGCCTTTTCAGTAAAATCAAGGGTGAATCAAGGATGTCCATGGTGACCACCATTATTCAACATTGTACTTGAAATGCTAACTATGGCAATAAGACAAGAAAAAGACATTTAAGAAATTAAAATAGGCATTGAAGAAACAAAACTATTACTTTTCAGATTTTATGATGGTATACTTAGAGAAAACTAGAGAATCTATTGGAAAACCAGATGAAACAATGAACAACCATATCAAAGTTGCAGAATATAAAATAAACCCACATACATCATCGGTGTTTCTATATTCTACTAACAAATCTCAGCAATAAGAGATAGAAAGAGAAATTATATTTAAAATAACCACAGACAATATAAAATGTTTGGGAATCTACCTGCCAAGACAAACCAATTATTATATGAATACAATTATAAAACAATTTTCACACAAATAAAGACAGATTGAAACAACTGGAAAAATATTCTTTGATTCTGGCCAAGCTAAGCCAATATAATAAAAATGACAGTTATACCTAAGTTAATTTACTTATTCAGTTCCATACCAATCAAAATATCAAAGAATTATTTTATAGAGCTAGAAAAAATCATAACAAAATTCATCTGGAAGAACAAAAGTTTGAGAATATAAAGGGAATTAAAAGAGAGAAAAAGTTGACCTAGCAGTTTCAAATTTCACATTATATTATGAAGGGGTAATCATCAAAACAATCTGGTGCTGGCTAAGAAACAGAGTGATAGATCAGTGGAATAGACCAGGTACACAATATACAGTAGTAAATGACTATAGTAATCTAGTGTTCCATAATGCCAAAGTTCCAAGCATTTGGGGCAAGAACTCACCGTTTGACAAAAATTTCTGGGAAGACTGAAAAACAGTCTGGCAGAAACTAGGTATAAACCAATACCTCACCATATTCCAAGATAAGGTCAAAACTGATAAATGATTCAGACACAAACGATTATGCCACAAATAAATTATGGAACAGGGGAAAAGGTACCTGTCAGACCTATGGATAAGGGAAGTGTTTATGACAAAATAAGAGATAGAGAGGATCACAAGAAGCAAAATCAATAACTTTGATTACATGAAATAAAAAAGCTTTTACATAAACAAAATGGTTGCAGACAAAATTAGAAGGAAAACGGTAAAATAGGAAAAAATTTTACAACAGGTTCTCTGATAAAGCCTTCATTTCTCTAATACATAGGGAACAAAGCCTAAGTCAATAAAAAATAAGCACTATCCTCCAGTTGATAAATGGTCAAAAGTTTATGAACAGGCAGTTTTCAAAGGAAGAAATCAAAGCTATCAATCATTACATAGATAAATCCTCTAAAACATTATTGATGACAGAAACATAAATTAAAATAACTCTTGAGGTACCACCTGTCACCTATCAGATTGGCTAACATGAGCAAAAAAAAAAAAAAATAACAAATCCTAGAGCGGATGTGGAAAAATGGGATATTAATACACTTTTGGTGGAGTTGTGAACTACTCCAACCATTCTGGGGGAAAATTTGGAATTATACTCAAACAGTTATGAAATTGTGCATACTCTTTAACCCAGCAATTTCACTATGAGATCTGTATTCAAAAAAAGATAAAAAATAAGAACAAAGGTCCTATTGGTACAAATATATTTATAGGAGCTCTTTTTGTGGTGGCAAAGAATGAAAATCGAAAGGATATCCATCAACTGGAGCATGGCTGAAGAAGTTTGCTATATAAGTCTAACGGAATTTTCATTGTTGAGTCACTTTTCAGGCATGTCCTACTCTGCATTGCCCCATTTGTGGGTTTCTTCACAAAGATAGTTGGGTGGTTTGTCATTTCCTTCTCCATATGATGGAATGATATTGTGCTAACAAGAAATGATGAACAGGATGGTTTCAGAAAAAACTGGGAAGACATATGAACTCTTGCAAATGGAGTAAGAACCAGAAGAACAATGTACACATTAACAGCAATGTTGTTTTGATAATCAACTGCAAAAAACTTGGCAACTCTGATCAATACAATGACCCAAGGCACTTCCAAAGGACTTATGATGAAAATTTCTATTCACCTCCAGAAAGAGAACTGTTGGATCCAAGTGCATATTGAAGCATATTTCTTTCTCTTTTTTTCTTGATTATTTTCACAATAGGGCCATTGTGGAAATGCGTTTTGTATGATTTCATGTGCATAATGGGTATCCTATTTCTTGCCTTCTCAATGTTGATGGAGGGGTAAAGGGTACTAGAAAATTTGGAACTCAAAATAAAAATTCAAAAGAAAATTTTAAAACCTACAAGCTATTATCAAGGCTAGGATAAATGGACTGTCCATCAAAAGTTAACTTAATATTCAAAGTATTAATAATGTAATAAAATAATAATGATAAAAATCAGAATAATCTTTCATGATGAGAGGTTTTTTTAAAAATGAGTCAAAAATGTTTGAACTAAATGCAAATTTCTTAAAAATAAATGATGTTGCCAAATGGAGGAAGAGGGCATATTGCATATTCAATGACTGTTTATAGAGGTAAAAATTGTAAAATTTATTGACCTATTAAATTTCATTAATTTACATTGTCCCAGCTAATTATAGCACTGTTCTATTGTTATCCTATGAAATCCTACAGTGGTATCTCATACTGGTGCCCTCTTTTTAATTATAGCAATAACTATAACAGTGTCCAAACTCTTTAGCTTATTTTCAAGCCATCATGAATCATTTTTCTCTTAATCAGTGCCTAAAGAAAGCATTCTGGAAAAGCTTAAACAGAAACAGATAAATATAAGAAATATATTCATTTGAAAGCTTTCCTGCTCCTGTTTCAAACTTTATTTTATCTCCCACATAATACATTATCTACTACCTAGTACACAATACACAATACCTTGCCTGGTAATTTGGTCTAATCCAATGAAAGCTTACTAAGAAGCAGGGTGTCCTGCACATAGTAGGTGTACATTTTTTGTGTTTTTTTTGTTTTTAGTTTAATCTGACACCCACTCTTAAAAACTTAGATTTACATTAGCTCTAAGTTATATTTATTGCTGTTTGAAAAGACTCATAAAGTTTATATATTTTTTGTTTGTTTTTGAATGAACATTCATACAAAAATATTCATAAGAGATAACTGCTCCATCTCATCTTTTTCCTATTTCAAAAATGGCACATGGCAAAAAATTAGAAATTGAGGGGTTGTCCATCAATTGTGGAATGGATGAATAAGTTGTAGTATATGACTGTGATGGAATGCCATTGTACCAGAAGAAATGGCCAGCAGGACACTCTCACAAAACCCTTAAAAAACTTATATAAACTGATACTAAGTGAAATGATCAAAATCAGGGAAACTACACAGTAACAGCAATATTGTACAATGATCAACTGTGAGTGACTGAGATATCCTCAGCTATATGATGATCCAAGACAATTTCAAAGGATTTATAATTGAAAATGCGATCCATCTCCAGATGAATCTGACAGAGTCTAAATGCAGAGCAAAGCATTTTTTTAACTTTCTCTTTTGTTTGTCTTTTTGTTCCTTTTAAAATATGACCAATAAGGAAATATATTTTGCATGACTGCACACATTTACAACCTTTATCAAATCGTTTCCATTCTCAATGAGGATGGAGGAAAGGGAGAGACAAAGAGAATTTGTAACTCAGAATTTAAAAAGAATGTTGAAAATTATTTTTGCATGTAATTGGGTGAAATTAAAATATTTTTTAAGTTTCATTAATTTATTTTGACTTATCAACAATCACTTCCATATGCTTTTCAGTTTAAAAATTTTCTCCCCCTCCCTCCACACCCCCCTCCCCAAGATGGCGCACAATCTGATATAGGCTTACATTTACATTCCTATTAAACATATTTTCACATTAGTGAAGTTGTAAGTAAAAATTAAAACCAATAGGAGGAACCATCAGAAAGATGAAACAAAACTCAACAGAAGGAAAAAAAGTGATAGCAATTCAACTTCCATAGTTCTTTCTTTGGATGTGGACAGCATTTTCCATCGAGGCCTCTGGAGATGTCTTAGATCCTTGTAATGCTGAGAAGGGTTCAGTTTAACAATATTAGTCATTGCAACATGGCTGTTATTGTGTACAAAGTCCTCTTGGTTCTGCTCACTTCACTCAGCATCAGACCAAATAAGTCTTTCCAGGTTTTTCTGAAGTCAACCTATTCATCATTTCCTATAGCACAATAGTGTGCCATTACATTCATAT
This sequence comes from Phascolarctos cinereus, assembly GCF_003287225.1. Lineage (NCBI taxonomy): Eukaryota > Metazoa > Chordata > Mammalia > Diprotodontia > Phascolarctidae > Phascolarctos > Phascolarctos cinereus. Next base: position 101,038,514 of record NW_027555625.1, read on the forward strand.
ACCACAACTTGCTCAGCCATTCCCCAGTTCATAGGCACCCTCTCAATTTCCAATTCTTTGCCACCACAAAAAGAGCTGCTATGAATATTTTGATACATGTGGGTCCTTTTCCCATTTGTTTGATCTCTTTGGGATATAGCCCTAGAAGTGCTATTGCTGGATCAAAGGGTATGCACATTTTTGTAGCCCTTTGGGCATAGTTCCAAATTGTTCTCCAAAATGGTTGGATCATTTCACAACTCCACCAACAATGTATTAGTGTTCCAATTCTCCCACATCTTCTCCAACATTTATCATTTTCCTGTTTTGTCATGTTGGCCAATCTGATAGGTGTGATGTGGTACCTCAGAGTTGTTTCAATTTGCATTTCTCTAATCAATAATGATTTAGAAAATTTTTTCATATGACTTTAGATGGCTTTAATTTCTTCATCTGAGAACTGTCTGTTCATATCCTTTGACCATTTATCAATTGGGGAATGGCTTGTGTTCTTATAAATTTGTCTTAATTCTCTATATATTTTAGAAATGAGGCCTTTATCAGGAGACTGGTTGTAAAAATTCTTTCCCAATTTTCTACCTTCCTTCTAATCTTAGTTGCATTGGCTTTGTTTGTGCAAAAACTTTTCAATTTAATGTAATCAAAATTATCCATTTTGCTTTTCATAATGTTCTCTATCTCCTGTTTGGTCATGAATTCTTCTGTTCTCCATAGATCTGATAGGTAAACTATTCCTTGTTCTCCCAGTTTACTTATGGTATCAGCCTTTATATCTAAGTCATGAACCCATTTTGACTTTATTTTGGTATATGGTGTGAGATTTGGGTCTATGCCTAGTTTCTGCCATACTCTTTTCCAGTTTTCCCAGCAGTTTTTTTCAAAGAGTGGGTTCTTATCCCAGAAGCTGGGGTCTTTGGGTTTATCAAATAATAGATTACTATAGTCATTGACTACTGTGTCTTGCATATTTAACCTATTCCACTGATCCACCTCCCTATTTCTTAGCCAGTACCAAGCAGTTTTGATGATTGCTGCTTTATAATACAATTTAAGATCTGGAATTGCTAGGCCACCTTCCCCTGCATTTCTTTTCATTAGTTCCTTTGATATTCTGGACCTTTTGTTTTTCCAAATGAATCTTGTTATTATTTTTTCTAACTCTATAAAATAATTTTTGGTAGTTTGATTGGTATGGCACTGAATAAGTAAATTAGCTTAGGTAGGATTTTTTTATTATATTAGCTGGCCTACCCATGAGCAACTGATGTTTTTCCAATTATTTAGATCTGATTTTATTTGTGTGAAAAGTGTTTTGTAATTGTGTTCATAGAGTTCCTGGGTTTGTTTCGGGAGGAGACTGCTAAATATTTTATAATGTCTACAGTAAGTTTAAATTTCTCTTTCTATCTCTTGCTGTTGGGCTTTGTTGGTAATATAAAGAAATGCTGATGATTTATGTGGGTTTCTTTTATAGCCTGCAACTTTGCTAAAGTTGTTTATTATTTCAAGTAGTTTTTTTTACTTGATTCTCTAGGATTCTCTAAGTATATCATCATGTCATCTGCAAAGAGTGATAGCTTTGTTTCTTCTTTGCCTATTCTAATGCCTTCAATTTCTTTTTCTTCTCTTATTGCTAAAGCTAATTTCCAGTACAATATTGAATAACAGTGGTGATAATGGACATCCTTGTTTCACCCCGATCTTATTGGAAATGCTTCTAGCCTGTCCCCATTACATATAATGCTTGCTGAAGGTTTTAGATAATGCTATTATTATTTTAAGGAAGACTCCATTTATACCTATGCTTTCTAGTGTTTTTAATAGGAATGGGTGTTGTATTTTATCAAAAGCTTTTTCTGCATCTATTGAGATGATCATGTGGTTTCTGTTGGTTTTGTTGTTGATATGCTCAATGATGCTGATAGTTTTCCTAATATTGAACCAACCCTGCATTCCTGGTATAAATCCTACCTGGTCATAGTGTATTATTCTTGTGATAAGTTGCTGCAATCTATTTGCTAGTATTTTGTTTAAAATTTTTGCATCTATATTCATTAGAGAAATTGGTCTATAATTTTCTTTCTCTGCTTTGACTCTTCCTGGTTTAGGTATCAACACCATATTTGTATCATAAAAAGAATTTGGTAAGACTCCTTCTTCACCTATTTTCCCAAATAGTCTATATAGTATTGGAATTAATTGTTCTTTAAATGTTTGATAGAATTCATGTAAATCCATCTGGCCCTGGAGATTTTTTCCTAGGGAGTTCATCAATGGCTTGTTCAATTTCTTTTTCTGAGATGGGGCTATTTAAGTATTTTACTTCCTCTTCTGTTAATCTGGGCAATTTATATTTTTGTAAATATGTATCCATTTCACTAAGATTGTCAAATTTGTTGGCATATAGTTGGGCAAAATAATTCCTAATTATTGTTTTAATTTCCTCTTCCTTGGTGGTAGCTTCGTGCTTTTCATTCTTGATACTAGTAATTTGGTTTTCTTCTTTCTTTTTTAATTAAATTAACCAAAGTTTATCTATTTTATTTTTTTTTCATAAAACCAGCTCTTAGTTTTATTTATTAGTTCAATAGTTTTCTTAATTTCAATTTTATTAATTTTTCCTTTGGTTTTCAATATTTCTAATTTGGTGTTTAATTGAGGATTTTTAATTTGTTCTTTTTTCTAGTTTTTTTAATTGTATGTCCAAATCATTGATCTCCTGTTTTTCTATTTTATTTATGTAAGCATTTAGAGATATAAAACTTCCTCTAAGAACTGCTTTCGCTGCATCCCAAGTTTTGGTATGTTGTCTCATTATTGTCATTCTCTTGAATGAAATTATTGATTGTTTCTATGATTTGTTGTTTGACCCAATCATTTTTTAGGATTAGATTATTTAGTTTCCAATTTTTTTTAGTCTATCTTTCCATGGCCCTTTATTACATATAATTTTTATTGCATCATGATCTGAAAAGGATGCATTTAATATTTCTGCCTTTCTGCATTGGATTGTGAGGTTTTTATGCCCTAGTACATGGTCAATTTTTGTGTATGTGCCATGTACTGCTGAGAAAAAAGTATATTCCTTTCTATCCCCATTCAGTTTTCTCCAGAGGTCTGTCATACCTAACTTTTCTAATATTCTATTCACCTCCTTAACTTCTTTCTTGTTTATTTTGTGGTTAGACTATCTAGTGCAGAGAGGGAGAGGTTCAGGTCCCCGACTAGTATAGTTTTGCTGTGTATTTCTTCCTGTAACTCCCTGAACTTCTCCTCTAAGAATATGGATGCTATACCATTTGGTGCATATATGTTTAGTAATGATATTACTTCATTGTCTATGGTGCCTTTTAGCAGGATGTAGTTTCATTCCTTATCTCTTTTGATTAGATCTATTTTTGCTTTTGCTTTGTCTGAGATCAGGATTGCTACCCCTGCTTTTTTTACTTCAGCTGAGCATAATATATTCTGCTCCAGCCTTTTACCTTTACCCTGTATGTGTCACTCTTTTTCAAATGTGTTTCCTGTAAACAACATATTGTAGGATTATGGTTTTTAATCCATTCTGCAATCCATTTCCATTTTATGGGAGAGTTCATCCCATTCACATTCACAGTTATGATTACTATCTGTGTCTTTTTCTCCATCCTTTTCCCCCATTTATGCTTTTCTTTCTCCTTTTCCTTTCCCCCCTTCACTAGTGTTTTGCTTTTGACCACGCCTCCTTCAGTCCTCCCCTTTTATTATCCCTTTCCCTTTTCTTCCCCTTTACTCTTACTGCTTTCCCTCCCTTCTTCCCTTTTCTTTCCCCTTTTCCCTCCTACTACCTATAGGGCAAGTTAGATTTCTATTCATAACTGATTATGTTATCCCCTTCTTGAGCCAAATCTGATGAGAGCAAGGTTCAAACAATGCTGACCCCCCTCCCTCCTTTCCCTCTGCTGTAATAGGATTTTGTGTCTTTTCCTGTAATGTAATTTACCCTTGTCTGCCTCCTCCTTTCTCAGTACATTTTCTAAGATCAGATTGATCCACTTATTTGGATCCATTTAACCCACTTGATTAGATTTTTTTTTATCATTACATCAAAGTCAACTAATATCCACCCTCTTTATGTATACCCCTTTAACATGGTGTAATAACAATACAGTTCTCAAGGTTGCAAGTGTCATATTCCCTTGTAGGGTTTAAACAGCCCCTTATTAACAACATATTGTAACTTCCTTTCCCATTTACCTTTTTATGTCTTTCTTGAGTCCTGTAGTTGAAGGTCAAATTTTTTGTTGAGCTCTGGTCTTTTTATCAGGAGGGCTTGGAAGTCCCCTATTTCATTGAATATCTATCTCCCCCCTTGAAAAATGATGCTCATTTTTGTTGGGTAGTTGATCCTTGGCTGCAATCCAGGCTCCTTTGCTTTAAGGAATATCATGTTCCACGTCCTGCAGTCTTTTAATGAAGAAGCTACAAGGTCCTGTGTTATCCTGACTGGTTCCATGATATTTAAATTATTTCTTTCTGGCTGCTTGCAGCACCTTCTCTTTCATCTGGTAATTTTGGAACTTTACTATTATATTACTTGGCATTGTCAATTTGGGATCTCTTTCAGGTGGTGAGCGGTGTATTTTTTCTATAGTTACCTTACCCTCTATTTCTAGTACTTCCGAGCAGTTTTCCTTTATGATTTCCTGAAAGATACTGTCCGGCATCTTTTTTTCATCATGATTTTCAGGTAGTCCAATAATTTTTAAATTGTGTCTCCTGAATCAATTTTCCAGGTCGGTTGTTTTGCCGATGAGGTATTTTACATTTTCATCCATTTTTTTCATTTTTTTGTTTCTGTTTGACTGATTCTTGCTCTCTCATAGAGACATTAGTTTCCATTTGTCCAATTCTAGTTTTTAACAGATTGTTTTCTTCTGTTAGTTTTTGTACTTCCTTCTTCAATTGGCCAATTGTGTGTTTTAGGGACTTGTTCTCTTCAGTGTACTTTTTTTCCAATTGGCCAATTGTATCTTTGAAGGACTCTTCTACCTCTCTCATTTGACTATTAAAATCCTTCTTGAGCTCTTCTAAGAAGGCTTCAGAACAGTTCATATTCCCTTTTGTTTTTGCAGACGTGGGTTTGTTGACAATGTTGTCTTCTTCAGCATTTCTGTCTTGATCTTTGCTCTTCCCATAATATGAATCTATGGTATGTTTCTTTTTACTCATGGTGTTTCTTTATTCCCTGGCCTTTAAAGAGATTGAGCTCTCCTGCTGGGCAACAGAGGGTACTGACCCAAGCTTCTTGTGTTGGGAGCCTAAGTCTTGGTCACTGGCTTTGTGTGCTGGTGCCTCTCATGCTGGCAAGTGGAGACTGTAGGTTTCCGGCAGCTTACCTCATGTTGGGCTGGAATCAGCAAGGCTGGAACTTTCATGCAATTCTAGGTTGCCTGCTTTTCCTTTCTGTTAGCTTTCTTCAGCTCCTTTTAGATGGGTGCTTCAGGGTATTTATCTACCTAGGGCCCCCTTCAGCTGCCTCCCTCATTTCTGTTAATGCACTGTGGGATTCCTTTGAGGTAGAGTGCCCAGGCACCTGGTGGTTTTCTGAGCTGGCCTCTACTGGTTCCCCAGCCCTTATGGAGGCACTTGGAGGTCCAGTGTTGGTGTTTGCCTGCTCTACCACCTGGGCTTCAGGATTTCTTCCTGGTTAACAGTTGGAGGCTGCAGGACTCCAACAGCTCTCCTGGTATTGGGCTGGGACCAGCAAGGCCTGGGCTTTAGGAGGCCTTTAGGTTGCTTTCTTCAGCTCCTTTTAGATGAATTCTGCAGGGTACTTATCTGCCTCATGTCCCTTGTAGTTCTGCCTCCCTTATTTTTGCTGAGGCACTGGGAGACCCATTTGCTAGGCTGCCGCACTGCTACTCCTCATCTTTCTTCTAGTTCGGCTGTTCCAGGGTTTTTTTCTGGGGTGATATTTTCTGGGTTTTCAGAGTTTGTAAGGGGGGAGTGAGAGCGACTACCTTTTTACTCCACAATCTTGGCTCCCGCGATGTGGAATTTCAAAAATAAAATATTAAATAAATATATTTTTAAAAAATCAAAAGCCACACATATTGTCATAATACACCCAAGACCATTAAGTAGAGAAATAGAGTCAACTTGGAGGACTGAAGTCCATAGGATAGCCAATGTAGCAGCTGAGAGGAAATAATCTTTTCCAGTAAGTAACTACAGTTGGAACAACAAAGCATCCCTCTGTTTAAGAACCTGAAGGTTCCTGAATGATCAACCTCCCTATTCAGAACATGTCATACCACCTCAACAGCAGATGCTGGATTTGGTATAGCTTATCTTCCACTGAGAACAAATAGGCAGAAGTGGTAATAGTAAACTACCTTATAGGAGAACCTGTGGACTCTAGATATTCCTTTGCCAGACAAAATTAAAGAAAATGATCTATTTAAGAAATAGTTCTTGGGGGGCAGCTAGGTGGCGCAGTGGATACAGCACTGGCTATGGATTCAGGAGGACTGAATTCAAATCCTTCCTCAGGCACATAACACTTACTAGCTGTGTGACCCTGGGCAAGTCATTTAACCCCATTGCCTAGCAAATTTAAAAAAAAATGGTTCTTGGTTCAGTCTTAGAAAACTAAGTGGAGAAGGACAGAGAGCAATAGGATACCTGATAGCAATGTTGTATAGTGGGGGGAAATGCTGGACTTGTAGTCAAAAGATCCGAGTTCAACCTTCAGTTCTTGGATTTACTAGCTCTAGGACAATGAAATGCCACAGCCTCTCCAGTTTTAATACATATAAAATTTGAAATAATAATACATACCCTCCCTAATTCACAAGACTGTTGTAAAGATCCAATGAGATAATGGTTGTGAAAATATTTTGCTGAATGTAAAACTCTTTAAATGCATGGCTTTTTCTTATCTAAGTCAAAAGCAGACACACAACATTACTTGAAGATTACTGATGTTAAGTAGTTAGGCCACTGTCTCAGGGATGAGCACAGGGTCATTAAAAGTACTGAAAATTTTTCTAAAGATAATTTGGCTCACTCTCCTTCTCCTACTCAATTCTGGTTCCAATTAATCAATCATCTGAAGTATCTGTCCATTTTCTACATAATGATGGAGCAGTTCTATGGGTCATCCATCCAACTGTCTGAACAATAGTTTTTATTCAATCATTTAGTTTTTCCTGTGTTTATCATTAGTCTGAATTATCTTGAGCAATGATAGGTGGCATTTAAAAGACTTCACAGTGTTTGATGCAATCACTTAAATGTTATTCCCCAAAAAGAGAATTTATTTGTAGAATTCCATCATCTAGAGTAAAACCTTCTTTGTTTGAATTTGGCACTGGGCATCCTCAGTGATGGTAGCAAACACTTTAGGCAGACATAGGCCACCTTGTTTGAGGTCTCAGTTCATATTAATAATAGGAGGTCCTTGAACAATGCAATTTCCATTGTTATAGTTTTCAAATAATCTTGTATGTTTTCTTTAAAATTTTCATTTTTTTTAATTTTCTACACTAGAAGTCATTTCCCAATATAACCCCATCCACCACTAAACCCTGTCTTATAAAAGAAAAATACTTAAGCACAACCAACCTAAAGATGATGACATATAACAGCCTATTCAATGTCCCCTCTCCCATGACATTTCTATTAAGAACATAACCACCCTTTTAGTTATCCAAGTTCATAACGTCAGAGTCATTCTCTCTCAATTCTTCCCTTTCCTTCATCTGCTATAAATATTATCAGCAGCATCTTGTTGATTCTATGACTACAACATTTCTCACATCCATGCCCTTCTTTCTACTCAGCCACTACCCTAGTTCATACCATCATGACCTCTCCCTTGGGCTATCAAAATTGAAGCATCCAGCTAGTACAGTAGCTACAGTAATTACCTGAAATCAGGACAGCCTCAGATATATACTAACTGCCTTCATTTCTTCATCTATAAAATAGGAATAACCATAGCACAAACCTCCCCAGGCAGTTGTAAGGAGCAATTGAGACCATATTTATAAAATGTTTTGTAAACTTTAAAGTGTTATCTAAATTTTACCTATTATTATTGAGAAATAAGTAAATAGTTGATTTGTAGTAAAAACAATAAACTCCTAATTGATCTCCCTTTCCAATATAGCCTTCAAACACATGCCAAATTAAAATTCCTAAAGTAGTGGTCTTATCATGTCACTCCTTCCCACAAACTCCAGTGGTTCCTTGCCTCTAGGGGGAATATATGAATTCCACAGTTTTGAATTCAATCTCTTCACAATGTGACTCTACCCTATTTTCCTAAGTTTATTACACTTCACTCTTCCTAATGCATTTTTTATTATAGGCAAAATAGAAATCCTTGTTTCTACTTGCTGTCCCTTATTCATGGCATTCTATCTTCTTCCTTTGTGACTTTGAATGGGTAGTTTTGGCCTAGAATGCATTCCCTCCTCACTTCTGCTTGGATTTAAAAGCCCTAGCTCCTTCAAAGCTCAGCTAAAATGCTATGTACTAAATAAGAACCCAAGTAACAACCCCCGTATACCTTCAGATGGAGCTCTTCAAGATTAATTTGTGCTTGCTTTTTTTGCATATATATATATACATATATATATGTATATATATATATATATACATACACACACAGAGGCACATACGTATATATACATATACATACACACATACAAATATAAATACAAATATATATACATACTCATATACACACATCAATCAATAAACATTTATTAAGCATCTACTATATGCCAAGCAATGTGCTAAGCACTAGGAATATGAAAAGAAGCCAAAAAAATCCCTGCCCTCAAGGAGCTCACAGTTTAATGAGGGAGACAACACGCAAACAAACAGATACAAAACAAGATATATAGAAGATAAATAAGAAATAATTAAAAGATGGAAGATATTGGAATTAAGAGGAGTTGGGGAAGACTTCCTGTACAAAGTGGGATTTTAAACTTAAAGGAAGCCAGGAAGATCAGTAGTTGAAGCAGAGAATGGAGAGTGTTCAGACATGGGGAACAGATAGAGAAAATGTCCAGAGTGTAGAGATGTGTTTTGTTCTTGAAACAACCAGGAGGCCACGGTTGCTGGACTGAAGAATATGTTTGAGGGAGAAAAGTGTAAGAAACCTGGGAAGGTAGGAGGAGACTAGATTATGAAGGGCTTTGAAAGCCAAACATAACATTTTGTACTTGTCCCTGGAAGTAATAGGAAGCCACTGGAGTTTATTGAGTAGGGGGTGACCTGATCAGCCCTGTGTTTTAGGAAAATAACTTTAGTGGACAAATGGAGAGTGGATTGGAGTGAGAAGAGACTTGAGGAAGACAGACCCACCAGTAAGCCACTGAAGCAATTAAAATGTAATGTGTTGAGGGCCTACACTAGAGTCATGGCAATGACATAGGAGAGAAGGGGGTATATTGGAAAAATCATGCAAAGGTAAAATCATCAGGCCTTAGTAACAGCTCATATAATGGTATGGGTAGGTGAGAAATGGTACAGAATCCAGGATGACTCCTATATTGTGAGCCTGAGGGCCTGGGAGGACAGGGTTGCCTTCTAAAGTAATAGGAAAGGTAGGAGGTAGAGAAGGTTAGGGAGAAAGATCATGAGTTCTTTTCTGGACATAAGGAATTTAAACTGCCCGGACATCCATTTCTAAATATCTGAAAGGCAGTTGAAGGTATAAGATTAGAGCTCATAAGACAAAGATTAGGGCAGGAAAGGTATATTTGATAATAATTAGCATAGGGATGGTAATTAAATCCATGGGAGCCAATGAGATCATCAAGTAAAGTATACTAGAAGAAGAAAAGAGAACCCAGGACAGAACCCTGAGGGACACCTATGATTAGAGTGTATGATCTAGAGGAAGATCTAGCAAAGGAGACAGAGGAGGATCAGTGAGATAGGTAAGAAGAAAATCAGGAAAGAGTGGTATATTGAAAATGTGTGTATATGTGCATGTATACCTACATATACATGTAACTGTACATATGTAGACATACAAATACATCTCTATCTATATATGATTTATCTGTATACATTGTATTCTCCACAAGTATCCCTCTACCCCAATAGAATGTCAGCTTCCAGTGTATAGCAGATACTTAATAAACGTTTTTTGGTTGACTGAATTAATGAATAATGTTCCTTCACCTGTACTCTATGAACAAGATTAATCATTGCAATTAATCAGAATCTTGCTACATTTCAGGATCACCTTTGTTTATGTAATCACTGTCCCAAGGTCCAGTTTCATGAGACTCTCTCCTTATGTGTAAAGAGGAATGCCTTTTCCCCTCCCCTTAATGTCATTCTTCTTCCAGCTTCAAGTTGCTTCAGGTGCTCCTGGCTTCAGCTTTGAGAGGGAAAATAAGAGAGGCTAATCCCATTGAAGATTGCTGAAGGAAAAGACACTGGGAAGACATGAGAGGAACTAGCACTTTTCATCATGTCCTTATTACCACTTGCTTCTCTCGTGACTTCAGAGATTTTACCTTTAGGTGAGATCCAGGCCCCTGTCTTTGGTTGAGCTGAGTTACCTCACTCCCAGTTGGAGAGCTTCCTCATTCTGTATTGTCTGGTATATTTTCTTCTTTATATACCTTCTCTGATTTCTGTCTTGCTACAATTTGGATAAATGGGCTTCTTTGCTATTCTCTCTTTTCTTTTCAAATCACACTTTTTTATTAACTTGTATTACATGCAATAATGCTCATAACTTTTAATAATGACAAAGGTGGAGGGTGAAAGAATAATCATAGCCAAAAGGTCATGGTCACACAGGTCTTCAGTAGGAAAGGCACATGATTAATCATTTAATTCAATAGAATTAAAGAAATCAGGGCACAAAAGGGAAACATATCAGGGTGAGAAACTGAAGAATGAAAATTTCAAGTGAGTTTGACTTGGAGAAAAAACTTTAGGAGGTAACTCTTAATGCTTTTCCCCCATAATTTCCCCTTTTGTCTCATTCTGAGCTGAGTTAGCTTTGATCCTTGGCATATGAGGGAGTCTGACTTTATCTGACCTTCCACCTAAAACAGATGAAGAATCTTCACAAGCATTTTGAGAGCACAACCTCAACCCTCTCCCCTCTATCACAGGACTCCTTAAGTCCAGGAGGAATCCCTGTATGTGGGGGAAGGGTAAAGCCTTAGATATGGAACTTGGGGTCCTCCCTTCCACCTGAAATGACAAAGCATTCACTCAAATCCAATCAGATCCCCTAGAAAAACAATATTTAGGTGAACAGAAAGATAGAATTCTAGTAACCCCTCTCCCTCTGAGCAGATCAGAGTGTTGGCATCTAGACCCAACCCTTGTTTCACCTCCTGGAAGGAATGAAAGTCTCCTTTGAAGAAGAGTAAGGAGAGAAAAGGCTAGAGATATCTATTCTACCTACTTTCAAGCCACACACAGTGACGTGTTCTGCTCTACATGGAAGCTCACTACACATGTGAGGCCCACCACTCTGTATGTTACATTTATATTATTAGATGTATTGTGAATTTTTTTCTTTTTTACCATTTAATTTTTTCCCACATTATATGTTAAAACAATTTTTAACATTTTTTTGGTTAATGTTGAGTTTCAAATTCTATCCCTCTCTCCCCTCCCCGCCTCCCTGAGATGGTAAGCAATCAGATATACGTTATGCATGTGCAACCATGTAAATCATTTCCATGTTGGTCATTTTATGTAAGAAGATCCAAATAAAAGGAAAAGAATGAAAGAAAGTAAAAAAAATAGAATGCTTCAATCTGTATTTCAACAATATCAGTTCTTTGGGGGTGAATAGTATACTTCATCATTAGTCCTTCGGGATTGTCTTGAATCATTGTATTGCTGAGAAGAGCTAAGTTTATCAAAGATGGTCATCACACACCATGCTGCTGTTACTGTGTACAATGTTCTCCTGGTCCTGCTCACTTCACTTAGCATCAGTTTATGTAAGTCTTTCTGGGTTTTCCTGAAATCATCCTGCCTGTCATTTCTTATAGCACAATAATATTCCATCACAATTATATATACCACAGCTTGTTTAGCCATTCCCTAATTGATGGTCATCCCTTTGACTTCCAATTCTTAGTCACCCCAAAAAAGAACTGCTACAAATATTTTTGCACAGATAGGTCTTTTTCCCGTTTCCTTTTTTTAATGTCTTTGGGATGTAGACCTAATAGTGGTATTGCTGAATCAAATTCTACTTTATTCTGTGTGAGTTTACATAAATCTTTTGTTTCTCTGAATTCATTTTATTTATTGGTTCTTATGACACAACATGAGAGGAAGAATGACATGGTGTCAAGTAATCTGGTCTGAAAGCCAGAAAGACCTTGATCCTAAGTCCCACTTCTGACACTAAATTGCTTTGTAACCCTTGGTAAATCACCTCTCCATCCTCCAGGCCACTCTTTAGGATTATAAGTTACAGAGAAGGTTCCAATATGCATTAATAAAGAGAATTTCCTAACCTCTGAGTTCCCTATACCAACATAATACTAGGTCATCTCCCGCTGTGAGACATTACTTTCACCTAACAGCAGCTAGTTGACACAGTAGATTGATGCAGTTAGGAAAACCTGAATTCAAATTAAAACCTCAGGCACTTACTAGATGTCTGACCCTGGACAAGTCACTTAACCTTGTTTGCCTCAGTTTCCTCATCCATAAAAATGAGCTGAAGAGGGAAATGGCAAACCTTTCCAGTATATTTGTCAAAAAAATTCCAAATGGCAGCATGAAGAATCAAGCAGGACTGAAACAACTGAACAACGACAAACAGAACCTATTTATCATGTCTCACTTCCTGGGTACTTGCTTCAGGTTCATTTTGAGCTACCACAAAATGTGCTTCTGTGAATATTTCAGTTTAAATGGCATGCTTTTTTCCCCTGTATTTGAACTCCTTGGTATATATGTATCTTGTATGATTTTAACTTATGAGTGAAGAGTAAACAGCAATTGTTTGTGCTCTGGCCAGAAACTCTGAGGGTCTCCCCCTCCCAGACTGATTCTTTTGTGAAGGCAAACTAGGCTATCTTTTGTCTCAATTCTTACCTAGCCTTTAGCTACTGAAAGGATGTTGCCTCAGACAAACTGAGGTCAGTGTCCCCCACTGCACCCCAGCCCATCGCTAGTAGTCCTGACCTATGTTTTTCAGATGAACTCCGATGGCTCTGCAGGAGAGAATAAGGCTGATGACTTTGCCCAGTCCTGCCTCTCTTAAATACAATTCACTTAAGAGTCAAAATGTCATCGATGTCATTAGTCCTCTTTGAGAACAAAAAACAAACAAAGACAATATACCCGCAAGAGACACCTTTGCTGGAGAGCAGGCCTTTGCAGTATCAGTGTCAAAAACAGCTCATATTGGAAGTGGTCAGATCGTAGATTTAGAGCTGGATAGGAGTCAGAAATGTTATCTGGTACCACCCCTAATTTTACAAATGAGGAAAACCAAAAGACGTTAATGGACTTGCTGAAGCTGACATAGGTAGTAAATAGCAGTATCATGATTTAACCTCAGAGCCTTTGCTTCTGAATCTAGTGCTCTTTTTTGCTATTTTTCCTGAAAATTTTACATTATCTGATTAGTTTGGTATTTTTCTATTGATTGGAAGGTGGCTCCACATACATATTTCTTAATTTGGTTTGGTTTGGATTGGTTTTTACATAGATTCACTCTGTTCCCTAGTTGCTATGGAATACTGGATTTTGTTATTTAGCTTGGTGTGATTGACCTGAGGTGAGGAAAAACATGAGTTTGAATGGTGACTCTAACTTATTTCAGTCCAAATAACACTTGTTAAGCACCAACTTAAGCAATGAATTAAGCTCTGAGGCTTACTAGCACTGTGACTATCCATAAGTCTCAGAACCCCTGGGAGTCAGTTTCCTCATCTTTAAAATGGGCATCCCAATACCGCTCTGTGCCTACCTCACAAGGTGGTGATAAAGATAATCAAAGTAGATTGTATTCCTTAAAGGACCAAGTGGATGTTGGATTTTATTATCATTACTTCACTAATGAAAAATGATAAAATTAGAAATTACCAAAGCTCATTTCTGGTCTTTTTCTCACATCTTATTGTACATTATGGAGTGATTTGACCAATTCAGAAATAGATTTACCAATTAGAATCACATCTTTTCTTGTCCCAAGACTACCTGCAAACCATAATAGGCTTTCTCTGTTGCTTTTCTCTGAAAGCACGAGGTTTCTCAAATAATTTACCTGTTCTTTCTCTGTTCACTCATCTCTCCTCTCCTCCTCAGACTAATTAGCACATTCCTCTACTGTTGACATTCTAAGAGAAGAAGAAGGAGACAATATGTTTTTTGTTGGGAAACCCACAGAGTTTGAGAGAGGTATGAATCATTTTTCAGTTTTTCTCTAAAGGAGATTTCTATTTTAGTACCAGGACATAAGAGCACATTCAGTTTGCATCATATATTACTTCATACTTTGCAAAGTATTTTTCATGTTCCATCTCATTTGATCCTCACAATCCACTCAGCAAGGTAAGTAAGCACTACTTATTTTATGGTTATTTCCATTTGACAGACAGGGATTGAAACCAGACCTAGGATGTCATCAGTATAGGAAACTAGAGTGAACTGCTCTACTGATGCAGATCAGCACCTTCTATGCAATTTATAGCTCAGCTGTGAATTATATGTAATTTTGACTTAGACCAGTAAGTTCAAATTATTTCCCCTTTCTAAAACTGCAACAGGCATGGGTAAACCATAAAATCTAATTTAAATTCCTTTAGTAATGGAAAACTTAAAACACATAAAATGAACATTATTTATAATATATATTTATATGTGGACAAGTGTTTGTATATATCCATGTATATATGTGTGCCTGCATGCACACAACATTCATGCATACATGTGTGTGGCCTGCATGGGGTCAGGCAGCTAGTAAGCTTCTAAAGTGGGGTCTGAACTCAGTTTTTTCTTACTTCAAATCCAATTTTCTATCCCTTAGCCATGCTGATTCCAAAACTTTAGGGAATTTCCTGAGACATCAAGAAGTAAAATAACATGCCCAAGGTCATATATACAATATATCAGAGGCAGGCCTTGAACCCAAGTCTCCTTGACTCCTCAGGTACCTCTTCTTCCACTACATTCTGCTGACTCTAATGTTTGACAAATAAACTGAATCCTCGGGAAGTGACATGGATTGTCCAGGTTTCATAGTTAGTAATGAACTCAGGATCAGAAATCTGACTGGGAACCTCCTAGTCCTGTATTCTCTCAACCATTCCATGTTGCCTAAACCATTTTGTCTCTAGTTAAGTTGTTCTGTTTCTACAATCTCATTGATTTATAGGCAACTACCTGTACAGTAGATAAGCACTGGAGACAAGAAGATTAACTCAAATCCAGCTTCTGACATTTATTAGCGGTGTCAATTAAGCTTTATCTGCCTCAGTTTCTTCAACTATAAAACAGGGGTAATAATAGCACCTGCTTCATAGGGCTGTTGGGAGGATCAAATAAGATAAATATTATAAGGGGCCTATCATAGTGACTAGCACAGTAGATGCTTAATAGATACTTATTTCCCTATTCCCTTTATGAAAACCAGCATGGCTTAATGGAGAAAGAGCCAGCCTAGGACCAGGGAAACTCAAGGTCAAGGCCTGGCTCTCCCATCTACTG
Source organism: Phascolarctos cinereus (assembly GCF_003287225.1). Lineage (NCBI taxonomy): Eukaryota > Metazoa > Chordata > Mammalia > Diprotodontia > Phascolarctidae > Phascolarctos > Phascolarctos cinereus. The sequence continues at coordinate 101,054,228 of NW_027555625.1, forward strand.
GCCATGTGATCCTGGGCAAGTCATGTAACCTGTCAGTGCTCTAGGACCTAAAGTCTAGGCATTATTCTGAGACTATAAGTTGGAGCAAAGATGCTAATCTGCATTGGAAAAGGGAATTCTTCACCCAGGATTTCCTTGTACTAGTGAAATCACAGATCCACTCCCTAAATACATTCTCTGCCTATATATTATCTGTTTGGTTGTTGTTGTTGAGTTGTTTTCAGTCATATTTAACTCTTCATGACCCCATTTAGGGTTTTCTTGGCAAAGATACTGGAGTGTCTTGCCATTTCCATCTCTGGCTCATTTTATAGGTAAGGAAATATAAGTGAAGAAAACAGGGTTGAATGACTTGCCCAGGGTTACCCAGCTAGTAGGTGTCTAAGGCTCAATTTGAACTCATGAAGAGGAGTTTTCCTGACTTCAGGTCCACCCACTGGTCCACCTAGCTGCCTCCCAAAATATTATCTGTATTTTGAAGCATATATACGCATACATAAACATATATACATACATGTGTATATTATGTATATAGATACATACATACATGGTGAGAGAAATGTTTGTGGATACCTAAAGAAATTAACTTCTTTCTAATTGACTCATTTTTTATGTAATGTGCAAACTTAACCATTTAAGGCGTCTATATACCAAAGGCAAACTTCATTATCAAGTAAAAGAAGCAATACCTATGGATAAAGAAGTTAAGACGATATAAGCATTATTTTGTTATGTTCTATTTAGAATATTAATATTTTTAAAAGAAAAAACAAGTTTCTCCAGGGAGATTCTTTAAGAAACAGATACACAGATATTCCTTCGTTTTGCTTTCCTTACTTTATCATTCTCATAGGTATAATACCTCCACTTCTTTCCCACCACAGAGTGGATCATACAAGCCCAATCAATTTGATGAGATTAAAGGAATTGGGTATAGACTGAGCATTGTCATAACCCACCAGGAACCACCCACAAACCATCTGGCCCTTCACTCTGAAGGAAAGACAGTTTCAGAATATCTTGGCCAAAAAGATGGTAGCATTGAGGGAGCATTGAGGGACTGGCAAAAATACCTGAAATCAAAGTTCTTGGGCCAATCTGTGGCGAGGTAATGGTGGAACTTCTTGGTCCCAGAGGTGACATCATTAAAAAGTTAGCCATATGGCCTAGTTGTGGGAGTCGCTATGCCACAGTCTTTGGAATGCATGCCAAGAATTCAGTTTGAGCATGTGGCATGGGCACTGGAGGATCAGCAGGATGTGAGATACAATGTGGAGAAGCAAAGCCTAGACTCTGCCTTTCATTATTAAATTAAGTATTTCATTCACAATACAAAGGAAGTATCTCCCTTGCAATCCCCAATTCATCCTACTTTAATAAGAGGAACCAAAAAAATTAGGGTGGTATCCTACATAAGAACACGACCGTATAGGTCCCTGGAATTTTGCCTGTTCTCAGCTTTCTCTGGATCTGCCCAATGGAACAGAACTCTATATGGTTTTATTATATACTTAGTACTAAGGGGAAGCCTTAGTAATGTAATATGGTCCAATGTAATATGGTCTGAACCAATAAAATCTCAATAATGATGAATATCCCCACAACCTTTCCGGCTTGGTCCACCATAAATTTATGTTACATAACCTCAACTGGGCTCTCACTGCCCCTGGGCAATCCTACTATACCTGCCTTGTCAACTCATTATCCCATTCCCATTCTCACATCAGGTCTTCCAAACCTTTCCATTTCTCCTTAAATCTCCTATGCCTTGCCTTCCCCTGACTCTCTCAGCTGAGAACCCTGCCTCATATTTTATAGATAAAGACCATTGGTCATAAATTTCCTCTCCTCCCTTCTTCCTCATTTCCTATCATTCAGGTGTCTTCTGTTAATTTCTTCTCCTTCACTCCTGTCTCACAAGGCCTCACTCCTCACCAAGGCTAACCTCCACTTGTTCAAGCAATCCCATTCTATCTCATCTCTACCACCAGACTGCTCCCTTTGTCATCCCCTTAGAGTCTAGCTTCCAACTTTATCATTCCGCTAAAACTTCTGTCTCCAAAGTTATCAATGTTCTCTTAGTTTCCAAATCTAATGGCTTTTTTTCAGTCCTCATTCTCCTTGACCTCTTTAGACTTTGACACTGTTGATCACATTCTCCTCCTTGATATTCTCTTTTTTCTAGGTTTTTGGGACTTCACTCTTTCCAGGTTTTCCTCCTACCTATCTGAAGAATCCTCTAGCTCCTTCCCTGGATCCTCCTGCAGATCACTTCCTGTAGCTGAAAGTGTCTCTCAGGGTTCTGTCCTGAACCCTCTTCTCTTCTCTCTTTATCCCACTTCACTTAATGATCTCATCAGCTCCCATGCCTTAATTAACACCTCTATCCTGACGACTCTCAAATCTACCTATACGGCCCCAATCTCTCTGTTGACCTTTAGTCTCACATCTCCAACTACCTTTCAGATATCTTGAACTGGATGCCCAGTAGACATCTCAAATTCAATATGTCCAAAAGAGAACTCATTATCTTTCTCCCTAAATCCTCATCCACTCTTACCTTTCCTATCATTGTAGATGGCAAGAACATCCTCCAGTTCCTCAGGTCCACAACCTAAGAGTGATCCTGTGTTCTTTACCATCTCTCACCACCTCCCATATCCAAGCTGTTTCCAAGGCCTATCAGTTTCACCTTTGCAACATCTCCTGAATACTCCCTGCCTTCTCTCCTCTGACACTGATACTACTCTGCTGCAGGCCCTCATCGCTTTATTACAGCATTAGTTAGCTATATTTACTAGTCTGCTGGTAGGTCTTCCTACCTCAAGTCTCTCCCCACACCAATCCTTCTTCCATTAAGCCACTAAAGTGATTCTCATGTCACTCCACTACTTGATAAACTCCAATGATTTCCTACTGCCTCCAGGAGCAAATGCAAAATGCTGTTTGGCTTTCAAAGTCCTAGCCCCCTCCTACCTAGCAGTCTTCTTACATCTATTCTCTGATACTACTCTTCAAGCCAGTGACATTGGACAGCCAGGAAGCTATTCCAAGAATAAGATACTTCATCTTTTGGCTCTGGACCTCTTCTGCCTCCTCTGCTCTGACCACTGACCTCCCTGGCTTCTTTTAAGTCCCAAATAAAACCCCACCTTCTACATAAAGCATTCCCCAACCCTATGTTGTCTCCCCCATTAGATGTAAATTCCTTGAAGGGAAGGAGTGTCTTTTGACTCTTTTTGTATCCCCTGCACTAAGCACAGAGTAGGTACTTGATAAACATATTGATTGGTTGATTTCATTTTGTATAGTCAATCAATCACAGGGATTATTGTAGTGGTAGCTGGCCCCTAGGGACCAGTCAGTTCCAGTTGGCCAACGCAGCTATTTCTTCCTCCTTCTCCTTCTTCTTCACCCTCTCCTCCTCCTCTTCCTTTTCTTCCTCCTTCCCCTTCTCTTCCTCCTCTTCCTCTGTCCACATGCAGTCATACCCTTATCTGTGGGGTCTCTGTCCAAAGGAATATAATTTTTCATCACTTATACTTTGCAAGGTACCTTGGGCTTTTGGGGGCTAGATTTTTTTTCTTTTTTTCTCCCCTATTTATTCTATCATTGTTGGTTTTTTTCCCAAAAATGTGATATAATTAACTCTTTTACGATTTCTTGAAATGTAGTTCTGAAAAAACAGGATTTGTTAAAGCCCATTGTGATTCAAATGGATCAACTTGACTCCTTTAAACCCAAATCCCTCTGGCTTTCATTGATTAGACAATAATAGGTCCCAGCCCAAGCCTCACTTGCTCATTGTTTGGGTTTTGCTGGCTCAGAGTGAGTGTAAATAGCAATTGTTTCTGTTCTGGTCCTAAACTGAGGGATGTCCCCCCCTCCCAGAATGATTGTTTTATGAAGGCTAACCAGGTCAGTTTTTGCTTCAATTCTTATCCAGCCTTTAATTACTAAATGAGTGTTGCCTCTGACAAACTGAGACCTGGGAACAACCTTGGCTTTAAAAGGCCACTGCATCCAGGGCCACCCCAGTGGTCTTGACCTATGCCTTACCACCGGAATCTGATGATTCTGGAGGAGAGAGTGAGGCTGATGACTTTGCCCAGCCCTGCCTCAGTTAAATCCAATTCACTTGCAAGGCAAGATATCGCCCTCCTGATGTCATTGATCCCCTTTGAGAAATGAAGGACCAACACCACAACAGTCTATCAATCAGCAAGGATATATAAGGAATGTTCTATGCGCCAGGCACTCTGCCATTTGCTGAAGACATATATTAAAGAATGAACCCATCTCTACCCACAATTAGCTTGCCTTCTAATGGAAGACACAACAAGGACATCTGTGTGGCATAGAACCTGGAGTCAGAAATATCTGAGTTTGAATCCTGTCTCAGAATCTTACTAGCTGTATGACCCTGAGCAAACCGCTTCACCTCTCTCAGTCTCAGTTTCCTCATCTTTAAAAGGGAAATAATAAGAGCACCTATCTCAGAGTGTTACTTGAGAATCAAATTACGAATTTTGGGAAATTTACATACTCACAGATTTATTTATATTCTTTATGCTGATGATTCTCAATCCTATCCAACCTATCTACCTCTAAACTATCTACTTCACTGCTGACCTCCAGTCTCTTCCCACCAACTGCTTTTTAGACATCTCTAACTAAATGTTCAGTGGATGTCTTAAACTTCATACGTCCAAAATCTAATTCATTATCTTTCCCCTCGGACCCTCCCCTTTCTAAACTTCCATATCATTATCTAGGCCACCAGCATCTTCCAAGTCCCAGAGGTTTCCAACCTCAACTCTTCACCATCAATCACTTTCCATATCCAAGCTCTTGCCAAGGCTTGTCAATTTCACTCAACAATATCTCTCCAGTGCACCCTCTTCCCCTTCCACCCTTGACATTCCACCACTCCAGTGCAGGCAGGCCCTAATCACCTCACACCTGAATTGTAGTAATAATTTGCTGCAGAGCTGCCTGCCATAAGTATCTCCCCACTCTTGTCTATTCTCCATACATTGGCCAAAGTGAGTCTAAAGCACAGGTCCAGGGATGTTTCTTCCCTACTTCCTAAAATCTAGTGGCTCCTTATCACCCCCAGGATCCAGTACAAATTCCTCTGCATGATATCCAAAGCCTTCCATAACCTAGCCACATACTCTTCAGTTCAGTGACGCTGGCTTCCTTGCTGTTCCATGAATAACAACAACAATAATTAGCATTTATATAGCATCAACTATGTACTAGGCACTGTACTAATTGTTTTGGAAATATCTCATTTGAAACTCACAATAACCCTGTGAGGTAGATGCTATTATTACCTTCATTTTACAGTGGAGGAAACTGACATAAATGGAGGTTAAATGACTTGCTCAAGGTCACACAGCTAGTAAACATCTGAGATCATATTTGAACTCAGATCTTACTGATTCCAGGTCCAGGGATCTAACTACTCTACCACCTAGATGCCCCAAGAGCAAGACATTCTATCTCTTGCCTCTGGGCATTTTTACTGACTGTCCCCATACCTGGCATGCTTTCCTTCCTGATCTCCAGTTTCTGTCTTCCCTATCTTCCTTTAAGTTTCAACTAAAATCCTACCTTTTACAGGAAGCCTTTTGTTTTTATATTACAAACATTTACAGATTACTCCCATTTTATCAAAGTTTCTTGCAACACAGTAAATCAGTTAAGTTAAATTAATAATTCAGTGACTTCATCTGAAAATACATGCAACATCTATAGCGCCTCCCCTACTTTAGTATTCATGAAAAAATATATATATAGGAAACTCCTAATAAGAAAATTCCCTGGGGCAATTCAGGTTGATATTTTTTCTGTAACCTTAGAAAGTCTTAGAGAGCTGGTAGAGCAATGAGAATTTAAGTGACTTTCCCAGGGTCACACAGCACATACATGTCAGAGGCAGGACAATCTTCCTTACTCTCAGGTGAAGTGCCAGTAGTGAAGGTGAGACTGCTGATGGCAGTGGTACTGCTATTCCCACTTCTAATCTATGTCCTGGGACCTGAGGCCTGCCAAGCTGGAAATCATAGCTGAGGCCTTTTAGTGTCTGACTCTGCATTGCTATTAGACTTCCCTAAAAATTACTTTAAAGAGGAAAAAATGCACCTCCTTAGCCTACAAAATTGGATTAATGTCACCTAATTTTGATTTGTTGAGAGTTTCTTTGCCTAAAGTAGAATCTACTTCATTTAGCTGCTTTACTGATATTCTCAAAAAGCCTTTCTTGTTTCAAGAAAACAAAATAGCACAAACAAAGCTATAGCTAAATTTCTCTTTCAGTGAAACCGTTTTGAGATTTGTTCATCTACAAAATCAGGCTAAGATCAACCAACCTATCAACATTTATTCACCTATTATGTGTCAGGCACTATGCTAAGTACTTGGAAACCAAAAAGGGGACAAAATACAATACCTGCTCTTAAGGAGGGAGAGCACAAACAAATACGTACAAACAAGCTATCTATTGCACAAATAAGAAATAACGGATGGATGGTTCTATAAGAGGGATTGTAAAGGGCTTCCTATAAAAGATGGTATTTTAGCTGGGAATTGCAGAAAGCCAAAAAAGTTAGGCAAGTTGAGGATTGAGAATATTCTACCATGCGGGACGGCCAGAGAAAATATCTGGAATGGAGAGATGGGAGTACCTTGATCATGGAACAACCAGAAGTCCAATGTCACTGGATTGAAGGGTACATGGCAGAGAGAAAGCTACAAGGAGACTGGAAAGATAGGAGAGAACTAAGTTATGAAAGGCTTTGAATAACAAGCAAAGCATTTTGTAATCAATGCTAGATATGATAGGGAGCCACTGAGTAGGGAGGTAACATGTTAGGAACTGTGTTTTAGGAAAATCACTTTAGTGGTTGAATGAATGATGGATTAGAGTAGGGAGAGATTTGAGGCATGCATACCCACCAGCAAGTTATTGCAATCATCCAGGTTTGAGGTAATGAGGGAGTACACTACAGTGATGGCAGAGGTAGAGGAGAGAAGGCGGTGTATTGGGAAAATGTTACAGAGGTGAAATCAACAGGCCTTGGAAACAGCTTGCATATAGGGGTGACTAATAGTAAGAAGTCACAGATAACACCTAGGTTCAAAGCCAGAAGGGCTGAGAGGATAGTGTTGCCCTCCACAATAATCAAGAAGGTAGGAGGCAGAGAAGTTTTAAGGAGAAAGATGATGAGTTCTGATTTGGATATGTTAAGACGTCTAATGAACATCCAGTTTGAGATGCCAGAAACGCAGTTGTAAATGTTAGATTAGAGGTCAGCAGAGAGGTTAGGGAGGGATAGGTACATTTTTCATACCTTTGTTCAGAAGCATGAGTATAGGAGTGAAGGAGGTGAATGGTGGGAGTGATGCAAGGCTGAGACTTGGCAGGGCATAATTGTCAATACGATAAAAGGAGTAGGAATTCAAAGACAAAAACAGTATAGAGTTGAATTAGTTCACCAAGCGCTTGAGATGGGAAAAATACTTGTAATAGCTCAGAGGGCTGTTGTAAGGAAAGCACCTTGTAAATCTGGAGTTGGTATTAATCAGGAAAAGTGTTTTGAAATAAAGTATTCCTTTCTAGTGACACAGCATTACAATTGTTTGGAATATAAATGTCCTGCATGAGTTGTGTCCTGATTAGAAATGAAAGTTCATCTTCCATCATTTTGGTGCTTGGTTTGCCCCATGTTTAAAAAAAATCTATGTAGTATGGTTGTCGTCTCTCCTTCTCCATTACATAGCAAAGAAATATCATGGATCTACACTCATAAAACTTTTTTTTCTTTTCTTTTTCAGGGTAGAAAATCCAAATTTCTCTTCTCATGGGATATCAAATCTGTAAGTCTTTCATTTGCAACTGCTTATTGTGCATCTTGAACTAGATGTCCTGTATATATCTGAAACTCAACGTATTCAAAACTGAACTGACCATCTTTTCCCAAAAACCATTCCCTCTTCCTAACTTCTCTTTTTTTGTCTAGGATATCAACCATCCTCCCAGTCACCAAGGCTCACAACCTAACTGTCATACTTGACTCCTCACCCTCTGTTCCCCTCCATACACAATATGTTGCCAAGGCCTGATGATTTTAACTGCATAACATTTTTCACATATGCCCCATTCTTTCCTTTAACACTGACACTACCCCAGTGCAGGTACTTATCATCTCATGTTTGGACTATTACAACAAACTGCTTTTTGATCTCCCAGGAACATGTTTCTCCCCATTCTAGTCTATTCTCCACTCATCCGTCAAAGTGATCTACCTAAAGCACAGTCTGACCATGTCAACCCACTATTTAATAAGCCCCTGTGGCTCTCCATCACCTTCAGAATCAAATATAAAACCCTCTCTTTGGAGTTCAGAACCTTTCGTAATCTAACCTTCTCCAATTCTACCTGTCTTCTTATACTGCTTGCCACATATACTCTGTGATTTTGCCACTAGCCTCACTGCTGTTCCCCAAATCAGACACTCAGTCTCCCAGCTCTGGGGATTTTGGCTGATTGCCCCTGATTTCTAAAATGCTCACTCTACTTACTTCCAACTCCTGCATTTCCTTCAAGTCCCAGCTAAATTTTTTCATTTTATAAGAAGTCTTTTACCCTCCCCCTTAATTCTAGCACCATTCTTTTATTTATTATTTCCAACTGATTATATATGTATGTACATAGTTGTTTGCTTATTATCTCGCCCCATTAATTGGACTATGAGTTACTTGAGAGCAAAGATTGACTTTTACCCTTCTTGGTAACCCCAGAGCTTATTGTAGTGCCTGGCAAACAGTAGATGCTTAATACAAGTTTCTTCACTGACTTACTTTGTGTAGAATTAGTTATGAAGCTGGACTCTAAACAAACTTAATGCCCCACAGTATATATAATGTATACATTTTTGCCAATGTGCCATGAAAATTTGCATAGCGGTCAACATCTATTTTCTGTATAAAGGAAATATCCCTGCAAAATCAAGGCTAAGTGAGGTTATGGGCCTATATACTTGCAATAATAAGCAGTGGGGCTTTCATAAACATTTAAGAATTGAATAGATCTCATTTATACATTATAGGTAAAATCACTGAGATTATTTGGGTGAGAGAGGAGAAATACTACAGTTTCATTCAATATGTCCCCAGGTAGCATAGAACTTCTTCACATTCTTCCGCAGTAGTTATTCTTAATCCCATTCCTATCTCTGCAAGCTGTTGAAAAAAGATCCTCCTCTTCATGTTTTTTCAGCAGAGGAACCTAATCTTCTACTTACCTAAGAAAACATAAGTCATCCATTGTGAGCTTTCTCTTCTGTACTACCTCATATAGCAAAACACCTGTGTATCATCAACCATTCACTTTTTCTTTGCTCCAGTCACTGATGAAGAGGTGTTCCTTCTCTAACCTCCTTCTTCCAGTTGTGTTCTTGACCCTACCCTGACCTGCCACTAATGTTTAATTTAACTGGACATGTGTGTATGGGTGTATGTATGTATGTATGTATGTATGTATGTATGTATGTATGTATAGTGTGTGCATGTATATGCGTATATATTGTATTCTATCCATCTAGATTTTACATACACATGTATTTTATGTATCACATTTAATAAGTTGTATATTTGTGTTCTATCTAGCTGGATTTTATACACATATATATTTATAAATATATATGTAAACACATACATATCTGTATACATATATATTGTATATATGTATGTTTCAGTCAGTCTGACTCTTCACAACCTCATTTGAGGTTTTCTTGGTAAAAATATTGAAGTGGCTTGCCATTTGCTTCTCCAGCTCATTTTACAGTTGAGGAAACTGAGACAAACAGGGATAAGTGACTTGCCCGAGTTACACAGCCAGATTTGAACTCAGAAAGATGAAAGTCAATCCAGGCTCTGGGCTCTGCACTCTATCCACTGTGCCATCTATAAAACCTAATCTCTCTTCAACTCTGTGCATACATTATCAAATGCTCTATGGAAATCTTCACCTGTAAGTCTCTCACAGGCATCTCAAACTCAATATACAAAAGTCAGATTTCATCATCATTCTTCTCAAAGCACTCTCTTTTCCTAACTTCCCTTTTTCTAATGAAAGGATCATTAATGTTCAAAAAAGCTCATGTTTGAATATAAACTCGTCTTTGTATCTCTAACACCTAGCACAGAATCTTACACAGCGTAGTCACTTACTAAGTGCTGGTTGAAATGAATTAAAATCTTTTAGAAATGGATGCCTAGCATCTTATTCATAATAGGAAACAATGAATAATTGTAGAACGGATTAATCATAGAAATCAAAGCTTCTGAGACTATATTTTGTATAGAGTAGGAGTTAGAATAAATCATTGCTGAGGTCTTTTCTGACTTCAGGATTCTATGATTATATGTAATCTAATTATTAAACTGGAGAGGCGCCATGGTGTAGTATTGGTCTCAGAGTCACGAAAACCTGGGTTCAAGTTCCACTTGTGTGTAACACGTTGTATAATCCTGGCATAGTCATTTTATCTCCTAGTATCCTTATAATTCTAAAAATTGCAAATAGCATGTCTACATGCTTTGAGAGTGGGATTTCCTCACTGAGAGCTCTTTTCAAAAAGTTTTTAAAAAAATTTTTAATGAGCAAATTATAGTCTGCAACACAACACAGCCTCATGCTTATGAAGTCTGGTCTTCAAAGGAGCTGCTCTCAGAACTCAGCAAAGGAAACCTAATAAGGATCTAGAAGGCTTCTGATATTAAAGGCACAAGAAAAAAACTAAAAAGCCCAGAAATTATCTTCACCAGCAAACACAAGCTGCTCTTGCCAAGCAAAAAAGATGGCCACAAGTCTTTTAGTAAAAATGTTTTGCAAAAACCATGGAGAATTATAGTGGAAGATTACAACAAGTCACCCTCAGGAAGGTTGAAAAGCAGTAGAAATGAAAATGAATTTAAGAAATCTTTGTGTGAGACCAAAATAAAGCACTTGATCCCAATAATGTTCATAGATGAGCTTTTAGAAGAACAACAAATTTGTGCAAAATGGACAAAATATGTCAACAATTTCATAACAATCTATTTTTTTCAAATTATCAGTGCCAGAGGCACCCTATTTGTACATTAACACATGAACCTCTGCAGTAATTTAGAAACAAATTAAAAAGGCACTTAAAAGATGAGGAAAGAGTATCCTCACCAGACCAATTCTATACTAACAAAATTTTGACAGGAAGTGGACAAATCTTGAAAGAAGTTTTTGTAAAATAGCAAGCACCTCCTAATGTCTCCCTGTCACAAGTAGATCACCACAGTGATCCACCCTACACATTGCCACCAAAGCACAGACCTGACCAGGTGACGCCCCTACCAAATCAACTCCAGTGGCTTGCTATTGCCTCTAGAATAAAATATAAACTCCTCTGTTTAGCTTTTAAAGCCCCTTTCAAACTTACCCCATTTCTATTCTTCCAGCCTCATTGGACATTGCTTCCTCTCTGGAACTCTGCAATTTAATCAAACTAGCCTTCTCTCTCTTCCTCATGCATGCCACTCAATCTCCCATTTTCATGCCTTTGAACCAGCTATTTCTTAAGCTTGGAATATAACTTCTCTCTACCTTTACGTCATACCATCTTTTAAAATGCAGCTCAACTACCATCTCTAAATGAAGCTTTTTCTCATCCCACCTGCTAGGTCCTCCCTCTCAAACTACCTTGTATTTAACAACTTCACATATGTTTGTATTTCTTCACTTCATGGTTATGCTAAATATAGACATGGATATATGGACATATAGACATGGATATAGATACAGATATGCATCTATGCAGCCCCACCTAGATTCTCCTGTTTGTAATACTTTGCTAATCACATCAAGCCCCAGAACACTACAGGGCATCCTCATTAAGATCTGTGATTATCCAAAATAATCCTAACAATACCTATAAGAAAAACTAAATGGATTTAATTATATCCAAATTATGATGTGCAGCTGTATAGCAGGATGCTAATGTGCTAGGCTTATGTTTAAATTCTGTCTCACACTCTCTGTGTGACCATGAGCAAGCCATGTTACCTTTCTCAGCATCAGTGTACTCAATCTGTAATATGGGTATAATAAGACTCATAGGAATAGCTTTACAGAATTGCTCTGAGGCTCAAATAAGAAAGCATATAGAAATTGTTGTCAATCTTTACAATCTTCTATATATGATATATGTCCATTATTATTATCATTGGGTTAGATCTTCACTACATATATGTGAGTATAGGCTGGCATATGGATTAATGGCAAGGTATGTATTCATATATATATATGTGTATGTGTGTGTGAGTGCATGTGTGTGTGTGCATGCATGGAAATATACATATATATATATATACAGAAATATGTATATATGTGTCCATACATGTATACATATATGTATAAGAAAACAGGGTAAGTCGAATTTGGAATATCGTACAGTAATTTGAACAATACCAAACTGCACCCTAGTAGAGAGAGCCATCCTTTCAAGACACATATTCACCTGATAACACAATAGCTGCAAATCTTAGAACACCAGGATCTCTAGGGAATTAAGGTTACTAGTGATCAAAAAGTGATGGAGACACACACATAGTTGACAAGTATATTCTAGCATATTTTCAATAACTTACACTCATTAAGTGGCATCAAGGAACATCACTGCGGAAATATGTGATAAAAAAATGAACCTGTCATGTGGCAGGAATGAAAGATGACAGACATACAATCTTAGTGTTCTCTTGGTACTCTTCAAATGCAAAAAGACCTAATGTAAAACCTTCAGCAAAATAATTTGAACCTTTGTATAGTCTATGTAATAAAAACGAATGAGACCAATACAGGATATGAAAGTTTAGATGGGTTATAATTTGTACTTGATGAAAGCAAGCTAAATGGTGCAGTGAATAGAGTTCTGGACCTGGAGTCAAGAAGACCTGAGTTCCAAAATAGGCCCACACTAGCTGTGTGATTCTGAGTAAGTCACTGAACTTCTGTTTGCCTTAGTTTTCTCATCTGTAAAACTGGGGATAAAAATGTCACCTATCTCCTGGGGCTGTTGTAAAGATAAAATAGGTCGATATTTGTAAAGCATTTTGCAAATCTCAAAGTGCTATATAATATTGGCTATTATTATTATTATTATTGATGGAATAGCTACATTAATGTGGATAGAGAGCTATTTAATTAGTAGTATAAACTGAGGCTAACATCTCTAATTCTACATGAACAGCAACTTATAATAGGAAGGAGACTACGGAAGGCAATTAAGATGATCTTCAAATGCCTAAGAATTTTTTAAACTTTATGTTGGTATGTAATTTCCTAAAATGTTTTTAATGACAATAGTAATGATAGTAATAATAGCTAGCATTCAAATAGCACTTTAATTGTGTTTTAATTTAACTGTGCTTTTAATTTAATTGACTTTAATTTGGAATTGTGAAGTTTTTTTTAAATATTATCTCATTTTATTCTCAAAATAACCCTAAGAAATAGGTACTATTAGTATCCCATTTTTATTTATTTATATTTTTATTTGATTATGCTCATTATTCTAGAACTTATTATATTGACCAGCAAACAGGTGATTAATAAATGCAGATTTTACAGATATGGAAACTGAAACACAGGATAAAAGATTTTACCAAGGTGATATAGCTACTAAGTATCTGAGGCTGGATTTGAATTCATCTTCCTGACTCCGTATGTAACACACAATATCCACTGTGCCACCTAGTTGCCTCTGAGAACTTTCTAGAGATTATGTTATTAGTGTCCTGCTATGGTTTAATAACAAGCTAATTTGAGGGCTTTTTTATGAACAAATATCTGGAGTTTCTGTGATTCAGATCATATGAAGTGACAATTGATATTTATTGATTGACATCATTTACAATATTGAACTATGAGAGGAAAAAAATCAGTACTCTTCAAGCCAACTATTGAGTATCTGATGTGTCTTGATAATTATCTAATAAAAATGCTCCCCAAGGTAACTCCTGTTGAGTTTATGAATTGTGACCTCCTCCTAACCCCAATATCTGACTGCTTGTTTTCTTGGGAAAGTGTGTGTGTGTGTGTGTGTGTGTGTGTGTGGCCATCCCCATAACCCCATAGCAAGGAGCACTAAGTAGATAAAGAATTCTGATGATTAATATCACTGCAATGTCTGAACAATTTATTTCCCATCAATTACCAAGACTGGTGAAAACACTGCAAATTTCAGTATAACACTTCAACCCCATTCCCTCAAATCTTTCAGAGACAACGTGACTGACAAGCACCAGAGCAAAATGCGGAAAGAATTGTCAAAAGAGTCTTGTCAGCTTTTTGCATTTCCAAAATTTAGATATGAATACATGGATGACAGAAGGAGGTCACTAGGAAAATGAACCATTTTCAGATTTAATATCTGCCCTCAGTGTGCTTAAGCACCATATAGAACATTACAAAGATACAGCCCCTGATGTCCTTGGGGTTAATATGGAATAAACTCTATTAACAAAGCAGGACAGGTAAGAAAGCATTTAAATAAGGTAGTTTCTTCATGAAGCTGAAATGTTATCAGAGAGACTGAAATTGAGCAAAAAGCATGAGGGCTTTGGAGCAGTTCTCCCAGTTTAGCTGGGGGAGCTGCTCCATTAGCCCAGCTAATAGAACACTCTGTTATCTCACTTGGATTGTCACCACACAGAAGAAAAAGGGGCCATATTATTGCTCTCTGAAACAGAATCTGAAACTGTTGAGGGGAGTCAAGGGACAGGATACTTCCTGATTATTTTATTTTCACACCAGATCTGTGCCTGGAATTAGACGAGCTCAGATATAAATATCCTTGCAGACACATCCAGCCACTAGCAATCTATATTATAATTGGCAAAATTGTCCAAGAAGAAAGAAGAGCAGAAAGAAAGGAGCCTTTACCAACCAGCATGAAAAAGAGAGGGAAGAAAGAAAATATCATGCTTTTACATTTACACAGGTAAATCAGACCAATGTGGAGATTAAATTCAAGCATGAATGATGCAGATGGGACAATATGAGCACTCTATTTTCCTTTCTGAAGATTTGCATGATTGAGTCCTAAGATTTAATTATCTGAAATAGTATGATGAAAAGGCAGAACTCTTTTTATTTGATACATGGAAATTACTCATATTTCTAATTAGATGTAAAGACCTAAACATTCTTTTGTATAAAGATGTAACATGAAACAAGGTAATAATTTTATTTTCCCCAAGGCGGAAAATAATTATTCATGACATGAAAAAAAAACCATTAGAATTTTCACATTTGCCCCATTCCCCTGTGGGTTATATTTAAGAAGCTCAAGAGCCTTCAAATAAGCAACAAAAAAAAGGGATTATTGATAACATTTGGGTCCTGAGCTCTTTAAAAAGACGTAAATACAGACAATTCTTTAAAACACCCAAGTTCTCCTTCCTTGACCTGTCCCTTATGCAAGCCACCACCATTTTCCTCTCAGAAAATATTCCTATGCTTTGTCTCTACACATTTGGAAATCTACTGTGTCCAAAGGAAAATTACTCCAAAGTTCAGTGCACTGGAAGAGAATGGATAAGGTTTTCTGTCTTGAGAGAAAATATACCCTTGCCATTTAAAATCTAAATGGTTTCAACAATAATCTCTCTGTAAGCATTTGCTCTAATCCTACTGCTACACTAGCTTTTAGTTTTCTGTTTTAGTCTTCTTTGATTTCTATTTTGGTTATTTAACAAAAGGATGATGAATTCTTGACCTTCAACTCATACCCTGCCAAGCCTGACATTTGATAATGTACTGTAATATTATCCCTTTACCCTCAGGGTCTATAATCTCTCTACTGTATATTAACTTTCTAAATGGAGTCTTTGGGAAAGCCGAAAATTCATCTTTTTCTTTGTTTTAACTTAGCTACTAAGAACTCCAAAGTTAAAAAAAAATTGAGAAGTTAGAACCAATTCCCATTTGAGAATGCTACAGTCAGTGAATAAACAACAGAAGAATGTCTTATACCTACCTTCTAGTAGTTTGCTGCTCTAAAATATAATAAGTCATCAGAAGATGGTTGTTATATTCATCAGGTGGTATCATCCTTATAAATTCATTAGATTGTAAGCTACCTGAGGACTGGACTATCTTTTTTTTAACTTGAATTTTTATCTCTAGCACTTAGCACAGAGTCTGGCACATAAGAAGTGGTTAATAAATGTTTACTGACTGCCTGGCTTTTAATTATCAATCATATTTATCCGCCACTTCATATTATCATTGAAGTGGAGACCTTGGGGATTTTTAACACAGTGTTATTAATTCAGAAGCTGGTCTTGAGATAAGTAACAAAGGATATCATCAGAGATGTATAATTAAAAAAGGATGTGTTTGGGGCAGTTACGTGGCACAGTACATAGAGCTCCAGCCCTGGAGTCAGGAGGACCTGAGTTCAAATCTGGCCTCAAACACTTGACACCTAACTAGCTGTGTGACCCTGGGCAAGTCATTTAACCCTGATTGCCTCACCAAAAAGCAAAAAAAAAAAAAGAAAAAGGATGTGTTCCACTCATGTAGCAAGAGTAATGAATGGGTATTGGACAGCTTGTATATTCATCAATATCCTTGTATATCAAGAGACCTAGTGCTACCTACATACATTAGATGGACACAATTTATGTAGAGTCATAATGGGATGAAAAAGTGTAGAAGAGTTGCAATAATCACAGAAGAAGTGCTAACATCTTTGAGATCACAGGTCATGGAAGTATCAAAGAAATCTAGAGACTGATAAGCTAATTCAGGGCAGGGTACATGCATAGTTGCTCAGTCAATGGGGAGAAAATGAGATACAGGTTTCACTGTTGATGAGTTGTAAGCAAAATAATGATCAGTTAGAATTACACTTAGTGAAAAGTTGATTGAAAACAATATATATACTATCAGAAAAGTTCACAGAACTGGTTCATATGTTAATTGTATATATGGCCCAATTTGGATTATATAATTACACACCTAATGTAATTTATATATATGTAATATAATATATATATATAATATATATAATATATAATATATAAATTGCACACCTAATGTATATTTTTAACAATTTTTAAGCCTGATTTCCCCCATTCCCACTTCCACAGAGTATATCATACTCTCATAACACACATACGTGCATATATAAATATATGGAGAGAGAAAGAGATGATTGATTCAAATTATTCTGCCTCAGCAAAAACCCAGAAGCCTAATGATACCACGACCTCCAATCTGCAGGTTAGAGATCTAGGCTGATTAGACACAATTTCCATTTTGGTTCTTTTTCAAAATGTGCACAAATCATAGTTTTGATGTTGAATGAATTATGGAATAAACATGAAGACCAGAAGGCATTATTTAAACATTATAATTAGATTCCCTCAAGCTTCTGAGTAATTATATAGAACTACATGGTATTTCTCAAGCTCAAGGTCCTGAGGTTAGACCTTTATGATAGATGGTGATAACTGCATTATAGTGTGACCCTGTCAAATATCAGATCAGCACCATCACCTGCAACTGAGAAGAAGAGGTTTATGGGCCATGTGGAGTAGTTGGTATGATCTCTTTTTAGAGGTCATTTTTTATTTGTAAAAAATGAAATTCTTTAAGCTGCAATGTCTTAGAGCCATTGTATGTGCAGGAGGAAGGGAGTGGATCAGGCAACTCCTCAAAGTCATTTCCATCTTGTTGATTTTATAATGTAAACCTATATTTAATTGTTTACTATTTATACACTGTGTTAAGGGCAGCTAATAAAGGAGGCTACATTATGTGTCAAACTAATGCTTTGCTAATCTACAAAGAAGTGTTATAAGGAGCTAACTTGGCAACCTCTATCTGCTCTTGTGCAACTGTCCACAGTAAACCAGAAGATGAGGAGCATCATAAAAAGGGAAGGCTTTTGAGTCAGGAAGACCTGGGTTAGAATCCAATCTCAGAGACTTTCATAATGGGTAACAATGGGCAAGTCATTTAACCTCATTTAATCATAGTTTTCTTATCTGTAAAATGGAAATAATAATATATGAAACACCTTCCTAATAGACAGTCAATGAATGAATATTTATTAAATCAATATTTATTAAAAACCTACTGTGTATCAGGCATTGTGCTAAGATCTGGGGATATAAAGACAAAAGACCAAAGACAAAAGCTATCAAGGAGCTCATAGTCTCATGGGGTAAATCACATACAAACAAGATACATGAGCAAAATATATATATAGGATAAATTGGAGATAATCTCATAGGGAAGGCACTAAAATTAAGGATTAGATAAGGCTTTTTGTAGACGTTGGGACTTTAGCAGAGACTTGAAGGAAGTCAGGGAAGTCAGGAGGTGGAGATGAGAAGAGAGAGAGTTCCAGATGGGTCCTCAAGGATTTAAGGGGTGGGGATAGTTAATAAAACAGAATAACTGACCTTAAAGGGCCTTGAAAAACCTCATTTATTAAAAGCCAAGTAGGAGGACAGGTAACGCACCATCCTTACCACAAAATGATTATGGGGCCCCATTAGAGGAGTCTTTAGCCACTTCATTCTCTTACTTCTATGCAAACATTGCTTTTCCTGCTTTCCCACTATGGGAGCTTTAGTACCATTTCTGTCTCTTCTATTAACATATCTGAGCTATGATTCTAGAGCCCAAAATTTAGTGGTTTTGCTGTTCTTAATGATAAAAATTAGTTTATTATAAAAAAATCTTGGCAGATCTTTTTGGCCAATTTTTTGCTGCAAATTCAACAGCATTTGGTGAGAACCTGCTACATACTGTGCTAGGCACTGGAAATATTAAGGAAGACAAGAGGCAGTCTTTGTTCTCAAAGATATCATGGTCTAACATGGAGAGTAGGGGAAGGGTAGAGACAACACACAAGCAAATTATGTACAAATAAGATATATGCAGGGTACATTGGGAATAATAAATAGAGAAAAGGCAGGGGGGATTAGGAAAGGCTTCTTGTAGAAGATGAGATTTTAGTTAGAAAAGAAAATAAAAGAATCCAGGAGGTAGAGCTGGGGCAGGAGAAAACTCTGGGCATGTGGGACAACTAGTGAAAATGCCTGAGTCAAAATATGGAGAGTTCTGTGCAAGAACATCAAGCATCATTAGATCTCATAGTAGGTGGAGAG
The DNA here is from genome assembly GCF_003287225.1 of Phascolarctos cinereus. Classification (NCBI taxonomy): domain Eukaryota; kingdom Metazoa; phylum Chordata; class Mammalia; order Diprotodontia; family Phascolarctidae; genus Phascolarctos; species Phascolarctos cinereus. Next base: position 101,073,455 of record NW_027555625.1, read on the forward strand.
ACGTGAGGTCTAAGAAGCCTGGAAAGGTAAGATGAGGCCAGGGCTTTAAAAATCCACTGAGAGCATTTAATTTTGGATGCTGTAGAAAGTAGGGATCCCCTAGAATTTATTTCATAAGGAGGTGACTTAGACTCGTGCTTTAGGAAGATCAGTTTGAATCTGAGTAGAGGATTGGACTATGATGGGGAAAGAGACAGGCAAGGATACCAACCAGAAGGCTATTGAAATAGTCCAAGTGTGAGGGGGATATATATGAGAAATGTAATGAAGGTAGAGTCAGTAGGACTTGGCAACTGATTAAATATGGAGAAAAAGAGAGAAAGTGAGAAATTGAAAATGGCATCTAAGTTATAAGTCTGAGTAATAGGAAAATTACAAAGTGGGGTGGGTGGTAGGGATCGAAAAAAGATAATAAGTTCAGTTTTGGACATGTTGGATTTAAGATTAGTTTGAAATGCCCCATAGACATTTGGATATATAAGACAATAAATCAGAAAAAAAGGGTTAGGACCAGCAAAGTAGATTTGAGAATTATTGGCATAGAGATTTTTGTCCTTGTATGTTCACATAACTAGAGTTGGAGAGGGTTCAAAAGCCGTGTATTCCAAATGGCAGTACATGAATAGAGCATTCGACCTAGACTCAGGAAGACTTGATTTCAAATCTGGGCTCAGACCCTCGCTTTTGGGACCCTGGGCAAGTCTCTTAACCTCTCTCCACCTCAGTTTCCTCAAGTATAAAATGGGAACAATAATAGCATCTACCTGATAGGATTTCTGTGAGGATTGAATGAGATAATATTTATGAAAGTGCTTAGACACGTCTGGCACATGATAGTTGCTTAATAAATGCTAGTTTTCTTCCTTTATGATGATAGCAATGATGGATTGAACTTAAGCAAGAAATATACACACACATATGTGTTTACATGCACATATTGTTGTTTGTCCTTTGTTTTCTAAGAGGACCATGACATCAGGAAGGTGATACAAGTGATTGGATTTAAGTTAGGGAGGGCTGTGAAAAGTCACCAGCCTCCCTCTTTCCTCCAAAGCCATCTGGGTCCAGCACAAGATATAGATCAGGATAACTAGAGATGGTCCCAGATGTAGTAGGAGAACTTTTAAAGTTAAGGTCTTTCCCGAGTCTGATTGAGACAACATCCATTCAATCATTAAGACTAGGTAAGAAATGAGGCAAAGAATGGCCTCTTTTACCTAGCAAAAAAAGTCCAACACCCAATCAATCTGGGAAAGGAAGGCCCTCACAGTTGCTGTATATATGTAGGTATGTGTAAACATGTATATATGTACATACCCGCTTATACATGTATATATGCACATATATACATGTATGTATATGCATGCCTGTATGTGTATGCGTGCATATGTGTGTGAGTGTGTATATAGGTGTATGTGTGTGTGTGTGTAGATAACATTACTCCTTCCATATGCCTTGTTAAATCATTACAAACTTCTAAATAGGTCAGTTTGTAGTAATTATATATAATTTTCTCATTTTTATTCATTTTCTGGCTTTATAATATTTTTATTTTTGTATCTTTAATAGGTTGATGATCAATAGCTAGTATGATGGTGACTAACATTTATATAGTATTCTGTTTTGCAAAGTACTTTACAAATGTATATTAATTCTGTTGACCCCCCAAATAGCCCTATGAGATAAATTCTGTTATTATCCTTACTTTATATATGAGGAAACTAAGGGTGGCAAACCTGGAAACCAAGGGAACATCCTCAGTTGGAGAGTAACTAAACAAGTTATGACACATAAATGCAACGGAATACTAGTGTGCTATAAGAAATTAATGAAAATTATGGTTTCAGAGAAACCTGGGAAGACCTGCATTAACTGATACACAGTTAAGTAAGCAGAAACAGGAAAGTCAACTATATAATAGCAACAACCATGTAGAAATTAACACACGAGTGATTTTAAGAACTCTGATAAATATAATCGACAGTCATATGCCCAAAATATTAATGATGAAAAATGCTACCAACCTTATGAAACAGATGTTATATACACACTATGCAGAATAAGGTACATGCTTTTGGACATGGCCAGGAGAAAAATTTGTTTCACTTGACTATACGTATTTGTTGCATGAGTTTTGTTTTTCTTTTCTTTTTTCCACTAGTGACAGATGGGAGATGAAAGAAGAGTGAATTAATGTTTGTTCGTTGGGGGAAAAATAAAGAAAATTTAATTTTAAAAAATTGAGCCTGAGAAAGGTTAAATGATTTTCCTGGATCACACAGCTAGTGTAAGATGTAGTATTCAATCCCTAAGTTTACTTACTGTAAGTCCCCTGCTCAATCAACTGTCATGTTGCTTTCCTTCTGCTTCCATAGGTACACAATGGGCAGTTGTTTTACTCACTAGGAAAGGAGTCAGAAAGTACAAGAGAAGAGAGAGACAGAGACAGAAATGGAGACACAGACAGAGACATAGAGAAAGCACATTTAGAAAACCTGTGCCTTTTTGCCTCACTTGTGATATGTCAGGTCTCTTAAATTCCTCCTTGATACAGTCCACGTTTTCTCTCACCTTAGTGATGTTGATACGTCATACTTTTTCTGCAATCTAAGCTCAATGCTAGATTGTAGAGCTAATTGAGAAACCTAATCCCTTTCTAAGGTACAAATCACTTTCAAATCAAGAGGCCTTGTCCTGGTAACATGAAAATGCTGTCCCATCAGTTGGGAATACAGCAAGGCACATTTTCCTAAGATCTATCGTTCTGGTATTTTGAAAGTCTATCAATGGAATATGGGCTCAAAGGCTTACATACTACATAAATACAGAGCAACTATATTAGGTGAGATAGGTAATGTAGTCTCAGAATGCTTAAGCATTTAATACAAGTGCTTTATTTGAAAAGCTACAGTCCCATTCACAAAGATTTTTGTGGCAGAGTTTGAATAGCATTTACATCACAGGTTTTCCTATCATATAACCTCCATCTTACATTAGCCTAGATGTTATGCTATAAAAAGAGTTTCAAAGATATTATTTCATCTGATCCTCTTACGCTTATAAAATCTATTGAAATACTATATGTTTTTTTAATTCTGTTCTTACCACCAAATAAATCAATGAAAGTTCCACAAATGTCACATAATTCTATGATAAACTTAACATATTTATAGTTTTACTATTCTCTTTGTTCATGCCACCTTCTCCCATTTTCCGTAATAGCATACCTTCCTATCCATTTATTTTTACTCTCTAATACATTGTAATAGGATTAAAACTTTTATTGTCCAGATAATCTTTGTTGTTCATCTTTCCCCTTTAATTGGAAGATCTCATAAATGTCAAGTTTTGGAACTAGTCATTGTATCTAAGGTCAGTCACTGTTTAGTATTTTAAGCCCTTCACAATCATACTCCATCTTGTTACATCAGGCTTGTGACACCTTACCCACTTGACTCTTCAGGCTTATTATGCCTTTCTCACTTTCATTCACTCTTAAGTGCCAGCCAAACTAACCTAATTGCTCTTCCTTATACATAACAGACCATCTCACACCTCTGTGCCCTTGAACAGACCATCTCCTCTTTTGAAAAACAATTTGGAATTATACAAAAAAGTTACTAAATAATGTCTTTCAAACCAGAAATTTGACTTAGAGATTAATACCCCCAAGAAGGACAATAATAGGGTTAAAAAAATGCTTTGATGTGTACTAAAATATTTACAGCTGAATTATCCTTAATAGTAAAGGGTTGGAAACAAATAATGTGCCCAATGATTGACAAATGCCTAAACAAATTCTGGCAAATGAACATTTTGGAATATTATTGTACAACAAAGAATGATTGTAAAAACTGAAATCAAAGTATTCCAAGATGAGAAGACAGGGGCTTAGAGAATTTAAGGGACTTGAAAAAGGTACCATAACCAGTAGGTAATTATGTCAAAAAATTCTAGGTTTTCTGCCTCCTACCCTGATTCTCTTTCTACTTTGATGCCTTTGAATAATTGCTAAAGTAGAGTGTTGGAGAATCTTAATCATTACATCTATGAACACCTAATATGGATAAAACTACTGATGTTGTCTCTTCTAATTCCATAAATTTCCCCAACATTCAAAATGGTTAGCTACTTACTGTCTCGGAGACATATTATTAAACTTATATGTTCCCTTTCATGCACAGTAATTTTGGAATTTTAAGCCTTTGGGGTCAGGAACTGTGCCTAACTTAGTTAGCACAGAACCTAAATCTATGCTAGATGTGTGAGTTTAATATACACTTTTCAGTGGTACCTAATACAGAAAAAAAAGGTACTAGACATAGATACAGGTGAACTACTGAAATGGCATTTCTCTCTCTGCAGATTTTTCCCACCTTTGCTCTCACTGATCTCTATCACTTTATTTCCTCTCTCACATGTGGAAAAAGTAATTGAAATAATGTAATATATGGCTACAACATTTCATTCCTCATATTTCTGCACAACTTAAAGGAAGCACAAGGCCTATGTAGATGTACTAGATGGGCACAGAGCACAATCAAAGAACTGATGCGCTTCTAGAGATGGTAGGTTCACCCTTCCTGGAATCCTTAGGCAGAGGCTGAATAATCCATTAGGGATATTGTAGTAGGGATTGTTCTTCAGGGATGGGATGGCCTAGATGTTCTCTGAGGTCCCACCCCGTCATAAGACAAAAACAAAAACTATGAGCATCTGTGAATTTTTGAAGGAATAAATTAAAAGTGACTTATTTAAAACTAATAAAAGAAACAAGAGGAAAGTTCTCAACTTCAAAATGATCTCTCATGCCCTATACTACTCAAGAAGCCAGAATTTCAATAGCAGGTGAATTTGGTACCCTGGTGGGGTTAAGAAAGATGAAGTAAATAAAGGTAGTATAATTTATGTCAAAAACTAAACTTCTATCCACATGTAGTGAAATCTTTAGATAATATTTAAATGTGAAAATGTAAAAGGTCAGACTTTGAAATTATCCTTAATTGGAGTGAAAAGTTAGGGTTCACTGAAATTGTCATAAGTTTTACTTACTTGTGTGTTCTCTTTTGTTAGAATGTTATTTTGGGTGGTGGAAGGTTCTGTAGGACTGAAAAGAAGAAAGAAATGTCAAGCTTGGACTACCAATGAGTAGATGACAATGAGTTAAAGCTTAAGGATTTTGCACCTAAAAGAGACATGGGGGTGTGGGTATACTACAAATTCAATGAGTCAGCAAAACTATCAGGAGCCACAAAAAATCTAATTTAATCTACAGCTATTAAGAAAGGCATAGCTTCTAAGGAAAAGGAAAAGATATGCCTTCAGTGCTCTGCCCTGGTCTGACCACATTTGGAATATTGCATTCAGCTTTGGGCAATGTATTTTAGGAAGAACATTAATAAGCTGAAGATCATGCAAAGAGCAACCAGGATGATCAAGGATCTGGGACCTATACTCTATAAGAATCAGTTAAAGGAGCTACACATTAAAAACTTTCAGCATGCAGAAGAGAAAGAAGGTAAGATATTCTCTTCAGGTATTTCAAAAGTTTTTGTGTGAAACGTGGATTTCACTTGTTCTCTCTGCCCATAGAGGATAGAAGTAGGAGAAATGGGTAGAAGATGAAAGTAATCAAATATAGGCTTTGTATCAGGAAAAACTTTCCTAAAATTTAAAGCTATCCATTTATTTGATGGTTTTCTTAAGAAAATTGTTAATTTCCCCTCATTGTAGGTATGATATGTTAGAATATGGATTCCTTCTCAAGTATAGGTTTGACTAAATGGCTACTGAGGACTCTTCCAACTCTAAAAATTAAAGGAATTTTATTTTCTAAAGCATTTTGAAACTCAGTTTCCTCATCTGTAGAGTGGGAATGATAATGCTGGCACTACCCACATCTGAGTGTTATTATGAGAGAATTGCCAACTACAAAGCTCTATATAAATGTGAATTTAGGGGTAGGACCTGACCTTTGATTTCATTAGTCTAAGGAATTACTGAATTGGGAAACCTACTTCTAGCAATGCACTGAGAAGTTGAATGATTTGCCCACTATCATACAGCTGGCGCATGCAAGAGGTAGGACCTGAACTCAAGTCTTCTGGACTCCAAGGTTAGTTGTCCATTCACTACACAGAAGTGTGCATTTGCCCAGATTGGAACATAAGTAGGAAATATTCAACAAAACATATAAAAATACAATAAAACCTAATGTTAATGTATGGTTTTCTAAGTATGGTTTAGTAACCCTTGTTTCTGTCTTAATTTGACACCTCAGCATTCCAACATGCTGTCTCTAAAAGCAAATATAAACCATTCTTTTGCTATGCTGCTATTATTGGCATTTTAGTAATAGCATTATTACAATTACAAAGCTAGAGAATCAGCATTCAATCAAAAACCTCAATTAAGTATTTCCCTTTAAGGCTATTGGCACCTTCTAACTTTCCTTTTTTAGGGATTAGGTCCCATGATTATATGGCCCTAAAGATACCCTTTGGTTTCCAAGATTTGAGGCAATAGCTGAGGGAGGAGAGTATTCTGTCAACATTTTGATTTGCTGAGAAAGTTTAATGTTCAGAGCTCTCCACCAGCAATTTCTTAGATTAAAAAGAAATTAATCAGCCTTATACTCTATCCTCTTGTTAATCACTTCTATTTGCCATGTTTATTGCATATTGTAGCATGGCCACTTAGAGAGATTTATTTCATTAGTCTTTCCACAATGCTAAAGAAATAAAAAATCTCATTTAACAATGCATTGTAAAAATAAACAGGCATTTTATTACAATGAAAAAAATCAATGGATTGGCCTTAAACACAGGTTTATTGTAGGGGAGACCAAAGGAGAGAGACATCACCATTGTGGTTCTGTCATTTTGAAGTTTAAGCTATCACGTCAATGACCAGACTCGGCCAAAAAATGAAAATTAAAAAAAAAAAAACACTGAAATAAACAGTACGTATCACAGATGGGAGAATGTTAAGGTCTCCCTTTTTTTTGCAGCAGCAATCATAAAAGGAGAGAAAGAGTTAAATGTATAGGTATGGATGACATAGATACAGATACAGGGACAGAAAGAGATTAAGATTGGTAGCTTAGATATATAGACATAAATACAGATTTTAGGTATAGGTAGAGATAGAGAAATATAAAGATTATACTTAACTATGCACATGTACACAAATAACTATATCTCTGTATAGGTAATTATATAATCGGAGACAGCTAGATGGCTTAGAGGATAGCACACTAGTCCTGGAGTCAGGGAGACCTGAGCTCAAATCTGGCCTCAGACACTCACTACCTGTGCGACCCTGGGCAAGTCATTTAACCTCTGTTTGACTTAATCCACTGGAGAAGGAAATGACAAATCACTACAATACCTTTGCTAAGCAAAACCCTTACAGGGTCATGAAGTGCCAGATATGACTGAATAACTGACTGAGCAACAGTCATACTGTTTTTCATTAAAGCAAAATGAAATTAAAGGTACATTATGAAAAATGAATCAACATATGATTCATTTGCAGAGATTGAGTTTAAAAAGTTATCAATATAATTTAGAAACTTCTAAAATCATTCATTTTCAAACATGCGTAGCAATAATTTGAGAAAATAATAGAAACTCAAGCAGCAGGAGAAAAAAAATCAATGCTAAAGTTCAACTAAAGCCATAAAACACTAAGGACAAAAATTCAACCCATATACTTACTGAAAGTTCATAATCTTAAAAAATAAAACTTTTAAGTATCCTTTGACAAATACATATTTGACAAATCCATATTTTACATATATAATGACATAGTTTAAAAAAAAATAGTAGAAGTGAATAGTGCAGAAAACAGAGGATCTCTTCCAACATGTCTTTCCAATCAGTCTACAGACCAGGGGCATATCAAACTTTTATTTTACTTTATTCAGGAAATAAACACAAACAAGGAATATACAGGTTGCAAAGTGTGAGTACCACTAGATCCAAAATGGAGGCAGAATCTGATTTGTCCTTCCCCTGATTGTACAAAGGGAGTTTACCTTTCCCCCAGCTTCTCTTCCCCAATGTAGATCCTTTGACCTTGATCCTTTCCACTATGTAGGTCCTTTGTCCCTTTATTACCACCCCATTCCCAAGCCTCTAGTACTCCTTGGTCTGCCCAGCTCTTCTGTACCTCTGACCTAAAGATTTTTGATTACCAGGAGACATGAGTTTGGAGACTGAGAGAAAATGGCAGAAAATTGCAAGTGCAGGGCTATTCATTGTCTTTCATTCATCCATCCTTCAGAGCAATGGATAAGAGCCTTTATTAATAAAACAATCGACAAGCATCTATTTGGTATTTATATCCAGTACCTAGGAGAAAAGTACTAAGAATGAAATAATTCCTACTTGCAAGAAGGGGATAATGTTTTAATAGGGTTGAGAATAAATACACAAACAAAATAATATACAGCTTAAATATAAAGTGAATGCACATAAATATGTACAAAGTAGTAATTCGAGGTGGTTTAGAAGAGAGGACATGAGCATTAGGGGAGAACTAGGAAAGGTTTCATGCAAGTGTTGCTTGAAATGCATCCTTCAAGAAAAAGGGATTCTGGAGTTGAGGTAATGAGCAAGTGCATGATAGGCATATGGGTTGGCCTGTGCAAAGATCTCTGAAACTTCTGGTTGCACCAACTGCATTTGATCTTTCTGTCTCCTTTGTCCCCTTACCAAATTGTAAATAGGATTAGACAGAGAGGGAGGGGACAGGAAGGAAGGAAAGAAGGGAAGAAGGGAGAAGAGGGGGGAAGAGGAGAGAGAGATGGAAAAGACCTTAGAAGTCATCTCATCTAAACTTCTCATTTTACAGATGAGGAAATCAAAGCACAGAGGGGTTAAGTGATCTTTTCAAAGTCACATATATTTTACAGTGTGTGGAAAATCCAGAATTCAAACTTAGGTTGTCTAACTTGAAAGCCAACACTTTTTCATACTGTCTGCTACGGCAATTATGTCATCCTGTTTCCAATTATTACAGTTACCCATTTTATATCCCTTTTCCCTTACCGTACTCCACAACAAATGATAGATTAATTGTAAGCTCCTTGAGGACAGGAACTATTTTATTCTTTTGTTTGTACTCGCTGTCAGTCCATACCTCAAGAACTGTGCATTTACTATGTCCTGTATGAAGGAAACAGCATGGTATAATTCAGCATTCCCACTTAGTGATACATAATGATGGTCCAAGTTTCCCTCTAAAAATTCCTTAATGGTACCTTAAGCAGAACATAATGGTAAAGAATACTATAAGCAGCATATTAAATTACAAGTTTCACAATACTTTGTTGTTCATGTTGTTGTTACTGTTGCTGCTGCTGCTGTTGCTATTGAAAGTAGTTGGGTACCACTCTCATAGTGGAAGCATCTATTGGCCTGAGAATCAGAAGATTAGTTTCAAATCCTGACTCTGCCAATTGGGCAAATAACATAATTTCTCTAGAACTTCTATCTTATCTGTACATCTCTCACATCTGTCCCTTCCTTTTCTATCCCAGTTCAAGCCCTAATCACCTCTCCCCAGACTATTAGTAGCTTCTTAATTGGTCTCCTTGGTTCCAGGCTCTTCCCACTTCACTCCATCCTCCATATTGCTGTCAAACTGATATTCCTAAAAAAGATCTAATATTGTCAAACCCCTACTAAAAGAGCTTCACCTATTGCCCCGTGGGATCAAATATAAAATTCTCAGCCTTGCATTTAAATTCATTCATAATTTGGGTTCATTCTCCCTTTCAGCTCTTATTTTATTTTACTGTGCTAGTCAAACTGTCCTGGTAGTAGTATCCACACAGAACATTCTGTGTCCTACCTCTCTGTCTTGGTATAAGTGGTTCCCTGGGTCTGGGTTACACTCCTTTCTCATCCCAATCTTTTAGAATCACTAGCTTCCTACAAAGCTCACTTCAGTTGCCACCTATTCCATAAGATCTTTTCTACTTTATTTCCCAAGTTATTAGCACTCTCTTCATTTTGAAAAAAAATGCTTATGACTCTGTACAAAGCAACATACTAAGCATACAAAGGCAAAAATGCAAAAATAAGTCTTACTATGAGTGTGGTGTGATAAAACATCTTCGAAAGTATTTAAATCTAAAGTATATCTATTATATTTGTATAATATGCATATGCCCAGGTTTTTTTTTTTCAATGAACATTACAGGTGCATTTGGCAAGCATTTAAAGTTTTTCCAAAGGTTCCCTTTTGGGGGCAATTGAATTCCCACATGAAGCCTGTGAATGACAATCCATTTCTTAGTGCTTTCTCTGTCACTGAGAGCTTTATGTTAACTAATAGGTACTGGTCAGTACCATGTATGAACCAGTCTATTTCTCAGAACCCTAATAGAATGTTATCTTTTAGATCATAATAGTAACAAAACTCACTTATACATTGCTTTTTAGTTTATCAAGAACATCGCTTACAATAAACCTTTGAGATAAGTAGGAAAATATGTTTTTACCCTTTGATACACGGGTAAACTGACACTCAGAGAATTGAAATTCCTTGACCAGGATGGAATTTGATCAAGAACCCAGGTTACCAGAGAACTTTGAACTATATTCCACCCCAAATGGATTCTTTGTCAATAATAAATAATTGAAATAATGAAAAAAGATATTCATCATTTTTCCATCAGAACAGTCTGGCACTAATACATCTTAGTAGAATGCAGCAAGACAATTTGTTATCAGCTGGAAATCTGCCAGATACATAAGTGATATGAAGGAACAACCCAGCAGAATAAATGACTCCTCAGTGCACCCTTCCTGCAGCATGTTAACCAGGAAGAAAATATCTAGTGCAGATTTTCAACTTTAGTAATCATTAATGCTGTAAAAGTTCACCTGCATTTTAGTCCTCATTAGGTATTATGTGACCACAGGTAAACCATTTTCTTATCTAGGATTCTTCAATCTCAATGAGGATGAAATACATGCTATAAATATTTCTGTATAAATAGGTCCTTTTTCTGTATCATTTGGCCATGGTGAAATTTTATATAATTATATAATAATAGCTAGCATATACATTATAAAATTGTATAATTTTATAATTACATGCCTTATACAATATAATCATTATAATGGATATATAATTATTCATAAATACCTCATTTTACAGACATTATCTCATTTGATTCTCCCAACAACTCTAAGAGGTAAATAGTATTATTATTCCCACTTTGAAGATGGGCAAACTGAAGGAGATGGGTTTAAGTGTCTCACCCAAGATCACATAAACTAGTAAAAAGTGAAAAGAAAGTTAAAATAGCATGCTTCAAACTGCATTCAGATGCCATCAGTTCTTTCTTTGGATATGGATAGCATTTTGCATCATGAGTCCTTTGGGATCATCTTGGATCACTGTATTGCTGAGAATATCTAAGTCATTCACAGTTGATCATCTTATAATATTATTCTTGTGCACAATGTTTTCCTCATTATGATCACTTTACTTTGTATCAGTTCATGTACGTCTTTCCAGGTTTTTCTGAAATCAGTCTGCTAATAGCACAGTAGTATTCCATTACTACCATATGCCGCAACTTGGTTAGCCATTCCTCAATTGATGGGCATCTTTGAATTTCCATGCTTGTTTGTTTTTTTGCCACCACAAAAAGAGCTTCTATAGATATTTTTGTACAAATAGGTCCTTTCCCCTTTTTAAAGAAAAAAAAATCTCTTTGGGATACAGATCTAGTAGTGGTATTACTAGGTCAAAGGATATGTACAATTTTATAGCCCTTTGGACATGGTTCCAAATTGTTCTCCACTTGGATTAGCTCACAAGTTCATCACAGTGCATTAGTGTCCCAATTTTCCCATATCCCTGCCAACATTTGTCACTTTCCATTTCTGTCCTATTAGTCAATCTGATAGGTGTGAGGTGGTACATCAGAGTTGTTTTATTTTGCATTTCTATAATCAGTTGTGATTTACAACATTTTTAATACAACTGCATATAGCTTTGATTTCTTCATCTGAAAACTACCTGTTCATATCCTTTGACCATTTTTCAGTTGGGGAATGACTTGTATTCTTATAAATTTGATTCAGTTCTCCATATATTTGAGGAATGAGACCTTTATCAGAGAGTCTCACTATAAAAATTGTTTCCCAGCTTTCTGCTTTCTTGGTTGCATTGCTTTTGTTTGTGTAAAACCATTTTTATTTAATATAATCAAAATTGTTCATTTTATATCTCACAATGCTCTCTATTTCTTGTTTGGTCAAAATTCTTACCTTCTCCATACATCTTACAAATAAACTATTCCTTGTTTTCCTAATTGGCTTATGGTATCACCCTTAGTGTCTAAATCACGTACTCATTTTGATCTTATCTTAGCACACAGTGTAAGATGTTGGTCTATATCTAGTTTCTGCCATACTATTTTCTGGTTTCCCAAGCACTTTTTTGTCAAATAGTGAGTTCTTATCCCAGAATCTGGGGTCTTTGGGTTTATCAAACACTAGATAGATATGGTGATTTTCTACTGTGTCTTGTGTACCTAATCTATTTCACTGATCCACTACTCTATTTCTTCACCAATACTAGATATTTTGATGATTACTGCTTTTTAATAGTTTGATATTTGGTGCACTTAGGCTAGATTTGAACTCAAATCTTCCTGACTCCATTACCAGTGTTCTTTCTATACACTACACCACCTCAAATACTCAAGTGTATCTGTGACTTAATCAATTAGGAAGTTCTCTCCAATCACACAGATTGGAACTCATCCATGCCTACCTGTCCAGTGCAAATATCTTTTGTCATTCCATAAGACTGCCACAACTTAATGAGGGCCTTCCTCATTCTTTCCCGGGCATCAGAAAGAAACCAATGAGGCACTCAACCTGTCCCTAGCCATGTCGCTAGCATATCTTCTTTTTAGATCATTCATTTCCCTGATGATATCTTTTCCTCACCAGCTTCAATTTTCCTTATTTGTTACATATTATAGCCTGCTCAAACCTACCATGTGCCTCTCCATTACCCTGTGGTGATTCTAATTTTCAATTGTTCAGAGTCTGTTGCATTCCATTGCTAGCAGCCATATAGAAACTCTAGTAAGATATTGGCATTAAAGATATTTTTTCTAGAAGAAGTTTGGGGTTGTTAAAGGAGTTTTCCAATTTTCTGAAGGTTTTCCATCCCTCTCTCACCCTTCTGCTTAAATCCAGATTCAGCTTCTGAACCCATTTATATTCTGTCATAGATATATATGCTGATGGATAAGGTCTGTATGTTGGCCATCTGATTACATTTCATAAAGTGGGCAGTAGATATTCTTCATACACTCCTTTTTTTTTACCAAGATATGTAATTAAGACAAATTCTTTGTTATGGTTACAGATCTCTTTCAGGACTCTCTGAAATGTTCTGGATCTTGATGCAAACAACACAATGTCATTCATAAACCAGAGTGTCCATAAGAGATCTCTCTTAAATGTAAATGAAGTAAAATATTTGGGAGGAGGGTAATTCAATTTAATAAACATGTATGAAGTGCCTGCTACATACAACTCCTGGCCAGACTTTTGAAAGAAACCAATGAAGAAATCAAAAGCTTAGTTGGACACTACTGCATACTCAGGATACAAATACAAAATTAAACAGTCCTTTCTTTCAAAGAGCTTACATCTTACTTGAGGGGAGGAGATTGCAATATGCACTGTGTGTGTGTGTGTGTGTGTGTGTGTGTGTATGATTTCAAAATAAATTTTAAAGTGGGGGGCACCAAACAAAATTTTTAAGCATACCTGAGATTCTAAGAAGTATAGGTAAGGAATTAATGTTTTCCAGATATTGTGGACCACCTTGCAAGGTGAGGATGCAATAAATGTTATATTCTATACAAGAAACAGATAATAGAATAGCTTGGCTGGATCAAGTATGTGGGTAGGAATAATAAATGAAATGAAATAGAAAATAGAAATATAGGTGGGAGGCAAACTGTGGAAGCCCTTAATGCCAGGATGAAGATTTTGATATTTTATCCTAAATATGGAAGAAGCCATCAAAAATTTTTGAGCTAAGAATGGCACAGACACATATTTGTTTTAGAAGGGAAAAGTAGAAAATAATTTAAAATACGAGGCATTATCATTACTTTAATTATTTACTTAATGCATATATCCTAGTTATTTGCTTCTACATATACTAGTGCCACATCTACATTTATTCCCAAAATGTATTTCATGTTAATTCTTAGACAGCATGTAGATCCTAGTGTTAAATGCAGATTCTATAATCTGCAGAGGAGTTTGTAAGAAAAAGAGGTAGTACAAGAATATTCCTCAGAGATTCCTTAGAGATCTCATTTGAGGAAGGACTATGAATAAGAAATTTCTCTAACATATTTTAAGCTATGAAATGAAGCAGAGAAAGCTTGTTTTCATCTGATTAAATCAAAAAGAAATTACTCATCCTTGTGAATGCAAATGCATGCTTTCCAAATGGTGTGGTCATAACATGGTAATTAGATGACAGACTGTCAGCCAGATCCTTCCATTTTTATAAATAAATAATCACAACTGACCATTGTTGATAATTACAGTGAGAAAAGAGTTCCCAATATTTTTGTATGAATATACAAACTCTCTTCTTTCTAGTTGATTCTGTTCCATTCCTTCTTTGTGCTTATCCAAATGTTCTCAACAGTATTTTGATGAAGTCTCTATGTTGTACCACTTTTTCATATGCCACTTTTATGAGTAACATTTGTATAACAATAGGAACACACCTTCTTATACAAAGCCTCTGCCCTACAAATAACTTCCTCAAGCTAAATATACTTGGTAGGTCAAATCCACTCAAAACAGTAGCTCAGAAGACCATACAAATATATTTATTTTTTATTTTGTCAACCATAGGACCTAATTAGTTCAAAGTAATGACATTTTATGAAATGGAAGTTTAAAACGTTTTCACTATAATATATCCCCCATAAATATAAAGAAAATTTTCCAAGGAATAAACATACCCTCAAGGGGAATAGTGAACATGCACAGGAATAACATTTGAGAGAGCACCCATATGGAGTAACGCATAGGGAGGTGAGACAGAACTCCAGTGCTGCAGTACCACTTACAGTTTCTGGTGAAGTCATCATGCTGCTCTCTACTGGAAATATTTTTCTGTTGGAAAGTTGATCTGCTAACTCAAGTGTTTTATATTACTATATGGGGTGGAACCAGATGGCATGATAACAACGGTTTGAAATGTAGTCTCTAATGAGTGTTTGTCCTTGTACTCATTATAATTTCTGGGTTCACCTACTCAGGAACACCTAAATTGTTTCAGCCCCACTCCACTGGAGGTGGATAGCATTTTTTTGTCAGAAGTCCTCATGGATTATCTTTGATTATTATATTGCTGAGAATAGCTAAACTAATCACAGTTGATCATCATGCAATATTACTATTACTGTGAATAATGTTCTCCTGGTCCTGCTCACTTCACTTTGTATCAGTCATGTAAGTCTTCCCAAGTTTTTCTGAAAGCAATTGGCTCATCATTTGTTATAACACAATAGTATTTCATTACAATCATATACCACAACTTGTTTATCATTCCCCAAATGATGGGCATCCCCTGAATTTTCAGTTATTTGCCACCACAAAAAGCTGCTATATAGTTTTGTACAAATAAGTTATTTTCCTTTTTGTTTTATCTCTTTGGGATACAGATCTAGCAGTGGTATTACTGGATCAAAGGGTATACACAGTTTTGTAGCCCTTTGGACATAGTTCCTAATTGCTCTCCAGAGTGGTTGCATCAGTTCATAACTCCAAAAGTATATTAGTGTCCCTACTTTCCCACATCCCCTCCAACATGTCATTTTCCTTTTCTGTCAAATTAGTCAATATTATAGATGTGATTGGCAGGGTTATTTTAATTTGCATTTCTATAATCAGCAGTAATTTAGAACATTTTTTCTATGACTATATATGGCTTTCATTTATTTTTTTAAAACTGCCTGTTCATATCCTTTGACTATCTATCAATTAGGAAATGATGTATACTCTTATAAATTTGACTCAGTTGTCTATATATTTGAGAAATGAGGCATTTATCAGAGAAACTTACTATAAAAATTGTTTCCCAGATTTCTTCTTTCCTTCTAATCTTGGTTGCATTGGTTTTGTTTGTGTAAAACCTTATTATTTTAATGTAATCAAAAATAGCCATTCTACATCCTGTAATGCTCTCTGTCTCTTGTTTGGTCATAAATTCTTTCCTTCTCCATAGAGCTGATGGATAAAATTATCTATGCTTCCCTAATTTGCTTATATTACCCTTTATCTCCACATCAAGAATTCATTTTGACCTTATCTCAATATACAGTATGAGATGTAGATCAATACCTAGTTTCTGTCGAACTGCTTTCCAGTTTTCCTTGCATTTTTTTTGTCAAATAAAGACTTCTTTTCCCAAAAGCTTAGGTCTTTGGGTTTATAAAACACCAGATTACTATGGTTGTCATTTACTACTGTGCATCAAATATCTCATCTATTCTACTAATCTACCAGTCTAGGCTAGGATCAGATTGCTTTGATGATTACCATTTTGTAATATACTATGAGATCCAGTATGCTAGGCTACCTTTCTTCACATTTTTTTTCACTGATTCCCTCGATATTCTTGACCTCATGCTCTTCCAAGTAAACTTTGTTATTTTTTTTCTATCCCTATAATGTTTTGGTATTTTTTTGGTATAGCATTGCATAAGTAAATTAATTTGGGTAGATTTGTCATTTTTATTATATTGGCTAGGTTTACCCATGAGCAATTAACATTTCTCCAATTGTTTAGACTTGACTTTATTTGTGTGAAAAGTGCTTTGTAATTGTGTTTATATAGTTCCTGGGTTTACCTTGGAAGATAGATTCCCAAGTATTTTATATTGTCTGCAATTATTTTAAATGGAATTTCTCTTTCTATCTCTTCCTACTAGACTTTATTGGTAATATATAGAAATGCTAATGATTTATGTGGGTTTATTTTAAATCCTGCAACTTTGCTAAAATTGTTAATTATTTCAATTAGTATTTTCTAGTTAATTTTCTAGAATTCTCTATGTATACCATCATATCATCTCTGAAGAGTGACAGTTCTGTTTACCCATTGCCTAATTTTATTCTTTCAATTACTTTTTCTTATCTTATTGCTATAACCCACATTTCTAGCATAATATTAAATAATGGTAGTGAAAATGGGTGTCTTTGCTTCATCTTTAATCTTATTAGGAAGGCTTCTAGCTTATCTCCATTACAGATAATGCTTGCTGATGGTTTTAGATGTTGTTATTGAATCATTTCAGTTGTGTCCAACTTCATGACCCCAATCGGAGTTTTCTTGTAAAGATACTGAGTGGTTCACCATGTCCTTCTCCAGCTCATTTTACAGATGAGAGAACTGAGGCATACAGGGTTGGAAGAGTTACCCAGAGTCACCCAGTTGTAAGTGTCTGAGGCTGGATTTGAAC
This sequence comes from Phascolarctos cinereus, assembly GCF_003287225.1. Classification (NCBI taxonomy): domain Eukaryota; kingdom Metazoa; phylum Chordata; class Mammalia; order Diprotodontia; family Phascolarctidae; genus Phascolarctos; species Phascolarctos cinereus. Next base: position 101,090,997 of record NW_027555625.1, read on the forward strand.
TCAGAAAGAGAATTTTCCTCACTGTAAGCTTCTATCTATTGTGTCACCTGTCTACACCAGATAGATAGGATTTATCATTTTATGTCTGCATACGTGTTCAATTTTTGTAAAGGTGCTATATGCAGCTAAGAAAAAGTGTGACCTACTTAAATATGATTTAAAATAGCTAACTAATGCCAAAAACAACTGCTATGTGCAATAAGGAACTACTAGAAAATTTCCCAATAAAAAGGAGTAAAACAAGGATGCCCTTTTCCCTTGTTAATATTTCATAAAGTTCTAGAAATACTAGCAATAAACAATAGGAGAAAGAAATTAAAAACATAAAGATGGGGGAAAAAGAGAAAAATTATCTTTGTTGGTCAACAATACTTAGACAATTCTAGAGAATCAGCAAAGAAAATAATTTTATAATTAACAGCTTCAGCAATTTATAAAATATATGCACAAAATTAATAGTATTTTCAAATAATGATAGCAAAATCCTGAATCAAAAATAAAAAAGGAAGCCCCATATAAAAGAAATATAAGATCCATAAAATATCCAGGATTAAATCTATAAAAGCATATTCAACTTCTTTACAGATTAAATTACAAAATGTACCTTAAAATGAATAATAGACTTAATACCTGGTAGAATAATTAGCCCAATCAGTGAGAATGTTCCAATATAATAAAAATGACAAAGCTATCAAGGTTAATTTTTGGATTAAGTGCTAAACCAATCAAACTACCAAATAGATGCTTTACAGAGCTAAACAAAATAATAAAATTCTTTTTAATCAACAAAAGATTTAGAATATCAAGGGAAATCATAGAAAAATGGAATCAGGAGAATTATTAATACTACCAGAACAAAATTATATTATAAAACAATCATCATCAAAACTACTTAGTTAAATATAGAAAATTAGTTAAATATAGAAAAGTGAATCAATGGAACTGACTAAACAAGGAAAAATTAGAAATAATGGAACTCAATAACCCACTTTTCCATAAACCTGAAAAAAATTACTAAAAGGAAAGCTTCCTATTTAATAAGAATTGGGAAAACTAAAAAAATAAAATAAAAAAAGTTTGGTAGAAGTGAGTCTGAGTTATACCTTATTCTGAAATAAGTTCAAAACTGGTATATAACCTGAATATTCAAACTCTCATTATGAAAAATTAAAAGACCAATTTGCCCAGAGATCCCATTGCTAGGGACACATCCAAAGAGTTCACTGGCAAAAAGAAAATCTTCCTGTACATCAAAATATTTCTAGCAGTACTATTTTGTGGTAGCAATGAAATGGAAATAAAGTAGCTGCATATTGATTAGGAAACAGCTAAATAAATTGTGGTGGCATAAGAAATTACTTGGCAAGTGAATTTAGAGTATCATAGAAAGATTTATATGAACTGGTGTGAAATAAAGTAGCCAGGGACAGGAAAACAATATACACTATGACTATGACAGTTAAAATGGAGAGAATCAAAGCCACAAAACAATCAAAACTGAAAGATGCAAAATTATACAAAATCTTGACCCCAGATTTTGGTAGGAGTCCCCAGATATGGAGCACTGAATAGGTCATATTTTTTCTAATATGATAATTAGTCTTCCTGATTTTTTTTCTCTTCTTTTGTAAAAAAGTGAAGATGACTTCTTTGGGATGGGGAGGGAGAGGAAAGCAAAGGAAAAATTATACAATGAAAAAGAAAAGGACAACAATAAAGATCACTTTTTTAAATTTAGTAGAGAAAAATTGTTCAGAAGGGGATATAAGCAAAATATAATAATTTTATCACTACCATTTTCAATTGAAAATATACTTTAAAATATAAAATTATGTTAACAAGTTAACAATTACATATGTTATTCACTGTTCTTTTTGTGTGTTTTTTTATAATTTTAATGATTTTTAATTCATGATAAAATTAATTTTTTTAAACATGCTAAAATGTAGATCATGTTTGAGAGTACTTAATAGAGGTAGTTAAATTTATCAGTGTGGGATCTCCCTCCCTCCGTCTCCTTTTTTAAATGTCTTATTAGCCACAGTGGCCTCCTGCTATCATTAGCTAATCTCTATGTTCAATATACAAATAGTAAGAGGTCCATCATTAACAAAAATGGATCAAATATTATTTTCTGTTTCTTACATCACCATATTATCTCACATGTCCCTTCCGTCTCCCCACCCTGAGAACCATCCCATGTGATAATTTTTTTAGAGAGAAACAAAAAGTCAGCACAATTTATTGATACATTGAAAAAATCTGAAAACACATGAAATTTATAACACCTATGAACCTCCCACCACAATGAACTGGTAAGATGGATATGTCTTCTTATATTCCTCATTTGAGTCTCACTTGATCTTTACAGTTTTGAGCTTTACTTTGATATGTCGGCATGTCATTGTTCTTTCCATTTCCATCATTTTAATTATAATTTTTATTGCTTTTTTGACTTTTCTTCACTCTGAATCAGTTTATATGGATCTCCTATGCTTCTCCATATATTGATCACACACATCATTTCTTCAAGCACAGTAGCATTCCATTACAACTCGGTCCTACAATTTGTTTAGCCATTCCCCAATTTATCTCTGTCTACTTTGTTCCAGTTCTTAGATATCACCAAAAAAAGTGCTGCTGTAAATATGTTGGAGTATAAGGGGACTTTTTTCTTATGAATGGCTTCCTTAGGGTACAAGCCCAGTAATGGAAGCTCTGGTTCAAAGGGTATGGACATTTTATTCACTTTATTTGCATAACTTCAAATTTATTTCCAAAATGGTTCTACAACTTCACACCTGCACACAACTTTCACCAACAATGTACTATCTTCCCATAACTCCTCCACCGTTGACTGTTGCCATTCTTTTTGTCATTTTGTAAATTTGCAGGGTATAAGGTGAAACCTCAAGGCAATTTTGATTTGCATTTCTCCTATTGTCAGAGATTTGGAACATTTGTTCACGTGATTATGAATATTTTGCAGTACTTCTTTTGAGAACTATTTGTTTATATTCTTTGACCACTTATCTATTAGGAAATGTTTATTAGCCATACATCTTTATTAATTGTTCATATGGTTGGTGGTGATTGTTGTCTTTCATACTCAGGAATAAAATGACATCATAATTGTGGGGTCAATGTGCACTGTGTCCAACCACAGCTAATAAGACAAATATGAGTTCAGAAAGTTCTACCACAGATCAGGCACAAATAGCACATATGACCATTTGGGAGGGAGATGTCTCTAATTTTGTGTATCTTGCATTTCTTTTGAGCTACCACAATTCTGCTTTGCTCATAAAACATAATGCCTTTTTTGATACAGGCATGCCATGCTGGACAGTTCAGTGCCAGGGTCTCTCATGTCTCACAATCAATACCAAAGTTCTTCAGAGAGACCTTAAGAATGTCCTTATATTATCTCCATAAAATAGTCTTTTAGGTAAATACATGTTCAGCATTCAAACAATATGGCCAGCCCATTGGAATTATACTCTCTGCTATAGAGTTTGAATGTTTGGCTATTCAGCTTGAGAAAGGACCTCTGTGTATGGTACCTTATGTTGCCAGATGATCTTCAGAATCTTCCTGAGACAATTCAAATAGAAGCAATTCAATTTCCTGGCAGGAGCTAGTATACTGTCCAGGTTTCACAAGCATGCAACAATGAGGTAAGCACAATGGCTCTGCAGACCTTTAAGTGTTTGCTAGGCAGTTTAATATCTCTTCTCTCCCATATATTCATTTGAAGCCTTCCAAATGCTAAGCTAGCTCTGGCAATGTATGCATCAATTTAATTATCTATGTGTACATCCCTGGAACAACCATTTAAGACAAAAACTGAGAAATAAATCTACCAGAATCCTTTTATGAGACAAATAAAATCCTAATACTTAAACCAGGGAAAAATAAAACAATGGACATCTACTTTATTTCCAGTTCTTTACTACCAGGAAAAAAAAGTGCTGCTAGAAATATTTTGTTGCATAGGGAGCCTTTCTTTTTGCTAATTAATTCTTTTGTATATATACCTAGAAGCAGAATCTCTGGGTAGAAGTGACATCTATATCAATATATTTCAAAATTGCATTCCAGATTGATTTTACCAGTTCACAACACCAATGATAACACTTTATTGTGGCTTTCTTTCAACACCCCTCCCCTGTTGACAAATGGTTATCTTTTATAATCTTTGCCAATTTGGTAGATATAAGGCAAAACCCTTATCAGAGAAATTTAATACATTTTCCTATTTACTCACTCCCTTTCTTATCCTAAATGCATTAGTGTTGTCTGTGCAGAAGCTTTTTAGTTTCAAGTAATAAAGGTTATCTATTTTATCTTTGGTAATCGTCCCTGTCTTCATGTTTGGCTAGGAATAAGCCTCTTACCTACAATTGTGAGAAGTATATGTATGTTTCTCTTTTAATTTGTTATAGTATGATCTTTAAAAAATATTAAGGTCACGTATCTATTTGAAATGTATTATGGAATGTGATGTAAGGTGTTGGTTTAAGCCTATTTTCTTCCAAACTGTTTTCAAGTTTTCTCAAAAGTTTTTACTAGAATTCTAATTAGGACTGGGTTTGAATAGGTTTAAAACTCACTGAAAATCTGCATTTGGAATGTTTTTAGATAAATTAGAATATTGTATTTCCATCTTTTGTAAGTATACACGCAAGAGAATATTTTTTTAGGTGACATTATTTTTAGTAATAAAAGTTTAGTTTTTTTACTAACCTAACTGGCTATACCCTCTGTGATGTATAAATCTAACTCTTTCCTCTGGGTATCTTCTGTACCATATACAACCCTTGACCCTTTGAAATACGAATCAAGTAAAGGTACCAGAACTAATCTCTGTATTAAATATGAGTGAAACTTAATTTTTCTTATTTCAAAATTTAAAAAGAAGTTGTTCTAATATTTTCTTCCCACATCCTAATGGATTATCTTGTGAGTTCTCAGGGATATATGTCCCACACTTTCAAGGTCAGTGGTCTAAAGGACTGTATACCCTATAGTTAATAGGAGAAAAGCTGATTATTGGAAGAAAATGTGAGACGGATAAATTATAGGTCTCACAGCGTAATGAGGGGTAACAATTTTTACATTATGGTCCTATGGCATGCATATGTTACCGTAGAGAACAAAGTTGACTAGCTGGTGACTCATTCTTCCTCTTAGGGAAAAGGATCATGTTTATCTTCTCCCACTGGGATGGCTAGGAATGAAATTTTCATTTCTTGTATACCTTTTTCTTTCCTCCTCTTTTGGGAGAGTTACTGAGATGTTTTCCTAGGGGTCCAGAACCAACCTCTCCTCCCCTTCCTCTGAGGACTTAATAATCCACACTAAAATTATAGTAAAAGGCTCAATAATCAATAGGTAAAAAATAAACCACAAATTCAGTTTAAATTACATTTTGGGGAAATTTCTAGCAGTACTAATAAAATCAAATAACAGCTCATCATAGATATAGAAAAAGTAAGCTTCAAACTAGAACTTAACTCCCAAACCCATTGAATTCTATGAATACAAATAGCCAGAAGCTTCCCTGATTACACTATCTAGACACAACCAGTGTACACCAGAAAAATACATATTTCTGGATTTACCACAGGTGTTTTAAGTTAAGACAAACAAAATTTTTTGAAACATCAGCTTAAATAACAACAAGGAAAGAAAGTAATGTGAAGAGGAAAGGGAGTTGGAGTTGAGACCTTTATACATAGGTTCCTTGTGGAGGAATGGGCACTTCCTAGCAAAGTCAGCATTTGCCGTCATAAAACCAAGACTAAGATAAACCATCAGCAGACTCTACCTTTAGTCCATAGTCCCAATTGCTCTAGTCATGTTTTGGCTCTCCTAAAACCACCCCAGGCCTCAGCTCTTTCTTCCTCTCCTGCTGCACTGTTTCTCCCTCCTCTTTCAACATTTACACCAGATCTTGTCATCCTTCCCTGCTGCCCCAGCTTCACGACTGTTCTTTCTCTCCCAGGGCTAGGCAGAAAAGCAAAAACAACAAGAATCAGAATTCTCAGTGAAGATTTAAACTACTTCCCCCAACCTCAGGGAATTTCATCTCAACCTGCCCAAGCATCTATTAAATTCTAAAGATGATTCTGGATAATATCTTAAGCAGTTTTGAGACAGACTGTAATATGGGTATCAAAGTAAATTTCAATTTGAAACATGAGAAAAATATTTGAAAACATTCTCAATTGTTGATGATGCCAGTACCCACAAGATAGAAATGAGATAACATTTGTAAAGTGCTTTGCAAACCTTAAAATACTATACTAATTTTAGCTATTATTATTACCTACAATCTCCTTGGTGATAGTACATAATTCCAATATCTGAATTCATATTACATAGCTAAGTACTAAGGGGATAGAGTATTCAAATATATCCTAGCTTCTATCATTTTGTGAAAGATTAACAATCTCTTCACATAGGTTACATACCAACATGATAATAAGTAGTTATTAGAATTGAAGTGCTTCTTAAAGTAAAATATGTAAGGATCCTATCTGTGGTCCACAGACCAGTGTCCTCAAACCTAGTGAAGTGCTCAGTAAGTATTCAGTCATAAACTATACACCATAATAGATACAAAAACAGGGTTAAATGTGATGGCTATCAGAAAATAGATTGAAAATCTAATGGGGGAGATAATAGCTTAGATAAATACTTATTAATTATTCTTATTAAACTTTAAAAACTTGTTAAACAATTATAAGTACCAAGATATGTGGAAGTGAACATATTACAGGCTTATATATCTAGAACCAGAATCAGTTTATCCCAGCTCTTAAGAGTCAATTGTTAACTCGATTCAAGGTGAGCATTTAGATCTCAGAAGTCACAAATGCTCTAAATCAAAGATTGATTTCTTGTTTTGTTGATTTATAGACTTAAGAAAGTAAAGGAGAAGATGTTAATAATATAGATTAAACTTAAAAGTATGTTGCATGTACCTTTATTTTTTGGAGAACCAATTGTTAAAAACATTCACTAGCACACCTCTGCCTTCAAGGAACCTTAGAGCCAAGGCATTTTACAGGTGTGAAATTAAGTCTCATTAAGCTTAAATGACTTACACAAGGTCACACAGAAAGTATTCTGGCAAGAATCCCAAACCAGGTCATTTGACTCCAATTCCAGTTCTCTTTCCATATACTATGTTATGCTGCCTTGTAGAAATAGGGGATCATGTTATTGTTCAATCATTTTAAGTCAGGTCCAACTCTTTGTGACCCCATTAGGGGTTTTCTTGGCAAAGATTTCTTGGCAAAGAGTATCTTTCTCTTATTTCCTTCTCAAGTTCATTTTAGAGATGAGGAAACTAAGACAAACAGGGTTAAGTGACTTGCCCAGGGTCACACAGCTAGTAAGTGTCTGAGGACAGATTTGAACTCAGGAAGATGAGACTTCCTGACTCTAGTGCTGACACTGTGTCCACTACACCACCTAGCTGCCTCAGGGAATCATAGATGAAAGAAAGGAATACGGGATGGTATAGTTAAACATGAATTTGTGAAGGTAATAGGCCTGGATATGTGTATGATGGGTAGGATTTGAATAAGACTTGAAATAAGGAGGATCAAAAACTGAGGGAGAGTTTTGAGAAAAGGAAGTAACTTAAATGTGCTCTTGTGATTAGTTTGTTACATCACTTTTTGAAGTGGCAAGCATGAGTGAGTAGAAAATGAGGCCCCTGGGGATCCATTCCTTCTGGAGATTTTTACTTTTCTGTTGAAACACTGTACTACCAGTTACTCCAGTTCACAACCATGGAATAATTCTTGATTCTTTCCTCTCTCAATTCCTATAGCTAATCAGTTGGTAACTCTTGTTGATCCAACTTCCATAATGCTGTTCACATCCATCCTCTTCTTTCCATTCACACAGCCTCTTCCATAGCTCGGGGTCTCATCATTTCTCCCTTGTACTACTGCAATAGGCTCCTTGTTAGTCCCTATGACTTGAGGCTGTTCCATTTCTAATCAATTCTCCAAACAGCTGTCAAACTGGTGCTCCTATAATAGGGTTCTTATCATGTCACATGTGACACCTCTCCAATTTAGAAATTTTCAATGGCTTCTATTAGTTACCAACATAAAATATAAAATCCTGAGCCTAACACATAAAGCCCTTCACACTCAGGTTCCCACCAACCATTCCAGTATTATTTCATTACTCCCCTTCACACAGTCTTCATTTTAATTAACTATCCTAATAACTTACTCACGTAACATGGTTCACTCTGGGCCCCACTTTCTCAGGACAGGCCTACAACTCTTCCCCTCAACATTCCCAGGTACCTGAGAAGCTTGAGAGAGATCTTCATTTTCTCAACTGTCAGCTCAAGATACTACCAGGGAGGAGAGGAAGGGAGGGATATAATTTGCAACTAAAAACTTTTTTGAGAAATGTTAAAAATTTGTTCCAACATGTAATTGGGGAAAAATAAAATAGATTTAAAAAAATATAGCAAGAAGAAATGTACAAAGATTTCCCCCAACACTTCAGAACCATATCCCTAACCTTATCCCATTCCATGTCTTATTCCAGGGTGCGGGGAGAAGGATAAGGGATTGGATTCAAAATTTAGCTCAGTTTCTACATAGCATTTGTCCCAACAAGTTCATATCCCAAAGGTGTAATTGTTGCCAGATGAATCCTCATCTCTGTTTTTACTTTTATAGGTCTAAAAATGTCTCCTTCTTCCTAGGGCATTGATGCTGGGCTAGCTACAATTTGAACACAGTGGGAAACATTGGCACATTGTAGACCCTAGGAGATTGTTCAGATGGCATCTCTGTGTGGAAGACAGCAGAGAGCTGCTTTTCATCAAAGGCCAATGTCTCCCACTGCATCCTGAGCCATCTCCAGTTATCCTGATCTATGTGTGGCCACTGAACCTAGATGGCTCCAGAAGGAGAGAGTGAGGCTGGTGACTTTGCACAGCTTTGCCTCACTCCGCTCCAATTCACTTGCAAGTCATCATCTTCTTGATGTCATAGTCCTCTTCAAGAATGAAGGACAAACTACAACATAACTTCTCATCTCAATTCTGACTCCCAGATTCCTGATGGTCATTCTTCCATCCAACATGAAAAATATACTCCCTGTACCCTATAATAGAAAAAAACAAACAAAAAGGTTAAGAAGGCCCTGTTTCTCACAAGTTATGTGACCTCACGGATGGAAGAAGTCTCAGAGGCCTTTTCTTTTACAAAACAGTCTCTTGCAAGACATAATAAATTGAAGTTGCCACACATCCCAATAAGTGAGTGAAGCAATAGAAAGACAAAGAAGTTGCCAAGCTCTTTTTGAATTACTTCAAACCCAAAGAGCCTCCTCTTCATCCCAAGAGTTGGCTGACCAAAGTCAGTTACTGAATGCCCACACATGCTCTGGTCTCCAAGGCACTTACCTTCCATGACATCACAATTCTCTCAGAAGCAGTTCTCTGCTGTCCTCCATAAAGATGTCCTTGAGCAACCTCATAAGGTTTGCCACCTGTGCCAACCTACTTCCTTACACCCATAAAAAATTTTATCCCTTGCCTCTGTTGTTGTACAAGTATACCTATGTTGAGAATGTACTCCCACCTCATTTCTTCCTCAGAGAATCCCATAAGTCCCTTCACAGTACTATTAAGACCCCCCTTCCTACAGCAGGCTTTTCCTATTGTTAGCACTCTCTCCCTCTTGAAATAATTGTGTATTATTCTGTTTATATCTTGGATTTTACTTATATACTTGTTGGATCCTCTCAGCAAAATGTAACCTCTGTGAGGACTTTTTCATTTTCCCCTTTATACAGACCCTGTACATTGTAGGTGATTAATGAATGTTGACTTGAAATTTGTTGGCTATTCTGTCATGCGAAAGCATGCAAAAATTTTAAAAAATATATTTTTTGGTTTTGTTTTTGTTAAGGATGCAGGGTGATGGTAAGTGAGACCACAGATTGGGAATTGCTTTGTCTCAGCTACATTTTCAAAGCCCCCCATGACTTCAGAGCACTTACTGCCTTGCAACACACTTTCCAAGGAGCTCTTCCTTCCTAGAGTGATTTGGGATCAGCTGTTCTCTATTTGATGCTGCTCTGGGCTCACTGACATTCATACAAATTAAGAGTCTGGAGATTATGGAGGGTTTAGTACTGCCAACTATTTATTTTTCTTTGCTATGCAAGAACTATTATAAGGATACCCTTGTGGATTGAGAGCTACAAGAAAGGAGAAAAGTCTGAGAATATGCAATGTCTTAACAGAAAACAAAACACCAAAATAGTTGCATTTTAAAAATATATGAGGAGACTGGCAAACAACATAAGCCCAGCTGAGGAGCTCATTACATTTTATGGATACTCCATCTACAGCCTTTAAATTTAACAATTAAAAAGACACTGGGGAAGAAGGTAATGTTCAATTTTGGTACATTAAACCTGTTGTTTATGTTTCACTGAATGACTTCTCCAAATTTTCAGCTGTAGTTGCTTAAAAAAGGAGGTGCTAATGTTGGGTTGTGAGGGAGTAGCACTTCAATCCACTTCTCTGCCTGAATAAGACAAGCATTCAAAATATTTTTAAAGGAACTGGACTGGGGTGAAAAACACATATTTTAGGTAGTTGACCCCCACACAAGAATATGTAAGAATACATGGGGATATAAATGGTGCCAAAATACAAGCTCCATGGAAAAAGCATGATTAGAATGCACATCCATTTCTAAAAATTGGAATGACAAAATCTCACTCATATAGTATTTTAAACCTTACAGAGCTCTTTCATTACAACTCTCCTATGAAGTGGGTAATGTAAGTATTACTGCATCCATTTTACAGATAAGGAAATTGAGGTTCTGAGAATTTAAATGACTTGCCCGTGAGCAAGTATATGGATAGGATTTGAACCTGTTTTCTAACTCCAAATCCAACACTTTATCCTCTATCTTATGCTACCTTTCTGTCTTACTTCTATGACCCATTTCTTCTGAATACACCAAAGCTCTCGATGTGAATGCCTTCATTTATCTTTCAAGTCTCAAATAAAAAAAAGTCTATTGCAATACTCATTTATGCACCGAATACTTATTAGTGGCATTATTCTCCTTAGGCTGAGAGTTGGGAAGATATAAGATCTAGACAACTTACAGTTCCTTCCCTTGGGGAGCTTAAAATCAAGCAGAAGGACAAAAACACAACTACAAGTGTACATTATTATATAACTGAATGAAAGTACCAACAACAAATGCAAAAAAAACCCCTCTGAGTTACAAAGCAGAAGGCTGTTAAGTGAGAGCACCAAGAAAGACTTCAGGAAGGTTTCAATATTTGGGTTGAAATTTAAATGATGAATGGGAATTCGACAGGAAAAGAGGCAGAGAGGATAGTCTAGGCAAGGAAACGTAAGCAGGAGAGCATAGGATATATTTTCAGTGACAAAAAGTAGTTTGATTTGTCTAAAGCAGAAAATCTATGATGGAGAATAATATGTGGTAAGGTGGAAGGATAAAGGATTTATATGCCAGGCAGAAGAGTTGCAACTTTACTTAGCAGGCAACTGGGGGAAGTGCCTACTATGTGTCAGATATTATGTTAAGGACTTTTTACAAACAGTATCCAATTTCATTCTCACAACAACCTTGTGAAATAGGTACAATTATGATTCTCATATTATAGTTAGGGAAACTGAAGCAGACAGAGGTTTAAGAGACTCACTCAGGGTTACATGGCCAGTAAGTATCTGAGGCTCTTTTATTTTCAGGTCTTAATTATTCTAGCCTCAGTTCTCTGGGGCTGCCAATTGGGAGCCACTGAGGGGTCTTTGAATAGGAGTGACATAACTAAATTTTAACCTAAGAAACTTACTGGAAGCATTATGATCTCTAAATTGTGGAAGTCACAGAGTAAAAACAGGAAAACCTTTCAGGAGGCTCTTGCATTAGTCAATTTGGGTGCCAAATCAATCAATAAAGATTTATCAAGCACCTACTGTGTGCCAGGTACTATATACTAAGCAATCAATAAAGATTTGTACTGAATTGGTGAGGATGGAAATGGAGATGAATGTATAAATAGGAGACGTGTGCAGAGATGAAATTAATGGGTCTTGGTAATTCATTGGATACGTAAAGTGGAGGAGTTAGGAGTAAAAACAAAAGCTGCAACAAGATGGAGAAAGACACAGAAAATCCAGTGACTCTCCAATGCCTCTGAGATAAATAATCTGTAGTTTGGCAATTAAAGTCCTTCACAATCTAGATCCATCCTATATTATTGTTCACACTCTATGTTCTATGTCTTTGTAGCCTCAGTGACCTTAATATAGCTGGTAATTAATAAATGCTTATTGGATTGGAGTGGATTGAAAGAGATAGAAACTGAGAATTTTAGAATAGATTGTAAGTTGTATAATAAGATTGTCGAGAAGCTAGAACTAAGAAGATTCCTGACTCTATCATGAGGGTTTCCCCCTATGTTAGAATTACTAATATCTACAAACAATGGTAAATTATTATTCAAAGTTTCCCATGTACATGTGGGAAACACTGTTTGATGGAATATTTGAAACAATAGAACCACTTGACATTGGGCTACACACTATGCCAATGAGTTAAACATAATTCTCCATTCTTGGAGGCCATCATTTAAAAATCCTTACTAAACTTCTTAGAATCATTACTCCTATTTAATTTTTTGAGGCAATATTGGTTGAGTTACTTGCCCACAGCCACACAACTAGTAAGTTTCTCAGTCTGGATTTGAACTCAGGTTCTCCTGACTCCAGGATCTTGCTCTATCTACTGCATACCTACTAAATTTAAGCACCTCATTAAGGTATCCCAGCCTATTTAATTTAAGTATATTTTCTGCCCATCACATATGGACATTGTACCACATGAAAAGCAAATTTCATTGAAAATAATTAAATGTTTTAAACAATTTCTTTTAAAAAAGGAATATGGAGCATGAATACAACAAATTAAACTTGCTTATTAACAATCTACGGTTATATTACTAATTAATTTTGACATGCATAATAACATAGAAAGGCATACAGCAGTATATAGTATCTAGAGAACTGGCCTCTGAGCCAGGAAGACCTGGGTTCAAGTACTACCTCTAACACATACTTGCCGTGTGTACCTGGCCCTCGGCAAGTCACTTAAGCCTTCTATTTACCAGACAATCTTTAAGATCCTAAGCTTCAGAGAAAGTATTGAACTAAACCGATGGATAAATTCTCTACAACAAAGAAATCAAAGCTTCAGTCCTTATCCTAAAATATCATAACAATTTTTTAGTCACGCCGAAGTTCTCATCAGTATTCTTTGTCCATTCATTCTCATTTTCTTTTCCTCTTTTGTAGTTAGTCTGATTCTATTCCTCTTCTTCTTGTTTTAAGTTTGTATCATTTCATAAAGTTCTTTCATGGTTTCTTTGTATTCAAAAACTCATAGAATCATAAATTAATAGCCAAAAGGAACCTTGTAGACCATTTTAATGACAGCTGAATTCACTTACAAATGAAACTGAGGCCCCAAGAGCTTGGGACTTGCCCAGTTTCTTAGAGTTACAGTGACAAAAGGTAGATTAGAATCCAAGTCTACTAATGTAGACACCAACGCTGTTTCCACTGTGCCATGTTACCTCCTAATATTTGTTGCTCTTCAGCACATTATAATAATCCATTACATTAATATGTCGCAATTAATCATTGCCCTTTTATTATTGGACCTTTAGATATGTTTTCATGCAGTTTAGGTGATGGAAGGAATTCTTTTTTGGGGGGAAAATCACCTATAATACTCATATGGGTTTATTATTTAATTGATTCAGGGTTTCCTTTTGAAGATGATGATCACATCTCATTTATGCCTGCCTAACCTGTGGGACTCTCATTCATGTTCTCACAAAAAGTTTTCCACAAAAGTTTCATCCAATATATTGGAGGCCTTCCTTGTTTTCTTCTGTTTTCTTCTGACATGACAAAGATATCATTGGAGCCTTCTAGCTTTGCATCAGCTCTTCACTCTTGCCATGAGAGTATATTCTTTTCTATATAATGCTGTTATGAAAATATTTGAATAGAAAACTTTTTGTTTTCAATAACACTTTCAAGGTATATTCCCAATAATGGAATGATTGTGTCAAAGAAGATGACGCAGTATACATTTTTTACCATGTATTACCAGATTATTCTCCAAAGAGATTCTACAAGTTTTCAATTCCACTAGCAATGTAGTAGAGTATCTATTTCTCCACAATCCCATTTTCACTGATTTATGTTATTTCAATATTTGTTATCAATTTCATTATTGTAAGGTAGCACCTTGATATACTAACTTGTGTATTTAATTATTCCTGATTTTTCAATTGAGTATTAACAATCCATGCTTCCTCTTTTTAAAATTCTCCATTCATGTTCTTTAACTACTTGCCTATTGGGAATTAGAGCTATGTTTGTGATTTTTAAGAGTTTTTTTAAATAAAATTTTGAAATCAAATTTTTAGAGGAAGCTAGGTGGATTAAATGAGATTATAATTTTAAAGCATTTCCCATGATGCCTGGCATATGACAAGCACTATATAAATGTTACTATTATTATTAATTATTATTAATTAATGGACAAAAAGAATAATGTACTAGACTTAAGAATACCTGAGTTCTTATTCTATTTCAGACACTCAGTCATTGAACTTGACTCTAAAAAGATCATTTAACTTCACTCAGCCTCCTTTTGCTTAAATCTAAAATGGAGATAAGAGCACCTACCTCACAGAGTTGTTACGACTATCAAATGAAAAGAAAAACACCAATGATTTCCATAAATCATAAAGTGCCCTATAAGTATTAGCTATTATTATAGTAATTTTATTATGTGTCCTGGATTCTATGTTTTTCAAGTTGTTATAAAAGAATGAATTTTTAACGTCTGCGTTAACTCAGGTTTAAAACTTTGATTAAATTTACCTGTCATTGACCAGTGATTTAACTTGTTTAAATCTAATTGTCACCTTCACTAACTGGTTAGTAATGAAGTGATCATCAATCAGTTCCAAAAAACCCTATCAAACCAGACACAATCTCATTTAAGATTTTATTCCTTCCATCACCAGACACTGCTTTTACTTTAATGATGCGTGATGCTGGTCAGGCCTCCCATTTGAACAAAAACCTGTTTAATTCATCTTTAGATGGTTTGTGAGCTGTCTTAGAATATTGCCTCTTAAAATAGAGTCTTTATGAAGAGTCTGCTGAGATGAATATCAACATTTTTCCTGCCATCTGCATAAGGCTAATTATATACACTTTGTTATTTGTCACTATAAGATATTTCAGAATGAAATGTGTGAACCATCTGTCAGCAACTTTATTCACATTCTTCAGAAAGATGACAAGGAACAAACCTTATCCTTTCTTCCTTTTCCCTCCCTGACAATCAAACCCCAGGAAACACAAGTTATGATGTGTGTATATGTTTGAATAGTAACCTATTTATATGCATGTAGTTTTCTGACGTTAGCATGGACTAAACAAGTAGAGGATATTTTCAGGAGGATGCCGTGGTAACTCAGCAATGCCTTCCAGCTCTGAGTAGTGCGGAACTAAAACTAAGCCTAATCCTCCAAGGGTCAGACTCAAGTGCTTTGGACATCATTTACATGATTGTTGGGTCAGAAAGAACAAAGAATCCACATGCTTAAATAAGTTGCAATTGTCCATTTGATTATGCAAATGCATGGTTGCATGATTCGCAAATTTCTCATCTTACAATTTATGCACAAAGGCAAAAGCAGCTTTTGTGTCTTTAAATGCAGTGCACAATTATTCCTGCTAGGGACAGAGAGTCATTTTGCAGTGATTTGGGGGTGATGATTGAGCAATTACAGTCACGCATTCTAATTTTACTTCACCCAAGGTCCGTTCTCTGTTAGCAAATAGATAGGCATCTTTTGGACAAGAGAAAAATGCTGCAGAAGAAAAGAGAAAGAGGGCTAAGTAATTTAGTATGCCAGTAGCAGACACTGACCAGCTATTACTTGTTAAAACATTTTTCCTCCAGTGTAACAATGGCTAGCCATTTAATATAATGGTTAGGTAAAGCCTAAATTCAGCACGTCTTCACTGTTGCACACACCTTGACTTCCACTAGTAGTAATTGTACAGATTGCCTGTGCACTTCAAAGAAAGTCTGAACTTAACTTCATTTGTGAAGCATACAATTTCCATCCCTACTTGCCAGAATCCTACCTCAGATGTTTAGGAACAGAAAGCAAAGAGAGGAAGGAGAACAACTTTTTGAAACCTAAAATGCTTACATTTTGCTTTAGAAATTGATGTTTTTTATCTTCCATCATCACTCCCAACACCCTATTGAAGATTAGAACTTCTTTTAGGGAAGGGACTGTGACTTGATTGATGTTTTCATTTTCACTGCCTTGACCATAGTAAGCACATAATAACTTATTTTTGAATTGAATCTGTTGAATTTCCGAGCATCTAAACTTCCCTTAAGGAAGAAAAGACTGGACTTAAATTCTTTTCATCTTTGTATGATTTCTCCATATAAGATTAGAAGTACAATGACTTTAGCCAAGAAATAGGGCTGTGCTTTATTTGCATGAGCTAGTATGTTTGCATGGATCCTAAGCTTACATTTTAAATGTAACTTATGGTGACATTTGATTTGAACCAGAGTTAGCATTCAAAATAAAATATAAATTTTCAAAATTGAAAGAACTTAATAACTGAATAATTTTAAGGGTCTGAAAATAGGTACTTTTACAAACTGAGAAAAAGCAGATGAATAGATTATAATTCTCATTTATAGCACATTTAGGTTTATAAATCATTTTGTATATTATTTTTTATAAATTATTTCATTTAATCTTCAAAATGTAAGGTTGAGGGGGCAGAGCCAAGATGGCGTAGTGAAAGCAGTGACTTGCTTAAGCTCTCCCCCAAACCCCTCCAAATACTCATAAAAAATGGCTCTAAACAAATTCTGAAGCAGCAGAACCCACAAAAAGAGAGTGAAACAAATTTCCAGCCCAACAAAACTTGGATGATTGATCAGAAAGGTGTATCACATCTGGCTGGGAGCATAGCGCGCCATGCAAGCCGCAGCAAACCTGGAGCAGGCCTCAGAGGACTGAATCGTGGGCAGCTGTGGAGGTTTCCAGACTTCTCAACCCACTAATGCCAAAGACAACTTAGAAGGTCAGTGGGAAAAGTCTGTTTCTGTCGGTGCTGAGAAAGGAAGGTGGGGTCTCAGCTTCATTCCCCAAGAGCAGCTGCTTCCCATGCTTCCGGCCCACAGACTGAGGGGGAATCCAGGGACTGACCAGAGAGGGATCACAGCAATCTCTTTGCCAATGCTGAGGCAGGAATCTCTTGCTTTGCCAGTGTGTGGATCTGGGTCACAGTTCTGGGTGGAGGTGCTGGGGTGAGGAGGAATGCTGGCGTGGTGGAGCTTGTAGTGGCTGTGGCGAGGAACCCCTCCTCACACTTATGGGACAGAAAGGAATACTTCTGGTCACAGGTCAGGAAAGGAGTAAACACCTTGTCACTTATCATACCATCTTGTGAGAACTGAAAATTTACAGGTACCTACAAGTATCTCTGAAAACAGCTACACAAACCCCTGAAGCTTGGGACAGTACATTCTCCACATTGGAAGCAGACTTTTACCTTAACAAAGAGTTTAAAACTCAAATAATAGGCCAGGATCATGAGCAAGCAGTGCAAAAAGAGTCAGACTATATTATCTTACTTTGGTGAAAAAGAAGATCAAAATATACAACCAGAAGAAGACAACAAAGTCAAAGCTCCTACATCCAAAGCCTCCAAGAAAAATATGAATCAGTCCCAGGCCTTGGAAGAGCTCAAAAGGGATTTTGAGAAGCAAGTAAGGGAAGCAGAGGAAAAACTGGAAAGAGAAATGAGAGTGATGCAAGAAAATCATGAAAAACAAGTCAACAGCTTGCTAAAGGAGACCCAAAAAAATACTGAAGAAAATAACACCTTAAAAAATAGCCTAACCCAAATGGCAAAAGAGGTCCAAAAAGCCAATGAGGAGAAAAATGCCCTAAAAAGAAAATTGGCCAAATGGAAAAGGAAGTCCAAAAGATTACTGAAGAAAATACTTCCTTAAAAATTAGAATAGAGCAATTGGAAGCTAGTGACTTTATGAGAAATCAAGACACTGTAAAACAAATCCAAAAGAATGAAAAATTAGAAAACAATGTGAAATATCTCACTGGAAAATAGATCCAGGAGAGAGAATTTAAAAATGATTGGACTATCTGAAAGCCATGATCAAAAAAAAGCCTAGACATCATCTTTCAAGAAATTATCAAGGAAAACTGCCCTGATATTTTAGAACCAGAGGGCAAAATAGAAATTGAAAGAATCCACGATCTCCTCTGAAAGAGATCCCCAAAGGAAAACTCCTAGGAATATTGTAGCCAAATTCCAGAGTTCCCAGAAAATATTACAAGCTGCCAGAAGGAAACAATTCAAGTACTGTGGAAACACAAGCAGGATAACACAAGATTTAGCAGCTTCTACATTAAAGGACTGCAGGGCATGGAATATAATATTCCGGAGGGCAAAGGAGATAGGATTACAACCAAGAATCACCTACCCAGCAAAACTGAGTATAATCCTTCAGGGGAAAAAATGGTCATTCAGTGAAATAGAGGACTTCCAAGCATTCCTGATGAAAAGAACAGAGCTAAACAGAAAATTTGACTTTCAAATACAGGACTCAAGTGAAACATGAAGAGGTAAACAGGAAAGAGAAATCATAAGAGACTTATTAAGATTGAACTGTTTACATTCCTGAATGGAAAGATGATATTTGTAACTCATGAGAACTTTTTCAGTATTAGGGTAGTTGAAGGGAAAAAATTGTATGTACATAGATAGATAGATAGATAGATAGATAGATAGATAGATAGATAGATAGAGGCACAGGTGAGTTGAAGAATAAGGGGTCTTATCTGGAGAATAAAATTAAGGGATGAGAGAGGATGATACTCGGAGAAGAAAGGGAGAGGTAGAATGGGGTAAATTATCTCACAAAGAAAAAACAGAAAAGAAAAGTCTCTTACAGTGGAGGGGAAGCAGGGGAAGGTGAGAGGAAATGAGTAAATCTTATTCTCATAGGATTTGGCTTAAGGAGAGAATAGCATACACATTCAATTGGCTATGGAAATTTGTCTTACCCTACAAGAAAATAGGGGGAGAAGGGGACAAGAGAGCAGGGGGATGATAGAGAGGAGGGCAGATTGGAAAAGGGTGTAATCAGAAGTAAATACTTCTGAGGAGGAACAGGGTCAAAAGAAAGAATAGAATAAATGGGAGGGCAGAACAGGATTAAAGGAAATAGAGTTAGTTTTTCACAACATGTCTACTATGGAAGTGTTTTGCATAATTGCACATGTACAACCTATATTGAGTTGCTTGCCTTTTCAATGAGGGTGTGTGGGGAGGGAGGAAGAGAGAAAATTTGAAACCTAAAGTTTTAAAAATGTATGTTTAAAAAAAAGTTTTCACATGCTATCAGGAAATAAGAAATACAGGAAATGGAATACAGAAGTCTATCCTGCCCTACAGGAAAATAGAAGGGGAAGGGGATAAGACAAGGAGGGAAAGAAAGAAAAGAGGACAGACTAGGCGAAGGGATATTCAGAATGCATGCCATCTTGGGGTGGGGAGAGGGTGAGATGGGGTGAAAATTTGGAACTCAAAAACTTGTGGAAATGAATGTTGAAAACTACAAATAAATACATTTATATTAAAAAACATTTAAAAAATAAAAAAAATGTAAGGTTGATTCTATTATTATCTTTACTTCACAAATAACAAAACTGAGGCTTAGAAAAGTTAAGTCTTTTCTTTCTTTTTTCTTTTCTAAGAGTTAAAAAGATAGAAGGTATTAGAAATACTGTTTGAACACAGGACTTCCTGATGCTAAATCCAGTGTTCTGTCAATAATGTGGTCTATAGTTATTTTCTTCCCTACACTTCAACAGCCCAGGAATGGAGATTCTTTCCTTCCACTGACATACCACATAGCAGCCCTTTGCCATGTGAGGTAGTGTAGTCCTAGAGAAAAATAATGGCTCTGGAATCAGACATACTGGGTTTAATCTTGGCAAGTCACTTAATTTCTTCAGCTTCCTTAAATTCAATGGGAGAAGAGATTATTGGACAAGATAACTTTGAAAGTCTCTTCTGGATGTAAATCTGTAATTCTGTGATCTTCATTAACTGTAATGGAAGTAGTTCATTGATAAATAGACATACACACAGGGTGTCCCACAATTCTCAATGAACTTTTAGGTGTACTAAGATTTTTGAGACATTCTAGCTATAACTATGTCTATATCTATACCCATATCTATACCTAATGTTATATATATATATACATATACATGTGTATATCTGAACAAATATCTATATGTATATGTGTGCATATACATATATGCCCATGTTTTCTGTGGTCAGCCTCCTAGTGATGGACCTTTCTCAAACTTAGCTAGACTGATACTCAGTTAATAGTCCTACAATGTGGACTTATATTCAAAGCCTTTCCAGTCTGGTAAAACATGCCATAATGTATCTGTATTAGTATAGCTTTCAAAAACACAGGCTCACTTTGTAACACAATGAAGCATCACAGGAGTGATTCCAGGGAATAGACACATACGTACATACATGCACATATTTGTATGTGCATGCATGCATATATATGTACATACACATATAAAAATATACATACATACACATGCATATTAAGGCATAAATCTGTGAATGACAAGGAGGGTCATAACCACTTGCCAATACAAATAACTCAAGTGTCAACACTCTTTTAGGCTCTCAGAATTTAACTTGATTTGAAAGGCATATAAAAGACATGATGGGAATTTGTTTTGCTTGACTATGCATATTTGTTACAAGGATTTGGCTTTTCTTTTTTCCTCTTCTAGTGGAGGTTTGAATGAGAAAAAAAAATAAAAACTTGTTCATTGAAAAGAAAAATAAAAGTTTAAAAAAAAAGAAATCAGCGCTGAAGAATCAGTTTTTAAAAAGAAATTGAATGATCTAAAATTACAATGGCCAAGCCTGGCCACATAAGAGAAAAAATGAAATGGCTCCTGCCCTCCTTCCTTACAGAAGTGGGCGACTATGTTTGTGGGAAAAAATGCTTTATCATCAGAAATTTTTAACAGGTTGATTAGTTTTGCCGAACTGCTTTCCCCTCCTCTTTTATTTTTTTGTCATGACAGGTATCTCTCTGGGAGAGGAAGGGAGGAGGGTTCATATAAGCAAAGGCAGGTGATGTAAAACAAAAGGCAGCAATAGGAGTTTATTTTAATAGAAAAATCATGTAAAGGCACATGAATTTATTTCACCTTGGATAGTGCTTTTGGATTGCACCACATGTGAAGTGAATATACCTTTGATGTATATGGTATGATTGGAAGGTACCCCAAAGCCCTCCTAATACAAAACATCCCCACATGCAACCTACTGTTCCAAAAGGAAAAATTCCTATCAGGTATTCTTTTGGGTAAAGGAGCTAACAATCTCAGTTAAAATGAAAACATTTTAGCCAGTTGGGAATGAAGCTGTTAGCCAAAAAGCCATTAGCCCCTCATTGCAAAGGACAGTGAAGTGTGCTCAGATTGGCTTATTTCTTCTACAACAGTAACAGTACTTGGTTTAAAGAAAAAATGCAAAACTCTCAATTTTTCTATTTTCCTTTTATTACATGCAATTGAAGAAGGTTTAAGTTATTTATGTTCTAATTTTCTTGAATCTCTCCACAAACCTCAGGGCACTAGGGCAGCACAAATGATGGCACCTATGGCTATGAAAAACAATTTCCATGATTCAGCTATATCGCCCCAATTTTTCATGTGTTCAGCCTCACTTCTATGTTTAGCATGATGGGGAACACAGGAAAAATGCAGAGCTTTCAGTAAAGATTCATAACCCAAAAGTAAGTGCTGATGCATCACAGATATGAAATACAATGGGGAATATGGTCGTGGCTTTCAGACTAAATGGAGGAATGAGAAGAAGTGCTGTTAGGATAAGAAAGACAATGTACACTTTTCCTAGGTGGCATACACTTTAGATGAAATTTACTTTCCTAAATACAATTACTTTTGAAGCACATTTCTAAATTAGTTCCAACAACACATTTGCACTCAGAGATAGCAGGTTGTAAAATGAGGATATAAAGAGTAAGCATTTTCTATTATACACTAGGGATTTAAGGATGCATTTTTTCAATAGCAAATTTATCATGAGAGTTGTGTTCCCAAATGCACAATTTTCACATGTGCAATTTAGAAAACTACAAGGATAAACATTCCAGGAAAGACGGGTTGTTAAAAAGCAACGACACCATGTTCACCAACCACTGTATCATCTTTCTTTTTCTGACAAGCCCCTGGTCTCCCCAGTTTCCTTTTAGGGAAGAAAAGACTGTATAGTTTAAAAAATTTGAAAAGTATGAAAAGATCCAGAAAACACCACTGAAGCCTGATCGCAAGAGGACTAAGAGCTAGCCATGGGTCAGAGTTCTTCAGTAAAGGGGATGAAAAAAAAGACATGGATTTTTAACATGAAAATGTTCTGAATGAAGAAGGAAACATATATGTATGCATATGTATATATATATATATATATATATATATATAATATAAATATATACACATATATAAAGATCTACAGATATTATGTATGTGTGTGCATATATACATATGTATGCATGTATATATGTAAATATGTGTACATTTATGTGTGGATACATACACATGTGTATATATGAAACTTTGAGGATGACTTGAATGGGAAAGAAAAACAAAGCAGGTGGGGGTAATAATCTCTCCAGATAATAAGATTGCAAGGGGTTGTGTCCTATGTAAAAGTAAAGAAACCTTTCTTGAGTAGTTCACTGGAGTTAGATATTTTCACTCTGTTCCTTCAGCCCACTCTTCCATTTTGCTCAGAACAAATAATGGAATCTTTCAGAGATAATTAATGAGGAAACCTTTAAAGCATCCAAACAGCATACTATTGCCACAGGTCTGATGCTACCTCCAGGTATAAATGCTTTATTTCTTAATGACTAAGGCTATTTTTCCAAAAATGTTTGAGGTCAGAAGGCAAAGAACTTAGTAGGAGTATACCCTTCCTGAATTTTTTTTGAAAAAAAAATCTATTCCTATATATTTTTTAAACAGTAAACTCCAAATTTCCTACCCTGAGTCAGAATATATGACATATAACGTATGTCTAATCCAATCTAATAAGCATTTATTAAACACTGGCTATGTTCAAGGCACTATGCCAAGAACTGGAAATATGAAAACAAAATGCCAAACCATCTCTGCCCTGATGATTGGATGATTTCCTCTAGCAAAAGTTAATGGTATTCATATGGAATCTGAAAATCCCAAAAATGGAGCAAGTGCAGGCATAAGCAACAGTTGGACAAGGGTTCAAAGGATTTAAGAGTCAAAGACTATAGTATAGTACAAATGGTTAACTACTGTATAAGGACTAAGGGAAATTAGTCTAGAACAAGAGTAACAGACTGAAAAAAGTGGAGGGGATAGAGTGACTGAAAGATGGCAGTGATGATAAAGAATAGGTTTAGAAGGCAGGAAGCCCTGGCAAGATGGAATGATAGGAGTCTTTGGGCAGATAGGGGAAATTCAAAGTTGAGGATCATGGAGATAGAGCATTAAATGTAATGGTGAGATCAAAAGTATGGTCTTCCTGGTATGTGACTCTGGTCACCAAATTGTTCCCAGCTACCATCTACTGGGCTTGGCTCTTTAGGGCCATCTCTTGGCTCTCTGATCTCATCCAACGATATGTGATAAACAGAGATTCTCTCCTTAACAGTAAGAACTAAATTCTTTTTGTCTGTACTTGAGAATATATACTATACACATACCTATCAGAGGTTTTTCTTTAACTAACAAAATTCAGCGTTCCCCAAGTTGAAAATTATAGTAATTATATTCTTTTTTACTTTCCTTCTAGAAAAGTAGGAAACAGATGTTGGTACCCATAATCTTCTTTAAAAGTATCTAAGATTCTAAGAGGTTGAGGTAAAGGAGTTTATTTTAAGTATGAGAAACTGCTTATGCAAAAGTATGGAGAAAGGAAATGCAATGTTTTCTGTAGGTGTTTCCTACAAAACTAGCAGATCAGCTTGATTAGAATTAAGAGCATGTGAAGGAGACTTATAAAATAGAGTTGGAAAGGTAGCATCACTTTTTACGGTAGAAAAGAACTCAGCAATTGTCTATAACTTGGTGAAATGCTAAACAAACTATGGTAGATGAAAGCAATGAGATATTACAGAGCCATGAGAAATGACAAATATGAATAATGTAGAGAAGCATGAGAAGACTTAAACAAACTGATGTAGAGTGAAGTAGGTATACATAGAAAAATATATACAAATGAATGTAAAAATATACACATGTAAAATTAAAACTGAATTATAATGAATTTATTAAAAACTCAATTATAATGAACAAATTTAGCCTAGGAGAAGATTTAAGAAAAATAATCTGTCACCCTCCTTTGCAGAGACACAGGCATTGTGATGCTGTTTTTTATCTTTTTCTTTTAAAATTTTTATGTTATATAAAATATGATGTCTTTGGTAGGGAAGGGGGAGAATTAAGGTGATATTAAAAATGAAACAAACACAATTTATAAGAAGAATGAAAAGGCAAGTCCAAATCATGTTATGATGGAATTTGTGTTAGATTGAGGAGTTTATACTCATTTTATCCTGGAGACAGCAGAGCATTGAAGACTTTTGAGGGAGGAAGTCGTAACCTGTGATGTGGTCAGATCTGTGTTTTAGAAAAGACAATTGGAAAGTGTGTGGAGGATAGAATTGAGAGGTGAGAAAATGAAGACTACAGCCAAATAGCATAATTGCATGTTTATAGGAAAAATCAACTTTTGAAGCCCTCCAAAGGAATTGTGAAGCATATTGCAAAGATAAGATTTTGACCTTTAGAGTCTCAGTAAAAAGAACTGAATCTGGGAGGTTGCTAATTAAGAAAAATAAATAAATAAATAAATGAAAGGATAACATGAAGAAAAGAATGAGAGGATGACTACCATATTGAATGTGTTGACTTGATTATTATGCATACATCCTTATATACATATAAAGTATTATACATATATATCATATACACATTATGTATACAGAATATATACACATGTATGTATATCTATTGTTGATACATATATTATATATGCATACACACAGACATGCATATATATATGTATATGTATATATATATGTATATGTATATGTATATGTATATGTATATGTATATGTATATGTATATGTATATGTATATGTATATATGAATACCTGTATGCACGCATATTATGGCTCAACCTCCCAGGTCCTGGGACTCCACTGCCTATGCCTAGAACTGAAAAGGACAAAGAAAATAAACCAAAACTCCAAGCCCACTTCTCAGGGCCATGGTGCCAAAAGGGAAAAGAGGAACATGGTCTTTCCCTCCATACCCAGCTTAGGGCATGATATCCATGCTTCCAGTGAACAAAACCTTCACCCCCAGATTCATCAGAAAAAGAAAGAATGAAACTGTTAGTGGTCTGGTAGTTTCAAAGATTCATCCAGCTCCATTTATACAGCTAATAGAAAAAAGCTGCTCCCACCCCCATGGTAGAAGATAAAGAATATCTTCTTGGGGCAGCTAGGTTGTGCAGTGGATAGAGCACCAGCCCTGGAGTCAGGAGGACCTGAGTTCAAATCTGGCCTCAGACCAGACATTTGACACTTACTAGCTATGTGACTCTGGGCAAGTCACTTAACCCCAATTGCCTAAAAAAAAAAGAAAGAAAAAAAAAAGAAAAAATCTTCTCCCAGAAGCAGGTACTTGCCACCTCCCACATAAGTGCCTTTATCTTAGGTGATGTGGGCATGTGTAAAGCCCCATTTCATATATGTATGTGTGTATGTATATATGTATATATATTACAATATTAGCATATAAACCTCAATAATTGTCACGTATCTGTTCAGTGTGATTTAGTCTTTTTTAGCAATGATTTGGCACAACCAAGTAATCAGGCATTTATTAAATCCCTACTATGTGATAGGTATATAATAGAAAAATAAAACAATCCCTTCTCTGAAAGAGCTCAAACAATATTGGTGGAGACAAGATATGGCTTATCAAATATTTGGATGGCACAGAGTTAGAAAGAATCATTAATACACACATAAGTGAGACTCAGAGTCACCTTAACAGCTAAAAATCTGGGTGAAAATAAAAAACAAATTAAATTTAACGTAAATAAATGCGGATTTATATTCACATACAAAAATATTAATGGCACAAATACAGAATGCATGAGATCTGGTTTCATAGTATTGAAACTGTTCTGAATTAACTGACCATAATTTCAATTTAAACCAACAGTTGGTAGGAAAAAAAGTAATTATATTATAGTTACATTTTTTCTGACTGTGCAAGACCATAGATAGAGTATTGTGAGGAATTTTGGAAATATCATTTTTATACAAATATCAACAAATTAAAGGATATATAGAGAAAAAAAAAGGACCAGCATGGTAAGATGTCATGAAACAATGTCTCATAAGGAACAGTTAACTCTAGAGAAGGGAGGGCTTGGGGTGTAGAAAGGGAAGGTAGACCTATAAAAAGATAAACCTTTTTATATTTTTCTTAAATTATTCAAAGAGACATCATTTGAAAGATAGGGCATAGTGGTTCTCTCTAGTTCCATCAGCCAGAACCAAGATAAATAAGTAGGAATTGTTGCAAAGCAAATTTCAGCTCCAGAAAGGAAGAACTTTCTAATAGTGATAACTGTCCCGATGTGGAAGAAGTTATATTATCTATAAGTACAGGCAGAGAGTGTCATGGGGCAGGATAGATACTATGGAAAGAATTCTTCATTATAAGAAAGGTTACACTAGATTATCATGAAGAATCCTTTCACCTCTAATAATGAATGGCATACAAAAATTACAGCAGAGTAGTAGAAATGGGGGTGGGGTGAATGGGTTTGAGGAATAAGGAAGGGATAGAGGGAAAAGAAAAAAGAGTAAGAAGCAGAAGATAAGTGAGAAAATTGTAATGAAAGAAAAGGAAAACTTAGAGGAGGGTAGAATAGAGAAAAGAGAGTGGAAACCAAATTTTCCACAGTGAGCAATTCATTTCCTTTGCCTCCACCATAAAATAATGTACTTGTACTGTTCCATAATCAACTAAATTTCTTTTTAATGGTTTTTGTGAGGGGCTTCCTTTGTGCTTTCAGGCAGATCGTATAGCCAGTTCACATTGCTCATGACTCACAACATTCACTATCTACTCCTATTTTCTCAATCTAAAGTGAAAAAAAATTGTCAACCTATATTCAGCATGATGTTTCAATGAAATGATTTGTTACTAAGAGTTCACTGTAATTTGGGTTAGTGACATTGGCTCCTCTTGAAACAGCAGTTTGACATTTTCCAGTTACTTATGTGCTCAAAAGCATGTTGGGTTTTTTTTTTCTCCCTTCCTATCCCTGTGAAAGAAGGGCTATACAGTAAAGGTGACTAGCTTTTAGCAGCCTCGGTTCACTGAAATTAATTACTTCTGTTCCAATCGTATTTGATATTTTTGACTAAAACTGTTCACAACATATACAGTTTGTTGGAGGGATCTCAGTGATTTATCCACCTTCTTCCAGATGATAGCTCTTTGGATATTTTAAGAAAGTTATCATGTTTTCTTTCTTTATTACTTACTTTAGCACATATGGCTAAGACACATCAATAGCATACAGGCATTCTCACAAAATTAGCCTCCCTTACTATTGGAAGAAGCAATTTATTGTTATCAATATAAGTTCAAGTAATTGAAATGTACATATACATATATACATGTGCTTTTAGATATACACAACTACTAGTTTGTGTAATGAATAGAGTGGTATGCCTGGAGTAAGGAAGACCTGATTTCAAATCCAGCCTCAGATACTTACTAGCTGTCTGACCTGGGCAAGTCAATGAACCTTTGTTTGCCTCAGTTTTCTCATGAGTAATGGTGGTAATAACAGCACCTACTTCCCAGAGTTGTGAGAATTAGATGAGATATTTGCAAAGCTCTTGGCACTTGCTAGCTATTATTATTATTATTATTATTATTATTATTATTATTATTATACATTCATTTGTGGTTTTTTTCCTATATAAGTTATAAAGATAAGCCCCCTGTGGTGGTTATGGATCTCATAGAGGATATTATATAATATTCCAGTATTTAGTGTAATTAGAAAACAGGCATTCGTATATAGGAACTTTCAAAGTACCACAACCTCTAGGGGATCCTTCTTTCATTTGTACTCTGCAAGGCATTCTTCATGACAGTTGCAAATGTCATCAGCTAACTACATGTCTTATGCAATATTTAATATCAATCATAAGATTGTTGAACAAATTTATGGACAATTGTTCAAATTATGATATGCAATTTGATGAGGAGTCTATGGAGTTAGTCCATCAAAATGTATACCTGGTATGGTCATGCCAGATAGATAATAATTGAATTGGAAGGAGATTTGAATTGAATAGGAAGAAGAGAAGAGGCTGGATCACACTTGGGAAATAGCCTAATGATTTCAGTGAGTCCATGTTTCTCCATAAAAAAAAAAAACTCACTAACAAATTCTTTGAAGAATCAAAATTACAAGGGACATAAAGAGTAATGGGAGATGTATAGTGTGTGTAAATATGAATGAAAAAGTGTTTATTAACCTCTTACTATGTTCAAGGCATTGGGTAAAGAACTAGGGATACAAATACAAAAGTGAGGTTAATTGATAATCTATAGCCCTTAATAGGATAAATGGCAGTATTTAACAACTTAGGCCAGAACAAGAGTTGGAAAAGTGAGGGGGGAAGGGAGTTACTTGCCTTCAATGGCTTGGACAGATGGCAAAAATGCTACAGTATATACCAGGATGTGCTGTGAAGCATGGCATGAGTTTCCATCTCTCACCTTCTAGCTCAGGTATCCTGAATTATTCCCGAAGGCAATTTTTTAAATTTTATCAAAGTGAGAGATGGAAAGAGGGCACCAGGACATTCTTACCATACCATGTTTAAGGAGGTAGAGTTGGAGAGAGAGAATAAAGTAAGTAGAAATGTATATGTGTATGTGTGTACATATAATGCATGCATCATACATATACACACACATATGAAACACTGAAGTACGTAGAGAGCTGGCCTCATGATCAGGAACACATGGGTTTGCTTCTGACAACAACAAAAAAAGACCCTAAGAAAGTCACTTAATTTCTTCATGTCCCAAGAA
This sequence comes from Phascolarctos cinereus, assembly GCF_003287225.1. NCBI lineage: Eukaryota > Metazoa > Chordata > Mammalia > Diprotodontia > Phascolarctidae > Phascolarctos > Phascolarctos cinereus. Next base: position 101,120,451 of record NW_027555625.1, read on the forward strand.
ACTCTTTAAGACTCTATATTTTATATTAAGTACAAATCTGTATTGAAGTTCCTCAGCAAAAGGATAAAAACATAGACATGTAAACACACACACACACACACACACACACACACACTTTTTCCACCTTTCTTTATATCCCCAGTGCTTTGTATAGTGTCTGAGCCATAGTACTTGCTTAAGAAACGTCAAATGTCAGTTGACTGACAAGGATATTACATAGAGTATACACACATACATACGTACACACGCATATGCAAGTATACTATATTACATACCCATATATGGCAAATAAAGTACATATAGATAAATATTATATACTATGTTATATATGGCATATCTATGTATGTGGCATGCATATACATAAATGTATAGTATATATGTGTGTATAGTATACATGATAAATATTTCTCCACAAATCAAAAACGTAATTTATTAATAGCTTCAATGTCCTTAGCGAATATGGAGACTTTATCTAACTGCTCAGTTATGCAATCCAGTGTATCATCTAATGTTGCAAACACTTGAACAATAATAACAACCACTGGTCAGACCAAACTCCTGTGATAAATAGGTCCAGCATATTCAATCCTATTCATCATGATTAAACATTACACCTCAGAACAGGATCTTGATTCATATGCTGCTTAAGAATGGAATTTAAATCCTAAATATTTTTTGTGAATTCACTCATCAAAATTTTCTGAGTACTGTGCACTATGGTCAATGCACATACAAAGCAAGTAAAAGTCATATATGCAACTCCCAGATCTTATAATCTAATTGTGAAGATGGCACACATGTATGAATCAACTGCAGAAGAACATGAGGCAGCATAAATGTCTATGATAACTGAGAATTATGACATTTCATATCTTTTAATATTACTAAGAAATATAATATATTATCAGTGTTTCTAATATGGCTCTCTGCTACTTACATCTAAATTGTTCAAAACACTGTTTCAGTTTTCATCTCAATTTGCACGTATAGAGGCAACCTCGGTGTCAACCCAGATTGACTGATAACATATTCACACGGTTGAATTTAGACAAACTCTAATAAAAACAGGTCACCCTGATACATGACAATATTGCAAAGGAGTTAGAAGTTTTCCCAAGTGATTTTTATGTAGCACATTATATACTGAAATAATGTACTGTCAGGAACAATCATTGTTTCACAATGTGATGGAGTCAATGACATAGTAGGTCCTTTCCACGTGCTGACAGCATAAGATTTGACATGCTATCTGGGTGAAATTATTACTGGGGAGGGAACACTACAAAGTCAAATTATAGCAGCTGCTATTTTTATTTTTAAGCTCTCTGGCACATCTTTGGGATATGTGATCTGACAATTTCTGCACACAATCCCAATTTCATGTCCTTATGACTCTGCCTTATTTTATGAAGTAGTGCAAAAGAAATAGACCTTGGCCCTATTACTAGCCCTGCTTCTGATGGAAGTCTGAAGACAGATAGAATCTGAGCACTGATGTGGGAAGAAACAAAGCATGAGAACACATTTTTTTATTCCCTAATTACTGAAACTGATAAAGTTCCTTTCCAACAGAACTAGTATTGCGAGGAAAATGGAAAAACAGGGATAAAGTGAACAATGATGAAATAAAGAATAACAGAGATAGAGGTTAGAAGACATCTCAGAAAAAGAATTACAGTTGCAGAAGGAAGCACTAGTTTCTCACTGTTCACCCACCTCAAACATTATTTTAAATATGAATGTAGTGGGTTATATTTATTTTACAGAATTACAGACTGGGTGGGGTGGTAGAAGAGGGCAGAACTCTGAGTCAGTCAGGAAATAGAGTCAATGAATATTTATTAAACACTTACTATGGGCCAGGCACTGTGCTAAATGCTGCAGATACAAAGAAAAGCCAAAGATAGTCCCTGTTCTCAAGAAGCTCACAGAGTAATAGGGGTGGGAAGGAGGGAGACAGAAAGAGAGCCAACATTCAAATAATTAAGTACAAACAAGATATATGCAGGATAAATTGAAGATAATTAACAGAGGGAGACACTAGCATTAAGGGGGATTGAGAAAGCCGTCTTATAGGTGAAAATTTAACTGGGATTTGAAGGGAACCAGGAAAGCCAGGATGAGGAGGGAGAACATTCCAGATATAGGGACAATCAGGAAAAGAATGCTTAGAGACAAAAGATTAAGTGTCTTGTTTGTGGGACTGCAAGGAGGCTAGGGTTACTGGATCAAAGAATGCATTGTAGAGAGTAAGGTATAAAAGGTAGGAGGGAGGGAGGTATAAAGAGTTTTGAATGTCAAACAGAGGATTTTATATTTGATCCTGAAGGTAATAAGGAGTCACTGGAGTTTATCTTGCAGGGAGGAGTTACATGGTTGGACTTCAGTTTTAGGAAAATCACTTTGGTGGCTGAATGGAGGATGGAATGGAATGAGGAGATACCTAAGTCAAGCAGACCCATCAGCAGGCTATTGCAATAGTCTAGGTGTAAGGTGATAAGAGCCTGTACCAGAAGAGAGAAAGAGACATATCTGAGAAATATTGCAAAGGCGAAATCAACAGGTCCTGGCAATAGATTGAACAATGAGTAGAGAGATGTTGGGGAGTTAGGAGTGTAAGAGATATTGAGGAGTTGAGGTTGCAAACCCAGGTGACTGGGAAGATGGTGTTGCCCTCTACAGTAATAGAGAAGTTGAGAAGGGAGAAGGGGAGTATTTAGGGAGAAAAAAATAAGTTCTATCTTGGACATGTTGAGTTTAATATGTCTACTACACATCTAGTTTGTGATGTCTGAAGGTAATTAGAAATCTGAGCTGGGAGTTCAGCAGAGACATTAGGGAAGAATAGGTAGATTTGTGAATTGCCATTGTCAACTTAGAAATGGTATGGGAGCTGATAAGATCACAAAGTAATATAGAGGGAGAAGAGAAGAGAGCTCAGCATAGAACCCTGTGGGACACCTACAGTTAAAGGGAATAATCTAGAAGAGGATGCAGCAAAGGACGCTGAGGAGTGGCCCAATAAGAAGGAGGAAAACCAGGAAAGTGCCCCAAAAACCTGATGAGAAGGGAGTAACAAGGAGGAGAGAGTGATCAACAACACCAAAAGTTGCAGAGAGCTTGAGCAGAATGAGGAATGAGAAAAGACCATTGGATTTGGCAATGAAGAGACCGCTGGTAACTTTGGAGAGAGCAGTTTCAGTGGAACAATGAATTAGGAACTCCAATTGTAAAGGGTTATGAAAAGAATGCTAGGAAATAAAGTGGAGGCACTTTGCAGATGGTCATTCGCAGGAGTTTAGCCACATAGGACAGAAGAGATATAGGACAATAGTTAGCACGTATACTAACTAGCAAAGATCAAGTGAGGGGTTCGACTGAAAGGAAAAAAAAGTTGGAGACATCTACAATGGCCTCAACAAGTTTGGACACAAAAGGGAGATGAGGTATAGGACAATAGCAGGAATGTATGAATCAATGGATGATATTTTGAGGATGAGTGATACACAAGCATATTTGTAGGAAGTAAGGAAACATAAAGTAGATAGAGGGAGATTGAAGATGTAAGGCAGTAATAACGTTAGAGGCAGCAATCTGCTGGTGAAGATGGGATGGAATGGCATCACTTCCACATGCGGAAGGGTTAGCCTTGACAAAGAGAAGAGCCAGAATTTCATGTGAGATAGGATGAAGTCAGACATTGGCAAAAGGCAGCTAGGTGACATGAGATGAAGAAGAGGAGAGAAAAAGGAGCTCTTTCTGAATTCCTTGAACATTTTAAAGAAAATATGAGACAAGGTTCTCAGCTGAGGTGGCAGGGAGAGGGGATGCTCTGAAATGTCAGAGTAGGCATGATAACCTTTGGGAAAACCACTGTAATGAATGGCTAGTGAGTCAATTAGGGAGATGTAAAAAGGATTGCCTTGGAAATCCTAGGCAGCTAGGTAGCACAGTGGATAGAGCATAATATCTAGCATCAGGAAAAAACTAAGTTCAAATCCAGCCTCAGACTCTTACTAGCTGCATGGCCCTGAGCAAGTCGCTTAACTACTGTCCACCTCAATTTCCTCAACTGTAAAATGGGGATCATAATCCTATGGTTGTTGTGAGGATAAAATGAGATACTTACAGAGCTTACCACAGTGCCTGGCACATAGGAGACACTTAATAAATGCTTCCTTGCTTCTTTCTTGCCACAACAATTACCGAGTTGAGATTATGCAACACAAATACGTAGTGGATAGAGTCAGTATGACTTCATGATTTTATTCACCTTTATTGAGCAGTATGTTATTAGAAGCAAATGCAGTAGGTGGTGGGACAAATCCAGGTCTGCGGCTTGGCAGGACAAAATCAGTAGTAGGATAAGGGCACAAGAGACACAAGAGAAAAGGACAATTTATAACTGGTTCACCAAGAGGTCAGGATGGGGAAGGCATGAGGTTTTGCCAGTGTATAGAGTGGGAAAATGCTGGGAAAGAACTGAGAAGTCGAGGTGATGGTGATGACAAAGAACAGGATTCAAGGTTGTAATGCAGAGGAAGAGGTGGAATGACCACAGATATGATGGGATAAGGAAATTGTAGAGTTCATCAATCAATAAACATTAATTAAGCACCTACTATGTGCCAGACATTGTGATAAGCCCTGGAGTTCATGGGCATGAAAGTGGTAGATTTGTGAGTGATGGCAAGATCAAAAGTATGAGCATCTCTGTGAGTAGTCTTGGTGATGTGAGTCATGTGAAATACGTAAGTTGAGGAACTAGGAATTCAGGATGCCTACAAGAGCATCAATGTTGAAGTCCCCTAGTATGAGGGCAGCTATTGAGAACAAAAGACAGAGTAAGCCATGCTCTGAATTTATTGAGAAAAGGAAGGGGATGTCTGGAGCTTGGTAGATAAGGACTACCAAAATTTTGATTGGGTGGCATAAATGAATTTAATGAAGCTCAAAGGAAGAGAGGTTACTGAGTGATGGTGGTAGAGGGTGAGCTTGGAAGTGACCATAGGGAGGAAGGAATATGCTAACTCCCCTACCTTGACCAATGAGTTGGGAGAAAAGAGTGAAAGGGCAATCAGTGATTGAAAAGGTGGCCAGTGAGGCTCTTTCAGAAGGACCCAGATCTTGGTGAGTCTGAAGAAGAAAGGAGTGAAAAAAGAAAAGATTTAAGAAGAAAATAAGTTTGCTATACATGGAGCAAACATTCCATAGAGTACAGTGGAAGGGTAGATAGCTTTGGAGTGGGACATTGGGAAAGGGATATTGGGTTGAGAGGTATGGAAATAAAGGAGGGGGCACTGAGGAATAGAGAAAGGGATTTGTATAATGACATCAGAGGTTCACAATGATTGGGATGGAGAAGATGCAATCAGACTAGGAGTTTGTTAATCATTAACAAATGAATTCAGGTTGATTATTAATATTCTTAAGGATCTGGCCACAGAGTGGACTCCTCTCAAGGGGTTAGGCAACTCAGGTGAGAGTAGCAGTGGGATGAGTTCATAGATTCGTATTTCCTTCCTTTTCCTATAGGCAACTCAGAGCAAAAGACAGGCAGGGTGACCTGGATGGGATGATATCTGTCTGTCCCCTAAAGGAAGGAAGAGTCTTCTGTAAGTGAACAGAAGCCAGTCTAGGAGACCTACAGAGATGGAATGGTGTCTCTGATTTTCTGCAGGCAAGAAGAAGCCAACCTGGTATCCCAGCACACAAACCTCCCTACAGGGGAGGATAAGGTTTACAGTTTTAAACCAGTCTATATCTGATCAAGAGTTTTGTTTTTTCAACATCAGGAACAAAAATGTTTTCAGCCTCTACTTTGCCAATAAGGAATATTTTTAGTATGCACTACTAAGCAGTTTATTCTTCTCTGGAATAGCTCTAATTGTTAAGCGGATTTTTTTTTTGCTTATGTTGAGCTGAAATTTGTCTTTCTGTACTTTTCACCCATTTCTCCTAATTCTGCCCTATGGAACCAAGCAAAAGTCTGATCTCTCTTGCACATTATGGACTTTTCAACACTTGGAGGTATCTGTCATACATTCCTCAGTATTCTCTTCTCCAGGCTCAACACATCTACTTCCTTCAACTCATAAGGAAATGTTCTTTCTCTTTCCTGGTCACCCTCTTCCAAACAGGCTAAATGAATACTGAAAACAGTACAAACGATTTGGCCTGTTCATAGCAAAGCACAGTGGACTTTCTTTAACATTTTGTATCCTAAGCCTCTCCAAATGTAGCCTACTATAGCATCATTAGGGCAGGAGTGTTATGTCAAACTGGATTTCTTTGTATTACCAGTGCTCAGCACAGTACCTGGAACACAGAAAGTGCCTGATAAAGGTCTATTGATTGACTGATATATAAGCCTGAATTTAACTGTAACTACATTTTGGCTCTACTTCTGTCCAACACATATGGACATATGGCAGACTGGGTCCACAATGTAGAGCTGTTCTAGTAGAATATTCACAGACTATTCAAGTAGTGGTCAATTTTCCTCTAGTACTATAACTTGTGAGCCCTATATAGCATATTCCCTCAATAACAGCTGATATTATGCCTTCCACATTGTCCAACTAATGATTATCATTCAATATCATTTTGACTATCTGATATCTCCTCGATATCATTGATAAACAGTTCACATCAATTATCTTTTACAAAGGGATATTTAGTAATAGAGATGCACCAAACATTTTTGCCATTATTATTTCAGCAATAAAGTTTTCCTTGTTAACACGAATCAGAGTTAGAATAGAGGTTCCCTTTGTCTACCTCTACCTTTTGAAGGATGTATTAACATTAAGGCAAGTTGAACACTATTCAGCTGTTCTGCTTTTGACAAATTAAGACTAGGTGTCTGGATAAGTAGTCCCATTACTTCTATTGTAATTTTGCATTCTCTGGATCTTCTTGTGAATTTCCCTTAAGAATGTACTTTTCTAGGGGCAGCTAGGTGGCGCATTGAATAGACCTCCAGCTTTGGAGTTAGGAGGACCTGAGTTCAAATCCAGCTTCCGACACTTGACACTTACTGGCTGTGTGACCCTGGGAGAGTAGCTTAACACCAATTGCCTCAGCAAAAATGAAAAAGAAGTTACTTTTCTCTGTTTATAGTAGTGCGCTGATCCATGAAAAGTCAGGGAGCAAATGTGTTATTTCTGCACCTTCCTCTATTATGAATCTTTTATGCTCTGACTTGACTATGCTTCACACCTTTCCATTGATGGCTGATAAGTTCAATCAGGGACATTGAGTATGTGATGATATGGGTATTCAAATATTTCTGATGTCTTAATTATTCTGATGCCTTATGGGTTTATTTGCACTGATCCCATCACCTTATAGGTTTCTTTGAAATGCTGCTGGTACTATGAGAACTTATCTTCCTTTCCCTAATAGAATGGTATGTTTGTTGCAAATCATAAGACTTACCACCATAAGAATACCACCATATCTAAAGAATTAACACTGAGAGTCATTTACAGGGTGATGCCAAGATTCATGGTGGTTATGCTTAGGCTATAACAAATTACAACCAAGATGGTATAACCAGAAAAGGAAGTGAGTCACCATGCAATATTAATAAGGGATAACAGTCAATAAATTACAACAGGGCATCTTAACCTGAAGGTCCACAAATTTATTTTAATGTATTTTATTAGTTTTATTGCAATATAATTGGTTTCCTTTGTAAACTATGTATTTCTATATTTTATGTATGTAAACACATTATTCTGTGAAGGGGTCTGTAGAATTCACAACTCTGCCTAAAGGCTCCATGACAAATAAAAGGTTAAGGAACCTGATCTAGAGAAAGGATTCCAACATACTGGATGGACTCTTTTATGGATTTTTAACAAGAAAACACAGACAAGATGAAGGACTGATACATTAGAATATTGACCCTCGGAGTTAGTACCCACAACAATGGAATCGGAAATCCATCAAAGTATAAATAACATTGGCAGATTTCCTTAGCTTTGAACTCTGATCAGTATCAGTTTCTACTCTATCTCAGTCTCTGGATATTGGTATGCCATGACCACCCCACTAACTGACCTACCTGGCCTTCATATTATGTCTACCCTATACCTGTCTCAAGCCTTTTCTGTTTCTGACTTAATGACTCCTCTCAATCTTCCACTTTAGAATTTCCCTAATCAGTGTCATAACTGGCATCTAAAACAAATTCAATTAGGGAGGGGGAAAGGAAAGTGACAGAGACCTTGGGACACTCAAAGGCTAGTGTGTACTAACATCACTGTGGTCCATGTGGCAATGGTCCCCAGACTAAGCAGTACAATAGGAATCTATCCCAGTTGGGTATGGATGCATTAGAACAGCAGTAAGCTCCTGGTGCATTGATCCCAGGATAGGAAAATGTCATCAGTGAGACTCTTGAGATTTGGGGGGTAACCCAGGGTTGGAATGGGGGAATGCTTCCTCTCCACAGTGCACTTCAAAATGAAAAGCAGGGCTTCTTCTTCATAGAAATCTTTCATATTTCATGTTCTTCTGACACTCTGACAGATCCTTGCCATACAGGGAAACAGCATGCTCCCCAGAAATTGGCACCCTGAAAAGGAAGTATACTCAGTGTCCCTGTAGTTATGTTATGTCTCTGCTCCTAATTAGTCAGGTTTCTATTGGTCCTGCCCAACAGTTTTCTTACTTTGATGTTAGAATCACATTTTGCAAAACACCCAATGCTTAGATAGTGATCTTTCTAGTTTTGAACATACGCCAACAGGAAAAAAAACCTATGCGGAATTTGAGTGTTAGCTGTCAAAAAAAAAATTCTCCAAGGTATATAAGGCTCTATTTTCAGTAACACTCAATTTCTAGTTAATGTAAATTCTATAAAATGTCAATGAACTTCATTTGATTGGAGAAGAGATCAATTTGAGGTCAGAAGACACATGATCTTAATGATCTCCCTGAATTTACAGAAAATGACCTGAAGGGCCTATAGAGCTAAGCAAAAACTCTAGTTTTATCATAGCCAGATAATAAGAATTGCTTCCTCAAACAACTTGTTATTTTTCATTAAGGGGCATTTACTTCCTGTGCAGGCCTTCACCTATTTTCTTTGTTAACTCTTACTTACTTACCTTTCCTTCTGGGATTCTTTCTGAAATTGTCCTAGTCTGTTCAGTGTCACTAATTAGAATACAATTACGAGAAGTATAAGAAAAAAATGGAGGAGGAGGAGCACCTCCATAGCTGAGTTCCTAAGCTCTTGCACTGTTTCCATGCCAACAAACAGCAAGTGAAAGGTATTAGGATCAGCAGTAGTTTTCAAGGGAAAGTACTGTTAATTTTACTTCACTTCTCCTCTGAGGATAGGGAAGTTTCAGAAGGGAGGAAGAGAGGAACATATGAGATTATTTCACACAAAAAAAGAAGAAAAGAAAGAAAGAAAAATACCAACAGCAAAAACTCAGTTTCCCATGTATCTGTCAGAGGGTTTTATGAGGGCCAACTAGGATAGCACTAAGACAGACATTATGATATTTTTTTTCTACTGCCCAACTCATGGGATATTTGAATATATACAAAAGATGTATGTTATCATACAATCCAGACCAATCAAATCCAGGAAATATTGATTAAATGTCTACTATGTTCTAGGCGCTGGTGATACAAAAACAAAATGAAAAAGAGTTCCTGCCTTCAAAGAACTTGTATTCCACTGAATGGTACAATGAAGAGGGGTAGGTATTGAATATTAGTCTTCATACTGATCACACAACAATGAGGTCAGACCTTCAGTTTGGTAGTCAGTCTAATACTTCTTCTCTCCCATACTTTCCTTTGGAGCCTCCCAAACACTGAGCTAGCTCTGCAACGCCTGTGTCAACCTCATTATCAATGTGTACATCCCTGGAAAGTACACTACCAAGGTAAGTGAACTTATCCACAGCATCCAAAACTTCTCCGTTTGCTGTAACGAATGGTTCCCCATATGTAGGGTGTGGTGGTGACTGAGGGAGCACCTGTGTTTTCATGGTGTTAATTCTTAGGCCAAAATTATCACAAGCAGCAGAGAATCGATCCATACTCTGCTGCATCTCAGCTTCAGGGTAAGCATTCAGATGGTGGTCAGAAGAAGTGATATAAGTACACTCTCAAGGTCTCTCTTAAAAACTTTGGAATCAATTGTGTGACATGGGAGACACTGGCACAGGACCACCCAACATGGCCCACATCAGAAAAGGTGCTGTGCTCTGTGAGCAAAGCAGAATTGAAATAGCTTAAGAGAAACACAAGATACACAAACCTAGAAAATCCACCCAAAGGTTCACATGGACTATTTGAGCCTGACTATGGTAGAATATTCTGATCTCATATTGGTCTGATCAGCCACAGTCGGACACACTAATACTTGGCTCTAGCATAGTGATGTCTTTTTGATCCTCTTTGAAAATGAAAGACAATAACATTCTGATCAGAACAATTACAGGGGCAGGGGGGAGATTTTCAAATGTTCCCATTTTTAAAATATGGAAACAACACAGATATCTTTTTAATTAAAACACATAATTCAGAGGAATCCATCAACAAAAAAGGGGGAGGAGGTGGAAGAACATCTTCTATAAATAAATGACAGTCCTTGCAAATAAGAAAAAAAAAAGATAATAAAAGGACTTGGGGCCTGAGTACACATTGAAGGGTAAGAGAGAGCAGCAAATTTGAAACCATCATGAAGCACAGAAAGGTTATGTATTTCCTGGGGGAGAGCTGAAAAATATCCCAGACAGGAGTAAAAGTATGAACAAAGGCACAAAAGAGGAAATGAGCACAGTTACTCAGAGGGCTCTGAGACCAGGAAAGGTTCATACAGATCCCAGGATCACAGACCCAGAGCTAGGAGGGATTGAAGATACCATCCAGTCCAAACCCATCCTTTTACAAAAGGGGCCAGGGAGACTGAAAAGCTTACCCAAGATCACAAAGGTAGCAAGCATCAGAGAGAGGACTGCCATTTTGACATCTCTCAAGATAGAACCTATTTGTCTCAATATCGATACAAAGAAAAAACACATTTGGGTTCTTGCTATGTGTATTTGGGAACAGGAGCTTTCTCTGAAGTCCACTTTAATTTTCAGGCCCACCCACATCCATCTGAAAAGGGGGACAGACAAGCAGCTATTGAAAGGTCATAACTGTTCCATGTTTCACCATTTCTGAACAACTACAAAATGAAAGATGAGCAGCTTGCTATCAAATGGATATATAATAGTATCATGGAAAGTTAATTTGCAATTTAATTAAAGGTATAATGTCAATTTAAACCAGCATGGAGCCTAAGCAAAATGGCAGATAATTTAATTCCATCAAACTTCGCAGAGCCTCCCATGTAATAGAATGATTTATATTGAGAAAACCTTTTTTAAAAAAAAAAAGAAAAATGAGAGGATGCTTATTGAACACTGGAACAAAGTCAGAATCATAACTGCCATTTTTAATGCACCAGAGAACATGAGATGATCTTTATATTATTGATTTCAAGAACATTGTGTTCTGCATGTTAATGCAAAAAAAAATAAAAATCCTGGCCTAATCAGGACACCTAGGTACTTGCTCCACCACTGTTTATATCATAAAAATAAGCATTTGTTAAATAGAAATTTTATTTCATCTCTGTGAAATTCAGTTTCTTTTGCTATAATATGAACACTACTAAATATAATTCTTATTAATGTTTTTAATCATTGTTATCATCATCCCAAAGTCCAACCTGTTATCTGGGTTGTAAAGGAGGAGGTGGTGAGGAAACAGCAAAGTAAGTAAAAGCCATTCAATAATATATACAGTGAAGACCTTGAATGCTCTGAGACTAATATAGTAGCTGTGGAGGGCAAGCAGAAACCATAAAATGAAGGTCAAGGAGCACATTTGAGCTCTGATGATAACGTTGATTGAGTTAGCATTCCAAGAAATGTGGTGAAATGCTCTTATGAATTTCCAAAATTGCCAGGGTTGCATAACCTTGCAGACCAGTCCTTTAGGAAACCATAGTGGTGATCAGCTTGACAGCAAGTATAGTGGAGCAAGAGGGATTTCTTCATTTTCTGGCACACAAGAAATCAAGTTACATTAGAACACTATTTTGGTGACGCCTCTCCTGCTCTAAATCTTTACTCCCTGGCAGGCAAGGGATATTTATGGTTGGTGTTAGGAACCATCTTGTGGTTAACCTGGCAACAGACACAGGATGCCACAAGGTGGAAATAGGATTAGGAGATAGTGGTGAATTATTATAACAGCTTATAGTAACTGAGTGAGCATTTGTAAACCTGCTAAATTTCAGGTTATGTGGATTTAGTCAATGTGGTCCATTTTTTTTTAACTAGGTCTTATCTACCATTATATAGTCTAGTGTCTTGTAAGCTATAGAATGTATATACCAAAGATGACATGCAGGCATAAGCTGCTGCTTTCAAGAACCTCTTTCATGACAACTCCCCTTGACACTACACACACACACACACACACACACACACACACACACACACACACACAACAACATATCATCTACCCTATTTGCACCTGTGAGAAATGGATGTCAATGAATAGTCAACGTACACATTTATCCACTGGACAGAATAATAACAATATTCTATAAAACATGGTCAATATCCTCACTCTAAAAAGCATCAGCTCAGAAAACTAGCTTACAACTTTTGAAAGACTCTCAACCTTTTTATGTATTAAAGAGCATTGGAATAGAAGTCTGAAGTTCTATGTCTCAATCTATAAAAGTTACATAACCTCTCCATGTATGTTGTTTTTATATAATTGCTTTGCTTTCCATTGAATAACTAAAGTTTTTCCAGAAATATGAATACATATAAATTTCTAATCTAAACTCTGAACATATATGTGTGTGTGTGTGTGTGTATATGTATGTATGTGTGTGTGTGTGTATGTGTATATATATACATATAATATCAGGGTACTAAAGGCTCTGGGCATTTGTCATTATTTTATTTTGAATCAATAGCCCACCAACCCAGACCGCACCCATCTGCTTTTTATATAGGGAATAGTTAGAGATTTAAAACAATTTCAGTGAAAGTTGGCAGTAGCAGCCAAGTTGGTACAGGAAGGCACAGGTGCTCATAAGCCAAGGACAGGCACTACATGAAGAAAAGAATAGAAAAATCTGGGAATCAGGATTGGGGCAAAGGAGGTTAAGGGACTTGGGCAAATGACTAGAAACTGAATTGGAGGTGCATAAAATTCTGTTTTGTTTTGTTTTCCAAACAGCTCTCTCTAGTATCATTACCATCTTGCTAACTAATAGCAGCACAACCTGTCTGCAGGTGAAAAAAGGCCAGGCAGATTTGAGGATATGCAGCTTAGAATGAAGATAGAAAATGACAAATTAGGCCAGAACAATCTTCTCTTCCTAGGCTTTTCTATCACTAACATCTTGTGGGTCTCCTTGGTCCCCCTTCTTTTATAGTCTTCTATCTTTCCTGCTCTAAATCTCCATTCTCCTTTCTATCTTAGAAGTGCCCTTGAAGTGGTCAAGGCAAGCAAAAGGAAGAAAGAAAAAATGACAGAGTTTATGGGATTTTTATATGCAGATAGAATTTATAAGCAAAAATAATTGAGGTACTTATTTCATTATTTTTTTCTGGCTTGTTGATTTTACAATCTTAACATAGGATAGTCATCAATAATCACTGTTTCATCTTCTAGCTTAAGTCAAGATAATCTTCAGATTTTAGAATATCACCCAAGATTTCACTGACTGCCTTGAAGCATATCTTCATCTGCTGCAGCACTAAAAAGTACTATCAGAATCTGAAGGGGATATTATTGATGAAAATGAAGAAGTATCTTCATAAAATATTTCTATATTTGGGGGAAGAATTCCTTCATTATGGGCAAGTGTTTGAGCAGCCATCTGAGCATTTATTTTAAATATTCTCAGCTTTATCTTAGCTGTCTCAGCTTCAAAACTCAAATTCACCAACTGATAGATATTTTCATGAGAAGCATGCTCCTTGTGGTTGCTGGTCTCAGCATCTTCATCATTTACACTACATCTGAGAACTACTACAATGACTGAAGTGCTTCATGCAAGTTCATATTGTTTCTTTTATAGGTATTCAAAGGAATACCTGTGCTTTCTACCTCTCTCAGTCATGAGACTCATAATCTGATGGCCTTGAAAGAACCTGAAAAAGCATAAAGAGCTAAATAAATGGAAACTGATCCCTGCTTCTTGATCACCATAATTGGAGAAAACCAGCAATATTCTGCCTAGAATTTAGAGCAGAATAGGTCTTCCCAGAAATTCTCAGCTGACTCTTTTCTTTTGCAAATAAGAAAATCTAACCAAGACCCAGAAAGTTTAGGAGACCTGTTAAAGATCTAGCTTATTCAAGGGAGACTTAGAACTAGAAGATGGGATTCCACTCTAAAGCCAAAGCTTTTCATGTTACTCCATACTGGTTTTCAGAATAAGGGGGCCTATAAGTTCTTATTTTTCTCTCTCAACACTAGTCATATATCAGGGCAACTAGGTGGCACAGTGAATAGAGCACTGGCTCTGGAGTCAGAAGGACCTGAATTCAAATCCGGACTCAGACACATAACACTTACTAGCTGTGACCCTGGGCAAGTCACTTAACCCCATTGCCTAGCCAAAAAAAAAACAAACAAGCAGGCATATATCAAGCAACCTAATGTCACCCCAGGTGGCTTAAAGAAGATTGCCCTGATCCATGTTGTTACTCTGGATCAAAAGAGGACTGATATGTACAGGCACCAAATCAAATTTCTGGCTACCATCAGAAAGTAAGAGCAAATTTTAAAACTATTTTCTATAATGTATTTTCTTTTTCTTTCTTTTTTTTTTTTGGTTGAGGCAATTGGGGTTAAGTGACTTGCCCAGGGTCACACAGCTAGCAAGTGTTAAGTGTCTGAGGCTGGATTTGAACTCAGGTCCTCCTGACTCCAAGGCCACAGCTCTATTCACTGCACCACCTAGCTGCCCCTATAATGTATTTTCAAAATTAAAAAAATAATAATGGTTCCCTTAATTCCCAAGGATAGAATTTGCCTATTCTAAAACCTAAATTTCTCTCCTTTCACAGAAGATTTAATTTGGAGAAGTCTGCTCAAAACCACAGAAACATGTATATATCACAGAATTTTAAAGAATTAAACCAAAATGAGGTCTTTTTCTTTTAAATATGTAGTGAAGGCAAGATTGACAGTTTTGCTCTCTAAGAAATCATTCCTGAAACATGTCTTTTATCACAAAAAAACAGATAGAAGGTCAGCTTCATGTATAAACAAATTAAGAGTCCTTGAATAGAAGGTTACAGGACAATCATGTATGGTGGCACAACATCATATGACAAAACACCAATACATTCTCTGGCATAAGTTGATGGCTGAGAAATTACCCTTTTGTGTAACGCTTTTTTTCTCAAGAAAGACCATTGACTTAAAAAAAATTGTTATATTCAAAGTCAAATGCTCACTCAAGCATCATAGCATGATTCTCTAAAACAATACATGTCCCAAAAAAGCCCAATCTATCTTTCATTTACAAGCAGGCTAATTGCAATATAATGGAATAAAAATATACAGATTATTTTTGGGTAGGTAAGAGAGGGAAAATGGTAAGGACATAACGACTACATACCTGATTTAGAATTTCTGGTCCAACAGGTCTAGCAAACAAAGGCCCCATTGATGGGATTTAAAAATAAGTGAGGAAAAACAGATGTGTGCCCTCCCGTCATCTGCTCTATTACAACTATCTGAGATATATATTTTTTCTTTTTTTTATTTTTTAATCTGAACTTAACAATAAAAAGGCATTTCTATTCTACTTAATAAAACAGGATTGTAAATAAAAGTGCTAATATCTAATATGTACTAAAATACAAAGTGATCCAAAAGTCTTAGTGCAGTTTTAAGCTACCAAAGTTTAAATAAAACGAACATAGATCCAACATATAACTTTCAAAGGTGCTGTGCATGTCTGTGAGCTGTTGTAGTTCACTTTCAGTTCCCTTGTGGACTTTTTAAAAAATGCTTCAATGACTCTTTTCTTTTCCTTCCTTCTTTCCTTTGTTTTTTTTCCTTCCTTCCTTTGTTTCTTTCTTTGTGTCTTTCCATCTCTCTTTTTTTTCTCTGTTCTACTCCTACACCTTCTACCCAAAACTGAAAGAAAAAGAATGAGGAAAAAAATCCCTTATACCTTGTACATTTTCAGCACAGATTCAGTGTTTGTCTATTGGTGTGGTTTCACTCCTTCTTTTGAAGTTGCAGAGACTATACAGAAAAAACTTGGGAAATACAGATTGAAAATTATTCCCGGGGGGAGGAGTTCTCTGAAGGTACTGTATCTTATAAAATAAGAGTGGCTTCAATGAAGACACAATCAGAGCTCTAGACTTGAAGTTAACAAGACCTGGGTTGGAATTTATCCTCAACACTTGTTTGACTCTGGGCAAGTCATTTAATCTCTCTAAGCTCCAGTTTCCTTGTCTGTGAAATAGGGATAATAATAATAATAATACCTACCTCACAGTGTTCAAGTGAAATAATATCAGTAAATTGCTTTGCAAACCTTAAAATATTATCTAACTATATTAATAATCACAATAACCATAATCATGAAAAATAAGATGAGCATTGCAAATCAATTTCATTAGAGTATAGGATTCTTAACCTTTTTTGTGTTATGGGTACTTTGGGCAGTCTGGTAAAACCCGAGAGTCACAAAAATTTAGGGTATTGTTCTGGTGAATGGTATAAATTGACAATGAGATAGGTTGAAATGATGTATTAATGTAGCCAAGCATAGTGTAGGGGAGTAGAGACATTGTCAGGTACA
Organism: Phascolarctos cinereus; assembly: GCF_003287225.1. Classification (NCBI taxonomy): domain Eukaryota; kingdom Metazoa; phylum Chordata; class Mammalia; order Diprotodontia; family Phascolarctidae; genus Phascolarctos; species Phascolarctos cinereus. Next base: position 101,137,330 of record NW_027555625.1, read on the forward strand.
GGTTCACATGTGGCCTTCCTTGCCCCCACCATCCCATAGGTAACATGCTGGGTGGTAGCTTCTGGTGATAGCGTGAAGAAGTGGTGCAGTTGAAGGCCCAGAGCTCCCAGAGTTCTTAGGCATACCTAGTGTTTTCAGACAAGAGATTTGTAGCGTGGACTAATAGTAAAAAGGGACAGGGTTATAAAAATTAACCAGGAAAGACTATTCAAGATGAGAAAAGTAGAATTGGAACTATGTCACATCAGCAAGCTTGCTGGAGAGTTTCAGTAGCCAGTTTTAGCTAGAAGTGGGTATAGGTTAAACCTTAACTATAATATAGTTGTATAATAGGATATAACCCCATAAGAATGAGACCATAAACTCCTCTGGTTATTCAATATGGACCTATTCTGAGAATGTTTTTAAATGCACCAAACAAAATACATGGTATTACAAGAAAAACTAATTATACTGTAGTATAGTTGGCAAAATATTTTTTTTTTAAATTGATGCACTCCAGGTTAAGAACCCCTGTTACAAAAGGACAAAACTCATTATAGATTTATAATGATGGTATTGAGCCAAAAATCCTAAATAGCTTGTCCAGAAAAAAATTGTGAAACTTTTTCATATGATTATATATGGAAAGAGATTTTTCAAACTTTAGCATGTATCAAAAACACATAAAATTCCCATCAAACATGGTGAGCAGTTCATCACTAGGGCCTTATGAAAATTAAAAATAACCTTTCAAACATTCTGCCCTAAATGTGAATTCAGTTGTTCATACCCACATTCTCCCCCTCCACACTGCCCCTACCATCATGTTTTAGAATAACATTTTCCTAGATTCAAACAGGGTCCACTTAAAGCAAAAACCACATCTATAACTTATCATGCTCTGTTGCCTCAAGGCATTTCTGTTCCCAACAGAATGGTCTGGAAATTTTCACTGGCTGTGGGAGGAGTTGGCTCCCTTCACCATAGACCTTGATGGAAAGGACCTTCTGGGTCACAAAGTCTATTCCCCTGCTAATGGAGGCAAGAAAACAATGATTTATTTTCTAGATCTTTTGACTGCTGAATAAACAGTATTGCACAAAAATTTTTTTTAAAGTGTCTTCATGAATGATTTTGTGAAGAAGCTGTCTACCCTATTGCTCTTCCTTTGGATCACAAATTCATCTAAATATTGTATTGGATAGTAAAGTCGAAGAATTTGGACTCATCCCATAACAAGTTTAATATAGGTCATATTTGCAGACTCAGAAAACATGACAATTTTACTTAAGGGAGATTTATTGCCTTTTTTAGTTACTTCCATTGATTTTCCTTATTTCTACCTGTTTTCTTCTGTGCTGCAATATTCCATTTTCAACTTGGATACTTATATTTTTCACTGCCTACTACTAACTTCAGGTTTGATCTTTTAAAGTTTTAATGAATTATTATTTTTCCAGAGTGACCTTAGTAGCTTATGTCTTTGCTTCCTAACTTTAAGGCGAAAACTTCTTTCAATCAGCCTCTAGAAACAGGAGCCAAGGCCAGGTTTCTTACACAAATAAGAAAACAAATTTCAATTTAAACTTCCAGGCAGACATGATTTTTTTTATCCCCCAAATGATACTATAAAAATTATGCTATACTTTAATAGTAATAATACAGATTAATGAAAATGTATGATTAAATTCTGACTATATTTATCTCATAAGATAAAGAAAAATTGCATAGTACATATATACTTCCCCTGCCCCACCCAAAAAATTACAGCTGGATTTAAACTAGACTTTCTTATACAGTTACATATAAGTCCCCTTAGGGAATGTACTCTTTTCCCTGTTGGTCTTTGTATCACCAGAGTATAGCAAAGATCCCGTGAATTCCTTTAGAGCAGGGACTGTTATTGGTTTGTTGTTTCTCTTTCTTTGTAACTTCAGTGTTTAGCACACTCCCTAAACATAGTAGGTGTTTAATAAATACTTATTGAATTGACATAGTAGGTACCTATGTAATAAGCATATTCTTGCTCAATATCCCAGTGTCCAGAGACTACATCTTCTCCTCTGAATCTCATGGGCATTTTAATGTTTTAGTGTGTCCCTTGCCTACTGCTGCTGCCTTGAGCCCCTACTGATTATGGTCCTTATGCTATTAGTGCCCAGCCAGTAGTACTCTGGTTCCATTTAACTATTTAACATCAATTTATTTCAAAGATATCATAAAAACAAAAGTCCAGATATTTCTTTCCAAAACCTCAGGTGCATACTCTCCCCTAACCCACCCTATTTTCTGGGAATAGTGGACTCAAATGCAGTTCATTTTCTCCACAATAATAATCCTAGTAATTCATGTCCAAAAATGATATGACATGCAGATGAATCCCCATCTCAGCTATACTCAAGCTGAATCCTAAAGGTTACACAGAAAGGTCATTCATTCCTCCCCAACATTTCATAAATCACAAGATTGGAGCCAGCAGATTAATCTCAATTACCTAAAATAGAAGTGAAATACAGAAGGAAAACATGGAAGCCCGTTTCACAGGGTCACATGTCAGCCTTAACAAAGAGACCCCAAGGTCTCTCTATTGAAAACATTGTCTTTCAACAGATGAGAACAATCTGCAGCCAAGAGCAAAGGGGCCAAAACAAGAATGAGCATCAGAAAATAAAATGACCAAAGTTCTGGTCACTAATTCTCTTTTTCAAGGCTTCCTCAACCAATCAAAGAGATACCACATTTCTGCAAGGTCCTTCCATTACAAGTTATCACAGCTTTCCTGGAATTAGGCTCCTCTTCCAACTATATAGATGCTATCAGACATCCTCTGTGCATGAGCAACATTTCCATCATGTATAATAAATATTTGTTTAATCGAATTAAATTGCAATAGACATTTTGGCCAAAGATTCAAATATAGAAATTTGCCACAAGTACTAGAACCACATGGAGAGAATAGAAACTAGCTCAAATCCACCTAGGAGGTAGTGATTCTTTGGGCAGTTTTTCCAACACAAATGTAACATGTTTTCTAAAACAATTTTCTTATGTGCTACTCATTTTGAATATGTCAAATTTCATTTTAAAATTATTTATTTGGCATCCTATCAACCAAATATCTTTATTAACAGATATTTCAAGCTACCTATAATATAACAGATCTCTGCCCATAATGATATCCTGACCACAATCTTATAAAATACTTTCATTATAGTGTCAGTCTTGTTCCATATATTTATTTAATAGAGAGAGAGAAAAAAAAAGAAAAACATTGCTGAGGCAGCTAGGGACACAAGAAAAAGCTGAATAAAACAAAGTATCCTGTTGTGAATCTATCATTTTTGCTTGTAAAGTTATCAAGTCAGTTGAATTATCTTTTGATTTTGTTTTACTGTTTATTTTACCTCTTATGTACCCTTCCAGAATGACAATTTTGTCAATGACTACATCTTTTAAAATTGTTTTCTATGAAAATATACATGTAGTTCAGTTTCATTATTTTTTTCTCATAGCTTCTTTACTAATAAGAAATATCTACATACTGATATCACATCCTTCCTTATGTGTACCAGTTTTATTTTTTTTTCACTGAAACATTTTTTTTTTAATTTTAAAGCTATGATGCCAAAGATACGATCTCACAAAGAGTCAAGAAGAAGGTGACCTATCAAGAAATACAAATATTAACTGCAATGGATTGTTCAACACAAGATGAGAGAACTACAGAAAAAAAAGTATAAATAAGACATTATTTCAAAGGAAATACTGGATATACATATGTATTTCAAGGTATATTTGGCTTTCTTGAAAAAGAAGACACCTAGCTAATATAAGCATATTTTCTAGGTGGGCATAAAAATTTGAATGAATATTTGGCATATCATAACTATATGTATGTGTGTGTGTGTGTGTGTGTGTGTGTGTGTGAGTGTGTGTGTGTATATGTGAGAGAGAGAGAGAGAGAGAGAGAGAGAGAGAGAGAGAGAGAGAGACAGAGAGAGAGAGAGAGAGAGAGAGAGAGAGAGATGCCTTGTTGGGGCCTTTGATATGTAAAACTACTTAGGAAAAAAGCAAAGTCAATCTTAGGAATTACCTTTAGGGGAGGTGGAGCCAAGATGGTGGAGAAAAGGCAGGAATTTGCCTGAGCTGTCCTGTTTCCCTCAAAACAACTCTAGATCTAGCCTCAAAATGAATTCTGGAGCAACACAACCCACAAAAGGACAAAGTAAAACAAATTTTCAGCCCAAGCTATCTTAGAAGGACTAAGGTCTGTCTCACTTGGTTAAAAGGAGAGCACAGTCCAGTACAAGTTGCACCTGGGGCAGGTCAGCAGGAGGTCCCTAGTTCCAGCACAGTTTATCAACCCAGCTCAGCAGGCCAGGAACGCATCAGACCATCTGTGAGGACTCTGGATCCAACCCAACAGGAAGCCAACAGCCCTGGAAAGTGTGGCTAGGCCAGATGACCCCGGCACAGTAGGCAGTTGCCAGCCCCAGACCCTAGAGCAACACATGCCAACATGACAAGCCAGTAAACAGACCTCTGGCCCCTGATGTAAGAACATCGGGACAGTAGTGCCCAATGTGCCCAACAGCAGAGCTCAACTTTAAAAATCATGAAATAGGCTCAAAAATGAGCAAAACACATACTAAAAAAATTAAAAGGCCTGACCATAGTATGGCAATCACAAACTCAAAAGAGGACAACAATGTCAAAATGCCTACAAGTGAAGCCTCAAAGAGAAATATGAAGTGTCTCAATTCCAAAATGTACTCCTGGAAGAGCTCAAAAAAACTTTTTTTTAATCAAATAAGAGAAGTAGTAGAAAAATTGAGAAAAGAAATGAAAGTTATGCAAGAAAATCACAGGGAAAACAAGAGTCAACAGCTTGGTAAAAGAAGCACAAAAATTGACTGAAGAAAACAACTCCTTAAAAAGGAGAAATGGCCAAATGGAAAAGAAGGTACAAAGTTCACTGAAGAAAATAATTCCTTAAAAATTTGAAGTAGGCAAGTGGAAGCTGATGACTCCATGAGACATCAAAGAATGGTCAAACAAAATTTTTTTAAAAATGAAAAAAAGAATAAAATGTAAAATAACTCATTGGAAAAACAACTGACCTGGAAAAATAAACCAAGGAGAGATAATTTAAGAATTATTGGAATACCTGAAAGCCATGGTCAAAAAACAAAATTACAGGACACCATCTTTCATGAAATTATCGAGGAAAACTTCCTCGATATCCTAGAACTGGAGAGTAAAATAATCATTGAAAGAATCCACAAATCAACTCCTGAAAGATAGCCCAAAATGAAAACTCCCAGGAATATTACAGCCAAATTCTAGAAATCTCATGTCAAGGAGAAAATACTGCAGGCAGCCAAAAACAATTCAAATGGCATGGAGCCACAGGATTACCCAGGATTTAGCAGCTTCTACATGAAAGGATTGGAGAGGTTGGAATATGATATTCCAGAAGGCAAATGACCTTGGATTACAGAAAGAATCAACTCCAGAGCAATTATGGAAGGGAAAATGGACAATGAATTAAATAGGAAACTTTCAAACATTCCTGATGAAAAGACCAGAGTTGAATAACAAATTTGTTTTTCAAATACAAGACTCAAGAGAAGCATAACAAGGTAAACAGGAAAGAAAAAAAAATAAGTTATTCAATAAGGTTAAATGTTTACATCCTGACATGGGAAAATGATACTTGTAACTCTTAAGAACTGTATCTCTATTAAGGCAGTTAGGAATATACATAGACAGACAGTATGGGTTTACGTTGACTTTGATGGAATGATATCAAAAAATATAGCAATCTAGTGTTTGATAAACCCAAAGACCCAAGTTTCTGGGATAAGAACTCACTATTTCACAAAATCTACTGGGAAAACTGAAAAAAAATTACAAAAACTAGGTACAGACCAACATCTTACACTGTGTATGAAGATAAGGTCTAATGGGTACATGATTTAGATATAAAAGGTAATACCATAATAAAACTAGGAGAGCAAGGAATAGTTTACCTATCAGATCCATGGATAAGGGAAGAATTTAATGACCAAATAGAAGAAAGCATTATGATATAAAATAGATAATTTTGTTTCTATTAAATTAAAAAGGGTTTGCACCAACAAAGCCCATTCAACCAAGATTAGAAGGGAAGCAGGAAGCTGGAAAACAATTTTTATAGCAAGTTTCTTTGATAAAGGCCTCACTCCTCAAATATATAGAGAACTGAGTCAAATTTATAAGAATACAAGTCATTTCCCAAATGATAAATGGTCAAATGAATAGGTAGTTTTCAAATAAAGAAATCAAAGCTATCTATAGTCATATATAAATGCTCTAAATTACTATTGATTAGAAAAATGCAAATTAAATGTGAAGTACCACCTCATATCTATCAGGTTGGCTAATATGACAGAAAAGGAAAATGATAAATTTTGGAGGGGATGTGGGAAAATTGGGAAATTAATGCATTATTGGTGGAGTTGTGAACTTGTCCAATAATTCTGGAGAACAATTTGGAACCATGCCTGAAAGACTACAAAATTGTCCATGCCTTTGACCCAGCAATACCACCAATAGGGCTATATCCCAAAAAAGGTTAAAGAAAAAGGAAAGGGACCTATTTGCACAAAAATATTTGTAGCAGCTCTTTTTGTGGTGACAAAGATTTGGAAATTGAGGGGATGCCCATCAATTGGGGAATGGATGAACAATGTATGGTATATAAATGTAATGGAATACTATTGTGGTATAAGAAATGATGAACAGGAGGATTTCAGAAAAACCTGAAAAAGCTTACATGAAGTGATGCAAAGTGAAGTGAGCAGAACTAGGAGAACATTGTATACAATAACAGCAACAGTGTGCAATGGCCAAACTATGATTTACTTAGCTCTCCTCAGCAATACTATGATCCAAGACAAGTCCAAAAGACTCACGATGGAAAATGCTATGCACATTCAGAGGAAGAGCTGATAAGAATCTGAATGCAGACTGAAGCATACTATTTTCACTTTTTTTTTAATTTTCCTTTTATTATGTTTTTTCTTTCACACCATGATGAATATGAAAATATGTTTTACATGATTGGAAAAAAACCTTTAGGATTATGGATGACTAATTTTTTACTCTATAAAAATTCATTTATGAGTAAAAAACACAAGAGGTTTGTTTTACTATACAACTGTCTCAGTGGAATCACCTTGGAATGGGTTTAGAGAGGGCAAAATTTAAAAAAAATACTCAATGTAATCAATACATAAGATAAAAATAGAAGCAAGTTGCTTAAATTAACAAAACTAAAGGATATAGTCTTAACATGCAAGGGTATGTTTCTGTATGTGTAGGCATCCATGATGCATTGCCTGTGTGCGTATTATATATATGTTATCTATCTATCTATCTATCTATCTATCTATGTAACTTCATACAGCGGAGGCTTCTGGGACATATCATATTTCCCCTTAGGAAAGACCAAAATGTCATAAAAGGTGAGTACAGCAAAAGATGGTAATCTTGGGAAAATTGCAGATCTTTGAAGAGGACGGCGCCTTGAGCAATTCACTAACGCCTAATAAAAGCTGTTCTCAAGTGAATGGGGCTGCCACATGGGTGGACCATAGAATCAAATATAATTGAAAGCAAAGGAGTTCTGTCAGGCTTGTTGAGCTGTTTAAAGAATAATATGCCTGTATAGAAGTAATTGTTTGCCGGGGTGTGCCTGTGTCAGTAGGGTACCAGGACCTAGTGATTTTTTTATTCTGATTTTAATACATGCATACATAGGCATAGACATACATGAACATTTAAATGCAAAACCAGAACAGAAAAGAGAATTATATATAAATCAGTGCATCTTTATTATATAATACTTGCTTTTTTAAAATATGCATATATACAATGTGTATCATAACTTCAGTATTTTACTTTCAAAGTACCCTGCCTATTTCCTTATCAGCTTACAAATATAGCATTTTATCTTCACATCTAGGAGATACGTTCTATTATTTATTTACATTTTGCAATGAGGAAATTGAGGGAGGCAGGGATTAAATTATGTTCCCAGGGTTACACAATTTGTAAATGTCTGAGGTAGGATTTGAATTTGAGTTTTCCTGACTCCATGTCCAGTGTTCCTGCACCACTTAGCTGAATATTTTCTAACCTTTTCTGTATTTTTTGAAAATTACATCAAAACAGTAGTGAGGTAGTGAGGTGGATACAGCAACAGGCTGGGAGTCAGAAAAACTCATTTTGGGGCAGCTAGGTGGTGCAGTGGATAGAGAACCGGCCCTGAACTCAGGAGGACCTGAGTTCAAATCCGGCCTCAGACCAAACACTTGACTCGTACTAGCTGTGTGGCCTTGGGGAAGTCACTTAACCCCAATTGCTTAAAAAAAAATTACATCAAAACCAAGCACATAATTAAAATCATCAATATTAAAGGGGAAATTAATATAATTGAAAAGAGAAATTCATTTGAATTGCAAAGATAAAACTACTTTTAAAATATCAATACAACATCTAATTTTTTAAAAGAGAGGTTAATCAAATTACCTAAATAAAAAATAAGAAAGGTGAGATAGGAACAAATATAGAAAATCATATACACACATATATATATTATATACACACATGTGTTTATTTCATGATTTTTACCTTCTAAATTGCTATTTTAATTAATGCTTATACAAATATTTATATATTTATTAAATAAAAATTAAATTGGTGAAACAGAAGGCAACCAACATAACCCAATATCAGAAAAAAAATAAATATTAAATGAAATAGAAGGTAATAAAACAGACATATGCAGATGTTAATTATGATCACACCTCTTCTGTACATCCCTTTCTCTCTGCTTTCATAGTCACCACCCTAATTAAATCCTTATCATATATCACCTCAATTATTGCAACTATTATCTACACTGCTGCCAAAGTTATTTTCATAATGCAAAGCTCTAACAATAAGTGGTTTGCCATTATCTAGTTGCCAAATTCAAACTTCTTTACTTGACATTTAAAGATCTTTGCAGCCTAGATATGACCTACTGCTCTAGGCTTACATATTCCTACCCTTTTATTGACAAATTGGCTTTCTTGCTGTTTCTCACAATGACACTCTATCTCTCATCATTGCACTGGCTGTAACACATACCTAGGATGTGCACCCTCCACATCTTTGCTTCTTCCAAGCTCCAGTTATCTTCAAAACTCAGTTCAAGTGATATCAGAATATGAGGGCTTTCCTATTCCCCTGAAAAATTAGGGTCTTCCCTCCCTCCAAATTATGATCAATGAATAAATTGATAAATATTGATTAAGCTTCTACTGTGTGTCAGGCCCTTTGCCAAGTGCTCCAAACACAACCCCTCCCTTGCAAAAAAAAAAAAAAGCCCCTGCCTTCAAGGAACTAATGGATTGTTTTCTAATGAACTGTTCCAATCTAATGGACTGCTTTCTCCCACGTTTTATTTCTTTGAATATTTATCATATGTGTGTGTGTGTATGTATATACATATATAAAACATATAATATATATGTATGTATACATATATGTATGTATACACACATATAAGTACATATTTATATGTGTGTGTGTCATGTTGCTTCACAGAAAGATTTTTTAGGGAAAAGACTTTGTTTTGTTTCTTCTCCCTCTAAATTACTTTATTTTAGTGATTCCCTCAACTTCCATGGATTTAATTGCCATCTTTATGCTGATGATTTCAAATCTATGTTTCCTGCCCCAGTATCTCTGTTGACCTCAAATCTTAAATCTCCGCCTGCCTTTCAGCATCTCAAACTAAATGTTGAATAGTCATCTTTAACTCAATATGTCCAAACAAAACTAATTATCTTTACTCCTAGACCTTTCCCCCTCCTACCTTCCTCTACACATACCCAAGCTATTGCCAAAACCTATCAATTTCACCTTTGCAACATCTCTCCAATATATCCCATTCTCTCCTCTGACACTACTAGTATTCTAGTGCAGGCACTCTTCAGCTCATGTCTGTATCATTCAAACAGTCTGCTAGTGGTTCTCCCTGCCTTATCTCTGCCTACTCCAATCCATCCTCCATTTAGCCACTAAAGTGATTTTGTTAAAAATACAGATCTGATCATCACACACCACACAACACACACACACACACACACACTAAACTCCAGTGTCTTCCTATTGCCACTAGAAGCAAATACAAAATGCTCTGTTTCTCATTCAAAGCCCTGCACAACTTAGCCCACTCCTACCTTTCCACTCTCATACTTTACTCCCTAACACATACTCAAAAATCCAGTGACTCTGGCCACTTGATCGTTCTATGAATAAGATACTCCATCTCTCTTCTCTAAACATTTTCTCTAGTTGCCCCCATTCCTGAAATGCCCTGCCTCTTTTGCTCAGACTGACTTCCCGGGCTTCCTTTGAGTCCCAACCAAAATTCTACTTTTTTTTTTTAGGCCAATAGTGCTTCTTTTATTTTTAGATTTTTTTAAAATTTTTTAAAATTTATTTATTTTTACTTTTCAACATTCACTTCCACAAGATTTTGAGTTCCAAATTTTCACCCCATCTCACCCCTCCCCCCACCCCAAGATGGCATGCATTTTGAATACCTCTTCCCCTAGTCTGCCCTCCCTTCTGTCTCTCCCACCTCCTTCTTTTATCCCCTTCCCCTTCTATTTTACTGTAGGCCAGGATAGATTTCTGTACCCCATTTCCTATATTTCTTATTTCCCAGTTGCATGTGAAAACATTTTTTTAAATGTGTTTTTAAAACTTTGGGTTTCAAATTTTCTCCTTCCTCCCTCCCCACCTACCTTCACTGAAAAGGAAAGCAACTCAATACAGGTTATACATGTGCAGTTATGCAAAACACTTCCATAGTAGTCATGTCATGAAAAACTAACTCTATTTCCCTTAATCCTATTCTGTCCCCCACATTTATTCTGTTCTTTCTTTTGACCCCATCCCTCCTCAGAAGTGTTTGCTTCTGATTACCCTCTCTCCCAATCTGCCCTCCTCTCTATCATCTCCCTGCTCTCTTGTCCACTTCCTCCCCTATTTTCCTGTAGGGTAAGATAGATTTCTGTACCCAATTGAGTATGTATGTTATTCCCACCTTAAGCCAAATCCTATGAGAATAAGATTCACTCAATCTTTCTCACCTTCCCCTGTTTCCCCTCCACTGTAAAAGCCTTTCTTTTCTGCTTTTTTTTTTGTGAGATAATTTATCCCATTCTCCTTCTCCCTTTCTCCTTCTCCCAGTATAATCCTCTCTCATTACTTAATTTTATTCTCCAGATATCACCCCTTAATCTTCATCACCCTGTGCTCTCTATCTATCTATCTATCTATCTATATATCTATCTATCTATCACATACATATAATATTTCCCCTCCAACTACCCTAATACTGACAAAGGTCTCACAAGTAACAAATATCATCTTTACATGCAGGAATGTAAACAGTTCAACCTTAATAAGTCTCTTATGATTTCTCTTTCCTGTTTACCTCTTCATGTTCCACTTGAGTCCTGTATTTGAAAATCAAATTTTCTATTCAGCTCTGGTCTTTTCATCAAGAATGCTTGAAAGCCCTCTATTTCACTGAATGACCATTTTTTCCCCTGAAGGATTATACTCAGTTTTGCTAGGTAGGTGATTCTTGGTTGTAATCCTATCTCCTTTATATATTTGTTTGCATGTTGTCTCCTGCATTAGATTGTGAGCTCCCTGAGGGCAGGGACAGTCTTATGCCTTTTTTTTTTTTGTATCCCAGCACTTAGCACAGTGTTTGGCATATAGTAGGTGCTTAATAAATGTTTATTGAATTGAATTGTCTTTGTATCCCTAGCATCTAGGAAACTGCTCAGCAGATTGATTAGGCAGTGAATAAAAATGTGTTGATATATTGATGGATTGATTAAGGAATACAAAGATTCTTTAATATTAGGGAAATAATTTGTCATAGTGATACACATTAATGATTTTTTAAAAATAAATTTACATAATTACTTTATGGATCTGTGAATACATTGATGCATGCATTCCCACCACCATGGTTATAGATCAGTACCCTCTAAAATTTAACAAATAGCCTTCTAGAGCTGTCATCCAGCATTATCATCATGCAGGTAATGTGGTGATGAACCTTTCCAAATTTATGTTTACTTGAACAATAGACGTCATCTACCAGCAGGTGCACATAGGAAGTTTTCCTAACTTACAATGACATCCCTGAGCTTGTTCTCCAATGTCATAGCCCTATAAGATCCATACCCTGATGAAAAATCAGAATAGTTTTTTTAGTAAGCTTAAGAAATTTAGAAAACACTTGGACAAAATACAGAACCCATTTGTTAAGAAAAAAACCTAAAAATTATAAATAAGTAAAAATTTGGCTTTTACCTGAGAAAAAAAATTATCTGTATCAAAAAGATAGTATTGTGTATAGGAGAAACATTGGAGGGTTTGTCAGTTTCACATTCACCATTTCTACTTAGCATGCTTCTAGAAATGTTAGTTATAACAATGTAAGGATAAAGAGAATCAAAGACAAAAACCGTGGCAAAGAGAAATATCTATACGCATGTGACAAATAGTTTGTATTTTTAGGTTTGTGCAGCATTTTCTTCTATAATCCTATGGAGTGGATGATGCAAGTCTTATTATCCAAATTTATAGAAAAAGAAATCCAACGTCAGATGAGAAGTTAAATACATCCATGATCTCACAGTTAACAAGTCAGTCAATGAGGCAGTCAGTAAAAATTCACTAAGAGCCTACCATGTGCCAGGCCTTTTTTAGTTGCTGGGGATACAAAAGGAGACAAAAAGACAGTCTCTGCCCCAAAGGAGCTCACAATCTAATGGAGGAGACAACAAACAAGCAAAAAATGTGTACATGAGCTATAACTAAGAGGTGGGGTTGAGGAAGATTTCCTGGAGAAGATGTGATTTTGTTTGGGACTTGAAGGAAGCCAGGGAAGTCAACAGGCAAAGATGAAGAGGGAGGAAAGTATATAAGGTGGGATTCTAATTCAGATCTCCTGACTCCAAGTCTAGCATTCTAATTATTGCAACATTGCTTATCAAAATGTGAAAATGATATAATGATTTCTTTAAAAAATTAAGGAAATTAATCAAGACAATAAATAGCTTCATCAAAATAGGGGAATATTGATCAAATAAACACTACAGAATTGCTCATTTAAAAAAGAGAGAGAGAGTAAGGACCATTTTCCAACTGATAATTAGTCTAAATATATGAATAGAAATTACTTAAAAGAGGAAAAAATATCAAGGACAACAAGGAAAAGTATTAATGTTTTTTAATGATCACAGAAACACATATTAAAACAATTCATATATCACTTGACTCCCAACAGTTTGGCAAAGACAATATAAGACAATAAAATGATAATCATAATCATAATAACTAACATTTACATAATGCTTTACATATATTATTTCTTTTGATCCTCACAATACCCCAGAAAAATAGGTGTTATTAATACAGCCCTTTTACAAATGATAAAAATGAGACTAAAGGAGGTCTTGCCCAGGGTCCCACAGCTAGTAAGTGGTAGTTGCAGGATTTAAATTCATCTTCCTGATGCAAAATAGCACTCTATGCACTTTACCACCTAGGTGTCTTGACACAGCTGTTGAAAAATAGCCAGTTTTAAACTGCTAGCATTACTGAGAATTTATTCAATGCTTCTGAACAGCAACAGGGAAAAAAACAAAGGTAGAAAAAATGTTAATGCCATTTCATCTAGTTATCCCACTACCAGAATTTTTGTCTAAAAAAGGTTAATGACAATTTTAAAACTACCAATTTATTTTTTTAATTACAACAGATTCTGTAATAGCAAAACCCCAGAAACAAAAGGTCTGACTGCCAGGGAACAGTGTACAAATTAATTGTCCATATGAAATTATAAATATGAAGGCAACAAATAAACATAGAAAAATTTTTGTAAAGTGGTGCTAAATAAAAAAAACAGAACTAAAAGAGTAATATATATAATTGAGTAAAACTAAGGAAATAAAAATGAGAATAATAACTAGATAATACACATAAAATAAACATTGGATAGGTCAGGAATGTAGTATTATTCTATTGCCACCTTACTAATATATCCTTGTTTCAAAAATTGTTTATAGTTACATGTGGTTATTTATAATCACTTCTCTTTTGTTTTATTTCTTTTTGAATTTTTTTTATTCTTAGGTGTTTGAATGGAATTAATGAAATCAAAAATAAAATGTTATAAATAGAAAAGCCCTGTAAGATCATAGCAGTATGCAGCAAAGATCATCAAGGGGATAGATTATTAGACATATGGTCAGAAAGACTAGAGTTCAAATCCTGCCTTAGACACTCACTAACTGTATGACCCTGGGCAAGTAACTTACCCTTTCTCAGACTCAGGTTTTTATCTGTAAACTGAGGGGTCATAAGAGAACCAATCTCACAAGATTTGATGATCAAATTAGATAAAATATATGTAAAGTGCTTTGCAAATCTTAAGGGACCTTAAAATAGCAGAATTTATTATTAGTATTCCTAGTAAAATGAAAATTCCCCGATGATTAATTTCCTATCAATTAAGAAGAGGGCTACTTCAATATTAAGAGCGTTAGAGTTCTCTCCCCACAAGGGTTAGACCTGGCAATATTTAACTAGATTAAATAAGTTCCTTGCAGGCAGAAAGTGTATATTGTACTTTTGTGTTCCTCAAATCACCAATTGAGTTACTGGGCAGATGTTGGGTTCTGAATAGATTATTAGATTAATTAAAATAAGAACATTTCATTTCATTTATAGCTCTGTATCAACAATGATAGGGGACCTCTCAAGGAGATATGGTATGGCATCTAAACCAGGACATTTACGAAAATTGTGAGGACAACTTCTATGTATTCCTGGGGGGAAAAAAGACCTCCTATCTGCACTCTAAGATCCAGAAATTCCCAATAGTTTGATTTCAAATACCAACCTAAATGACAGGCTCATCATTCAAACTGTGGGTGCAGATGGTTGACATTCTAGCTAGAAGAAAAGAGTGATCTCTGCATTTGCTCAATCTGCGAACGTCTTTTAGTTAATATGAAAGGATCCATTGCTATGTGAAAACTGCAGTGAGCAGTCAAAATATTTTATGTTCTAATTATTGTTTTAATTATGAAAGAAGAACCACTCATTTGAAGTCTGAAAATATGCTCTCTCTTTCTCATTTTCAGCCTTCTGTCGCTCTCACAAATACTTTCTGAAATGCAATCACACTGGACAGTAAACTGAGATAAGATGTGCTATGCTCATAAACAATGCATATAACTGGTTCTATATCATTACTTCCTATGGCTTTAAGCTCTTACAAATTAATTTAAAAGCCAATGAGCAAGTGCTCAAAGATAAAAACATTTACAAGAAAGGATCGCTAGAGTATAGTTTTCTCCTTTAGATAACAAACAAACAAATGTACTCTTTTGACCAAGTGATATTTAAATTATCGGTGGATGTCGGAATGGGTTAAAACAACTAGCAGATGACCCTGATTAGTGCGTCGTTTTGGAGGTCAAAATGAAATTGGTGAGGATTTAAGTATTTTCTGAAAATTATATATAAGGCTGTAATAAGATGTATAATTCTAATTTATATAAAAAAAGGCAATGTGTCTAGATGCCTAGCAATGGTGATCCTTTTCACTGTGCAGTATAAAGAAGCAACATGGTGGTGATATAGTGAGAAAGTGTTGAAATTGGAGCTAGGAAGAACTGAGCTTTAAAGTCATTCAGATAGTTACTAAATATGTGCAAGTTCCTTAATTTTTCTAAGCCTCATTTTCCTTATCTGTTAAGTAGGCAATAATATACATAATCCTTACCTTGACAAATACGAATATTTCAATTCTATTTTGAGACATGGTAATAACCCTTGGTTCTCAAAGGCTATGCCAGTCGAGTTCAAACACTGGCCATTTCTGCCATGCTAGAAAGGCTTGGAGTATGTTCCTTACAACATAGAAACTCTGTTTTCTGAAAACTAGCCTACCTAATTGCTTCTATGCTTACTTTTATTTCCACTTTCCAATTTTATTTTCTAATACAAGAGAATTTTAGAAGAAATTACCTTGTTATATTTCAAGTGTATATCACATAAATATTGTGTAACAATGAATTTTATAAGAAATTCATTGGCCATCACAAGCCAATGTATTTTGTATTTTATATCATAAATATAATCATTTATGAAATATAAACCAATATGATGACAAAAAGTACACATTACAAGTAATGTTATAGTTCTTATGAAAAAATAAAATGTTAAACTGCATTTTGTGAAAAATTCCATTCATCATACATCATATAACATGATATGGAAATTCATTGTTCTTATGAATATATGGGATGAAGCAATATTTTAAATATAGGACAAAAAGGAAAACTGAGACAAAAAATATTTAAGACATATCACCAGTAGTCTGGCACGACATTTTTTTCATCCATGGTAAACCATGAAGCAAAGAAAAATACAAAATAATCCTTGGTGGTTTTTTTTTTTTATGGCCCCCTTCCACTTCTGTTGTTGATGGCAGAGTAGCATTAAAGAGGCAGATGACTGCTAAGAATCAACAGTTTTTAGTTCATCAACCAACTTTAATTTGCCCTTGGTTCTCCAAATGTGAGATTCTTGTCCAATGACCAACAAGTAGACATATTACTGCATTGACATTCTTGTTATAAATGAAATCATGAGAAAAAAGGAAGTTGTAGCTAAAAGGAAGGATTGTTCACAGGTTTTCCTTGACTAGGCAAAGAAAGTTGTTGGCATAGTGGGTTTTCTCATAAGCACAAGCATGTATTACAAACCATTACCTCATGTGATATATGGTCATAAACATTTGTAAGAAGACCATGACAAAAATGATTGAAGCTTATACAGAAAAAAATTTTATTAAGAACTTGATAAGATCCTCTAAACTGAATGAACATACACTGTAATCATTGATGATTTCAGGCAAAGGGAAGAAAAGTGAGGTGGCAAAGAGAAACGTGGAGAAATATTTGGGAGAGTATAGTTTAGGAGAAAGAAAGAGGCTAAAGACACATTCTAGAGAAACCTCATGAGTCTATTTCATAAACACTTTTTAAAAAAAATGAATTGGTTGGCTCTGAATGTGACAATGACTAACTAATATCAAAAGGAATTGAATTGATTTCCTTTTAATTGACAAGAAAAGAATTATTATGGACATGGGAGTTATCCCTGAGTCAGCTATAAATGCACAGCCACTTCATTGACTCATCAGAGCCGCAATCCGAATTCAAAGTAACCAAGAATAAAGAAGAGTAATGAGAAAAAAGATACAGCATATAAAATGAGAATATTTAACCCTGAATTACTTACATAAACTAGAAAAAAATCAAAAATAGTAAATAAACTATAAAAATAACACCATAACCGACAATAATACTGTTATCTAGATGTTAAACTAATACAAATTAATTGCTGCAATTGAGGAGAGCCGACGAACCTCAAAAAGGCCTTAGTTAGTAAATATTTCACTAACGTACCATATAGAACAAGATAGCTACCAAAGACAAAAGTGGATTGGAATTTAAAGTCATTTGTAAACTCTTAGGAAAGATGATTAACACGGGAACAGTAGTATCTCACATGAGTAGCGTAAAATCAGTTTGAAATAAGTTTGATGAGTTATCCAAATAAACAAATTATTCCCTGGGCAGTGAAGGATATATTACAGAATAAAATTAGAAAAGACTTCAGAAACTATTACCATCAAGTGTTTTGTTTTGTTTTGTTTGTTTGTGTGTCTGTTTTTGTTTTTCATTAAGAATAGAAGAGCCAGGGCAGCTCGGTGGCGCAGTGGATAGAGGAGTCAGGAGGACCCGAGTTCAAATCCAGCCTCAGACACATAACACTTACTACCTGTGTGACCCTGGGCAAGTCACTTAACCCCAATTGCCTGACCAAAAAAAAGAAAAGAGAGAGAAGAGCCAACAAATTTGAACCCTAACACCACAGTCCCTGAGATGTAGACAGAGGAAATAAAAATGATACTAAAGAGAGCATGAGAAGAAAGATAAGAATAGCAGCTACATTGGGGTGTGTGTGTGTGTGTGTGTGTGTGTGTGTGTGTGTGTGAATACACAAGGTTATACATAGACACAGTTATACATATATTGGGTTATACATACAAATATATGTGTGGGTATATATATATATATATGTAGTATGTATAGTATATGTATGCACGTACACAGGGAGAGAGGTGCAGGGATCCATGCAGAGGGCAGTAAAATTATGAAATTATAAGAACTGTGAGGGAATTATTTACAAGTTACCTAAAGGAAGACAAAATACCAAAAGAGTAGAAAAAAATTGGATCTTATTGATATTAAAAACCGTGAGTGACCAAACATCAGTAACTACCAATCTCTATGTTACTCTCCCAACTATTCAATTGAGGTTAACCTCAATAACATTTTTAGTGTGAAAAAAGCAGGCTTTTGCAAGTGATATTTAACAATTTATTATAATAGACTGAATGATGTAGAGAAACCATCTTTCTTACTGTTTTCTAATGTAAAAGATTTCAACTGCATAGAACAAAGCACTGCCTTCTCAGCTCTATTCTATAAGAAGTTTTCTCTCATCCCTATATCAAAGTCATTCAAGAGTCCTTAGAAAATGTAATAACAAAAGTAAACCTATTCAACAACTCTCTGGTAAAAAAAAATTTTAAAGAAACACAAAACCAGGAGATGTATGCTAACCAAAAGATTATGCCACTCTTATGGAAGAGATGCAGTACAGAATCCAGGTCAAAGAGAGATTCTCAGGGAATGATTTAGTCCTGCAGATGCTTCTGTTTGCCAATGACATTGTGCTGATTGCATCTAGCGCCATGACATTGCATAGCCTCCTGGAAAAATCTATAATCCCTCAAAAGTGTTTGGCCTATCCATTCACACAGGGAATACAAAAGAGATTAAGCATGTACACTGACCAAACTTGAACATGCATCTGATTGGACTTGTCCAATAGTAGGTATATCTGGAGAAGAAAATACAGGTGGGTGGTGAACTGGGTCCAATGTCAAGAAAAAGGAAAAATATGTAGTTGATTGTTTTCAAGAAATCACAAGGCACTTTTACTAACCCACAGCTTCCAATGAAAGCAAAGGCCTATCTTTTCAATGAAAGCATTTTACTTGCAGTGCTATGTGGCAGTGAGATCTGAAACACCAAAGATTTCATCACACTTTTGATGAGCATCCCAAAGAGGACATAGGCAAGGTAAGTGATAGGTAAAGGCAAGCTACAACACATAACCAATGAAGAGTTTAAAGAAGAATTGGAGTAAGAATATCAAGAAACAATTATAGGAAAGAAAGAGAAGATGGGTTACTCATAGGATAAGAGTAAGGGGTGATAGTGGGTGATAGATGGGCAGCCACAATATTCCACAAGGACTATTGTGATATTGAAAGAAAAAGAAGGCCTCAAGAATTTGGCCTGGATTGCTTGAAGTAAGATTTTTGGAAGACATGGGCAAGAGTTGCACAGAATGACCAGGTTTGAATACCTTCCAAATCATGCAGATTATAGATTCATTTGAAAATTTGACTACTTGACTCAAAAGATTGCTGTGAAGATCATATTAGATAATGCATAAAAATATTATACAAAGGAATGGATCTGAAATCTCATTAATTCTACCTCCTTTATAATCACTACAGGGACTCTGATGCCAGGGACAAAGCATGATGGTTCCACTATCCTTGACAGAGAAAGTAGGTTGTTGAAATGATTTTTGCAAATCTGTTTTTCCATTTTTCTTCTGCTTGTTGTCTTCTTTCCATGTTCATCAGTGAATTTCCTTCAATGATTTTGCTTACTTGTCTTGCTTGCTTAGTTTTCTTTAAAATGGTTTTAACCTCCACTAATCTTTTATGCCCTTCATAATCATCCATCATAAAACTTTACAGATAAGTTTATATTCTAACTCAGTGATTTCTTAGGCAGTCATCTCTCTCCATTTGGCAAGTGAATCGATGTTTCCTGGCTAGGACACTTCGAACTCTTTTGATCTCCTTCAGGTAATTAATTGACATTGGTTTCATTTCTAAGTGAAATTGTATAGTCAACGGTAATGCAATTTATGTTGTATATTTCCTATTTTTCTAAATTTTCAATAAGTTGTTTAAATGGTTCTGAATTCATTCTTTTTAATTTTATGTCATTTCTTTTCTCATTATTCTTTGTTCTTGTTTATTAGAAATTCTGTTCTCAGATCAGGCTATGCAAAAATTATTGATTCAAGGATAACACACTTCAATAAGTCTTTTCCTATCTGACAAAATATAGTAAATTTCGGTCTTTGTCATAGTATTCAATGAACCTATGAGTATTGTTTCCTGGATCTGTGGTTTTATCTTTGTACAGGGCTCCCCCAACCCATGAGGAAACTTTCTCTACCCATACAAATGGACAAGTATTCTGCAGCCTGGGTCCCTAGAAAGATTTTGATTTGCCTAGGATCACACGGTCATCAATTGTTAGGGACTAGAATTGAAACTTGATCATTGTGACTCTAAGATAAGCTTTCTATCCACTATAATATTATGTTCCTCCATCAATCATCAATCAACATCTTATTATTATTGATATCATCACCATCATCATGAAAACTGCACATAATTCCTTAATTGGGATTTGACATTACATAATCGAAATCAAGAAGCATGTATTAAGCAGCTACTGTGTGCCAGGTCCTAGGGAAACAAAGACAAAAAAGTATCTGCCTTCAAGGAATTTAAGTCCTATTCAGTAGAAATAAGATGTAACTAGATAATTTAAAATGTTATTTTAAGAACAACTTTGAGCAACTAAGTCATTTTGACTATTATAAATACAGAAATTAACAACAAAAGAACTATGAAAAGAGATGTTATCTGTATCCAGAGAAAGAACTAATAAATAGAAGTAGGTAGAGAATGATTTTACATACACGCATATATATAAATATGTATATATATATATATATGTGTGTGTGTGTGTGTGTGTGTGTAATTTGTGTATGTGTGTATGTATACATATTTGCATTGTGTACGTATGCATGTATATGTGTGTGTATGTGTGTATGTGTGTATGTGTATGTGTATGTGTGTGTATATATACATACACATATACACATATTTGTCTCCAGTGGTAACTATCTTGGGGGAAGGGGAGAAAAAAGGGGAAAAAAGAAGTTTGCATGATAACTTTATTATATTTTTAAAAGGAATAGCAAGTTGTACATAACAGATTTGCAGTTTCATGTGCAATCATTTTTTCCTATTCTACTGTTTTATGGAAATGCTTGCTTTATTTCTAAAGGTCAAAATAAAGCTATATGTATGTGTGTATGTGTGTGTATTTACACACACACACACATATATATATATATATATATATATATACACACATACATACATATGTGTGCAATTACTTCAGGGGAAGGGAAGAGCAATAAGAAATAGGAAAGTCCTCAAGTAGGAAATGCCACTTGAGGGAGGCTCTGAAGGAAGCTAGGAACTCTAAGAGGCAAGAGTAATTCTCATTTCCAAACCCCAGGATGGGTTACTCATAGAGTATGACCACTGAAAGAATATGTGCATCTTTGGGCAAAGATTCAGACTCTAAACTAGGTAAAATGCCAAAAGGATAGCATAACAGATCTGTTTCAGAGAGAACATGAAAAGCTACTGAGTCAAACATGGATATGGGATAATGAAAAGCTTAAAAAAAAATCCGTTCCCCCAGTAAAAAGGCCAGAGTTCAAATCTGGCCTCAGACACTTTCTAGCTGTGTGACCCTATGTGACCCTTTTTTG
Source organism: Phascolarctos cinereus (assembly GCF_003287225.1). NCBI lineage: Eukaryota > Metazoa > Chordata > Mammalia > Diprotodontia > Phascolarctidae > Phascolarctos > Phascolarctos cinereus. Next base: position 101,159,248 of record NW_027555625.1, read on the forward strand.
CCTCAGTTTCCTCATCTGTAAAATAAGCTGGAGAAGAAAATGCAAAAACACTCTAGTAACTTTGCCAAGAAAACCTCAAATGGTGTCACAGAGGGTCAGGCATGATTTAAATGACTGATCAACAACAACAGATGAACAGTATATAGCATTCCCTTAATTAATAGAATATATTTCTTCTAATGTGGAATATTTATGAGACACAAATTCAGGGGGATTGATAATAATGTCAATAAAAAGTTTTAACAATTTTTTTTCATTTTGAGTTCCAAATTCTCTCCCTTCTACCCCTCCCCCTACTTGTAAAAGGAAGTACTTTGATTTTGATTATACATGTACAATCATACAAAACATTTTCACATTAGCCATGTCTCAGAAGAAAACAGACCAAAAAAGAAAAAAAAAGGGCAACAACCAAGAACAATAATTTTTTTAAATGTGCTTCAATCTTTATTTATACTTCACCAGTTCTTTCTCTGGAGGTGGATGGTATTTTTCATCATAAGTCCTTCAGAATTGTCTTGGATCACTGTATTGCTGAGAATAACTGCCATTCGTAATTGAACATAGTATAACATCATTATTACCTTGTACATTGTTCTCCTGGTTTTACTTATTTCATTTTTCTTCAGTTCATGTAAGTCTTCCCAGGTTTTTCTGAAAGCACCTTGTACATCATTTCTTACAGCACAAATGTATTTGATGGAGCGTTTATGTTCCATGAGTGGCGATAGGTGCTTGGGGACACAAGGACAACGAGAAAAAAACAATCTGTACTGTCAAGGAGCTTATTTTCCAATGGGAGAAAAGAAGATTTGAATATATATATACATAGTAAATATCAAATTCATTAATACAAAATTATAATCAATACGCATGTATATAAACAAACCGTCTTGTTTTGTAAATAGAAAGTATGGTAGCTTGGAGCGGAATGTACCAGAGGTAGGGAAACTTAGGAAATGCTTCATAAAGATGATGATGCTTTGACTGTGTCTTAAAGGAAAGGAGGGATTCTACAAGGCAAAGGCAATGAGGGAGTCCATTCTAGGCCTGGGAAATTGCCAGTGCAAAGGTAGGAAGACAGGAGATGAAGTACTGTGTGTGAGAAACAGAAAGAAAGACTCTTTTGCTGGACTGAAGAGTGCAGGACAGAAAATAATGTCCAATGAGGCTGGAAAGATACATTGGGACCAGGTTGTATGGGGTTCTAAAAGCTAAACAGAGCCAATTACCAATCAATAAACATTTGTTAAACGCCTACTATGTGCCAGGAACTGTGCTAAGCACAGAGGATACAAAGATGCAAAATACCATCCCTACCCTCAAGCAGTTTACAATCTAATGGGAGAGAGACAACATGGAAACAAATGCTCTTGCTCATCCTTCATTTTTCAAAGAGAACCAATGACATCACAGGGTGATGTCTTGACTTGCTCAAGAATTAGATTTAAATGAGGCAGAGTTGCACAAAGTCGTCCACCTCAGGCTCTTTTCCAGAGGCATCCATGTCCAATGGCAAGATGAAAGTTAGGATGACTGGCAATGGCCTGGGATGCAGTGAGACCTTGGCCTTTTCCATGTCTGGCTAAGCTCTAAGCTCTACACAGCACCCGCTTCATGGCCATTGGAACAAATTGTTCTCATCTGCCCATTCTGATGGGTGAAGTCTTCACATGCCTGGGGTAGATATCTCCTTAAGTCACTTACAGATCTGAGGCCTTTTGGTTACCTTCAACCTGGTTTAGCCCCTGATATTTTACCAGGGTATAGCTGTTGTACATGCTGCGGATTCTTGGAGCCACAGGTAAAAATTGGGTGACAGGGGGACATCAAAGATAAATAAGCAGCTCTGAAAAGGACTTGGCAAGCCCTCAAATCTGAGCTGCTCATCCTCCTTGAACACCCTGAACACTCCAAACAAATACATACAAAGAAAGCTGTACATAGGATAATATGAAATAATTAACAGAGTGAAGGCACTGGAATTAAGAGGGGTTGAGGAAGGCTTCCTGTAAATGGTGAGATTTTAGATGGGAATTAAAGGAAGCTAAAGAGGTTAGCAGTAAGGGCAGAGAAAGGGGAGCACCCCAGGCCTTAGAGACATCTAGAGAAAATGCCCAGAGCCAAGAATTAGAGGGGCTTATTTGTGAAACAGCCAGGAAGCCATGGATCAAAGAGTCCACGTCAAGGAGTAAAGAGTAAGAAGACCGAAAAAGGTAAAAAAGGATTAGGTTATCAATGACATTGAATGCCAAACAGCATTTCATATATGATCCTAAAGGCAACAACCAGCTACTGCAGCTTATTGAGTAGGGGTAGTTGATTGGACCTGTCTTTAAGTAAATCACTTCAGTAGTTAAATGGAAGAGGGTTTGGAGTGGGCAGAGATTTGAAGTGTGCAGACCCACCATCAGGCTATGCAATAATCTAGGCATAAGGCAATGATGGCCTGCCCTATAGTGGGGGAAATATCAGAAGAGAGAAAGAATTATATTAGCATAGTTGAATATAGGCTTTGCAACTGCTTGGATATAAAGGGTAAGAGGTAGTGAGGAATACAGGGACTGGGAAAATGGTATTGCCCTTTACAGTAACAGGAAAGATAGGAGGTACGAGGAGGGTTTAGAGCGATAGATAATGAGTTCCATTTTATAGACATATTGAGTTTCAGATGTGTACAGGACATCACATTCAAGTTATCTAAAAGGTACATGGAGATGTGAGATTGAAATTGTCCAGAGTTTGGGACAGGACAAGTAGACGTGAGAATCATAAGCATAAAGATAGTAATTATATTCATGGAAACTGATGAGATCACCAACTGAAGAATTCGAGAGGAATAAGAAAAGAGGCTTTAGGATAAAACTCTGAAGGATACATACAGTTAGAGAGCATGATGTGGAAGAGGATCCAGTAAAGGAGACTGGGAAGTAGTCATACAGGTAGGAGAAGGGAGAATGAAAATGTATGTTGAAGTTCCCTAGTATGAGGGCAGGAGTTGGTGAGGAAAGAAAAGTTATGAGCCAGTTATTGAACTCATTGGGAAGGAAGGGGAGTGACCTGGAGGTCTGCAGACAATACAACCAGGATTTTGGTTGGGTGGTAGATCTGAATAGTAAGAGAGAGGGAGAGGGAGAGACAGACAGACAGACAGAGACTCCTTGAGAAGTGCAAGGAAGTTCCTTGCACTTCTCAAGGAGTCTTTCTCTCTCTCTCTCTAACTTGACCTAGAAAAAATTAATAGAATCTTTTAATATCAAAGCCTTTGGGAGGCAGAAGGGTATAATGGAATGGACATTAGAACTAGCGTCAAAAGACTGAGAGTCAAGTCTCAGCTCTATTACTTATTACCTAGGGCAGGAAATTTAAACTTTCTAGACCTTAATTCCCCCATCTTTGCAATCCATAATTCTATAATCCTTTAAATTTTTAAAGGAGAATTTTGGCATGCACAAGTAAAAATTGAAGGAATGACAACAAAATGGGCCACATAAGAACAACCCCAAAATAGTTATGGCATGAGAACTAGATGGGTTTCAAATCCCTGATTTCCCATTATATATTTTTCTAGTCCAAATTGTAGACCAAAAAATTCTTCTTTCATTCAATGTAGTAGGAGGTCGCAATCCCACTTCTATTAGTGTTTACACTTACTAGAGTTCTTAGCATGTTGCTTTTTACTCATCTCTATTCTCACTTTTTTATGCAAAATCCCTGAATTTCTACTATAAATACTTCTAAAAGTTATGTGTCCTTTTTGAACAGATATTTGACTGTTTGTTGTAACAAACATCACTTTAGAAGGCAACAAAAGAGGTTCCAAGGAAAGCATATGGACATCAGGAAATTATGTTGCCTTTTGATCAGGAACAAGTCATCTGCAAGTACCCCTTGAGAGATGGGATTGGCCCTAGACTTCATTTTCAAAGAGAATTAATGGAGCATTAAAGCCAAAAGCATCCGGGACAACTAGATAACCCAATCAGCTCATCACATGAACTATGACAGACTCCAAATACAACTCCAAAAACCATCAAAGCAATTGCCTGTGGATTCTGCCAGGAGAGGAAAATGCTGCCAGTATGTGAGATCTTCTCTTACTTAGCAGCTGGGGCCTCTAACTGTTATTTAAATCTGGTCAAAACATAGAGGTACAAGGAAATGGCAGGCAGAATGATTTACAGACAGGAGATGAGACTCATCAATAAAAGTGAGCTATTTGTTGCTGTTTTCAAATCTGTTGCCCAGTTGCCACTGTAGCACATTTCTTGTTTAGTTGAGAAAGGCAAGTACAGTTACCATCCAGTGGTCAATTAGCTAACACTATTCCCATGCAACTCATCCGAAGTTTCTCCAATATAGTTGTTTTGTTACAGTCAAGTAAGGTTGGTGATTTAGGTAAAAATCCACTCTTCTCCTAAGCTGAGGACACATTCAGCTAGAAGGGTGAAATGAGCTATGCAAAGGCATGCTCATAGATATTTAACAACTAGCTCTCCGGAGGAGAAAGAATGTATGCACAACATATTTTAAGCTTAACCCACATTATTAACATTTTTATCCATCAATTTCTTAAGTCTAGAAATCAGCAAAGCAACAAATTAAGCCCTGACTTGTAGCATTTGCCAATTTCTGAAATGTAATTGCTCACACTGAAAATTCAACAATCGATTTTTGCAAGCCAGTTCAAGTCAGTTCCAGTATACCCCTGGAGAAGTGCCTCTTCAAATCATAGAATCTTAAAGTCAGAATAGAATCTGAGAGATCATCTAATCCTATTTCCCAGTCAATTCATAAAACACTTCTATACAATCCACGACAGATCACACCCAGCTTCTCCGTGGGCATTTCTAGTGGTGAGGGGCTCACCATTGTATAAAATAGAGCAATGAATTTGGGGATAGCTCTAAATGGCAACAAGTTTTTTTTTCCTTATATTGAGGTGAAAAAACTCTGCCCTCTGAAATATTTGTAATATAAACATAAGCCATCTTCTACCTATAAGTACGCTATTATGTACCTTTTTCTGTCCCTATCTAAACATCCCTGGCTCCTCCAAGCAGTTCTCATGAGCCACTAATAAACTGTTTGCCCTTTTCCATATAGACCTTAATTTATCAATGACCTTCATAGTACAGCACACCTAGAACTGAACCCAATTCTTCAGGTCTGGCTAATGCAAAGTTAAATGGCACTACCTTTTCCTATGATCTGGACATTGTATTCCTAAAAAAATAAAAATTTGAATTTATGGAAGTGCCAATATCTAGGGTTGAAATTAGAGGTCAGGCCTAGTCTTGAACAAATGTAAAGTGGACTACTGACTACATGGTAGATTGAAAGGGAGGTAAAAAGCCATCCCCAAACCCCTCCTCAAAAATACTCCTCCATCTATGATAACACAGGATGGTAAATTTAGAATTAAGGCACAGTCCCATCATTTTATAGATGGGGGAACTGAGGCACAGATAAGTTAAATGATTTCCCTGTTGTCACATAGCTAAAGAGCATCTGTGGTAAAATTTGAACCCAGGTCTTCCTGACTCTCAGTCCATTTCCTTATCCATTACAGCATGCTTCCGCATTATCATTCTTTTAGCCACCACTCTCATTCCATTGCTTTAGCTAAAAGTTCTAATTCTTCTTAAAATGCAAATACTCCTGGTTTAGATAACATTTTAAACTGTAATTTGTCATATACACTTGAGGGTAAGTGAAAGATCTGAGAGAAGGTAGAGAAAGGAAGAACAAGAATAGAGGGTTCTTAGAAGCACCACTGCTGTTTGTCATAGTCTGGATCCAGTTTATCATAATTACCCGATTACTCATTTCTCCCCCTTACTCACTCTACACTCTAGCCAGTGTCCTATTTGATATTCCCTGCACAGTATATTCCATCTCCTAATTCTATGCCTTCACACAGGCTATCCCTCATGCCTAGAATCTTCTCCTTTTCCTCAACTCTTTGGAACCTTTTTGTCCTTTCAAGGCTCAGCTCTATACTAATTGCTCCAATTAATACCCCACCAACCACTACAGTTACTTAACAGATGTTAGTACCTCCCTGATAAAACACTATATATTCATTTTGCATATATCCCATATTTAGCTATGAAAATGTTGTATCCTTACCCTGAAAGTATGTAAACTCATTGAGAACACCAACAGTCTCACTTCTGTATCTGTATCTTCAGAGCCTAGTACGATGCTTGGAATATATTAGGTATTTATTAAATACCTGCTTTATTGAAAGGATAAAGAACAGGGAATTTTAGGTCAGAGACATTTCAATAACCTATCAGTTTTACTTAGTCACTTAAGCTGGAGATCACAAGAGTAAATTTCTGTTCATCCTTCATTTTCAGGGAGGACCAATGATATCACTGGGTAATGTCTTGACTTGTATGTTAACTGGATTTAAGTGAGGCAGAGTTGTACAAAGTCATCAGCCTCACTCTTTCTTCCAGAGTCATCCAGTGGCAAGAAAAAGTCAAGAAGATGGCCCAGGATGCAGTGGATAACCTTGTTGTTTTCAGTGTGTGACCAAGCTCTAAACACTCAATAGTGCATACTTCAGCAGACCATTGGAACAAATTTCTCTCATTTGTCCATTCCACAGGGGGAAGTCTTCACATGCTTGGGGTAGACATCCCCCTAAGTCTTTGGTGAGTTTTATGCCTGTTGGTTACTGTCAACCTGGTTTAGCTCATCTGCAGAGAAGTTGTTGTTGCTGTTTTTTCACGAGAGTGTGACCACTGTGCATGCTACAGCTTCTTGGAGCCACAGGTGAGAGTTGATTGACAAGTGGACATGAAAGGTAGATGAGCAGCTCTAAAAAAGGGTTGGCAGACTCTTACAGCAGAGGTGATAGTCCTCCTTGAATACCCCATACACCCCATGCAAGAGTTAATAATGTCTAAAGATCCCTGAGCTGCCCCAGTTCATACTAATCATGACACCAAAGCACAAAGTAGAGTCAGAACATCTCAGTTCATTTCATGGCAAAGAGACTTTCCAAAAGCTAGTCGCTACTCACTGGTTTATCTACTTCAGATTTTCAGATTGTGAAATCTGTAGTAATTGTCATGTAGCAATAGGAATCCTGATGTAAATACATAGTTGTGGGAATTAGACTTTATAAGCCCCATCACAAAGCACAGGAGGAACACTGGCTTGCTATTGTGAGAGCAAATATAGCAGGAAGACACCTGCTTTGCTCAGACACTTTTTCTTCTATGAACACAGTCACACGCACAGTATACCTGAAGCAATTATGCGTTACCTGAAGATAATAAAGGAAAAGGCCAAATTCTCTGATTTCCTATTCCCCTAAGTGTTTTCCATCATGCTGCTATGGTTTATTTCTTGATTATTTGTAGATCTTCTGAATCAAGCCATGTTACGCTATATCAAATATGATGTGATGTGACATGATGTTCATGAATGACACCATGATGTTAACGTATTACACTATAGATATCATTCAGGGACGCATTTAAAGCCATATGTTCTTTATTCTATTCCAGGGTTTCTTAACCTGGAGTCCTTGGACACCCCGGGGGATGGTGGACAGATGTCAGTGGGTTAGTGAACTTGAATGGAAAAAAGTACAACTTTATTTTCATTAACCTCTAACTGAAATGTAGCATATCCTAAAATTAAAAATTAAAAAATGTATGTTGAGAAGGGGTCCATACATTTCGCCAGACTTCAAAAAAAGTTAAAGAATTCCTGTTCTATGCCTTCAACTTACAAAAGAACCAGTTCAAATGGAAGAGATCGTATAAATGCAATCAATCAATAATGGGAAAGGAAAGAGAAAAGCAATTAACTGGAAAGATTTAATCCCAGGTATATCACAAAGTAATTCATCACCTCCACCAAATAATCTAGCCATGCAAATTAGCAGTCAAGGAAGCAGAATCAGCCTGAAGAAAACCAAGATATAGGCAAGTAAGAATTTTAATAAAAATAATATTAAATAATTATATATATATATATATATATATATATACATATATACATATATGTAATTGTATATACATACATATGTGTGTGTGCTGTTGTTGTAGGAAAGTATTGTTGTCATTAGGCAGCTATGATGAGGCAGTTAATAAGAGTACTGGCCCTGAAATCAGAACTGAGTTCAAATTTTGCCTCAACTACTTACTAGGTGAGTGACCCTGGACAAGTCACTAAACCTCTGTTTGCCTCAGTTTCCTCATGTGTAAAATGAGGATAATAACAGCACCTACCTTCCAGGGCTGTTGTGAGGATCACAACAGAGATAATGTGATAATAATTATAAAGTATTTAGCACAATGCCTGTTATATAATAATTGCTATTTAAATGTTAGCTATTAGCCATTAAAAGACCCAGAAACAAAGTTGATATCTATCAACTAGGGAATGGCTAAAAAACCATGGTCCATGAATGCAATGGAATACTTCTGGATCATAGGAAATAAATAGGAAGAAAACAAAGGAGCATGGGAAGATTTGCATGAAATAATGAAAAGTGAAGAAAGCAGAACCGTGCAAAATTCACCATGATCACAACATTGAAATCGGCAATAATAAAAACACTATGTAATTATAATGATCAAGCTTGGTTCTAAAGAAGAGACAAGAAAATTTAGTACCCTTCCTTCTTAGTACAGGTCAGGGACTATTCATGTAAAACCATGGTGTCAAACTCAAAAATAAATGGTTCCTGGGGATCTCATATTGATTTAGAAAACTATAAATTCACATTATTTTTTATTTTACTTTTATTTATTTTATTAAACAGTTCTTAATTACATTTTAATCTGCTTTTTGGTCTGTACTTGCGAGTATTGTTTGACACCTGGGATGTACACATGTCTTTTGCCTTTTTTGTGTCTCCAAGTGCTTAGCACAGCACTTGGCACATATTAAGCACTGAATAAATATTGATTGATTGATTGATTAATTGAAGATTACATGGGCTGCTTGGTTAATTTTACTGAACTGCCTTTTTCCCCTTCTCTCTCTTTTGTTATTCTTCGTTACAAGGTATGGCTTTCTGAGGAGGGATGGAAGGTAGATATATTTGAAAATAAAGGTGACAAAGCATACAGTCAAAAAAAATAAAACCTTTTAAAAGTAAAGAATTTAAAATTGTTTTATTTAGATGGTTTTAATTTTTTCTAACTTCTTGGTAAAGCCAGGATATTTAGGATTACTAAATTTTAGAGTTTGACTTAAGGACTTGAAAAGCTGGAAAGGGCTTTAGAGATAAATGTCACTCCTAGACCTTACCTTATGTCATGTTCACTATAGTGTCATAGTAATATGGAAGAAATGTGGGTTTATCTCTAAGTATTTTATCAAACCTATATAGCTCAAGCTAAAAGCCATTTTTTAAAATGCCAATTCCAGCTTCCCCTTTATGTACCAATAAATCACATTTATATAGTGCTTTATATTTGCAAAGTACTTTCCTCACAACCACCCAGTGAATTAGATAATGAAAGTGTTTACAGAATCTTAGAATCATACTGTAATATGTCCAAGTGAGTAGGTAATTCAGAAGCCATATGGACCAAACCATAACCACAAAAGGAACCTTCTACAACACACTTGCCATGTAGGCATCTAGTCTTTGATTGAAAGCCTCCAATGAGGGCTTCTAGGTGCTGCAGTGGATAGAAAGCCAGGCCTAGAATCAGGAAGATTCATCTTCCTGAGTTCAAATCTGGCCTCAGACACTTAATAGCTGTGTAACCCTGGGCAAGTCACTTAACCCATGTTTGCCTCAGTTTCCCCATCTGTAAAATGTGCTGGAGAAGGAAATGTCAAACAACTCTAGTATCTTTGCCAAGAAAACCCCAAAAGGGGTCACAAAGAGTCAAACATGATTAAAACAACTGAACAACTTTATTGAGAGGGAATTCATTATTTGCCACGTAGATCCATTTGACTTTTGGATAGATTTCATTGTTAAGAAGTTTTCCTATTTCCTCACATATACTATGAGAAAGTAATTGACTAGCCTATGACTATCCAGTTAGTGAATTCCTGAGGAGTCAGGAGTCTCCTGACCCCAGGGCTAGGGCTCTATCTATTAGGACAGGAAGTTACTTATATTGCTTCTGAAGCTATCACATAACACCTTCTGGCAGGATTTGAGATTGAGGGAAAGCAATAGTTTTCCCTTGCTCCTCTGACACCCATCTTTCAGTAGTGGGGATTAAGGTGGGGGGAGATACCTTCGTAATTCTTCCCTTTAGAAAGCCCCATGCTTCTCCTTCCGCTGCTCCATGACCCTCGCCCACCCTTCATTCTGGAGGCCAGAAGTTTCATTGGCAATGCTTGATATTTTCCACTCTCCTAAATCTTGCTTACTCATAACTCAACAACACAGAAAAAAAAAATGGTTCTGAGTCACATAGTATATCTCCCCTCTATTTCAGATTTCATAAGAGTTATTCATAAAAAGACCCAAAACATAAGTTGATTTCAAGGTTATAGCTAAAGCCTCCAAAGCCTATTTTATATAGAGGATCAGACCTGGTCCTATTTAGTCCTGTATATCCCAAGCTATTCACTGATCCCAGTTTCCATTCACTCAATACAGAATTAACATATACACGTAAATCAGAGTAGTTATACTTGGTAATAATTGTATATAAAACCAAATCAGAAATTAAAAGTACAATAAAGAAATAAAGAAATGTAAGACTATAGGGAAGAGAGAGGGCACTTAAATCTTCACTGACCTTTTACTGACCTCAAGGAGCAACAACAATTAGCAGCTTCAAATTCCAGTCAGGTCAAATCAACAAACATTGGGGGGGGGGGGAGGCAGACCCAAGATGGTGGATTAATGGCAGCAACCCAGATGAATTGTCTAAACATTCCCATCCAAACAGCCTTAAAATAGTGCCTCAAATCAAATTTTGGAGGGGCAGAGCCAACAAAAGGTCAGGGTCAGACTTTTTTGGCCTAAGAAAACCTAGGAGGTCCTCAGGAGAAGTCTATGAGACTGGGGTGGAGGACTGCCCAGAGTATACACACACAGAAGCAGCAACCGCAGTCATTCTGGCAACAGCACTTCAGGAGACTCTGCACAGAGAAGGTAAGAGATCAAACAACCCCTCAGAAAGAGATTACGGGGACCCATTGCTGGCACTAGGTGCAGCTGCTGCTGATTGGCAGCTCTATTGCCCCTCCACAGTTCGGGGCTACAATTTCAGGGCAGAGTGGAGTACTTGTGGTTCATCACTGGGGGCGGGGGGAACCTGGTCACAGTTCAAGAGGATTGGTAGTGCTTATGGCTACAAGGCAGTAATGGTCTGTCCTGAGTAAAGATTATAGCACAGACCAGAAAAGCAGTGACCACACCTCTTTATGGATCGTACCACCTTGGAAGCCACAAAAACTTGCAGGTCCCCAGAACTAGCTCTGAAAGCAGCACCAAGTTTGGGACAGTCCTTCTCTTCCCTTAGATGAACACAATCCCCCTGCCTCCTTGCAAATATGCATAGTTTTTTTTATTCTGTGTGAGCCTATGGTAATGTAATATAGCAGAATGTTATGGACATTCTAGCTTCCAAAGTAAAAACTAAATAATTTATTTTCTGGACTTGCATCACTGGTTCAGGGTTTCACCACTTTAATAAAACTAACACATCCAATCTGAGAAGTCAATAAATGATCCCAGTTTTTTTTCAAAGTATATGAAAGATAATGACAAATACAAAATCAGTGGTACATGATGGGATCAAGAAAAGCTATTATAGCTCAAGAATTTTTCATAGCCCAAGCTATTATAATCTTCAATTATAATTTCTCTTGGCCAACCTCTTTTCACAAACACATAAACATACACACATACACACACATGCAGGGATGATACTTGATTTATTTTCCAAAGTCCTATCAAGTAGGATTTTCTTTAAGAATTATATATGTTCTATAGGCTCATGAAACTTAAGCTCAATAACATAGTTGGTATAGTTGTTAAAAATAGTATTATTTACTGAAAAGGGGAGGAACAAGAGGGAATTTCAGTGTCCTAGCACCTAAATTTAGGATATAGTTTATGTAATAACTCACTATATTTTAGATTCCAATTTAGCAGTCATCATATTGAACACTCTTGAAGTACTTTCTTCAAATTAGAATAAATCGAAGTTGTCCTGTCCACAAAAAATAACTACAAGAACACCTTGTAGAAATGAAATGTAGAGAAATGACATGAAATGAAAAATGGGGGGATGTAAGATAGAATAGCTAGCTAGAAAAAAAATGGTAAGGAGAATGAATTATTTAAAACAGATCATGGTAACTTTACCAAACAACTGAATGACTTTAAAATTAGAATGTAGCACCAAAGAGAATGCAACAACTCAATGAAAGAGCAATAATAACAAAAGAAAATCAAAAGAAGACAAGAAGAAAAATGTTAAGGTTCTAATATAAAAAAATAACTGACCTGGAAGGGAACATAAAGAATGATAATCTAAAATTTAATGTACAAGTATGAAAAAAGTAAGCTTGCACCCCATATTTAAAGAAATTAGTAAAACCAGAGGGCAAAATTATCATAGAAAAACTCCATCTGTCATCTCCTGAAACTCCCAAACAAAAATTGTGAGGAATATTGTAACCAAAATCTAGAATTATAAGTCAAAGAAAAAATATTGCTTCAAATACAATGGAGACATCATGAGGATCAAATCATACTTGGCATCTGCTACCACAAAAGAGAGAACTTGAAATGCAAGATTCTAAAAAGCTAAAGATGTAATCATAACCTAAATGACCTATCTTGAAAAGTTGAATACAATCATCTATGAAAATAAAATTGATCTATAATGATCTTTAATGAAATACAATCATTCTTTATGAAAAAACTGGAACCAAGCAGATATTTTGAAATCGAAATGCAGATGTCAAGAAAACCATAGAAGGATGCACACATTGACAAATCAGAAAGGATTATTTGAGGATGGATTGTTTACATAAAAGGAGAACAAGAAGAAAAAAGTATCTTCTCAGAACTCTAATAATTTTAGGGTTCATAGAGAGAGTTAAATAAGATAGACTGAGGGCCTATGAGTAGTTTGTTTGATTTTGATCATTTTAGGAGAAGAAAGAAAGAAATAGTAGGGATAGAGGACTGCACTGGGGAAGATGCACATATAATAATGGTGCATGAAATGAAGAGTACTCAAACATGGAGGAAGAGATGGGGGAAATGGGCATCTCATGAACCTAATTTTCATCTTAACTTGATGAAGGAAGTTTGAACACACACACACACACAATCATACATATGCACATGCATGCAGTCACAAAAAGCATAGTACAGAAATATATTAAACTGAACTGGGAAAGAAGAAGAAGGGCAGGATAAGGGAGGAGTCATAAGTAAAACAAATTCCAATGCTGGAGAATGGAGGAGGAATTAAAGGAAAGGGGAAAAAAGAGTAAAAACCTGTGACTTAGGGTGAGACAAGTAGATGAGAGAAGTAGCAACTGTGTGAAAATATACTACTTCCTTTATAGATGACAAGAATTAGACAAAATTCTGATGTTTTACTGCCTTCTGCTTGTTTATGAAAAGAAAGTTAGGGACAAATAGAGGGAAAAGTACAAGATAACAGAATGGATGGAAATATACAATTAATAATAACTTTGGGAAGAAATATGATGAATTATATTTTAGAATGGACTTCTACTAGATTTACTGGGGTCCTAGTTATTGAAAGTCTTCGAGCAAAGGCTAGATGGATGCTATCAGTTTGTATTAGAGTGGGGATTCTTTTTCAAGTGCAATTTGTATTAGATGATCATGGAGATCCCTTCTAATTGTAGTTCTGTGAGTTTTTTGTTAAACAGTTGAATTGAGGTCTATCTTCTCCCTTCCTTTTTTTCAGGGTTTTGACCTCCTTTCTGTGGTTTTCCCTATTTTATTCTTAGCTTTCAATGTTCCTTCTGAGTCTCTCTTTGAAAGTTAAAGCATAGGTAAACTTGTCCAAAAAGGACATGTTTTCTCTGTTTTTCATGAAATCATACAAGCTTTTTATTTTGTTTTCCCTGATTTTTTTCTAAGTCTTCACCAATCACATCTTTAATAATGTTCTAGATTTTTTCCCAAAAGCTGGAATTATTCTTATTGGCCTGTAGTTTGCATGATCTATTCTTTGCCCTTCTGAAAATTACTTTATTTCCTCTTCTCCCCTCACAGAATTTAAGAGCTGAAAAGAACTGCAATAGCCATCTAGCCTAACCTGTAACTGAAAAGGGATTCCTCTACATTATAGCCAACAATTTAAGATCCAGCGTCTCCCTGAAGACTTTTAATGAGGGGTAATTCCTTACCTGCTGAAGCAGCCTATTCCACTTTTCTGTAAGTCTAATTATTAGGACACTTTTCCTGACATCAAGCTAAATCAGACTCTTGAAACTTCCAACCACTCCTGCTACTTCATCCTCTGAGTCCAGAGTACAACTAATTCATCTTCCACATGACTTTACTTCAAATATCTGAGGATAGTCATGTGTTCCTCCTGAGTTCTCTGTTCTCCAGGATGGTTCCTTTAATTGATTCCCATTTCATATGAACATTCCAAGTGTTTTAGATACTATCCAACTTATTAGTGTGCTTCCTAAAATTTGGTACCTACACATGAACACAATACATCAGATGTAATCTGACCAACTTGAGTACAGTATGACTGTCACCTTTTTATTCCAAGAAGTTCTGCCTCTCTTTATGCAGCATAAAATGGCAGCTTCTGTGGCTTACATAACTGCCTTAATGGCACATAATAAAGGTATAGTCTACTAAATATTATTATCAGAATTTGAATTTCTCTTTTATTTATCTTTCACTAAATTTGTCTGAATTATGAAGTGACGTCGGCATACTTTCTGCTTGTCCTCTTATAGTTGTTATTGGGGCTTTGAGATTACTTTTCTATAACATTTATGTGTCTGTTGGAGGTGAAGACTTAATGGATAAGGTAGAACTTGACTTGGGCACTGAATAAAAGAAAGAATTTGGCATATATACTTTTATGGGAAAAAATCCATTTGGTTATTGTTATGTAATTAGATCTACCTATTAAAACTCCACCTTGACTAATTGAGGCAACATTATAATAGAGTTATCCTTTTCTCTTCAATCCAAGCTGGTCTCCCTACTACCAAGTTGCACTTCACTCTTCACCAATTCCTCATCTTCTACTTTCTGCTTCTCATTTGGGTTCCCTAGATGTAATCATCACTATACATTTTCCATGAGAAAATAAAAAGCTCATCCTAAGGATGTGCTGGAATCAATCCTAACCACTTGAGAGCAGATAATGTTAAATTTTCAGAATGATAATTTATACCTCAGAAATTGTCAACTGCTAAAAATGACAACTTGATTTATAGTTTTCTCAATTGTCTAGACTTAAGAAAGATTTAATAATTCAGATTAAACTTAAAAATGTGTGAGCATACATTTTTTCAGGAGATCATGGTTTTCAAACATTTACCAGCTCATTTCTGCATTTATGTAGAAATACAACTCGAGCTCAGCAGGAGTGCAATAGAAGGCTCAGGGAATGATATAATCACCAGACTGGAGGCCTGGTAATGGGAGGCTAATGATAAAAATAATGATAATACTAATAATAATACTACTACTAAAAATAATAATAACTAAGCATTTATGTAACACCTTAAGGTTTGCAAAATGCCTTACATCCATTATCTTATTTGAGCCTCACAACACTCTTGACTCATGCTGAATATTTACAAGTTGGCAATGACTAGCTTGTGGACTCTCTGCCTACACATTTCAGTTCATTACCACCAAGTCATGGACATACACATACATTATTCTTCAAAGACATCAGCAGGGAGCAAGTGTCTGGAAGAACATGAACATGCCTGAAGTTAATCAAGTAACCCTACAAATTTTAGGATAGTGGGTTCATGTTTCTAGCACTTTTTTTCCAAGAAGAACTTCAGAAATTTTCATTCCCAGGTGACCATTATTCATTGCCTTTAACATTTGGTAAGTGGCTCAATGGATAGAGTGCCAAGCCTGGACTCAGGAAGAGGCATCTTTATGATTTCAAATTTGGCCTCAGACACTTACTAGTTGTGTGAACCCTGTTGGCCTCAGTTTCCTCATCTGTAAAATGAGCTAGAGAAGGAAATGGCAAACCACTCCAGTATTTTTGCCAAGAAAACCCCAAATCACAAAATCACAAAGGAATCACAAAGAGTCAGACATGAATAAAAAATGCCTGAAAAGCAACAAAACTACTTTCCATGCCAATAAAGAAAAAAAAAAGGCAAAGATACTGACCAAGCTATCAACTTTCTCCCTATTTTTAAATTCACCTCTGGCCTGAGGACTCATCTCTAAGTCAAATAAGGAAAGGAAACACGTTCAGCTTGATGACATTTATAAAGTCTTCAGTTTTGGAGGAGAGCTCCTTCTTATCATTCCCACAATTAAAAATCACACACACATACACACTACATATATTAGATAGAGCCAGACAGATAGATGATAAATAGAACATATCCATTGTTTTTAAACAAATAATAATCCTCCTCTGTAATAAACTCCACTGTCAGAGAAGCTATTGGGATTCCAAGCTTCTTTTCTCTTACACTTACTTAATGAAAAATGAATTTAATATAAAAAAGCAGAGA
Source organism: Phascolarctos cinereus (assembly GCF_003287225.1). Classification (NCBI taxonomy): domain Eukaryota; kingdom Metazoa; phylum Chordata; class Mammalia; order Diprotodontia; family Phascolarctidae; genus Phascolarctos; species Phascolarctos cinereus. The sequence goes on from NW_027555625.1 coordinate 101,175,937, forward strand.
TGCTATCATCTCTCAGTCTTAGTATGTCCAAATGGAAAACATGCCTGAGGGTTTTCTGTGTGAGGAAAGGGATTCCTGCATAACCTTCCACACCATCCCTGATGCTGATAAACCAGAATAACCTCATATTCCATACACAGCATATCAGATCAGCCAGGTAAAAGCCAGCATCTTACCAAAGAGAATGTAAGAAGCTAAAAAAAATGAAAGAAAACAACATTTTCACACATCAGATGGTAATTTTGATTTCTTTGACCTACATCAGCAGCCAACTGATTTTCCAGATGGACAAACAAGATGTCCCCTTCTACTCTCTTTAGTCACTAGAACAGACTGCCCTAAGTCAGTCTCTTCTCCTGTTATCAAGTTAATTTGATTCTCACAAAGAAACTTCATGATCAGCAAACAACATATTCTGAGAACACCTCCCACTGCCTGGACAGACCTGGACAGCCTCCAAAAATGGTTTATAGTTTACTTCTCACACCAGCTCCTCGTAAGAAACCCTTTAAATATCACCTGCAGCAGATGTCAGGGAATTTGTTATCTTCAGATAACAAAGGCCTTTTCAGACTGCAGGAATTCCTTGGTCTGAGTTTTAGGAAAACAGCTGCATTTTCATCCTTCTTATGCCCCCAGCTGTGGATATCTCCCAAAGCAGACTCTCTTTTCTATGCTGTCTGCCTTGGTGGTCTCATCAGTTTCTATTATTACATTTATATATAGATGATTCTCAGATCTAAATACCCATATCTTGTCTCTCTTTTGATCTACAATCCTAGATCTCAAAATTTCCGTTAGACATATTACACTGGATTTCCTGTAGGCATCTTGAACTCATCATGTCCAGAGTAGAATTTATTGTTTCCCCTCAAACAACTGCTCCCTTCCAAATTTCCCTATTAGTGTTGAGGGAATCAATCCTCCCAATCACTCAGTTTCTCCCCCTTGATGTCATCCTCAGCATTTTAATCTCACCCAACATATCCAATCTGTTGCCAGATGATATAATTTCTGCCATTACAATCTATCTCATAAAGGCTTCCTTGTCTCCCCTCAAATTGCTACCATCCTTGTTCAGTCCTACTTTACATCTTACCTGCATTTTTCATTGGTTCCTTTGCCTCTCAGTCCAATCCACTTTCCATACAGCCACCAAATCAATTTTTGGAAAGCATAAATCTAACTATGTTGTCCCCCCTCACCCCAACTCAACAAACTCCAGTGGTTCCCTATTACATCCAAGATCAAATATAAAGTCCTCTCTTTGGTGTTTAAGGCTCTTTATAATTTTTACAAACCCTTTTCATCTTTCCAATTTTCTCACATTTTACTCCCCTTTATGCACTGTATAATCACACAGCAACAGCTTGTTTGCTGTTCCTCACACAAAATGCTCTAGCTTCCAAATCTTAAGTCAGTCAACAAGTATTTATTAAGTACTTATTGTGGGCCAGGAACTGTGGTAAATGCTGGGAATATAAAGAAAAGCAAAAAAGATGGTGGCATGCATATAAAAGATATAAACAGCGTAATATTCATGCCTCTACACTGACTATCCCTGCTTCTGGAAGCTTCTGCCTCTTCACCTCTATTCTTGAGATCACTCACTTCTTTCAAAGATTCAGTTCAAACTCTGCCTTGTGTAGGAGGCCTTTCCTAGTCCCTCTACTCCTGGCTGTTTGAGTTTTCTCCTTTCAGGTTATCTCCCTTCTATGTTTTATCTACTTTATATGTGCCTCTTCACTTATACATTGTCTCCCTCCATTCAAATGTAAGCTCCTCTAAGACAGGGGCTGTTCTATTTTTTTTTTTGTCTTTCTTTGCAAACCTAGCACTTTTCACAGTACCAAGCACATAGTAAGCACTTGCTTGATTGAGATGGTCATTCAGTGGTTCTGAAGAGATCATTCCAGAGATTGGTAACTTTGAAATTAGCAACAAGAAGCAATGCCTTCCTTAAACCCAATCCAGCAGTCTTTTATGAAAATTATGGGGACTAGTGGAGCACAAACAAAACAAGGGAAAATGACATATCTAGAAAGGAACAGGCCCAGTGAAATTACAGCAATGATATTCTCCCTGTTACAGGTATTGATTATTCCTTCACAGGTGTGCTTTGGTCACATATGTTCCCTACATAGAAGTTGTTACATATTTCTTTGCTTGTCTCCCCCACTAGATTCTGAGCTCTATCCATCCATCTATCATCTGTCTGTCTATCTATCTATCTACCTACCTATCTATCTATCTATCTATCTGTCTGTCTGTCTGTCTATCTATCTATCATCTCTATATCTTCTATATCTATAGCTATGTATATGTATTTGTTTATCAGGCACTATCTTTTGCCTTTTTTTTTTTATCCCAGGTGCTTATCGCAAAGACTGGAAAATACCTGGCACTTGATAAATGTTCATTGATTGACTGAGTTCACATGTGATCTCTGTTTGCCTACTCTCACCACGGACATTAAGTATATTTCTGGGAGACAAAGGCCTATGTACATTCTACTGTGATGTTTCTTACTATGTTATCACATCACAGGCCTTTGCTCTGAACTAATTTTACCATCTGATTGTCCAGAGAAAAAATATGCTTATTTTGTGGAGATTCATACTATCATTTTGAGTGGATGTGAACTCATGTTCTTCAAATCAGGATTAATTATTCTGGAGGTCCCACATGAGACAGAAGGCATCTTAGGAGCTACAGGTGAAAATCCCTTGATTAAGCTGAATGTGCAGAGTGAGGTTCCCCTCCCTCATACCCTGCAATGATCCAGGAGGCTAAATAAGATAGAGAAGAATGGATACCCAAGTTTTGCAATAGAGCTGAGTCATCATGATTAGTTATGTTAGAGCAGAGACAGAAAAGACAGGAGGCAATAGGGGAAAAAAGCCAATGAGCATAATCATGAAATCAACCACCTTAGAAACAAAAGACAAAGCCTAACCATCATTTCTATACCTCCAATCATCCTGATACACTGATGGTCTTCATCCTTCTAGACCTAACTGCTACATTTGATTAATACAACTAAAGACCTTCTCCTCCCAATACTCTCTTTTCTGTGTGTTTATAACACTACTTTCTCCTGGTCTGGCTCCAGCTTCTCTGGCTGCTATTTCTTTATTTCCTTTCCTGGCTTACCATCCATATCATGCCTTCTAACAATGAGTGTACCCATTCTGTTCTCTATGCACTTTCTATGTAACTTCATTAGCTCGCATGGTTTTAATCCCCTTCCACATGCAGATGACTCACAGAACTATATAGTCACTCCTAGGCTTTCCCCTGAGCTTCAGTGATTCACAACCAATTGCCTATTATAGACATTTCAAACTGGATGTCCCAGAGAAAGCCAACATACAAAACTAAACTCATTACCTTTTCCCCAAAATATGCTTTCATGCCAAATTTGACTATTTCTTTCAAAGGTACCACCACCCTTCTGGTCTCAGGTGCATAATCTTGGCATTATCTCGGACTCATCCCTCTCCTTCACCTAATACTGAAAGTTTCTACCTTTACATCTTTCATATCACACCCCTTCTATCTATTCACACAGCTACCACCATAGTTCAGGACTTTGTCATCTCTCACCTACATTATTGTAAATGATAGTTAACTGATCTCTTTATCTCATCCTTCGCTCCATTCTACACACTACTTCTGATGTGATTTTCTCTAAATGTCGGTTACTCCCCTATTCAATCGACTTAAGTGACTTCCTATTGGCTCTAGAATAAGATAAATGATAAACAGATAGATATACATAGCTATAGATATAGAAGATATAGAGATGATAGATAGACAGACAGACAGACAGATAGATAGATAGACAGACAGACAGACAGATGATGGATGGATGGACAGATCCCTTTGCTTAGCTTTTAGAACCCTTTATAACTTAGCTCTAATCTATCTTTGTCACCTCTTTGGACATTTCTCTACCTCCCACAATATAATGCATCCAAATTGATCTTCTCTCTGTTCTCACACATGCCATTGCTCCACCTCCTGTCTCCAGGCTTTTCTATTGATTGTTCCCCATTCCTGAAATTCCCTCTATCACTTCTACCTCAAAAGAATCCTTCCCTTTCTTCAAGACATCTTAAGAGCCACCTTCTACAGGAAGCTTTTCCTGATCTCCTTCCCAAACTGCTAGTGACCTCCCTCCCAAACTACTTTATATTTAGCTATTTTGTAATTATCTTTCACTTTATATTTATTCTGTATGCATACTTCTCTTCCGCATTGGAATTTAAGATCCTCATGAGTAGGGATTGTTTCATTTCATTGTAATTGAATCTTCAGCACCTTGAGTGATGCTTGGTGCAGAAAGGGTAATTATAAATAGAGATATTTAGATACAGATATAGATGTATATGTATGTATATATGTGTGGTGTGTGTGTGTGTATAATATATATATATATATATATATATATATATATATACACACACACACACACACACATATATGTGTATATTGTTGATTGATTTATTGAGAACATGGAACCCTTTTTTATTTTTCAGTTTAGGCTCAAGAAATTTCTGAAATAAAGCCTGAACCCTCTCTTTACTTTCACCCATCTCCAAATTCAGTAGATTATTTATGAAAGTTTCTCATTTTACAGAACAAGAATTCCATTCACTTAATTATGCTTTCAGAGAGCAGCAATGTAGTCATCTTCTGTTTATTGTGACCTGAGAAAGTGACTGATTCTTTGGCTGAATGTTGAAGACACAGAACACATACAAAGCAGGGACTACAACATATTTCTATTACTAACTTTTTTTAAAGTTTTCAAAGGTTGGGAGTTTTTTGGATTTTGTTTTTTGGTTTTTTATAAGGCCCCTTAGGCATTCCTCAAATGGTCCTCCAAACCTGCAATTAGTAAACATACATCAACAATCGGTCACATCAAGAAAATTTCTGGGAAATGCCATGATTGTTAGTTGTGAATTGAAAAGGACTTTTTTTATTATCTACTTCACGAAATATTTTCCTGTGACAATTATGAAAACAAATTCTGGAAAATAGTAAAACTATCTAGATAGGACATTAATTTTAAAATGTAATTGAGAAATATATTACCAGATCTGTTAGAATGAATCAGAATATCTTCCATATGTAAGAAATAGTTACTAGACACGATAAGCTACAGAAGTAAACCACAAGAAATTTGTTTCAAATGTACAGAAAGTAGTGAAATTTTATAACATCCCAGCAGTAAAACAGATCATCACCTTGACTGGATTATTATAATTTCTCTACTAGTTGCCCAGGATCCTACATTACTCAGGGAAGTTATGTATCAGATGCGTTGTTAAAACTCATAGTACCTTAGAAAGAGAACTGCTTTTGAAAAAATTAAGGAAAACAAGTAGAACTGTATTTATTCAATAACATAAACTCTTACTCAGAGAAGTGTTTTGATTAAGTGATTGGGTAGATCAATCACATCGGTGATTAATTTCCTTTATGACAGTGGTGAACACTTTTGATGAGTATATATCTCCCTTTTTATATATCACCTAATATCAATGCTTAAAGAGTAAACCACCAAAGTTATCACTATTGTTATATCCTCAAGTAATCTTGACTAGTTAACATATGTAGGAGAGAAACTGTGTCAGAAGAGATTATGACACGAAAGGAGGTGACCTTATAAACCAAATTGAATGCTTTAATAGTTTAAAAAATAATCAGCAATAAATCCAGTAACATTTTCTATTTTCTATCTCATCACAAAATTGTGTGATAGTCAAGATGTGGCCTACTGTGGAATATTGTTTGTGAGAGACCACTTGTTTCCTACTACTATCATCATTAAGGATGCCTTCAATGCATATACAGGTTGTTCTTATGAAAATTTTGTTTAGATTGAAAAATTAGGCATATGCTATCACTCTTCTGTTAATTGCCTTTTTTGTTAAAAAATGAGATATTTCAGCACTTTTCACAAATATGTATGTAAAAACTGCTATATGAGTAGATATATATGTATATGAAAAGTACTGAAACAGCTCATATTTTAACAAAATAATGTTAACAAAAAACTTTAGATAGATAATTTGCTTGACAGATAATAAATAGATACCTGAAGGAAAGAAATCCTTCAATGCTCTCACAATTGTACCAGCTCCTGAACGGTGCTCCCCGATATATGTACTTTCCCGATCTTTATTATATTTAGTTCATTTCTATATCCTCTAGCAACGCATGTTGTTGAACTGTGAGCTAAAGTGTAGTGACACCATTGTCCTTGATAATAAAAAGGATTTGTTGTAAAAATATTTGTAAATCTTGCCCATTTTTATTCCATTGGTTGCCTTTCTTCCATTTTCATTACTAGTTGTCCTCCATGCCTAGAATGTTCTCTTCATTTCCATCTCTTGGCAATGATGGGTCCTAGAAAATCTCGGCTAAAATCCTGCCTTCTGCAAGAACCTTTTCCCAGTCTTCTTTGTGCTTGTGCCTTTGTTCTGAGGTTATCTCTAATTGATCTCATATATATCTTGTTTGTACATAGTGGTCTGAATGCTATGTCTCCCATTAGATTGTAAGCTCCTTGCCTTTGTATAGTCAGTGCTTGGCACAGTATCTAGCACATAGTAACCACTTAATAAATATGTGTTGACCAGACTTCTATATCTAAATCTAAAGGAGGTTTGAATTCCAGTTCACCTACTTACTACCCAAGGGCCCCTGGACTGTAGTTTTGCCATTTATGAAATGATAGGAAGTCCATCTCACCTCCATGAAAAGCAGGACTTGGTGGCAATTCAGTTATTTTCTGAAGGTGTTGTGTCAAAAGCTCATTCAGCCTGGGAAAGCCAAAAATGGGTAAGGAGAAAGTGTATTATTATACTCTATGACACTGTACAGGATAGACTGAGCACAAAAATAATTTTCTGGTCTCACAAGGACCTTCCTTTTGAGACTTGTGTTCTGATTGGGTCACATAGGCTTGATTTCAGGAATGAGATGCTTTAGGAAGAATCTAAGGACAACCTAATTAGTCATTATTATTATGCCATCAGGTAAAATTAATTGTAAGGAAATAGTCTAGAGGAGACTCGGACTTTGGAGAATCATTTTCAACTTAAAAAGAAATAAAATTATTGAACTTGGTAGAGTTTCTCATAGGAAAGGAAAGCTTCTCTTAGGAAGTCTGAAACAGAAATTATCATATTGAAGGCACTTTCCACTAGACTCCTTTAGAAACAAGCTTCTATCTTCAGTCTAGTCTTGTGAAAGAGACAGCATCCTTCTGAGTCATTCAACAAGGCTTCATCTCCTTTGAGAGACAGGGTTGCACAGCAGAACGGGCTTCAAAGCCAGGAAAACCTGGGTTCTACACCAGCCTCTGACACATGATGACCACACCACCTTGGGTGCACTTCAACTTTCAGTGATCTAGGCAACTCTCAAAGACTATAATTTGTACAGATGATGACTCACACTAATAAGGAAGCTTCCTCAGCCAGGAATTCTACTTAAACTTATTTTACTTAAACTACTTAAACCACAGGTCCAGTCCTAGGTATGTCTTTCATGACTGCCTCTGATGTAGTTCTACAAAAATATGGAAAATGTATATTAGAGTCTCAGTAGGCTCAAGACTCCCTTAAAACATTCAGCCCTGCCCAATGATGACCCATATCTCTATTAGCTAATCAGAGCTACAAGGCCCCTGTGGTATGTAGGTGCTAGGCAAAAGCCTTCACCTACAATAGTTAGCCCAGATAAAATTAATCTAAGCATGGGAAGACACTTGCTGCAAATTAATGAGGCAACTATAAATTAACCATCTGTCACAAACTCAGAATTGAATTTAAAAGGTGGGCTAGGGCTCTTCCTTTGTTGGTTTAAAAATAAAACTTGGGTCTTCAGAAAAAAATATTATGAAAGAAAACAATTACACTTAAATTTTGAAAAATAGCTTAAAACTTGAACTTTAAAATGGCTCTAGTTGCAACTGCACTGTATGGTACTTTGAGAAAACAAGGCTTCTGCAAAGTACCTCAAAGCCCAGCACTCTAACCTCTATACTAATGTAAATGATGAAATAATAAAAGAAGGAAATAGCTAGCATAGAAAGGATTCTTGGAAGCAGTTGACTCTTGAGTGAGCTGAGTCTTGAATATATAATTTAATATATATTGGTAGTAAAATTATTATATATATTCATAGGGGAGAAGGGGATAATTTAATTCAATGTTAATGATTTTTAAAAATTATTTTTATTCTTTTGAGTTCCTATAGTTTCATGTACAGTGATTTCAGATGAAGTTAACTCAATTTTTAAGCATAGAGAACCATACTCATTTTTTGCTGTTTATGCTGGTGACAAACACAAGAAAGACTAAATGGCAATGGAACCTTTAAGGTGAAAGGGCAAAAATACAGGAACAAAAGACATGGAGGCAGGAAAAAAATGTTCATGGGATAAGACTTTAGCCTAGCCAAGACAAAGGAGCTACGTTCAGAAAAAGAATCTTAGAATTTGACGATTTGAGAGGTAGAAGGGATCTCAAAGAATATTTAAGCAATAAATAAAAGGAACTCCATTGAAATATAGCAGACAAGTATGATTCCTCCTGAGACCTCAATGATGGAGGCACCCACCCCTTCTCAAAGCAACTATTCCACTTTTGGACAGCTCTGTCAGGAAAGAGATGAGGTTGTGGTCAAAAAGTCCGAAAGCCAGTCAATCTATGCCAAACTCAGAATACCATGAAAAGTTTCAAGCTGTTGAAGGATTTTTAATGAAACTTATTTTCAAGTTAGTAAGCAACATTTTACTGTTCAAAGCACTAAGAGACCCTGTAGCATATGGAAACAAAAGAGAAGAAATGACATGATCTATGAAAACAAAGTTCAAAACTGTGGTTGCTCTCAAAAATGTCAAATAAATCTTTCTTGGCATCTTCATTTGGGCTTATGCCATATAGCTAGGGGGAGTCTTTTTGTCTAGGTGCCTTTTGTGGAATACAGGTTAGATGCCAATGAGGAAAACAAAAAGTATAAATTGCAATTTTAATAGTGGAGTAGATTTGTGATCTCATCAATGTTGGTACCCCTTTGAGCAATACAGATTAAAACTAATCCACACCTGCCCATCCTGTAGAACTCTTACCCATCCATAAGTTCATTTCAAAGGGCGCATCTGACATACCAAGAGAATGACAAGTTCTTTTGCAATCAGTGGAGTATATAAGCTGTTCATTGGCTATCCCTTAACCTTTTTATTTTCTGGTCAAAAAGTTTTTTGATAAATATCATTTATACAGATCCAATTTCATAATTCTTTGCTTTTTATGCATTAGAGCCTGCTCACAGCCACCTTGCACATCTCCTTTGCTTTTGGGGGGAGCCTCATTTGGGAGAGAAAATGAAAGAAAAAAAACAATAAATATCACATCACCAAAGCGCCAAAATTAAAGGCTTATAGGCTCACAGGTTTCTTTTGTGTAAACAGAAACACTGGGGAGAAAGCAGTAAATATATTGCAGTAAATGTTCTCACCTTTCAATTCATCATAATAGTATGCCACTATCCATGGGTATTTATTCACATATAGTCTTACTTTTCCTTTTTTATGTCCTGAAGCCAAAATAGAAAGATTGCTTGACAAAATGGATCAATCACAACTCAGTTGATAGGATTTATAGGCAAATGTCTCCATTACAGAATGTTTGGCAAATTGAAAAAAGGGCATATTTTGATAGTTCTAAAATACCATATGCTTACACTGTGAATGTCTTATCTTTGCTGACAAGCAATGTTCCAATTTGCTGAATATTTCTTACATCATATTAAGATTGGTGAGAGAAGAAAAATTAGGAAACTCTAAAATGCCTCCCACATCAAGCACCCCAATTTAGGAAGCCACAGAACTTGTTTGCATTTTAGCATCTCCAACTGCTATGCTGTCTGCCTCTGCTTAATTTCAATTACCACCAGGCACTAACCAAATAGAAATAAGTAAAATGCTTTAGTGAGGGTATTAAATCCAAAGAAAACAAGTGTATAAAGTTGGAAAGGAAAAAAAAATTCTAGTGTTGGCAAATATTGTAAGGAATAAATAAGATAGCATAGCACTCATAAATGTGTAAAAGTCCTCTTGTTCTCTATCAAGTGTCAACTGCCTCGTGTCAGTGGCCTGAAAACAATCCTATCGTGCTTCTGGATTCTGGCTTTCACTGTGTGATGTGAGGCAGTAGACTCTTTAATGAACAACACAGACATTGTACGATTGCATCTGCTTGACAGAGCAGTGTACACCAATCCTTTCCAGGATTCTATGGGGCTGAACAGAGTATACAATTCTTCAGTGAGTCCAAGAGGGAGAAACTGTCAATTACAAAGAAATGGTTGGCAGAGAGAATGAATATTTTTATGTAATTATCTCAGCATCCCCTACTAGGGTAGACTCTAGAATGATGCACGCAAACATCAATGGCTTTCCCCCTACCCAAAACACTAGGTTTTACTCTGTGTGATACCACTGAATAACAGAGTTTGAGAAGGAAGGATGCAGGCAATTTGTTTCACCAACCATGTTTGACCCAAGATATTGTTTATAACTGTCCAATTGTCAAAGATGCCTCCTTTTCAGCCAAAACCAAATGATAATGCGGGGCACTTGAGAAGGTCTCTTCACAAATGCATTCGTTTTGAGCTCTCTTTAAGAAGCTGTCAGGTTTTATTGTTGTTGTTGTTGGGTTTTGTTCGGGTGTTTTTTTTCTTTTTGGTTCTGCCAGAATTTCCTAGGAGGCAGTGGTAGAGAGGGGAAAAGGCACTGAATCTGAAATTGCAAAACATATATTTAAATTTTGCTTCTGACAGCTTATTAGTTATTTGAAACCAGAGTAATTTAACAACAACTGTAGTAGTAGTAATGATAACAGTCAGTTGTGAGGCAATGTGGCATCATGAATAAAGGCCTCTGAATCAGGAATATCTATTATATTTTCAAGTCCTAATTTCTCAGTGCCCCAGAAAACTACCAAATTATAACTTATATAAAAACAAAAAACTACCTTCAAAGTAAGGGGTAATCTGCATTGGTAGAGAAATTTCTTTATCAGTAGTTCTACATACTGATGATATACCAGGTATAGTCCAAAACAACGAATATTTGAATAGCTGTCTAAAGTTTGCAAAGCCCTTTATATATGCGAGCTCATTTGACTCACAATAACCCTATGAGGTAGATATTACTTGATAGTAATGATATTACACTCCCCATTTTACAGATGAAGAAACTGAGGCTCAGAGAGGTTAAATAATTTGCCTATGGTAACATGGCTAATAAGTATCAGAGTCAACAACTGAAACTCATTCAAAGTCTAACACTTTTTTATGCTAAGCCACTCTGGGTCTCCATTTCCTCATCTATAAAAAGGGAAAAATAATTGTAATACCTACCTTGTAAGGTCATTTTGAACAAAACACTTTGTAAACCATAAAGGGCTATACGTAACAGCTTGTAATGATACCTTTTTGCTTTTCATTTAAGAGTACTGAGGTCAAGGACAAATCATAGGTACAGACATATTTTCATTATGTAAAATCCTTTTGAGTACAATTTATACTTTTGCAGTCCACGACCTTCTTACCCTGAGAAAGGATCAAGCAATGCCCATGCCTCATATTAACTCTCCATTATTTGGGTGGAGGGGAGGAGAGTCATAATAAGATTCCTCTAGATCAATTAGGTCCTGATTTGATCTGCTGTCTGTTTACCTAATAGAGAGATTATGAGGGGCGGAGCCAAGATGGCTGAGGGAAAGCAGAGACTTGCTTGAGCTCTCCCCCAAACCCTTCAAATACCAGTAAAGAAATGGCTCTAAACACATTCTAAAGCAGCAGAACCCACAAAAAGACAGAGTGAAGCAAATTTCCAGCCCAAGACAGCCTGGATGGTTGATCAAAAAGGTATATTGTGCTGAGCTGTGAGAGGAGTGCAGCATGGGGTGGGCGCGCAGGCCACAGCGAACCTTGAGCAGGCCTCAGAGGACTAAATCCTGGGCAACTGTGGCAGATTCCAGACTTCTCAACCGGGAATGCTGAAGACAACTTAGAAGGTCAGTGGAAAAAGTCTGCTTCTGCAGTGAAAGGGGAGCTGGGTCTCAGAGCCAGTTCCAGAGCGTGGAGCGCTGCCCCGGGGCAGTGGCTGCATCCTGAGTTTCCCACCCACAGACTGAGGGGGAATGCAGCAGTTGATCAGAGGTGGATTGCAGGGATCTCTTTGCCAGTGCTGAGGCAAGAATCTCTTGCTTTGCCTGTGCTTGGATCTGGGTTGCAGTTCTGGGTGGCAGTCCTGGGGCGAGGAGGAACGCTGGCGTGGTGGAGCTTGCAGTGGCTGTGGAGAGGAAACCTTCCCCACAGTTCCAAGACAGAAAAGACTGCTTGTGGTCACTCATAGACCAGGAAAGGAGTAAACACCTTGCCCCTTATCATACCACCTTGGAAGAACTGAAAATTTACAGGTCCCTAGAAGTATCCCTGAAAACAGTTGTACAAACCCCCAAAACTTGGGACAGTACATTCTCCACATTGGAAGCAGACTCTTACCTTAACAAAGAGTTTAAAACTCAAGCAATTGGCTGGGATCATGAGCAAGCAGTGCAAAAAGAGTCAGACTATATTATCTTACTTTTGTGACAAAGAAGATGAAAAAATACAACCAGAAGAAGACAACAAAGTCAAAGCTCCTACATCCAAAGCCCCCAAGAAGAATATGAATCAGTCCCAGGCCTTGCAAGAACTGAAAAAGGATTTTGAGAAGCCAATAAGAGAAGTAGAGGAAAAACTGTGAAGAGAAATGAGAGTGATGCAAGAAAATCATGAAAAACAAGTCAACAGCTTGCTAAAGGAGACCCAAAAAAATACTGAAGAAAATAACACCTTAAAAAATAGCCTAACCCAAATGGCAAAAGAGGTCCAAAAAGCCAATGAGAAGGAATGCCCTAAAAAGAAAATTGGCCAAATGGAAAAGAAAGTCCAAAAGCTTACTGAAGAAAATACTTCCTTAAAAATTAGAATAGAGCGATTGGAAGCTACTTTATGAGAAATCAAGACACTGTAAACAAATCCAAAAGAATGAAAAATTAGAAACCAATATGAAATATCTCATTGGAAAAACAACTGACCTGGAAAATAGGTCCAGGAGAGAGAATTTAAAAATTATTGAACTATCTGAAAGCCATGATCAAAAAAAGAGCCTAGACATCATCCTTCTAGAAATTATCAAGGAAAACTGCCTTGATATTTTAGAACCAGAGGGCAAAATAGAAATTGAAAGAATCCACTGATCTCCTCCTGAAAGAGATCCCCAAAGGAAAACTCCTAGGAATATTGTAGCCAATTCCAGAGTTCCCAGGTCAAGGAGAAAATATTACAAGCTGCCAGAAGGAAACAATTCAAGTATTGTGGAAACACAATCAGGATAACACAAGATTTAGCAGCTTCTACATTAAAGGACCACAGGGCATGGAATATAATATTCCAGAGGGCAAAGGAGATAGGATTACAACCAAGAATCACCTACACAACAAAACTGAGTATAATTTTTCAGGGGAAAAATGGTCATTCAGTGAAATAGAGGACTTTCAAGCATTTTTGATGAAAAGACAGAGCTGAATAGAAAATTTACTTTCAAATACAAGACTCAAGTGGAACATGAAGAAGTAAACAGGAAAGAGAAATCATAAGAGACTTATTAAGATTGAACTGTTTACATTCCTGCATGGAAAGATATTTATAACTCATGAGACCTTTGTCAGTATTAGGGTAGTTGGAGGAAAAAAATGTATAGATAGATAGATAGATAGATAGATAGATAGATAGATAGATAGATAGATAGATAGAGGGCACAGGGTGAGTTGAAGATGAAGGTGTCATATCTGGAGAATAAAATTAAGGGATGAGAGAGGATTATACTGGGAGAAGGAGAAAGGGAGAGGTAGAATGGAGTAAATTATCTCACAAAAAAACAAAAGAAAAGGCTCTTACAGTGGAGGGGAAACAGGGGAAGGTGAGAGGGAATGAGTGAGTCTTATTCTCGTAGGATTTGGCTTAAGGAAAGAATAACATGCACACTCAAAGGGGTATGGAAATCTGTCTTACCCTCCAGAAAAATGGGGGGAGACAAGAGAGCAGGGGGATGATAGAGAGGAGGGCAGATTGGGAAAGGGGGTAATCAGAAGCAAACACTTCTGAGGAGGGACAGGGTCAAAAGAAAGAATAGAATAAATGGGGGGCAGGATAGGATTAAGGGAAGTAGAGTTAGTATTTAACAACATGTCTAATATGGAAGTGTTTTACATAACTGCACATGTTTAAACTATATTGAGTTGCTTGCCTTTTCAATGAGGGTGGTGGGGAGGGAGGAAGGGAGAAAACTTCGAACCCAGAGTTTTAAAAACACATGTTGAAAATTGTTTTCACATGGGACTGGGAAATAAGAAATACAGGAAATGAGGTACAGAAATCTATCCTGCCCCATAGGAAAATAGAAGGGGAAGGGTATAAGAGAAGTGGGGGGGAGAGATAGAAGAGAGGGCAGACTAGGGGAAGGGATATTCAGAATGCATGCCATTTTGGGGTGTGGGGAGAGGCGAGATGGGGTGAAAATTTGGAGCTCAAAATCTTGTGGAAGTAAATGTTGAAAACTAAAAATAAATAAACTAATAAAAAAAAAATAGGACATTCAATTGATATTAAAAAAGAGAGAGAGATTACCTATTTTAGGATGTTACTTAGTTACCTAATTTAAGAGATTATATGATTTTAAAATTACCTAATTAGGAGATTACCTAATTTAAGGATATGGACAGAGTAGACAAAGAATTACATTTTGAAAGAGAGAATAGCAAAGTAGCAAAGTGATAAGGAGGGACAAATACCAAAACCTAGAGAAATTATTGATAGGGTCAGAGAACACATTCTGCTACCTAGAGTTTTCTATCTCTAATTCTCTCTTGAGCTTCCACAGAGGAATCATCAGGATGTGACACTTCCACCTAGAAAACAGTTTTTCAGAAAGACAGTTGGATAATACATCATAAATTATAGACCAAGAAAAAAAGGAATTAATATGGCAGATAACTGATGCTTAGCTCTAAACAACTAGACCTTTAATATGATAATTTTCCACGGTTTTGTGTTTTATGTTGTTTTATAACAAGTCTATTGTACATTAAGGAAACATTTATATATGGGTAATTCTGTGAGATAAATTCCATTAATGTGCCTAGACACTTTGTGAGACTTATCTAAAATTAATCTCCTCTAGAATTTAGAGCTCTGTTAGATTCATTCAGCTTTCAGGAACCTGAAAATTCCCCATAAATCATGCATCCCAGAAGTTGACCAAAGAAGTAATGTGGGTCATTTATGCAGGAACAAGTATCTCATTTGCTATAATTCATTTTTCCCACATTTCTGATGATCTACTCAGAAAAAAATACACTATATAGGAAGGGAGAAATAGATGCTCATGTGGCTACATTTTTGCAAAAGTTCAGTAAAAATGTTTATGACGTAGTATAATGGAACAAACGCATCTTCAATATACTTTTAAAACTAGAAGAGGCCTTGACTGTGATGTAGTTCAATCTTCCTTTTTTACAGATGAGGAAAGTGATGGTCTAAGAGGTTAAATGGCTCACCTAAAGTTGGATCTGTGATCTCATAAATTTCGATGATCCTTCCAGTGATAATGGTCACCACCTAGATATTTCTCCCCATCCTGTGAGACTCCTTTGCATTTCTTCCCATAATTTCACCCTGCAGGATATAGGTACTGGAGATCTTTCCCATTTTCTCCTGACATCACCAGGTTACAAAATGGAGCACTCAGGCTATCCATCTATTACCATTCACTTTTACATAACCAACCCATCTTTTTCTATTATAAGTCCCCTTATATTATACCTCAGTTCTTATTCCAAAGTTTCATATTTGTTATCTTTCTTATTCATATACCATGTAATGCTCTACTACTAACACTGTGAAACTCATTTTTAATTCTTTAGAGATGGTAGTGTTCCATTCTTTATCCACTTGGTATTTCCTTGCTGATAGTTGGAAGGGAAGTGGACAAGCAATAATTAAGTGACTACCATGTGTCAAACACTGTGCTAAACACTTTACAAATATTGTATCATTTGATCCTCACAAAAACCTTGTGATGATAGGTGCTATTATGATCCCCATTTTACAGTTGAGGAAGCCAAAGCAAACAGAGATTAAGTCTCTTGACCAGAGTCATACAACTAGTAAGAATCTGTAACCAAATTTGAATTCACATCTTCTTGAGGCCAAACCCAGCAGTCTATCCATTGAACCAAACTCTTTTAAGTGGCTATAAACCTCATCCGTGGGGTTTGTCAATATTCCAGGCCATCCTAATACCATCCACAAACAGAAATACATGAAGAAATGTAATATCTACTGGTTTTCATTCTTCAAATTAGACTCTAATCTTGATCTCCGCCAGAGAGTAAGGGAAGACTTTTGGTGGACATGTAGCATTTTTTTAATAGTTCATTAGACTTTTATTTTTCAGATGATCATCAAAAAAGGTTATCTCTTTTTTTAATCTTTTAAAGATCTTAAGTAACTTTGATATATTGTTGGAAGACACTATGTAGTAAAAGAATCATTAAGGTGATTTTTGTGCTAGTGAATTTTTTTTAACTCTGTACTGAACAAACCACAAACACCATAAGATGTTATTCCTCAATGAACTATGTAAGGGTAAACATGCAGTCCACTATCAGATACTGTTTACAAAGGCCTAAATGTGCCCTACTATCATAGAAGTTCCTCTCAGTGTATGTATAAATTATTCTCATTAAAATTCTTATATAGGTGGGAAAGTAGACATATACATTAGGTGTTTTTTATGTTCTTTAAATCATACCTTTGTGTTAACAAAGTTCAAAATTTTTCTATGACTTTTCCTCATTAAAATACATTATGAAATTGTCCCTCTAAGCCCTCAAAAATTTGTAATCTCCAATAAGAATCTCTTCTACATACAGTTGGTCTACTTTGCCTGCTTTTGTATATTTCTCTTTAATGTCATGTTTTTCTTCTTTATAAGCACATCTAAGACTATGATATTAGAGTCACATCATGGTGGCTTCTATTATTCTAGATAATGAAAAAAATTATTATAAATATTTTTGCAATTTTCTTTCTTTTTCATGTTTTCCTCCCATTTTTGCACTTACGTCAGGAATTAGTAACTCTTGCCATTATTAGGGTTTCTGTGAAGGGTATGGTAATCTATTGTGCCATAGCTTCACTCAAAATCCCTGAGATTCTATTGTTAACAAACTGTACTTCACAAAACATGTGCTCTCCTGATAAAAATAACCTAGTACCGTATTCTGTATTTGATAATCAAAATAAAAATTGTTGCTCTTCAATAGAATGGAAGTTCATTGACAGAGACTTTTTTTTGTTTGTTTCTTTGGTTGGTTGGTTGGTTTGATTAAAATTGCAACAGAAATATATGTCAGAGTGCCTGGGACATAGCAAACATCTAAGAAATTCATGTTTCGTGTTGAATTGAATTCATTGAAATGACAACATTGCTTAAGTGACTAACCAAGCAAGCTTCAGTTAGACTGGTATTAACTTCCACTGTAACTTTATTTTGGAGAAAATAATAATCATAACTTTCTAACATACTTCCCTATAAGATTGGTTTTTAAGTTAATATTTCTTAAATTAGTAAGCATGCATATTTTATGCTTCCTAACCCTCTATTAGGGGGTGGGAAGAAGGGAAGAAATGCAAATAAAATTGTTATAGCAAATGTGCATAGTCAAAAAAATATAAATTCCCATACTGGCTATGTCCAAAAATGTGTCTCATTCAGCATATTTAATCTATCACTCATCAGAAGTTGGGTAGCATTTTTTATCATTGGCGCCTTAGAATTATGACTGATCATTTGTTGCACAGAATTCTTTCAACATCGTTCGTTTTGATAATATTGTTAAACTATTGATTGTTTTCCTGGTTCTTCTCATTTTACTCTCCATTCATGTATACAAATCCTTCCTTTCATCATTTCTTATGGCAGGAATATTCCACTACATTTATACATCATAAATTTGTTTAGTTAAACAAAAAAAAAACCAAATGGGTGATCATTGGTAAGGGAATAACTAAACACACACACACACACACACATATACATATATATGTATGTATGTATGTATGTATGTATGTATGTATATGTATACATATATGTGTATATATACATATGTGTGTATATATATACACATATGTGTGTATACATATGTGTGTATACACACATATATATACACATACCTGTTATTTACCTCTAACATCCTGTGTGTATATGTATGTATATGTGTGTGTGTGTGCGTGTATATACATGTATATGTATGCATATATGTGTATGTACTATGTATGTATATATGAGTCCTTTTCCTAGTTCATTGATCTTTTTGGAAATATAGGTCTGGTAGTTGCATAGTTGGGCCAAAGGGCAACATAGCTTAGAAACTTTTTGAGCATAGTCCAAATTGTTTTGCAAAATGGTTGTAGAAACCTACAGCTCCACCAACAGGGCATCAGTGCTACTGGATTGTTTTTTTCCCCACATCTCCTCAACACATGTTACTGGCTTTTCTGTCCCCTTCATCAAACTGAAAGAAATAAGATAGAATTTCATATTTGCCTTATATTGTTGTTTCAGTTGCATCCAATTCTTTGTGACCCCAGTTAAGGTTTTCTTAGCAAAGATACCAGAGTGGTTTGCTGTTTCCTTCTTTAGCTCATTTTACAGATGAGGAAACTGAGGCCAACAGTGTTGATTGACTTGCCCAGGGTTACACAGCTAGTAAATATCTGAGGCTAGATTTGAATTCAGGTCTTCCTGACTCCAGGCTCTGCACTCTGTTTGTTATGCCACCTAGCTGCCTCATATTGCATTTTTCTAATTACTAATGAATTGGAGAATTTTTCTTAGGGGTATATATAACTTGGATTTCTTTCCTTAAAAATTTTCTGTTCACATCCATTGAATATTTATCAATTTGGGACTGGCTCTTATAAATTTAAATCAACTCCTACGTCTTTGGAAATAAGTTTCTGGTTTCCTTATCCCTTACTCTCCTTCACATATTCTGTCATTCAGTGACACTGGTCTCCTTTCTGTTACTCATACAAATATTCTATCTTCCAACTCTGGACATTTTTACTAGCTGTCTTATACACCCGGAATTTTCTTACTCCTCATCTCCACCTCCTAATTTCCCTGTCTCCTTTCAAAACTCTGCCGAAGTTCAAACATCTGAAATGAGTTTTTCCCAGTCTACCTAAATTCTAGTGCCTTCCCTCTGTTATTTACCTCTAACTTATCCTGTATGTGTCTTGAGCATACTTGTATGCATGTTGTCTCCTCCATGAGTCTGTGAGCTCTGAAAGTACAGATTATTTTTTTGCCCTGCTTTGTATCTCTGAAATTTAGCACATTATCACTTTGACTTCATCTGGGAAACTTGCTACAAAAAAAAAGTTTCCCCAGTTGACTGTTTGCCTCCTAATCTTGGCTACATTGTTTTGTTTTGTTTTGTTTTATTTAAAAAAATTAACTTTATGTGATGAAAACTGTGGGAAGCTAGGTGATACAGTAGAGAGACTGCTGATCCTGAAGGCAAGAAGACCTGAATTCAAATCTGGTCTAAGATTTGCTAGATTACTACCTATGTGAGCCTTGGCAAGTCACTTAACCCTGTTTGCCTCAGTTTCCTCATCTGTAAAATCAGCTGGAGAAAGAAATGGCAAGCCAGTCCAGTATTTTGGTCAAGAAAACTCCAAATGTGGTCACAAAGAATCAGATACAATTAAAAAAACTGAAAAGCAAAGACAATGAAAACTGTCCATTTTGTCTTCTGTGATCTCTATCCCTTGTTTGGTCAGTGACTCTTCCTTTAGCCATAGATCTGAAAAATCATTTCTTCCTTTATTCTCTAATTTATTTATTATATGGCCTTTTCATATATAGGTCATGTATTGTTTGGAGTTTATCTTGGTATATGTTGTAAGGTGTTGGGCTAAACCAAATTTCTGCCAAACTGTTGCCTAGTTTTCTCAACACTTTTTACCAAATAGTGAATTCTTACCCCAGCAACTGAGAGCTTTAGGTTTATCACATAACAGACTGCCTCAGTTTA
Organism: Phascolarctos cinereus; assembly: GCF_003287225.1. NCBI lineage: Eukaryota > Metazoa > Chordata > Mammalia > Diprotodontia > Phascolarctidae > Phascolarctos > Phascolarctos cinereus. The sequence goes on from NW_027555625.1 coordinate 101,196,180, forward strand.
TTTCTGTGAATTATGTACTTTATTTATTCCATTGATCAAACTATCTTTTTTTTTAAACTAGCATCAAATAAGTTTGATGATTACTGCTTAGTAATATTGTTTGAGATCTGGTACTACTCTCTGTACAGTTTTTAAAATTATGCTAAATTCTAAACCAATCTTTGAGTGCTATATCTCTCTTCTTAGGAAGTACCTGAAGTGTATCCTGACTAGAGCAGTTTTTTAAACACTTTAAAAACTTTTGGTCTCATGTCAGCAATTTATTTGTACCAGTTACACTATAAGAACCTTTTTCTATGTCCTTTTTTCCTGTCCCTATCAGTTTAAACAAGTTAGGACTGCGTTGTTTCAATAGTACACCATATTTTTTGCCTGATTTTGATTCTTCCTTCTAGCTTTATACTAATTCTGATCTTTGCTTTAACAAGTTGGTGAACTGATTATATGCAGACAGCTGATTCATTTATAATGGCCATATAAGTAGTGAGTCAAGTTATTCATTTTTGTCATGTTATTCTGTGCTTGCCGTGTCCAGAGCTTACTTAATCTTTTTTTTCCACGGAAAGGTTTCATGATAAATGTGAATGGGGCTTCTAATTTTACAGATGAAGAAACTGATACTCAAGAAAAGTTAAGTGAGTTTTATGGGGTCACAAAGTGATTAAATGTCAGAACTAGGGTTCAAATACAAGTCTCTCAAGTCAAAGTCCAGCATTCTTTCCAATAATTTCACTATGTTCGGAAATTGGAAGAAAAAAATTAGAGTCTAATTGGGATTATAACTTAGAGGGATGCTTAAAAATAACTTTTGCTCCTTTTGTCCCATACTCTATTGGAATCTTTTCTGTGAAAGTAGGTAATGATTTCCTCCAAAAAACTACCCAATTGATAATCTTAATATATAAAGTTTGACCTGTCACTCCTCTGATCAAAGAATTTCAATAGTACCCTTATCAACTTTAGGATAAAAATAGAAACCCTTCTATTTGGAATTTAAAGCCTTTCACAATCTAGCTCTAGCCAACCTCTCCAGGCTTATTTCATTGTATTCTCCTTCACAAATTCTGACCTATTTTCTATTATCGAGACTTTACTTTCTATATCTTGCTTCTGTGTCTTTGCAAAACAATTCCTCATTCTGAAAAACATCCTCCTCACTTCCACCTCTCAGACTCCACCTCCAAAACAATCTTGATTGCCCCAGACACTAGTACTCTGGCTCTCCTAAAATTATCTTGAATGTCCTTCTCTCTGTAAATTTTGGGTTCCCCACCATCACCGTTATTGAAATGAAAGCACCTGGAGGGCCAGAACTATTTTTCATTCTTGTCTTTATAGCCACAGTACTTTGTACATAGGAGGCTATCTTTTGAAAAGTGTCTTTTGAATTGAATTAAATTTCTTGTCCCACATAATGAATGCTAAGATTAAATGAGACAAGTTATAGTTCTTTGAACATTATTGAGTAATTATTATCAATATTATTTGATTGACTAAAATCTAAATCAAAGCAGACCTTGAAAGTTTCCTTAAAATTCTTAAACCATGACATCACTGATCAACACCCTAAAATGCTAACTTTGCATAGGAATAGTGACAACACTGATTTCCAAGAGGGGAAATTCTCTTTATCAATGCAGGTTGGTGTCATCTCTGCAACTTATAGTCTTAGAGAGCTCCTTAGAGTGCAAATTAAGTGACTTGCCTAGGGTTACACACACAGTGTAAAACTAGAGGCCACACTTGAACCTAGGTTTTCCTGGCTTCAGGGACTGTCCTCTAGTCATTAGACCATGCTATTTCACATATAAAACCATAAAATTTTGTGTGCCCAAATTTGTAAATACCTAATAATAGCACTGTTATGACTAAATTAAACAAGTTAAATAAATTAATAATAAAACAAAATAAACATAAGTAAATATAAATTAAAATAAAAATAATAAATAAATAAGGGTTAAAATTAAAGAAGTGAGACAACAAGCATTTATTAGTTACTTGATATGTGCCAAGCACTGTGCTATGTGCTATGGACACTAAGAATGTATAAAGCATGGTCCTTGACCTAGAGTCAATAATAAGAGTGCTAGACCTAGAACCAAATCAGGAGATCTGGGATCAAAACCCTAGCTCTGATATTTAAGAGCTGTAATCCTGGTTCATGACCAATAAGATTAGCTTGAAAATAAAGTTCTAATTATTTTTTTTCCTAAGCAAACCCTCCTTCCTATTGCCAGAAATCTACCTGACACAGATGTTTCATGACTGTTCATTTAGCTAGCTCCCTATGAAAGAAGGCTCACAAGAAGTTCAGTATCTATAGCAAGATGTCCCAATTCCCATCTGTACTTCACATCCCTGAATTATATCTCTAAATCACAGACAGATAACATTAGGACATATGTTTGTAAATGAAAGCATTTGATTCTTTTTTAAGTCATTAAAGAAAACTAGGTTTTTCCTTCCTATCTATTGAAAAAGTTGAAAAACTGCTGGTTGAACCTAGTGTAGGAGCACCATGTGCTGCTCTAAATAGAATAAAGTTCCTCTGAATAGAATTTTGGAAAACCAAATCCTATTTTCCTTTGGGCTCACATATTTTATTATCTTTCTTGCTGAAGTACCTCTCTCCCCTCAATACTCTCTTTTATATAAAGTAGTTAACAGCTGATATACAACAAAATCTACTAAGAAAAAGGAATATGTAATCAAAGGTTCTTAACCTGAGACCGATGAACTGGACTTTCTTTAAATTATAACTTTATTTCAATAAAATTGGTTTCCTTTGAAATTCTTTGTATTTTCTTTTATATTTTTAAAAATACTATTTTTGAGCAGGGCTCCATAGACTTCACCAGACTGACAAAAATATTAAGAACCTTGGTTTAAATTAACCCTGTATCAAGCAATTATTTTATAATGTAAATATGAACCCTCTAATTCAGATGTTTACAACATTTGGATATTTTTTTCTATTGGGTCATCTGAGAGGGAGACACAGTAGCTTGGCACTTCTTTCTATTTTTAAACCAATTTTGAGATTGCCTGTGGATGCTCAAAATGGACATGCCAAAGTGCTACCAACCAAGGCCTAAATGAGAAAGGCTTTGCCATAGAGTCTCTGTGATCTTTTATATAAATTTGCCTTGAATCACAGTTGGACAGTGGTATAGCTGAGTATAGCTTTTTAATGCCAACTTGACAGGTACTTTATGATCTCTGCCAATATGACATTATATCAGACTCTTGCCCAAGCATGAAAGAGGAAATATTTTATAAATCATTCAAGGTGTCAAAGTAGTCCAAAGAGAATCAGGGTTGATTTTCAAGCTTTAAAGACTCTTCTTACTTTTTTTTCTTTTGTACCTGTTGTGAGGGTGGTAGATGCTGTCATCTACCATAGATCCTACTAAAAGGAAAGAAAATACTTTGTCTCTTATGACTTCTCCCACAATAGCAGTGAGCTCTTTGCAAATTACTATAATCTTACATAGGTCTACCAACAGTGGGGAACCTGTGGCCTCAAGGTCACATGTGGCCCTCTGGGCCCTTGGGCATGGCCCTTTGCCTGAATCCAAACTTCATAGAACAAATCCCCATCATAAAAGGATTTGTTCTGTAAAACTTAGACTCGGTCAAAGGACCTCACTCAAGGATTTAGAAGGCCGCAATGTGGCCTCAAGGCTGTAGGTTCCTCACCCCTGGCCAGCCCTTTTAAAGACTACACCAGGCTGGACATTTCTTGATTGGAATATGGTGAAGTAGTAGAGGTTCTAAAATGTAAGCACTTAGTAGGCTATAAAATATATTCTTGCTTTATTTCCTCTCATTCTACTTCGTACACTCTTTAACCCATTCAAACTGGCTTACTTGCTGTTGTTCATACACATTATGACTCCTCCCTCCAGGAGGAGGCAGTCAGGCTGTCATCCCTAAAACCTAGAATTCGTTCTCTTCTCATTCCCATCCTTTAGAATTCATAGCATCCTTCAAGGTTCAATTCACCAGCTAGGTGCCACAGTAGATAGACTGCTGGACTTGGGGTCAAAAAGACCTGAACTCAAACCCTGCTTCATACACTTACTCGCTGTGTGACCCTAACCAAACCATACTCTCTTTCAAGTCAACAAGCATTCATTAAGGGGTTACTCCATGTCAGGTACTGTACTAAGTCATTATGGCTGGGGAATAAAAATTCAAGCAAAAATTATGACAGTTCTTGACCTCAAATAGCTTATCCTAATGGGAGAAGAAGCACATATAGAATAATAATATCTACCTCAGAGGTAGATGTGAGGATCAATTGAGATAAGTTAGATAAATACTGCAGATAATAGATGGATTAGTGCTTCATAAACCTCAAAGTTCTAAATAATGCATACCCTTAGTATCAGAAGTCCTTTTCTGATCCTGCCTTCGGTATTTAGTCCTATCTTCAGCCTTCCTCAAATTAGTATACATTTACTTTGCACAGCATGGTATAATAGATAAAGGTCTGTTCCTGGAGTCAGAATGACTTGAGTTTACATCATACTTTTGACACTCACTGGTAGAGTGACCCTGGACATATCATTACATATCATTTCAGTGTTTTACATAATTTCTTGAGACTAAAAACTGCAAAACAGTTTTCATTCTGCTTGGTAGGAGTTTTTGTTTTTTACTGGAAGTTTCATACATGGATGAAATCACAAAAATAATTTTGTATTTAATTACTTTTGTAAATATTATAGTTTCCACCGTCGCTACTATCTTCACCACCATATATCAACAACTCCCAACTTTAATCCAGTTGAACATGAGTTTCCTGAGGTCAGGGAGTATTTTACTTTTTCCTTTCTATTCATAGGCCCTAACACAATGCCTGGCATTGAATAGGTACTTAATGGAGCATTTGCTGATTGCAAATAAATTGAATAGAATATTAGCACTGGAAAAAACTTGAAATATCATCTAGTTCAACTCAGTCATTTTACAGGGAAGGGAAAGCAGGTCTAAAGAAATGATAAAAATTTTCTAACATTACCCAGGTGATGCTACAAATCCTCATATCTAGTAGTGAACAAAGAAATTAACTGGAAATTATCTTTGTCCTCAAGAAGGTTACAATCCAAGAACCATTATCTCTCCAATAGCCATATATCTTGATTCAAAAGTGGAAAATAGTAAATAAGTAATTTGGTAATAATAAACATGTTCATGTGTTAGATTTCAACATTTATCAAATCTGATTCCATCAGTTTTCTTCCCCTTAAACTGGAAGATTTTCACCAGGTCTAAATCAATGGAACAGTTTGACTATTTTTCCTCTTGTTCAGAAATTCATTTTTAATTGGCACTGATCATTAGAAAGAGTTGTTCTTTCACTAGTTCATAAACTGAATGAACTCAGACTCTGGTCCAAGTGCAATACCATAGTCTTCATAGGCAGGACTTCACAATGGGCTAATATAACAGCCCAAGAGGCAAGAACAGTATCATATCAGTAAAGTCTGTTTAGCTGCAGAGACAGAGCTCTCTACATCACTTTGAAAATTACAATTTTTCCTTTCAATTCTGGAGACACAATATTGGGTCACAGTGGAAACTGATTTGCTGCCCTGCATAGATAGTCAAGAGGCAAAATGCAGCATGACAAAGAAGGGTTGTCCTTATGGCAGAAAGATTTCATTTTAAGGCCTGCCTCCTGACACATGCTGTGACAATCCCATTGCCAGCAGAACACATCTGGAATATTGTTTTCAGTTCCCAGAGTCATATTTTAAGAAAGGTAGTGATTATCTGGGTGAAAGCAATCACGCTGGGGAATGGTCTTGAGTTCATGCCATATAAGCATTAGCAGAAGGAAATGTGGATAGTGATTAGAAGAAAAAACTTAGGGGAGGATATCTTCAAGTATTCGAAAGGTGGTCATCTAGAAAAAAAAATAGGCCTATTCAGTTGATCCTCAAAGACAAACCTACTTTACAACTGGAAGTTGTAAACATTCAATTTTGAGCTTGATATCAGGGAAAAGATTCACATGACTAGAACTATCCTGAAATGGAATGGGCTACGTTAGGAGGCAGTGAATTAGCTCTCCCTAGAGATCTTCAAAAGTATTTGCAGAAGGAATTCTAGATTCAACTAGATGGTCGCTTCCAACTCTGAAATGTTGCAATCCTAGGTATCCCAAGTATCTCAATGTGAATGACATCGTAAGGCTATTGATGTTTTTGATGTCTTTGAATTTAAAACAAAATTTACCCAAGCAATCTAAATGAACAACAAACACTGATAGGAGGCCTCCATAGATTTCTTCTTTAAGATTATTTTAATGCATGCAATAAATTTAGATAATATATACAAAAGTCAGAGACTTAAATCAAGTGTTCACAATGTTCATTAAATCTTACTGAATGAAATAACATTCTGTTTAATATCACTTTTACCCTCTGCATTCCCTTCACTGAATTTTCAGAGGAGGAAAAAGATAATCTTTCAACTAGGATGTTTTGATTAATTAGTAATTTTATAAAAGCTATTAGAAACCTTGATAATCTGATATATTGTATAACTGGACAGCCCTCAGAGTGATTGTTACTAAAATTTCATATTTAAACTTTAGAATAGCCCAACTAATATACCAACAAAAAAGAAGTATTTTCTTGCCCAGTAGCATAAGATAGCTACTGTGCCAGAAGAAAAAGATATTAAATCCTAATACTACTCAAAAAATAAAGAAATATTTTTTGCATTAAACACCTAGAGGTGTTCTTATGCTCTTTTTCCCTTTCCTCCTTTCTTTCTCTTTTTCTTTTTATTTCCTATTTTCCTACCTTCTTTCTTCCTTTCTGTCTTCCTTCATTCCTTCTTTCTTTTTTCCTTTTTTCCTTTCTTTCTTTCCTTCCTTCCTTCTTTCTCTTTCTTTCTTTCTTTCCAGTTATGATAAGATCACTTCAACATGAGGATATAAGAACCTTATCACTGAGAATATCCATAGCTGTATTTAAATATTTATTTTAATACATGTATTCAAGAGGAAAAAATCCCCCTGGATCTGAAAATCTTCTCACTCAGTTTCAATACCATGCCATTTGAATAGTCTAACTATATAACTCTCCATGAATGAGATTTCCAATGGGTATAGAGCAAAAAATCCCCTTAATTACAGCAGTATTACCAATACCATTCTAATTAACTTCCCTTTCACTGTTCTAGGAGAGGATTGTAACTTTATTTAAAGGTCTTCTCCTTCAAGTGCTACCACCTCAAGTTTAATGCATCTCCACTGATGCAAAATCACAGAACTAGAGAATCTGTTAGAACTTCAGAGTCCATTGGGTCTAACCTTCACTTGAACACTATATTTAACAAATAATTAACTAGCCTTGGCTTGCAAATGACTAATGAAGGAAAACACAACTTCTTAGGGAGCCCATTCAGTTTTTGGATCCTCTAACTGTTTGGAAACTTTCCCTTACATGAAACTTAAAGGTACTTCTGAGCAACTTCTACTCTTCATTCTTAGCCCAGCCTTGTGGAGCCATCTACTCCTTCTTATAAATTAAAATCTTTCATGTACTATATTTGAAAATAATTGTCCTGCTCCCACCCCCATGAAGTCTGTACTCCAGCACAAACATGACGAAGTCCTTCAGCTGATTCTCATACAGTATAATAAGGCCATTCACCACTTTGTTGCCTTCTCTCTACAATCCAGCTTATTGGTGTTCTCTTTAAAATAACTTGAGAACTGAATAAAATAATACTATAAATAATTTCATCAGGGCAGCATATAATGGGACTATCCCTCCATAGTCTTGGAGACTAAATATTTTGTCCTTTCCTGCTTTTTGTAATGCAGCTTAATATCCCACTAGCATTTTTTCCACTGCTATATCTCACTATTGATTCATATTGACCTTGTAGTCATGAAATACCTGAGACCTTTTAGAGGTCACCTGTCCTCTAGCCATACTTCCACAATCTTGTACTTATGAAGCTTACTTTTTGAAATGAGATATAATTTTGAATTAATATTTATTCCTATTGGATCTGGCCAACATTCTAGCCTAGTGAAGGAGAAACTATAATGTGATAAGAGTACTGGGCCTATACAAAAGAAGATAAGATTGAATCCCAGCTCTGCCACTCACTACCTATGTGACATTGGACAAGTAACTTTACCTCTCTGTGCCTCAGTATCCTCACCTGTAAAATAAGGGTATTGAACTGAACGATAACCATGGTCTCCTCCATCAAATCTATGATTTTTAGATATGTTTGGACCCTAACTCTGTCATTCAACATGTTAATTATCCCTCCTAACATTATATCATCTGTAAATTGAATAAGACTGCCATCTATGACTATTCAAGTCATTGATAAAAATATGAAACAGCATAGGACCCAGCATAAATTGACTGGAATATTGCACTACAGACCTTCTTCCAGGTTGGTACTGAGTTACTTATGACTATTCTTTGGATCCCAACATTCATATGGATCTTAATTTGCCTTCCTGTACTATGACCCAGCCTAGATCTCTCAATCTCGTCCACAAAGGTAACACTACGGACTATCAAATGCTTTGATAAAATTTAGGTGAATTATACTGATAGTATATGAGAGAGAACATGGGGTGGTGGCTATAAGGACAGGTCTCAGAGATATTAAGACTTGGCCCAAGCTCTGTCTCTGAATACTTCAGAGATTACCAAGCTACCAGAGTGCCTTCTGTTTCACCCTTTTCTGGCCCAGTCTACCTGAAACCCACCTGAAAGAATCAGATGATTGAAAAATGTGCCTCACCCAGCAGCACATTTTCCCTTTGGTCTTCCCCCACCACCAATTCCCCAAGCCCCAGACTTTCAAGAACCCATCCTGATTGCTTAACTGCTCACATTGCTTATATGTGATAGGATATCCCATGAGATAAAGATTTATTCACTACTTTTCTTCTGCTTCCTAAGATACTCCAGGCCTTGCTATCTGCCCTACTTCTATACCCTCCAAATCCATGGCACTCTCCTACGAATGACTGAAACATATTTGGGCATTGCTATCTACCCCACACTGTAACTTTTCATCTTCTGAGCCTTTATGTTTGACCTGAAGCTGAACTTTCTTTAATGTGGTATCTCCCCTACTCAGAGGGTGAAGTCCTTGAAAGCAATGACACTGATTTCTCTATTTGTATCTTAACATAGTATTTGCACATAGCAAGCACTTAATAAATGATTTTACAGTTATTCATTCACATGAAGACTGTGTATGTGTGCACAAGCAAGTCACTGAGCCAGGAATCTCTAAATCTTGAATTTGCAGAGGATGTGCTGATTTGCATTAGGAAAAAGAGTTCTCTCCCTGGGAATTCCCTATAACAATGAAATCAAAGGAGAATCTCGTGTGTGTGTGTGTGTGTGTGTGTGTGTGTGTGTGTGTGTCTAATAACCCTATGGGGAAAAATGGAAAATAAGCTAAATTGGCAAACAATTCAAGCTGCTCAAATCATAGGATAGATGGTCTATTCAGGAATTGTTTAATTATTTCCACTGGAATACTTCTTCAATCTGTTTATGATAACAGTATTAGTATTCTCTCAACCAGTGTAAGTTGTAACCCATCCATGCCTTCTTGTTTTGTGCAATTTTTATACAAGTCCATCAATAAGCTCCCCATAGAGGATATACCCAATATATCAGAAGCTTTTCCTTTAGCTCTTTTCATATTTCATGGATAACATTGCAACATTCATCCTTCATACACTCTCCATTTTTCTTTGGATCAATTGAATTCTGGTGTTTCTAAAATCGTAGAATTAGAAGATTCATATGCATAGAACATCACTCAAAAATATTGTTAAAAAATATATGACTTCACAGCACAGAGAAGTCTAGAGTCATTGAAAGCCCTGTAAAATTTCCCAAACATATCTAGACTAGTCAGTTTTTTTTTAAATTCTAAGCCCAAATCACTGTCTTTTTTTTTTACCAAGATATATGCATCAATGAATTAGCTAAATGCACTACCTATCCAACTATAAGCCTTAATTGGTGCTATAGGAACTCTTTGTCTTTTTTTTTAACTTTGGACATAGGTCTTATGAAGTTTTATAGGATTATGAGCCTTGATTTAATAAGCACAATGACTTTCACAAATAGGACCACCTGGAGTCCATCAGTATCCATAGGTAATTTCTCACTTTTCCATAATCAAGAGTTTGTTATAATAGGTTGGAACCATTTTAATATGTTTGGTTGGAGTTCCATTTTTTTGTTATTTAAAGCCTATTTCAACTTGGCTCTAACCTACTCTTCCAACATTATTTTAAGTCACTCTTTTACCTGTGTGTAATTGATTTTATTTCTAAATCAAGTAAATAAATTAATGTGTAGACCTAGTAAATTCTTATCAGAGTTAGCCCATTGTGCTAGCCTGTCAAGAACATTTTGGATCATGACACTGCAATCCAACATGTTATCATGTTGGATATATTCCATGTTGATTAGATGCCAGCTTTGTGTAAAACTGAAATCCAACTAACATGTCATCAGTGATGTCATCCAAGTCATTGATCAGAATGTTAATAGTACAGAGCCAAGAAGAAATCCCTGAAGTCCTATCCTGGAGACTTCCTTGTACAATAAGATTGGCCCATTAAATACTACTCTTTGGGTTTCTTCATTTCATGAATTCTAAATCCATAAAACTTCACTTTTTAACTTTCAGACTGCATAGCTTCTTGTTATTGTTGTTGTTGTTGTTGAATCATTTTCAATTGTGTCCAACTTTTCATCACCCCATTTAGGATTTTCCTGGCAAAGATACTGGTGTGGTTTGCCATTTCTTCTTCAACACATTTTACAGATAAGGAAACTGAGGCAAACAGGGGTAAGTGACTTGTTTAGGGTCATACAGCTAGTAAGTATCTGAGGCCAGATCTGGAGTCAGGAAGATGAGTGTCCTGGACTCCAGTCCTGGCACTCTATCCATTGTGCCACCTGGCTACCCTATCACGTGCTTAAATATCATCATATGCTGTTTAATAAGTTGCAAGGTCTTCAAGATCAGAGAGCATATTTCCTCCATTGCTATTAAATGTCAATAATACCTAGGCACTTCATAGATAATTTTGGAATAATCTATAATGGAAATAGATGAGATTGCCAATAGAGCACGAAGAATTAAAAAAAGACGACTAAGAAACAGCCTTTGAGGTACAGCCATATTCAAAGGGAGAGCAGGAGAACAGTCAGTGAAAAAAGTCACAGAAATTGAGAGTTGGAAGGGAAAACCTCAGTAGCCACCTAATACAATGCATCCTTAAAAGAATCCTCAGTTTTAATATTCACAGAAAGTAGTCATACAGTCTTGACTTGAAGGCTTCAAAAAAGACAGAACTCACCACATCTCAAGTACAACTCTAATTTGTAGAAAGTTTGTCTTGACCTCAAACTTAACTGTTTGTCTTTGAACTCTTCATATACTGATCCTGGTTGTGCTCTCTGGTACTAAACAGAATAAATCTAATCCCTCTTCCACATGAAAGCCCTTTAAATACTTGAACACAGCTATCATGGTCCCCCAAAGTTTCTATATTCCAAGCTAAATATTCCTAGGTCATTCAACTACTCTTCATATCAGTCAGCCAGTCAAAAGGTACATATTAGGCACTTACAACTTATAAGGCACACTGTTAGGCATCAGAGATACAAAAAAAAAAAAAGTAAATTCATGGATCCTGCCCTCAACATTCAAATAATGGGAGTCTATATGGAACCAAATATGTTCATATAAGATAGATAGTAAATAATGGAAAGATAGATTATAGATATACAGATGATAGATAATACATGTATAGGTGATAGATGTATATAGAAGGAGGGAGGGAGGGAGGGAAGGAAGGAAGGAAGGAAGGAAGGAAGGAAGGAAGGAAGGAAGGAAGGAAGGAAGGAAGGAAGGAAAGAAGGAAGAGAAAGGAGAGAGGAAGAATGGAGGAGAGAAGATAGAACAAAGATAGATAGATAAACATGGAAAGAAGATAGAAAGAGAGAGAAAAGTGATAGAGATATTTATATAGAAATTTCCATGTAAATATAGTATAAATAGGAGAGAAAGCCTGGGGGGGGGTTAGAAGAAGGCCTGTCTTGCATAAAGTGGAATTTGGACTGAATCTTCAATGAAGCCAGGGAAGTCAGTAAACAGAGAGAAGAGGGAAGAGCATTCCAGGAACATATGAGAGCCAAAAAAACAGCAGTCAAAAGTTGTAGTGTCAAATGCAAGGAACAACGAGAAGGCCAATGTAGATGGATCATAGAATACATGAAAGGAAATAAAATGTGGTGTGGACTCAAGACTCTTCACCATTTCCTCCTCTGGACACTCTCCAGCTTATCAAAGTCCTTCTTAAACTGATCATGGAACTCCAGTTGAAGTCTGGTGAGTGCGGAATAGAAATAAAATGTCTTCTCCCTATTGCTGTAAGCTACTTTTCTCAATGAAGCTCAAGATTGCATTAGATTTTTTGTTTTGTTTTGTGTTTTGGCTGCCACATCATATTGTAAACTCATTTTGAGCTTATAGGACACTAAAAACCTAAATCTGTTTTTCAGGCAAATTGTTATGTAATTATGCCCTTCCATCTTATACTTACAAAGATGATTTTTTTTAAAAACCCAAATGTAAGAGTTTACATATAACCTTATTGACTTAGATCTTATTAGATTCAGCCCAAATGTTCTGCCTGTCAGGATCTTCTCATATCTTTGCTATTGCCTAGGGTATTAGCTATCCCTCTCAGTTTGTGTCACCTGAAAATTTGGCAGACATGCTGTTTCTGCTATCATTCAACTCATTGATTACAATGTTAAGTCAAAGCCAAGCACATATTGTTGGAGTATTCCATTCTCAGTGACGTGATATCACAAAGTACTACTGCTTCAATTCAACCACCCAACCAGTTCTGTGCCCATTGAAGGTATAATTTAACCCACCCATCTCCATCTTCTCTATGAGTATTACATGACATACTTTATCAAGAGTTTGACTAAAAATCTAGGTAAACTCTACTTAAGCATTTATCCTTATCTCTTAGTTCAGTATTCCTTTTAAAAAATGAAATAAGGTTAGGCTGACATAAATTGCTTTTGATGGAGCTATGATAGTTCTTGGTAATCATTACTGTCCTCACCAGGCATATACTGAATAAGTCTAATAGTTTGTTCTAGAATTTTCCTGGGAATTAAAATCAATCTGACTATCCTATGGCTTGAAGACTCTCCATTTTAGCAGATCAGGAAACATTTGCCTTTCTGCAGTCCCATTACTGATAGTTAGTAGGCAATCTTAGAATACCTAAGGATAGAGTTCATCTGGGCCAAGTGACTTGAAATTGTCAAAGGCAAATAGGTACTTTCTTCCTGTCTCCTTAAATAAAGAGGCAGTATAGTGTAGTGGACAGAGAGCTGGCAAGATTTGGTTCAAATTTCCCCTGAGCCAGGCAAGTTACCTAATACTTAATTTTCTGAAACTATAAGTTTTAAAAGAAGGTGCCATTACACATTGATAAAGGGAATTTCCTTATCAGGAAAGTTCTTATACCAATGAAATCAAAGGTCCAATCCCTATCCTATCATTAGTTCTCCTGGCTATCAACTCCCTGTAATCTATTTTTGGCCCTTCATTTGCAGTGCAAAGGTCATTCTCCTGGAAGACAACACTGGCACAAAACAAGAATTGACCTTTTGTCTGTTTTGTCTGGCCCTTCTCTAATCCTCCATCATCTACTGGGGGAGAGGGGGGGAGAAAGAAAGAGAGAGAGAGAGAGAGAGAGAGAGAGAGAGAGAGAGAGAGAGAGAGAGAGAGAGAGAGAGAGAGAGAGAGAGAGAGAGAGAGAGAGAGAGAGAGAGAGAGAGAGAGAGAGAGAGAGAGAGAGAGACTACAGAGGTGTGATTTGAGGAAGAGAAACAGGAGAGTACAGGGTTAGTTACATGATGTAAGGGAGGAAACAGTATTAAGCAGGATCAGGTGTTGGTTGATATGGTCAAATACTTGCAGAGAGAACTCCACAAAGAAGATAACAACTAAAAAAAATGACCACTAGATCATTGATAAGCAAGGGCCTTCAATTGGGTAAAACTATAACATGTTTGACATTCAATAAATCTGTCTAGAGCAAAGGAGTTACATAAAAGAACAATAGGAAATTAGTTTGGGGTCAAGTATAAATCCAAGGAACACCCTTCATGCTCTGGCCTCCCCAAATTTACATTTGAGCTTATTCAGCCACATGCATTCAGTCAAGAACCCAGTACTTCCTCTCAGTCTCAATAGGATTTATTGTGTTTCAACCACAAACATAGAAATACTGCTTTAAAATATAAAGTTCCTCCCTCTGTTCTTAACTGAGTTGTTTCCCTACTGCCCAGTTGAATGGTATAACTAATTATTCGGCATTCTGGCTGAATGAGAGAGGAGGAAGTGGCAGCTCTCAGCCCTCTTATTTCGTGTTATAAAAGAAAAACTGGCAATGCAGAGTACATCATAATTGAGATGTGTCATTCCCAAGATGCTTGAATATGGTTGAGAGCAGTCGTACCATGCCCCATTTTGAATAGACGCTAAAAACAGAGTAGTTCTATTTAGCTGTCCAGAGTGACATCTACTGGTTTGCTGGTCTCATTAAGTTCCACCAGACACTGCAGAGAGAGAGGGAGAGAGGGAGAGAGCGAGAGCGAGAGAGAGAGAGAGAGAGAGAGAGAGAGAGAGAGAGAGAGAGAGAGAGAGAGAGAGAGAGAGAGAGAGAGAGAGAGAGAATGAGCTTCTAAAAAATAAATGACAGAGGCAGAAAAATTGCTTATGCAAAGTCATTCACAAGCTTAAATGATGAGCCACCCAGAGGAGAATTTTGAAAAAGGGAGTCAAGTTTCAATGTTTAGCAGGTGATGTGATATCTGGGCTGAAAAACCCAATATCCAAGCATTTCATCTGGAAACTCCTTGCCTGTTGTTTCCTGTTGCCCTGCCTTGCTAAACAAGCCTGAGAACTACCTGGCAAGGGAACAAGGATAACTCAGGAAGGCAGGCTTTTTGTTCCTTCAATGGGCAGCATACCTCAACAGATGAAAACAGGAGAGTGACCAACTCCCTAATTCTCGGTGAAATCCAGCCAAGCTTCCCATCCAAAGAGGGGGCATTTTTCACTTCTAAGAACAGATTATGTTAAAAGCCTTCCAAATCAAAATTGACCAACAAAAATGGATGCATCACTGCACAGTCTAACAAAGCAAGGTGCCTGGAGTGAAACTGCTAGGGTCTTAGTGACACAGTTTCAATATCCAACATTCTTAGAAGCAGCTAACACAAGAGCTTCCCCAGGGCACTCCACAGAGCTTTTCCTGTCCAATGATATTAAAGTGCTGCAATCTGTAACATTATTCTAATCAAAAAATCTTTACTGATATACAAGACACAATGGGGAATACAGCAAAGTATGAAACATAGTCACTGCATTCAAGGAGTTTATAATCTAGCCAAGAAGACATTATGCACACATACATATGTATGTGTTTGAGTGATTTTATACACATATATCAACAGCAAGCACCGGTAGCTTGTTAATTAACATTTCTACAGCAGTTGAATATTTGCAAAGTGATTTTCTCATAGAAACCTTCTGAGGTAGGTTATAGAGGTATTATTATTTGCATTTTATTGATGGAAACTGAAGATCGGAGAGGTAGCTTGATATACTAAAGAGAGAACTAGTCTCTTAAACAGGAAGAGCAAAATCTACATCCTATCTTTGATGTATAATGTCTCTGTGACCATGGACACCTCACATAATCTCTCATTACCCCATCCCACCCACCACCACAAAATTCTCCAAGATTATGAATTGCAGAACAGTTGTTGATCTGCATTGATAGAGGGAGTTTTTCAGTCTTTGTTTAAAAAATATTGTTTTTATTGGTATCTTTTTTTTATATTACTACAATTTCTCTTTTTATCCCTTCCCCTCTCCAAGAGCCATATAACAAATAAAATTTTAAGGATAAAATAAAGCCAAGAAAAAATTACCGTAACTGATAAATATATGGAAAAAGTCTGAGAATAGGTGTAATGCACAGCACTTGTGGACCTCCTACCTATTCAAAGGGGTGAGGTAGGGAGTAGGTACTGAGGGGTATGTAGAGTTTTGGGTTTTTGCCAGGATTTCTATACCAATCAGAGATCTAGACTAAAAGAAAGGGGCAGGGAGGGTGAAGAAGCTATAAGATAGGCAATGTCTGAATTAATAAGCCCCATTTTACAGATTCAGACATTAAATCTAAGATAGATGAAGTGACTAGTCCAAGGTTGCACAGACCTTAAGAATTAGAGCTGGGATTCAAATCCATGTTCTGTTGACTCCAGACTATATTCTTTCTGCTTCACTATGCTGTCTTGTATGATTAGCAGAATTGTAAGGTGGAGTGATGTTGTCCTAGGATACCAATATTTAAAGGTCACTTGCAGCACTTAGGGTATTTTATCAGCATAGAAACAACTGAGCAGATCATGTTGTTTGTTAAAACAGGATGTTATCAGGTAGTGTGATGACAATCACATCCCAGGTCAGTTCTTCCCTGACTTTTGCTCTTCTACCACTATGGCAGGGTCCCTAGAAGTACTTGGAAACAATTTGTGCTGCTCATACTGAGTATAAGAATTGCTATCCTTATTGACAAGAGTCAAGTGATTGACCTGGTCAGTAAGAACAATCTTAGTTTTCTTCTCCCTACTCCATTATGTTTATAGATAGACCCTTCTTACATGGACCCGCTCACAACACTTTCTCTAATTTGTAGGTTTCTTAATAAAGAACCCAGCTGCCACACAATCTCATTTAAATATATTAAATATTTATTAAGCATCCAGTATATTCAGCATTTTGCTGAGTTCTGGGAATATAAAGATGAAGTTAAATGTAATCCTTATTCTAAAGAAGTTTACAATATGGGAAAGAATACAATATATACAAAAATTGTTATAAATTAAAATATAAAGTCAAGTCAAACCAACAAGCATTTATTAAGCACCTACTATCTGCCACACACTCTGTTAAGCATTTGGTGGTACAAATAAAGGCAAAAACAAGCTCTGTTCTCAAGGAGCTAGCAATCTAATGGGTAAGACAACATTCAAACATGATGTACAAACGATATATAGATATAGATACACATACATACATATATAGGCTTGATCAGAGATAATCTCAGAGTGAAGATAGCGTTAAGGAGGACTGGGAAAGACTTCTCAGAGAAAGTAAAACTTTAGCTTAGACTTGAAGGAAGACAGGAGGTAAAGAGGAAGAGGAAAAGCATACCAGGCATGGAGGACTAGCCAGTGAAAATGCACCAAGTAGGGAAATGGAGTGTTTTGTGTGAGGAACAGCAAGGAGGCCAGAGTCACTGAGTACATGGAGGCTAGTAAAGTGTAAGAAGACTGGAAAGGTAGGAAGAAGCCAGGTGTAGAAAGGCTTTTGAAAGCTAAATAGCATGTTATATTTGATCCTGGAGCTAACAGGGAGTCACTGGTGCTTCTGGAATATTAATAGTATGAATTCTGTGGTATTTTCCTTATTGTTTTTCTCACAGAGAGGATTATATGTCTTTTTCTCTGTTAATAGAGAGAGAGATATTTGTGAGTAAGCAATTTGTCCCCAATGCCCCACTCCTGAGGCAACTGTTAAGCAATCTCTAAAGTGACATAGAATCATCCCCCCAAAGAGGAAAAAAAAAAACTATATATTCATACTATTCCTTTTTCTGTACAATGTCATAACTATGCATGCAAGAACACAAATATCTCTTGTGATGTGTCTCATTTGCAAATTTTATTCCAATTAATTTACCAAATGTCAGAATTTTAGACAGTTTAATTTTATTCACACCAAAGCTATTCATCATGTCTCTATGTCGTTTGCTCTAGTAAAAGGTGACAGTCTTGAGCTTGCCTATCCAGATTCTACCAGAAGGAAGTAACTTCAGGCCCTATTCCAATAAACCATAGCCAGATATTAGAAAGGTTTTCTTCTCTTATTCATCCCCACTCCTGCTCCCATTCACTACCCATCTTGAGGCTCTTATATTAGGCTTTGTCATTAATATGAATGTACCAGAAGCCTATATGGGGTAGATTCTCAGACAGTGACAGAGTAAGCAAATCTGATCCCATTAAGAAGAAGCATGGAAGCGTCTGAAAAGATTAACCTGCAAAGAAAACGTGAGATAGGGATAGCAAGAGGATGTTCAATTGGAAGTTGGTAGCAATACATCCAAGATGGTGCCTTCTGACAGAAAGTCTCTCCATCTTAATTGGGTCATTTACTATTTGGGGGGGGGTGAAAAAATAATAAAAGTCATTGTACCATTATCAGTGCAAAAGTTAAAAAAAGAAAATGAGAAGTATGTTTTACCTAAAAAGGCATTATTTCTGGGGTTTTTTAATTGAATCTCATTTAGGTAACAATATAAAAAGAAGTTTAAAAAGTTAATGTGATCATATACTGCACTAAAAGATGCATAGTTAAAAAACGAACATAAAAAAGATGCATAGTTTCCAGAAATAAAGAAATAACCGTACCACTGTAATCTGCCCTAGTCAGAGCAAACATGGAATATTGTGTTCAGTTCTAGGCATCAGAGTTTAGCAATGATATTGATATGATGGAAAATATCCAGAGAAGGGCAACAAGAATGGTGAAGAACATGGAAAATTGGTTCAAGGGACTGAGGACGTTTATCCCACAGAAGAGAAGACTTGAGAGAAAGGTACCACAGTATAGTCAGGTTTAGGTATTTGAAAGGCTATCACCTAAAAGAAAGACTAGACTAATTCTGTTATGCCCAATAGGGCAGAAATAGGAAAGGGGATAGAAGAAATTCTCAAGAGGGACATTTAGGCTTGGTTTCAGGACAACTTTCTAATAATGACAGCTATACCAAAGTAGAATAGGTTGCCTCAGAAGGGGGTGGGTTCCCTTTCATAACAAGTCTTCAAGCAGAGACTGGATGACTATCAATTATTCTTTTTCAAGTAAAGGTTGATGTAGATGGCCTCTTCCATCTCTTGAATTATGGGATTTTGTAATTAGACTGTCAATATTTCTAAGTCTTAAGCAGATTAGGAAGAGTCTGTGGTAGACATAGCCATGCCTTGAAAAAAAAAAAAGCTTTAAATTTCATCTCAGAGTTCTGAGTATATCATACTTGATCATCAACAGTTTTTAGCAGCATGAGTGATAGGTTTCATAATTAGCCTGATATATGAATCTATTATTTCCTTAATCTCTTTGTTCCTTCTGAGGATCTGATTTTTCTAATACAAAGCCCAAATGGCTCAAATGGGAATTTTCTTAATGGTATAACTGGGAGATTTCCTTTCAAGGAAAGTATATTGCTATAAACTTTAAGTAAAATCATTGATGACAAACTATCTAAAATTAGCCTGTACTAGGGAATGATTTACACAGCCAACACTTAGACTAATCAAAATGATCTCCTTCCAATAAATTACTGGAAGGCATCTTAGCTTAAAGTCAGAGAGTATCTGCAAGGGGTGGAGGGTCCAAGAACCTAATCTCTTTCTGCTGAATTTGATCCAGTATATTCCTATCAACCTCTCCATTAGTTCGAGGTATGATAATATCAATTGGATTTGCTGGAACTACTTCCTTTCTGAATAAGCCCACTTTGACTTTATATTTTAATTTATAACAATTTTTGTATATATTGCATTCTTCCTCATATTGTAAACTTCTTGAGAATAAGGATTATATTTAACTTCATCTTTATATTCCCAGAACTCAGCAAAATGCTGAATATACTGGGTGCTTAATAAATATTTAACTGTTCCAACTAATCCCACACTCAATTCCACATTCTAAGATGTCTTCTCTTCCCATTGTCTTAATCATGTCAATTCACTTTTTTAAAACTCCATGGAGAGGTATGAATCTTGTTCGTGTTCTCTTCAAAACTTTTTTCTGGTCAGAATTACTTTCTTTTACCTTATTTCTTCAAAATGTCCTTTCTGGTCTTTTTTGTCCCCCAAAAAATCACTCCAAAGCATCTCTTGTCCTATAAAATACTTACTTTTTACCTGAATCATTATCATTGCCTCACTTTACCAAACTTCTACCACTGAACCTAATACAACAAGTATATAATGAGAGCTTATATATCAAGTCCCTACTATGGGCTAACTACTGGGTACACAAAAGATAAAGGAGAGAACAATCCCTTGCCTTAAGGCACTTACCTTCTACTGAAAGGGATATAAAATGAAAATTCACTGAATCATTCATAGAACGAACCACTTTTCTCCATATAAAACCCTCCTATTTCAAAAGAAAACAAAAATTCAACTCCATCTACTCCCTTACAATTCATTGTTTTGTGCTTATTCTTTAATCAGTTGTTTCTGTGTTTGTATTTCACACGGGGCATTAATCCATATTAATAAATTATATAGGAATAGAGGACAAGGGCTATGTAATGAGATAAGGTATGCAAAATTAACACATAAATGGAGGTTACTCTCATTAGGATTAGACGTGACTGGCAAATACCTTGTCAACACTATTCATCTGCTAATGGACACAAAGAAATGGGATGATCACAAGTATAATCAATATCATATCACTTACCTTCTCAAGGGGTAGAGAAAGGGCAAGAGTGAGGGAGAGAATGTGGAACTCAAAATTTTAAATAAGCAATATTAAGAATTTTTCTAAAAATAAATGTGATGATCAACAATGATGCCATGACCAGTACAAAAGCTGGGTAAACTCAACAATAGACATAGATTGAGGCTATTCTTGAATGAATCAACTCCATGTAGTTCCTTGGGCATCCTTCCTGGGCACACATTCATATGAAAAGAGTCATGGAATCAGAAACATAACATGGCCAAAAACAAAAGCTGCCCCTATCCCCTGCAAAAAAAAAAAAAAAAATCCCTAGGAATTGCTGCTGAAGCTATGAAAACAAAAGTTGTTCTGGAAGGAGAAGAAATTAAATTTTTGCCAAACATGACAGGAAGCTGAGAACTGAAGCAGACAGAGCAAAGTCTATCTTTGGTGTACCAGACAGGGAGGAAAGGAGCGAGTCTTTGATGGCAGATTTTATTTTGAAGGTGCTAACTGACATTTTTAAAGAACATAAAAAATGGTGAAATGAGAGCTGCTGGGGCCCTGCAGTCTTGCCTGCTGAAAATCCCAAGTGCACTGAGTGTTTTCATTTTCCCAGTCCGAGGCAAAGGCAAGATAAGGTGCAAGAAAAAAGTGAAGGGGGGAAGAAATAAAGCAATCTCCTATCTTAAAGAAGCCACACCAGTCCACAAGACACTTGTGTGCTGAAAATGAAAAGGGAAAAAAACTTGCCAGCAAGTGGGGGAAAATATTATAGAAGGGATTTCAAAAGGTTAAGAAAGAAGAATGCTTATGTCCATCTTCAGGACTATCAGCAATGTTAATGTAATTACAGATCGTTCTAAGACAATAACAGGATACACACAAAAGCTTTTTCCCAGAACCACCTGATACTAAGGTCTTCAAGGAACATTGAGGCTTCAGATTAGAGCCACCTTCATGGGCTGAACAGTCCTTGGGGTCAGGGATTAGGCACAGCACATAGAAAAGTCCTTACTCAGATCTCAGACCATTTTTCCTGATTATTTTCCTAATCTCAAGTCCTCTTTGTGGTTTTTCTGTCCAAAACCAATTTAACCCCTCATACTTCCTCAGAGGACAACTTTATTCCAATCCTGTTAATTCTCTAGTCAGTCAACAAGCATTTATTAAGTACTTACTATGTGCAAAGCACTGTGCTAAATGTTGAGGATACAAAGACAGACAAATACATAGTCCCTGACCTTAAAGAGCTCATATTCTTATGAGAAAAACAACATGCAAACAACTCTGTCTTTATAAGACATGTAGGATGTATGTGGAGGAAAGGCAAAGATGTAGGAGGAGGGACTGTGAATCTTTCTACTCCCATAACCTCATATGAACTTCCTGCTCAAGAAAGTTACTTTTATAATTTACTACTGTTTTGAAAATAGAGCCACATCCAATGGCCTTAACTGAACTCTGAATTACTCTTTCCCAAAATTTTACGCTATCTATGGTTATTGGATCATAAATTTACCGTCAGAAAGACACTTAGATATAATCTAGTCCAACTCTTACAACCCATTTTATAGATGAGAAAACTGAAGTCCAAAAATAAATAAATAAAGCAAAGTGAATTTGCCTGAGGTCACACAATTAGTTACAGATATGGAATTAAAATCCAAATCCTCTGATTCTAACTTCAGAACTCTGTTTACTACTCCAAGGTCCATCAATAATGTTGATATCTTCACAATTAGGGTAATGCTAAACCAATTAAGAAGACATGGTCTATAACTAGTGTTTCCTTTAAATAAATGGGAAGAAGAAGAAAGGACAGGAATGGTAACACAGAAAGGACTGTGACACAGTGCAATAGACCATTTCCCGCTCTGTATCCATTACCACTTACAAGTATGTTTTATTTCCTAAATTTTATCTGATCAGTGATAAATTTAGAGGTCAGTAGAAAAGGAAATGGTCTGATTAATTCCATTTATTTTTTGTCAATCTTTAACTTTCTGCCTTTCATCTTCCATACCAAGTCTTACCCATTTTTTCCATTTCCAACAAGTAGGGAGCTTGGCAGAGTTAATTAGATTCGAAACCTTAACTTAGCATCTCATTGAGGTAATTAATACTTCCTACAATACAAGGAATGCATACAGTCTAGGAAAAAGGACAAAATTCTGTCTGGTAGACATTATTTTCTCTACTATAAAATCAAAGATATATACCCTAAGAAAAAATTCACTGTATTGGTATAATGAAACCACACTTATCAAATGAAACAATCATTTAAAAGTATATGTTCAAATGAAATTTTATGACCTTGTGAACACTTCTGAATAGCAATGGAAATAGTGAAACTTCATGTGGCAGTAATTGTGTTTTCTATGTAACAGATGAAAGTGATTTGCAGAGGAAGCAAGGCATTTTTTGGTTTGATATAATGTCAACCCATTTTGAATCACTCTCAATCTTCTAATTACTTTGCACTTAAACTGAGTCCTTGCATTATAGATTTTCTCTACACTTTGCTATAATGTGCATTAATGCTTTACCCTATTTTAATATCTTTTCAATACATGAAATTTGCTAGCCATTTTTAGATTTTGGTATTGGCATCTCTTAAAAAAAGCTGAGACAGAAAATCTTTAATTCATGCTCCATAATGACAATGATGGCTGTTCACAGTGTACTATTTCATGGCACAGTAGGAAATAAAATCATGGCAGGTGAATATTGACCTCAAGGTAAGGCTAAGAGGAAGATATAGACTACTATTTTCTAAATATCTCAATGAAGTATATTAGAAAAGAGGAGAGAAAGGAAGAAATAGAGAGGGACAGACAGACAGAGAAGAAAAGAAGGAAGGGAGGAGGGGGAAAAGGGAGGAAAGCAGGAGAGAAAAGACAAGATAAGACCTTGGCTAGAAAGAAGGTCCCTAAAAAAGACTTAATATCAAAATAGAAAAGGATTTAGAAGCCCATCAAGTCCAACTGATCTCTGGGGAAGAATTTTCCCTACAACAAAAGAAAAAAAGAGAAAGCTTTCCATATTGCAACAGGATATGTCAAAACAGGAATCCCCACTCTGCCAGCCTCTCCCTCTACTCTCCCCTCTACTTATGAATCTCGTTGCTTTAGCAATATATTCTGACCCCCTAGGTGATTTTTAAAAAATCATCCTTGTGTCAAATCAAGGAATCCAAAAATGGTATTAGAAAATTCTGAGAAAAAAAAAAGCTTGCTTTTTCACATTTTAGTTATCAAATCTACATTTGTCTATTTTTGCAAAAGTGACATGCCCGACATCATGTTGCCCTGGAATGATGACTTTCTAAGCAGCTATATATCATCTTATTCTTTCAAAAAATGGAAATATGTATAAAAAGGTCTGATTCCCAACTCTCTTTTATATCCTCTTGCTATATAACCTTGTTCCTCATTCTGCCCTAAGTTTAATATGTTAAAGAACTTTTAACAGCCTCCACTGTAACAACAAAAACAGGACACTTTTATTACATGCAACACAAAAATTTTCCTGATAACAGGGAGAGAAAATGTAATTACAAAATACTGACCATGGCAAGAACAGGACATGTGTGGCAACAAGCCAAATGTTTGGCTTTGGCTAGACAGAAGGGCCCCTGAAAGGGACTCACATTACAGAACCACAGAATATCAGAGTACAAAAGGACATAGGAGTCTGTCAAGCCCAACCCTTCTCTGGACAAGAATTCTCTTATGACATACTCCACAAACACTCATGCAATCTTTCACTGAAGACATCCAGTGATGAGGAACCCACTATGTCTCTAGACATCCCATTCTATTTTTAAATAACTCTAGTTGTAAGGACATTTTTCTTTATATCAGACCTCAATGTTTTTCTTTGTAATCTCACCTGTTTCTCCCCAGTATGCCTGCTGGACCCAATGAGCACAAGTCTAAACCCTATTTCTTGTGACAATCCCTCCAATATTAGAAGTTTGCTATCATGTCCGTCTTGATTCTTCTTTCTTCAAAGTTAAATATCTACAGTTCCTTCAAACAATATTCATACAGGGGAAACTTGAAACTCTTCACCATTTTGGTTGCCCTACTCTAGATGGTCTCTAGCTTAACTATATGCTTCTGAAAATGTGGCCTCTAGAACTCAATGCAATGAACCAAACGTGATCTGATCAGGGCAGATAGTTCATCCTGCTAGTGTTGTTATTGTTATGTTATTGTTATTGTTATTGTTATTGTTATTGTTATTGTTATTGTTATTGTTGGTTGCTGTTGTTGTTGTTGGCAGCTAGGTGGAGCAGTCCTGAACCTGGAAATGGGAAGATTCATCTCCTTGAAATCAAATCTGGCTTCAGACACTTACTGACCGTGTCACCTTGGGCAAGTCACTTAACCCTGTTTGCCTCAGTTTCCTCACTTGTAAAACGAGCTGGAGAAGGAAATAACAAACCACTATGCCTTCTATAAACAGAGTTTAATTGGATTAGCTTTCTTGTGTTTATTATCATCATTTATCTTATAACCTTCTAAAACATCCAAATTTTTTTCAAGTAAGCTAAATAAGTCTCTTATCCTATAATATATACTATATGACTCCCACTTTTGTAGATCAGACATCCAATATCGTATACCAAGGTAAATAATTAATTCATTACTTATGGCAGTATTATGTTCTTCCCCTTCAGAATCTTCCTCTGATGCTTTATCATGGCAAGGAGATGATCACAGGACTCTCAAAGCCAATTATTTCAGAGGAATCCTAGCTCTGGCAGGTCCAGGTAGAAGGTCTTGATGAATCCAATGACCAACTCCATGCTTGTGTTCTAACAATAAGCTTGGTTAAATTTAAAGATGGCTTCAGAGTGATGTCTTTTTTGGCCACAAATACTTATAAATATTGTCTCCCTTGCCACTGCATTGCCTTGTAGGTATGGCCTCAAAACCCCCAGTTACTGTCGTCTGACTTACAAAAGTACTTTAAGGATAATTTTGCCACATTAGCTGCTCTGTTGCTACATCCTTAGGACCACTGGACCTTCCAAGGTATCCTATAATTGAAATATCTCATATTTGTTTCCTCCTCTAATTAAATTGTGAGCTCCTGGAGAGGAAGGACTGTTCTCTTTTTCTATTCATGTCCTCAGGGCTTAGTTCAAAGGTTGGCATGCAGTAAGTGCTTAAATAAATGTATTTATATTCATTCATTTAGATCAAGATGTAGAATAGTTGCCTGGCATATAGTAAGCACTATGTAAACATTAGCTATATTATTATTGTAAGTCATTTATTGAAAGTTGTGAAATGTCATGCTGATATTATATAACAAGAAAGTGTGTGTTGTTATGAATAAAGGATCAGCCATGGAGTCAGAAGCTCTGAGTTCAAATTCTGCTTCTGACATATCCTAGCTGTGTCACCGTAGATACAGCAATCCCTCAGTAACCCAGGGAACCCTCTAAAACTATAATATATGCACTAGATGCAAATTTGCATTGGTGGAGATAATTTCCATAGTGGGAGTCACCTATAGTGATGAAATCAAGGATTGGGACCAAAAAGGAAATCATGCAACATGACATGAAACATTATATTAGCCATTATTTTTTAAAGTCTCTGAATAGCTTGATAGTCATCTTAACTAAAATGAAACAAGGTTTATAAATTCCAGCATTAATTTAAAAACTCTGATCAGTGCAGCAACCCATCACTATTCCAGAGGACCAACAATGAAGCTTGTTACACACCTCCTAGCAAAGACATTCAGGATTCAAAATGACACATGTATTTTTGGATATGGATACTTTATGCATTTGTTTGGTTTGGTATATGCTTCCCTTCCTTTTTATGGAAGGTGGAAAGTTGGAGAGAAAGAAAATCAATTTTTGCTCATTTTTAAAATTTAATTAAAAAAAAAAAACTATGGTGTCTTCCAAACTTTTTTTTTGCTTTGGCCCAAAGAAGGTCCACTGCCTTCCCAAGCCTGCTTTATAGATTGGACTTAATTATTTGATAATGTATTCCCAAAATTAAGAAGATATTATAAGAAGAGAAATCATTCCCATATCTATTTGAGTAGAACTTAAAAATTAGGTATCTTAATTAATTGGTTTGGTTTGAGATAGGAAATCTATTAAAATATAAATCAAGTTAACAGATTTTAAGGCACTTTAAATTCACCAAGAACTCTAGAAATATTATATTCATTCTTATTATGTCATACCAAATAAATGAATTAAATAAGTAACTATTGGCAGTCTTTCATCAATAAATCTAATAAATATATATTAGTGAGACCATAGGTTTTTTATTCATGCCACAAGCTGCTTGTTCACTGGTTTAATTCCCTGAGAAAAAGCTTCTTGCACAGAAATACTAATCTCAACTCTAGAAAACAGGTATTTTTTCCCTCCTTTCTGCCATCATGGAAACTTCTTTGATATTAATGTAAAAAATACAATTCCTATGAGATTCCACAGCTAAGAACAGCTGTATTTAATTTTATTCTAATGTTTTACCTAATCCTGTGTACAGCTTTACCACTCCAAATGCTTCCCACTATTTTATCTATATTTATCTATTTATTTATTTATTTGATCATTCACATATCTATTTATTAATATACATACATATATGTGTATGTATACATGTATATGCCTATACATGTGCATATGTTTCTATACAGACATATGTGAATACATGTATGTGTGTAGATAGATTGTACGTGTGTGTAGATAGATAGATTGATAGGGTGCAGCAGATAGAGAGCCTGGCCTAGAGTCAAGAAGACCTGAGTTCAAATACAGCCTCAGACATTACCTACCCATGCGACCTTAGGCAAGTCACCTAACCCTATTTGCCTCAGTTTCTCATCTATAAAATGAGCTGGAGAAGGAAGTAACAAAACACTGCAATATAGTTGCCAAGAAAACTCCAAAAGGGGTTATAAAGAGTCAAATTTCACTGAAACAACTCAATAACAAAAATTTCTAGATATATAGAAACATAAATATAGATATAAATATTTAAAGGAAACAGTGACAGGCATACCTTTAATTTTGCTTCCAACATCCTTTTCCAGCTTCAGTAGATACCAAGTGGGTAACTGATAGACATTCACTCATTTCATTAGGTATTCCAGACACATTAGTCCTGCCTCCTCAACTAAAACTATAAATTTCTTAAAGTCAAGAAAGGTATCCTTATACTTATTTGTACCCTCCATGGCTTATGGGCAGAGTGTGATACTGAAATAGCTCTCAAGACACCAGAATCACCTCCAAATCACAAGAAGGCCTCAGAGTAAGACTTTCGTAAAAAATCACCAAAAAAATTTCACCTGAGGGTCAATCTACCGATGATTAGCCTCCTTATATTTAGGCTGGTTCTCAAGCCAGAGAATCCTGTTTTCAGGAGCCTTCTCAATGCCTTTTAATATGATAGGACCTGCTAGGACTTGACCTGCACTATAGTAGCCTTTGAGTTAATTCTCGTCACAATGTGTTTGTTTTTTGATTACCCCCAATCCTCTAAAACACTAGAGTCATGGAATACTTACAAATATATAATTAAACCTAGGAAGATCTTAGAGACCATCTCATCTAATCCTCTCATTTTATAGATGAAGAAATTGACCTACAAAAAAGTTCAGACTTACCGAAAATCTCACAATTATTTAATGACAGAGCCAGGACTAGAACTCTAGGTCTCCTGGTTGCCAATCTAGTATTTTGACCGTATCAAGCACAAGACTTTGACCAGTATTATTCATTCAACAAGCACTGAATATCCATTATGTAGTTGAGGTATTGGGTATTGAATAGGGTATTGGATAGAGAGTTAGACTCGGAGTTAGGAAGACTTGAGTTTGAATCTTGCCTCAAACTCTTACAACATTGTGACTCTGAACAAGTCACTGAACCTCTCAGCCTCAGTTTCCTTGTCTATCAAATGAGAAGAATAATAGCACCCATCTCATGGGGATATGGTGAGGATCAAATGATATCATCTAAGTAAAGTACTTGACAAGACTGAAAGCCTATATAAATACCAGCCATTGTCATCTTTTATTATTATTACATATGAGGTACCAAACTGGGAGCTACAGTTACAAAGAGGAATAAAATCAATTCTCAAAAACAGTAAAATGGAGATTAAAATATACACTGAAGAAATCTATAATACAAGAAACATGGGACACGTGCTATATGGTAAATACTATAAGAATTAAGAGGAAAGGAAATCACCCACTCTTTGGATGATTAACAGTCTTAATGTTAAAGAGCTAACTCATAAAGATAATAGCTATGATTTATAGAGTGCTTTAAGGTTCACAGATTGCTTTACAAATAGTATCTCATTTGATACTCACAACATCCCTACAGTGTAGGTACTATTATTATCCCCATTTCACATATGAGGAACCCAAGGGAAACAGAAGTAGTGACTTGCTTTATAATTTTAAAAAATCCTTGATTTTTAATTTCAGAATCACTAAGCCTTGTGAGAAGATCTTGGTTCAAACCCAAGCTTTGTCATTTACTTGCTATGTGACTTTGAACTAGGCCACTTCTTTCTCTGGGCCTCAGTTTCCTTGTCTATGAAGTGAAGGAGTTGGTTAGCCTCTAATATCCCTACTGGCATTAATGTTTATGATCCTATAAAAAGTATAAGTTCAGTTAAGTCTTAGGAGAGGAGAAGATTTGCTTAGGTAAGATGGATGGTAAGGACATACCTCCACTGAGGGGATAACAAAAAGAAGAAGATACAGGGTACATTTAGAGTGTAATGCAGAACGTCATTTTGCCAATTAGGTAGTAGGGCCCTTTAAGCCATGGAAAGCAAAAGTTGGTGCTTAATCTTGCCTCAGACCTCTTTCCTCCTAAATCTAAACAATAGTGAAATGTACTCTTGCATAGCTCAGCATAGCCTGTACCTCCAATGCAAACGGATAAGA
Source organism: Phascolarctos cinereus (assembly GCF_003287225.1). Taxonomy (NCBI): domain Eukaryota; kingdom Metazoa; phylum Chordata; class Mammalia; order Diprotodontia; family Phascolarctidae; genus Phascolarctos; species Phascolarctos cinereus. The sequence continues at coordinate 101,225,790 of NW_027555625.1, forward strand.
AAGCTTGCAATATAATTGCTTTAGATAATTATGTTTATACCAGAGACCAGGACACCTGGTCTGGTTTGTGTGATCTCTGACCCGTAATGATGGGGTGCTCGGGTGCTTGTGCTTGTACTTGTGCCCCAATTTCTCCCTAGTCTCAGAAACACCGTCTCTAACAACCACTCCCCATCCCAAGGACACTGTGCCTAGCAGTTATTCATGCATGGGCCTCAGCATGACCCTTATCTCTCTCCCTGGTACAGCTACACAGAGCTGGGCTGCTCAGGCCCCAGCCCTCAGATCATGTCTCTGGAAGCCTCCCAATTCCTCAGTAAGTTCCTGTGTTTTGAGAAAGCTTTCCCTTGTTGCAGAGCATTCTTTCATCAAGACAGAGTAAGAGGGGTGTCCTTGACCAGCCCAAGAACTCTTCCTCTTGCCAGACTTCAAAGATCCATCCCCCTCCCTGTCCTGTATACTCCCTGTACTTTCCAATCCATAGCCCCCAAAGACACCTGCATCTTTGGATTACCTCAGCAGTGTTCCTCACATTTCTTTCCCATGCTCTTTTCTATATAAACCCTAGCTCGACCCCTGATGGCTGATGCTTGATTTGGATGTGCATACCCCTTGCAGCCACGCACTAATAAAGTCCACATCTTAAATCTTGTCTGGGTCTTACTCGCTGATTTCTCAGTACAACAAGAGAAGCTTGAATTGTCCAGTTCGACTGGACTACAGAATATGCTTAGGGAAGTAATGGAGATGGGGCTGGAATGGTATGCTGGAACCATATAAAGGAGGACACTGGATTCCAGTTAAAAAAATTGTATTTTATTCTTTAGACAATGAGGGGAGTAACTGAAGGATTTTAAGTATGAAAACAATATGATCAAAACTGTTCTTTAGAAAGATTAATATGGCAGTGGGCTAAATGAATTGAAGAAGAGAAGGATATGGGCATGAAGGATAATTAGAAGGCTATTGTATTAGTCTAGACTAGAGTTATGTAATATGGAAGGAAGGCATGAATACAATTAGGTAAGCTCAGTACTCTCAAAAAGTTACCTTTCTCTAAGGACAGAAACAAAAGGAAGCTCAGCTGGTGGAAGAATAACATATAGGAAGGTATAAAACTGCTGACTGCACTTCATAGCTTTGTTATTTCATGCTGCCCCTGGTCAGTGGCACTGTAGCAGCACATACTGGGAACTTGGGGCCACAGAGACCTCCCCCAAGTACCCCTACAGAACAATGATGCCACATGCTTAGACCATGATGAAACCCTATATGCATCATTCTCCCTTACAAGCACTTCTCTGCCTCTCACCACAACATCCACTGAATTTCACCAAATGCTCTGTTATCTCCAAATCTGATCTTTTCATCTAGTAGTCCACTCCTACTCCAAAAGCCTTTCTACTTCATCTCACACCTGCATATTTTAGTAGAAATGCCAGCAACATCAGCCACTCCATCAATTATTCCTCCAGCAGTGAGAGTTATGGTAATAACCTTACCTTTCTTCTACTAATAGCAGCATCTTGACTATTGTCCCCTTCCTAGCCCTGAAGGACCCTAATTTCCCAACATAAGCATTCAACAGAAGAATGGACAAGATATGGCAACCAATCAGATTTACAGAGTAAAAGATTGAAGTGGGAGAAGAAGAATATGCATTTATATAGTACCTATTACATGCCAGACACTATGCTAAGCGCTTTTTACAAATATTATTTCACTTGATCTCACAACAACCTCAAGAGGCAGGTGCTATTATTGTCTTCATTTTACTGTTGAGGCAAACTGAGGCAAACAAAAGTTAAGTGGCTTGCCCAAGGTCACCCAGCTGTTAAATGTCTGAGGCCAGATTTCAATTCAAGTCTTCCTTACTCCAGGCCCAGTGCTCTATGCACTATGTCTCTAATTGGTTCTGGTGAGCCAAGGATGTTTACAAACTTTCAAGCCTGAATGATTGAGAGAATGGTAGTGATTGAGAGAATGGTATTGCCATTAACAGGGAGAAAAAAGTGTCAGGAGCAAGAGATTGTTTGGAAGAAATAATACGGACTTTGGTTTTAGACAAATCATAAAGGTGGGGATGTCCAACTAGCAAAGGGAAGGTGTTAGGAACTGTTCAGTAGGCAGATTTAGAGATACAGACTGGAGATATAAACTGAGAAAATCTCCATCCATAGGGATGTAATAACTGAAGTTATAGCGATTTATGCTATCACCGAGAGAGAGTATGGAGAGGAGACAAGGTTCAAGAAAAAAGCCTTGAGAGATATTCATAGATCATACACCATCTTATGATTTCCTTTAGTTCTCTGGCCAGACTTCCCAAAGCACCTTGAGCTTCTCAATGTTATTATATTGAAATGCATTTGCATGGAAATCAGTAGTAATTAAAGGATAAAATATATTTCAGATGGACAGATTTGTTTGTGCTTCTGTATACAACTGCAGCTATATAATATACGTATTTAGAGATGATGATGTTATAAGCACTATCCTCATCCAGGACAATACAATTTCACAAAATTTTATTAAGGTCTTATTGTGTACAGAGCATCATTCTGGGAGCTAACTGAGACAAAAAAATAGATGACATTACCTGACATCACTAAATTTATAACCTAATCTGAGGATGCAGTACATGAAAAACTAACCATAATGCAAAATAATTCATGACAAAGGCACAATAACAGTAAAGGCAAAGTTCTGTTCAGTTTCAGTGGTAGAAATCACTCAGAAAATGAAAAGGAACACATTTGTGTACATGAAACAGTATGGCCTTAGCTCTATCAAAGATTTCAGGTGGACAACAGGAGAGGCTAAAGAGAAAAAGAAAAGAAAGAAGGGGAAAGCAAGTACCTTATTTCTGAAAATGACCAATGCATATACAGAAGCTGAAAGGAAACAACTGTTTCTGCAATTTATAGGAAAGAACTCTAAATTGTTTTTTCAAAGCACATAATTGAAATGTGATGAAAATCTCTCTAATTTTGTGAGATGATGACAGAGACGGCCAACCTCTTAATTGCATAGTTTCTAACCACAGTAGGAAATAGATGCAACTTCAAGCCTGAGATGCTAGCTCAGTGATATCTTTTCTTTTTTTTGTAACTTCCATTTCATTTCTGAGAAACAGAATGACTTGGGAAGAGATCTAAAAATATGAAGCTGTTTGTTATAAAGCCCAGCTGAAAAGAAATTACACCTCGAGGGACAATGGATCATGAAGAATAGGTGACAGGCACAGAGTAATTGTTAATAATATAGAAACTCCAAAATGATGCTACAGAAATTAAACCGCAGGAATATTAAAACATGCATTTTTCAATTGCTTATTGAAAAAGTTCCCACAGGAAACCAGAGTCAATATGCTGCTTCTTTTCCATTATTTTGCAAAATGCTGAACAGAGTAAGGCAGGAAACAGTTTTCCAGACAATTTCAGCACTTTACCAAATGCCCAGCAGCAGCAGGTATCTGTAGAAGAGGTCACAGACTCAGAGGTTCAAGATATCAAGCATACAGATTCAAGTCAATAGGAACATCAGATTAGTTTGCTGATTATTGAGTGGAGAGGGCACCTGTGTGCCCAGGTGTCTGATCTATTGCATCAGCTTTAAAGTTGAAGGCTGGTATCAATCTGGAAGAAATTCCAATTCAGTAAAAGAAAAAACAAAAAAATACTCCACAGTGTATTCATATTGATCATCTTTTTGTTTTAATTTTCAGGAGTAACGAAAGAATAAGTTTGGGAAATAACTAGCATAGTTTCATCATTAGCCAACCTTGCCTGGATTCTGAATATTATGAAACTATTAAGACTAAAACTAGCATGATCACAAGCAACCTACAAGATTTGGCATTCTGGATTTTGATCATTAGAGCTGAAAACTGCCAGTCAAGAATTCAATTTTCTTTCCTTGGATTCCTGCCAGAAATTAATTCATATAACAGATATGAGTCATATTATGAGAATGTGAGATTTAGATTCTATAAATGAGGAGGTAAGATTAAAGGGCTTCTACAGTCTATTCCAGCCTTAACATTCTCTGATTCTGTTATTGTCATATACAAAATCCAAACTTTTTTTCAAATGGCCCTGTAAAGTTTTAACTAAACTGGTAGATAAGACAAATTCACTAGTGTGATTAAGGACCCACAGACTGCCTCCAATTGTCCTTTCCACTTTTATTTCCTGTTATTGCCTATATTATGTACTCTATTTTCCAGCCAAATTGGATTATTAATTATTCTCTAATTTTGTCCAGCAGTTTCACACTTTCATGAATTCATGCAAGGTATCCTATTCTCATACCTAAAATGAAGCCCCTTCATATCTTTACATCTTGAAATCCTTCTCTTCCCTAGGCTATCTCTTCCTTGAAGACTTCCTTCATTCCACCAGTTGAAAATTATGTTTCCTTCATCAAATTTCCTCATAATCCATTGTCTTATTCTCATCTTTTTGCCCTTATCCCATTCTAACTTGCAACATACTCATTTATACATGTGATATAGCTTCGTTATTCGATCAAAAGCTCCCTAAAGACAAGGAGTAAGTTTTTTTTCATTTTTGTAACCACAGGTCCCATGCCTTGTACAGAGTGGGAACTTATTTAATTCAACAAACATTTATTAAGCTTTTATAATGAGCAAGGAACTGGGAATACAATGAAAACAATCCCTGAGCTCAGAGACCTGATATTCTCCTGTAGAAAGGGAGGGGGATACAAACACATAAATAAATATAAAACATATGCTAGGTTATTCAAAGCAATAATAAGAGGGAGAGAAAGAGCAGAAAAAGCTTAGCGTTGGAGATGAAAGTAAGATAAGGTTTCTAAGAAGTAAAAATGAGGGTAGCACATTCCAGACAGGGGCCACTTCTGTAAAGACATGGAGACACGATACAGGTTGTCATATACTAGAAATAGCTAGCAGGCCAGTTTAAGCAGAGGATATATGAAGAATAAGACTGAAAAGGTAAGTGAAAGACATGTTACAGAGGGTTTTAAATACCAGACTGAAGATTTTGCTTTTTATCCTAGAGTCATTAGGGAGGAATGCACTGAAGATTTTTCAATAGTGGAATGGCATTGTCAGATCTATATTTTAGGAATATCAGATTAGCAGCAACATAGCAGATGAGTTTAAAAGGCAAGAGAAGAGACAAGAAGATTACCTAACAGTGTTTGGTCAATTGTTGAAGCAACAAAGAGCTGCTTTTTACAGAGAAATGCTGATTTAAAGGTTAAAACATCACTCAAGCTTTAAAAACATAAAGTTGACTTTTTAGGGTGAAATTTAAAAACAAAGTCTTTGAAGTCATTTATTTGCATTTTTTTCCTTTAAGAAAACTCAATCAAAAAAACAAACTAAACATAATTTTTTTAACTTTCCAAATAATTCTGTTTAACAAAAGGATTCTTTATTGGGAGCTCTCTTGATGAATTTAAAGTATATCTGATTTATAAAAAATAAATTTACTCACATCTTTTCAGAAATTAATCTATCACATAATGGGACATATATCTGTATAACACATACAACATACATTGATTCTATTTCATACTCCATGGCTGACTAGGAACCCACTCCTCTGTATTAGTTCAGTTTGAGCTACCTGACCTGAAGCCCTTTGCTTTTTTATTAGACTTCATTGCATATAATTACCAGGAACTAGAAAATATGAACAATAATGTCAGATGCAGGTTTTATTCATTCCCCAACCTTATCTCAACCTCTCCTCATCTCTACTATAATGGGACAGAATTACAAGAGGAATTGAGTGAATGTAATTCCACAAGGAGTCTTTAGGGGCCCCAGAAATCAACTAGAATACCAGTATATGTTGTTTACAAGTGGTTAAAGGTTACATGAGCTGCTATGAGCTTAGCACCATAGAAAGAGGGACAAGATTTGTTTAATATTTCATGTACTTGGGGCACATGATAAAATCAACCTGGCCAGTTTTTTTTTCTTTGCCTCTCCAAGGAGTACCTATGAGTCATCTTTATATTAAGCTGCAATTTCCTCCAGTTTTTTTTTATAACAAAATGTCGAGACTGATTCAGCACTTCTACCAACATACAGCAACATCAGTAAAATGTCTATATTAAAACAAAAATAGGCCTTTGCTATTATGGGAAACTTGGGGTCAGTTAAAGTGCTTTATGATTTTCCAAATGCAATCAAACCTGCTATCTTGCACCTTTTCAAATATGTGTCCTACTCATTGTCCATCTGTACATTCTATCCCAGACATGCAAATTGTTGAATAAACTCTATATGTCTCCATTCAGATGCATGTTGAATTCTGGGCAGTAGATATTCTTTATTTATTTGATCTTTTTTTATGAGGATGGACAGGCCATGATTCAGCTCTTCTACCAACATGACTACTTGTTGGTGATTAGACAAGGATCTCATATTTAGAATATAGCAGTGAAATTAGACTCATAGTACAAAAACAGTAATTCATGGTGTCCCTTGTCTCTTTCCTCACTATTGTCACTGCAGAAGCAGAAGGGAGTATCAGAGGCTGAAAGGACTTTTTTTTATTTTTTCCCACTTTTCATTGGTTTCCAAGGCCAAAACTGTTTCATTGCCAGTTGGCCATTCTATTGGTCATGTGCCTGTGAGTGATTTGTTAGACTAGTCCTTAGAAAACAACATTTTGTTCAGGGTGACACTCAAAAACTTTCCAGCATGGTAGAAGCTACTAGAACTTCCCCTTTACTGGGATAGCTTTTGATAACCCTGGGTCACCTCCACATTGCGTATATTTATAAAAAGCAATATAGAGTATAATTTGAACAAAGTAATATAATGTGCATTTTTAAGTCTACACCTGAGATTTTGTTTATATAGTCAGCCATATATAGTCTTAGGGAGTCAAATGGAACAATAAGAGATTAAGCACCAGCTGCAATGAAAGGATTCATAGTGAACAGTAGACTTTCACAAATTATAATTAACAAAAGACCACAGTATTACCATATCACAATTAATAACTAACATTTATATAGCACTTACTATGTGCCAGGCACTGTGATAAATGTTTTAGATTTGTTATCTTATTTAATCCTCACAACAACCTTGGGAAGTAAGCATTATTATCCTCATTTTACAGATGAGGAAACTGAGGCTAACAGGTGAAGTGGCTTGCCCAGGGTCACACAGCTAGTAAGTGCCTGAGTTTGTATTTGAACTCAGTTCTTCCTGGCTCCAGGCCCAGCACTCTATCTACTATACCGTCTAGCTATGTCTTTAACTGACTGAAAGATATAGAAAATATAGGATCCCTTTGTGTTTATTGTATATTAATTACAAAAAAAGTATTAGACTTGAAAGAACAAGATGCTACCTTACAGCATTGTTAATATCAAGATACCATTCATATATTAAGATTATTCAAGGGGCAGAGCCAAGATGGCGGAGTAAAAGCAGTGACTTGTTTGAGCTCTCCCCCAAAACCCTCCAAATACCTATAAAAAACATGGCTCTAAACAAATTCTAAAGTTGCAGAACCCACAAAAAGAAAGAGTGAAATAAATTTCCAGCCCAAGACAACCTGGATGATTGATCAGAAAGGTATATTGCGCCAGGCTAGGAGAAAAACGCAGTGTGGTGTGGGCACATAGGCAGCAGGGAACCTGGAGCAGGCCTCAGAGGGCTGAATCATGGGAAGCTGTAGCAGTTTCCAGACTTCTCAACCCATGAACGCCAAAGACAACCTAGAAGGTCAGTGGGAAAAATCTGTTTCTGCCATGGTGAGAGAGGAGCAAGGGGTCTCAGCTCTAACTCCCAAGAGCGTGGCCCCCAGGGCAGTGGCTGCCTCATGAGCTTCCAGCCCACAGACTGAGGGGGAATCGGGTGGCTTATCAGAGGGTGACTTCAGGGATCTCTCTGCTGGTGCAGGATTCTCTTGCTTTGCCTGTGCTTGGATCTGGGTCACAGTTCTGCATGGTGGAGTGCTTGTGTGGTGGAGGTTGTAGTGGCTGTGAAAAGAAAACCCTCACAGTTCCAAGAGAGAAGAGACTGCTTGTGGTCATTCATAAACCAGAGCACAGGACAGGAAAGGAGTAAACACCTCGCCCTTAATCATAGCACTTTGGAAGAACTGAAAATTTACAGGTCCCTAGAAGTATCTCTGAAAACAGCTGCACAAAACTCCTGAAGCTTTGGACAGCACATTCTCCACACTGGAAACAGACTCATACCTTAAAAAAGAGTTTATAACTCAAGTAATTGGCAGGGATCATGAACAAGCAGCGCAAAAAAGAGTCAGACTATATTATCTTACAAGGTCAAAACATACAACCAGAAGAAGACAATGAAGCCAAAATTCCTACATGCAAAGCCTCCAAGAAAAATATGAATTGGGCCCAGGCCATAGAAGGACTCAAAATGGATTTTGAGAAGCAAGTAAGAGAAGTAGAGGAAAAATTGAGTGATGCTAAAGGAGACCTGAAAAAAAATACTGAAGAAAATAACACCTTAAAAAATAACCCAAATGGCAAAAGAGGTCCAAAAAGCCAATGAGGAGAAGAATGCCCTAAAAAGCAAAATTGGCCAAATGGAAAAGGAAGTCCAAAAACTTACTGAAGAAAATACTTCCTTAAAAATTAGAATGGAGTAATTGGAAGCTAGTGACAATTTGAGAAATAAAGGCACTGTAACACTAATCCAAAAAAATGAAAATTAGAAGAGAATGTGAAATATCTCATTGGAAAAACAACTGACCTGGAAAATAGATCCGGGAGAGAGAACTTAAAAATTATTGGACTATCTGAAAGTCATGATCAAAAAATGAGCCTAGACATTGTCTTTTAAGAAAATATCAAGGGGAGGACAGCTAGGTGGTGCAGTGGATAGAGTATCGGCCCTGAAGTCAGGAAGACCTGAGTTCAAATCCTGCCTCAGACCAAACACTTGACACTTACTAGCAGTGTGACCCTTGGCAAGTCACATAACCCCAATTGCCTAAAAAAACAACAAAAAAAGAAATTATCAAGGGAAACTGCCCTGATATTTTCGAACCAGAGGGCAAAATAGAAATTGAAAGAATCCACCTATCACCTCCTGAAAGAGATCCCCAAAGGAAAACTCCTAGGAATATTGTAGCCAAATTCCAGAGTTCCCAGGTCAAGGAGAAAATATTACAAGCAGCCAGAAAGAAACAATTCAAGTATTGTGGATAACACAAGATTTAGCAGCTTCTGCATTAAGAGACCACAGGGCATGGAATATAATATTCCAAAGGGCAAAGGAGATATGACTACAACCAAGAATCACCTATGCAGCAAAGTGAGTATAATTCTTCAGGGTAAAAAATGGTTATTCAATGAAATAGGGGACTTTCAAGCATTCCTGAGGAAAGAGCAGAGCTGAATAGAAAATTTGACTTTCAAATACAAGACTCAAGTGAAAAATGGAAGAGGTAAACAAGAAAGAGAAATCATAGGAGGCTTATTAAGGTTGAACTGTTTACACTCCTGCATGGAAAGATGATATTTGTAACTCATGAGAACTTTGTCAGTATTAGGGTAGTGGGAGTGAAGAAAAAGTTATATGTATGTGTACATAGATAGAGGGCACAGGGTGAGTTGAAGATGATGGGGGTGATATCTGGAAAATAAAATTAAGGGGTGAGAGAAGATTATACTGGCAGAAGGAGAAAGGGGAGAAGTAGAATGAGGTAAATTATCTTATATGAAACAGACAAGAAAAGGCTTTTACAGTGGAGGGGAAATGGGGGACAGTGAGAGGGAATGAGTGAGTCTTATTCTCATAGGATTTGGCTTAAAGAGGGAATAACATACACAATTGGGTATGGAAATCTATCTTACCCTACAGGAAAATAAGGGGGGAATGGGACAAGAGAGCAGGGGGTTAATAGAGAGGAGGGCAGACTGGGGGAGGGGATAGTCAAAAGCAAACACTTCTGAGGAGGGACAGGGTCAAAAGAGAGAATAGAATAAATGGGGGATAGGATAGGATGAAGGGAAATATACTTAGTTTTTTTCACAACAGGACTACTATGGAAGTGTTTTGCATGACTACACATCTATAACTTGTATCAAGATACTTGCCTTTTCAATGAGGGTGGGAGGGGAGGGAAGAAGGGAGAAAAATATGACCCAAAATTTTAAAAACGTATGTTAAAAATTAAAAAATTTTGAAAAGATTATTCAAGATTCCTTCAAAAATGGGGCAACAAAAAGAAACTTTAATCAAGGACCCTAGGATGATACATAATACACAAGACATAAAAACATCTCTCATCACTCCCAACAAAAATATTGGCTATTTTGATGGAGGAGATCGAAGACAGAGTACAGAGTAAGGAGGGATCCCCTATGGAAGATGAAGTCCTTCAGATTTTCCTGTTTGCGAGCATAAAATGATGGTTGTATTAAACCTTAGTACATTGCAGAGCCTCCTGGGGAAGATCTGTAATAGTCCAAGGATGTTTGGCCTGTCCATCCTCATAAAAAATGATCAAATAAATGAAGAATATCTACTTCCCAGAATTCAACATGCATCTGAATGGAAACCTATAGTTTACTCAACAGTTTGCATGTCTGAGATAGAATGTATAGATGGACATTGAGTAGGACCCATACTTGAAAAAGTACAAGATAGCAGGTTTGATTGCATTTGGAAAATCATAAAGTACTTTAACTGACCTTAAGTTTCCCATAATAGCAAAGGCCTATTTTTGTTTTAATATAGACATTTACTGATGTTACTGTATGGAAATGAGACCTAGAATGTTACCACCTCTGAAAAATTAAGTATATATTCCACATAGAAGACAATAAAATGGTACACAGTTGGTGTGAACAAACTGACAAACGTAACCAGTGAGGAACTCTGAAGAACAGTATAGGATGTCATCAAAGAATCACATGACAGAAAGAAAAGATGGGCGGGTCACTTAGCAAGAGCAAAGGATGATAGCTAACCTTCCACAGTGTTCCACAGATACTCTCATGATATTGTGAGAAAGCAAGGAAGAATTCCAATATGTTGGATGGATCAATTTTGGTAAATTATCTGGAGGATATGGTCCAAAGTCACACAGAATGCTATTTTGCTATTTGCCTCACTGGAGGAAGTTCTCAAGTCAATAAGTTAACAGATCTGCTTGACTATGGAGTATATGAAATAGGGAAGCCCATCTACTTCCAATTCATCACAGAAGGCCCAGACAAATGGATTAAATCAATGAATCAAAAGAAAACTAGAGGAGAATAAGATCTCCATCCATTGGACAGCATCAAAGAGACTCTGAGTCATGGCATGAAAGCAAATGATGGCACCTAGAAAATATCTTGTGTTTGACAGCAGATCAATGTATAGCCCTTGGGCAAAAATGTAAACAATAAGCTAGTCCAGAGCCACTTAGTTAAGTGCCAGAGAACTTAAAGTTAATCATCTACATAGTCCAGGACCTTCTATCTCTCTTTTCTTCTCCCCTCCCCATTTACCATGTTAATAGGGAGACTAAACAGATAAGAGACATTACATCTTTCTGGGAGTAGAGAGATATATGTGAAGGACAAATATATAGTCTCTTGAAAGAGGACAACTGAGTGTCCAGAGATAAAACTGAGCAAGTTATGACTATATGAAATTCAAAAGGTCAGAAGACCTGGGGTTCCAATCAGCATCAGTAGCAGTGCCCACCAGAGCAGCAGTAGCTGATGGCAATGTCTATACCAAGGACTAAGAAATACACCAATAAACAACTATAAACACTAAGGAAAAGAAGCCTAAAGTCACTACAAGAGCACTGGTCCTCGGATCTTAGCAGAATGGTACACATAAGAGGAACTTCATGAGGATGCCACAAAGGGAAAAAAGGACTTCTAGTAATCAAGACGAATGAGCTGTCCCTTTCACAAAGGTTCCCTACTGCCACTCTGCTATATGTTTGAGCTCATTTTCCCCAGGGACCCTATGCATGTAAGAGGAAAGCACATATCTGGTTTAGAGAGATTGTTTCTATAATAACTCTCCAAACTACCCACACTTATTACACACCCTTTTTAAAAGTTAATGAAGTCTGGCTATGGATCAATGAGAAGCACACTGGTGGGGGCTTATGAGCAACAATACTTGAAGCGTCATTGACTCTCAGGATTACCCTTGGAACCAGTGGTCAACTATCTATCCACCAATTTCAGGGGTAGTTGAATAAATAGTCTAGGGTGGAGGGTGCTATATCTTATAACTAATAATAAATTCAATTGCTTTAGCTTTCCTTGAAACTATAAATTTAATTAGAATAGTTCATGACAGATATTTAGGATTCTATTGGAAAATATTTGTTTCAGTTTGTAAACCAAAGACTTTAGATTTTTCCTATGTTAAAATGACATTCCTCTGCTTAATAATTTTTCCCAGGCATGAAATGAATGATATAGTATAGAGTTCTGTGTCCACAACAGTATAGCACACCACAGTCACATTCAGAAATCTGAAAATAGACAACTGAAATCTTAAACTATACTATAAAATTCACTCTTTCTAGTTGATTGTACCCGTCTTGCCAATTGCAAACTAATTTCAAGAGGTTAACTATGCCCATAATCTTTTTATATCATATGCAATTATAATCATTGGCAGATCTAAGGTCATACAGAATTTGGTAAAATGAAAAGCCCAAGCAAGGTCACAGTTTTAGAAGAATGTTTTTATCCTTCATCAAATTAAATACAAAGGATTCATTTTAGCTAAAATTGCCTCTCTACATCTTTAGTTACTAGGTGATAAAGGTCACCAAGCTGATTAACAGGACAAGAGAGTTTACAGAAATGCATGCAATTTACAGGTATAATGTAAAACAATCATAATTTGAAAACAAATGGAGACTAACTGGTGGGTGTGTGTGTGTGTGTGTGTGTGTGTGTGTGTGTGTGTGTGTAAGGGGGAAGAGCAGAGACAAACAAATGAAGTTCTTGAAAATATCAGCCCCTTCAAAGATTACACAGCTTTCCCAGATGAAGAGTTTGAATGATGCACGGCAATTAGTTTGTCTTCATTTCTCCTTAAGATGGAATAAAGAAGACAGGTTAAAATGTAGTGGGAAGGATGTAATTTAAGTGGAAAACTGAAAGAAAATGCCAAGGTGCCGAGAATAGAGAATTTCTGTACCAGAAGCTCAATGTAAGTAAGATAGCTCACTATAAAGGTACTATAAAGCATTAACTGTCTCTAACTCTAATTTAGGAAATAACATATACTGTCTCAGGTTGTTAGTTTTATTTATGTGTTTGTCTTATCTCCCTAACTATGCTGTAAGTTCCTTTATAAACACCAAGTCTTATAATTTTTGTAACCCTATGAATGAATAAACAGAAAGAATTGGCACTATGTTCCAAGTACTATGCAAAGTACTTTGTAAAAAGAAAAAAAAGTTGTAGCCTTTGCTTTCAGGGAGATAGCATTCTAATTGGGGGAGATAATGCATAAAATAAAAATCAGCTACCGGCAGATGTCCTAGTGGTGCAACAGTAATGTGGATGGCAAGTCAGAGGTCCTTGAATTTCATAAGGAAGTCATATGACAGTACTAAGGAACTGGATATAGAGACAGGGGAGATGGTAAGGCCTGGTGGTCCTTCATCTCACCTGAAGAAATCAAGTTGTTGATACCCATCTTATCTAAGCCCTGTGAGCAGTCAAGTAGCTTGGGGGAAGAAGAGAGACAAAGGAGAAAGGTCCCTATCCATCCGAGATGAGTTCAGAGATGTCTTGAAACTTGTGGAAGAAGGAAAGGTGCCTCTGCTGGTGGAGGGTCTTCCTGCTACCTAGTATCATTGTTAGATTGAAATGAATGGTAATTCATTTCAATGGTAATTCAAAACAGTGGTAATTCCAAAATTATGGTCTGAATCCATGAGATAAAAGCTCAGGAAGATAAATATAAAGTCTTATTTATACCTACAATACCACAAGTAAAAATAGCTATGCAGCAATTTTCAACATGATCTGAGAATATTAGTGGACTAAAGCTAAATGTGGGACATGAGTGTAATATGACAGTCAAAAAAACCAAAAAAACCTTATATGGACCTAGGCTATATTACAAGAGGCAATAAACAAAGAATAGGGAGGCAATAGTTGTATTGTAGCATTTCATGCTAAAATAACACTAAAGTATTATGTTCAGTTCTGAGAACACTTGAGAAAGAACATTGGCAGATTGCACACCATTCAGAAGAGGATGGAGAAAGGCCTTGGCATCATGAAGAAAATTTGGTTAGATAGGGAGAAGACAGTGTATAGTATATGCTTGGAAGAGGGGATGTGATATCTGTTTTCGAATGTTTGAAGGTCTGTCATGGAGAAAAAGGTCCTGTCACAGTTTGATCTTCTTGGTCCCAGTAAGAAGAATAAGGAGCAGTGGGTAGACCAGCAGAGTGGCATACTTTGATGCAATGTAAATAACCTCCTAACAATTAGAGGTATATAAGGGGGGAGAGGAGAGAGGAAATGCTGCCTCAGGAAGTTGTGGTTTTATCTTTCTGTGAGTTCTGTGAGTAAAAGCTGAACAGTCACATGTTGGATGTTTTGAAGAGGGGTTTCTTCGTTAGCTATGAGCTGAAGGAAATACCATCTGAGACCCTTTCTAATGTGTTTCTGAGCCATTTAACTAGTGACCTACATAAATATTTTAAATATACAAAATAGTCCTTGCCCATCAAGTTAATAAGTCAAATGATTGTTTTAGTAATCAGTACTTTTGTTCTCAAAAATGGTTTTACTAGAGGGGTCTTGTGGGAGAGACTTTCAAAATATTAAAGTGTTTGAGGATTTGTTCCTCGTAAGATCAAATGAAGCAATATTTATAAAAATCCTTAGTACATAGTAAGAACTAAATAAAGGCTAGCTGCTATTATTGTCATTATTAAGTGGGGAGGCAGGAATTATGATAGGAAGAAGAGGGAAAGAGACAATATTAAACATAGATACTGAGATAGTTATAGGGAGATCAAGAGAAGAGAGCCCACAAATTAGTATGTAACTAAATGCTTTTTAAACTCTGTGTATTCAATGACTCTTACATAGTAGATGTTCAAAAATACTGCAGAATGAACAAATGGATATTATAAAAATAGCCAGCATGTATATAGCACTTTAAGATTTGAAATGTGCTTTATAAATATGATCTCATTTTATCATCATAACAAATCTGAGAAGTAGGTGCTATTATTATTCTCATTTTACAGATGAGGAAACTGAGACAGACAGAGGTTAAGGAACTTGTCCAGGGTCACAGACCTAGTAAATGTCTGAGGCCCTATTTGAACTCACAACTTCCTGACTCCAGGGCCACCGCTCTATCAACTTGGCCCCCTAGGTGTTCAGTATCTTCCCGGAATCACGAGATCCTTTCTTTAGCAATCATTATGATCTCACATCTCAGACTTATCTTCACAATTTTTAGTAGTCTTGGCATTATAAAAAAAAGGTTTTAAATGTGTACCATGAGATCAAATTACATAAAAAACCACACTAGTGAAATATTTTCAACATCAGAAAGAAGACAAACTTGTTTCATTAACAAAGTCTTTCTGTATATACAATTCACATACTCACCAAACCAAAATGCTATAAATCCCAACTGCTGTGCATGTAGAAAAGGTGGTATTAAATTCTGGAAATTCAAATTCAAAATAAAATGGATAGATAGCTATTCTGCATTAAGAAGAATATCTTCCAGCATATACTATGTTTGAAATAGATCCATGCTAAAATAATGATTTGGTCTTTCATTCATCCATATCTACAGTCCTTGTCACAGAGCAAAGAAGCACTGAATGATGTACAAAAGACTAACTAAATATTTTTGCACCCAAACTAAAATCAAAAGCCCAGGGAAAACTAACTGTTCTCCACCACCATTGCCATTCCCCCAAAGGGAAAAAAAAAATTAAAGGAACCCTGGACAAATGGAGGTAGGATCTAAGTAGGGAAATATGAAACCTGGTTTAACTCTTTCAAAAAGAACACATTTCCTGAGATTGATTTATTTTAATAGATAGAAGTCACTGAGGAAAAGAAAGGTTCCTACTTCTAAAAAATATGCCAGAGTGGCTATATGATCTAAATTTAAAATAGGCCTCCATAGTGAGAGTAAGATTTTGGGGGCAACTAGGTGGCACCGTGGATACAGCACCAGCCCTGGATTCAGGAGGACCTGAGTTCGAATCCAGCCTCAGACACATAACACTTACTAGCTGCGTGACCCTGGGCAAGTCACTTGACCCCATTGCCTAGCCAAAAAAAAGAAAAAATAGGCCTCCATTGTTTCCAATCACCTAATCCTTAAAAAAAAAAAAAAAAGGGAAAAAAAGCAGTAGATCAAAGAATCCAACTAATCAAAGCCCAAATCCACAGATTCGTAAATTAGTCTATGGCTTCCTAAATTAGTCCAACTCTACTTCAGTTTCTACTTATATCTCCTTGACCAGCAAGAATTAAAAAGTCAGTTTATTTATACTCTCAAAAGAAGCAGTCTTCTTTATCTGACTGTACAAGCAAGAAAAGCGTTCAGGCAGCAAACAACCTGTCCAGTAGTTACATATTTGTTGTATCTCTCTTAAATTACCAATAAAAGATACCACAAAGGCTTCCAATTCCAGAATTTTTAAAGTATTTTGGTGGCAAGGCAGCATTTAAGACATGTAAATAGAGTTTTATTCCATATGTTCTTATTTCTAGTAGATTGATTTTTCACAAGCAAAAAGCAGATATAGGACCACCATTTAGGATGATAATGTGAATGTCCTAAAGGAGCCCAGTTCTCCCACAAAAACAAACAAATAAAACAAAACAAAGGAACAAAAAAAAAACAGCCTAGCTTTAGTAAATATGCCCTGAAGGCTGTAGGAGCTCTAAATGGGACATGCCAGTGAACCTGAAGCCAGCCCAATCTCTGGCAAACAGAAATATAGTGGTGATATAAGTGGGGAGAAACCAGGGTGGCTGGAAGTTGTCTTCACCTCTAGAAATCAAGGCCAGAAGCCAAATATAGTTATGAGATGGCATGCACCAGGGAGGCATGAAGCTAGGCACCAGGAGCTCTTATACCCAGGATATGAAACCGAGAGTTTTCCATTCTAAGCTGTCAGAGCAGCGGCTGGGACAAAATAGATCCTTTAGGTCATTGTGTTGGGAGCAGTAGGAGCCACAGAAAGAGACAAGGTCAGCTTATCAATTTGATGTGAGCACAGAATATCAGGGGAGCTTGTCTGAGACCAATATGATCACAGGCAGCTAGGCAAGTGCCAGACTTGGCGCCAAGAAGACCTAAGTTAAAACCCTGCCTCAGAGACCTACTAACAGAGTTATCCTAGGTAACTCATTTATCTTCTTTCAGCTTCATTTTACTTATTTATGGAATTTTGCCAACTTAGAACAAAGGACAAACAACAACAATTGTGAGAATATAAGATAATATACACATACATATGTATATATGTATGTATGTATGTATGTATGTATGTATGTATGTATGTATGTATGTTTGTATAAAGTACTTTACAAATCCTTAAAATAACCGGCATGTACAAAGATATTTATAGCAGCTCTTTTTGTGGTGGCAAAGAATTAGAAATTATCTGAGGGGATGCCCATCAATTACAGAATGGCTGAACAAGCTGTGATATAGGAATGTAATGGAATACTATTGTGCTATAAGAAATGATGAGCAGGCAGACTTCAGAAAAACCTGGAAAGACTTGTATGGACTGATGCTGAGTGAAGTGAGCAGAACCAGGAGACCATTGTACACAGCAACAGCCACATTGTGTGTGATGACTGACTTTGATAAACTCAGCTCTTCTCAGCAATACAAGGATCTAAGACAACTCCAAAAGACTCATGATGGAAAATGCTGTCCACATCCAGAGAAAGAACTATGGAGTCTGAATGCAGATCGAAGCATACTATTTGTTTTCTCTCTTTTTTTAAATTTTTTGTTTTGTTTTGTTTCTTCCTTCTTGTGGTTCTTCCCATTCATTCTAATTCTTCTTTACAACATGTCTAATTTGAAAATATGTTTTATAAGAATGCATATGTAGAGCCTATATCAGATTCCATGCAGGAGAGAGATAAAGAAAATTTAAAACTCAAAAGCTTATGGAAATAAATGTTGAAAACTAAAAATAAACTAATTAATTTAAAAACTAAAAAAAATCCTTAAAATAACAAATAACCATTTTTTTCTTTTTTTATTTATGACATTCTTTTTTTTTAATCTTAAGCTCCAGATTCTCCATTCCTCCAGTACCCTCCCCCACCCATTGAGAAGGCAAGCAATATGATACCAACTAACATGTGAAGTCAGGCAAAACACATTTGCATATTAACCATGTTACCATCTTAATCATGTTAACAAAAAAACCCAAGAAAAATAAAGTTAAAAAAATGTGCTTCAATCTGCACTAAGAGTTCATGAATTCTCTCCTGGGGAATTAGGGGTGCAGGTGGATAGCATTTTTCATCATAAGTTCTTTTGTCTTAGATGATTGTCTTACACAGATTAGCTAAGTCTTTTGCAGTTGATCATTATTACAATATTGGTGTAACTGTGTGCAATGTTCTCTTGGTTCTGTTCATTTCACTTTGTATCAGTTCATATAACTCTTTTGAGGCTTTTTAAAAACCATTCCCCTCATCATTTGTTATGGAACAATAGTATTCCATCACAATCATATACCACAACTGCTTCAGCCATTCCCCAGTCGATGGGTATCCCTTCAATTTCTAATTCTCTGCCACCACAAAAAGAGCTGCTATGAATATTTTTGTGCATATAGGCCCTTTTCCTTTTCTTAAATCTTTTTGGGGTACAGATTTAGTACCCCAAAGGATAAGTACAGTTTTATAGCCCTTTGAGCTTAGTTCCAAATCATTCTCTGGAATGGATGGACCACTTTACAATTTCACCAACAGTACATTAGTGTCCCAATTTTTCCAGATCCCCTCCAGCATTTGTCATTTTCCTTTTCTGTCATGTTAGTCAATCTGATGGGTGTGAGGTAGTAACTCAGAAACAGTTTAATTTGCAATCATCTAATCAGTAGTAATTTAGTGCATTTTTATATGATTGTTGATAACTTTGACTTCCGAAAACTTCTTATAAATATCCTTTAACCATTTACAAATTGGGGAATGGGTCTTATTTTTGGAAATTTGGTTCAGTTTCTATATATTTGAGAAATGAAGCCTGTATCAGAGAAAGTTACTATAATTTTTTTCCAGTTTCTTGATTTCCTTCTACTTTTGGCTGCATCTTTTTTTGATTTGTGCAAAAACCTTTTAATACCATGCAATCAAAAAGTACTCTTTTTACCACCTGTGATGCTCCCTATCTGTTCAGATAGATATCTTATTCTTGAGATGGTAAATTTTCTCTATCTCTCATTTGATCATAAATTCTTCCTCCCCTAATTTATTTATGATATCACTCTTTATGTCTAAATCATGTAACCATGTTGACCTTTTTTTAGTATATGGTGCAAAATGTTGATCTATTCCTAGTTTCTTCCAAAGTGCTTTCTAGTTTTCCTAGCAATTTTTGTCATATGCTGAGTTCTTGCCTCTAAAGTTTGGATCTTTGAGTTTATCAGATGCTGGATTACTAAGGTTATTTACTACTGTGTATTGTGTACCTAATCTACTCCACTGATCCACCAATCTGTATCTTAGCTAATACCAGATCATTTTGATAATTACTGTTTTGCAATATAGTTTGAAATCTAGTACTGCTAGGCTGACCTTAATACACTTTTTTTTTAAATTTATTTTGTTTTTAGGTTATACATGTGCAGTTACGCAAAAAACACTTCCAGAGTAGTCATGTTGTGAAAAACTGACTCTATTTCCCTTAATCCTATCCCACCCACTCCCATTTATTCTGTTCTTTATTTTGACCCTGTCCCTCCTCAGAAGTGTTTGCTTCTGATTACCCATTTCCCAATCTGCCCTCATCTCTATCATTACCTTGCTCTCTTGTCCCCTTCTCCTCCTATTTTCTTTGTAGGGTAAGACAGATATCCATACCCAATTGAGTGTGTATGTTATTCCTTCCATAAGCCAAACCCTATGAGAATAAGATTCACTCATTCCCTCTCACCTTTCCCTGTTTCCCCTCCACTGTAAGAGCCTTTTCTTTTCCGGTTTTTTTGTGAGATAATTTACCCCATTCTACCTCTCCCTTTCTCCTTCTCCCAGTATAATCCTCTCTCATCCCTTATACTCCAGATATGACCCCTTCATCTTCAACTTTACCCTGTGCCCTCTATCTATCTATATCTATATCTATCTATCTATCTATCTATCTATCTATCTATCTATATACATACATATAATTTTTCCCTCCAACTACCCTAATACTGACAAAGGTCTCATGAGTTATAAATATCATCTTTCCATGCAGGAATGTAAACAGTTCAATCTTAATAAGTCTCTTATGATTTCTCTTTCCTGTTTACTTCTTCATGTTCCACTTGAGTCTTCTATTTGAAAGTCAAATTTTCTATTCAGCTCTGGTCTTTTCATCAAGAATGCTTGAAAGTCCTCTATTTTACCAAATGACCATTTTTCCCCCTGAAGGATTATACTCAGTTTTGCTGGGTAGGTGATTCTTGGTTGTCATCCTATCTCCTTTGCCCTCTGGAATATTATGTTCCATGCTTTGCGGTCACTTAATGTAGAAGCTGCTAAATCTTGTGTTATCTCAATTGTGTTTCCACAATACTTGAATTGTTTTTTTCTGGCTGCCTGTAATATTTTCTACTTGACCTGAGAACTCTGGAATTTGGCTACGATATTCCTAGGAGTTTTTCTTTGGGGATTTCTTTCAAGAGGAGATCAGTGTATTCTTTCAATTTCTTTTTGCCCTCTAGTTCTAAAATATCAGGGCAGTTCTCCTTGATAATTTCTTGAAAGATAATGTCTAGGCTCTTTCTTTGATCATGGCTTTCAGAGAGTCCAAATTTTTAAATTCTCTCTCCTGGATCTATTTTCCAGGTCAGTTGTTTTTCCAATGAGATATTTCACATTGGTTCCTACTTTTTCATTCTTTTGGATTTGTTTTACAGTGTCTTGATTTCTCATAAAGTCACTAGCTTCCAATTGCTCTATTCTAATTTTTAAGGAAGTATTTTCTTCAGTAAGCTTTTGGACTTCCTTTTCCATTTGGCCAATTTTTCTTTTTAGGGCATTCTTCTCCTCATTGGCTTTTTGGACCTCTTTTGCCATTTGGGTTAGGTTATTTTTTAAGGTGTTATTTTCTTCAGTATTTCTTGGGTCTCCTTTAGCAAGCTGTTGACTTGTTTTTCATGATTTTCTTGCATCACTCTCATTTCTCTTCACAGTTTTTCCTCTACTTCTCTTATTGGCTTCTCAAAATCCTTTTTCAGTTCTTGCAAGGCCTGGGACTGATTCATATTTTTCTTGGAGACTTTGGATGTTGGAGCTTTGACTTTGTTGTCTTCTTCTGGTTGTATGTTTTGATCTTTGTTACCAAAAAAAGATCCTATGGTCTGACACTTCTTGGGAGGTTTGCTCATGATCCCAGCCAATTACTTGAGTTATAAACTCTTCAGGTAGGGGTCTGCTTCCAATGTGGAGAATGTACTATTCCAAGCTTCGGGGGTTTGTACAGCT
Source organism: Phascolarctos cinereus (assembly GCF_003287225.1). NCBI lineage: Eukaryota > Metazoa > Chordata > Mammalia > Diprotodontia > Phascolarctidae > Phascolarctos > Phascolarctos cinereus. The sequence continues at coordinate 101,247,477 of NW_027555625.1, forward strand.
GTTTTCAGAGATACTTCTAGGGACCTGTAAATTTTCAGTTCTTGCAAGGTGGTATGATAAGGGGTGAGGTGTTTACTCCTTTCCTGGCCTGTGCTCTGGTCTATGAGTGACCACAAGCATTCTTTTCTGTCTTGGAAATGTGAGGAAGATTTTCTCTCCACAGCCACTACAAGCTCCACCATGCCAGCACTCCTCCTCACCCCAGGACCGCCCATCAGTTCCAAGCACGGGCAAAGCAAGAGATTCCTGCCTCAGCACTGGCAAAGAGATCCCTGCAATTCCCCTCTGACTGGCCACTTGATTCCCTTTCAGTCTGTGGGCCAGAAGCTCAGGAGGCAGCCACCGCCCCGGGGCCAAGCTCAGGGCCTGGAGCTGAGACCACCATGCTTCTCCCTCTCACCTCAGAAACAGACTTTTCCTACTGGCGTTCTAAGTTGTCTTTGGAGTTTGTGGGTTGAGAGGTCTGGAAACCATCACAGCTGCCCATGATTCAGTCCTCTGAGGCCTGCTCCAGGGTCCCTGTGACCTGCACACCCACACCAAACTGAGCTCCTCTACCAGTCCTGTGCGATATACCTTTCTGATCAACCCTCCAGGTTGTCTTGGGTTGGAAATTTGTTTCACTCTGTCTTTTTGTGGGTTCTGCTGCTTTAGAATTTCTTTTCAGCTAATTTTTATTTATATTTACAGGGGTTTGGGGAGAGCTCAAGCAAGTCACTGCTTTCACTCCACCATCTTGGCTCTGCCCCTCCTTAGTACACTTTTTTCATTGATTCTCTTGATATTCTTGATGTTTTCTTCCTGAAAATGAATTTTATTATCATTTTTTAGTTCTATAAAATAATTCTTTGGTGTTTTGATTGGTATGGAAGTGAAAGGTAAATTAATTTAGACAGAGCTATCATTTTAATTACATTGGCTTGGCCTACCTGTGAACAATTAATATTTCTACAGTTATTTGGGTGAAAAGTGTTTTGTAATTGTGTTCACAGAGTAGACTCCCAAGTATTTTATATTGCCTACATTTATTTTAAATGGAATTTCTCTTTCTATCTCTTCCTGTTTGGTTTTATTGGTACGATACAGAAATGTTAACGATTTATGTTGATTTATTTTATATCCTACAATTTTGCTCAAGCTGTTAATTGTTTCAATTAGTTTTTTAGATGGTTATCTGGGATTCTCTAAGTATGCCATCATATCATATCCAAAGAGTGATAGTTTTTGTCTCTTCTTTGCCTATTTTTATTGCTTCAATTTCTTTTTGTCTTATTCCCATAAATAGCATTTCTAGTATAAATTAAATGATGGTGGTATTAATGGACATTCTTGTTTCACCCCTGATCTTGTTGGGAAGTTGTGTTTTTTTTTAGTTTTCTTCATTACAGATAGTACTTGATTTTGGTTTTAGATAAATAGTACTTATCATTTTAAGAAAGTCTCCACTTATTCCTGTGCTTTCTAGTCATTTTTAGTAGGAATGAGTATCATGTTTTATCAAACACTTCCTCTGCATCTATTGATATAATCATATGGCTTTTGTTGTTTTTTTAATTGAAATGTTCAATTATGCTGATAGTTTTCCTCATATTAAAATAGCTCTGTATTCCTGGTATAAACACCTCCTAGTCATAGTATGTGATCTTTCTGATATATTACTGTAATCTCCTTGTTAGTATTTTATTTAAAATTTTTGCATCAGTATTCATTACAGAAATTGAACCATAGTTTTTTTTTTCTTTTTGTTCTCCCTGGGTTAGGTATCACACCCATATTTGTACCATAGAAGGAATTTGGTCAAACTTCTTCCTTACCTATTTTTTTCAAATAATGTATATAGTATTTGAATTAATTGTCTTTTAAATGTTTGGTAGAATTAACTTCTAAATCCATCTTATGGTCCTGGGGACTCTTTCTTAGGGAAGTCATTTATGGCCTATTCAATTCATTTTTCTACGATGGGGTTTAATATTCTATTTTCTCTTCTGTTAATCTGGACAATTTATATTTGTTCCTTTCTCTGTCTCTTTTTTGCCCTTCTGTGTATTAAAAAAATACTTAAGTGATTGTCTTTTAGTGTATCTACCATCGCCCACTAATTGATTTCTTCTGAAATCATATGAAATATGCATTGTCAAGAAAAACAACTTAATGCATGGGCCATGTCTAGGAATGCACATTTCATTTGTCTTTAGTTTATCACTATGCTACCAAGAGCTGGGAAAGAATGATAGTATATTAGATCAGCCGCTTTTTGAAGCCACTCTCCCTTTCTCTACAGTGTCTTCAGAATGTTAATATAACATGCTCAATAAGCAGGTTAGAGTATAAGATTTTACTACAGAGCTGTCAAACTCCATATGAGAAGTTAATTATAAGTAGTCAGTTTCATTATCCCATTTAGATTGATTCCTGATAAAATAATAATCAGGTTTTAAATGTTTGTTCTTTTTATAGATGCTTTCAACTTTACTACCGATATAAAATTTGAGTTACCTTAGTGAGAAAGGGCCACTCTGAAACCAAAAAGATCTGGATTCAAGCACTGACTCTCACTTATACTACCAATGTGATCCTGGGATCTCACTTAACCACCCAGCACCCCAGGCAACTCTCCAAGACTTGAAGTTATACACAGTTGACGACCTTCATGGATAGGTGGAGTTCTATATGGGAGATGAGTGGTGGTGCTGCAATGTTGAAATTACAGACCTGAACAAACACAAATAAATCATAAACAAAAGAAAATGTATCAAGAGAGATACCTAGACTGGCATTAAGGCAAAAAAACTACGTCACATAAAAAATGGTTGAAGTTGCTAAGAAAAGTTAGCCTGGGGGTGGGTGGAAAGGAGAATAAGAGACAAAAGAGCTGTGTTTAAATGTTCAAAGGTCACAACTTGAAAGATAGAACAGATTTCTTCAATATAGCTCAATAGAAAATTGAACTTCAAGCAGAATCATAAGCTGCAGGAAGCCTCAATATAGCAGAACTTTCTAACAATTAAAACTATCCAACAATGGAATGGGTTACCTCATGAAGTACTTAGCTCCCCCTTAGTGGAACAGAGGCTAAATAACCAAATTCTGGGAAGGTTAATGATATTAGCTCATATTTATATATTCCTTTAAAGTTAACAATGCACTTTAGATACATTATCTCTTTTGATCTTCACAACGGTCTTGGTTTAGTTTTGAGGCTGAAGGAGTTTAAATGACTTGGCTCAAAGTCATTTATCTAGTAAGTAGCAGACGCAAGACTCATGATTCCAAATCTTATGTTTCCAAGTCGAGTGCTCCCTCTACTATCCCATGCCAGGCTATTTTCTTGTCACATTATTATAAAAAGAGATTGCTACATTGTTACGCTCATTGACCTCTAAGGTCCCTTCCAATTCTAATTATATGATTATATTCTTCCCTTGTTATAAACACTGGAGCACATGGCTCTAAGGGGAAATATGTTTCTCCACCAGAACTACTAAATGTTTCCACCAGTTCTGCCAAAGTCCAAAGCACTCTTTCCCTTCTTGATTTTCCAACAACTGGCAGTAAGTCATTAAGTACAAGATGAACAATAGACAACCTGCCTAAATCATTAGGTCTTTTCCATTCTAAACCTTGAAGTAGCCACTAGCACACAATAGAATTATGAAGAAGAGATTCTGAGTTATGAAATCTCATGAGAGAAAGTGGTAGATTGGAAAAAGGACTGATCTTGGGGGAAGGAAGACAAGACCCAAACCTATCTTTGATACATAGAGTGCTTTGGGCATGAGAAAGTGGTTTAGCCATCGAGTATGCTAGCCAGTTCTCCAAGTCTATAGTGGGCTGATGGATTGGAAGCAATTTCCATTCCAGTAGTTCCCTACACAAATGAAATTATCAGTCCAAAACTTTGCCCAAAATAAAATCTAATGCAGTGTTTAGTAATCAATTTTCCATTGAATAAATGAGTGACATGAAGTTACCCAGTATCTCATGAGAATAATACTAAAAAACCCTATTACTTTTTGATTAGTTTACTACTATTCCATGTCTGGGAGCTAAGGAATATAAATGCTATTTTCTTTGCTGAACTTATTCATGAAAAGTACCCCTATTGCACAATGAATTTCATTTTAGTCAACAAGATATTTGATTTAGGTTGGGGGGATGGAATACAACAAATATTTAAAGTATTATTTATACACACTTCTAGTCATTCCTAGAAGCATTTCAATGAGATCCACTCCAAAACAGGCAGGCTGAACACCCATTATTATGCGAATTTAATGCCAGACATTAGTCATTTGGTAACCTGATTAAAGCCATAAATAGAAAACAGCTATCTTGAATTTTTTAAATCAGAATAATCCTTTAAAGTTACACTGCACCCATCAGAACAAAAAATCAACTAACCTAATAAAATCTAAGCAGGTGACATATACAACCAAACAAACTATTTAAATACAATCATATAGGAAAGTGGTTTGCCTTTCTGCTGATGTTTTAATGGACTCAGAGTCAAAGAATAACAATTTCATAATTGAAAGGGAATTAGGGAATCCTCTAATTTAAACTATGTGCAAAAAGAAATCCTCACTACAATGTACCCCACAAAGGTCATCCAGATTTTATTTAAACACCTCCAGTCTTCAGTGGATCCATGGAGGTGGGGGAGCAGGGGAAGAATCCACTGCCACTCCATCTTACTTTTAATAACTATAATTATTGTTAATGTATACTGAAATCAGCATTAAATTGACCTTTTTGTTCCTAGTTTCACCCTGTGGAGTCAAGCAAAACAAATTTAATTCCTCTTTTACTCTAAAGTCATTTAAATACTTAAATGTCCTTCTATCATGCCCTGGGATCTACTTTTCTCTAGGATAAACACCTACAGTTATTTCAACTCATGTGCAAATGGCATGAACTCAATCCTCTTTACCATGTTGTTTGCTTCTTTACACACTTTCCAAATTATCAATGACCTTCCCAAAATATGGTATCTTAGAACTGAACATAATATACCAGAGGTAGTCGGACCACAGAAGAGTACAGTGATATTAGCCCCTCCTTCTTTTGGGAAGCTAAGTCTTTCTTAACATAGTCCAAAGTCACAAACTAGAATTGCATGAATTAGAGAACACTAAATGATGACACTTTTCCACTTCCAGATTATGAAAAATATATACTCTTTGTTTTGCATGACAATTTGTTGTGACATGATGCATAATTGAAGTCAATATTTTTCCCCTGAGGATTTATGTTCAACTAATTAAAGTTCCTTCCTATTCTTTGTTTTCCACCCAAGACCCTTTGTTGTCCACCACTGCACCATAATCACCCATCTTTATGGAAGTGAATGGTAGGTTATGATGTTCTGTTACCATCTGCTCTGTGCAATATAAGACCTGAAATAATCCAGGAGTATAGCTATCTCACCTTCAATATTGAAAGTTGAAGTAACAGAAATATTCATTCCTGATGCCTTCTTTCACTCGGCAATTAGCTATCAAACTCCAAACATTCTCTGAGAATAAAATAAGATAATGCCATGTAAAGCCCTTTGCAATCCTTAAAGTGCAAATTCAATTGTTGGTATTGTTAATGTTCCCCTCATTACCTTCAATGGATAGATTCAGTCTTAAGACAAGTTGTGATCCTACTAGAATTGGTTTTAAGATTAATGTTCAATAGTCTGTAATACAGATGGACAAAATTTTGGTCCTTTGTAACTGCGCAAGTATTGGAATATAGAATGATTTCCAGTATGCTCTCTGAAGGAATCATCAGGAAAATTTCCGTATCAGACTAGATGACAAGGACATTTGTAGTCTGTTACCACAAGATTTTTACTTTATTCACCAAGTTTCTACATATTGAAAGGTTTTCATTCCTCATAGTTGAGAGGTTGTGAGTATTCACATGATGCCACCTATCAAAAATATTTTTGTAAATGTGCTTGCATGAATGTTATTTCTGGGGGGTTAGGCAATAGTACTGCCTGGGATAGCGTTCTTTTTCCAATACAGTTTATTTGTTGAATTCTCAGGGGTATTTTAGGATCTATACTTATAGAATGATGATTTGCTATCTGTTAAGGAAAGATAGTGACCTACTGATATATAATTCTGGCCACCAGATTGTATTGTTTTTAATGTTCAATAGGAGCTTAATTGTTACAATCTATAGTAATATGCAACAGTTTCTGTTTACTTGCATGATCTGCATTGACAAATAAGTCCTGGCTGCTTAATTACTGACAGCAATGAGCCAATTTTGAATTATCATAAAATCCTCCATTTCTCTAAATAAATCCATGTGACAGTCATTTATTTGATGTTTCCTTGTTAACATATTGTTGAATGAGTTTATATGGATGTCACCCATGGAGAGGTTTTTGATTTTACTCTTGTATCTTAGCTATTTCATAAATTCAAAGAGGCAAATGATTTTGGATTATATTTGACAAATATGGTGGCATTTACCTATTGTCAGCCTCTCTGAGGCTTATATGTTTGTTCTAGTTTCTCAGTAAGTTTTTAATTTGTGTGTCATATGCTCAGAACATCAATCAGTTCTCTTCTTCCTTTGTGACAAGTAGGTGTTAATCTGTTTATAGCTTCCTTGGGGTATTAGGCACTGTGTTTCATTAATATTACATGGGATTGTTTTGGGGTGAGGTTGGAAAATATTTATTAAATCTGTTATTATCCTCTTTAGAGTTGCAAAATTGTACATTAAGACTAGAGTTGAAAAAAGTGTTAATTCCATAAACTTGTTGCCATGTAATTTTGACATCAGAAGGCATAAGGTCCAGAATTCCCCTCTCCAGGGATATTCACACTAACCACCCCCCAAAAAAACAGTAGGGCAAGTTCAATACCAAAGAAAGAGGCCAGGAACTACAGTATGTTTATAAGAGAAGTTTAATAATCATATGGGTTACTTACATTAGGGGCAGTCTGGGGAAGCAGCCAGACACCTGATGGATTCCCACAAAGAGTTTAATAATCATCAATCTGGGTGGTGGCCAGATAATTCAGTGGCTCCCTACAAAAAAGCACAGTGGTGATTATAGAAATCAAACAAAGGTAGGAGGAGCAATAGAGCATCATTATGTATATGTCACTGTGGTTTGGATAATGTTTTGATTTACTGGTTATACTGAGCTTGATTTCCAGAAACCTGGGCTTCAAGGCCAATGCTGTTGGGTAGATGTTCAGACACACAAGGGCTGTGTCGGTCATGGCTTTCACCAGTTGGGATTCCACAGAATGCCAATAAGTTTCTTAATGTATAAAGCCACAGCTTTGCCCCTGATAATTTTATATTCAATGTATCTTGCCTGGAAAAGTCCAAGATATTTCTAAGTTTCACCATCATTGATTGGTTCAATTTGAACTCCAGGTGCAAGCTCAAAGTCTATGTGATTCCTTGGCAAATACTAAAATTTTTTACACTTATTTTGCCCAAGTGGAATTTTTATATTATTAGAGAAAATTTCTGAAAGTATGAAATGGAGATTTGTGGTTTCATATAGAATCACCCTTTTATGTTCTTTTTTGTGTATAAATTCTATTTTTTGATGTTTGACTTCATACTGTGAAAAAAGTATTAGATATGCTTATAAAATTGGGAAATAACACAAAACTTGGAAGAATATATTACTTTTATCATACAATCTACATCTAAAAAAAGATCTTGACAGGCTGGAACATAACTCCAATTGAATAAAATTAAATGTAATAGGAATAAATAGAATTTTATGCTTGGACTAAAAAAAAAAACAACTTTCCAAGTATGAAATGTCAGAGGTATGTCTGAAACAGCAAATAGTTTATCTATTTGGAGGTGTAAGTGAACCAAAAGCCCAATATAAGTCAGCATTATCATAGGGCAGACAAAAAAATCAGTCAACATGACCTTAGGCTGCATCTTAAGAAAGGCCTAGAGAAGTGATTATCCTACTATACTTTTGCATAGTCTGAATACATTTAGAGTACTGTAATAAATTCTGAAGCTATCTTGTCAATACATCTACCACACAGCATCTCTCACCTCCATCTTCCCTCCACTCATATGACCACCACAATAGATCATGACCCTCATTACCTCTTGCCTCTACTACTACAATGGCTCCCTTGCATCCAGTCTCTCTCCTGTCCATCCTAAACACAGTAGTCAAATTAATTTTCCTGAGACATATAAGTCTGCCCACACTACAACTCTACTCAAGAAACATCATAGGTTGCCTGAAATTTAAAATTATAAATGTCTCAGTTTGACATTGAATGCCCTTTGCAATCAGGTTTCAGCTTACAGTTCCATACTTTTTATCTTCCTTCCCTTCATTCCTTCTGTGTTCTGGTCACACTGGCATATTGCCTAATCCCAGAATTTAATATTTTGTTGCACTGCAGCAAAAGGCAGAATAGTAGATAGACATATACTTAGAGTAAGAAAGATTAGTTCAAATCCTACCTCTGAAACTTCTTAATTGTATAACCCTGAGAGTCACATAATGTATTTGAACCTCAGTTTCCTCATCTTAAAAATGAGAGATTTGGACTAGATGGTCTCTCAGATCCATTCCACCTTTATGTGCTATTCTACTTCCAGTCTTTTGCATAGGCTGTTTGCTATCCCTAAAAAGCACACCTGGCTATACTCTTATGTTCCTTGGAATATTTAGTTACCTTCAAGGTATAGGACAGGTTCAGTAATTATCTTCTAAAGGAAACTTTTCCTGTATGTCTGTCTTTCTATCAATCAATAAGCCTCTATGTGCCAGGCACTGTCCTAAATGCTAGGGATACAAAAAGAGGCAAAAGACAGTGTCTGCCCTCAAGGAGCTCACAATCTAATAGGGGAGACAACATGCAAAGAAATGTATACAAAGCAAGCTATATACAGGCTAAATAGGAAATAATTAACAGAGGGAAGGTTCTAGGATTAAAAGGGATTAAGGAAGGCTACCTATAGAAGGTGAAGTTTTAGTTGGGACTTAAAGGAAGCTAGGTAGTTCAGTAGCTGCAGTGGAGGAAGAAGTACATAACAAGCTTGGGGGACAGCCACAGAGAGTACCCAGAGCTGAGAGATAGAAAGTCTTTTCCATGGAACAGCCAAGAGTCCAGTGTTACTGTATTGAAGAGTACATGCTGGAGACCAAGGCATAAGAAGACTGGAAAGGTAGAAGGAAACTAGGTTTGAAGTGTTTTGAATACAAAACAGCATTTTATATTAGCTTCTGGAGGCAATAGGAGGAAATAGGAAGCCTCTGGAGTTTATTGAATAGAGGGGTGACATGATCAGACCTGCATTTAGGAAAATCACTTTAATAGATGGATTGAAGTAGAGAGAGACTTGAGGCAGGCAGACCTACTAGCATAGTACTGCAATAATCCAAGTGTAAGGTGATGAAGGCCTATACTGGAGTGGTGAGGAGAGAAGGGGGCATACTTGAGAGATGTTACAAAGGTGAAATCAATAGGTAGTGGCTTAGATATAGGGGGTGAGAGATAGTAAGGAATACAGGATAACTCCCAGGTTGAGAATTGGATGGACTAGGAGAAAAATATTGCCCTCTACAATAATCAGGAAGGAAGAAGGGTGAAAAAGGTTTAGGGGAAAATGTAATAGGTCCATTTTGAGTTTAAGATGTCTATAGGACATCCAGTTCAAGATATCTAAAAGGTAATTTAAGATGAGGGATCGATGATCAGTAGAAATATTGTATAAGGAATGGTCAGTTTGAGACAGTTATTAAATTCAAGGGAGCCGATGAGATCACTAAGTGAAATGGTACAGAAAGAAAATTGAAGATTGACTAGGAGAACCCTGAGGGACACATATGGTTAGAAGGTGTGGTCTGGATGAGGATACAGCAAAAGAAACAAAGAAAGAGCAGTCAGGTAGGTAGGAGGAAAATCAGGAGAATATGGTACCCTTAAAATCTAGAGAGAAGAGGGAATCAAGAAGAAACTGATCAACAGTATCAAAACTGCAGAGAGGTCAAGGAGAATGAAGACTGAGAAAAGGCTATTGGATTTGGCAGTTAAGAAGTCAATAACTTTGCAGAGAGCAGTTTCAGTGGAATGATAAAAGTCAGAAGCCAGATTGTAAGAAGACAGTGAGAGAAGAGAAAATGGAGGCATATATTGTAGACAGCTATTTCGAGGAGTTTAACTGCAAAGGTCAGAAAACATAGACAATAGATAGTCCAGATGGAAGGATAAAAAAATAGAAGGATAAAGTGAGGTGTTTTTTTTTCAGAACAAGGGGGAAATTGGCATATTTGTAAGTGTAGGAAATGAACCAGTAGAGAGAGAGATTAAAAATAAGTGAAAGAGAGGGGATGATAAAGGAGGTAATTTGTGGAGGAGATGGAGATGGAATGGGATCACTTGAGTAAGTAGAGGGGTTAGTCTTGGTCAGATGTAAGGCCATTTCATCATGTGAGAAAAGGGGGCAAAGGAGGAAAAAGTGGCAGAAGTGATAGAAATGAGAAAGTGGAGAGAAGAAGGAGTTCACAATGAATGCCTTCAAATTTTTCCTGTAAAATATGAAGCAAGATTCTCAGCTGCAAGAGTAGAGGAAGAACAATGGGACATTTGAAGAGAAATGAAAAGGTTTGGAAGAGCTGCTTTAGTGAGTGGGATAATGAATTGATAAGGGAGGTAAAGTAGGATTGTTTATATCCATCTCATTTCTTTTTTCTGCTTATTGTTTTATCCTATAGTAGACCAAGTTCCCTTGAGGAAAACAACTGCTTATTTTTGTCTTTTAATCTACATTATATACCATTTAAGGACCATGTAAGGAAGGGATATTTAGTTTGGAGAAGAGAAGACTTAAGGAATAGGGGGAAATGAGGAGTACAGATGAAGAGAGTGTGATAAATGTCTTCAGATATTAGAAAGGCTATCCCACGGAAATGGAATGAGATTTGTTCTACTTGCCAACAGAGAAAACTAATGGGTGGGAATTATGAATATTACTGTTTAGGGTTTATGCTAAGAAAAACTGAAGTAGAATGTGTGGACTTAGGAGACAGTAGGTTCTCTTTCACTAGAAGTCTTCAAGAAAAGCTGGATAACCACTCACTGAGGATGTTCTAAAGGGGATTCTTGTAAAGGTTGAATTTAAACGAGATCCTCTGAAATCTCTTCCAGTTATGGAGTTCACTAATTGTGTGATCCATGAAACAATGATTTCAAATCCTAATATGGGGCCAGTCTCTGTACAAGTTGATCTCAGCTTTAATGAAAGGGAACATGAAATGGGAATAAGAATTGGACAGAGGCAGAGGTTCATACAGCTCTACTTATGAAGGACATCCTCTTTCATAGCCATAACTATTTACTCTGGAAATACATTTCTAATACCTCTCTTAAATAATGATCAAGTGCCCACATTCACCACAATGAATTCTGCCATGTCAAATTTTTACCAGGATTGGGAAGTCTAGTGACAGCTAAAAAGTCATGTCTTCTGACAGCTTTGCTGTATAAGTGTCTCCTTTACAATTCATGTTTCCTTTATTTCCTGTGCATCAATCAGTGGCAAACTCTGACATAGATATATAATCTTAGACACAGCAAAGACTTTATTGAGAAAGTATCTTGAATGGAGAGTTCTTTTGCTTATCAAAAAAGTGGTAAATATGAACAATAAAGGGCAGAAAGGGTATATATCCATGTCTGTGTATATGTATATGTGTATATATGTATGTATTTATGTGTACATATGAAAAGTGAATCTGGAAGAAAATGATGAAATAAGTGTCATTGAGCAATATTTTTCAATATCTTTTTAATTTTCATGTTGGCACGACTCACCAAGAAGCTTATTTAGTCCACATTTTAGTTTCTTAAGGTCCAAACTTTTAGCTGCTTCTCACTCCTAAGGATATGGGAATAGAAAAGACAGGTTGTAATGCATAAGTCTACTTCCACAATACAAAGGAAACTTTTATTAAATATGTAAGTTCTCACATCAGTACAACATAATGACCAATAGAATATCAACTGAAGGAGAGACTTTCATGTTTGTCTTTTTTTTTTTACTTTTTTTAAATAGTTAATTTATTTTTAATTTTCAACATTCACTTCCATAAGATTTTGAGTTTTAAATTTTCACCCCCACCCTTCTCCCTGCCTGCTAAGATGGCATGCAATCTGATATAGGCTCTACTTATACATTCATATTAACCATATTTTCCCATTAGTCATGATGTAAAGAACAATTAGAACTAATGGGAGGAACCACGAGAATGAAGCAATAAAACAAAACAGCCATGTTTTTCTTTTTTATCAGCAGAATCTAGCATTCTATCTTGACTATAGCAGGCATTTAATGGTTTTGTGGAATTGTGTTGAATCTAAATTAAATGTGTTGGATTGTGGATCAGGTGAGAAACTTCATCACCACCCTAAAGAAAGAAATGATAAACCAAATAAACATCTCCAGTTACAATATTTATATTATACTTTGAAATCATCTCCACTTACCCAGATTTATGCTTCCATATTCATCTGAAGTGAAAACTACTTAGGTGATTTTGTAGAAACTAAGAAACAGATCCGTTTCACTCAAGGATAAGGTTTCTAAGGACCTTGAGTTTCTAAGCATAAAAAAGGAGACTTGAGAGTTATCAAAGTCTTAGGATATAATGTGTAGAAAGTTAGAACTGGAAAGTTCATGTTAAACATTGATCAGAATGAGTTTGTTAGGACTTCTGTAAAGAAATTAGGGGCTTTTAGGGACTTACAAAGTACTGCATGAAACATTTCTGCAAGGACATTTATCTGCCCATTACAAATTTTTGTTGAACTGAATTTGCTGAATATTATTACCATTTGTTTCAATACAAGGTCATGATGTGACCCTGAGCTTAAGATCTGGCACATTCTACCACAATAAATAGACAGATTCTGTTTTCCATGGACTAACCTACCTAGGTACAGACAGGCCCAGGAATGTGCTGGTAAATGTTTAACAACAGATTCTGGAATAGAAATGTGTACACAATACATGTCTATGTTTAATCAGCATTATTAACATTTAATGTCTCAGCTTTCTAGTCTAGCAGGAATATGTATGTTAATTTAGGACGAATAACTCTATTTTTAAAGTTTTTATTTTGTGACTAAGTTGTTATGTAAGCTGGATTTTTTATTCTCTAATAAGAAAAGCACTTGAGTAATATAGTTTGGCAATGATGTGTTTCCCATAAATCTGGTAAACTAAACTAGTAATGGTGTGTGTGTGTGTGTGTGTGTGTGTGTGTGTGTGTGTGTGTGCACGCATCTGTGTCCCCAATTTGGTAAGCAATTGATAAACACTTGCTAATGACATTAGGAAATGAAAACTTTGATAGATAATTTCCTTTCATCATAAGCTTAGTTGATCCACCACCAATCAGAATTTAAATGTAATTTGTAAATGCCTTTTAGCTAGAATCTTAAAAATCACCATACACCCTAATTATCATCCTGCTCCTGGATTGTCAGTGGTACAGACTCCTGCATTCTCGGCACTCAGAAATTATAGCATCCTATGTTCACTCAAGAGAAGAGCTGATTTGTAGAGACTTGTCAGAAGCCTTCTTTGAAGGGAGACATACTGCCTGCTGCTGGTCAGAGAAGGAACCTTGTTTGTAACCATCAGTACAAGATACGCTTGAGTCTTTTAGGAACCAGGCTTGTAATTTGTTCATAGAGGGGTTGATGTTTGTATTGTTGAACAGTCAATAAAGTTTGATTGTATGCACTGGTGAGTGTAAGTCTTATTAGAGTAAGTACCCTCACCTCAGCCCCAATAAGCATCCGTAATGATTTTTTATAAGTTTTCTGTGCATTACACGCAGGCAATTCTCGAGAACGATAGGCTAGACAAGATATGCAGATTTATATCAGTTGGAAGGATATTCCGTACAAGAGAGCTTTCCCACACTGATAAAATGACAAGTCAGATTTAAAAAGAAAAAGCTTTCTAAAATTACCAGAAGTAGTAGAGGAAAAGAAAGTTTATAGAAAGCACAATGAGAAGGCCAACTAAAACAGATTATCTCAGTTATATACCTTTAAAGTACTTCTATATACATATCCTAACCTCCCAGCAAGCTCAGGGACTAGATTTTTTTCATTTTTATTTCTTTGGCACCTAATATAGTGACCTGCACATTGTAGATGTTCAATAAATGTTTATTGAATTGAATTCTTGAGTATGAAACTGGAAGAACAACAAATGAAAAATGGAAAACTTCCATAAAGATTTCTAGAAGATACTCTTTCCTCTATTAATGATACTAGAGCCATCACATTTGGACTCGTCTCACAGACTTCAGCGTATTGTGCAGAGAAGAAATGATATTAGATTTCACCAGAAATGGAAAAAAACAAATATATATAGAAGAAGCTAACAATTTCAAATGAATCAAGGGACAGATTCTCAATACATCTGAAAGAGAATGGAACACCAAATGCTTGGGTGGGGAGAAAAAAGATCACTCATATACTGACTTTTTTTTTTACTACCCTATAACGTTACTTCAAAATATTTCCTTTCCCATTCTTCTCAAACTCCCGTCCTTGTCCGTACTCCTTTGACTCTCAGCAAAGGATCTCTCTTCTTAGTTTATGAAGATGAAGGTCATCAAACAGCTTCCCATTTCTCTACCTTCAGGATACTGTTCCATCAATCATGGCCTCTTAAAACTAGCTCCTGTCCATCCACCCATAAACACACCCATATTTCTCTAATTCTAAATGTGCCTTCCTTTGACCTTTCACTTTCACTCAAGGTACTTTCTCTCCTCAGTTCACTACCTCCTCTCTATTGGCCTTACACTCTTGTTTTATAGCTTCTACCAATCCCTCTCCAATTTAAAAATAACCAACAAAAAACACATTTCCTATTGATCACCAATGACTTCCTAATCACCAGTTTAAGTCTTTTTTCAATGTTTGTCTTCCTTTACCTTTCTGACACTGTGGCCAACACCCTTCTTTCTGAAATTTATTACTCCTATGGCTTCCTTCACACTAAATTAATCTTGATTCTTAACCTACATCTCAGAATATCCTTCACTAATGCCTTGGGGGTTAACTAGCAATTCCTGTATTCACTCCTTAGGTACAATATGAAAAAATTCCAACATCTCAGATAATGACAACTGATCAGTTGTTTTGTAATCCTTTCTATTTCAAATCTTCCAGATTGATTCCATGTATAATATCTATACTGTTTAGGCACAAAGTTAAGCAACTTGGTTGGAGAAATAAGAATCCCATTTAGATGGAAAAGTATTCTTGGCCAGTGAAGTAGCTCCTGAGGAAAGAATTCAGCCTCAAATACTCTGTTTTATTTTAACCTTGCAGGATCATCTCTCAATAAAATTAAACAACAAAAATTAATAAACTTGAGGTCTATATTTTAAAATATATTTGATTCTATGGTTTTAATTTAATTAAATATCAGGATAACAAAAAACTCTGTTTCAAATGTATGCCTCGTTCATTTCTGTTTCCCTTTCCAGGCTTCAGTTTTGTGCATATGTTCCTAAAGTAGCAAAACAAGAAATGGTAGAAATCCCCCTCATTTTATAAGCTACAAAATCTGATGGGGAGGAGATACAAAGAGCGCTAATAATCAAGAATTATAATGTAGTTTAACCTTGCATATGTTTCAGAATTTGAAAAGCCAAAAGTGAATTTTAAATCCTTGATAAGTAATATTCCCTACAAGGTATTTGTTCTCTACATTTTCACATTAAAAATGTATGTGATTCCTAAGAGAGCTGAAGTAATTAGATGAAAAAAATCTTTAATTCTCAGTGATTCATACTTCTTCCCATCTCTGTAGGATTTCATAGGAAACTGCTTTGACATATCATCAGTCGCAAATTACTTTAATGACTCCTATACCACATTTAACTCCTACCTAGGTAAGTGATTTAGTGTCTTAATTTGTGCAACACCTGAACACATAAACATCAGCTCTCTTCTGTGATCTCAAAAAGTATCATTTGCTATATTACTTAAAAGCAAATTAAATTTGTTTCCCCATCAAAAAAATCTTGTCACTTTAACATGAATTTCATTTTAATTCAAGAATTCAATTACATTGATAATATAAAAACCCACACACATTTTAATAGACCAGAACTTTGTTTTCATTAATGTAGGAAATTTCCAGAAAGAAATTTGCGCTACCAAAGCAGACAAGTTGACAATGAGAGGATACATGATTTACACATAGCCATATAACCAGTATGCCTTAAATGGTGTCCATAGCAGGGAGGTCGACTCTCTATCTACTGTCAGGGGCCTTTGAGAACCTACTGCCTAGGCCCCCCAGCCATCTGCTTTTGTACAGCCCCCAGCTAAAGCTGATTTTGATATTTTTAAATAATGTTTTATTGCATTTAAAATGTAAAATACTATTGTTAGCTGAGAACACACAAAAACAGGCTATGGGTCCCATTTGCCCCTCCCACTGTGGTCAGCAGATCTCTTCACTATACTATACTGTCTTTGTTGCTCCTGCTGGACAGTACTAAATGATCTATAAATTCAGGGTGAGGCAGCTAGATGATACAGTGGATAGAGTGCCAGGACTGAAATAAGGAAGACACTTACCAGCTGTGTGACTCTAAGCAAGCCACTTAACTGTTTGCCTCAGTTCTTCATCTGTAAAATAAACTGAAGTAGGAAATGACAAACCACTCCAGTATCTCTGACAAGAAAATCCCAAATGGGGTCACAAAGTGTTGCACATGACTGAAACTACTGAAAAATAAAAAAATTTAAAAATCAGGGTAATATTTACAAAATGCCCCCATGCAAAAAAATAGTGCAGCTCATCTGAAATAATCAATTCTGCATTCAGTGCATAAGCAATTAGTTAACCTCATAAATGCTGACTGGTCAGAATTATATTGTAAATTCTAAGATTCTAAGTCTCTTCAGACTTGGTTTACTAGAAGTAAAAAGCTAATACAATAGTGGGAATAGATTAATTCATACACACAAAATAGCATATTCCCCCATTAGGCCCCAGGCCTATGAGAATTTAAGACAAGGCTAAAAGAATTCAGGTTATGTGCAACCGTGATTTTAACAAAAGTAGAAGTGCACACTTATCGCCTAAAGAAGAACCAAATTATTTCTTCCAATCATATTGCCAGTCACTCAGCAGCAGATTGCTATTTCTATACTCAGACCCTGTTTTGTGACACAGCACAAATTCTAAGGGAGACACAGCATTATTTATGACCCACTCTATTTTACAGTGTAAGTAGAATACACTAAGCTTCTAACTTTAAACAACCGGGCAGGGTAGGCTGGAGAAGACTCACGCAGCAGAAATAGTGGAAGAATAGGATATAAAAGTGGAAGAAACAACAGAAGGAGCAGAACTGTATTTAGAATAAAGAATAGGAAAGATAGCTCAGTTAGGTGACAATTGACCAAGGTAATCATATAAATTCTGTTAATGCAAACTAGGGAATTTAGTAGGAATGGAAATAAAAGGCTTAAGAACAATTACTAAATAAAGACAAAGAAATTGGCTGGATTGTTGAGTTGAGTTTAACTCAATAACAACTTTTTTAAAGTTAAATTTCATTATATTAATCTTTCCCACCCCTAACATGGGGAGTTCCCCATTCTGAAAAAGTCACAGATCTTTGTATATTCACAGGAAAGCAATCCTTCTACATTTGAATTTTTGAGAGATATAAGGAAATAGGATTTCCCCTTGATTAATTAATTATTAAGTTTAATAAAGCCTTTTGTTTCAACATTAACAGAAAAGAGCTTTGGAGGAAAAAAAAGTTAAGTTGAAGGCTTCAGAGATAAAACATCTTTTATTGAGAAATCACTGAAAATTTCTTTACAAGCACAAGACCTTACTTATTAGGCTGTAATATAAGCAAAAGAGATCATTGAAGTAAAAAGTTGGTATTACTGAGCCTGACATGCCTATGGGCACATTCTTTTAACTCTCACAAAACAAAATACTGAGAGACTAAGGCTAACAGTGAACTGAAACATATCCAATTCACAATAAAAAAAAATACCTGCAGTGGCCCAAGAGAATAGTCTTCTATTAGAGTTTTCTTCTTGCTATAAATTTAACCTACTGGAATTCTCTTTTAAGTCCCATTCCATTCAACTAGTTGAAATTTGAGGTCTTGCCTTTTAATTTGAAATCTGCATGCAATGGTAAATATAAAATAAAATGCCCTTGACTTATTCTAAATTGCAGCTTTTTTTTTTAATTTAATGATTAGCAGTGATAAAATCACAAATTTCTCCCAAAATGCTCTTTGGACATGAGAGTCAAGTCATAAGGCATGAAGAAAATGAAAGAATGGCACATTTACTTCTGTTGTAGTGAATGGCATACTAAAATATTATCAAAGATATTATCATTAAATTCCCATTTCTCTACCAAGAGACCATAAGAACAGAAAAAGGAAAATGTTCAGTCATCCAGGGGAAAATAGGTTAGCATCACGTATAAGATATAATAGTGTACACCACTAAAGTTCTCATTTGAGAGTACTTTTAGTACTCAAAAAGCACCTTGAATTTCTAGAAAAGCAATTTTGAAATTAATGAAAGAGTAATTTGATAGCTCTCATTTCCAAAAACCATCCTCCACACAGATGCCAGATTAATATTACTAATATTCCTAAAATACAGGCTTACTATCTAATTATCCCACTCAAAAAACTATCACATTAAGAATAAAATATAAACTTTTCTCTCTGGCACTTCAACCTCTCCACAACTTGACTCCTACCTATTTTCCCACAATCATGTCCTGAACTCTACATTCTGCCCAAATTGACCCAGTAGAACATCCTTGAACTCATCATTGCATTGTTCTACTTCTCTGTAGAAGTTTATGTGAAACCAGGAGGAAGGGCAAGATAGTGCATTCCTGTACTTACTGCTGAGGCTGCTGGAGCACTCCAATTCAAGATTTCTAAACCACTTGAGAGCCAAAGACAATCAAGAGTCTGTGCTGCACCTGCAACCAATATAGTAAGCCCCTGAGAGTGACTGACTAAGGAAAGGTGAACCAGCCCAGGTTAGAAATGGAGTAGGTCAAAGCTTCTATGCTGATTAGCAATGGGGTCATTACACTTCAAGCCTGCTGGCATAGAGAGACCCAGTCTCAAGAAAGAAAGAAAGAAAAGAAGAGCATGAAGACAAAATATATTAAAGAGAAAAAAGGAAGGGAAAGGAAATAAGCATTTATGTAGCAGGTACTGCATTCCAGCCACTGTGCTAAGTGCTTTTTAAAAATGTGATCTTATCTGATCCCTACAACAATGCTGTAAGATACATCCTATTATTATCCTCATTTTACAGCTTAGGAAACTGAGGCAAACAGATTGAGTGATTTGCCCATGGTGACACTTCCCTTAAGGGGGCAGCTGGGTGGCGCAGTGGATAGAGTACCACCCCTGGAGTCAGGAGGACCTGAGTTCAAATCTGACCTCAGAAACATAATACTTCCTAGCTGTGTGACTCTGGGCAAGTCACTTAACCCCAATTGCCTCACTGAAAAAAAAAATCTATTTATGGGGCAGCTAGGTGGCGCAGAGGATAGCGCACCGGCCCTGAAGTCAGGAGGACCTGAGTTCAAATCCCACCTCAGACCAAACACTTGACACTTACTAGCTGTGTGACCCTGGGCAAGTCACTTAACCCCAATTGCCCCCCCAAAAAAAAACAGGCACTTCCCTTAAGTGTCTGAGGTTGCTGTGAACTGACTTCACACCTAGTTCTCTATCCACTTCAAAGGAATTGTGAAGGAAATTGGAGAGTTTTAGAATTGTAAAAAACAAAATAAATTCAGGGCTTGAATTTGGGAAGGAGAAATTGAAAAGGCTTGAGGAGAAATAGAGTGGAGGACTCCAGCTAAAAGAGGAGAGCTACAGATGATGGAAGAAAAGGGCTATAATTGAAGGTGGAGGACTAAAGCAGAAACAGAATGATTTAAGGAGTAGAACACAAGTAGGAGGTCCCAAGGAGAAGGGAAATACATTGTAATTGGAAAAGGACTCAAGAAACAGAAAGAGAAAGAGGAAGACCTGAGGAAGAAATCAATGGAAATGGTTAGACAAGGTAAATAACACAATTTGGAAAAGCTGGATAATAGTTTAAGAACAGGGAAAGGAAGTTGATATGGTTCACAAGGTGGGAGGTAAAAATAAAGTGATAAAGTGACTTCAGAGTTGAAGACCTCCAATAACAGTTTGACACAGGATTTCCTAGGGAAACTATGAGCAGGAACAAGAGAACAAATGAGGATCCCACTTCTAAGGAGTGTGAAGAGAAATGAATTCTGCTCAGTGTGCAATGTTCGTATTTCTCTCACCATCTTGCCATTCAGAGATTCAGTAGAATGCCCCGGGGATTTGTGCCTGGCCTAGTGTTAACATTCTTCTTAATGACTTGGATGACTATATTGATGACACAATTAACAAATTTGCAGATGGCACAAAGCCTAGAAGAACAAATAAACTGCTGGGAGGCAGAGCCAAGATTTAAAAATATCTTGATAAGCTAACACATTGGACTGATTCTAATAAAATCAAGCAAGTATTTATTAAGAACCTACTATGTGCCAGGCAAGATGCTAGGCAATAGAGATATAAGTAGATGAATAAAACAATCCATTCTCACAGTGAACTTACTTTCTGATACAGGAGACAAATGATACATACACACGTGTGTGTATACACACACATTATATATATACACACACAAATATCTATGTGTACATATATGTGAGTATAGTAAAGTTAATAAATCTAAGCACATACAAAGTAGTTTGGGAATGAGGGCACTACCTAACAGTTGGCGTAGTCAAGAAAGAGTTCGTACAAAAGATAGTATGCTGCATCTTAAAGGAAGTGCATTCCAAGAATAGAGAATGGTCAACACAAATGCACAGAGATGGGAAATGGAATAGCATTTGCAAGGAACAGAGTGGTCAGTTTGTCTGGATCCAGAGTAAGGGGGAGAGAGTAATATCCAATGAAGTTAGAAAGGTAGGTTGGAGCCAAGTTGTGTAGGGCATCAAAAGTTGGACACTCTATCTACCAGATCCAATCCCTTAAATCTATTCATCACTTCCACTTCATATTAATAAGGGATGTTATTTAGGTCATACTAATATGGTCTAATGGTTTTGCCTATTTTCTTCAAGTTTAGTCTAAATTTTGAAATACGAAGCTCATGATCTGAGCTACAGTCATCTCCAGATACCGTTTTAACTTACTATATAGAGTTTCTCCACTTTTGGTTACAAAGTATATAATCAATCTGATTTCAATATTAGCCATCTGATGATGTCCATGTGTAGAGTTACCTTATGGGTTGTTGAAAAAGAATGTATTCTATAACCAGCAAGTTATCTTGACAAAACTCTATTAGTCTTTGCCCTATTTCATGTTATGCTCCAAGGCCAAACTTTTTGATTTTCTACCTTAGCATTTCAATTACCTATAATGAATGTGACATCTTTTTTTTGGTGTTATTTCTCTATGTTGTAGGTCTTTGTAGAATTAAGCAACTTTGACCTCTTTGGCATCAGTGGTTGGAGTACAGACTTGTATTACTGAGATGTTGAATGGTTTGCCTCAGATTCAAACAGATATTCTGTCATTTTTATATTATGCCCTGATACTACTTTTCTCACTTTTTATTGACTATGTGCTCATTTAATATGTCTGCAAGGCTATGCTTAAGATGCTGCAAGCTAGGCTTCAGCAATGTGTGAGCTGAGAATTGCCAGAAGTGCAGGCTAGTTTTCAAAGAGGCAGAGGAACTAGAGGCCAAATTGCCATCATTCTCTGGATTATAAAGAAAGCAAAGGAGTTCAAGCAAGAAAAAAGAAAGACATCTACTTCTGCTTCATTGACTATGCTAAAGCCTTTGACTATTTAGATCACAACAAAATGTGACAAGTCCTCAAAGAGATGGGAGTAGCAGATCATCTAATTTGTCTCTTAAGGAACCTATACGTGGGTCGAGAAGCAACAGTTAGAACCAAACACAGAACAACTGATTGGTTTAAGATTGGGAAAGGAGTACAACAAGGCTGTATATTGTCACCTTATTTATTTAACTTATATGCAGAGTAAATCATGTGAATGTCAGGCTGGTTGAATCAAAAGCTGGAATTAAGGCTACCTGGAGAAATAGTAACAATATTAAATATGCAGACAATTCCACTCTGTTGGCAAAAAGTGAAAAGGAATTAAGAAGCCTCTTGATGAGGGTGAAAGAGGAGAATATAAAAGCTGGCTTGAAGCTTAACATTGAAACAATATCATGGCAACTGGTCCCACCAATTCCTGGCAAATAAAGACAGAAGACACTTAACCTCAGTTGCCTCACCAAAAAGCAATCAATAAAAATAAAGAAAGAAGAAATAGAAGTAGTGTCAGATTTTATATTTTGGGGCTCAAAGATCCTTGTGCACTGTAGTTGGCAACTGCAGCCATGAATATTAAAAACACTTGCTCTTTGGAAGGAAAACTATAACTAATCTGGATAGCATACTAAAAGGCAGAGATATCACCATGCTGGAGGAGGTCTGCATAGCCAAAGCTATGGTTTTTCTGGGATTAATGTATTGCTATGAGAGTTGAGCTATAAGGAAAGCTGCATGCCACAGAACCAACATTTTTGAATTGTGGTGCTAAAAAAGACTTTTGAGAGGCCCTTGTACATCAAGGAGATCAAATCAGTCAATACTTAAAGAGATTAATTCAAACTATTAATTGGAGGGACAAATACTGAAGCTGAAGGTTAAGTACTTTGGCCACATAATGAGAAGACAGGACTCATTGGGGGGAAAAAAACCCCTGATTTTGGGAAAGATTGAAGGCAAAAGGAGAAATGGAGAGCAGACAATGAAATGGATAGACAGTGTCATAGAAGCAATGAACATGAGCTTGGACAGATTTCAAGAGACAGTGAAGAATAGAAGGGCCTGGAGTGCTATAGTGCATAGTGTCATGAAAAGCTGGATAATGACTGAACAACTAAACAACACCACATGCCAGGCACTGTGCTAAATACTGGGGATACAATATGACACCCAAAAAAGATAATGTGTTCTTGAGCTATATTGAACAAGGCGTAACTTCCAGAAATAAAGAAGTAATTAACCCCACACCATCAGAAGATACATATAAAATATTATGTTCAGTTCTAGTCATAACATTTTAGAAAATACATTAATAACTTGGAAAGCACCCAAAGAAGAGCAAATGGGATATTAAAGATCCTTGAGTCTTGCCATCTGTCATTCTCTATGCAACCTCAAGCAATTTCTTTAATTTCTAAGCCTCTGTTCCTCATCTGAAAAAGGAAGGATTTGGAATAAAATAATTCTAAGGCCTCTTCAGCTCTAAATCTATGATCCTATTATTGTTTGAAGTCGTTTGGGATATTTAGCTTATGGAAGAAAATTGGCAGAAGGAGAAATTGTGAGAGTGGAGATGATAGCTTCAAGCATTTGGAGAATTGTCACATAGAGGAGGGATTAGACTTGTCCTCTTTGGCTCCAGAAGGGGAAGGTAGAAGTTGTGAAGAGACATATTTGAGTCTGACTGATTATTAGGGAAAGAATAACAATCTTTTATGACCCCTTTATATTTAACACTGTTGAATATACTCTCCTACTACATCACTTTTCTCTCTGGTTTTCATGGTATTGCTATCCTTTGGTTTTTTACATATAACCTTTCCACCTTGGTCTTCTTTGTTGGATTTTCATTGATATCATGCCAGCTAACTCTGGGTGTCCTCCAAAGCTCTGTCCTGGGACCTCTTCTCTTTCCTATCTACATTCCCTCACTTGGCAGTTTCATTAGCTCCCACGGGTTGAATTATCACCCCTATACAGAAGATTCACAGCTCTATCTACTCAGTTCTAGTCTCTCTCCTGAGATCCATCTACTATCAATCATCAAATACCTAGCAGTCATTTCTAACTGGATGTTCCATAGGCATCTCAAATTCAGCATGTCCAAAACAAAATCCATATTTTCTCTCCAAAATCCATCCATCTTCCAACTCTTCTATTACTTCAGACACATAATATTTCAGCTCATCCAGGTTCATCACAACCTTGGATGAAACATCCTTGACTCCTTCATCTCTCTCATTCCACATACTCAGTTTTCAAAACTTTCTCTCCGTTAACATAACCTGATTCAAGTTCTCATCACCTCACTTCTAGACTGCCTTAAGCTTCTTCTCACTCCAACCAATCTTCCATATAACTGTCAAAATGATTTTCCTAAAGCATCAGCCTAAGTCACACCTCTACTCAACAAAATCTAGTGGCTCTCTATTACCTCTGTGACCAATATAAATTCCTCCATTTGGAATTTAAATCTCTTCACAACTTGGCCCCTTCCTATCTTTTCAGTCTTCTTATACATTACACTACTTCCTTTCACATACTCTAAAATCCAGTTATACTCAGCTACTTGCAGTTCCTCATAGCTAGTGATCAATCCCCCAACTTCATTTCTTTGTACTGCCTGTCCCTCATGCCTAGATTGATCTCCCTTCTCACCTGATTTCTTCAAGGCTTAGATCAAATGTTATTTTTTTCTGCAGCAGGTCTTTTCTGGTCTCCACTTAACCACTAGTGCCTTCCACCCTAACTTACAACTACTCTCTATATATTTTGTAAGTTCCTATGTATGCATATGCTTTATTAATTTTAATGGTGTAAAAGTTTTAATTCAATAATATTCAACAAAATGCCAAATTATTAAATTTAATAAAATTAAATAAACTTATTAAATTATTGAATGAAATTTTTACTTTTTATCATTGAAAATATCTATTGTGTCTTTCATAAAGATTAAGCGTTCTCTATTTTTCTATTTCTCTATTTTTTTAGGATGTGACTTTTTATATTGAGATTTTGTATTAATTTGAAGCTTACTGAGTATATGGTAAAAGACTGGTCTAAACCTAACCTCTAGTTTTTCTAGAAGTTCTTATCAATAAGTATGTTTTGCCATCCTTTGTTTGGAATACTGCATCACCGGACAGGAGTTTCTCACAGCAGTCCAGCAATCTGAATTCTGGTCTCAGACTACTTCTCTTACTGTCAGGAAAAAGTAACCAATGGTATCTAAAAATGAATTTCAGAGAATGGAATAATGGCTTGATCCATGGACTCCCCCTGCTCACTTCCCACACACAGTGGTTCATGGGAGTGCCTTAGAGTTTCAGAGCAGTAAAAGAGATAATGCTACCAACAAGGCTCTGTGCTCTTAACTGCTTTGCAAAGGTAACCAAAGGAATATGTCATTGACGGAGATTTTGCTGCATTTGGAACCTATTTTTAGATGTATTCATTAGCCTCTCTTCAAGCTCATTAGAATTTTTAGCTCATATAGTGAAGCATTGTTTCCAAGGAAGGGCTGATTAATGTTCTCAGTGGACAAATAGAAACAATAGAAATATTGCATACTCTGGAGAATGATTCATTCTACTTTTAACCAGAATGAGTAGTGTGGGAGGTAGTCATTGCTTATAAACTATAGCTCATTGAATAAATGCATGCCCCTCTAGACACAATACAGCAAAGGTGTTAAAGGGGAAAAAATGGAATTTGGGCAATCCAGGCAAGCTCAGATGAATGAGTTCTGCTAGAGTCTAATGGGTTCTGTTACATTTCTATAGCACAGCTATACCTCAAATAAATTCTGAAGATATAGAAATATTATATAATCCATAGTAGGCCAGGATAAAGAGGCATCATTCAGTCTGGGTTGGAATGTTATTTTTTTTTAACTAGGCAATGGGGTTAAGTGACTTGCCCAGCGTCACACAGCTAGTAAGTGTTATGTGTCTGAGGCCGGATTTGAACTCAGGTCCTCCTGAATCCAGGGCCAGTGCTCTATCCACTGCACCACCTAGCTGCCCCCTTGAATGTTATTTTCAAATGAGATTAATTTTATTGAATAATTAGTCTTCCTAGACTTGATTGAACTTGTTGTCACTAGTTCAAATATATTTATCTTGAGAAGTGTTGCATAGTAGGAAGAGTACTGTATTTGTAGTCAGAGGCCCATAGTTCAGATTTCATATCTGTTATTTCATACATATGTAGTCCCAAGCAAGTCAACTAACTTCTCTGGGTTCTAGTTTATTATTCATCTTAATTTTTTTAAAGTAGGGGGTGGGGTAGAATAGATGACCATTAAGGCCCCTTAACAGCTTTTAGGTCTATGATCCTAAATTTCTAAAAATCAAATGGGGTTTCTCTCTCTCTTTAATATAGACTCCTTTGCTCACAAGGAATATTTCCATTTGTCTGTTCCTCGCTCTAATATAGTAAGACCTGAACTGATTGTCAAGAGAACTAGATCTATTTCTATTTAGAGCAGTCACTCAATGATTCAGAATTTCATTTTCCCCAACCATAAAATGTGAAGGACACCATCTCCCCAGTATATGTGATAGAAGTAATAAAATAGATTTTAAATTCTGATATGTGAAAATTATAATTATATTTCACTAAAATCTTAGTTAAATACAAGAGTTTGTTTGTTTGTTTTTTAATTTCACCAGAAGATTAAAATGTCTGACTCCTATTTACTCAACAGTGGCTTCTGCTCAATTCTTTATAGAACAGAGGGAGAAAAACTAATCCAGAGATGAATCAAATAGACAAATTGTTCTGGTGTTTCATGGCAAAACTAGAACGTTTTCATCTGGATACAGAAGGCATATAATAGCAAATACAAGGGAAAACAAGTGGAAAAAAAAGAAGGTAGCTCAAAGACTAGCAAATCTATCAAACAACAGAGGCTTTCTACAGCTTCACCTGCATGGGTGGGAGTAAATAATAAACTTCTACTAGTGGTTCTATATCACTGGAGAGGATTTTCCCAGAAAAAAATTTATTGTAAAAACCAGGCAATCCCCTCTTCTAAATCACCACCCTGACAGAGATGCTATCAGGCAATTTTTTAAAATGAGAAAAGTGTATTGTTTTCTTTTCTTTTTTTAATAGTATTTTAATTTTTCCCAATTACATGTCAAGACAACTTTTACCATTCATTTTTATAAGAATTTGAGTTCCTAATATTTCTCCCTCCCTTCCTCCTTCCCCTCCCCTCTTCCTAAAATGGTAGGCAATTTAATATGTTATTATGTGCTATCATATAAAACATATTTCCATATTAGTTACAGTTATGAAAGAAGAAATGGATCAAAAGAAAAAAAAGAATGAAGTAAGTGAAAAAATGTATGCTTCAATTTTCATTTAGAGTCCATCAGTTCTTTATCTGGCTATAGATAGCATTTTCCTTCCTAAGTCCTTTTTACTTATCTTGCATCACTGTATTGCTGAGAAGAGCTGTCATTCATAGTTGATCATTACACAATATTGCTGATACTATGTACACTGTTTTCCTGGTTCTCATTTTACTTTGCATCAGTTCATACAAGTCTTTCCAGGTTTTCCTGCTGTTCATCATTTCTTATAGCATAATAGTATTCCATTACATTCATATATTACAGCTTGTTCAGTCATTCCACAACTCATGGGCATCCCTTCAGTTTCCAACTCTTTGTCACCATGAAAAGGACTGCTATAAATGTTTTTGCACATGTATGTCCTTTTCCTTTTTTTATGATCTCTTTGGAATACAGACCTAGTAGTAGTATTCTGGATCAAAGGATATACACAGTTTTATAGTCCTTTGGGCATAGTTCCAAATTGCTCTCCAGAACAGTTCAATCAGTACACAACTCCACCAACAATGCATTATTGTCCCAATTTTCCCACTTCCTCACCAACATTTATCATTTTCCTTTTTTTTGTCATATTAGCTAATCTGATTGGTGTAAGGTGGTACTTCAGAGTTGTTTTAATTTGCATTTATCTAATCAAAGGTGATTTAGAGCACTTCTTCATATGCCTATAGATAGCTTTGCTTTCTTCATTTGAAAACTGCCTGTTCATATCCTTTGACCATTTATCAATTGGGGAATGGCTTGTATTCTTATAAATCTGACTCAGGTCTCTTTATATTTGAGAAATTAGGCCTTTAGGAGAGATACTTGCTATAAAGACTATCTTCCAGCCTTCTGCTTTCCCTCTAATCTTGGCTGCATTAGTTTTGTTTGTACAGAAGCTTTTTAATTTAATGTAATCAAAATTATCTATTTTGCATTTCATAATACTCTCTATCTCTTGTTTGGTCATTAATTTCTCCTTTAAGAATTTGGATATTATACCATTTGGTGCATATATGTTTAGTACTGATATTACCTCATTGTCTATCATATCTTTTAGCAAGATGTAGTTTCCTTCCTTATCTCTTTTAATTAGGTCTATTTTTGTTTTTGCTTTGCCTGAGATCAAGATTGCTACCTCTGCTTTTTTTTTTTACATCAGCTGAAACATAACATCAGCTGGAGATTCTTCTCCAGTCCCATACCTTTACTCTGTGTGTCTCTTTGCTTCAAATGTGTTTCTTGTAAACAACTTATTGTAGGATTCTGGTTTTTGATCCACTCTGCTATCCATTTCTTTTTTATGGGAGACTTCATCCCATTCATGTTCACAGTTATTATTACTAACTGTGTATTTCCCTCCATCCCATTTTTCCTCATCTATGTCCTCTCTCTCCTTTCACCCTTTCCCTCCTCACCAGTGTTTTGTTTCTGCCCACCGCCTCTCCCAGTCTGCCCTCTCTTGTGTTAGTTCACCCCATCCTCCCCACCTTTACTTAATCTCCTCCCTTCCTACTTTATTGTCTAGTAAGGTATATTTCTATATTCAGCTGATTGTGTAATCATTCCCTCTTTAAGCCAATACTGATGAGATTAAGGTTCAAGTGATGCCCATTGCCCACCCTCCCATCTTTTCCTCCATTGTAATAGTTTTTTCTCTCCTCTTCATGTGAAATAGCATGCCTCATTCTACCTCTCTTTCTATGCCCCATGGTCTCATATTTCTCATCCTTTAATTATTTCTATGTCATTCTCTCAAATTCACCTTATACCTATTCTCTCTATGTATATTCCTTGTAGCTGTATTATTAGTAGTACAATTTTTAAGAATTACAAGTATCATCATCCCAAGTAGGGATGGAAACAGTTCAGCTCCATTGAATCCCTTATGTTTTATTTTCCCTTTTTATCTTTTTAGGCTTCTTTTGGGTCTTGATATTGGAGATCAAAATTTTTGTTCAGTTCTGGTCTTCTCCTTATGAAAATCTGAAATTCTTTTATTTCATTGAATGACCATTTTTTCTTGAAGCATTATGCTTAATTTTACTGGGTAGGTGATTCTTGATTGTATTCCTAACTCCTTTGCCTTACAGAATATCATGTTCCATCTGATTCTTTAATGTGGCAGCATGTGGTGGTTCTCAGAGCTGGAGTCTACCCATTCCCCTGGCAATGCTGAGGCACATTGGGGAGGGGGAGTACTGGTGTTGGTGTTTTCCTGCTCCACGATACTAGGGCTTAGGATCTCCCACTGGTTTGCTGAGGTGGGGGTTACTGCTGTTTTGCTGGGACACTTCTTGTCCTGGACTGCTCTCCCCTTTTACTCAGGTAGGACAGACCATTCTTGCTAGTCTTACAAGTTTCTTGGGCTAAAAGATTATTTCACCCTATCTTTTTGCTATTGCTGCTATTTTTCCTGCTATTCCAGGATTTGTTGGGGTGTTATTTCATGGTTGTTTGGAGGTGAATTGTATATTGTTTTGTTTGTGTGTTTGTTTTTTTGCAGTGCCAGGCAATGAATATATTTAAGGATTAAAATGGAAAGAAAAGTATTGCTGGATTTTTTAACTGTCTCTAATGTGCTAAAGAAAACTTCTGGAATTGATGCCTCACTACTATTTACCATTCCCTACAAGGGATAACAACTCCCCAGACCTAGACCTCAATAGATTTTGTCCATACTATTCACTCACCTACCAGCCTTGCCTGGAAAGAAGATGTTGAAGAGTTAGTGAGTTCATCCTTACCTCAATGCCCTATATTTAACAGCCCCAAATCATGTTACATGCCATCCTGTCATCATCAACCAAGACATCAGGTCTGAATATCATAAGACATCTTGCCATCTACCTACGTCCTTGATCTGACCACATATGGCTTACTGAAAGTCCACAGCTTCCTGGTGTTATCCTTAAAGAACACAGCACTCAATGTATAATTTTTTTTAAAAGGCAATATATGAGATGAGAAAGGCAAAAAGCATATGAGGCCACCACATTCCCTCCTGAAGAGCCCAGAGCTTGATTCTAATATAAAGTCCCAAACGAGGAAGTAAACCCAGAAAAATCAGCAAACGACAAAAAGATAAAGAGCTATTATGATTATAGAGATGCCTGAAGATATATGCCCAAAATAAGAGAGTAACTCCAAAATACCTGCATGTAAAGGCACAAAGAAAACTAGAGCATGGCTAAAAAAATCACCTAGAAGAAATGAAATAAGAGTTTAAAATTATGTTATAAATGAAAACAGAGTGATAAAAGGAATAATTGAATGAGAAAATAAGAGCTTTGCAGACTTGAAAAGAAAATTAACAATTTAAAACAAGAGACACAAAACCTTATCCAAGTTACAGGCTCAGAAAATGATAGTGGACCAAATAAAAGTTAATGATTTTAAAAGACAGCAAGAAATATTATAAATTAATCAAAAGATTTAAAAATAGAAGAAAAGAAGCATCTCTAACAAAAAAAAAACCACACTGCAAAACAAATCAGGGAGAGTTAATTAAAAAATCACTACACTACCAGAAAGTTATAACCAAAAGAAAGAAAGAAAAGAAAAAGAAAAAAAGACTGGATATTATATTTCAGGAAAGAAAACCATTAAGATTCAATTCAAGTGCTCCATTACAGACCAGCTGCTAGTGCACTCCTTCCCAAAATTACTTTGTTTTTTCTGTGTATATACTAACTATATGTCTCCACACAGGAGAATGTAAGTTCCCTGAAGGCTTGCACTATTTCATGTTTGGTTTTGTATATCTATTTGTTTAACACATAACAGGAATAGGGATAGGGATAAGTACCTGTGAATCCACTGGTATAAGGAAATCTCTGGTAAAGAAACTCTCTCTACTAATGCAGGACTGAAACTTCCTTGGCAATTTAGATTTAGAGAGTTAGCTAGGAAAGAGAACCCCAAATTACAGCCCAAACTAGATTAAAATAAAATTGGAAAATGTTTAACAAAATAAGTAAAAATACAATAAAATATAAGTAAATTAATGTGATTTTCCAAATCAATATGCAGTCTGCAGGGATCCTTATGTTTAATGCCCCTCCGTGTCTCTTTGAGTTTTATGCCATTGGGCTACAGCACTGAGAGATTAATTTACTTGCCCTGGTCATTTAACCAATATATGATGGAGATGTGACTTAAATCCAGGTCTTCTTAACTCTGAGATTCACTTTTAATCCACCAAATCACTAAATCTCTAACATGCAGTTATCAAAACAATTAGTTAGATAGGAAAGGATGTTGTGGTTAACTTAATCTCCCACTCTAGCCCCTTCACTCAGACACAAGTCATATAATCTTCTTCAGCTGGCTTCATCCTACTTCCTGCTACTCCCTAGAGCAGTCTAGTACTCACCAATTCCAAACATTTATTTTATAAGGAACAAATATTTTCATTCCTTGACATGAGGGAAGACTAAAACTTCAAGTGCTCCAGAAGACAGAGCATGATATTTTAATGTAATTTGTCCCACCTTCTACAGGAAGCCTTCCCCAATCCCTCTTAATTCCATTACCTTCCCTCTGTTAATTATCACCTATTTATCCTGTACATAACTTGTTTTGTATATATTTGTTTGTATGTTGCCTCCTCCATTAGATTATAAACTCCTTAAGATCAGGGACTGTTTTTTGCCTCTTTTTGTATCCCCAGAATTTAGTACAGTACCTGACACATAGTAGGTGATTAATAAATATTTATTGATTATTGAAGCATTTATTAAATACCTTCTATGTACTAGTCACTGAGCTAGGCACTAAGTTTACAGAGACAAAAACAAACTAGCTCCTGACCTCAAGGAACTTCTATTCCATTAGATGCAATAAAATGTACACATTTAGATACTGATATACATACATACATACATACATACATGCATACATATGTGTGTGTGTGTGTTTAGATATATACAAAGTAAATACAAAAGAATTTGGGGAAGACACTCTAAAGGGACCAGGAAAATATGAAGTTTTAATGAGCTGACCTTCACCATAAAAAGTAGATGACTGGTTAAAAAAAATTTAAAAGTAGGTTTTCAAAGGAGAAGGAGAGAATCAGCATGAGGACACTGATGTGGAGTTCTAAAGACCAGAGAAAGTAAAAGGGCACAATAAAAGGTGACTTTGGACACCAAAGTTCACCAACCTCACAATGATTCCACTTTACATTGATACTCATCAAAGACTGAAAATATAATTCAATACAGGTAATATGTTGGACTAGATGATTTCTAAGGTCCTTTCCAGATCTAAAATTTTATGGCTTCATCTGGTCCAGACAAAGCTGCTTAACAAGATTTACTGCCACAACAGATAACATCATTTGCTAGAAAGTTGAGTTGGTCAAACACCTTTCTCTTGTGCCACACTGTAGAATCTTAGAGAATTGAAATGACCAACCTAGGCTCATGTTGTCAAAACTAGAACTTGGGACTCTAGATTCTGTCTGTTAAGCTCTACTGCTACTAAACATGGTCTAAGAGAGAGAGATTTTCCTTTGTCTAATCCCACTATAGGGAATGGAATCAGAGATTCCTCAAAAAGGGTCACTTCTGACCCTCCCTACCAAAACTGCTGTTATCCCTTGGCTCTCAAAAGTGTCCTGGCCAAGTAGTTGGTGCAACATGGGTTCTTCTTATGAGGCACAGACAATTTTCTAAATGGTGAAACATTCTCATTCTTTCAACATGAATTGTATCCCACTATATTGTTCCTGATTCTGCTCTTTTCAACTAAATTAAATTCAACAAATGTTTCTTAAGTGCATACTATGTTTAAGATACTATGGGGATACAAAGTGAAAAATTAAACTGTCCCTGCCTGACCTTTTCTTTTGTCCTATGAGACTGGGAGTGTGAGAGGAGGATACAGCATACATGCAGATGAGTATATATAAATTATATGCAAAGTAATATAAAGCAATTCGAAAAAGTATAGGAAAATAACAAGTAGAGGGTCACGAAAGTCCTTTTGTAGAAGGTTGCCTGAGTCATGCTTTGAAAGAAACTAGGGGTTCTAAGAGACAGAGTTAAGAAAAGATTGCATTCTAGACATGGTAGAACACCTGTACAAAGGCATGGACACAGAAGGCAGAATATCAGATACAAGGAACAACTACCAATCCAATTGGAGTAGAATAAAGAGTGCATAAAGTGGAGTAATATGAAGCCTGGAAAGCTAGGTGGACGCTATGTTGTGCGGGGCCATACTAAGGGTTTCATATTTTATGCTACAGATGTGAGGGATCACTGAAGTTTGGTTGTTCATTTTTCTTTTGGTTTTTGTTTTAATAAGAGAGTAACATGATCAAATTTGTATTTTTGAAATATCGATCAGGCAGCTAGTTGGTGGATGAATTGGAGAAGGGACCAGATTGGAAGCAAGGAGGCCAATTAGGAAGCTACTGCATGAGTCTAGTCCAGAGATGATAAGGGCCTGAACTTCATCAGCACACTAAATTTATAAGAACAGTCTTCAGTAGAAGAATCTTTAGAATTATAATTTTCTGATAATAGTAAGAACAATATCCCTTACCTATTCTCACAAGTCAATTAGTTATATCAGAAGTTCCCTATCTACCTTCAGACACACAGTCTAAACAGAAAAAAAAAGCACTCAGGCTAAAAACATGTCTGCTCTAGTCTACTCTCCCAAAGAATCATGAGGATTTAATAGACTTAGATATAGATTTAAAGAGCCTTCCAGATATCTTCTAATCCACTCTCCAAGGCTTTACCTTGACCTTTTCTCAGTCTTCTTTACCTTTGCCTGTTCCCGCCACTCTCCCTTTGTTCATCTAGTGCGGTTAGAATGCTTTCCCTCCTCCTCTCCAGATAGCTATTCTTCCCATCCTTTCAAGCCAAACTCATTTTCTTCTTCTTCCATGAAGATTTCCCTGAGTACCCCAGTTCCTGATAATCTGAGCCTTCTCTGATCTCCTACAATATTTACCATCTGAATCACTCATTGAGCATTTATTTTCTTTCCTATAAACTGCTAGCTACATTGGAAGTTTTAGAAGTCAGACTCATAAACCAAAAGAGATTTGGAAGTCATTTAGTTTAAACCCTTAATTTTTCAGAAGAGGAAACTGAGACCCAGACAAGTTAAGTAATTTGACAAATGTGACATAGTTAATTAGTATGTTTATGCTTTGCCTCATTGAGCCCCTTGAGGAAAAAGAACAGGTCTTATATGTCTAACACAGAGTTTTGCGCACAGTAGAAAACTAATAAATAATTGTTGAATGATTTACCTGAAACCTTTTCCAGAGAGATGGATAACTAACCTACCTTGTCTGAATGATTACTAAGAAGATTTCACATCTTGCCACCTTTTTCACTATTTAATGCTTACTACTAAGAAAGATTTTACCCTTTTAACCTAAATTCCTCTTTCTACTTTAATAAATTCCCTCTTTTCTCTCCTGATATGCCTCTGACCCCTTTCTGGATGTCATTAACCTTGTTGAGGCTGTGGCCCCCTACACCCAGCAGGAAACCTAAAACAGAGCCAAGAACAAACCATTCATTTCTTTCCTGATGGTGCTCTTGCTGCTTTCTCTGACCACTTAGATGCTGGATCCTCTCTCTGCCTGCCTGTCTGCTTAGGTACCTGTCTCAGAAAACTTCTCTAGACTCATGCTGCTTTCCTTGACCTATCATATCTGCCTGCTTTTTCCAATGCTGTTTACCTTGGGAGAACTTGACTTCTGGACCACCTATCTTTTGGATCCCCAACAGCCACCTCCTTTTATCCAGATGCATGTGGATATGCTGTCTTTCACATCTACAATATTGTTCCCTATTTCAGATACCCTATCCTCATCCCTATTTATACCCTTCTCCTTCAAGGTGTTATTTCCTGTGTGGCATCTTACCTAGAAGTGGTTACTCTCTCCTTGAATCCTTCGTGTTACTCCCATCATCAATTCGATCTCACCTTTGTATTTCAGTATTCACTACCTTGTATTATTATAATTGTTTGTGTGTCTGCATCACCTCCCAAGCCCTCCCCTCCCCACTAGAATTATGAAGTCCTCAAGGGTAGTAACCATGTTGTCTTTTATCTTTGTATTCCTAGCATCCAGCTCAAAGCTTCCAACGCTGTACTTTAAAAATATTTGACAAATTGAATTTGGTCCTGGATTCTCCTGAATCTTTCTGCTTTGTTGTCACCTCCATATAATCTGCAAATCTATTTTCTAAATGTAAAATGAAGCTGACATTTCCTAGGTTACATTAAGTCCTTTTTAACTCTACAGGGGTGGGGAATCTGTGACCTTGAGGCCACATGTGGCCCTCTAGGTCCTCAAGTGCAGCCCTTTGAA
This sequence comes from Phascolarctos cinereus, assembly GCF_003287225.1. NCBI lineage: Eukaryota > Metazoa > Chordata > Mammalia > Diprotodontia > Phascolarctidae > Phascolarctos > Phascolarctos cinereus. The sequence goes on from NW_027555625.1 coordinate 101,283,117, forward strand.
TCCAAACTTCTCAGAACAAATCCCCTTAATAAGAGGATTTGTTCTGTTCACCTTGGACTCAGTCAAAAGGCTGCACCCAAGTCCCTAGAAGGCCACATGTGGCCTTGAAGCCACAGGTTCCCCACCCTGTGAGACATTAAACCCAGGGCTCATGACCTCACCTAGCTTTGATGGTAAGTGAGTAGGCAGAGCAATGCAAAGCCTGAAACCCTGAGACTGTATCCCACGTGAAAGCACTTGGATTACTTTCCCTTGCCATCACTGTTCTTTTTGAAAACAAAGTTAACATCCACACTTATTTAAATAGTACCTCTATGGGCTACATGAAGCTTTTTGTTAAATGGATAATCATAGGCTCCCTTTATTTTTCTTCATTCCTGCTAAGGAGGAATCATAAAATTATAGAGCTAAAAGGGACTGTCGATTATTAGGATTAGGACTAAGCACCCGATTTTATAGATGAAAAAAGTGAGTCCCAGACACAACTAGAATGGAGTGACAAGCCTGGGCCTAAAAGCCTGACTCCTACCGTCATGCCCTTTGGCTCACTGAACGCCATTTGTATTGGTCTTTCATGTTAATTCAACAGAAAAAGACTTGCAAGCCTCAATGAATGTCAAGGTTGTTTTATCTCCTCCTAACAGAAAAGAAGAATGAGAAAGCCCACAGGCGCATCTACTATCGTAAATCCTCTAGAATCTAAATTCTTTGAGGGAAGGAACCATTTTCTTTTTGACTTTCTATCCAGAGCACTGAGCACCAGTGTCTTGAACATGGTAGACACTTAATAAACGTGAGTTGAATTGAAGTGAAGTGAAGTGAAATAAAACATTAAGTATTCCAAGCTGAAGTGAGAAATCTTGGCTGGTGAACCAAATACAGTTTGTTTCTCAGTGAGGACCAGAGTTCCAAAATCTTCTTTAAAGATGACTTTTATAGAGAACAAGTAGCTAGTGTAATGGATAAATCACGGGACCTGGAATCAGGAAGACCTAAGCTTAAATTCTGCCCCAAACACTTACTGGCTGTGCAACCTAAGTTTCCTCAACTGTAAAATGAGTACAATGATAGCACCTACCTACCAAGGTTGTTATGAGGAACAAATGAGTTAACATATGTAAACTGCTTTGCAAATCTTCAAGTGTTATATGAATGCTAGCTATTAATATTTCAACCATCATCAACCTGCTCTGTTGTCTTTTTTTATTAATTACCCAGTCACCCAGGCAGACCAATCAGTCTGAATCAAGGCATATCCATTTCAAAAACTCAAGACATGATGGATTCCCCAGCAGCAGATTTATAATGTATTCTAGGGTAGCAGTCACTATGTCTGTTGAGAATCAGCCCTAAGCACTGCTCTCTCCAAATAACAGCCCTCTTTCCATGGAGGGCCCATCCCCATACCCCACTCACATCCAAAACATGTCAATGATGCAATTCTTTTGAGAGATTAGGCTTTTTTTGGACAGCTGACAGGGAAAGAAGCTTAAGTCCATCAGGCAAAGATTGAAAAAGTCTTTTTAAAAAGAAATAACAGACAAGCAATATCTAATTAAGCCATTGCATCTGTTTTCAGGAAGGCTTACCTGAAGAATTTTTAAATCCCCGATGCAGTGCACTGAGAAAACAAAGTCATTTATTCCTAGTTGGCAGAAAAGCATAGTGATGATATTTGGTGGCTCCACAGTGTTTTAGAAAAGGGGAATTCAAATCATAAAGGTTTGGTATTCTGCTGTGCAGGCAAAAAAAAAAAAGAGCAGGGTATTTTTTATGTTTACTTTAAGCCAAGGAAGGAGATTTTGTGGTTAAAGAGTCAAATTAATTTGGAACTAAACTGGTCATCAGCATTTAAAGTGCCAGCAACTAAAAAAAGCACACTAAACCCTCTTGAGCAAACTTTGATCACAGTTACATGACTTGTAAAGGTTTGGCCTTAATGAGAGAAAATCAAAGTATAGAGGAAGTTGAAGTCACTCCTAGGGGAAACGGGCTTTTAAATCATCTGGCTTCTAGTCAAATGGAAACGGCTACAGGTTATAAAGGGGCAGGGCGGGGAGGAGGGGGTTAATGCAGTGAGGGGGCTTTTTCTTATCCAGGAGTGAGTTACATGGTTCTGCTCTTGGAAAATTTCTGGTGGCTCCAATTAAGTCACTTGCATGTATAGCTGACTGGGTGGCTATTTCACCATAATACCATCTATATTCACCTCCTCCAGTAGGTTGTAATGGCGTGGCACAGTGGCACAATTGATAGAACACCAAGACTGAAGTCAAGAAATCCTGAGTGCAAATCCAGGGGCAGACACTTCCTAACTGTCTGAGAGCCCAGAGACTCCAGTCCCAGCATGGTCTCCCATTCCACTTGAGCTCTCTGTGCACATTTCTCATTTTGTTACTATTGAGACTAACTGAAATAAGAGCTGTAAAAGCTTTTTTGAAAAATTAAAAGAGTTCCGGAGAGGCATCACGGTAGTGGAGAGATAGGTAGCCCCAGAGCTAAAAAGACCTACAAGCCCCATCTGACACATTCTGGCTAGAAAGTCATTAAGAACTGCATAGCAGGGGCAGCTAGGTGGCGCAGTGGATAGCATAGCTGTCTGGCCCTGGAGTCAGGAGGACCTGAGATGGCAAGTCACAACCCCAATTACCTCACAAAAAAACAAACAAACAAAAAACTGCATAGCAGTTGACAACTAGTAATGATAAAAGAAATTCCCTCTACCAGTAAAATCACAGGACCAGGCCCTTATCTCTAAAAGAGATATATAAACTTGTAAAATGGCATTTATTCTCTTGTTTATAATCTGAGCTAAATTACCCTAGGAAACATTTCTGATTCAGTGTATAAATGGACCTGAAGGCCATTACACAAAATTTCCATGTAAGCAAAGGGTGATAATATCTAACTATGGGAGCTAGAAAACACAGTGGATAGATCACCAGGACTGAAATCAAGAAGACTGAATTCAAATCCAACCTCAAGCATTAGTTGTGATACCCTAAGGAAGTCATTTAACCCTGTTTGCCTCAGTTTCCTCGTCTATAAAATGAGCTGGAGAAGGAAATGGCAAACCACTCCAGTATCTTTGCCAAGAAAATTCCAAGTAGGGTCATGAAGAGTCAGACACTACTGAAACTACAATAAATTTCAAACAATATTCAATATTCAAACAAAATCCTGGGTAGCAAAGAATTTGACAGTCTCTAGGTAGACAGCCTGGACAGATTTTAGTGGGGGAAAAAAAAGCTTCCTCTGCATAAGCACAGTACCTTTCATATAGTAGACCACTTGATAAATGCGCATTAAATTTAATTTTATTAAGGATTGGGGTGGGAGGAAAACAGTCCCATAGAAAGAAATAGGTAGAGGATGAAGCTGAAGCTCACAGAAGCAAACCCAACCTTCTCTTTTTCTAAGGCCTTGTGTAGTCCATTGATTTTAGCCACAGGGACTTTATGAGACCTAAGCAAGTGGGGACCACTGGAGGAGACTCTCTTGATTTCCTTTGGTTCCATATGAGACCTTTCAGTGTTATTTATCATGTGTCTAAAACCTGTCCTATAGTTGAATTGAGTTCAATTGAATTGAAGACAGTATACATGATGCCCAAGATTTCATAGATCTCTCTAAAGTTCTGAAGTTCTTCAAGAGCTGCTGCCACAGGCACTCTTACTCTGCAAACCCCACAGATTAAAAGTCACTTGAGTAACTCTGCCCAGTGTGTTAGACGAGACGTTCATTCGTTCTTCAGGAACTACTGTTTTGTTACAAGAAAAGAACAGACAGGGTTCAAGTGTATGCTGAGCCCAAGGCCCAGATTTCTACTTTAAGATAAAATGGAACATTTTCTTTCTTTACATCTCTTAAAAATTTCTAGCACCCGAAGTGATGGCAGTGCTCAGATTTGTTGTTGTTGTATTAATATTGGAGAGTCTGCAATGAACTTTGTGATAAAACAAACAAATGAAAAAGGGACCATTGGATTTGCCTGTAGATTGAACACTACAAAAACCAACCTTTTCTTAGCAGGTAATATTGTGATGAAGTCAAAGTATGCAGGGATGAGTGAAGCTTCTAAGAACCATGGAGAGAGTTACATTATTATGAGTGCATAAGAGAAATATAGTAAGCCTTTCTAGGGGAGAATTTAAATATTTCTGTCAGTTCCTAGGATAACAATATCATAGCCAGCTGGTCCTCCTTTCAATTCTTAATTTTTATTACTATAAACTTAATAAACAGTTGACAAAAGCAAATAATCAAATACAAATTTTTAATAAGTGATAAACTAACCCCAAACCCAAAGTCGTTAACAAGAAGGCAGAATAGCAGATAACAGAAGAAAATGCTTTTATACTGTGTCTCTAGGTAAACATACTAGAAGTTCCACTTACTTTTGGTCCTGTTTTTATTCCTTTTTTTTTTCTTTCTCACTGGCCTCCTTGCAGTTCCTCACAAACTGCCCTCCATATTCTAACTCCATGCAATTTCACCGGCTATATCCCATGCCCAGAATGCTCTTTCTCTTTGTCTCTGGCCCCTGACTTTCCTGGTTTCCTTCAAGTCTCTGCAGCTAGGTGGCATTTAAGATCTGAATTCAAATCTGGACTCAGATACTTACTAGCTATGTGACCTTGAACAAATCACTTAATCTCTGTCTGCCTTAATTTCCTCAGTTATAAAATGGGGATAATAATACTACCTACTTCTCAAGTTTATTTGAGGATGAAATGAGGTTATATTTGAAAATTGTTTAGCACAGTGCCTTACACAGTAAACGCTTAATAAATGCTTGTTCTCTAGTTTGGAACTATGCCCAAAAAGCTATAAAACTGGGTCTTTTGACCCAGCAATACCATTTCTACATCTGCATCCCAAAGAGATCATAAAAATAAGAAGAGGACCCACACATACAAAAATATTTACAGCAGCTGTTTTTATGGTGACAAAGAATTGTAAAGTGAGGGGATGGCCAACAATTGGGGAATGGCTGAACGAGTTGTAGTGTATAAATGCGATGCAATACTATTGTTCCATAATAAATGATGAGCAGGCATACGTCAGAAAAACCTGGAAAGACTTGCATTAATGGAACCTGAGCGAAGTGAGCAGAACCACAAGAACACTGAACACATTAACAGCCACATTGTGAAATGACAGACTTTCTTAGACTTAGCTCTTCTGAGTAATGCAATGATCTAAGACAATTCCAAAAGACTCATGCTGAAAAATGTTATCCACATTCAGATAAAGAACCATGGAGTGTGAATGCAGATCAAAGCATACTATTTTCTGTTTCTTTTGTTGTTGTTCTTTCTTTTTTTCTGTCTATTTCTTCATATAATTCCTTTAACTTGTCTTTTAAGAATTTGGATTCTATACCACTTGGTACATATATGTTTAGTAATGATATTACTTCATTGTCTATGGTGCTTTTTAGCAGGATATAGTTTCCTTCCTTATCTCTTTTTTATTTATTTTATTAATTCATTTTGATTTATCAATAATCACTTCCATATACTTTTGAGCTTAAACTTTTTCTCCCTCGTCCTCCCCAACACCCTCCCCAAGATGGTACACAATCTGATATAGGCTTAATTAGATCTATTTTTTTCATTTGCTTTGTCTGAGATCAGGATTGCTACTCCTGCTTTTTTTACTTCAGCTAAAGCATAATATATTCTATCCCAGCCTTTTTTCCTTTACTCTGTGTGTATCTCTCTGCTTCAAATATGTTTCTTGTAAACAACATATTGTAGGATTATAGCTTTTAATCCATTCTGCTATCCATTTCTGTTTTATGGACGAGTTCATCCCATTCACATTCACAGTTATGATTACTATCTGTGTCTTTCTCTCCATTCTATTCCCCCGTACCCCATTTATGCTTTTCTCTCTCCTTTCTCCCTTTCCCTCCTCACTAGAGTTTTGCTTTTGACCACCACTTCTCTCTGCTTTCCTTTCTATCCACCCCCTCCCTTTTCTTTCCCTTTTCCCTATTGCTTCTTCCCTCCTTTTTATCCACCCCTCCTTTTCTTTCCCCTTTCGCATCCTACTTCCTATAGGGCAAGTTAGATTTCTGTACCTGAATATGTTATTCCCTCCTTGAGCCAAATCCAATGAGAGTAAAGTTCAAACAATGCTCATCTCCCTCCCTTCTTTCCATCTACTGTATACGTCTTTGTTCCTCTTCATGTGATGTAATTTACCCTTTTCTCCCTCCTCTTTTCCTCTTCTCCCTGTACAATCTTTTTTTACCATTTAGTTAGGTTATCATAACATCAAAGTCAACTTATACCCACACCCTTTGTCTACGTATATCCCTTCTAAATGTCGTAATAAAGATACAGCTCTCAAGAGTTATAAGTATCATCTTCCTATGCAGAGATGTAAACAGTTTACCCTTATTGAATAACATTTTTTCTTTCCTATTTACATTTTTATGCTTCCCTTGAGTCTTGTATTTGAAAATTAAATTTTCAGTTGAGCTCTGGTCTTTTCATCAGGAAGGTTTGGAAGTACCCTATTTCTTTGAATGTCCCTCTCTTCCCCTGAAAGATTATGCTCAATTTGCTGGGTAGTTGATCCTTGGTTGTCATCCAAGCTCCTTTGCTGTATGGAATATCATATTCCCAGACTTTCTATCTTTTACTGTAGAAGCTACAAGGTCCTGCATAATCCCACCTGTGGTTCCACAATATTTAAATTTTCTTTCTGGCTGCTTGCAGTATTTTCTACTTGACCTGATAATTCTGAAATTTGGCTCAATATTCCTTGGTGTTTTCAATTTGGGATCTCTTTCAGGAGGTGATTATTGGATTCTCTCGATGATTATTTTACCCTCTGGTTCTAGGATCTCAGGGCAGTTTTCTTTGACAATTTCTTGAAAGATGCTGTCCAGGCTCTTTTTTTTCATCATGGCTTTCAGGTACACCAATAATTCTTAAATTCTCTCTCCTGGATCTATTTGCCAGGTCAGTTGTTTTTACATTGAGGTGTGTTATGTTTTCTTCTATTTTTTCATTCTTTTGATTTTGTTTGATTGACTCTTGATGTCTCATAGAGTCATTAGCTTCCACTTGCCCAATTCTAATTTTTAATGAATTGTTTTCTTCAGTTAGCTTTTGTACCTCCTTTTTCCATTTGGCCAATTCTACTTTTTAAGGAGCTGTTTTCTTCAGTGTATTTTTTTTCTATCTTGCCAACTATATTTTTATAGAGACTGTTTTCTACAGTCAATTTCTCTCTCCTACATATTTCTCATTTCTTTCCCCAATTTTTCTTCTACTCTTCTTATTTAACTTTTAAAATCCATTTTGAACTCTTCCAAGAAGGCTTTTGGGGTTTGAGCCCAGTTCATATTTCCCTTTGAGGTTTTGGTTATGGGTATATTGACGATGTTATCCTCTTCTAAATTAGTGCTTTGATCTTCCCTGTCACCATAATAATTCTCTATGGTCAGTGTTTTTCTTTGTTGTTTTTTGCCCATGGTATTTGCCTTTTTCCTGGCTTTTAAAGTTGATTTCTGCTTCTGGGGCACAGGGGGCACTGTCCCATGCTTCTTGTGTTGGGGGCTAGGCTTCTGGTTATCAGCTTTGTGTGCTGCAGCTTTAGGTTCTGGAAGCTGGATGCTATAAGGGTCTAGTAGCTTACCTGGTGCTGAACTGGAGCTGGTGATGGTGGCTGGTGTGTGCTGAGGCCAGGTGGTGTTTTTCTGAGTTTCCCTGAGATTACATTGAAGCTTGAAGGGTCAGGGTGGGGGTGGGGATGGTCTAGCTGCTGGAGGTCACCTCCTCACTCAGGGCTGTGCTAGAGCATGGGTTGGTTCAGTTGCTGGTGGACACCTGTCCACCAGTACACATGGTGGTTCTCAAAGCTGGCATCTGCTGGCTCCCCTGGCTGTGCCAAGGCATACAGCAAGGAGGGCAGAGAGGTCCTGATATTGGTGCTTGCCTGCTCCACCACCCTGGTCCTTAGGATCTCCCATGGGTTTGCTGTGGTGGGGCTTGCTATTGGCTTTGCAGGATACCTCCTGTCCTGTACTGGTCCCTTTCAACCACAGCAAGAGGGACCCTTCCCATTAATCCCCCAAAATCCCTAAGCTAAAAGACTGCTGCACCCCATCTTTCTGCTGGCTCCACTCTTCCAGGATTTTTCATGAGATGATATTTTCTGGGTTTTTCAAGGTCAATAAGGAATGGTGAGAAAGATTTACTGCTTACTCCACCATCTTGGCTTTCAGAAGTCTTGTTTTTTTTTTCTTTCTCATGGTTTTACAACATGACTAATATGGAAGTATGTTTAATATGATCATACATGTAGAGCCTATATCAGATTGCATGTCATCTTGAGGATGGGGGAGTGGAGGGTGGGAGGAAATTTAGAACTCAAAATCTTATAAAAGCGAATATTGAAAACTAAAAATAAATAAATAAACAAACAAATAAATAAATAAATAATGAATAAATAAATAAATAAATAAATGTATTTATTTATTTGTTTGTTTGTTTGTTTTTTGGTTAGGCAACTGAGATTAAGTGACTCACCCAAAGTCACACAGCTAGTAAGTGTCAAGTGTTTGTCTGAGGCCAGATTTGAGCTCAGGTCCTCCTGACTTCAGGGCTGGTTCTGTATCCACTGTGCCACCTAGCTTCCCTTAACAAATATTTTTAAAAGAAGAAAAGAAAAACGAAAAATTGCCATCAAAAACAAACAAAAAGACCCCAATATAAATGCTTGTTCTCTCCCCACTGTTTTCCTACACCTCTCTAAAATCTCACCTTCTATAAGAAACATTCCAGGTCATTTATCATCACCTTTCTTCTGAAATTACCTCCTATTTACACATATGGATATAGAGATGCATATTTACATATTTAAGTACATGTTGTCACACCAATTAGAATGTGAGTTCCTTGTGGGCAGGAACTTTTAAATTATTTTTGCATATTTCTTGGTATCCAGAGTGCTTAGCACAATGCCTAGCTCATGGTAAGTGTTTTGACTAGATATACTCAGTTTGCATATGATTCTAGTTCTGTTGATTTTGCTTTACATCACCTCAAATAGATATTTCTATGTCTGTTCATGTGCTTCATATTAATCACTCTTATGATATCATAATAATGCATTTCATTATAAGCTTCAATGACTTAGTGGATTTTCAATCTTATTAATGTAGGTGCTTCTTCCAACAATATAGATCGCAACCCATCAAGGTCTTTTCATTTTGAACAATTCTTATCTGTATCCTCCAATAAATCCTCCACAGTGGGATTTATCCAAGATGCTAAGGACCTTCTTATAATTCCCTTGATATTGCCTGTATACCTCTGGAACACACAGGTAATCAATTATCCCTAACTCTTGCTACATTAATTTTATCATGATTTTTTTTCATTCATTCTCCAACTCTTGGACACATGGATAATTTCAATTTTTTGCTATTACAAAGGAGCTATGAATATTTTATAGGTACTTTTTTCCCTTTTTATGATATTTTAAAGATAGAGTGCTAGCAATGGAATCACAGTGTTGACAGGTATGATCAGTTTTCTAATTCTCAATACATACTGTTCTCTAAAACATTTGAGTCAGTCTACCATTTACTTGGATTTTCAGTACTGTCAGTGGCTAAACACAAACTGAACAAGACAGAGGAAAAGTCCACAAAAAAATAAACTTTTGAATGAATATATTAGAACTCTAGGCTTGGGGACTACATACAATCTGGTTGAGAGGGAAAGTGAATGCTTTGAATGTCTCAATTACATAAAACAGGTAGAGTCTAGTGTAGAGGTCTGGTTACCCAACAAATAACGAAGTGTGAAACTAAATAGTTACCTCAATTTGCAACACAGTGGCTGAGACATAATAGGCACTTAATAAATGCTCATTTGACTGATTGATTCATTCATTTGGTCTGTATGTGAGTGCTTTTAGGCTTAACCATATGCAACTAGCACCACCCTCTATTTTACCATGAAATTCCAATTAGCTGGAGAAGGCCCTTCTTTCCACCACCCCCATCCCACTGTCTCCATGGCAACAGCTAAGCCTAGGGAACATGGGACAGGAGCTATGATACTAAGATTATTCTGAAATTATTTTTAAAATGAGGCCGTTAAATCCTGTGACTAAATATGAGAGCTCTTAGGATGATGGAAAAATGATTGCCTATGGACTGCTATAGCATTGGTGATCATAGAATTATGAAGAACATTATTATCAATAGAGAAAAAAAGAAAGAACTTGTATCCATCATATACTGAATGAAAATGGAAGAGGTATTCCAAAGGTAAAGGGCAAATATATTCATCCTTCGTCCTTCCTATACAAGACTGGGCTAAAAGATATTATAGAGATTGATGCTTCTGAATCCAATTTAGCCAATATTTATTGAATGACTACCATAGTCGAAGCATTATGTGTGTCACCATGGCAGATAAAAAGATAAATATGGCATAGCTTCTACTCTCAAGGGAATTTGCCATCTAGCAGGGGAGACAAGAACATGAAGAATTATAATATAAGACAGTGACAAGTTCCACAGAAGATAAACAAAGTTCTAGAAGAACACAGATGGGAACGGGATCATTTCCACCTGGAAGCATTAGAAAGATTTTATGGAAGAGATAGATTTGACCTTGACTCTGAGGTTCAGTGTGTACTCCAGAGGATACCCAAATAACATCAGTGATTTTATTCCCTTTTAATTTCTGCATCTCATCCCTCTGGAGTTCTGGTCTTTGCATGCTACAATGATTTCTAACATGAGATTTGGCCCAGAGTAGTTATTGTCAGGATCTCTTGATCCAGAAGAGATGAGAAGGATACACAGAAGATATTGTCAAGGATGCAGCACCAGTAACCTGTTAATAATTATCATCACCTAGCGCTCAGGTTTTCTATGTGCCCAAGACCTTAAGCAAATTATGACACAACCCAACACAAGACTTCCCCAAAAAAATAAACACATTAGGAGAAAACTCAGGAAATAGGAAAAGTCTTACAGAAACTTCAGTCCCCTCTAACTATGCTACTCTAAAGCAAAAAGATATCACCCTGGATTTCTTGACCTTTTTTTTTTCTGGCTTTTGGTTTTTGGCAATACCCTCCCCCCTACACTTGAGCCAAGATAAGCTAGTTCAGAGGTTCATTTCCTTATTACTTTCATCTGTTACCCACAGTTCAGGATTGGCTCATGACCTCATTAGAGCTACTGGTAACAGTAATTGCCTCTCTGCCCCATAGAAATGCCCAGCCTTATGGGTTATCTGGTTATATGACCTCACAACAGATGCACTGGTATAATTATCCTCATTTTACAGGTAACAAAGCATATCCCCCAGTGGAAGATATACAGAAGAACATGGGCAAGAGTTAAACAGGATCCAAAGGCACAGACAAGTTGAATTTGCCCTGTTGGAAGGAATCCATGTAGCCAAGTATTGGAAAATTATTGGTTGTTCACCAATCCCTTACTAAGAGCATACTTTTCTTATGTTGTAAGACCTGGTCCACAAATCCAAATCCAGTTGATAGCAGTCATCTTCTGAGTTACCTGTCTAATTCCCAAATATACTTTTCCCCTAAATCTCCTATCTTTGCAATATCACAAAATCACAGAGTTACATATGAGGTCAGACGTGAAATACATTGACATCTAGCTAACCAAGAATCCCCTCTATAATACACCTCACAAGTAGCAGTACAGCACATGCTCGAAAACCTCCTAAGCCTAAATAGATCAAAGGACTATCAAGTTTTTTTCCTTTTCCAAGTTTAAATTGGCTTCCTTTCAATTCCCACACATTGTGCCTTGTTCTGCCCTCTGAGACCAAAGAGAACAAATCTAGCCCTTCTTTAAAGTGAGATAACATATGAAAAGCACCTGCTATAAAAAAGTGTTATATCAACATGAGCTGTTAGCATTTTATTATTGTTGTTGTTATTATTATCCTTTCATATGACAAACCTCCAAATATTTGAAAAAGGCTATCACATCCCACCCAACATTTTCTCTTCTCTAGGCTAAATATCCCATCCTTTCATTTTTTAATTTTATTTGTTTTATTTTATTTTGATTTTCTTTCTCCTTTCTCCTTTTCCCTCCTCACTACTGTTTTGTTTTTGACCACCACCTCCCTCAGTCCCACCTCCCTTCTATTAGCCCCCTCCCTTTACTTCCCCTTTACCCTTACTACTTATTCCCTCCCTTTTCTCACCCCTCCCTTTTCTTTCCCCTTTTCCCTCCTACTGCCTATACCGTCCTTTCAACTATTCCTCATATGGTATAGCCTTGAGGTGGATGACTTCCTTTGCACAGTCTCCAAGCTTAAAAATGGCTTTCCAAAAATGGGGCACCCAGAACTGAACATAGTTCTGGGATGTAGTCATCCCAGAGCAGAGGACAATGAGACGACCATCTTGGTGTGACTTACCATTTGAGTCCAGATCTATGATTTAATCAACATAGAGATCTCTTAGCATGGAGAGTCCCTTTACTGATGCATATTGGCATCTCATCTATAATTCACAGTATGAGAGCGGCTTTTGGCCCTGAGAGGTTACATGACATGGCCACCCAGCTACAATTTGTCAGAGGCAGTACTTAAACCCAGGTTCTCCTGACTCTAAGACTAATTTTCTATCCAATATGCTGTTTGGCTTTTCATTCCTGGACATTATGCCTTTTAATGAATACAGCTTGGGGCAGCTAGGTGATGCAATGGATAGAGTATCAGCCCTGGGCAAGTCACTTAATCCCAAATACCTCACAATAAATAAATAAATAAATAAATAAATAAATAAATAAATAAATAAATAAATAAATAAATAAATAAATAAATAAATAAATAAATAAATAAATAAATAAATAAATGAATGAATGATAGATAGATAGATAGATAGATAGATAGATAGATAGATAGATAGATAGATAGATAGATAGATAAATGAATGAATGAATAAATGGATGAATAAATAAATGAATGAATAAATAAATAGATAAATAAATAAATGAATAAATGAATAAATGAATGAATAAATTGATGAATAAATAAATGAATGAATGAATGAATGAATAAAGATGGAAAAAAACCAAAACAGATTAAGATTTTATTTGTTTTCTTGCCATATCACATTTATTGGCTCATACTGAGTTTGCAGCCCACTCAGATCTTTTTTAGATGAATTGCTATCCAGTCATGCCTCCTCTAGCTTGTGGATTTTTAACCCATTTGGAAGACTTGGAATTTATGCCTATTAAATTTCACTTCTAAGCTTTAGCAAAATGCTCCATCTTGTCAAGGTCTTTCTGAATCCTAAGTCTGTCATCCAGTGTGTTAGCTCTCTTTCCCACTTTTGTGTCACTTGCTAATATAATAAGTATGCCATATAAGTCTTTATCTAAATCAACTGTTTCATGATGAAAATACCTCCTAGGACTCCAAGATCCTCAGATCATCAAGGACTTCATGATCCTCAGCAAAACTTTTTTTATTAATGTTCTTTCTGGTAATAACGCTTGTACCCACATGTATCACTATGCTAGCTAGCATTTACACAGCATTTTTAAAGTTTATAGAGCACTTCATGTATATTTCATGTAAACCTCACAATAACCCTGAGGTATTTTTACAGATGAGGAAACTGAGGCACAGAGAAGTTAAGTAATTTGCCCAGGATCACTCAATGAGTGTCTGAGGCAGCATTTAAACTCCCGCCTTCCTGACTACAAGTCCAGTGCTCTTGGTGCTAACTGATCATTAGGCCTGATAGTTTGGGAAAGAATACATCATGTCCCTGATATATAAGCCAGGAAGGCAGTCAGCCCCCATCATTTATTCCTCATCAATACCCACTTCAATCACCACTATTTTTTTATCTTCCTCTGACATTACTGGATAGTCTCTTACATGGTATTAAGCATGCATCTAGTCTATCATTCTTTGGAGCACACAAAGCTGTTTCCTCCAGAGATGATTTCATTCTCTCCTCTGCAGGAAGAGCCTTCAACCTATGATATAACCCCAAATATTCAATGTTCCTTCTTCTTATCTTCTGTCTCCGGATCGTACGCTTTCAAAATTACCCAACCTCTGAACATAGATGAGAAGGCCTCTCTGTTATTTTCCTTCCTCATTGAAGTACTCCTGACATTCTTCCAAGAAATACTTAATTCTCCCTAACAACATAGAGGGTAGAAATGTATTCCTTCAGTCCTTTTACTTTCTCCTCCAAGAAGGAAACCAACTTAAATGATGTACTTGCTGCATATAGTATTGACATAAACATAAACATATTTATATACTCTAGGTAGATCACAGTAAAATTCTTCTTGCTTTCCATACCTGCTTAAATCAAGTTGCAGAGGCCTTTGTCTTCCTTTCAGTAGCTGTCTTAGCGTACTTTTCTGATTAATGCTATGGCTAATTGCCTATCAATCAACAAACTTTTTTTCTTTCTTTTTTTTTGCTAGGCAATGGGGTTAAGTGACTTGCCCAGGGTCACACAGCCAGTAAGTGTTATGTGTCTGAGGCCGGATTTGAACTCAGGGCTGGTGCTCTACCTACTGCACCACCTAGCTACCCCTTCAACAAACTTTTATTAAGTTCCTACTGTATGCCAAGAACTGTGCTATACACTGGAGATAGAAAGAGAAGTGAAATAGTACATATTCTTAAAAAGCTTAGATTTGGAGGAAGCATATGTGTATGTACGTACATATGCATATGCATACATGTTTGTGCAGAACACATACAAAATAAATACTTCATTTTGAATGGGGAGGCATTACCAGCTGTAGGGAATTTTTAAAAAGGCATTATGTAGAGGGTGGTACTCTGACTGAGTCTTGAAGAAGACATGATGCTAAGAGATTGGGTTGAGGAAGAAGTACATTATAGGCATGACAGACAGCCCAAATGTATAAGCATGGAGGTGGCAGATAGAATTTTATTTATGGGGAATATTAAAAAGGCCTGTTTGACTGGACTAAAGAGATGACAGAGCAGGGGTGGGGAACTTGTGACCTTAAGGCCACATGTGGCCTTTCAGGTCCTCAAGTGTGGCCTTTTGACTGAGTCCAAGTTTTACAGAACAAATCCTATTATGATGGGTATTTGTTCTGTGAAGTCTGGATTCAGTCAAAGGGCTATACTTGAGGAACTAGAGGGCCATATGTGGCCTCAAGGCCACAGGCTCCCCACGCTTGTGATAGAAAGTAATGTATATCAAGCTAGAAAGGTAAGTTGGGACCAGGTTGGTTCTTTAAATTCAAAACAGAAAGTAATAGGGAGTCATTGGAATTTATTGTGTAGAGGAGTGACCTGGTTATACCCTTGCTTTAGGAAAATCATTTGGGCAATTGTGGTAGGAGTAGAGAGAGACTTGAAGAGGAAATTAATTGAGAGGCTATTGCAACAATCCAGGTGAGTGGTGATAAGGGCCTGAATTAGGGTGGTGACCATGTAAATAGAGAGGAGGGAGATGATATAGCAGTTGGATACTTAGAACCTATAAATCTTGGCAACTGACTGGCTATGCAGGATGACAGACAGTAAGAAGTCAAGTGTGACACTGAGATTGAGAACCTGAGCAACTAGAAGAATGGAGGTACCTTCATCAGAAAAAGCCTGAGATTCAAGATGCAAATATAATGATCTTCACCCACCTCATTTCACTTTGCTCTCCAGAACAGACTTCCTACTTCCCTGGAAGATAGGCTTTCTTTTTTTTTTTCTTCTTCTTTCACTTTTCTTTTTTATATATAATTAATTTATTTATTTTTAGTTTTCACCATTCATTTCCATAAGCTTTTGAGTTTTCCATTTTCTCCCCTTCCTCTCCCTCCTCCTCACCAAGACAGCATGCAATCTGATATAGACTCTACTTATACATTCATATTAGACATATTTTCACATTATCCATGGTGTAAAAAAGAATTAAAACTAATGGGAAGAACCACAAGAAATGAGAAACAAAACAAAACAACAAGAGAAAAGGAGGGCAAATAGTATGCTTCCATCTGATTTCAGACTCCATAGTTCTTTCTCTGGATGTGGACAGCATTTTCCATCATGAGTCTTTTGGAGTTGTCTTAGATCCTTGCATTGCTAAGAAGAGCTAAGTCTATCAAGTCAGTCATCACACAATTTGGCTGTTACTTTTGTACAGTGTTCTCCTGGTTTTGCTCATTTCACTCTGCATCAGTTCATACAAATCTTTCCAGGCTTTTCTGAAGTCTGCTTGCTCATCGTTTCTTATAGCACAATAGTATTTCATTACATTCACATGCCACAGCTTGTTCAGCCATTTCCCTGTTGGTGGACATCCCCTCAGTTTCCAATTCTTTGCCACCACAAAAAGAGCTGCTATGAATATTTTTTGTACATGTGCATTCTTTTCCCATTTTGATGATCTCTTTGGGATATAGGCCTAGAAGTGGTATTGCTGGGTCAAAGGGTATACACAGTTTTATAGCCCTTTGGGCATGGTTGATGGTAGGCTTTCTGCATTGCCTATAAATCTATAATGAAGTCAACTTTTCTGTCCCACACAGATAGCCTGTGAGTCAGCTTTCCTTTAAACTTCAATTTCTTTATGCCTTCCCTTTTCATTTATAACAATAACATTCATAACGATTTGGTTCAATTCTACCAGTAATGTATCCTCGGTTATTGTGATAAAGATCTCATTTTTAGCATATCAACAATTAAATTAATATGTGTAAATGGTCTAAAAACTCAATGGTTCTTATCCCCTTCTTCACCCTTTTTCATTACTTCACCACTACCAATAAGGAAATAAAAAAGGCCCCACAGGTCTTGAGACCATTTTGTGTTTATTTATTTTATCAGTTACTATAGTCAAAGAAAGGATCAGTAAGTCTACTGGTAATGATTCCTATTTTGCTAGACTGATCCTCAAACAGCAGATACTATTTATTGTTGGTAACATATTATAAGCCTTTCACTTTGTTAAAATCTGCCAGCATTGGGTAGCTCGGTGGCACAGTAGATAGAGCAGCGGCCCTGGAGTCAGGAGGACCTGAGTTCAAATTCGGCTTCAGACACTTGACACTAGTAGTGTGACCCTGGATAAGTCACTTAACCCCAATTGCCTCACCAAAAAAAAGGGGGGGGGGGACTTTGCCAGCACTTCAGTCACTTTCATTCTATAGTGAACCATCAAAACAGGATGGTATGGAAGAATCACCACCACTATTATTCCTGTTGCTGCTGCTACTGCTGCTGATACCACCATCACCAAATGCTATTGCTACTACCACCACCATTAACAATAATAATGGCTAACATATATAATATATATGTAGTGTATATATATAGTGATATATGTGCATATACATGCACTTACATATGTATACATACATAACTATATATGTGTGTGCATGTATTATACGTATATTTTTATGTATGTCTATCGCTGTGTGTGTATTATAAAATGCTTCTCTACCACAATGATGCTTGGTACATAATGCAAGTTCTCCTATCCCCATTCTGTTGATGAACAAACTGAGGCTCACAGAGGTTAATTTAAATTGCCCAAGGTCAGTACTAGTTAACATCCAGTTTTCCTTCTATGGACTGCTCTGCCTTTCATAGCATCTTGTGGTGACCATTGGCAGCTCAGGGAGCAGTGAACTACTAAGCTATTGAGAGAAGAATACTGGGAGAAAGAAGACAAGTCCATTTTTCAAGTTTACATGTTTTAAGGAGGCCTTCAGTAATGATTTTTTTGAACCACGAGAATATCACTGCAGACCAAAGATTAGTAAACATTGACCTAATATGTACAGTTTGAATTACCTTGATTTAATTTCTATTTCTAGTAATACACTAATCCAAAGAATTCAACTCGTAAACAAGTCTGGCCTATTAATGCTGGAGTTTTCTTATACTTTAAAAAAAATCAATAACTCCTTCAATACACTATTCTTTATCCTTGAACAATTAGAAATGTCCCCTCTGATAATATGCGTGCTATTTGGGGAGGCATACACACAATTTACTGTGCTTTAATTTGTTTATCTATTGAATGTGGTTTAATTTTAATTATCCAGTGACCATTAGCAGCAACTTTTATGGGAAAAGGAAAGACAAACTTAAACATGCAGGATCTGAATGATGCTGTTTGTTACACTTACCAGGGGGTAAAATGAATGTAAATTTCGCTGCATTTGTATAGGGTTGTAAATGAAAACTTTCAAGGTATTCCAATTACAGATAGCAGGAGGAATGTAGCCACATGCTGCAGATATCCACAACGTTGACAACAGTAAAGCTATTAAGCATCATAGCCTCTTCTAAAATACTAAGAGCCAAGCTTACCAGTAAGTGGTAAAAGGAAGGCTTCTCTTCCCCCAAATACCTTCCTCATTATCTTATGAGGGGCTGAAATTCTCTTGTTAGAAATGTATTCCTTTAACTCTTAGAGTCTTTCCAGTTTTGCATTATCCCCTCTTGTAAGGGGGCGTGTCTGGGTGGCACAAATTCCACATTAACTTTTGAGCTACATACCCCAGAAGCTGAGTACAAGGTAGCATCATTGGCCAGGGCAGGGGGGTGGGGGGCGGCCTCTAAGCATAAGAGGTTTTGGAAACTAACTGACCTTCTTAGCGTGGGTAACAAAGGCTAGGAAACATTGGGCTTATAGAAACCCTAGGCCACAGCACTGTCCTATCCCAATCAGATGACTTACTAGAATTCAGAATATAGTTCCATTTCCCAGTGTTCTTGGATTAGAATAACAGCTTAAACTGTTATTGGCTAACAGATTGGGGAGAATTATTCT
Organism: Phascolarctos cinereus; assembly: GCF_003287225.1. Taxonomy (NCBI): domain Eukaryota; kingdom Metazoa; phylum Chordata; class Mammalia; order Diprotodontia; family Phascolarctidae; genus Phascolarctos; species Phascolarctos cinereus. The sequence continues at coordinate 101,301,936 of NW_027555625.1, forward strand.
TTGTTTGTTTTTTTTTGTTGTTGTTTGGTCTTCATTCTAGAAGAGGACCATGACCTCAGGAAGTTGATGCCATGATTTGCAAGTGAATCAGATTAGGTAACTAGTGATAGCAAAAGAGAGCAAGGCCATTTGTTTCCTGATTTAGAGAGTAAGAGTGGAAAAGGGGGAGGTACTGGGGAAAGATGGAAAGTTAAACAACTTACAAAAAGCAGTCCTTCCGTTCAAGGAGTTTATGTTATATTTTTAAGCATTACCAACTAGATTCAATGAATACTACTTTGTGGTATACTTTGAGATCTGGTACTACTAGGCCCCTTTCCTTCCTGGTGTTGGTTTTGTTTTGTTTTGTTTTTTTCCCCATTATTTCCTTTGAGATTCTTGACATTTTATTCCTTCCAACATGAGCAATTGATATCTCTCCAATTATTTAGGTCTTTAATTCTTTTCTGTAAAAAGTATTTTGCAGTTATAAGTATTTAATTACTCTAGTTATTTAGCCTACCTTGGCAGGTAAACTTTTTAGGTTTTTATATTTTTTTAGTTATTTTGAATGAAATTTCACTTGGGTTTCATTGGTCTTATACATAGAAGGGGCGAAGTTTTATATGAGTTTATTTTATATCCTGCTACTTTAAAGAAGTTCTTATTTTAATTCATTTTTAAGTGATGGCTTAGAGCTCTCTAAGTAAACCATTCTATCATCTGACAAAAGAAAAAAAGATTTTCCTCTTCTTTTTGCTTATTCTCTCCGTTTCTTTTTCTCGTCCTATTGTTTTATCTGGATATTTAATGACATATCAGATAATAGCGGTGTCCATTGATATTCTTTCTTTACTCTTGATATTATTAAGAGGGTTTTTAGTTTATCTCCAATACGTATTATGCTGGTTCTTAGATTTAGACAGGAACTATTTATCATATTAAGAAAATGTCTATTTATTCCTATGTTTCAACAGAAAGACATATTTTTTAAAAGCTTTGTCTCCATTTAGTGGTATTACCATGTGTTTTTTCTTGTCTTTGTTATTAATATGATGAATTATAGGGAGCCTTAAACTTCTTTTAGTCATAGACCCCTTTAGCACTTGTAAAACATAGTATGGATCTCTTCTCAGAATAATACTTTTAATACACAAATTAAACACATAGGGTTATAATTGGAAAACCAATTATATTGAAATATATTTATCAAAATATTTTTTTAAAAAACCAAGATCATAGGCCCCAGGTAAGAACTCCTAGTCTACAATGTTAATAGTTTTCCTAATAATGAACCAATCTTGCATTCCTGGTACAAATCTAATGTGGTTGTACGTATAATTTTTGTGTGCTGCTATTAGCCTCTTTGTTAATATTTTATTTTAAAGTTTTCATCTGTATTTATTAGACCTATTAGTCTATAGTTTCCTTTCTCTGTTTTATCTCTCCCTATTTTAGATATCAAGAACATATTTATACCATATGAGGAATTTGATGAGATAGTTTTTCATATTTTTGCAGATAGTTTACATAATATTGGAATTAATTGTTCTTCGGAAGTTTGATAGAATTCACTTGCAAAGTTGTAAGATTTTCATGTTTTTTCCCCTTTGGTGATTCATTAATAGTTTGTTCAATCTTCTGACTACAAGTAACCAAATGTCTTCTCAATTTTCTTTATGCCTATGGTTCAAAGCCCCTCCTATAGGCACCAAAGAAACCACATAATGCCCCCTACTAAAATTCCCCATGGAGAATGGAATTGAGTGAGGCTTCTGAACTGAAACAGGAATTGGATGCATTTCCCTGAATCATTATCTTGCCAATGAGGCTTGTCTCAAAGCTAAAGCCAAAATATAAAGGCAGGAGTACCAGTCGAAAGCTAAGTTGCACTCTGATTTTACATGACAGAATTAAATGCTGACTGGACAGATTTTAGAGAAGGTAAAGCAACATGTCAGCTTATGAAACATAGCATTATATGTGTGTCTACATGTAAAAATGGAAATAAAATGGCTTCTTTTCAAATATTTTTCTCCATCCTCCTGGTAGTGCTTTTATTCTGAGTATGTATCATTATTTCTACCATACATTTTGCTAGACAGAAAGTTTAAAGAAAAGATTTAGACAAATATTCTCAAAGTATTAATACCTATTTTATAAGTCAGTTTTAAGAGTATTTCACAGCGATCAGATATGTCCCAAAATATTACCTAGGAAACTTAACTTGCCAGTTTTCTCATCTATTAAATGGGGATAATAGCACCCACTTCACAGGATTGTTGTTAGGATCAAATGAGACAATCAATATATATTAATTCTTGTAAATCCAAGTGTAATCCATGCTAAGTACTTTGGAAACCTTAGAGCACTATATAAATATTGTTATTGCTGTTGTTATCATCAGACACTATTTGACTGTGAAAATCCAACACTAAAGACACTGAACCTGCCTCAAGGTAAAATCAATATTGTCTAATGAATGTGATCTACTCTGTACACTGATGGGTTCCTAATTAATCCTCTTCTACAGTATCCAGCTTCAAAACATCTTTACAATCCCACTTCATATGCATATGTTCTATTTCTCTCTCCACTATCTCCCTGTCTGTGTGTGTGTGTGTCTTTGTCTCTGTCTCTCTGTCTGTCTCTGTGTCTCTCTCTGTCTCTCTCTGTCTTTCTCTCTCTGTGTCTGTGTGTGTTTCTGTCTTTCTTTGTATCTGTCTCTGTTTCTATGTGCATGTGTCTGTGTGTGTGTGTCTGTCTCTCTCTGTCTCTGTATATGTGTGTATCTCTCTTACAGATACATAACCTGCAAAGTTTATCTCTGTTTGATTGTAACATGAGATATTCCATCTCAAGCATTTAAAATATATAACCGCTTGCCTCTTGTCTATAAGGTTTTGACTATAGTTCAGTATAGAATATCCTAATATCTGAAAGCATAAGAAGCCTGCCTCTATCTACCCTAATTCTGAGCAATCCTTCACCTATAGCCATTGGTCAAACTATTTTGAGGTAGAGTAGAAAGAGTGCTGCACTTGGAATCAGGAGTCCTGGGTTAGAATCCTGCCAAAAACAACAGGATCACAAAGTTAGATCTCAGGGGGACCTCAGAAACCTTCTGGTTAAAATCCCTCATTTTGCAGAAGAAACTGAAAGCCAGAGAGGTTAAATGACTTGCATGATGTCACGCAGATAGGTGACAAAGGAAGAACGGAACCCTTGCCCTCTGACTACAAAGTGAGTACTCTTTCCAACATGCAGTACCTACCTCAGAGTTACTATGAGGATTGAATGAGGCAATGTACATAAATCATATTTGAATATCAGCCATTAAGATTGGGTTCCTTTTACTAAAACAGGCAAGGTTTTTAAATGTCAAGGTAGAGCACGTTTTACAGTCTGAAAGTAATGGACTGGAGTCGAGAACTGAAGTCAAGAAATATGAAGCCCAGGAAAAGTAAAACACACCCAGGTAAAGTTCTTATAGAAATTATCATCATCCAGACTGTCCAGAGTCACGGCAACATCAGGTATTAACTCCCTTAACACATCTCAAAGTAGCAACTCTCCTGGAGCCTCAAATTCATAAACAGGATGTCACCAGGGAATAGTTAATTTGACACGTCAGCAAAATATCTGTTGTCTAATTACATCTTGATTCTGTAATTTCACTACTTATTATTTGGTGCATTTGTTTTCTAATTGATAGTTTCTCATCATAGCCTTAAACTCTTGTTGCCACACTCTTTCAGCTTCCAAATATTTCAGTATCATTTCAGCAGTAACATTTCAGTAGCTAAATACTACTGAGCTATGTGGTGTCTACCACAAGTCCCCCAGGCCTGTTGCTGGTGAAGGGTTTGTGTTGCTGAGCTGTTAAATAATTAGAAGGTAAATGCCAAGTGGAAATTAACTTCATTTCAGTCAGCCATTATCCTAGGGTTTTATCTGTAAAGTTGTCACATGTTGATTAACCAGGGCTTTTAGAATTCCATTTTGATGTGGATGTAGCAACTTGGGGAGAGCTAGGGGAAAAAAAAAATTGGATTTTTTTTTTAGTCCCACACTTACTTAACAAAGGAAAAGGAAAAGGCTAAAGGCTACTAATAGGAGATTTTTCTTTTTGCATGGCTCTTAAGAATTAATAAGAGTCATCACCATCAGTACACTTGGATAATACAATTAGAATAAACATCAGACCTGTCAAGCCCAATAACAGAAATACAGAAGCTGTGTGAATTATCACCTAAGCAGGATTATGTTGGCATGAAATATGCTTGATCATGTTCATTTCCTCTGTTCTTCATATACCTTTAATAGAGGAAGACAGAGCTTTCATATCTTACAAAGTCACACAATTTCCTTAACTGGCAAAAACCTAGGAGGTGATAAAAACCAATTTAGGATGCAACACAGGAAAATGTCTTTGAACAGACTATTCTAAAAAGACAAGACATTTGAATATTAATAAGACACACACATGGAGTTGTTTATGTGGAATAATGATAGAGGTTAGCATGTTCTTTTCAACAAAGGAAGAAAGAACAAATTCTGTAGCTAAATGCTTTGGCCAAATGCTGTTGCCAGCTTAAACTTTCCCATTAACAATATTTGCAGCATGCTGAACAAACCCATGCAGCCAAAACTGCAGAAATATGGCCATGTCCCCTTGTATGTCCCTCCATGGCTTTCTTTTTCAATCAGTTGATTTACTTCCACTAAACACCTTCATGGATATCAAGGACAAATCCTTTGCTGATTATTTTTTAATTACCTAATGTTTGAGATGCCTCTATCTCTTTTAAAACTTTAAAAAAAATAAACTTTTTAAAAATTTCTCTGTATCTTAAAAACAATGTAATTTATTACTTAAAAATTAAGATTTGTTCCGTAACTTATGACAATCTTCCACTTGCTACAATCCTGTCAGCATTCTCTACTTTGGGAACCTCAATAATGTCTCCATGCTGAAGTAAATATATAATTTCAATGACAATGAGAACAAAGACAGGGTTGTCATCCTACATCTTGACCCAGGAAGAAAAACATCATATTAGTTTTGGGGCTACTACACTGAGATGAAGAAAACAAACAGAAAGCAAGCTCTAACTACAGTATCACAGATCCAGAGCTTGGAAATACCTTCAAGATCATCTAACTGATACTCCTTCATTTTTATAGAGAAAACCAAGGACAAGAATTTAGGAGATATAATCAAGGTTATAATGTTCCCCTGCCCTTCTGATGTGGAGGGTAGAGCCATGAACTCCAAAAGATCCATTAAAGGAGGAGACCTAGGAAAACCATCTTTTTATCTCCCACTTACCTAAACTCTTTTGGACTTCTTTGGACTTCATCATACCCCCACATTGGTTAATTTCTTCTCTGCTCCTTTTCAGTTTCCTCTTGCGTATTGTCTTCCTCTATAAGATTGTAAGCTCCTGGAGGGCAAAACTTGTCTTTCTTTTTATTTGTGTCTTTAGTGCTTAGCACAGTACCTAGAACATAGCAGGCACTAAATAAATATTTATGGAGTGGCTGTCTAGTGGAAACATATAGTAGAGCTGAGTATTAATTCCAGGTCCTCTGATGTCAAATGTAAAACCCTTTTCATTCTACAAAGATGCCTTGGTTCTCCATACCTCTATAGCACCTAAGATGATCAGGTAGCATGGAAGATGATTTTGCTTAAGTAAAGGAGGCTTAAATGAAGGTTATTTCAATCACTAAAGGTGCTTCAGACACCTTCACAGTAACAGAGAAAAGAGGAAAAAGTTGGTTCAAGGAAGTGATGCAAGATTGTTCACTTCTATGGTATTCAGAAGAGTCAGAAAGGTCAGACATTACTATAACTGGAAATAAACCAGACGTGATATCTGAGGGTGAAGTTGGAGGGCAATAGAGGCTTGAAATTCATAATATCAGCTTTCAAATATTGATGAGTGTCTACAGAAAGGGCAATAACACGAGAAATGATGGCGTTTGGAAGAAGGCCTTTTGAAGAAAAATGAACTCATTAATAGAAAATTGAAGTTTGCAGTGGACAAATGGAAAGGCATAAATGAAGAAGCAAAAATTAAAATTTATCTTGACACCAAAAATACCTAAGAAACATTTGTTGTGGCTTAGACAATATGGAGTACATATAAATAATGAATATTGTTCCTAGTTAATAATACATATAGAAGTATTTTAATATCACTATAAGAAGCTGGTAAAAAAGGAAAGAAAAAAGAAACATGTGGAGAGAGTTCAGGCTCATAAAAAAATCAGATGGCAGAATCATCTCAACAAGAAGTAAAAAAAAACAGTTTTGTAATTACTTCCCCTAGGTTCACATTTTTCTATGAGTTGGGCCCTAATTAATATGTAATGTTTTCTGTATTATTTCCACAGACTTAAGAGTATGCATGCAAACTCAAAAAATAAAATCCTAAACTTGCACAAACCACACATATACATATAGTTCTTGCTATCCCTGCTAGCAGGGTCATATCCATTACTGCTATTAGAACCATCATGAAAAAAGCAGGAGAGCCAGATACATTCAGAAAACATTCGATTTCAAAAACAAAAGTGGAAAAAGCCAAGCTCCAGATCCCAGAGTGGGCTCATCTGGCCTTACCATGGTTCCTCTGCCCTGAAATAAGTTCCAGCACAATGCCCGAATTTTTTCACCTCACTTTGTTAGTCATAGTCAAATTGTATTTATTAAGTGCCTACTATGTGCCAACCTTATGTGTATGTCTTATTAATATCCATATGTTTTCTCTCTATAGAACAATCTGTTCAAAGACATTTTCCTGTGTTGCATCCTAAATTTGTTTTTATCACCTCCTAGGCTTTTTCCAATTAAGGAAATTGTATGACTTCATAAGATATGAAAGCTCTGTCTTTCTCTATTAAAGATACATGAAGAATAGAGGAAATGAACATGATGAAGCATATTTCATTCCAACATAATCTTGCTTGGGGAATAAAGACTAAGGATACAATAAGCACTATGCTAAATGCTAAAGCTGCAAAGAAAATCAAATATAATCCTTACTTTCAAAGAATGCATGATCTAATGAGGGAGACAACATATGAAATGTGTACAGACAAGACATATAGAATAAATTAGAGGGGCAGCTAGGTGGCACAGTGGATAGAGCACCTCCCCTGAAGTCAGGAGGACCTGTGTTCAAATCCAGCCTCAGACAAAACACTTCACACTTACTAGCTGTGTGACCCTGGGCAAGTCACTTAACCCCAATTGCCTAAAAAAATAAAAATAAAAAGAATAAATTGGAGATAATCAACAGACACATTAATATTAAGGAGGACTAGGAAATGCTTCTTGAAGAAGGTAGGACTTTAGCTGAGACTTGAAGAAAGCTAGGGAAGCTGAAAGGTAGATCTGAGAAGACAGAATTCTTGGCATAGGGGACAGCTAGTGAAAATAATTGGGATTCAGAGATGGAATATGTGTGAGAGGAGCAGCAAGAAGGCCAGTTTGGTATAATTGTAGTTTTATCAAAACAAAGTAATTAAAGCATTAATAGTCCTAAGTTCAGCTAAGTTTGCTCTGAACCTCAAGAAGTTCAATAATTATTCAAGTTCCAAAGTAGCTTAAAAGTAAAAGATTTTGAGGCGGCAGAGCCAAGAAAGCTGAAAGAAAACAGGAACTTGCCTGATCTCTCCCTAAAACCCCTCCAAAGATGTATAATAATGCCCTAAAATAAATTCTGAAATTGTAGAACCCACAAAAGAATGGGGTGAAATAATTTTCCAGCCCAAGAAATCTTGGAAGTGTGGCAGGAAAGGTCTGTTGCACTAGGATGAAAGTGGAGTGCAGTCCAGTGCAGGCCACACTAGCTCAGAACAGGCTCCAGCAAGCCAGGTGTAGGCCTTGGGAGTGACTGAATCAATAACAGCAGCAGCAGCAGCAGCAGCAGCAACAGCAGCTTCTAGAGCTCTCAGCCCACAGATAGTAAGGAGATCAAACAACTGGTCATAAAGAGATTACAGGGGTCACTTTGCCAGCAGTGGGGGCAGGCCTCTGTTGCTTTGCCCATACTCTGATACAGGTTACAATCCTGGGCAGCAGCCTCAGGGTGAGGAGGAGTACTAGCACATGAGAGTTTGTGGCCACAGGGGACTGGGAACCCTCATCGCAGTTCCAGGGTAGAAAAGAGTGCTTGTGGGTGCTCACAAACCAGAGCACTTGCAAGGAAAGTAGTAAACTCATCTCTCCTTAGATTATGCCACCATGGAAGAATTGAAAACTTACAAGTCCCTAGAAGTATCTCTAAAATAAACTGCACAAAACCCATGAAGCTTGGGATAGTGCACCTTCCACCCTGGAAACAAAGTCCTACTTTAACAAAGAGTTAAAAGTCAAGAAATAGGTTGGAAAAATGAGCAAACAACAGAAAAAAATCTGACCATAGAAAGTTTCTATGGTGACAAGAAAGATCAAAACATACACTCAGAAGAAAACATCAGAGTCAAAATTCCTAAATCCAAAGCCTAAAAGAAAAATATGAATTGGTCTCAAGCAATGGAAGAGCTCAAAAAGGATTTTAAAAATCAAGTAAGAGAGGTAGAGGAAAAATTGGGAAGAGAAATGAGAATATTGCAAGAAAATCATGAAAAAAGTCAACAGCTTTTCAAAGGAAAAGGAGGCACACACACACACACACACACACACACACACACACACACACACACACACACAAATACTGAAGAAAATAACACCTTAAAAAACAAAATAGGCCAAATGGCAAAAGAGGTACAAAAGCCAATGAGAAGAATGACTTGAAAAGCAGAATGGGCCAAATAGGAAAAGAGTCACAAAAATTCACTGAAGAAAAGAACATAACTAAAAAATAGAATTGGCCAAATATACAAGGAGATCCAAAACCTCACTGAAGAAAATAATTCCTCAAAAATTAGAATTGAGCAAGTGGAAGTTAATGACTTTATGAAAAATCAAGAAACAATGAAACGAAACCAAAAGAATTAAAAAATGGAAGACAATGTAAAATATCTCATTGGAAGAACAACTTACATGGAAAAAAGAACCAAGAGAAATAACTTAAAAATTATTGGATTTCCTGAAGACCATGACCAAAAAAAATAAAGAGCTTAAACATCATCTTTCAAGAAAATATCAAGAAAAACTGCCCTGCTAGTCTAGAACTAGAGGGTAAAATAGAAATTGAAAGAATACACAGATTACCTCCTGAAAGACATCCCAAAATGAGAACTCCCAGGAATATTATAGCCAAATTCCAGAGTTCCCTGGTGAAGGAGAAAATACTGCAAGCAGCCAGAAAGAAACAATTCAAGTATTGTGGACCACAGTCAGGACAACACAAGATTTAGCTTCTACATTAAAGGATCAGAGGGCTTGGAATATGATATGCTGAAAGGCAAAGGAGCTAGGATTACAACCAAGAATCACCTACCCAGCAAAACTAAGTATAATCCTTCAATGGAAAAAAAATGACACTCAATGAAATTGAGGACTTTCAAGCATTCCTGATGAAAAGACCAGAGATTAATAGAAAATTTGACTTTCAAATACAAGATTCAAGAGAAGTATAAAAAGATAAAAAGGAAGTGGGAATCATAAGGCACTTAATAAGGTTAAACTGTTTATATTCCTACATGGGAAAATGATACTTGTAACTCATAAGAACTTTCTCATTACTAAGGCAGTTAGAAAGAGTATATAAATAGAGAGAGAAGATGCAGGCATGAGTTGAATATGATGGGATTATGTCTTAAAAAATAAAATTAAGGTATGAGAAACAGAAATGCACTGGGAGAAAAGGAAAGGGAGAGGTAGAATGGAGTAAATTATCTGACACGGAGGCACAAACTTTTACAGTGGAGGGGAAGACAGAGAAGATGGCAGGAAACACTGAACCTTACTCTCATCAGATTTGGCTCAAAAAGAGAATAACTTATACACTCAATTTGGTATAGAAATCTATCTTACAAGGTGGCTAGGTGGCACAGTGGATAGAGGTCTGGCCTTGGAGTCAGGAGGACCTGAGTTTAAATCCAGTCCCAGACACATGACACTTACTAGCTGTGTGACCCTGGCAAGTCACTTAATCCCAATTGCCTCACCAAAAAGGAAAAAAATATCTATCTTAACCTATAGGAAAGTTGGAGAGAAAGGGAATCATAGAAGGCAGAGGTACTCATAGAAGGGAGGACAGATTGGGGGAGGTGGTAATCAGAAACAAAACGCTTTTGAGGAGGGACAGAGTGAAAGGAGGTAGAGAATAGAATGAATGGGGCACAAGGGAATAGGACAGAGTAAAATACAGTTAGCAATCACAACTATGAAAAATGTTTGATGCAGGTTTCTTTGATGAAATCTTCATTTCTGAAATATATAGAGAAATGAGTCAAATTTATGGGAATAAGAGCCATTCCCCAACTGATAAAATATGAACAGTTTTCAGATGAAGTTATCAAAGCTCCATATGAGAAAATGCTCTAATTCAGGAGTGGGGAACCTGTGGCCTCAAAGCCAAATATGGCCCTCTAGGTCCTCAAGTGTGGCCCTTTGACTGAATCCAAACTTCACAGACAGATTTGTTCCCCATCCTGGCTCTAACTCACTATTGATTAGAGAAATGCAAGTTAAAACAGTCTGAGGTACTACCTCACACCTATTTCATTGGCTAAAGATGGAAAAGGAAAATGACAAATGTTGGAAGGGAGGGGGTGAAATTGAGACACTAATACACTAGTAGTGAAGTTGTAAAACGATTGAACCATTATGTAAAGCAATTGGGAACTGTGCCCAAAGGCCTATGAAACCATGTATACTCTTTGACCTAGCAATACCACTACTAGGTCTATATCCCAAAAGAGATTAAAAAAAAAAAAAGAAAAGTACCTATCTATACAAAAAATTTTATAGCAGCTCTTTTCTGGTGACAAAGAATTGAAAATTGAGGGCATGTCCATCAGTTGGGGAAAGGCTGAACAAGTTGTGCAATAAGATTGTGATGGAATACTGTTGGCTATAACAAATGATGAGCTAGATGCTCTCAGAAAAACCTGGAAAGACTTACATGAACTGATGCATAGTGAAATAAATGAGTAGAACTAGGAGAAAATTGTACACAGTAGCAGCAATATTGTAAGATGATCAGGTACAAATGACTTAGCTGTTCTCAGCAATACAGTGATCCACAATAACCCTGAAGGATTTACAGTGAAAAATGCTCTCCATCCACAGAGAAAGAACAAATGGAATCTGAATGTGGATTAAAGCATACTTTCTTTACTTCATATTTCTTGGGTTTTTTTAATTTTGATCTAAGTTTTCTTTTACAACATGATTAATATGGAAATATGTTTTTATCTTCTCAGTGAGGGGGTTAGGGAGGGAAGAAAAGAATTAGGAACTCAATTTTTAAAACCAATGTCGAAAATCATTTTTACATGTAATTGGGGGAAAATAAAATACAAAATTTAAAAAAAAGTAAATTGACCACGTATAAAATTAGCATCTACTCAAACATCCCTCCCTGATTAACACTAGCATCTATCCTGATTTTTCCATACCCATTTTGTCAAAATTTTAGTGGATCAGTTACTCACCTCATTTCAAAAGAGAATGATTTAAATATGGGGGACTCTGGGAAAGCTTGGAAAAGCTGTCAAGCATTTTTCAGCAATGACCTTCAGCAAAGACAAATGTGAAGTGACAAATATACCGTACCATCATAAAACATTATTGGAAAAATGTGAAAAATCAATACTTGATTCATTCTTTGTTCACACTAACAAATGTAATATAATTATGATTATTATATAAATTTTGTTAAATATAAGTCAAAATAATTATTCTAACTTTATTATTTGTGATAAAGTCTCAACCAAACCTTATTCACTATTTCCTATAAAATGTCTTCATTTAAAGTGAATCACTTTAAGTGATCTTTTAGAATATCAAGTATCACTGGACAAGAAGAGTCCTTTACATTTAAATTTCAATCTAGATTACTGTCATTTAAGTTACTGCAAATTGCTATAAAATTTATTAAATGTATTTCCAGATGAAGTTAGCTTGCTTATTAACAAAAATGACTGACAATTTAAAATGCTTTCTGTATTTCATTAGTTTTTTAAGCTTTAGAAACTAAAGTAAATATTTCACCAAAGGAACAAATATATTTATAATCTTCTAGTCAAACCCTTGCATCTTACAGATGAAGAAAATGAGGCTTACAAAGGTTAAGTATCTTGCCCAAGGTCACAAAGGTAATAATGAGAGACCCAAGATTCAAATGCAAGCTCTCTGACTCTATGTAATTCACAGGGTAGATGGAAGCCCTGGTGACCTGTTCCTCCACTGATACCCTTAACCCCCAGTGTTCCCAAATTGTGCCCTCTAGTACCCTTGGGTTGCTGTAGAGAATTCATTTGAGTGCCTCAGGATATTTTAAATTTTGATACTCAACATCTATCTGACACCATGAAAATTATTAGTTCAAGGTAGTTCACATTTTCAACATTAGGTCAGACTACATTCCTTTCAATAATATTCTCAAATATTTGAGATATGTTTTGTTTACTTGTACTTTTCGCTATATGGTAACTTCTTACACAAACTTCTTGTTTGTAATGCCATATATTTGTAAAACTGGGTCTTGTATGCTGCAATAAAATTCAAGTACTCGGTAAAAAAAAAAGTGAAAGATGTTGCACCCTCCTGGTATGAGGGTCAATTAGCAGCTCCTCCAGGCCCAGTGCTCTCTGTGTAGCATGGATGTATGCTCCCTTCTTCTAAGACAGAAAAAGATTCTTTTGTCTCATGACAAGAGATAAAAACAATCCTACATTGGCCAAAATGTCCAAATATGTATGTCTTATTCTGCTTTGTAAGTCCATCACCCTCGGGTAGAGGTGGGTAAAATACTTTTCCTTCAGTCCTCTAAAATCGTGGTTTGTCAGTGATCAAAGTTCAAAGTGCTTCAAAATTATTTCCTTATAATTTTGTTGTCATTGTATAAACTATTCTCCTAATTCTGTTAATTTCACTCTACATCAGTTCATAAAAGTTTTCCAAGTTTCCTTTGAACAATCTATTTCATCACTTCTTATGGCACAATAATATTCCATTACATTCATATTTCAAAACCAGTTTGGCCATTCTCTGGTATGTGATCACCACTTTAGAGACTACTACCAAAAAAAATTGCTCTAAATACTTTTGCACATATGGGTCCTTTTCCTCTTTCTTTGATCTCTTTGGAGTATAAACCTAGTAGTAGTAACACATAGCTTAGTGATTTGGAAGACATAATTCCAAATTGCCTTTCAAAATGGCTGGATTAATTCACAACTCTACTGACAGCATATTAATGTGTTCATTACTTCTAGATCCTCTAGCACTTGGAACCTCAGAGTTACTCTAATTTGCATTTCTCCAATTATTAGTTATTTGGAGAATTTTTCTCATATGGTATTAATAACATAGATTTTTTCCTTTGAAAACTGCTTGTTCATATTCTATGGCCATTTATATACTAGGGAATGGTTTTTTTACCTTATAAATTTGAATCGTTTCTCTATATATCTTAAAACTTATATCTTTAGCACAGAAACTTCCTACCAAGATTTTTTTTTCCAGTTAACTATATCCCTTCTAATTTTAACTGTATTAGTTTTATTTGTGCAAAAAAAGTAATAGAATAAAAATTGTTCATGTTATCTTCTATAATCCTCTCTATCACTAGTATGGTAATTAACTTTTTCCTTTTCCATTGATCTGAAAGGTCATTTCTTCCTCACTTCTCTAATTTGCTTGATATATCAGTACTTATGCCTAAGTTACATATCCATTGGAAATATATCTTATTATACTGTATGAGATATTGGGCACTACCAACTTTTTCTGGACTGTGTTCCAGTTTTCCCAGAGTTTTTGCCAAATAGTAAGTTCTTACTCCAGTAAATGGTATGTAGGTCTATGGAGCACCATGCTACTATTTCTGCTTTACGTCATGTACCTATTCTCTTCTGATTAACGTCTCTATTTTTTCATCAGTATCAAATTCTTTTGCAGTACAATTTGAGATCTACTACTACCAAAACTTCTTCTTTTCCACTTTTTTCATTATTTCTCTTAAGATTCTTTTGATCTTCCAGATGAATTTTGTTATTTATTTTTATCATCATCAAACAATTTTTTGGTAATTTGATTGGTATGGCACTGAATACAGAAGTAAATTTAGGTAACATTATCATTTTTTATATTGGCCTTGGTTACCAACCATTAATTAATATTTCTCCAATTATTGAGTCTGACTTTTTTTTGGTAAGTAGTGTTTTGCAATCTGATTCATATAGTTCATTTAGGGGTCTTTATAGATAAACTCCCAAATATTTTATACCATTTGTAATTATTTTAAATGGAAATTATTTCATCTCTTCCCTAGGTTTTGTTGGTAATTTCTAGGAATGCTCATATTTTATGTGATCTTGCAAATTTAATTATGGTTCCAATTAATTTTAGTTGAAGCATTAAATTTTTAAAATTAATAATCATGTAATCTTCAAAAAATGGTTGTTTTCATCCTTCTTTGCTCATGCTTATTCCCTTGCTTCCTCTTTCTTGTCTTATTGCTTGCTATAGCTGGCATTTCTATCACCATATTCAACTGATAAAGGGTACTCTTTCTCTACCCTTGATCACATCAGAAAAGCCTTTAATATTCTTCCATTATGTGTAATGCTACTCTTTGTTTTAAACAAATATTATTTACTATTTTAGAGAACAGTCCACTTATTCCTGTGTTTTCCAGTGAGATTTGTTTATAGACATAGCGTTTGTTGATATAATCAGGAGGCTTTATTATTTATATTATTATTATTATGTTTCATTATATTTGATTGAACAAACCCTCAAATATTTGAGATATGTTTTGTTCACTTGTACTTTTCACTATATGGTAACTTCTCACACAAACTTCTTGTTTGTAATGACATATATTTGTAAAACTGGTATACAGCATTTGTTGATATAATCAGGTGGTTTTATTACTTATATTAGTATTATTATGGTTTGCTATATTTGATTGAACCAACCCTGAATTCCTAGTTTGAATCTGACCTGGCCATAGTGTATAGTTTTTCTAATTTGTCATTACACTCAACTGGCTAACACTTTATTTAAAATTTCTAACTCAATGTCCAATAGAGATATTAGTCTATAGCAGGTGTTCTTAAACTCCTTTTTGTCATGGACCCCTTTGGCAGTCTGATGAAGCTGCTAGACTTTTCTCAGAATAATGTTTTTAAATGCACAAAAGAAAATATGTAGGATTATAAATGAAACTAATTATTGAAATACAGTTATTAATTGTATTGTTTTAATAAACAAGTTTATGGACCCCAAATTGAAAACCTTTGGTCTACAGTTTTCTTTCTTTGCTTTGATTCTTCCTAGTTTAGGTATCAAGACAATGTTTTTAATCACAGAAAGAAATTAGAAGCCTACCTTTTTTTTCCTATTTTTGTGAAGAGTTTGTGCAATATTTTATCAATGGGTCTTTTAAGGTTTAATAGAATCTGCTTGTAAATTCATATGGCACATGTGTTGTTTTTCCTTCCTTTTGGAGTTTGTTTATAGAATGTCTTTTTCTTTTTCTGATATTGGGTTACTTAAATTAACCATTCTTTTGTCAAGCTGGTTATTATATTTTTTTCCTCTTCAATTAAAAAATATTCCTTTCCAATTTTTAATCAAATTAACTTGGTTTTCCTTTTTTTCAAGAAATT
This sequence comes from Phascolarctos cinereus, assembly GCF_003287225.1. NCBI lineage: Eukaryota > Metazoa > Chordata > Mammalia > Diprotodontia > Phascolarctidae > Phascolarctos > Phascolarctos cinereus. The sequence continues at coordinate 101,317,719 of NW_027555625.1, forward strand.
AAGAAAGTGCCCCCTCTTCCTTTGCTCTCACTCTCTTCTTAACTCTCTGCAAACTGGCTTCAACTGAAACTACTCTCCCAAAGTTACTTACATACTCTTAATGGCCAAATCTAATGCTCTTTTCTTAATCTTCATCCTTCTTAACCTCTCTGTAGCCTTTGACACTGCCAATGACTCTCTTTTCCTTGCTACTCTCTATGTTTTCATAACACCACTATTTCCCAGTTCTCTTATCTATCAGATCACTCCTAAGTATTCATTGCTGGATCTTTATCCAGGTCATACCTACTAACATGAGTATTACACAGTGTCCCATCTTTCTTCTCCTCTTTTCTCTTCTCTTTTTTCCCTATAACATTTTACTTGGTGATCTCATCAGTTCCCATGGATTCAATTACCATCTCTATGCAGATGATCCTCACATCTATGTACCTAGCCCTACCCTCTCTCTTGACCTCCTGTCTTTTATCTCCAATGTCTTTGGGCTTTTCTAATTGGATATCCTGAATACATCTCAAACTCAACAAGTCTGATTCCCATTCCCCACACCCTCCCTTTTTCCTAAATTTCTTATTACTGATGAAGATACTACCTTCCTCCAAATCGCCCAGGCTTGCAACTTAGGTTTCTCCCTAGACTCCTTACTCTCTCTCACCCTTCATATCAAATCTGTGGTCAAATCCTATCAAATATGCCTTTATAATATCTCTCATATGTGCTCCCTTCTCTCCTCTGACATTGCCACCACTTTGGTATATGCTCTCATCACCTCACTTCTAGGCTATTGCAATTCCCTGCTTTTCTTTCTTTATCAAGAATATGTTTATTGAGGGAACAGAGCCAAGATGGCAGAGTAAAAGAAGTGACTTCCTCGAGCTCTCTCTCAAACCCCTCCAAATACCTATGAAAAATGGCTCTAAACAAATTCTAAAGCAGCAGAACCCACAAAAAGACAGAGTGAAACAAATTTCCAGCCCAAGACAACCTGGATGGTTGATCAGAAAAGTATATCATGCCAGACTGTGAGAGGTGAGCAGTTCATCAGGGGCTCACAGGCCACAGTGAACCTGGAGCAGACCTCTCAGAGGACTGAATATCTGGCAGCTGTGGCTAATTCCAGTCTTCTCAACCCATGAACACCAGAGACAATTTAGAAGGTCAGTGGGAAAAGTCTGTTTCTGCCATGAGAGAGGAGCTAGGTCTCAGAGCCAATTCCTGAGCTCAGAGCACAGAGTGCTGCCCCAGGGCTGGTAGCTGCCTCCTGAGCTTCCAGCCCACAGACTCAGGGGGAATCTAGTGGCTGATCAGAGAGGGATTGCAAGGACCTCTTTGCCATTGCTGAGGCAGGAATCTTTTGCTTTGCCCGTGCTTGGATCTTGGTCACAGTTCTGGGTGGCGGGCCTGGGGCCAAGAGGAGCACTGGCCTGGTGGAGCTTGTAGTGGCAGTGAAGAGGAAATCCTCCTCACAGTTCCAAGAAAGAAAAGAGGGCTTGTGGTCACTTATAGACGAAAGGACAGGCCAGGAAATGAGTAAACACCTCGCCCTTTAGCATATCACCTTGGAAGAACTGAAAAATGTACAGGTCCCTAGAAGTGTCTCTAAAAACAGCTGTACAAACCCCTGAAGCTTGGGACAGTACATTCTCCACATTGGAAGCAGATCTCTACCTTAACAAAGAGTTTATAACTCAAGTAATGGACTGGGATCATGGGAAAAACTCGCAAGAAATGTCAGACCATAGAATCTTTTTTTGGTAACAAAGAAGCTCAAAATATACAACCAGAAGAAAATAATAAAGTCAAGCTCCTACATGGAAGAGGTTAAAAAGGATTTTGAGAAGCAAGTAAGAGAAGTAGAGGAAAAACTGGGAAGACAAATGAAAGTGATGCAAGAAAAATCATGAAAAACAAGTCAACAGCTTGCTAAAGGAGACCCAAAAAAATGCTGAAGAAAATAACACCTTAAAAAAATAGCCTAACCCAAATGGCAAAAGAGGTCCAAAAAGCCAATGAGGAGAAGAATGTCCTAAAAAGCAAAATTGGTCAAATGGAAAAGGAAGTCCAAAAGCTTACTAAAGAAAATACTTCCTTAAAAATTAGAATAGAGCAATTGGAAGCTAGTGACTTTATGAGAAAGCAAGATACTAAAAAATAAATCCAAAAGAATGAAAAATTAGAAACTAATGTGAAATATCTCATTGGAAAAACAACTGACCTGGTAAATAGGTCCAGGAGAGACAATTTAAAAATTACTGGACTAACAGGGCAGCTAGGTGGTGCAGTGGATAGAGCACCGGCCCTGGATTGAGGAGGACCTGAGTTCAAATCCGGCCTCCGACACATAACACTTACTAGCTGTGCTGGGTGAGTCACTGCCTAAAAAAAAATTAAAAATTACTGGACTATCTGAAAGCCATGATCAAAAAAAGAGTCAAGACATCATCTTTCAAGAAATTATCAAGGAAAACTGCCCTGATATTTTAGAACCAGAGGGCAAAATAGAAATTGAAAGAATCCACCAATCACTTCCTGAGAGAGGTTCACAAAGGAAAACTCCTAGGAATATTGTAGCCAAATTCCAGAGTTCCCAGGTCAGGGAGAAAATATTACAAGCAGCCAGAAAAAAAACAATTCAAGTATTGTGGAAACACAATCAAGATAACACAAGATTTAGTAGCTTCTACAGTAAGGGACCGCAGGGCATGGAACATAATATTCCAGAGGGCAAAGGAGATAGGATTACAACCAAGAATCACCTACCCAGCAAAACTGAGTATAATCCTCCATGGCCATTCAATGAAATAGAGGACTTTCAAGCATTCTTGATGAAAAGACCAGAGCTGAATAGAAAATTTGACTTTCAAATACAAGACTCAAGTGGAACATGAAGAGGTAAACAGGAAAGAGAAATCATAAGAGACTTATTAAGGTTGAACTGTTTACATTGCTGCATGGAAAAGTGACATTTATAACTCATGAGACCTTTGTCAGTATTAGAGTAGTTGGAGGGAAAAAATTAAATAGATAGATAGATATAGATATAGATATAGATATAGATATAGATATAGATATAGATATAGATATAGATATAGATATAGATATAGATATAGATATAGATATAGATATAGATATAGATATAGATATAGATATAGATATAGATTAGATATAGATATAGATATAGATATAGATATAGATATAGATATAGATAGATGACACAGGATGAGTTGAAGATGAAGGGGTCATATCTGGAGAATAAATTTAAGGGGTGAGAGAGGATTATACTGGGAGAAGGAGAAAGGGAGAGGTAGAATGGGGTAAATTATCTCACAAAAAAACAGAAAAGAAAAGGCTCTTACAGTGGAGGGGAAATCTGTCTTACCCTACAGGAAAATAGGGGGAGAAGGAGACAAGAGAGCAGGGGAATGATAGAGAGGAGGGCAGATTGGGAAGGGGGGTAATCAGAAGCAAACACTTCTGTGGAGGGACAAGGTCGAAAGAAAGAATAGAATAAATGGGGAGGGCAGGATAGGATTAAGGGAAATAGAGTTAGTTTTTCACAACATGACTACTATGGAAGTGTTTTGTATAACTGCACATGTATAACCTATATTGAGTTGCTTGCCCTTTCAATGAGAGTGGGTGGGGAGGGAGGAAGAGGGAAAATTTGGAACCCAAAGTTTTAAAAACACATGTTAAGAAACATGTTTTCACATGCAACTGGGAAATAAGAAATACAGAAAATTGGGTACAGAGATCTTTCCTTCTCTACAGGAAAATAGAAGGGGAAGTAGATAAGAGAAGAGCGGGAGAGATAAAAGGGAGGGCAGACTAGGGGAAGGGATACTCAGAATGCATGCCCTCTTGGGATGGGGGGAGGGATGAGTTGGGGTGAAAATTTGGAACTCAAAATCTTGTAGAAGTGAATGTTGAAAACTAAAAATAAATAAATTTTAAAAAATAAAACAAAAAAGAATATATTTATTGTAGCCTCATCTGAAATTATGATTACTAATAATAGTCATTGTTTTTCTTTAAGCTAAAGTGCCATAGATTCTGTTCCAGACCTGCATTTTAATCCTATGTAAATCTTTATGCTTCAAATTTATCTTTGTAAACTACATATTATTGGATTCTACTTCCTAATCTATTTTGTTCCCTTCCATATTATAGGCTAGTTCTCACCATTAATGTTAATAATCATGATTTTTAATTGGATATTTCCCTGTATCCTATCCTCTTGTAATTTTTTCTCTCTTTGCTCCTACCCTCGTCCTTTATAAAAAGAAAACAGTTGTAAAGTGGCGTTTCCTTAACATATAATATATAAAGTGGAATGTTTCTGCTCTATTGGCCCACTTTTTTCCCTCCTTGCTTTACCCCAATCCTAAGTTTTTATTATTTCTTCCTTTAGTTTTAATTACCCCTTTTTGGCCCCTTCTTTTATCACCTGAGTTTGTTTTACTTGTGCTTATTCCTTTACTTAACCTGTCTTCCCACTTAAATTTTTCTCTCCCCCTCCCTATTCCCTCTTATTTCCTTTTTTGAGTTGAATTTATTTCTATATCATGCTCTTTATGTGTGTGGAGGGAAGAAAGTGGAAGTATAGCTGTGTTCAATCTTTCTTTGCCCAATTCTTATGAGAGATGCCTTCTGTTAAAATTTACCAAAACAGAACAAAATTACAACTAGCTATTTGTCTTATTTTCCTTTCTCTAAGACCCTTGAAGATATTATGATTCTGAGAAGACATTTGTTTCTTATCTTCCTGTTAGTAATAAACAATATACCCCAATAAAGTTACTTTCAATTGAACGAATGTTTCACAGTAGATAGAGTGCCAGGTCTGGAGTGAGGAAAATTTGAATCCAAATCCAGCTTTAGACACTAAGTTCAGTCATACTGTTCCTAACACCTAGGCAAGGTAGGTTCTCTGCCTACCTGGGATTATTTCTGACTGAGGCAAAACTCAGTTTGCCCTATTTGGGGAGATTCCCTCCCTGAGTGGACAAGACATCTCTATATTGAGCTTAAATTTTTTTTAACTAAATCATTACTGCTTACAATCTCTTAGCTGGTCTATTAAAAGTTTAACTTGTTTTCCTTTCATAACTTTTATGGAATAAGATAAAGGTTACTTTTTAAGGTCATTCTCAAGATAACTATTCACATATGCACTAGCAAAAATATCAAGAATTCTGAATGTTTGTCATCCTTAGGGCAATTATGAGAAACTGCCTGATATAGGCCTCTCATCCTCATACTGTCACTTATATTTGTTACAGCTAAGAGTACTGAATGTATGCAGAAGCTGGACTCCCCAAAGGGCCAATTGTGAGTTCTAAAGGACTGTCCACAAGCTCTGCTGTGCTTTTCACAGTCCACTGGGGCTTCCAAAACCTTCAAAATGGGGGGGGGGGGGGAGAGAAAGACTTTAATGATAAGTAAGTTACAGGCAGGGCTTTTCCTACGTAATTGAAAGCAACTCAGTCTCAAACTTCACTCTGTCAAAGATGTCCTACAAATGAAAAAAGCTGCTGACAAAAAGATCTGCTATTGGAAGTGTTATACTTCCTTCTTTGCCTGGTCAAGGAAGTGGAAGAGACCAGAAGACTCAGCTCGAGAGCATCAAGAACATCAGAAGCAATCCTGCTTTTCCATAGTCTTGAGACCTGATTGGCTAGATTCTATCTTTTATTAAATCCCATTTGAGTATAGAAGTTATGCATTGGATTCTCTTTTCAGTTTAGTGGCATAGTACATAATCAATCATTTAGAAATCATGTACTGCTAAACATTGGGAAATGATCAAGAGAGCCTTATCACTTCTCCAGCTTTTGAAGTTATCCCTTTGTACCTAGGATAATGATGTGAAGGGGATTCCTGTCCAAAATCATAGACTTACAAAATCTCCAAGTTAGAAGAAACCTTAAAGGATGTCTTAAAAAAACATATTTGAGTAACTATCTCCTCTATACCTTTCAGATATAGCCTAGACTAGATCAAAGTCTATGATTCTATCCATGCAAAGTATAGGTCTTCCTTCAATAATTCTAAAAAATGAGTGGAGACAAAAAGAATGCTCCAGAAACTAGTTCAACAATCAAATTCCTTACGTTAAAAGGTTTTCCCTAACACAAAGATCATTCTCGTTGTTATTTTTTTGGTTTATTTCACTCAGATTTCTGCACCAGGGATAAACTCAAGTCCAGAGAAACAACGAAAATATAGGCAGTTACTTTTTTCAAAAATTAGTTAGTAGGTATATCATTCACAGAAAGCTCCTCTAATTTGTGATTTTGCCTTATAGGAAGTGGAAAATAATTTATGCTATGTAGCCCAAAGGAATTCACCAAACAGGGTTTCCTAAATTTCACCGCTTCTTTTTTATGTAAATCTACCTCTGAGAAACAGAAAAAGGAAATAAGCATAACAGGAGGGGGATTTCAGTCTAAAATACTTAACAGAGTCATAAAACAAAGTGTTTCTGTGACTGCTTGTTTACATGGCAACCTTGTTTTCATCTCAATCCTTTTGTGCCCCTGGATTCATAGGTTCTGTCTGGCCTTGAGTCAGCTCCAGAATGGAGCACAAATGAAAACCATTTCTTCTCATGTTTTTAGCCTGGCTGCTCTTACTATGCTGAAAATGAAGGAGGAAGAGGAAACAAAAGAGAAGTATGACTATAAAACATGAAACCTTCCCAGCTTTATGGCTCAAATTAATTCAAAAGACTTTCTGAATTTTATTTGTCTCATAGCCAGAGGAGTTAGAAGTATTAAACCACAAATTGGATTAAATTCTACAAATTTATTTATTTATTGGTATCTCAGTAAGAGTGGGAGGAAAATAGAGGGAGATACAGACTCGGATGAAAGACTGTATTTGTCTTCGGTCATGTGTTTGTCTTCATGGACTTGGTATGGGCTTTAAGAATATATGTGTAAGACATCATTGTTCGTTCATGCATGTATTTTTATCTATAATTAGGGCAGAAGTAGTTTCTATGATAACTTTATCCTTTTTAAACCTTCTGACAATGCAAATCATAATTATGACTATCATTTATAAGTTTCTATTTCACAAAGGAGAAATAACTTTTTATAACAGTTAAATAAACAATTTTGTGAATATTTTAATTATAAAGGGTTACATACAAAAAAAACTGACGTGTATAAGGTCAGAATGGATCTCATGGAAATCATGCTGTGGGTGTCAAAGAAATGGAATCAATTCTGCCTTATCATTCAATTTCTTTTGGGGTAGTTTCCATGGAAACTGATCCATGGGAAAAAATCAAGATTATATTCACTCCAGTAGAGAAGCAAAGTACATATGTAGTTGACAGAGTATTAAACTATTATGGCTGAAGTCTAAGCTATGCCACTTAAAAGCTGTGAAACCTTGAACAAGGACCCTACTCTCTCTGCACTTGAAACTTCTTCACCTATAAAATGAAGATTGTCTTGTATGTAGTGTTTTGCAATTATTACATTTTATATGCATTCCCTCATTTTGATCCTCAAAAGAAACCTGTTTTATGGATGAGAAAAATGAGACTCAGAGAGGTAGATTAAGGTCATGCAGCAAAACAGCAGAATTAGGCTGTATTCCATTTCTTCTGACACGCAGATCGGTGCTTTTTCCATTACAATCAACCCACCTGTAAATAAGAATTTGTTAAATTACCTACTATGTGCCTGGCACTAGACTATGGGTTTAATTAGAACATGATACAGGAACATGCAGAATTTCACCTAGTGTTTTCTACAGCAGACTATATTCGTTTAGTCTCAGAAGAAGTAAACACCAAAATACATGCTAATTAGTGCATTGAATGATGGGCCAAATTTCATGTACAGTAGCACTGCAGTACTGATTAGGGCAAAGAATATGCTGCTCATTAGTTCAATGTCTCCTAATTATTGCTGTTTCAGAACTCTTCAGCCTTTCTCCATATGAATGCAATTTATTTGCAAAAATTTAATTTCCTCATTCCTAAGCATTGGTTTTCACAACTTCTAATTCCTAAGAACATACCATCATGAAGATTAGCCTAAGTCAGAATGCATGTAACTTTACAGGAAAATCTGTATGGTCATTGTAAAGGTATATAATCTTTTTTTTAAGTTAAAAATAACTAGAGATTTCACTAGATTTTTAGTTCTATTATGTGTATATCTTAGCAGGATTAGAGAGTCATAGATTTTGACCTTAGAAATCACTGAGTCAAACCCTTCATTCTATAGATGAGGAAACTGAGGCCTTCAGAAGTTAAGTGACTTGTCCCAGGGTCACATTCTAGTAAGTATCTGAGGCAGAATTGGAACCTAGATCTTTCCCAGATAAAAGTGTAAGAGACTATCTAATGTCTTCCATTTAACCTTGGAACAATCCAGTTTGGTTCTCTCTTACAGGAAATAGTTCAGTGCTTTGCACATAGCCAGTCCCCAAAAATTCTACTAGTCATTTTTTTTTACCCTGAGTGAGAAGGTGCAAGGAGATAGAGAAGCTTGCAGTAGTGATGTAACAAGAAAGATGTATATGCTTCTGAATAGTGTGTCATTGTATTTTAAAGAAATCCAAGAGAATAAATGAAATGCAGTATTTCAAGTATTTTGAGTTCAAAGAAAATTAATAGTAATCAATACAAGTTTACACAATAGCTAATAGCTTAGAAATAATTAGAATGAAAATGCAGATTATTCAAAAATGTATGCCTGCCAGACAGATGTTAAGTAGTGGGAAAAGTGGAATATGTAGCTTTTCTTTTTCAACATGTACTTTACTTGAATATAATTTTCAGCTCTCTAAAGGATTAACTAATTTTGTAAGAGTGTCTGAAGTGATTGATTAAAGGCTGTGAATTAAGTTGATTCTACTGACTTGAGGAAACTGATTGTGGAGGAGGAGCTCACTGTCTGTGCTAAGCATAGACAAGGAAGAAGAAAAGTTCCTTTCAACCCCATGAATCAGGTATAATGTGCTTATTCAGTATGGAGGAGATTGGGTTTCAAAACTCTTTAAATGAAAATCAAATCTACCTAAAGTTCAATTAAGTGCTAATGTTCCCCAAACCTATAGCATTATGGCATGTACAACACTGACCATTGCCCTGAACACTATAGTTTTACAAATCATTAATATGTTATAAATCAATACCCCCCTAATGTATTGAAACTATGCTGTAATTTTAACAGATCATCACTTATACACAAATCAGATGGTTAATGATCATCTGAGCTATCACTCAAGCCCCAGTGACATTAATGTAATTAATAATTAATGGCATTATTAATAATTAATTAAGCACTGGTCTTTCAACTGTCCCTTTATAACATTCTTTCAAAGAAAATAACTGTCTCTGATCACAATTGTTTCACCTAATGCCATGTTTTCATAGGACCAATTAATGATAGTAAGTGGGATGTGCCTGCCTTTTAGAAAAATGGTTCCCATTGCTGTTCCTTTTCATCACTGATTAAATTAATGAGTGAGTATTTATAAAGGGTCAAATGTGCCAAGCACTATGCTAAGTACTGGGGATATGAATACAAGAAGACTGTCCTAGCCCTCTGTAAGCTTACATTCTAAAAGGTAAAGACTACATATATAGGAGGTGGGAGAGAGATGAAAAGGGTAGTGCTAGTGGCAGAAATAAATAATATGGAGGTGAAAATCAGTATTGATCCTAATTGTCTATATTATCAATGGTGTCAGGTTCAAATAGAAACAGGGTGCCACTAAACCTACATAAGGATTCTTGCAGGCTCATATTGACTTAGAAAACTACAAATTAACATTATCTATGTTTTATTGTAATTTATTATTTTGTTAAATATTTCCCAATTACATTTTAATCTGGTTCAGGCCACACTAGAAAGTATTATAGGCCACTTGAGGCCCAGGGGCCATATGTCTGACAACTTTGGTTTATGATGTAGTTAAAAAACAAAGAATAATTTTCCAAGGACAATACATTTCATTTAAGTTAATTTGGATTAAGAGTATATGGTAAAACAAGGTTCATGAAGTTATCATTAGTACTCCCCAGTATTCAAAGATGGATCTTCCAATATACCAGGCATTATACTTAGAATATATGACTCCTGTCTATAGCAATAATGACCTTTACAGGGGTCATCCTATGGAGCATATGTGGGAAAGGGTCTGCGTCTTGACACCTTCCAGTGAGCTTTGGCCCCAGACTAAAGGAGATGTGCAATTAGTAGGTCTTGGTTGGTCTTTTGGCTTGGGACCACCCCACCCTACTCTACCCCTTAGGGCTTTAGTAGCTTCTCTTTGGTATTTGATTCTTCTAGGACTAAGTCTGGATAGCCTGAGTCCAGAACAGGTGGTACTGTTGTGGGAGAGGAACACTTACTGAGCCATGAGTAACCCTTAAATTAGGTTTAAATAAAAAAGTAAAAAGAAGAGAATGGACTTGTAACAGCCTATTCCAGATGTTTTAGAAGCAGTGGTATCAAATTCAAATAGAAATGTATCATTGAAGGCCACATATTGACTTAAAACAATATTTCCCAATTATATTTTAAGTTGGCTCAGGCCATACTCAGAAGATTTTCTAATAATATCTGTATAGTGTATTGAAGATTGCTGCCAGAGATTCATGGTGATGACATATCAAATTTGACTGAGCCACCATTTGGATTTCCACTTCTTCCAAACCCACACATTCAGCAAAGTTAAGAGGACAGTAAGACATTCTTTGAGAGGAAAAAAAATGGTGTCTATGTCTATGAACTTGGATCTTAGATTCTTAGATGGCCTCAGAGGTCACCTTGCCTGAAACATGAATAACATTTAGTATCCCAGGTTTTAGAACTGGAAAGAACTGTCCCACTGACTATTTTACAGATGAGAAAATTAAGTCCCATAAGTGCTAAATGACTTCCTTAAAATGATACATTTCATAAGTAGCAGAGCCCCATTCCAATCCAGGTCTTTGAGCACTAAATCTAGTATCCATTCCACTATATTATCAATGGCAGGTAGCCATCTAGATTCCATTTGAAAATTAACAATGCAGAAAAAGTCACTAAAATTCCAGGAAGACTGTTCCAAGTATAGATGGTCCTAATTGTTAAGAACTGTTGGGGGTGGTTTCCCCCTTACATTGAACTAAAATCTACTCTTTGGTAATTTCCATCTGTTGGACCCAGTTTTGCCCTCCAGAGCCAAGCAGAACCAGTTGAATCCCTCTTCCATATGGCAGCGCTTTAAATATCTGAAAAAAGTATAATCTTCTTTCCACAAAGCTAGAATATCCAGTTCTTACACAATTAGAGTCTTCTAGAAAATATTTTAAATTGGTTGGTATGTTAAACAATAAAATAATAATTAAGCTACGGAGCTCTAGCTTCATTATTTCTTCCCCCTTCTGGTTAACTATAAACCTACATAGGCTTACCTTTTATAGTTCCTTTTTAAACAAAAAACATCAGGAGAAAGGAAAAAAAAAACACCCAACATTCTGTGATGATGATCATTTTGCAAATTTTCACTGATCCTCCTTGTTCCTGTTCTAGAAAGCATGCCTAATCATCATAAGCTTAGAAAAATTCAATTATGGTGCCTCAAATTCTATTCTCCATTTAAAATTAGCATTTTAGCTGGATAGCTAATTGGTCTCTTGGATGCTCAATCTAATATTTTAGGCCTTAGGAGTAGGAGCTACCTGTTGCCTAAAATACCCTTGGTGAATGTAATTGTGCAACAGGCAGTTCCTATTCCTAGGACCTAGAATTTTAGGTTAGACTTCCAAGAAATCATGTAGTTATCAGGTATATAGTTGAATGAGCATCTCAATTCATGCATAGAAGAGTCTCGTAAAGATTATATATAGATGGGAATGTAGGAATGTAAGATAGTTAATGACATCTTAGTTTCCCTTTTTATTATTAATAAGGTTAGTAACACTATGGAAAAATAAGATTATTTTCTATATGTTTGATATTTTCCCAGTCTTAAATCTATCTATCCTTCAATGTTGATCTATCCTTTAACAACCTCACAACTGAGTTGTCTCCAACATGGCTTTCTCAAGTGATAGCCTCCAATATTCTATACCCACCTTCACTATCTCACAATTGATAGAAAGATATAGAAAACACAAGATCTCACTGCATTTATGGTTTGTTGCATACAAAAATAGCACTTAATTTGGTAGTGTAACATTGTTTTAATAGCTCTCTTCTAAAATAGTGACTCCTATATACGTACCAAAATGATTCAAGATTCTGTGAAATATAAAAACAAAAAAGCCCTATTCAATATCTCTCTGATCATAAACATCAGGTTAGAAATAAAACAAGGAGAAGTATATTTGTCAAAAGTGCTCATCACTGCAAAGGAAAAAGATCCATCACAGAGTTCAAGTTAAAGAGTGAATTCCTATGGATGTTGCTGTCTTCTGGATATTCCAGTTATTCTGGTTGTATCAAGCTAAAAAGTTTAACAGATTCCCCTGAAAGAAATCTATAACCACTCAAAAGAGTTTGACCTGGCCATCCACACTGGGAAAACTACATGGATAAAGAATGGCTGTTTCCCAAATTATGACATGTAATTGTATAGATAATCTTGGGCTCTTGCCCAACATATATATTTGGGACAGACAGTACAAATGTCCATGATATAAATGGACAATGAATTATGCCCAATATTAAAGAGGAACAAGAAATATGGCTATTTATGATACAGTAAAGCTCCCTTAGAGACTCCAAGCATCTCCCAAAAACGAAAGTTCATCTTTATAAATACTAATATTTTACTAATGTTTCTGTATGATTTAGAGTCATGGAATAAACATAGTCCCTGAAGAACTGAAATCAGATAACACAAAAAGGGCGACTGAGCTATTTACAGTATGAATGAATTAGTTTCAATGTCTAACCAATAAGGAACTTCATAGAAGAACAGGAATGAAAGATAACATCAAGGAAACACATGGCAGGCAGAGGAGATTGTTTGTCACTTGGTAAGGGATGACAAGTGGATGATCTAAGCATTACACTGGCATTTTCACAAGATCAGGAGAGAATAAGGAAGACCTGCAACATGTTGGGTGAACCCCTTATGGTGAGCTGGTAAGAGAACATGGACAATACACACACAGCATAGGGAACCATGAATAGGTTGTGACCTCCATCGTCGGAAGGAACCACAAAATCAAGGAGATTGCAGAGTTGAGTATTTGAGAGAGAAATCATATCTGGCACTTATTTTCAGGGCTGTTATTAGACAAGTGGTCATATGGCAATGATGCCCTCATTTCAGTCCCAAGTCAACTATAGTCTCACACCACTCCCAGCACTGCATGATGGCTTATTTTGTTTCATAAAGGAATGGTTAGAAGGCACAGAGAGAAACGGTATGAAGAGGATTTTATTTTACTAGAATATGAAGTTAATTTAAACAAGGGTGAAGAAGATTGATTAGAAGAGAGTACTGAATTATTTATCCTGCCTCCGTGTTTCTCCATGCTTGCTGCCACTTGTGCTATTTGCTTTCTAAAAGTTAACCCAGCTAAGTTCAAAAGACTATCTAATGACTTATTTATCCATGGTAATTCATGAAACATAAAACTCCTGAAAGACCTACAACAATCCCCTTCGTGAAGATAGTGAAGTAGTAATCTAATAACAGCAGGCATGCTAAATGTGACAGCCTTGCCCAATGACCAAGGACATAATTATATCAATGACAGGATTGAACCATATACGTATTTATGTTCTTGCTACCAGAAAACACAAAGTTGACGTTAAATGCAAGGATGATTCATAGATTCTCCTCAGAGAAGTGACTATAAGTCTTGGAAGAAGTGATTTCTCATTGTGTGCTTATAGGTAATAATGGGATATTTGATTATCTTGTCTTACAGCTCTCAATACATGTAAGAAAACAACCATGAAAATGGTTGCAGTAAATGTACCAACGTCTTTTGTAAATGATATCATAAAGGAACCATATGAATATCTTGATAGAGTCCTCCAAACCAAAGCAGCAATACTTGATAACCTTGTGACTTCAATGAAGTTAGACCCACAAGAGGTAGCACACATGTGTGTGTGTGCGTGTGTGTGTGGTTGATAAGCATTGATCATAAAATACTAGATTAGGCCTCCAAGGATTCTTAGAAGTCATCTATTCCAACCACATCATTTTACAGAAGAAGAAACAATAGGCCATTTAAATGATGTCACCGGTAACAAATATTAGAGTTGAATTCAAACCCAAGTCCTGGGCCTACAAACCCAGGCCTAGATTTTCAGCCATGAGGGATTTGTTAGAAGGGACTTTTTTTTTTTAAACTAAGGGCAATTTAATATGGAAAGCAGTCAATCAGTAAACATTCATTAAGCCCCTACTATGTGTTAGGTACTGTGCTGGGTTGAAGATACAAAGAAAGTCAAATACAGTCCTTCCCCTAGAGGAGCTCACAATCTAATGGAAGGCCATTTTCAGAAAAGATAAAGTAGAAAACTGAAGGGCAAGAAGGAGGTAAGAAATGGTTCCTGGTTGTACTTCTTTACATGGTAAAGATGAACAATGATGCAATGAATACCCCCTCCCTTGGAGTCAGCAGACTTGGACTTGACTGTCAGCTCTAATTTTCTTGACAGTGTGTCCCGAGGGAAGTCATTAAATTTCTGTGAACCTCAATTGCCTCATCTGTCAAATGGGAATATAATATACTCTGCATGTGTCATGAGTCAAAAGCTTTGTAATCCTCGTAAGTTTTATATAAATGAGTTATTATCACTATTACACGAAAAGAACAAGAAAAGATTCTAAATTAAAATGCAACAAATTTAAAACCACTGAAGGGGAATATTTCTTTACATGACACATAGTAATTTTAGTATGCAGAATTTACTACCACTGGGTATTCTGACTCAAACAACTTAGCAAGAAAGACCGTGTGGCACAGATTTAAGAAGTATGCTCAAGAGGGCAGGGGAAAATAAAATTGGAAAGGGTTTCAATCCCTAGATTTTAATACCTGAGCCAGAGGGAGAAGAAGGAATGAGAACCAGATGTGCTGGATTCCTTTGTTCTAATTTACTGTTGACTTATGGAGAGATGGTGTTAGGAAGATGTTGGCTTTTCCCCTGCCTCAGGTTTCATGCAAAGCATAAAAGTGTCATTATGCTTATTTCCATTGCACACCACAGTCATTACCATTGTATGGTACTGCCCACCTGGGTGTGCTACTGGGGTTTTAAGCCTCTCTTAGACACATCTGGCACCAATCTCTGCCATTTGGGATAGCAAACTGGTTGGGAAATGCAAAGTGCTTTCTTCCCCTGGAGTATATATTGCTAATGTGAATCAAGTCTCTACCTAATCAAGATCCAGTGACCAAGCTTCCTACTTGATTCATGCGTAGGTTTCTCAAAGCAGAACTGCCCTTAAGTATATGAAATAAAAATAGAGATTTTACATTGAAACTAATATAAACCTTTACAACTAAGTCACTAAGACTTTCCTTCTGGAAATGGAGGGGGAAAGCCACTTTACCATCATTATATAAATCTGACAGTTTATATAATATTTGAAGAATGATGTCTGGTTATGCTAATAGCACTAGAGTTCAGGAGCCATCAACTCGAATCTCTTTAATAGGTATAAATTTGTATTTACTTCTGACAGTCTAGAAAAAATAAATTAAGATCTCTGATAAACTAGTCAATCCAATTGGATTGAAGACAGTGTGGGAGGCAGAAAAATAATGAAATCAATTCAGTTTAGAATACATAGTGTAAGTTGCTCTGGTTAATAAGGATATTACCCAGTTGGAAGATTGAGCAAAAACAGCTTTCTGACCTCACAGCACTACAGCCAGCACAGGTAGGAGGTAACAAAGAATACTCAAAATTGCCACACATATATGTGCCAGTATCACTCAGTCTGGGAAGTTAAACATATACAGGCTGGTGTCTGGGTCGTGGCTTGTCTCATTTGCCAAGACAAAGTAGAATATTCTGTTCACTCAACACTCAACATGTTATAAAATGTTCTAGTCCCTTCTCATATTATTTGTGAGCATCTGCCTTCTTCAACTCATCTTGAGAACATAAAAATGACTCCCAAGAAGAGTGGTTTTAATGAATCCTAATGCCTTGTACAAGATGGTGGCAGATTGTAGTTACATAAGCTACCCAGTTTAAAAAAAATCCATCAGTGGAAATACTGATGCAAGTATTCTCTTCTCAAAGATCTGTTTCTCAGTTCAAGGATACTGACATATTCTGGCAAGAAAACAGAATGTTGGACTATAGATATGAGTGTTATGATGAAGGAAAACCCCATACTGATGAAATTTTGTACAGATGCCTCTGCATCTAAAACCTAGTAATTAATGTCCTTTTGACTTAGTATCCACATCAATTAATTGGAGTCGAGAGAGCCAAATGCTAGAAACTCTTTAAAAGACTTTAAATTTTATATCAAAATAGCAGGGCCAATCATATAGCAAGAGCAAAAGGTACATGAATAAAAATATATAATATATTTACATATAAGAATGCACTGCTATGTATATGTGTTTATAGATATTTGTATTATATTTCTCTTATATACACATATACTTTTGTGTATATGCATATATAACATAATATAGTATACATATATAGGATATGTAATATATGCATCTCTTGTTTCTATATGTGTATATGCATATACATATATGTGTATACTCATATATACCTATATGTGTATGTGGTACCATATACAATGCATATTATATACATATCATGTGTAAAATATATACATGCATATGGCGTGTGAATTTATAGGTGCCATGCACATATATGTGTATGTATGCATGTGTATGCATGCATGTATAAGCATATTTACATACATATCCCCAATTAAGATCTACTCTTCCTCCTAACACACTCTAAGGTAACATATGTAACATTTGGCTTTAAGATTATGTTGGATTATGTACATTTATGATTTATGTGTTTATAATATACATGTCCTATAGGTGTATATACATGCGATATTATAACTTGATAGTCATAACATATATCTTGTCTCCTTTTCAAACTAAATATGTAGTTCTTTTAGGGCAAGAACACATGTATGTACATGTTACATACACTATATATATATATCTACGTGTGTATATTTATGTTGTATAATGCATAATTAGGGGACATGGAGAATTTTTTTTTCCTTTTCTACCCCTCCCCCAATTAATACCCACCCTTTCCCCCATTCAACATACTCCAAGGTAACATGTAACATTTGGCCTTGAGACTGTCAGATTTTATGTCTAACATTACATAAGAATTATAGTGGCATAGAATGTACCTTTTATGTTTTATATAGTTTGTCTGCACCAGCCATACTATAATGATAATTCTAGGCTGGTTCTGCAGAACAAAAAGATAAAAGGTTAAACTCAGGCTCTGAAGTTTTATCCTTAGCAATAAAAAGGAGGAGATTATCTTCGATGTCAAATGGTACAGTGGAAAGTATTGGACTCAGCATCAGGAGACCTGGGTTTAAATCCTAATGTAGTAATTTCTTATCTGCGCAGCAGGCAAGTCAGCCTTAATTTCCTTTTCTGCAAAATGGAGATAATAGTACTTGTACCACCTACCTGACAGTGGAAGGGGGAGGGGAATCACTTGCAGAACTTAATACACTATATAAATAGTATTATTATGCTAATTACAAGGGAGTCTTAAAGATCTAACTTGGAATAAACCTAAGCTATTGTCTCCCAGCTTCTTTCCAAAGATGAGGGAATAAAGGTAACCACAGCTGGCCTGTGTGACCTTAAATGTATTACTCTATTTCCATCTACATATAAATATATGTGTATATAATATATACATATAAATATGCACATATACATATGTTTATGTGTGCACATATGAATAAGCACTTACCAACCACCATGCTAAATGCTAGAGATATGTTTAAGATATATACAAGGGTTATGACCAAAAAGGGAAATGATAAATGTTGGAGAAGATGTGGGAAAATTGGAACACTAATGCATTGTTGGTGGAGTTGTGAACTGATCCAACTATTCTGGAGAACAAATTGGAACTATGCTCAAAGGGCTCTAAAATTGTGCATACCCTTTGATCCAGCGATGCCACTACTAGGTCTGTATCCCAAAGAGACCATAAAAATGGAGAAAGGACCCACATGTACAAAGTTATTTATAGCACCTCTTTTTGTGGTAGCAAAGAATTGGAAAGTGAGGGGATGCCCATCAATTGGGGAATGGCTGAACAAGTTGTGATATATGAATGTAGTGGAATACTATTGTGCTATAAGAAATGATGAGCAGGCAGACTTCAGAAAAACCTGGGAAGACTTACATGAACTGGTGCTGAGTGAAGTTAGCAGAACCAGGAGAACATTGTGCATAGTAACAGCAATATTGTGCGATGATCAACTTTGATAGGCTTAGCTCTTCTCAGCAATACAATGATCTAGGACAAGTCCAAGACTCATGATAGAAAATGCTATCCACATCCAAAGAAAGAACTATGGAGTCTGAAAGCAAATTGAAGCATACTATTTTCTCTTTTTATTTGTTTGTTTTTCCTTTCTTATGATTTTTCCCCTTTTCTTCTGATTCTGCTTTCACAACATGACTAATGTGGAAATATGTTTAATATGATCATACATATCAGATTGTATGTCATCTTGGGGAGAGGGGAGTAGAGGAAGGGGAGAGAAAAAAATTGGAACTCAAAATCTTATAAAAGTAAATGTTGAAATCTATCTTTACATGTAATTGGAAAAAAGAAAATGCTATTAAGTGTGTGTGTGGGGAGGGGAGTGACCAAGGTGGTAAAAAAGGTATATACAAGGCTGACACAAAGTAACCTTAAATGAGAAAACACAAGCAGCTTGGGGTGTGGGAAGGACGGAAAGAGACCAGGAAAAGACTTCAGAGGAAGGTGACAATGAAGACAGTAGTGAATGTGAACCAGAGACTAGATGAGGCAGAGGTGAGGAGGGAAATCCAGTGCCAAGCTAGAGGTATGAAGGCAGTGCCTAATTGCTCTCTCATTTCACATCTTGACTTTTCCAGTGTTTCCCAATGTTGAAATTAGAATGCTCGTTCTTGTCTCCAATGGCTTCTAAAAAGCAAACATAACTTGCTCCCTAACTACTAGTCATTTTCCTTCCCATAACCCCATATAGCCCAGGATTAGTGGCTTCATTTTGCCTAACACAGCTTTAAAATCGCATCCCTATTGTCACCCCTAAATCCAACTGATTTCCAAGTGTCAGCTCATAAACATCAACAATTCCTTTCTTATTCCATTATTCAGGGGGTCCATGGAGCAATCAGCACTGGTTTCTTTAAGAGGATAAAAACTTATTCTCATAAACCATGCTAATGGTTTGTTTTTTATCAAAAATATTTTCATTCCTGCTGATATGCAATTTCTATCACAATCATCCTGAGTATTTAAACTCTGAGGGCCCTCCAAAATAGACCATTTATTAAACAAAGTATATTAGCAATCCTATCCATACCTCCCCTGCATTGCTAATTTGGTGTTACTTCTAAGGATAGGATTGCACAGTTATTTGTTATTTTCCCAGTACTTAATAAACTTATAAACTGTGACAATTTTGACAACCACTCCAGACTCATAAAATGTAATTTTTATGACTGTCATTTAAGTGGCTCTAATCCTCCACATGGCTCACAGATTTACTTAACAGAGGCAGATGATAACCATGCTGAGTTTATAACACTCTTAATTCATGTTTTATTTCGAGGAAATATTAATATGGCAAATGGTAATATAGGCTCCTGATAAATAGGCATAGGACACTTTATCCCATTCCACACAGATGATTTTTCAGCTCAAGGTTTAACCACTTAGAGCAAGAAAGTTCTGGACTTAAAGTAAAAGAGGTATTAATCCTGTTGTTAGGACATTGGCAAGTACTTCATAGTTGCAACCAACCATACTAGAGAATGGACCATTCTGGAATGGGAGGGCAAAGGAGAAAACAGGAGCAAATTAATCCAACTTATCTGTGATTTCATTTTTATCTTCCAAGACAGAACTTTCAGTTCTAAATGTGTACTCTAAATAAATGGTGTGATTTCTATCTTTACCTGCTACTCTTCCAAACATGTATGCTGTCATTTAAAAATAACATTATCTTTTTAGAAACCTAAGTATTGGATCTTTTCAAATAATTAATTACACCAATTAAAATTTTTCTAAGATTTTGCTATTTATGACACCTAATAGTTGTAGTAATGCATCTTGTTATATACTTTTTTGGAGTTTCAATGGCAGGTCTATAAATATCCTGGGAAAGAGGTATATATATTTGATATTCATACAGAAACATATGCTATATGATGATTCACATATGATTCCCTTTTCTCTTAGACAACTGAGTATCATAGAATCTTTAAGATATGAGACCTTAGTGGTTGCCTGTTTCTGCCTAAAGAATGAAACCCTTCTATAAGACCTCCAATGACAAGAAGCACGTTGCTTTACGAGGCAAGCTATTTCATTATTGGAAGAAACAAGAGCATTTATCCCCTAGAGTCATTTTTCCATGCTAACCAACGGAATTAGCAAATAAGTCTTCTGAAATTCTGATGAAATTAAGAACTGATCTTTCCATGAAGATGCAAGAACTAATTGGTTAATAAATTCATCATACTTTGTAATTTAAGTATTTGCTAGTGATTTCCAAATTTCTAAAATCTAGAAGCATATATAAACCCTAAAAATAAAATCAAGATTAAAACAGATGATTGGGGGATGGGGAGAGAAGAGAGGGAGGTAAGCCTAACAATTACAACTCTAAATGCAAATGGACTGAACTCCCCTAATAAAATTTAAAAGTCAAAATGGACTAAAAACCAAAATCCAAGTTTGTTGCTTCCAAGACACACATTCAATCCAGAAAGATTTAAAGGATTCAAAAAGGAAATGTGGTCTAAAATTTACCATGCCAAGCAAGGAAAAGTGAATTGGCTTTAATGTTATTGGACAAAGTTAAATTCAAACTGAAAAGTTTGAAAAAAGAAATAATCAAGGACATTAAATTAGGCAAAAAGCTTCTACATGAGATAGGTACTTCATTCTTAAGTGTATAGGACCATCATTACTTTGTATCAAAATTCATAAAGAACCCGCATGGTCTTGCAAGAAAAAAAATGAGTAAGAAAAAGTAACAATAGGGGCAAAGCCAAAGATGGCAGAGTAAAGAAGTACTCCCCTGAGCTCTCCCCCAAACTCCTTTAAAATATACCCATAAAAATATATGTATACATATACATATATATCTTTGAGAAATGGCTCTAAACAAATTCTAGAGTAGCAGAACCCACAAAAAGACAGAGTGAAACTAATGTCCAACACAAGACAACTTGGAACGTTGGCAGGAAAGGTCTGTTACACCAGGGTGAAAGAGGAGCACAATCCAATGCAGGCAATAGAAGCACAGACATGGGCCTCAGCAAAGTCAGAGCAGGCCCCAGGGTGACAAAATCACAGGCAACAGTGGCAGTTTCTAGAGCTCTCAGCCCACAGATTCCAGAGATAACTTAAAAGATCAGCAGGAAAGGTCTGTTGCACCTGAGTGAGAGAGGAGGGCAGTTCAGTGCAAGCTGTACCACCACAGCCCCAGTCACAGTAAACCAGGAGCAGGTCATAGGAGTGACTGAATCATAGCAGCAGTGGCTGCTTCTGGAGATGATCTGAACCACAGTCCTGGATGGCAGTTCCAGGGTGAAGAGGAGCACTAGCACAGAGCTTGCAGCCACAGTGAAGGGGGAACCCTCCTTCACAGTTCCAGGGCATAAGAGAGTGTTTAGGGTCACTCACAGAACAGACCACAGGCCAAGAGAGTAGTAAACACCTCTCCTTAGATCATACCACCTTGGAAGAACCAAAAACTTACAGATCCCTAGAAGTATCTCTAAAAAGAGCTGCACAAGAGGACAGCTAGGTGGTGCAGTGGATAGAGCACCGGTCCTGGATTCAGGAGGACCTGAGTTCAAATCCAGCCTCAGACTAAACACTTGACACTTACTAGCTGTGTGACCCTGGGCAAGTCACAACCCCAACTGCCTAAAAATAAATGAATGAATGAATGAATAAATAAATAAGTAAATTAGAATTGAGCAAATGAAAGCTAATGACTCTATGAAAAATTTAAAAAAACAATAAACAAAACCAAAATAATGACAAAAATAGAAGACAATGTAAAATATCTCATTGGAAAAACTGACCTAGAAATAGATCCCAGCCAGGAGAGATGATTTAAAAATGATTGGTCTTCCTGAAAGCCATGATCAAGAAAAGAGCCTAAACATCATCTTTCAAGAAATTACTAAGGAAAATTGCCCTGATACGCTAGAATTAGAGAGTAAATAGAAATTGAAAGGATATATCAATCACCTCCTGAAAGAGACCCCAAAATGAAAACTCCCAGGAACATCATAGCCAACTTTCAGAGTTCCCAGGTCAAGATAAAAATATTGCAAGCAGCCAGAAAGAAACAATTAGAGTATTGTGGAGCTATAGTCAGGATAACATGAGATTTTGCAGGTTCTACATTAAAGGATCAGAGGGCTTGGAATATGATATTCTGGAGGGCAAAGGGGCTAGGATTACAACCAAGAATCACCTATCCAACAAAATTGAGTATGATCCTTCAGGAGGAAATGGGTATTCAATGAAATAGAGTACTTTCAAGCATTCTTGATTAAAACACCAGAGCTGAATAAAAAATTTGACTTTTAAATACAAGACTCAAGAGAAGCATAAAAAGGTAAAAAGGAAAGGGAAATCATAAGGGACTTAATAAGTTAAACTGTTTTACATGAGAAGATGATACTTGTAACTCATCAGACCTTTCCTATTATTAGGGAATGAGAAGGAGTATATATAGTCAGAGGGCACAGTGAGTTGAATATGAAGGGATGATATCTAAAAAACAAAATTAAGGGATGATAGAGAAATTTACTGAGAGAAAAAGAAAGGGAGAAGCAGAATGGGGTAAATTATCTCACGTAAAAGAGGCAAGAAAAAATGTTTACAATGGAGGGGAAGGAGGGAGAGGTGAGGGAGAGTGAGCAAACCTTACTCTCATCAGAATTGGCTCAAAGAGGGAATAACATACACACTTAATTGGGTGTAGAAATATATCTTACCCTACAGGAAGTAGGAGGGGAGGGGAGGGGAAGAAGAGAAGAGGGGTGGGTGATAGAAGGGAAGGCAGATTGGGAGAGAGGATAGTCAGAAGCAAAACGCTTTTGAGGAGAAAGGAGAGAGAGAATAGAATAAATGGGGAGATAGGGTGGAAGGAAATACAGTAGCAATAGTAACTGAAAAAAAATCGAAGCAAGTTTCTTTTATAAAGGCCTCATTTCTCAAACATAGAGAGAACTAAGTCAAATTTATAAAAAATAAGAGCCAATTGATAAATGATTAAAATATATGACCAGTTTACAGATGAAGTAATCAAAGCTATCTATAGCCATATTCTGACTCACTATTGATTTGAGAAATGCAAATTAAAACAATTCTGAGGTACCACCTCATATCTATTAGATTGGCTAATAGAACAGAAAAGATAAATGACAAATGTTGGAGGGGATGTGGGAAAAAATGAGATACAAATGCACTATTGGTTGAGTTGTGAAATGATTCAATCATTCTGTAGAGCAACATGGAATTATGCCCAAAGGGCTACAAAATCATGTATACCCTTTGACCTAGCAATACAACTACTACTAGGTCTGTATACCAAAAGAGATTTAAAAAAAAAAAAGGAAAATGACTTATATGGACAGAAATATTACAGCAGTTTTTTTCTTAGGGACAAAGGATTAGAAATTGAGGAGATGTCCATCAATTGGAGAATGGCTGAACAAATTGAGATACATGATTATGATATAATACTGTTGTACTATAAGAAATGATGAGTAGGATGCTCTCAGAGAAACCTGTAAAGACTTGCATGGGCTGATGCAAAGTGAAATATACTGTGTACAAAGGAACAGCAATATTGCATGATGATCAGCTGCGAATCATTTAGCTATTCTCAGCAATATAACAATCCAAGACAACACTGAAGGACTTATGATGAAAAATACTATCCATGCACAAAGAAAAAAAACTGATGATGTCTGAATACAGATTGAAGCATACTTTTTTTAACTTTATTTTTCTTTAGGCTTTTTTGGTCTGTTTTCTTTCACAGCATGATCATTATGGCAATGCTTTGCATGACTACATATGTATAACCTATATCAAATTGATTGCTTTCTCAATGGGGGGGGGTTGGGGAAGGAGGAAGGAGAGAATTTGAAACTCAAAGCTTTAAAACCAAATGTTAAAAATTGTTGTAGCTGGGTAAAAATAAAATACTAAATAAAAATATAAATAAAGAAAAAGTAACAACAGAAGATATTGACATCTTAGTCTGTATGTCAGTGGATCTGTGCTACCCTTGGATACTTCCTCTAATAATATAGGTCCCAATTTACCCATATCTGTTTATCCTATGTATACCCTCTCATAAATTTACCACATAGTATTCACTCAACCTTTCAGGGTTCTTCTCTAGATCTCCAGATTTTATGGAGGTATTAATGGTGCATGTGATCTACCTATTAATTAATACTCTCACAACTTGAATGGAGCATCTTTTTTTTCCATTCATACATTTCTCTGAGGAAATTCTTTATACTACCTCTCTATAATTCCCCATTTGCAATTATGGCAACCTAATAACATTTGCCATGCACTTCTCAATCAATCAGTTAATTGATAAGTTTTCATTAAGCACCTACTATGTGCTAACTGCTAGGTACACTAATATAATGAATGAATAAAAACACTCTGCTTGCAAGGAACTTCCATTCTAATGGTTGAGGAATACTTATATAAGCATATACAACATACATATATTGTGAGTAGCTAAATACAGGGCAGTTAAGAAGAAGGGCATTCACAGCTGAGAGGATCAAGAAGTCATCTTTATATAGAAGATAGTGTTTGAGCTGTGAGAAGAGGGAGATCCTGTGAGGTGGAGGTAAGGAAGGACTGAATTCCAGGCATGGGGAATGGCCAATGCAAAGGTTTGGAGGCAGAAGATGGAATTTCCTTTGGGGGACATAGAAAGAAGGCCAGTTGGTCTAGATCACAGAGTCTGGGGGGGGAAGTAATACACAATGAATTTAGAAGAGTAGCATAGGGCAAAAGTTAAACAGAAGAGTTTATGTTTGATCCAAAAGGTAATGGGGAGTCATTGGGGTTTATTGAGTAGCTGAGTGACATGATCAGATCTGTAACTAAAGAAAATTATTTTGGTAGCAATATAGTGAATGAACTGGAAAAGGGAAAGACTTGGGATAGGAAAACCAATTAATTTCATTAAATATAACTTGATAAACACTTATTAATCAGTATGTGTCAAGTATTGTGCTAAGTGCTAGAGATACAAATAAGAAAAAGAAAAATGGTACCAGCCTTCAAGGAGCTTACAATATAATGGAGGGAAGACAACATGCAAAAGGAATCTGAAAAGCAGCAGTGTGGAGAACTTATGTGGCATACCAGCACAAAAGCATGATATTCCATGAAGCTGAGATCAAACAGAGTTATTGATGGAAAATGGGGAGTTGTCTGGAAAGTTTTAAAAGTTCTGAGCTCTCTATAAAGGAAGACTTCAGGAGGAGTTTATTGCTTTATCTGCCAGCCCTCCAATCAAAGGTGAAAAGCAGCTGAGGAAGTTGAGAAAGTTCTAGGTATCAAAAACTGAATCAATAAGCATAATGGTTCCACAAACTGATCCCAATCTACCTTTACAGGTTTATTGGATATTAGTTCTCCCACACTCTGCAAAATAGCAAAACTGGCCTCTCTGTTGCTCACACCCAACATATCTCCCATGTCTGTCCCTTGGACCCACTGTTCTTCACACCTAAAATTCATTTTCTCCTTACCACTATCTCATACAGTCCCTCTCTTCCTTTAAGAGGCAGGTCAAAAGGGGTGGAGCCAAGATGGCAGAGTAAAAGCAGTGACTTGCTTGAGCTCTCCCCCAAACCCCTCCAAATACCTATAAAAATGGCTCTATACAAATTCTAGAACAGCAGAACCTACAAAAAGAGAGAGTGAAACAAATTTCCAGCCCAGGATAACCTGGATGGTTGACTGGAAAGATCTGTTGCACCAGACTGAGAGAAGAGCGCAGTTCAGCTTGGGCCAGGCAGGCAAACACCAGGCCTCAGTGAACCTGGAGCTGGCCTCAGGAAACTGAATCAAGGGAAGCTGTGGTAGTTTCCAGACTTCTCAAGCCACAAATGCCAAAGACAACTTAGAAGGTCAGTAGGAAAGGTCTGTTGGACCTTGGTGAAAGAGGAGCTTGGTCCAGCCCCAGTCCTGGTGCAGCCCTGGCATGGTGGCTGCTTCTAGAGCTCTTGTCTCACAAATGGAATGGAGATTGAGTGGCTGAACAGAAGGGATTACAGGGATGTCTCTGCTAGTCTCAAGGCAGGATTCTCTTGCTTTGCCCATACGTGGATCTGAGTAACAGTTCTGGGTGACAATCCTGGGGTGAGGAGGAGTGCTGGTGTGGTGGAGCTTGTAGTGATGGTGGAGAGAGAATCATCCTCACAGTTCCAGGCAGAAAAGAGTACTTGTGGTCACTCATAGACCAGAGCACAGACCAGAAAAGGAGTAAACACATCACCTTTGATCATACCACCTTGGAAGAACTGAAAATTTACAGGCTTCTAGGAGTATCTCCAAAAACAGCTGCACAAAACCCCAGAAGCTTGGGACAGTACATTCTTCACACTGGAAGCAGATCCCTACCTTAACAAAGAGTTTAATAGTCAAGTGATTGGCTGGGAACATGAGCAAATAGTACAAAAAATGTCAGAGCAAAGAATCTTACTTTGGTGACAAAGAAGATCAAAACATACAACCAGAAGAAGACAACAAAGTCAAAGCTCCTACATCCAAAGCCCCCAAGAAAAATATGGCCAGGACACGGAAGAGCTCAGAAAGGATTTTGAGAAGCAAGTAAGAGAAGTAGAGGAAAAACTGGAAGGAGAAATCAGAGTGATGTGAGGAAATTATGAAAAACAAGTCAACAGCTTGCTAAAGGAGACCCAAAGAAATACTGAAGAAAATAACACCTTAAAAAATAGCCTAACCCAAATGGCAAAAGAGGTCCAAAAAATAGTCAATGAGGAGAAGAATGCCTTCAGAAGCAGAATTGGCCAAATGGAAAAGGAAATCCAAAAACTCACTGAAGAAAATAAGTCCTTAAAAATTAGAATGGAGCAAATGGAAGCTGGTGACTATGAGAAATCAAAACATTATAAAATAAAACCAAAAGAATAAGCATAACGATGAGAACTCAGGTGATCAGCTTAACCTGGAGAAGGCATGATATTTCATGGGGTCTAAACCAAGCAGGGCTGCTGATGAGAGGTTGTTGTATTATTCTAGATGAAAAGTGATAGTACAAATGTAGGTGGGGATTATGTGAGTAGAGAGAATAGGAGATACTATAGAGGCTTGAAAAGAAGGCGATATTTTGCAGCTGATTAAATGTCTTGGGTTAAAGGAGAAGGAGGAATTGTGGATCATACCAAGGTTCACTTGTCTCTGTGATTTAGTTAAACTGCTCTTCTTACAGTTCTTCATACATGAAACTCCACTATACCTCATACTAGCTGTTCCTCCAGCTTCAAATGCACTCCTTCACCACTTCTGTCTCTTAGAATTCCTTGTCTCCTTTAACACTCAATTCAAACATCATCTCCTACATAAAGTTTTCTTTCCTGATCCTTTCAGCAGCTGATGCCTTCCATGCCAAAATTACCTTGAATTTTTTTTTGTATATACTTACACGTAAGCATAATATAATCTAAGCTCTTAGAGGAAAGGATGTTTATTTTGTCCTTGTATCCCCAGTACCTAGCAGAGTGCCTGGTGTTTGATAAATGTGCAGAGTGTCAATTGATTGATCTCAACTTCAATTTTTCTAAGACTATACCATGTTTCACAGCCATATATCAGTGAAAGAGTATTGGAATTTTAAATATGAACCATTGTTTCAGGGAGAAATTAGAGTCATTAAAAGAACTATGCAATTTCTCAAAAGCAAATCAATTATATTAAAAGAAATGCACAAATCAAATACAGAAAATGAGTAGTTTCAGACATGTGGGCTAATGGCAAGAGCAATGAATTCAGAGTCAGAATACTTAGGATGAAATCCTGGTTCCATTTACTACTTGCGTGACCTTGGATCGGTTATTTAACCTTTCTGGTCCTCAATTTTCTCATCTGTAAAATGAAGGAATTCTTCTATAGCAGGGGTTTTTAACCTTTCTTTGCATCATGGATCCCTTTGGCAGTCTGGTGAAGTCTATGGACCATTTCTCAGAATAATGGGTTTTTTATTCATAATTGAAAGAAATGCTAAATTTCAGCTAGAGGTTAGTAAAAATAAAGATGTAATTTTTTCCCATTCAAATTCACAGACCCCATGAAATCTCCCCACAGATCTCTTGAAGGTCTACATACCTCAGGTTAAGAACCTTAGCTCTAGATGTATGATAAACCATCAAAGGACACTGAGGATCAGTCAGACAGAAGAGCCAGGAGTGAGCAGTCACCATAAATACCTAACTTCTTCAGGACAATTCTGATTATTAGGAATTTTGTTTCTTTTGTTTTTCCTGACCCAAAAACTAACTTTGCTTCTTTGCAGCCTCCACCCATTGCTCCTGATTCTGCCCTCCAGTGCCAAACAGAACAAGTCTAATCTCCCCTTCGCAAGATAGCCCAGGACCCCAAGGCTTTCTTTTTCCAGGCTAAAAATGCCCAGTTACTTCAACCAGTCCTCAAATGTCAACTCAAGGCCCTCCATCACCCAAATCGCCCTCCTCTGGACACTTTCCGATTTACCAGTGTTCTTAAATTGGAGTATCCAGAACTGAGCATAATACTCCATATAAGATCTGAGGAAACTATGTCCCCAGCTCAAGATCACATTAGATTTTTTGGCTGTCACACGACACTGCTGACCCCATGAGCTCACAGTCTGCTAAAACCCCTAGATATCTTTCAAAACAACTATTGCCTCTCCATGCCTCTTCACATTAAACTTATGAAGTCAATTTTTGGACCCAAGTTTAAGACTTAAAATTTCTCTTTATTGACTTTATCTTATTAGATTTAGCTCAAAGCTCTAACCTATCAAAATCCTTTTGGATCCTGACTCTGTCATCCCATGTATTAGCTGCCCCTCCACACTTTATGTCTTCAATGAATTTGATGAAAATGCATATCATCTACACATTTATCCAAGCCACTGCTAAAAATGTAAACAGCACTGAGCCTAATTATAGATCCCCCTGGTACTCCTATAACACTGACAATGAGTAATTAAAAACTACTCTTTGTGTCCAAGTACCCAACCAGTTCTGAACCCATCTGATTATATTATTGTCTAATCCACATCTCTCCATCTTCTCCACAAGAGTACTACAAGATACTTTATCAAAAGCTTTGCTAAAATCTACATGAACTAAATAGACAGTATTCCTCTCATCCACTAGGATGGTAATGCTAGGATTTTTTATGAGACAGTTTGCTAAGACTGAGTTTTGATGAAGTCATGAAGGCTTTTTGTAATCATCACTTTCATGTCTAGATATTTGCCAACTATTTATTTGATGATTTTTTCAAGAATGTTTGTGGGACTCAAAGTCTGGCTTACTAGCCTACAGTTGACAAACTATTTTCTCCCTATTTTTGAACATTAGAACAACATCTGACATGTCTCACCTCATGGTATCTCTCTCATTTTCAATGATCTTTCAAATATCACTGACAATGGCTCTGCACTGCCTGTTAATTAATTAATCTGAGCCAGATGACTTGAGTTCACCCAGGTCATCTCAGTGTTCTCTTACTACCTTGTTATGTCCAGGAGCCCACAGCTTCAAACAAATGTTCCTCTTCTTTAAAAATATATTCTGGTATCCCAGTAGAAACATTTCCCAAGATGTTTAAGAACAGTTCAGAAAGATTAAAGCAAGTGATAAGGAGGTTTAAAAAATATCAGCAAACCTTTATATTTCAGGAACTGATAAAGTCATGAAACTGCCTTTATTCTCTCCTTCCCCAAAGGATCCACAACTGGGTCCTGGAACAATCCAGCTGGATGGCAAAGTTAACTCAAACTGTCCCAGGTCCACACTACCACTTCTTTGTTTGCAACTGTCCTCATTGGTTGGAGGAGGAGGGGAGGGAGTATGTTAACCCATACCTTTCCAGTACCATCAATATCCTGGCACATGATACTTTACTGATCTTGAGTATCAATTCTCTATTAGTCACTTTGGTTCTATAACTTTTAGTGCAATGTGAATTCTTCTCTGCAGAGAAAATGTTGCCCTTCGAGAGGTTGAAAGGTTGTGACGCCTCAAAGACTGAAATGCATGGGTCATCTGGAATGAATTCACAGACTCAAGCATTCTTTAAGCCAAAGTGGCAAAGTTTATTGTTATGTTTTTCAGCGGGCAAGGATTCTTAAAGGATTCCTGCAACCTTAGAGAGGTACAGTTAAAGTTTATATAGGATAAAATACAATAAAACATGTGCCAAATATGCTAACTAGGTGATTCATGGTGGGATTAGGGAGTGGTTAAGGAGTGGTCAGTTCTTAAAGAAACATGTACTTCTTGTACCTACTGCACAGGTGTTTTACCCAGAGTTCACTGGGAAAAGCCTACAAGGAGGGGCCACATGGAGGTGTGGTTTTAGGCCTGCTATGTCACTCAGTCAACCAGAGTTCAGGGTAACTGAGAGTTGTCCAGTCTGCCACCAATCAATGTCTTGTTTGACAAGATAGATGTAGGGAGTATATGTGTCTTAAGTCTAGAATACAGTTAATGAGGAGCCCAGGATGTAGATAATGAGGTAGGGCAGTAGTATATCTTTATGACCCAGTGCAAAGCCAATTTAAACTAATAATTCCTTCAGGTACTGTTTGGAACTGAACCAGGGAGAGAGATAAGGGTCTTGCTGGGGCCCACTCATGAGTAATTGCTAAGCACAGAGTCCTTGGGCTGGGGAGAAACTGTCAGGGATAGTGTTTCTGAGGCTAGGGAAAAATTGGGGTCCAAGTACAAGCACCCAAACACAAGCACCCAAGTAGCCCGTCAAAAATAGAAACCTAAGGGGCAGCTAGGTGGCGCAGTGGATAGAGCTCTGGCCCTGGAGTCAGAAGGACCTGAGTTCAAATCCAGCTTCAGACACATAATACTTCCTAGCTGTGTGACTCTGGGCAAGTCACTAAAAAAAAAATAGAGACCTAAGCATGAGTTGAGCAATTCTACCTGTTGTCAGTCATCATCGTATCATCCATCCCAAATAAAGTGCCTATCCCTTCTTAAACCCACCTTTTTCCTCCCAGTGTAATTTACAAAGCCCTTTCTGTTGTCATTGCTTTCCCTTTCCAGCCTCAGCTTATTTTAAGTTTTAACACTCCAGGTACTATTTTCCTAGAACTGCAACACATTCATTCATCAGCTGTTATCTAGTCTTACTTCCATCTTATTTGCATCCCTTTTTAAAAATCTAAGTTAGATATTGATTTCCCAGTGTAACTACATTAGAATCTTCAAAAGGAATTGTTCACCTTATTAGAATTATTTTCTATTGTCTTTGGAAATCATTCTTTATCACCTCCCATCCTTCCTAGGCTGATTTGTCCTAAAATATTTTAGTCTATGGGTGCCTACCTATATTTCCTATGAACACATAGAAATCTCTATTCCCAAAATCTAGGGTATATGAAGACTAAATCACAAGTTTTCTTCTCCTTTATCATAAATTCTAGGATAGATTGATCACATCTGACCCAAGGTTCTCACCATTTCCACCCATGGGTCTAGAAGTAATTAGATGGAATAGTGGATAGAGCGCTGGGTCTGGATTCAGGAAGATCTGGGTTCAAATCTGGCCTCAGATATATACTAGCTATGTGACCTTGGACAAGTCACTTAACCACTGCCTCATTTTCTTCAGCTGCAAAATGTGGATAATAATAGCCCCTCCCTCATAGGTTTGTTGTGAGAATCAAATGAGATAATATTTGGAAAGGACTTAGCACAGTGCCTGGTACATAATAGGCACTTAATGAATGGTTATTCCACTATCCCAGAATCCAGTTCTTCTCTGCTAACAAGAATGAGATTCAGAATAGAATTTCCCCTAGCTGTTCATCCATCTCTTGATAGATGAAATTATCACTAAGACAGGTAAAGGAGTTATTAGCTGTTTTGCTTTTGGCAGAGAGAAAGAATGAGGGAGAGGAAGAGAAGGAGAGGGAGAGAGAGCATATGTCTGGATAATTGAAGTCCCCATTATTATATCTTGCCTCTGCCAGATATAATCCATTTTCCAAACTTCTTGTCTATTTTTTACTTCCTTTCACCATCATCCAAATACTTTCCATCATAATTTCCCTCTCTAGTGCTTGAATTCACTTCTTCACATGAGTAAACCTTCTTAATTCACAATGCTACTCTCCCTTTTTTTCCTTTTTTGGTAGAATGTATGGGCATGTGTGTGTTACTCACACAGGTAATGTGTCTACATGGATCTGCCAAGATTAGATTCATAGGGAGGCATGTAGAGAGTTTCCTCTACCCACCTCTTTCCAAAGGAGACTGACTCCTGTCAAGAAAGGACTAGGAGATTAGGGCCACAAGGCTGGAAACTCTGCTCTCTGAGAAGAGAGGATACCAAGATAAATCCCTTTTCTCCCCATTGAAGTTTGGTGTCTTTCCTTTATGAGTCCTTTATTCTCCCTAACTATCTAAAGTATGGAAAAGCATTCTTTAAACCTGCTCCAGTCTTCATCTAGGAGGGAGATCTACCTACACTTGGAATATAGATAAGTCACTAGACACCTGACATGATGCAAGTCCCTGTATGATTTCCCTTGTTCTCCATAATGACTAAGCTTTCCAGCCTTGCTTCTTAAAACTATTTATATATATATTTATACCTCAAACCTAAGAACCATGTTAAAAACCTGTTAGAACCAATTAAATTGATATTAACTGGACTACCTCACTCAAATTTCTTTCCTTCATCTCAACAACTCCATAGCTATGCTCACTTCCCACTAATCTATTTGTTCTACCAATTTGGCCCACCCACCAACCACTTAATCAATTTTCTTAACCCCTTAACTGTTCCATTTGCCTTGGTTCACCTACCTTGCCTCTTCTCACCACCTAACCTTCCTTATTTTTCTTGAATCTACTTCTCCAGATTCTACTCCCCTCCACCCTCTTTGATTTTCTTTAATTCTCCTTAATCCCTTTATATGCTCATTAATTGTTCTAGATTCTGTTTTCGTTGAATCAAGCAGGATCTGGCCAGAATCTGGGCCCAGAGATTGTTCTTCAAAATTTCCTCAGTTTCTCCCAAATTCCAAATAACTTCTCCCCAGACTCAATCTCATGAGTTCAAACTCTTCCTAGCTAACTATACCACTTTTTTCCTCCTTTTTGTTTGGTTTAAATTCTCCTCTCTTCTTCTTTCTCAGAAGCTGGAAGCAGGACAGATTTAGAGAATAAACAAGGAAAGAAGGAAAGAGAAAGAAAGAGAAAGAAAGAAAGAAAGAAAGAAAGAAAGAAAGAAAGAAGAAAGAAGAAAGAAAGAAAGAAAGAAAGAAAGAAAGAAAGAAAGAAAGAAAGGAAGAAAGGAAGAAAGGAAGAAAGGAAGAAAGGAAGAAAGAAAGAAAGGAAGAAAGGAAGAAAGGAAGGAAGGAAGGAAGGAAGGAAGGAAGGAAGGAAGGAAGGAAGGAAGGAAGGAAGGAAGGAAGGAAGGAAGGAAGGAAGGAAGGAAGGAAGGTAATAGCTACAGATATATCTGTATGTAAGTAACCGTAGTATCCAGGATCCTGGTTCAGTCTAACACATGAGGCAATTAATATATTTGTTGGATGAATGAATGAATTTTATAATATCTCCATAATGTTTTACACTTTTACATCAGACTTCAAATTATGACAGGGAGAAGCTGAACTTGAATCAGATCTTCACAATTGTCTAGCTTTTAAATGGCACTTGAAAGATGAAAGGGAAACTTTTGAAATCCTCCAGGCTAAATGCACTGTGGGCAATGATGGGTCTGTCAGGTTTTCAATAGCCTGCAAAATGTATTAATTAATTCAGGTGAGAGAATGAAGGTCTTATCTAAGTCTTGTCCCAATTAGACAAGAGGGATTTCCACTTCAAAACAACTGTCTCTTCAAACAAAGGGTTGTTTTAATGAACAAGGAAGGCAAGTACTTTTACATTCCTATTATGTCCAAGAGCTGAGGACAGCTGAGGGGTCACACCTTACTGAAGCTGGTGAGCACTTGTTATATGCATTGCAATTGGGATTTTACATTGCTTTGGACCTTATTGTCCTTTTTAGTTCATGCTTACTCATTTTGAAGAGATTGGAATGAGGATCTGGAATTCTATGTAAGACCTCTCTGACTTATTGACCATAGGCCTCTAATTTACCTAACTTTTATTGCTAATTGAAAAGTTATTGAGGTTACTTTAATTTTTTTTAATAACTACATCTTGAATTAATTATCTTTCATGTTTTAAGAATATTTTACAATAATTCATTTTAATAACCTTTGAATAGATCATGTTCCAGTATTGATGATAGAGTTCTGTCACCATGGTAACTGGTAGTTTTAAAACAATATACTCCAAATGGAAAGAGTGCTGGAAAGACCCGAGTTTCAGTCCTCTCTCTTCATCTTATTCAAATCTAGGCCCAATTCATTGGCTATTTACAAAGCCTATCTCTGCTATATATACTTATTACCACTACAATGGACTGGCAATCCAGCAATCATAGCTTGTACAATAGGCATTTTTCATATATTTTGTTTTTCTAGTACAGATTATCATGACTTTACCTATCATTTCCTGGAATGAATTAATGAATGAAAAAAGCATTTATTCATTATCTATTTACTATGTGCAAAGCACTGTGCTAAGAGATAGGGATACAAATAGAAAAACAGAAATGGTCCTTGTTCTCAAGGAGCTCATATTCTAATAGGGGAGACAAAATAGATGAGAAATTTCAGCTGTAAGGTAGATGAAAGGATCTAGTGGTCTTTATGGTACACAATGGCACAGTAGATGGCAACGTATCTTCTTCAATGGCATTTTTCACTGATAAAACCATATCCATTTCTCATGTTAAACACTTGATGGTGCTAAGAACTTACTAACGGAGAATTTTTTTAAAAAGATGAGGAAACTGAGGCCAAAAGGTTTTTAAGTGACTTACCCAAGGTCACACAGGTAATAAAGGTGGGAGTGGGGAAAAGGAGTTTCAGTAGTTCTAGACACTGAGGAGACATAGGCTATATAGCAGCTGCAGTGGAACCTACTCAGAAGTTGCTTCTTTGGATAATGATTGTTGGCGCTAGACTGAAAGCAAGTCCAGGGTGGGGTGATGCTACTATCCCCTGAGCTCTTGGGCCCAAGAGTCTGGGTTGTATCCATCACATTCTAAAAAGGAGACAGGATACAAGATTGTGGCAGCTGTCTGATTTGCCTAGCACAAGGGGTGGGGAACCTGTGACCTCAAGGCCACGGATAGCCCTCTGGGTCCTCAAGTACAGCCTTTTGACTGAATCCAAACAATTTGTTCTAGGAAGTTTGGATTTAGTCACAGGGCCATACTTGAGGACCTAGAGGGCCACGTGTAACGTCGAGGCCACAGGTTCCCCACTTCTGGCCTAGAACATGCTGCGTCCTCTTTCTGTTTCAACTAGGCCTGCAATGGATTTGGAGTTAGAAGAGTCAGGGATCAAAGTCTGGCTCTGCTACTTAGTGACCGGATGAAATTAGATCAACCATAACCTCTCTGGACCTCAGTTTCCTCATTTGTAAAGTGAGTCTTGGACTAAATGAATTCTACCATTCCTACCAGCTCTACTGCTACAATCCCAAATTTCAGTGATCTCATAATCATGCCTTTCATTGAAGAAGGCCTATAGCTTACCATGACTTGCACAATCAGCACAATATCATTAGAAAAAAAAACTGGAAGGCTGCTTCATCTATAACAAATCCCCTCTCCCCCTTGTCTATGACACAAAGCATTCTCCATGGTAGTGGCTTTGGCTCCTTACTTTATGCCTTACCTAATGTCAGGTATTAGAGGGCTATTTAAATACAAATATTCTGGCAGTGACATGGTATGGCAAAAAACAAACTTCAAATAACACTATCCTCAAAAATTCAAAGTTACCAGTGACCCAAAGCACAACAGAGACACACATGGCGAGCACAGATAACGCTGTAACTACATGTACTCAGTAATGGCCCATGTTTTAAAAGAAGCTAAAGGGATTTCCCAGGATCATAGATTTGGAGCTGGAAGAGACCCTTGGAGGCCTCTTCTTTTACAGATGAGGAAGTTGAGACTGAAAGGCCTTAAGTGACTTGCTCAAAGTTACACAGGTAATACAGAGCAGAGATGTATTTTGTGTCTGGGTCTTTTGATTCTAAAGCCAGCGCTCTTTCCATAATACCCTAATATGATTAGAACAAAAGAACATACATCAGTGATGTGGCAATATCAAAGCATAAAAAAAGGATGGACAGTCTAAGTGCTGTCCCAATACTGACAAAATACAAAAAGAAATAAAGCAAGTCTCCAATGTGTGGTCAGAGCCTCTGGTGGAGGATAAATAGAAGAACTTGGGCAAGAATCCCACTGGACGAGAAGATATTGCCTACATTGTGGTCTGATCAATGAAGGGAATACCTCTATTAATGAAATCAAGGATGGACTAAATTATATGCAAGGGAAGGGAAGGGAAGGGAAGGGAAGGGAAGGGAAGGGAAGGGAAGGGAAGGGAAGGGAAGGGAAGGGAAGGGAGGGGAAGGGAAGGGAAGGGAAGGGAAGGGAGGGGAGGGGAGGGGAGGGGGAGGGAGGGGGGGGAGGGAGGGGAGGGGAGGGGAGGGAGGAGAGGAGAGGGGAGCACACAGTATGCTAGGTACTGAAAGGATAAGTAAATCCCTGCCCTCAAAGAGACTGAAATCTAGTAGAGTAGATTCACAAATAAATGTAAATATAAACAATGCATGAAAGTAATGAAGAGTGCAATGAGTATGAGGAAGAGATCATTTCCATCTAAAGAAATTAGGGAAGGCTCCATGAAACCAAAAAACGGCACATTTGAAGAGCACTTAATATAGTGCCTGGCACACAGTAGGTACACTTAGTAAATACTAGTTTTCTTCCTTCATATTAGTTAG
This sequence comes from Phascolarctos cinereus, assembly GCF_003287225.1. Lineage (NCBI taxonomy): Eukaryota > Metazoa > Chordata > Mammalia > Diprotodontia > Phascolarctidae > Phascolarctos > Phascolarctos cinereus. The sequence goes on from NW_027555625.1 coordinate 101,355,103, forward strand.
ATCTTGAAGGATAGGCAAGACTTCAACAGAATGAAATTAGCAGAAGAGCACTCTAGGGGTAGGAATCAGTTTGGGCGAAAGCACAGAGGTAGAAATATATGCCATGTTTTGGGGGGACATGACAAGAGATCAGTCTTGTCTCCTTAGAGTATAAAAATACATGACAGGAAATAATGTGAGAAGTCTTTAAAGGTAAGTGGAAGCCAGATAGCAGAGGGTCTTGAATGGAAAACTAAGATTTGGGCTTGGTTTGGCAAAGAATAGGGAACTATTGAAAGTTTTGGGGGGGAGTGGGTTTTGAGGGAGCTTTTCAAGAAGGGAAATGGTTTGATCAGAAGTCTGAATGAAAAAGGTTAATCTGGAACTGTAGATGACAGTAGCTTGGAGGGAAAAAATAATGGATAGAAATCAACTGGTAAGAAGGTCCTTGCAATACTCCAGGTAGATGTGGACTAAAGTGATGGCCTTGGGAGTAGAAAATCTTATTTAACTGTTTCAGTTACCAATTATCTCCCCATTAGGGAAGACTTTAATAAAATGAATTGAGAAAAGGTTTTTGAAAAACATACTTTTTATCATATGACGATTGAGAGAGAACCTTTTTTCTGTTGTTCTAGGTTTTGACAGCTTGTCTCCCAATTACATATAAAATTTAAGTGAAGAAATATTCATTTTCAACAAGCTATCATAGAAATACTTCTGCATTTTCAAGAAGGAAATCTCTTAGAAATGTGAAATTTGTTTGAATGAGGTGGGGCCCATTATGAAAGAACATTTTCACCCATGAAAAAATAGCCAGTTGTCAGAAGGAGGTTACTTTCTAAAACTCACAAACACTTGTTTAATATGTAGTCCCTCATATAATTTGGATATATGGATATTTGTTACTTATGAAATCTGATTATAATATTCTAAATTTGATGAATGAACTGGATTTGGAGATACAAAATTTTAGGGGAAATTGGGGATTGATTTATTGGGAAATATGTATTTGGATGCAGTGAGGGAAAGGCATATGCAAAATGAGAATAAAAGGCAAGTCAAGCTCACTTTGCAGGTACAGGGCAAGCCATTGCTTTACTTGGCTTCTTCTTGGGCAGGGCACTTGATCTAGTCCAAAGTCAAGATCTGGACTGAAGCTAAAATTGTCATTTTGGAAGATAAATTCTGCTTCCAGCTTACCTTTCTTGGTAGCATTTCATCAATATGTTAATCATAAAATTTATTGTATAGTATTTAACCACTGGATTCCTTATCCTTTATGTTGTGCTTAAGTGAATCCCTGGTGAAGGTCTCATTTTCCTTGGATGAAGTGTAGTTATATGATAATCTGTTTTTAAATGTACAGATATTTTGCTACAAAATTGGTGCTGTTTTTTATGGTTTTTACACCTCTTTTAATTCCCACTTTAGCCTCTGTGTAATATTGTAAATATTGTTTAAAAAACTGCATCAGCCTGTGCTATACAATCTGAATGTTATTTTAACTTATAGTTTGTTTTTTATATTTAACAAGGACAGTTGAGGGATCAAAGTTGTCACATTTTTTTGCTTACCTATTTACAGAAAGTTTCATTTCAAACTGCCACCTTCTAGTACATCTTCAGAAATGTGCATTCTACGTGCTCTCAAAAGAACATGCCAAGATTGTGTCTGTCTGCTAACATTGATTGGATACCGTACCTAAGAAGCAATGATTTTAGTTATGAAATGTAATCCAAATTATTGGCTTATATTCAAATACACAAGTGTTCTAAAGCTCATTGCTAACATACAAATGAATTTCCATTTCACATGTATGTATTATTCACAATTAGAATGGACTGTAATGTTGGCTTGTTCTTTTTGTTTTGTTTTGTTTCTCTTGTAATGGGCCTGCTTCTTAGCAATATTAGAAGTGTTTTACAAAGCAGTTCATGTTACTTTTCAAAACATAGTATCATTGATTATATTGCAAATAATAATTTCACAACATGTAATTTAGATTGTTCATCTTCATAACAATTCCATAGGCAGTTAGGAAAACCTTGATTCAAGTCCCACTTCTGACACCTTGGCTCTGTGACCCTGTGAAAATCACTTAGCAACTCAGTACCTAAGGCAACTTTTTCAAACTATATAATTCACAAAGCAGTTGCAAGTCTAAATTTGTAGAAAGGTTTTCTTCACCAGGTGTTCTCTACATCAGTGAAGTCAAAGATCTGGTTTAAAAAAAACTACAGCATGAAATGTTGAATCAAATAAGATCTTATATCTTTTGATAAAGTAGATAGCTTTATTGACTGGTAGCCAAAACATACTAAGTCATTTGTGGATAGATTTCCTAAGATCCATGAAACTGGACAGCTAAAATTACATCTTTATTTTCACTAGCTTCTAAATGAAATTTAGTGTTTCCTTCAGTTACTTAAAAATAAGAGTCTGAAAAGGAGTCCATAGGTTTTAATACATACTATACATCCAACTAGCTACTGAACATATGCAAAGATTTAGTAATATTTGAGCTGAGCACCTGTGAGATTCTGTATGTCGATGTGTGTGAATGTATGTTACCCAAATAATATGGATGTTTTTCTCCATCTTTAGGGTAGACTCTGTGTCAAGGGGACTCATTTTTGTGACTCATATGAGAGGTATATCTCCCCCTCCAACATAATGGATACCTTTGGGTTTTATTATTTTCAAATTGCTCCAAGACTCCTTTTCTCAAGGAGCAGTCTGAGCAAGTGACAGTAAAAATACGTTGTGGGTTTGTGCACTCATCCTTCAACAATACTTGGGTTTTATTTCTCATTCATTTTTCTAGGTTTATTTTTATGAGTGAACGTTAGCTGCAAAAAAGAAAAATACGAAAGTACCCAAAAAAGCCACAAAAAGGATTTAAATTCAACCCATATCTTCAATGAGAATAAAGAAGCAATCTCTTTAAGACTGAGGAATTGTAAATGGGCAAGGCACTATCTGTATGTTGTTGATCATCCTACAAATACACTTTAGATTTTAGCTGAGCTTAAGTCAGATTTTTTTTTTCACCTCGATTTCATGGATCTGGAAACAAGATAGAGTGCTTCAAAGCTTCTGATATTCTGAATGGCAAAACATCCTCCCCAACATCTTCTACTTGTGAAATCATTTTTTTAAACTAAGTGTACGGTTTCATAATTATTCTTATCACATTTCATTTTGTGGAATTTACTCTAGCTTATAGAGATATTTTTGGATCCTGATTCTGGTCATCCTACATTCCTCTCAGCTTTGAGTCATTTATAAATTTAATAAGGATGTGCCTTTGTTGAAATTATTGACCAAAGTGTTAAATAGTACAGAGCTAAGCACAGATCCCTGAAGCACTCTACTGATGACCCCCTGCCAAGCTAAAATCAAAACCATTAATGACTTCAAGTGTAGCCATTCAAACAGTTCTAAATCCATCAAATCATGTCATCATGAGGCCCACCTCTCCATCTTTTTCCATAAGAATAGCATCAGAAACCTTACCACATAGTTAAATCTAGACAAGCTATATCTATAGGATTCTACTAGATTAGTAACTCCAGCCCTCTGTTATTTCCTATTTATCTTACATATAGCTTGTTTGCACATATTTGTTTGCTTGTTATCTCCCTCACTAGAGTGTGAACTCGAGGGAACAGATTGCCGTTTGCCTTTCTTTGTAATCCCAAAACTTGGGGTGTATGGGCATTCAAGGAGGATTAGCAACTCTGATGCAAGTAAGGGTTGCCAAGTCCTTTAAAGGACTGCTCGTTCACCATTGGTGTCCACCTGGCACTCAATTCTCATCCATGGTTCCAAGAAGCTGTAGATCCACATCCCTGTAAACTATCTCCATAGAAACAGGCTAGCCCAGGTTGAGGGTAACTGACAGTCACAAACCTGTTGGTGAGTTAAGGGTGTGCCTACCCCAAGCATGTGAAGACTTCCCCTAATGGAACAGGTAGACTAGAAGCAGGCACTGTGGAGTGTTTATGAGCTTGGTGAGACAAGGAAGACAACAAGGTCATCCACTGCATCCCAAACCATCACCAGTAGTCCTGACCTTTGCCTTGCCACTAGACTTTGATCACTCTGGAAAAGAGAGTAAGTCTGACAATTTTGTGCAACTCTGTCTCACTTAAATCCAGTTCATGCACAAGTCAAGACATCATCCTGTGATGTCATTGGTCCTTTTCAAAAAAGAAGGACAAAAAACAACAACATCCATAGGATAAAGCATAGAGGGTGCTTGATAATGATTATTGACTGACTGATCTTTACTTTCTCTTTAATAAAACATTCTAGAATTTTTTCCTAGAATTAAAACAAACCTCATTAACCTATAGATTGAAGACTACTTTCTCTCCCCCATCTTTTTTGAAATGATAGCATGTGATCTGTTCTAGTCTTACAAGAGCTCTCTTATTCTCCATCATCTCTCCTATTATCAATAGTGGCTCAACAATCAAATGTGCCAGTGTCATAAATTCATCAAGGGCAGTAAGGTACTCTCAGTCTATAGAACATTGGACTTAGAGTCAGGAAGATCTGAGTTCAAATTCATCCTCGCACATTTACTATCTGTGTGACGCTGGGCAAGTCCCTTCATCTCTGTTTGCCTCAATTTCCTCAACTATAAAATGGACATAACAACAGCATCTACCTCACAGGATTGTTATAAGGATCAAATGAGATAATATTTGTAAAGCACTACTCACAGCATCCGACACAAGGTAGTTCCTACATAAATGTTTATTCTCTTAAATTCTTGTATTACCCTCTGATCTGTCTTGGGTATCAATACTCTTCTAGGCATTTTTGTTCTTAACATAGACAACAAAAACAAAATGGGAATTAAGGCACTCTGTCTTCTGTCTTTTGTCAGTGGGTCATCATTCTTTCTACCATATACAGGAGTTCCTATCTTTTTTCCCATCTTCATTTTTCCCCAGTAAAGTTTTTGAAAAGCCTTCTTATCCTTAGTTTTCCTCATTTTGATTTAACTATGCTGATGCTATGCTTGCTACCTTGTGACTCTTTTGCATCATCCTCTATTCCTTGCCTTTGTTTCAACCTTCTTAACATATATTTATTTTAAACCTAAGTGAGCTGATAAGTTCTGTGTGCAACCCCATGAGCCTCTTCAGACAATCCCTCATTTTCCCTCTCATTGGAGTTATTTCCCTTTGTTTCATTAGAATTTCATTCTTAAAGAGTTTCCCATACCTTTCAAGCTAACTTCCTCAATAGGATTTTACTGTGTGGAACCCTATTTCTGAACAGTTTGAAATATACTCTCCTAAAATATGAGAAAGTAGTCATTTCCTCATAAAGTTTTCATCATTTTGGTCTGAGAAACTAAGTCTTCCTTACTGGGGAGAAACATCTAGAATAGAATTTCCCATGTTGATTGCCCTATCTTTTGAAAGAGGAACTCATCATTGAATCAGCTCAGTAAGTTATTAACCATTCAACTTAGCAAAGAGAGAGAAATCTAGCAGATGTCTGGATAATTCAAGTCCCCTATCATTGATCTAGCTTACCTTTGTGCCAGGCTTATGACCTGTTTTCCAAACTTCTTATCTAGTCTCTCTTTCTTCCCACAAGGTCTATAGTGCACTCTGATGACAAAATCACTTCTCATATTCCCTCCATGGATCTTCCTTCAAATGTTCTCCATCATGTTTCCTCAATCTGGTTTCTGGATTTCCTTACATGAAGTAAGCTTTCTTCATACATAATGCTACCTACCTCAATCCCTTTTACTCATCCTGTGTCAATTAATAAACATTAAGTGCCTACTATGCGCCAGGCAGTGTGCTAAGTGCCTAAGTATCTTAGGAACAAGGAAGGTCTCTTCATCTACAGCCATATTCCACTCATGAGTTTTATTCAAATGTCTCATACCTTTGGGACCAAATTTGCCTCATGTTCTTAGGACCTCTAGTTTCATCTTCCTGGTTGCTCATACTCTAGGCATTGACATAGAGAAACTTGAGACCATAGTATTCTTTTCTTGGTTCCTATGAACTTCTGACTGACTCAACTTCTTATCTTTTTCCAATACTGTAGCTACAAAGAAGTAGCATGGTGAATTACATACAACAATGGACAAGGAGTCAGGCAGGCCTAGGTTTAAAACCTGTATCATATACTTACTACCTGTGTGATACTAAGCAAGTCACTTAAGTTCTCAGAGCCTCAGTTTCCCTTATTTATAAAACAGGGAAGTGAATAGTTCCTACCTCACAGGGCTTCTAATAAGATCAAATGAGAGCCACACATTTTGAAAACCTCATAGCATTCTATAACTTCTATAGACCTTTACAACTACACTATAGCTATCTTTTATATCATCTAATTTTACAGATACATAGAGACAATTTTTCTCTCCCCTTCTTTTCAATCCTTTGCAAGCTTTAATATCCTATTACTCAACTTACAAATATTAACAATAAAAATATTCAAGGTATAAAATGTCTAACATTTTTGAATGGGCTTCAACTATATTAATCCATAAATGCTAGGCTAAAATTGGCACAGTATACTTCAGGTATGGTAACTAGTGTTGTTGAAATGCTGATGGAACAAATAAGTTTTCTAAAGTGTTCATATTTCCAAAGACTTACAGTGGAGAATATGCTATTTGCTGAGAATTCACATACTCAATTTGTGTAAAATGCAGTGTTTCCTTTCTCAAAAAAATTTTATGATTATGCTTAATTCTGAATATTTAGTTAAACTAGAAATATGACTATGATAGCTTTTAACAATTGAATTACTGTTTATCACGAAATAATCTCCTCAGACTGAATGAAATTGCAATCAAATTTTTCTAAGCTATACCCTGATCTTAAGCAGTGATTCTAAGTTTATTCATGTGATAAAACATACATGTGTACAAATAATAATAATAACAGCTAACATTTATATAATGCTTACTATGTGCCAGCACAGTGCAAAGTGCTTTACAATTACTATTTCATCTGATCCTCACAACAACCCTGGGAGGTAGATGCTATTATTATTCACATTTACAGATGAGAAAACTGAGGCAAATAGGAGTTAAGTGATTTGTTCAGGTTGAAGCAAATGTATTATGCTAAGATTGAAATTGAAGTTAGACTTGTTTTGCTTTGTTACAGAGAGCAGAACTAGAAGGAATAAGTAGAAATTGAGAAGTGATTTTAGGCCCAAGTAAGGAAAAACTTCCCAACAATTAGAATGAAGTCATCAGAAAGGATTTCTATTAATATACAAGGTGTACCATATAACCTCTGAAATACCTTCTGACTCTATGTTTCTATGATTCTGATTATAATACTAACAAATCAGAAAGTAAACATGAAATAGATGTCAAAGAGATCCAGGTTCCTTAGGCATCTTTCTCAGGGCAAGAAAAAAGAATCTGAAACATCAGCTTTTGTTGAAAAGCAACTGTCAAATCATCCAATAAAACAATTGTTCTAATTGCTTATCGATTCATAGGAGATGGGAGGGAGACATAGATGCTAATTAGCTTTTTTGGCCAAAACCAGGTCACTTTCTCTTCTCTTGGATGGATTTAGTCATTGCTAAGGCAAACCAAGAAAGCATTTGCTGTGCTTTCAGCTGGGAGAGAGTATTCAATGTGACTCAAAATTCATTATTCAATTGTGACTGCTCTTTCCAAAGTCACAAAGATCCTTAATTGCCAAATCTAATGACCTTTTCACAGTCCTTATCCTTCCTGCCCTCTCTGTAGCGATTCACAGTGTTGACCAACTTCTATTCCTGGATACTTCCTCCTCTTTGGGTTTTCATGACCCTGCTTTCTCTTGCTTATTCTCCTACATGGTTAGCACATATATGTATGTCTGTGGGTATACACTCCTAGCTCAGGACCTCATCATCTTTTGCCTTTTCTATTATAATATTGCTCTAGTTGGCCTTCCTTCCTCAAGTCTTTCCCTTCTCTATCCTTCACACAATTACAAAAGTTATATTACCAAAGGATGGATCTTACCATGACATTCTCTTTTTCAAGAAGTTTCAGTGGCTCTCTCTGGCCTATAAAGTTAAAAAATTTAAAAAAAAAAACGCTGGATGACACAATGGTAGAGCCTTGGGCCTGGAGTCAGGAAGACCTAAGTTCAAATCTGACCTCAGACACTTACTAGCTATTTGACCCTGGGTCTATTTGCCTCAGTTTCTTCAACTGGCACTTACTTTGCAGGGTTGTTGTAAGGATCTAATGAAATATTTGTAAAGCACTTCACACAGCACCTGTCATCTAGTAGGTATTATATAAATGTTTATTCTTTCCCACCTTCCCTATTTGTCATCCAAAGACCTTTACAATATAGTTCCAACCTACCTATACAGGCTCATTACTCCTGTTATGGTTCCCTACAATCCAGTTTAATTAGCCTATGTGTCCACTTCTACAGCTTTGCAGAGGTGGCTCCAAATGCCCAGAATATAATCCCTCCTCAAATTTACCTCTTAGAAAACCAAACTTCCTTCAAAGATCAACTTAAAAGATCAACACCTACTTCATAAGACTGTACCTGTTTTCTTCAGTTATTTGTTTTCTCTTGAACACCATCCTCCAAATCATTTCAGATTTACTTTGTATAGATTTGGTACTGATTTATACATGTGTTCGTATTGTTTTCTTTGATGGGATATAAGCTTCTTGAGGGCAGATACTGTTTTGCTTTTGTCTTTGTATTAGTCACAATACTGGGAACCTAGTAGGAACTTAAGAACTTGTTGATTGAATGATGAAAGGGTAAGAGACGATGTAGTATAGTAGATGTGGTGTTTGAATTCAGGATTGAAAAGGTGGACTTGACTTGATCCTCAAACAATTACTAACCACGTGACTCTTGAGAAGATATAACCTATCAGAGCCTCAGTTTCCTCATTTGTACTTTACTGGGTTATTTAAATAAAGAACTTGCAAAGCTTAAAGTGCTATACAGAGTTAGTATAAAGGACATGCTTGGTCCAAAGACATGTTGGGCCAGTCATTTAGTGAAAGAGTAAGATATAACAGATGAATAGTCTTGTTTTGTGCTTATATTTCTGAAAGAGAAAAAGAATCAGAAGGTTCAACACATTGGGTATGCAGTTTTTTTGTAGAAAAAAATGTATAGGAAAATAAGTAGACTTTGTAGGGTTTGATTTGTATTGGTGGAGAGAATATCCACCTTGATGAGATGATAGATTCATTAAATAAATTCATATACTATTCATAGACATTCAGAAATGTTATTTTTTTATGTTGTCAGAGAATGCAGCCTAAAAAATTACCTCATCTCTAAAGTGAAGTTCACTCTTGGGATTTTTTGAGGGAAAGCATTAGTATTTTAGTGGTAACATGAATAAGCTGTGGGGATTTCTTTCTGTTTACTACTTTCCTGTTGTGATCAGAGGTAAAGGTTTACAGTAACTGACCATTTGACATACCATTATTTTAGAATAAACTCAACTTTTCACTCTGTGTGATTATTCCTTGAAATACTTATTTGATGTCTTTTTTTATGTAACTCTGTTTCTAAGTTTAAAGCTAAGGTCAAATTTTGTTGTAACTCAAAAGCTAGAATGTTTAATTCTAAGAATTCAAAATCTCTATAAACCTTTAAAAATACATACCAATTCTACCTTCTGGTTATAGTGTGATGTCTCATAACCATGGGATTGAAAGCTGACTTTTTCTCAAATTGTAGAGCTTTAAAGTTCAAGAAGAATTGTTTAGCTACTATTATCCAAGCAGGGAGGATTTGTAAAGCTATGTGGGCTGATTAGAAGCCCCTTTCAAAAGTTTTGCTCATAAACCCCTCCTTTCATTTTTCAAAGCAAGCATCCATCAAGTTTCTTTCTTCAGAGAGTGTGATAAGAAAGGGTTGAAAAAATGTGACAAGTTTGAAGGATAAGACCTTGTTGAAGATGTCACAAGGCATTCATACCTTAACTGACACAATGTTCAAGATTTTGATGATGTTTCCTATGTCGGGTGTGATTGAGTACCCTACTCTGGATCTTTCTTGGCCCACTGGCACATTGAGGATGACAAGAGTTTAGGGTTTAATGAGTTGTGTCTTATGTAGTCCTGAGCTGCACCCATAGGTTTAGTCTTTAAAAAAAGAAGTTGACACATCGGGAGAAAAAGGAGAGAAGTAATCCTGAAACAGAAACCCCAAAGGGAAGCTTCTGTGACCCTTCACAGTCTTCAGGGAATCAGAAGTGGCAACAATGGAGAGTTAGTAATGTTATATAAGAGTTTCTAGGTCAAGTCTCTGGGGAAAATAAGAAGTTCCGGGACCAAGCAGGGGGTGATAGCAAAGACCAGAACTTCAATGTGCTCCCTGCTAGTTCTATGACTCTGATAAGGGTTGTGCTATAGTGGAAAGACCACTGGCTCTGAAGTTAAAAGATCAGGGGAAATATCCAGTCTCTGACACTTACTATCTGTGTGCCCTTGACCAAGGTCAAGTCACTTAACCTACCTAGGCTTCAGTTTCTTCAACTACAAAATTAGGGAATTAGACTAGATGACATCTAAGATTCCTTCTTTGTTCAAGGAATTAAGCTCTAAATACATGAACCTATGACTTTACTATCCATCCCACTTCACACCCACCAGTTCTTTACTCTTTTGGGGAAAGCTCAAACATTTGGTAACTACTCATAATAAAAACAATAGCATGCATATACAACTTTAAGATTTGCAAAGCACTTCCCAAATATTATCTTACTTTTTCCTAACAACAACCCTGGGTGGCAGCGGTGAGGACACTGAGGTAGGCTGAGGTTAAGTGACTTGCCCAGGGTCACACATCTAGTAAGAGTCTGAGTCTGGATCTGAGCTTTGGTCTTCCTGACTACAAATCCAACACTCTATCCACCTAGCTGCAAATACATACATACATGCATACACATATCTGTGATAATATAGATACATGTATATGCATATATATACCTGTATACATACTATAGACACAAAATAATGCACACGTGCACATGTGTGCCCATAAAGAGTTAGGACACCTTCCTTCTCCAATGAGTTCCACCTTCCTTAGATTACTTGCTGTTTTTGTTTTGTGTTAGTTCTGCTTTTTGTCTTTCTTGTACAGTAAAGTCTATCTAATATACCATATAGATATACACATATATAATATATATATACATGTACACATATATACACATCTATATATTTATATTAGTCAGCTATGATACATATATACACACACACACACATTGGTATATGTGTACATTAGTGAGCCTGACTGAGTGAAAACTGTAAGTCTCTTTACCTTTTCTGAAGAGACTTAGATATGTTTTAGTATTATGTTCCCAGGTAAACTTCGGATGGAAGGATAAACAAACAAATAGTGATTGTAAGATGTCCCTCCCAAAAAATTAAATTGGCCCATGTAAACTCACACATCCTCCCATGAGGGAGAATCAAGACCTAATTCAAACCATAATGCAATCTTTCCATCTCAGGAAGCTAAGCCCTGTTTTGTTTCTTTGTTTCTTCAGTAAATGTGCAAGTTTGTTTTGTGGGGCTGTATTTATTTCTTTTGAGAGAGGGTGTTTATTTAGTGGTAATGAGGGAGTTGATGGGGAGAGAGTAGGTTATGATAGAGATGAAGAAAATAAAAAGAAATAAGATGGCTACATGTAAGGCCCTAGAAGAGCTCTTCCACAAACATTTCTGCCAAGCTCTAAAAATGCACCAGAAGGAACAAGGAACGATAAAGAAAACCAAAGAGAAATGGCTTTGTGTCCTGAATGAGAAAACTGCCCAAAGTCTTCAGGTCTCTCAGCTGATTCAAACCCAGGGAGGTTGAAGTCACAGCACAGTCTGGAGCCACAGCAGAAGACAGAGACAACACAGTACCCCACAGACACATACCAGGATGACAGTAAGAAACTAGAAAAGAACTGGAAGGCTATTGAAACAGGAAACAGAGTAAGCACATTGCCTAGGCAGGGCTACTCCAGGCACCTGCCATCCACACAATCAGTGACATCTGATTGGGGTCTGACAGGATTAGGGGCATAGGCCAACACTGCAAGGAAGAGATAGAGATAGTTAAGCCATTAGAAGATTAAAACAAACCACGAATTCCTGTGGAGGCCAGGGCCTCATCCTAGCCACCAGAATGGCAGAGGAGTCAGCATCCAGAGCACACAGGGAACAGGGACCAGCTGAGCTTATCTTTTCCGAGGGTCTGGAGGAAATAAAGCCTGGCCCAAGCACAAAGTCCCAGCCCATGATCTGTGACTAAACTTATGAATAAACAGAAGTAAATAGCAAACACAATAAAGAAATATTGTGGGTTGAGAGAAACCCACATGACAGTAACCCACATGACAGTAACTCTAAAACAAGTTTAAATAAAACCTCATGGAAAAGAATAATTTGACCACAAGAATTACAAGAATTCTGGAAGAAATTAAGCAAGAAATAAAAAATGCAGTTGGAATGAAATAAGACTTCTGGAAGAAAACAGCTTAGAAAAGAAGGTAGAAAACCTTACCCAAGTAAGGAACCCTATTGACTTCCTGAAAAAAAAAAAAGAGAGAACAATCAGCACCCAATAACTCTATTAGGCAACAAGAAATATTAGAACAAAGTCAAAATACTGAAAATTAGAATAAAATATAAGGTAGGTACTATCAAAATAGCTAAGCCTGGAAAACAAGTCAAGAAAAGATCATTTAAACCTCATCAGACTCCCTGAATTCCTTGACTGAACAGTAAATATGGTACAGTATCTTGAGAAATGATAAATGAAAACTAATTAAATCTAATTAGACTCATTAGGCAAAGTGAACGTAGAACTAATACACCAATTACCTTCTGAAAGAAACCCCAAAATGAAAACATCCAGGAATTATGGTTAGGATTATATAAGAGAATAGTTCGACTACATAAAGGAAAGAAAATCTTGGATTACCATATTCTAAAACGCAAAAGATTAAGCCTTCAGCCATGAATGAGTAACCCTGAAAAACTTAATACAGCCCTAGAGTTTTAAAGAATGGATCTTTGACAGAATAGAGGAGTTTCAAACATTCCTAGCAGAATCTATGAAATGAAAATACAAAAGACAAAGGAAACTTTTTGAGCAAAGAGATGGGACTAAACGATGATGAAGTGCTTCTATTATACAAGAGGAAGAAGAGACAATCTTAGAATCCCACTGACATCTTGAGTCATAGAAGGATTAAGATAGACAGACATGGGGCCTAGGAATGTTTTGGTCCTATATTGTAAGGGAAGAAAAAGGAATGAAAAGGGAATACACTATGAAAGAAATGAGAAATAAGAAGGGAAAAAATCTACTATTTCTCATATTTAGATGAATGGGGAAAAGAAAATATAAACATGGAGGAAAGACTAACTAAAGATAAAGTAGGAGAATGACGGAAAGATCTGTGTTTTAAAATCATGAGTATGGCAATGTGTGATGGATTAGGAAAGGGAGAGCATGGAAGCAGAGAGATTAGTTAGGAGGCTATTACACTAGTCTACATGAGAGGTGAGAAAGGCATAAATGAAGGTTATGATTGTGTGAGCTGGACAGCATGAAATGGGTATATTGTGAAGTCAGAATCAACAGAACTTGGTTACTGTTATTCTATAGCTATCAAGGAAAAGGAAGAGTTAAGAATGTCTCCAAAGTTGTAAACCTAAGAGACAAGAAAGATGTTTGAGCTCTCAACAAAAATGAGGAATGGTTTATGGGGAAAATACAGAGACCTTCATTTTGCACAAGTTGAATTTGAGATACATTAGAATGTCCACATGGAGAAGTTCATGAAGCAGTTGATGTAGAAATGGAGTTACAAAACATCTTTGGCCTAATTATTAGACCACTGAACTTAAGTCAGGAAGAGCTAGGTTTGAATTCACTCTTAGACATGCACTTCGGCATGACACTGAGCAACTCCCTTAATCTCTCTGAATTTCTATTTCTTCCTGTATAAAAAAAAAAGGATAACCATTGGTTTGTTGTGAGAATTAAACAAGGTAATGATATATAGCAAGCTACTCTGTAAATCTTAAAGTGCAGTGCAAACAAACCATTAATATGTACTTCATACAAATTCATTGCCAGCATCTCTTTCACTCTTTAAAAAAAAAATAGTGTCTATTGCACGCAGATCACTGTGGTAAAAGCTGGGGAGACACAACGTTTAGATAAGACAATCTCTTCCCTCACAGGGGTGATATACAGGGAAAAAATACTACCACAATGCAATGTGAAGAGCAATGAATTGGATGTCAGGAAACTTTAGTCCCATTCACTAGCATGTAAAGTTATGAAAAAATATACCATTGCACTTTAATCTATCATCTTTACTAGGGAATACCCATAGAGCAGTAGAGTATATTTCCTAAACAGGATGCTTAAAAAAAAAAAAAAAAGGCTAGCAATTGTAACCAGAATTCCACTCTACCTTCACTTCTTCTAATCTTAAAAAAAAAAAAAAGTTATAACCACAATAACCTCTAGAGGCAGCAAAATATACTAAGTAACTGAGCTCTGGATCATGGAAAGAGGTTTTTTTCTAATCATCAGATCCAATGCTTACAGCTAAAGAATTTCTAAGGAATTTGTCTTGGAGGCTATGGTTTACTACATAAACAAAGCACAAAAAAATTCTTCTTAAACATAATGCTTTTTAAGATCTGGAACTGACAAGAATCAAAATGTAACCATTCGGACAACTTTAGGTTTTGATAAAAGGTATTACCCACACTGCTAGGCTACATGATTTTCTGCTTTGTTAACTTATTGCTGCTGGCGTTACAAAACTCATCAGATGCATAATTTCGAATAAAGAGTGACGTACGAGAAAGTAGACTTTTCAAAATATCACTGGTTATAGATTCCTCCCCAGGGACACTTCCAAGCCATCATGATTCCAAAGATAAACTCTAAGAGATTTTTTTTCCCCATTTATAATCCTTAAAATGAAGCTAAAATATTACCTTAGGAGGAACATGCCAGGTGAGATTGCCCTTCTACTAAGAGGCCTAGTAACCTGATTTCAAGTTGCCATTGGCAAGGAATAGTGGCAGCAATGACTTGTGATATTGTTTTTGGTTAATAGCAGTAGTACATTCCACCAATACAAACTATTCTGGTGGAATGTACTACTACTATTAACCAAAAACAATATCACAAGTCATTGTGTTGCAACTGGGCTTTGTCCTTGACATATTCAGGTCTTCTTGCATTCTGCAAGTACAGTGTTTCTGGAAATCATGGCAACTCAAAAAGACAAGATCAGAGGACCCTTTAACATTCCTTAAAACTACCTATGCACTGAAATGCGTAAGTTAAGTATTGGAAGTAAGTGATTGGAAGAATGGAACCTAAGAGAAACCACCATCAATTCAATATGAAAAAGGTTCAAGAAACCTGGGTGACAAGGACAATAATCCCCAAACAAAACACAAGAACAAAATACAATCCCCACATAAAACACTAATGTGGAAAAGGAGACCTGAGAATAGAATCATGGGAAACCTGGGCTCAAATCCCAGCTCCAAAACTTGCTAGCTGTGTTTCCGTTAATAAATTGCTTCACTTCTTTGACCTCAATTTCCTCATCTATAAAATGGGAATAATAATGATTATGTGAACTACTCCACAGTGTCATTGTGAGGATTAAGTGAGAAAGAGTATTTAGCACTTTGGAGAGATAATTTGATAAGATGAAAAGAGTTTGGAGTCGGCAGACATGAAGTCAAATCCTTGTTCTGACATTCATTAGCCACGTGAATATTTTACTCTCGGAGCCTTAGTTTCCACATCTTTAACATTGGGATTATAATATTGGCACTCCCTACCAATTGATCAACAAGCATTTGTTAAGCACCTACTATGTTCCAGGCACTGGGCTAGGCCCTAGAGTTGTGCAGAGAATGCATTCTAGGAACGGGAAACAACCAGTGCAAAGTCAAAATGACAGAAAATCAAGTATTATGTGTAATATACAGCAAGAAATTGGACCAAAAAGTGTAGGAAAGAGAAACCACATCTAACAAAATTGGAAACATAGTGTGGGGGCATGGTGCAGGGTGCTTGAAAAGCCAAAAATGTTTCTATTTGTTCCTAAAGGCAATAGAGAGTCATTGGAGTTTATTGGGTAGGAGATGAACAAGATCAGATCTGTGCTATAAGAACATCACCTTATAATAGTCATGCAGAATACAGATTGGAATAGGGAGAGATGTGAGAGAAGGCTAATTAGGAGATTATTGCAATTGTCTAGGGAGAAAGAATGAAAGCTTGAACTAGGGTGTGGGTCAGTTGAGTAAAAAGAAGTAAAAAGATGGATGTGAAAGATGTTATGGAGGTAGAAGCAAGCTCTGGCAACTAATTGATCATGTGGAGTGAGGGAGAGTGAGGAGTCAATGATAATGAGAACCTGGGTGACCAGGAGGATGATGGTGCCCCCCGCAGAAATGTAGAAATTCAAAAGAGGGGTGGAGGGAAGGAGAGAGGATAAAAGGAATTCTGCATTGTATATGCTGTTTGAGATGTTTACAAGATATCCAGACAATGACTACACAGTGTTATTGTAAGGAAAGAGATTTGTGAAATACAGAGTGCTATGTCAATGTGATTTTTGGTGTTATTATTATTGAATATAACAGAGAATCCTGGCACTATAAGTCCAGTATTTTAAAGAATCCATAAGAAGATAGGAGAAAGTGAAGATGGGAAAAGGACCCAATAAAAGGTTTAAGTTAAAATGGGACCCAAATGGCACATGAATGTGATTTGGACTTGCTATTTCAAAGTGAGATTATTAAAATGGGAATCACAGAGCAGGAAAAAGAGGAGTGCTACATAATTAACAGAATCAACAACAGCCTCCTGACAATACAACCCATCATGCATGCTATTCATGGGGGACAGCCAAGAGCAAAACAGAAGGATGCCAGTCAGGGTGATGTGCAGTGGAGAATTCATGTACACTAAGAGTCAAGGTAGCTGGGAAAGCCTGGCAGGAATCCTGTGAATGTTCCCAAAGTGGATTCTGGAAGTACCACTGATTAGGTCAGTATCTCAGTCTGTATGATAAAAAAGATCCCGAAAGTCAAAACAGCAGATTGATTGGCATAGTGTTGCAAGCCCTATAGGCAGTTGTTGTGATGATCTACTTAACAGAGAAAATAGTAGAGCCAGTCAATCCTTTCTGTGTGCTAAGATCACAAGACAATAACATTGGAATAAATCATAAATACCAACATCTCATCCACTAGGAATGCTTCAATGCAATACAGATAGCACTAACCATTGAAATAGATAAACTATGAATGTGCATGAGACAGACTAATACTATATCAAAACAAAATTGGAAACAAATTTCACCAGATATAGATAAGGTGCCAATGATACCTACATAAATAATATAAAAATGTATTTCCAGCCTATTTAGAACACTCACAAAAATAATTTTATTCCTTGGTCTAGAAGAAATAATGATATTGAAGGGTTAAAAAAAATTGAAAAATGAAAAGTTGAAAAATCTCCATTTAATGCAACCTCCTGAAATTATATCTAATAATGAAATGGATGACAAAAGAGCACCAATGTCTCACGATTCTGAAAATGCGATGGACTACATAGAATGGAATTATGAAAAGCCCTTGAGTTTGATGAAACTAATATAAAACTATACGAAAACAGACTAATTTTAAAAACTAGTATCACCTATCAAGATATTTAATAATTGTCACTGAGGGTGAAACCAAGATGACAGAGTATAAACAGAATCCAGCTGAATCCAAACAACCTCAAAATAACCAATCAAATCACATTCTCAAGCAGCTAAGCCATCAAAAGGTTAGGGTGAGACATTTTTTCCAGCCTAAGACAACTTAGAAGGTTGGAAGGAGGGGTCAGTGACATCAGAATGATGACTGGTCCGGTGCCCACTCTGTACAACATCAGCTATGGACCTTGGAGGCAACTACAGCAACAGTAGCAGAAGTTTTGGGAGTTCTCATCCCACAGATTATAAGGGACTGAACAACTGGTCAGAAAGGGATTATAAAGAATCCTCAGTTGACACTGGGCACAGGACCAGGTACTGTTTGGCAACCCCATTGCCCATGTGCAGCTCTGGATCAGAGTTCCAGGGCAGAGAGGAGCACCCGTGGTCTATCACAAGGGAACAGAAGCTCTAGTCACATTCCAGGGCATAGAGAAGCATTAGCACTTTCGGCTTCAGGGTGGGAGGGGACCTGGTCACAGTTCAAAAACTAAGAAGAGTAATAGTGTCTGTGGCTGCAGGAGAGCAAAGGCCCTTCCTGGGTAAAGATCAGAATACAGACGAGGAAAAAAATGGCCATACCTCTCCCCGGACCACACCGCATTGGAAGCACTGAGAACTTACAGACCCCCAGTATTAGCTCTAAAAATAGCTGTGGGAAAAAGCCTGAAGTTTGGACAGTGCCTCCCCCAGGGGAGCAGAGCTCAACTTTAACACCAAGTTTAAAGTCAAGAAATAGTTGAAAAAGTGAGCAAACAACAACAACAAAAATAAAACCAGACCCCCCCAAAAAAAAATAAAAGCTACTATGGTGACAGGGAAAACCAAAACAGAAACTCAGAAGAATAAAACAACATGAAAACAGCTGTAAGTAAAGCCTCAAATTAAAAATGCAAGCTGGACACCAGCCCAACAAGAATTCCTAGGAAAGCTAAGGAAGAAATAGTAATGGCAGAGGAAAAGCTAGGGAAAGTAATGAAAGAGATGCAAGATAATTATGAAAACAGGATTAACAGTTTGATAAAAGAGGCACAAAAAATATTGATGAAATTAAGATCCTAAAAAACAGAATTGTTCAAATGGCAAAAAAGGCACAAAAATTCACTGAAGAAAACTCCTTAAAAAGCAGAATTGGCCAAATGGGGAAAAGTGATACAAAAGCTCACTGAAGAAAATAATTCCTTAAAAAATAGAATTAGAAAAGGGGAAGCTAATGATTCCATGAGACATCAAGAAACAAAAAAAAAATTGAAAAGAATGAAAAATAGAAGAATAAATGAACTAGCTCATAGGAAAGGAGATAATTTTAAAATTATTGGACTACATGAAAGCCATGATCAAATAAAGAGCCTAGACATCATATTTCAAGAAATAATAAAGGAAAATTGCCTCAATATCCTAGAACCAGACAGTAAAATAGAAATTAAAAGAATCCACTAATTACCTCCTGAAAAAGATTCAAAAAGGAAAACTCCCAGAAATATTATAGCCAAATTCCAGAGCTCTCAGCTCAAGGAGAAAATATTGTAAGCAGCCAAATAGAAATAATTCAAATATTATGGAGCCACAGTAAAGATCACACAAGATTTAGGCTTGAAATATGATATCCTGGAAGCCAAAGGAGTTAGAATTACAACCAAGAATAACTTTCCCAAAAAACTGAATATAATCCTTCAGGTAGATAAATAAAAATGTAATATAATAAAGGATTTTCAGTTAACCCTGATAAAAAGAGCAAAGCTTAATAGAAAATTTGACACTGAAACATAAGACTCAAGAAAAGCATTAAAAGGTGAATATGGATGGGAAGATGATAAATGCAATTCCTAAGGACTTTATCATTATTAGAACAGTACTCAAGAAAGAACTTTTACAGTAGAAGAGCAACACTTGAACTTCACTCTCATTGTAATTGGTTCAATTCCAGGGAATTGAATACACATACACACATGTGCACATGTGCACACACATGTCATATTTACATATGTTCATATATAATATGCACATATGTTTATACATATGCATTGTGTGTATCAGGAAAAAACATATATACACATTCAGTTGGGTGTAGAAATATATTTCACCCAATACAGAACAGAAAGTGCATAGTGATAAAAGGGAGGGCAGGTTAAAGGACGCAGTGGTCAGAAGCAAAAGACATTTGAGGAGGAAAAGGGTAAAAAGAAAGATAGAAGGATAAACAGAAGAAAATAGGATGGAATGAAATACTAGAGTTAGTCATCATAGCTATGAGTGTGAATGGGATGAACTCACTGATAAAATGGAAATAGATGACAGAATGGACTAGAAACCAGAATCTAAGAATATGTTGTTTATGAGAAACACACTTGAAACAGAAAGATGCACAGAGTTAAAATAAGGGGTTGAAACAGAATCTATTATGCTTCAGTTGAAGTTAAAAAAAAAAAAGGCAGGAGTAGCAATTATGGTCTCAGACAAAACAAAAGCAAATAGAAAAGAAATAATCAGGGAAACTACATTTTGCACAAAGGTACCAGAGACAATGAAATAATAATAATAATAAACACATATGTACCAAATGGTAAAGCATCGAAATTCTAAAAGGCACAAACAAAACCAATGCAGTCAAAATTAGAAAGAAAGCATGAAACTGGGGTGGGGAAAGTTTCAAGAAAGTTTCTCTGATAAAGTCCTCATATCTCAAATATATAGAGAACTGAGTCAAATTTTTAAAAATAAGAAAGCACTCCATAATTGATAAATGATCAAAGGATATGAACAGCCAGTTTTCAGAAGAAGAAATCAAAGGTATCTATAATCATATAAAAATGCTCTAAATCACTATTTATTAGAGAAATGAAACTAAAAATAATTCTGAGGTACTACCTTACACCTATAAGATTGGCTAACATGACAGAAAAGGAAAATGGCAAAGGTTGGATGGGATATAGAAAAATAGGAACACTAATGCACTGTTGGTGGATCTGTGAACTGGTTCAACCATTCTGGAAAATAATTTGAAACTCTGCCCAAAAGGTTAAAGAACTGTGCATACCTTTTGACCCAGCAATACCACTACTAGGTCTGTATTCCAAAGAGATCAAAGGAAAAATAAAAGGAAAAGCACATTTATGTACTAAAATATTTATAGCAGTTCTTTTTGTGGTGGCAAATAATTGGAAATTGAGGGGATGGTCTACCAATTGGGAAATGGCTAAATAAGTGATAGATGATTGTGCTGGAATATTGTGATGAAAACTGTGCTATAAGACATGATCAGTATGGTTTCAGAAAAAACTGGGAAAATTTATACATACTGATGCCGAATGAGTGAACAGAACCACGAGATGATTGTACATGGTAACAGCATATCGCAATGATGACAGACTGTGAAAAGACTTAGCTCCTTTGACCAACACAATGATCCAACAATATCAAAAGACTCATGATGAAAAATTAGATCTATCTCCAGAGAGAGAACTGATGAACTCTAAGTGCAAATTAAGGTATAATTTTTCATATTTTTATTTTTCTTAATTTTTTTGCAATATGGAAATATTGAAAATGTGTTTTCTGTGATTTCACATCTATAATTGATATCATATGGCTTTCCTTCTCAATGCATGAGAGCAGGGTTGGAGGAAGGGAGAATTTAGAACTCAAAAAAAATTTCAAATGAATGCTTAAAACAAATAAATAATATTTTTTAAAAATAAAAAAACTGAAAAATAGTAATAATAGCTGCCATTATATATAAATTTAAGTTTTACAAATCATTTTACGTATATTATCTCATTTGATTCTTACAACCATGAGAGGTAGGTGGCATTATTATCCCTATTTTACAGAGAATAAAACAGGCTAAGATAGGATAAGTGACTTTCCCAGGGTCACAAAGATAGTAAGACCATAAGGCAGGATCTAAACTCAGGTGTATTCTCCCACAGTATTTGGCATAAAGTGTTAAAAAAAAAATTTCAGGACCTGTGTACAGTGATATAGGATTCTCTGGACATTTCTACAATAAGAACCATAGGAGAAAACTCATAGCTTTCAATGAATACACTCAAAAACAGGTATCAAATATTATCTTGGTAAATGTAAATTAAGAAAACTACTGAAGATATATGGAAAGGGATGACAATAGTATATTGATATCTAGCTGATATATGAAGTAAATCATTGATTCAAACTAAAAGGAAACTGGAAGGTTATTTAGTTTAATCTCCTCATTATTTAAAACACACCACAAACACATTAAGAACAATTGATATTAAATATAGCATTTCTCAGGATATATGTTAAGCCCATTAAGTTTCTATCTTGTCTTAAATCCATTATCATCTATTCTAAAAAGAACTGAATATAACTTCTATATTAAAGAGAGAGTAGAGCTAAAACATCTTATATGTCATTTTATGTACATGGATGACATCACACTGTAAGAGCTCCTTGTCTAATGGAATCTTTTTCTAGTAAGCCAAAATATCATCTGGACACTATAATTGCAAAATTATTAATATCTCAAGAATATAAATGTTTGAAACTTTAGACTCTCTATGAAAGACATCTGGATGAACTCAGCCAACAATACAAAATTTTGAGTCACGCAGATTTGTTTGTGGAAAAGGTGGGGTTTGTGATAGCAATTCAGTACCTGGGCATAACCATGAAATATTATGAAACAATCATCCTTAGGGAGCCTGGACTTAGTAATCAATGTAGACTATACAAGAAAATGATAGAAACGGTACAAAAAATCATTGCAGGCTACAAAAATTTAACACTGACTGAATAACTAGATAAGCATCACCCAGTAGCTAAAACTATATATCAGAAAATCAGTATGGGTTTCCCAGGTTCATAGGTGATATACTATGCATACAGACATTTTTAAAAGCCTTGAAAATTCAACCAATAAGCTATATTGGAACAAAACAACTATCACAGACTCAGACTAAACCGTTGGCCACCATATGCCAAATATGACATTGCTCTATAAAAATTTTAAACGTTTTCAATAACATGTCACTATGACAAATACTCACCATCTCCAAGCTGTACAGAATTTAAAACTTTCAAAATGTAGAGACCTAACATAAGAAATCAAGATTATGTGGAAGCAGTGTGAGATACCTATCATTCTTATCCCCTATCTGAGTTTTATGGAGGGTACTTTATGTGAGTATAAAAAAGATGAGCTTATGTCCTAATACCTTTATTCACCTATTTAAAAAAAGCAGTCCCAGAACTATTTTTTATCTACACTCTTAGAAAAAAAAAGAAAAATAATGGCAAAGAATAATAATATTGTAACATTTGTGTATTTTAAAGTTTATACAATATTTTACATACACTATTTCATTTAATCCTCACAATAATGCTATGAGGTAGGTATTATTAGTATCCCCATTTGACAGATCATGAAATGGAGATTCAGAGGGGTTAATGACACATCCAGGGTCACATAACTAGGAAACAACACAAGTAGAATTCAAATTAGATCTTCCTGACTTCAAATCCAACACTCTATCCTCTAATCAGCACTGCTTTTAGAAAAAAATAAGGATAAAAATAAAACAATACTTCAAATGCCAGCCAGCTAACCACATAATATCAAGCTTTCTATAAGATGAGGGACATTTGTATATATTAGGATGCATGCATTCTAAATCAATTTGCATCACTTCTGGAACATACAAAAGCTGGCATTTTATCCTAAAAGCCAAACTAAGGGAAGAAAAAAAAACATTGTAAGAAAATTTGAGCACATGTAAATAGAATGGTGTTCAGAAACAGGCATTCCCTGGAGAAGCGTGAAGTGGTAAAAGCAGATAGGTGACTTGGATAGTAAGATGGAAAGAAAAGAGAATAATTTATTAAAACAGATGCACTGTGAACAAACTCTGTATCTCTGGAAAAGGGCCAATGTATTCCTAATGTCAGTCTCTGGGAACTTTGTGCATCACCCTATCAATAAACAGTACAATCCCAGCTGCCAAGTGTCCCTCTGGAGACTAAGAACAAAAAAGGTATTATTATTATTGAATATTAACCACATCAATTTGCATTCTTAAAACATGTAAGAACTTTCAAGGCCTGTTCATATGCATTCTCCTTTTAACCTCATCTTTCCTGACCTTCAAAAATATATTCAATTTTATTCAAATTCCAAATCTTGATACTCTAGTATCCATGCATTCAATTTTATCTCTCCTTTTTAATGGAATATTAGTTTTTGGAATTCATTTTTCCTTTGTCACTTAGTAATCTGGGTTTCAGAATAGAATTGTGAAGCACAACCAGTTTCTTAGAATAGAAAAAAAAATTACATCTTAACTGATGTCACAGCATAGATTCAACATAGAGACTGCTTGTGAGCATCTGTTCCATTTCGGCCTGGAGATCAAGAGCAATATGCCAAGGACAGTGTAGAAAAAGTAAGTGACCAAAGCAGAGATGGTTACCTGTCCAACACAACACAACATTCTGTTTAGAATTCTCTCTGGTCTACAGAGAATAATCTGGAGACACAGAAATATGCTCTAGAGTAAATGTCCAAAATATCCAGAAGAGATACCAAAGAGGCTTGCTCCTGGGGACAAATCACACTTATAGGGAACAACTTCTCATTGATTTGTCCAATTGAAATTGAATCAAGATAAACATAGGATTGTAAATTTACCAAAGAAAGGTTCTTAGAGGTTATCTAGCTTAAAACCTTTAATTTTGCAGTTGGGGAAACTGAAGTTCAGAGACTAAGTGATTTGCTCAAGGGAACAAGGCATTAACATTACTCAGGAAAGCCTTTACAAGTCTACTTGAAACACATTTCCCTGTGGATATGCAATAAGAACCTTATATCATCATTGGATACTATTGTATGTAAAAATACATACGAAAGAGGCTTTAAGGAAAATCTTTGCCACTATGTGATATTAATATTTTAAAACAAACTCTTTAAATGTCTCAGATATAATGGCAGTTGTTGGAGGGGGTGGTGTTAATGGAAATTGCTCTAATCATTTTCTTGTTTTTTGCTTAAAATATTTAATGTTATGCTGGAAAATTGATAAAATATGATAAGTTGTATAAGATATTGACAATATTCTTAAATCAATGCATATGATATATATATAAATACTTATATGTCATCATGCAGTCAAGTCATAATTGAGGTAGTCTATTGATGGTACATTTGAAATAGCATTATTTTTCAAAATCTTTGAGTCTAAATGCCACACATTATACAACAAACCAGAAGGGGAAAATAAAAACAGTCTTTAGGGTATTGAGATGATCATCACAGTGAGGATGCTACAAGGATTGCTGGCTTGGCAGTTATTCAAGGAATTGGCCAGTTTGGGGGAGGAAAAATTGGCTTATGCTTAAAAATAATCTGAGATTCATTATGTAGGTAGAATTAAAGTCAGTACCACCATCCCACCTCCCTTTATCTCCTATGTTGTTATTGTTGTTGTTCAGTCATTTTTCAGTTGTGTCTGACTCTTCTTGACTCCATTTGGGGTTTTCTTGGCAAAGATAATGGAATAATTTGCCATTTCTTTCTCCAGCTCATTTTACAGATGAGTTAACTGAGACAAACAGGGTTAAGTGGCTTGCTTAGGTTCACACAACTAGTAAGTGTCTGAAGCCAGATTTGAACTCAGGATGACTCTTCCTGCTACCACCTTATCCACTAGGCCACCTATCTGCCCTTTTATCTCTTATCCCCTCTTCATTATTGCTTCATAATATTCTTTAGGACTTCTCCTTCAAGACAGTGACAAATATCAGGGAACCTGGTTTTAAATCTCTACTCCAATGAATATTTGTATGACTCCAAGTAAGTGTCTATGCCCTTCAGTTTCCTCAATTGCAAAATTAAAGGTCTTGAACTTGATGACCACTCAAAACTATTCCTTGGCAAATTTACAATACTATGTTCATCTTACTTTGATTTCAACTGGGCAAATAAATGAAAGGTCATGCCCTTTAAGCATAATTTGCCCCAGCTCTACAACCTCTTAGAAACGGCACTAAGCCCCTTACAATGTATAGAACTGATCACATATGGTAGGAAAGCTAAAAAAAAAAATTATCTTTAGCTTCACAATTTCTTCATTGACCACATCTAATTTTTTTATATGATTATCTTAATGTAGTACAAAATGCCATGGAACTTAATCTAACGTACAAAGAGAAAGCTCAATTTATTTCAACAATAAGTCTGATATTCATCACGTTGATTCAGTAAGCACTAACTGAATATCTATAATTTTCAAAGTGTTAAGATATTAGGAACTAATACTAACCAGATTGAGGTGGAGAATGTGCAGGAAGCTAGGTAGTTATACAGTATTAGTTTGTATCAATCTTCATTTGATTATAAATTTTTCAGAGTAGAAAACATACTAAACCTCAACTGTTTAAACTCCACAGCACTCATTATTGTACCATATAGGCCCAGGAAATTTGGTACATAATCACAGAATGCCTATACCAAGAATATCTCATGAAGTTCAATCTGGTTCCCACACCACAAGAATGATGCATTAAAGCTAGAGAAATTCTAGACAGACAACAGAAATGTTTGAAGAGGTGGCAAGTGTCCAACATAAAGGTAAACAAATAATTCATAAATCATCATTACAGCTCAATTTAATGATTATATATTAAGCGTTTTCTAATGTCCAGGCACTATGCCAAGAACCATGATGAGGATGCAAAAACAAAATCAGAGTCCCTACCCTCAAGGAGTTTACATTACAAAGAGGGACTATTATTGCCATCACCATATATAAACACAAAATACAAAAAAAAATGCAAAGCAACTTGCTTTGAGGGGAAGGGCAATAACTGGAGACATCGGAAAAGCCACATCTTAAGAGATGACACTCCCAGACCCTTTAAGGAAACCAGGGATCCCAAAAAGCAAAAGTAAGGTGAGTGTCCTTCGGGTGGGAAGGATAGCCTGTACAAAGGTACAGAAATAGCAGAAGTAGACCCGTTCCACAAAGTATATTGCCCACGTTAATTATTTGATCTCCAGAATAACTCATTAAACTAATCTATTTTTCTGACCAGTCCCAAGCTTCTGACAGGTGAAATCCTCTCCCAGTTCTGAAACATTCAGTCTTTCTAATGTTTCATATTTCAGTTGTGCCCAACTTGTCAGGATCCCATTTGGGTTTTCTTGACAAACATACTGGAATGATTTGCCATTTCCTTCTATAGTTCATTTTCAGATAAGGAAACTGAGGCAAACAAGGTTAAGTGAATTGCCCGGGGCCACATAGCTAATAAGTGTCTGAGGTCACATTTGAACTCAAGTCTTCCTCACTCCAGGTCTGGCACTCTATCCATCACACCTCCTAGCTGCCCCACTTCCCCTACAAATCACCAAAATTCTTCTGGAAACAGGCCCCCTGTGTTACAGCACACTGTGTCGATCAAGTAAGCTGATGGGTTCTGTCCATGTGGAAGACCTCTATTACATAAGTAAATACATACTACATAGAAAGTGATTTGGGGGGAGAATATTAATGACCAGGTACCTAAGGAAATGCCTCTTAAAAGAGGTGGCACCTTGGGCTAAGCCTTGAATGGGGCCAGAGGTTCCAAGAAAAAAGGAGGAAGCACATTTCCGATATAGGGAACAGTCTATGTAAAGGAATGGAGCTAGGAGGTGGTATGTCACAAATAGGGAACGACAAGTAGCATTACTTTGGATGGAAGATAAAGTAAAGTTGTAAAGCAAAGATAAAAATGGAGGAGTAAGAGATAGTCTGGATAGATAGGTTCCAGCTAGATTGTGGAGAGTTTATAATGCTACATAGTTCACAATAATCCTAGAGGCAAGATAGAGTCACGGAAACTTCTTAAGCAAAGGAGAGACGTAATCAGAACTGCGCTTTAGGACTGTAAGTTTGGTGGTTGTATGGAGAATTGATTAAAACAAGAGGTAAAGTCACTAATTAGGAGACAATTACAGTTGTACAGCTGAGAGGCATTCAGAGGTTAAAATAAGGGATTTGCCCATGTTAGTAAAAATAAAGAGGGATGGTTTGAGGTAACATTGTAGAGGTAGAATCAACCAGATTTGACAACTGATCAGACCTGCCAGGTGAAGTTGAGTGAAGAGTCAAAGATGATTCCAAAGTTACAAATCTAGGTGACTGGAAGGATGGTGATGACAGAGAAAGAGAGCAATTTCTGCTGGGGTATTTAAGGATCCCAAAGAGTCAGAAGGGTGCTGGTAGATGACTATGAGGGCTACTCTATTTCCTCTAAGGGATTCTTGCCCACAATAGTATATGTAATGATCACCTGGATTAAATTTACCCATTCCCATACATTTAAGTTCACTGGCACCCAAGATGTCAATGTTTAAACTTTCCATTTCCTGTTGAAGCACACCTCTAGGTTGCCTTGGTTCATAGATCTTACATTCCTATACAATGTTCCTATACAATATTGAACCTTACAGCATCAGTCTTTGCTCTCATCACCAGACACATCTACAACTGAGCTTGCAAAAAGCTTTGACCCAGCTGCTTCATTCTTTCTGGAGCTACTTGTAGTTGTCCTCTGCTCTTCTCCAGCAATGTGTTGGATGCCTTCCAACCTGAGAGGCTCATTTTCTGATGACAAATCGATTAACATTTTAATACCGTTAATTTTTTTCAGCAAAAATACTGGAGTGGTTTGTCCTTCTCTTCTCTAGTGGATCACTTTTTGTCAAAACTCCACCATGACCTGCATGGCATAGCTAATAGTTTCATTGAACTACAAAAACTCCTCTTCCATAACAAGGCAGTGATCCAGGAGATAAGACTAGGGCCCCAAAACCCATTAGTGGTTGGAGAGGAGGGATCTGCTAAAGAAACTCTACATCACAATGTGGGTCTAACCCAAGTCCATTTTAGGGAGAATCCAAAAAACTGGGTCTTTCCATGAAAATGAATCTGAATAAGGACAAAAGTTAAGCCCAAAGGGTAAGACACCCCTGCCTTTGTTATGAATCTTATGTAGATTTTGTGTTGCACCCTACAATAGCAATTTATCACATAGGGTAAAAAAAAAAAGTAGCACCACAGGTTGTCCCTGAGGTCCAATTCAACTTTCTTAATCCATCTTTTTTTGTATTTGTATTTTGTATTTTATTTGTAACACAAATAAAAAAATTTCCTGTTCTATTATTCATTAGTGCTTTTCCTCCCCCTAGATATGTCAGGGAAAGCTAAATGACCCTGACCAGCTACTCCAGAAAGGATTGTAGGGGACCAAAGGGTAACTGGGAGGGTCAGTGAGGGAGGATGGGCTCTCTCAAGCATCAAGATTTATGGAAATTGCTAACACAAACAGGAAATAGATTCCATCCACCCACCCAGTCACTGTGGAAGAGAAGACAACAAACTGAAAAATCACCATGTGCAAATGTGGAAAGAAGGAGAAAGATCTGCTTGAAAGGTGCAAAGTTACTTAAGTTACCAAAGACCATTAGTGTCTGGGGCCTGGAACCATAGACACAATATAAAAGCTGTGTTGCTGATCTGTGGCAAGGCAGGCCAAGAATTCTGGAGACAGAGTTGGTCCTTTGAGAAAGATAATGGTCTTCTGAGAGTTTAAGAAAACTGCAGGAAATGTGAACTGAAGGAAAAACAATGCATTATAGACAAATACTATGATGCAGAGGGCTTACAGGGGAAGTAGGGATGGGGCTGCAATTGATGCTGTCTTCCAGAAAGTAAGAAGAACACTTGAGTCAAAGACTTTGAGTCAAACATTTGAGTCAAAGCTGAGTCACAGAGAACAGCCAAAGGAACCTCAGTGGGAAGGAGGAAAGCCACAAGAAATGGCATTTGTGAGAGCCATGAGTTACAGGAAAAGCAATATTATGCTGTCAGGTGAGCTGCACAGATGTGGAGACTTCCTAGGTGCCTATTGATGTGGTCCTACTGGAGTCAGAACTATAAACGACTGAAATGGCATAGGTCTTCTGGCATGCAGGTTGCTGCCTGGATGATATTGTTACTTCTTAAGGACTTTGATGTGAGTTCCATTTGGTTCCTTTTTATCAAAAGAGATATTTATAATGCACTTAACTCAGTGCCTAGCACATAGTAGGTACTTAATGCTTATTCACTTCCACTTCCCTCCCCTCCTTTTTTTGGTGGGGAGGGTGGAGGTAGGGTCGGGGAGAAGAAAAGAGAGCGATGTCTGGAATTTCATCAGTATGCTGAACAGTGGTGAAACTCCTCCCATCCCTCACTACCTACTACTTCAGATCAGTAACTCATCTTAACATAATATTAGAGGGATGTTTGAGGTAATATCACAGGTAATATCAAGGGTAAGACTTGATCCCAGGTACTTCTAATTGAAAGGCCAGTTCTATATCCACTACTCTACACTGGTGTTCTTACTTCTTTTAATTCATCAACAAACCTATTATTTATTGGAGCCTGGGGAGTAGGTATTCTTGCAAGGGGAATTTGTAACTACATATCTAACTTGAAGCAAGTGTCAGATACCATGGTTCCTAAATTATTTATATGGGAGCAACAAGCCAGAGAGCTACAAGAAGACCTCTGAAGTACCTTTGTGTCAGAGGGAGGTTACATGTATTTGTTTCTGTTTTTACTAGACCTATGATTTTATGAATGCAGACAACTTCCAAAAAGGGAATTTCTACCAGTGCAAATCAGCACCTTCTCTGCAACCTATGGCCTTAGAGAACTGTCTAGAAGTTATGTACTTGCCCACATTGACACAGCCAGTGTAAAACAGAGGTGGTACTTGAACCCAGGTCTCTCTGATGTCAAGGCCAGCTCTGTATGCATTACATCATAGTTCATCCAACGGTCTGATGTGCTTACTAACATGTCTGATTTCATTCACAACATCCTATGAACAATTTTTGCTCAAGTTTCTTGGATTTGATTTTACAGATTGGGCACACTTTACTCTGAAATTCTCACTTTAATGGCTATTGTGGCATCTTATCAAATATGTCAGTTCAGATTTTTTTAGGGTAACAATGTTATTTTTTATTTATAGTCTCCTCCTCCTGTGGGCTCAGCTCTGTCTTGATCAATACTTTTTCCTTTTTAATGCAGGCATTTTCTGGGCTGGAAATAGCAAAGATTTTTGTGTCACATTCTCTAGATCCCCCTCCTGATTAGAATGCAGCATGAGTGTCTAATTTACTTTGTTCTTTCTACTCTGGGTTCTTTACCCACCCACCCCCAGACTTGGGCTGTTTATTTGTCTAGTTTGATTGAATTTCCTAATCATCAGCTCAGACTCTAAAAAGAGAGAACTCTCATGATCTAGTCATGCTGTTCATCCATTCCTAAGCTGCTGTTTCTTTTCTCATTTCCATGGGGCTTCTTGCCTTATATTCCCATTTCCCAATTCAGAAACTTGAATAGTAACAAAACTGAGACTAATGCTGTTCTGCAGATGACAACTTGACAATTGAAAGGTTTGTTTGCTTTTTTGTTTGGCTTTTTTACAATAACACGGAGTCCAAAATGAAATCACTCATTTCTGGAATGCTCTTAAGTAATGAATCCATCAACTGACACCAAGATTTATCAACCTATCACTGCATAACCTAGCAAAAGTGGGGTTTCCCCTTCAAGAAGCAGATGGTAAGTTTCCCAGTGCTGGTATAATCATGTAGAAAGCAGAGATCAACTAGTCATTCCTTCTTTCGTGATTCATCAAATGTTCTACTCCTTATGCTGAGTCCTATCACCAATCCATTGTCATAATTAATAATAATATATATACAATTCTTAAAGATTTGCGCAGTAATAGACATAGATTGTCAAACACAAAGATAGACTTATTTTTATTAATGTCATTTGAATCACAACCCAGTGAGGAATCTACAGATGAGGAAACTGAGATTGATGGAGGTGAATGACTTGCCAATGTTCACTGTGAAGCCAGCTATGAACCTCAGTCTTCCTGACTCCATCTCCATTCTACCTTCTATGCCACACTTCATTTCAAAAGCAATATTTATATAGCACAAAACAGAAACAGCAATAATTTGGTCGATGTTATTAATGTCAGCATCAGATCTTGATTTATCTAGTTCATTTGGCTATATTCATTAATTAACATACAATCATCACTGGACACAATAGTGTCTAGCAACATTCTCCAGGTACCCTTTCTTATATTCCCTCAAGGAATAGTCTCGTAGTAATTGTCATGCAGTCATGTGGCAGTTGCAAGGCATAAGTGATGGATTGTCCATGCATTCTGCTGGCACACACTAATGTCAAAAGATCTTGAGGAAAGCACTTGAAATACTGGTGGAGGACCTAATTTCAATTATGGGAGGACAGAAAAAAAGTCACATAGGATGGGTGGGTATGGATGAGTTGCAATCCATGTTGTTGGAGAGAATATCAGCATCAGTGAGACTGCTGATTCACTGGAGCATTGGACTGTAGATTAAAGTTTTACATTTTTAATTGTTTTCTCCAAATTTTAATCCATCTCCCATCAACCAAAACATCATTAGTTATAGGTCAAATTCTCTTACAATTTTCTTTTCCTCCAAAGTTATTCAAATCCAAACTTGTTGCAACTACAGTACCCAGGGCACTCATTCTGTTCTCGGTACCTCAGATTATTTCTCAGGTTTATATACTCCTTAATTCCTCTGACTCATGGAGGTTTTTCCAAAAAGCACATTAAGAAACTGAAACTGACCTTCCAATAAAAACAACCTTGAGTTTAGAAGGAAAATAGTTTAACCAAACTGGAAACAGAAAAAAAGTGTCAATTTCCTATTTTCAGAAACACTGAAAGTTCTCCAAGCAAGCACCATTTTTCAAACTCAGAAATATAACAAGCTCCTATTTAACTCTCATCACTAACTTACCAGTAGAGCCATTAATTTTCTGAATTCTTGCATCACTAGTAATCTTTAGTATTTGTCTTCTTCAAACATTAGCCATTCACAAAACAAGGCTTCAAATCTTTAATCATTTTTTTACCATCTTTTAAATATGTGTGTGTGTGTGTGTGTGTGTGTGTGTGTGTGTGTATGTATGTATATACTGTATCTCCCTATTTCACCCAGGCTAGAAGTGCAATGGTCTCTCATTGGCACTATCCCCAATACTCATTAGCACAGAAGCTTTAACCTGTTCTGATTTTCCTACTGAGACCAATCCCTGGCCCCACTTTTAGGCAGACTAATATCCCTCCACTTCCAGGGGCTCACCGTGTGGATGCCAGACTTAGTGGAGACACCCAATCAACTTTATCTCTACTATAGCTCAGACCTCCCAAATTCAAGTGATCTGTGGACCGCAGTCTCCCCAGTGGCAGGAGTTACAGGGGTATTGCCACCACACCCAGCCATGATCTTTTTTCACCACTACTAGATCCTACCATATTTTCCAAAATTATTCATTCTATATGGTAAATCATCTTTACAGGACCTTAAAAGACTGACTGAATGACATTGTTTCTTTGGTCATTTTCTTAGACGCTCTTCATCATTTTCTGATTTCTACCTCGTTCTCTCAGGGACTCACCATATTGGTGCCAGGCAATCCAGACAAACTACTACTAGCAGAAAGATGGACAAAATGGAAAACCAAAGTATAGTCTCTGCTAAATCATAACTGCTTTTTAAAAGAGTTATATATGTCATCATAAAGGAGAAAAAAGAGATCTGTTCAAAGATATACAAAGCAGCACCATCTATAATTGCAAAGAAATGGAACCAAATCTAAATACCCAACATTTGGAGAATGGCTGGATAAACCATGGTATATCAGTGCAATAGAGTATGACAATGCCATTAATATTACAAATATAAGAACTAAAAGAAATTTGAAAAGACTTATATGAAGTCATAGGAAGCAAAGGAAGCAGGACAAAAAGAACAGTACACACAGTGATCACCACCATATAAAAAGTAAAATGTACACATAAATACAAAGATTAATAAGTAAGAAATTCAAAGGAATACAGAAGTAATAACTAGTAAGCTGGTACAAAAAATTAAATTTTAAGTGCAAATAGTTTTAAATGTATGTTTATTTGTTTTGCTGGCTCTTTAAAGTTGAGTGCATATGAAATTAATTTTTAAAATAAATCATGTGACCTATGAAAAAATAATTACACCACATAAAAATTTCCTCACAGCAAGTCAGTGATCCACAGCCAGTAAAAACTATTTAGTTAGAAGAGTTTTTTCTTAAAAAAAAAAAAAGATAAAATGCTCAATGCATTCAGGTTTAAAATTAAAAACAGAACATAAAATATCATTCAAAAGATAAACCAAGCAGATGAAATATGTTGTTGTTTGTTATTATTATTATTCAATCATATTAAGAATAAAGAAAAGAGATAGGAAGGAATGGAAAAATGAGGGAAATGAATAATGGATAGAAAAGAAGCAGAAGGTAGATACAGTGAGAAAAGAAAAACAAAAAAAGGGGATAGATTTTCATAAAATAAAATCCACATTTTACATCCTTTTTGTCACATACTACCTGAAGACAGAGATGGGGGAAGAGAAAACAATCTATGCCTTGGACAAGTTTTGGAATGAAGGAAGAGAAGACCAGAAACCCAAGTGACTAGTGTCTATACCCAAAGGGTTGATGAACTAAATAACTGAGTGATTGCAGGCCAGAGTTCAAAGCCAAAGGAATTTGCTGAACATTGGGGCAAAATGCAGGAAGTGAAGAAAGTAAACACTGTCTAAGCTCCTAAAATCTTACTTTTTTCTGTATATTTGCATTGTTGCACTCTGATTATTCCTAGTACCTCGTTTGGTTCTGATCCCACCATTTACTCCTACCTTGGCTATACTCACAGATTCAAAAATTATGCAGCTTCAAGACATAGACCCTTTAGACTTGTAGAAGAAATGATACATTTTCACAGCTCTAGGCACAAATAACTATATCACCTACTGACACTGGTCTTATGAGCAATGTGAAAATAAAATCCAAAGTTCTCCACCATATCTTCCCATATGTCTCACTATTCATTGCTTTTTTCTCCCAAAATGAAGCTTGGTTTGACCAAGTAAGCATTGATTTAGTGTCTACTATGTACCAGCACTGTTTTAGGTACTAGGGATATAAAAGACAAGAGCAAAACAGTCCCTTCCCCCAACCAGCATATGTGCTAATGGAGAAGAAAATATGTATATGTATAAATATGCAAATGCATAACACATATAAAGGAAATAAAAAGTAACCTTGGAAGGGAAGGTATGCAGTATCTGGGGAACCAGGAAAGTCTCATACACAAGATGGCAATTAAACTGAATGCTGAAAGAAGCCAGTCTTTGACAACGTATAACACTCACCTTTTTTTTTTATTTTTTCTTCAAACACTATAAAGGCAAAGAAGGACTATTTTAGTATGATAGAATATATATAATATTTAAAATATATATATATATATATATATGTCTTCTAGCAAATATTATTTTCAACAGTTTGGGAACTCTAAAAGCTTTCTAATAAGTATGGGAAAATTAAAAGTTTCAAGAAAGTAGTAGGATTAACAAAATACACAAAAATTATCAGTATTTCTTTACAAAAACTAACAGAATCCCCAAGAAAAACCATGAAAAGGAAAATTCCATTCAAAGTCAATATAAAAATGCATAAAATATCTTGAATACAATCTACTAAAGACACACCTAAAACGTTTACACAGTTAGAAACACTCCTTAAAGAAGTAAAAATGTACAAAAAACCTAGAGAGATATTCATTGCTCATAATCAGGCTATGCCAATATAATAAAAATAATACTATCCAAATGAATTTACAAATTTAGTGTTACAACACGCTACGAAAAAGTTACTTCATAAAACTAGACAAAATAATAAAAAAAATTATTTGGTAGAACAAAAGGGCTAGGATATCAAAGGAAATAATGGGGAGGAGAACTGAAAGGGAAATCATATATCCTAAATAATAGTATAAAGTATAATCTTGAGGGTCATACTGGCAAAAAAAATAGAAAAGTTATCTCATTGTAACAGACTAGATAAGAAAGAATCGGAAACAAACTCAGTGGTGGATAATTTTGAAAACAAACTATCTGTTGGAGAACCCCTTATTTGACAAGAACTTCTTGGCAAGGACTGCAAGGGAAAATGGAAAATAATTCAAAAGAAATTACTTTTTTCATAGCACATACTACAATAAGATTGAAATCAATAATTGGTTGCACCCTGTACCCTTGCGTTTCAGGGTTCCCAACACCCCTAGACCACAAGCGTCTACATAAAAGTTCATGCAACTTAAAAAAAAAAAAAGAGCACACAAGAACAAAATCAGGTACCTTTCACAACTATGATTAATGGGAGAATTCTTAACCAAATATGGGAGAGTAGATCACAATTGAATATAAACTCCTTGAAGGCAAGTCATCATCCTCATCATAGTCATTGTTGTTCTGCTGTTGTTCTGTTGTTCTTCTTCAGCTGTTGTTCAGTTGTTTCAATCCTATCCAACTCTTTATGACCTTATTTGGGGTTTTCTTGGCAAAGATATTGGGTGGTTTGCCATTTCCTTCTCCAGCTCATTTTACAGATGAGAAAACCCAGGCAAACGGGGCTGAGTGACTTGCCCAGGGTCACACAGCTACTAAGTGTCTAAGGCTGGATTTCACCTCTCCAGGCCCAGTGGATTCCACTGTGCCACCTAGCTGCCCCTTGAAGGCAGTGTTCCATTTTTTATCTTAGCATTCCCAATGCCTAACGTGGTTGGCACTTAGTCAAAAAGCATTCAAGTGCCTTCCGAGGAACAGGTACTGTGTTAAGGGAAATGAAGAAAGGCAAAAAAGAGCCTTCTCTTAAGGAACTCATGGTCTAATAGCAAGCACAGTAAATGCTGGTCAGTTTTGAACAGAAACAATACCTATTCAGGTCCAGTGCACTCACTTCACTTCGAATAAGAACAACTAACATTTGTATAGCACTTACTATGTGCCAAGCACTGTGCTAAACACTTTGTAATTAGTATCTCATTTGATCCCTACAAGAACCTTGGGAAGTGGGAACTATTATTATCCCCATTTTACATCTGAGGAAACAGAGACAGAGGTTAAGTGACTCACCTAGGGTCACACATCTGGTAAGTGCCTGAGGCTAGGTTTGAACTCAGGTTTTCCTGATTCCAGGCCCTGTCTCTATCCACTGGGCCACCTAGCTGACCCAGAATAGTGGCTTTCACTCCAGCCGAGCAAATTAACTAGCTTATTCAAACTCTGTTGGATGCGTTTGATTAAACTGTTGATCCGATGTAGGTTTTCTCTCCTGGTTAAAGCATCTGGGCCAGAGTATTTTGTTAGTTACTTTAAGTGGGATTGTTTGGTGGATTGATTCAGTCGACCCCCTACACTTACATGCCAAAATAGTCATATTACTATTTTCTGTTTTTATCAAAGAACTGGAAATAGAGTAGGGACTCATCCCTTGGGGAATGGTTAAATGAATGCGGTACATAAATAGATTACTGTGACATAAGAGACAAGGGCAGCTAGGTAACACAGTAGATAGAGTGCTGAGCCTAGAGTCAGGAAAACCTGAATTCAAATCCAGCCTTGGACACTTACTAGCTGTGTGACCCTGAGCAAGTCATTTAACTCTGCTTGCCTCAGTTTCCACAACAGTAAAATGAGCTGGAGAAGGAAATGGCAAACTACTCCAGTATCTCTGCCAAGAAAAACCTAAATGGGGTCATAAAGAATCAGGTACTGCTGAATGAAAGCAACAAGAAGAAACCATTAAGTTTCAGAAAAGTGTGGGAAGACATATAAACTAATGTAGAGTGAGGCAGAACCAGGAAAATGATATACACAGTGTAAATAAAAAGATAACAAGAGAAAGGAACTGAACGCTGAGCAATTATAATGATCGTGGAGAAGAGCTAAGAAAATGTTTATATCCCTTCACTTCAGAGGCATGGGATCCCGTTGTGGAATATCACATATACAGTCAGTAGTGGCTGAGGTTTGTTTTTTTTTTTTTTTGTATTTGAGGTTGTTTTGACTGAAGTGCCTTTTTAATCTGGTCTCTTTTCAAAAATTTTTGTTACAGGGTATGCATCATTGAATAGAGGAAGGGGGAGGGTTACACATTTGGAAAAGGAATGTCACAAAAAAATCATAAATAATTTGTAAGTCTTCCTGGCAGGGTTTAAGATGCAATATCTTCCTTCTTGTTTATTTGGTCGAACACCGCAAAGCTCATGTCTGCTTGGATATATGATGTTTCGGTTTTCTGATTTTTGAATGAATTCTTAGTGTTGCTCTCTTGTGTTCTCTGCTTCCCTTCCTCATTATTGTTATCATGCCCTTGCCCAGAGTTATATGCATAATCATCTGTTCCATCTTTGCCCTCTTTGAAACCAATCTTCCTTGTCTTTTGGAATTATGTAAATCCATTTTCCTCAAAGCCTACATAGCTATAGATTTATAAAACCTAGAGAGAAACCACCCCAGTTATAATTGCAATGAATTCATAGGATCACAGACTTAGGTCTGTAGTGCACCTTAGAAGCCATTTGGTTAAACTACCACTCTCCAACCTTTTATAGATAAGGATATTGATACTCAAGAGAGGTTAAATGATTTACCCAGGGTCACACTGCTAGCATCAAAGACGGAATTCAAATCCAAGTTCTTCTCACTTAAGGTCCAACACTTTGTTCATTGTGTCCTGTTGCTATTCCCTGTATTCAAAATGGAAACATACATGATAAAGCAAAGTTTCTTAACTGACTAAAATTTTCCCAAAAAATTACATGGAAAATCATTTTTATTAAAGGACTGTTGTTAATTTGACAAAGAACAAACACAATAAAGTTTAATTACTTTTTTGGAACTTTAAAATCTATTTCTGTGCTATCTCAGTTTTCAACCTAACCATCTTAAAGTAAATTGAAATCTTTCAATAGGAGAACAAACTATGGAAGAAAGGTAGGGGGGAGAGAGAGAGGCAGAGAGAGAGAAAGAGAGAGAGAATGAATCAACAAGAAACAAATCTGTAATCAATGGAGCGCTCCTCCTCCCCATAGTTAGATTGAACTTCAAGCCTAGTAATTTCTCAACCCTACATTCAAACCATCATTTCATTGGTTGCTAAACTACTAACTGTTGATTATTATGCTAGTCTTGAACCAATCTAATTAAGTAAAATGGAAATCCAATTTCAAGCATTGTTATCCACATTTGCATATGACACAAGGAGTCAAAATCTTTCTGGAATTAAATGAAGCACATGTACTGTAAAGTACCCTTATCAATTTGAATGTGGCTTTTCCTCTCCAAGATCCTCATTTTGAAGCCTTACCTTCCCAGCATCCACAAATCAATCACAACCCAAACACCTTCACTAATGGTTGTTTTCCTTTCCTATTGCCATCACACCTCTTAGGGAGCATTAGTAACTAGAGTAGACAAAATCTCATCTGTGTTTCAGAGAAATTAAATATCCTCTGGGAATTTCTCAGTGAGAGGGAAAGCAAATAGATTTAATAACTCACTGCCAAGTCAAAACAATCAAAATCTTCTTTGGGCTCCAAAGAAGAGAGAGAGGGACAAAATTTAATCTATTCCTAGCTCAGGTGCTGAGAAGAAATGATTTTTTTCACTGGGGGGTACTGAAGAAAGTAGGAAGTCAAAGAATTTTGACTCCAGGAACACATGAGAAAATAGAGACCCAGTGAAGTTAAATTACTTGCTAAGTCACACAGCAAGCTACAACTAGAACCCAGTTCCCTTGACTTCTACCTAGTCTGTGTATTCTCTATTATACTCTAACAAAAAGTATATCAAGAAAATTATATAGGACCACAAGTTTCGGCCCCAAAATATATATGCTTGTTTAGCAAAGGAAGCTGAAACATTTTGAGGTTCAGTGAAAAATGAATAAAGCCAAGGACCATTAAAATAAAATTTAAACTCTTTCACTGCTAAGTTCAAGCCCGGAGCAAGAGAATAATTTCAGATACCATTTGGAAACTTACCAAATATATGATTAATTTTGGAATTCAAACACCTACAGCTTTTTATAACCTTCAATACCCAAGTAGTTCTAATTTTTTGATACTGACAATATGAATATCTCCCCACTCCTCATTTTGAAGTATTTTATTCTGAACTCAGAATACTTATTGGAGCATAACTGGATGCTGGCAAGAAGCCAATATAAAAGGAGCTGCCAGTCTCTATCATTCCCTATTCGCAGCTTGCTAAACTAGAGACTTTGAGGAATTTACCCTTGGGTGAGGATCTAGGACTCTCTTGGTTGACCTGAGTTAGCTCCTTCCTAACAAGAGTGCTCCTTCAACCTGTTGTCTATATTCCCTCATGTATACTTTCTCTGATTTCTGTTTTACTATCTAATTAGATAAATGGGTTTCTTTGCTGATTCCTATGTGTGTTCATTGTGGAATTCATATTTCATGGGAAAGGATATAAAACTTGGGTCCTCCATTTCCCACTAATGAATAGCAATTAGAAACAGAAACCTGGAACTTGAACCTGAAAAATCACATTCCCTGGACTAATAATATTTAAGGGAGCAGATAGATATAATTCTATCCCAGTACCCCCTCCCTTTAAGGAAAGCAGAGTGGTCAAGCTTCTGACCCCAAACTCACATTCCCTTTCTGCCAAGAACTGAAGACTCTTTGGGAGAAAAGTGTGGGGACAAGCATCTAAGGATGACTACTCTGCCTTCCTTCAAGCCACACAATGATACCCCCATGCTAGACTGGGGAAATACCTTCATTACATATATATATATATATATACACACATACTGTATATATATATATATATATATATATATATATATATATATATATACACACATACATACATATATATATACACACACACATACATATATATACACATACATACATATATACACATACATACATACATACATACATATATATACACATACATACATATATATATGGGGTGTGTGTGTGATACACATACACGCACACAGTAATTTGATGTGGGGGAATAATAGCAGCAGGGGACAAGTAATCAAGAAAGATCTCATGTAGAAGATGTCATTAGAACTAGAAGATAGAAGAGCCTACAATGCATTTTTTATATCTTCAATACACAAATATTGAAGATGGATTTGATTTGCTCAAAACAGCCAAGTCATTTGAAACCAACCCTATTTAATAAGATAGATTATGAAGACAGTTAATATCATTTTTTGCTTAAAAACAGTATAAAATAATAAAACTAATTTTCTTATGGCATTAATGTAATCCTTATGTCTGAAGCTCCCTAACACTAAGGACTGGGTATACTTCAGTGACTTCTTACTTATCTTACTCATTGTCACTCAGTAGGAGAGTTAGGGGACTTTAGTAAACAGTCTTTCTCTAAGAGTAGCCATCAGAAAACCTTATAAGCATTCAAATTTACAAGGCTTCAAAAATACAGAAAAAAATTATTGACACAGTAAATGTAAGGTACTTCCCCTTTCATATGAAACAGTTTAGTGCTATAAAAAAAGGGGGAGTGGGCAGAAAAGTAGTGCTTTTATGTAAATAAAACAGTTGTGCCAGCTGGTAAAGGATGTAAGATATTGTCTCAAGTGAAAATTCTGAAGGCTGAAATGAATAGCGAAACAACTTCTGTTTAGTAAAAGCTGCTAAAAAAAACATATATATGTATTAAGAAAGTTTTTACATTGGATTTGAGGAGTTTGGGACATAAAATGAACTGAGGTATAGAAACAAATCACCTTGTGAAAAATGATGAATGATACCTCCTTTGTATAGGAATGGCTTAATGGTCTAAAAGGGAAGAGAAATCTTTTACGCATAAAAAATTAGGAAAACTATGAAGAAAGCTTTAATAACAGAAAATAAGGAGGAGGACTGCTGGGAACTTAGTGCTACATTATGTACTATGGTTCCTCAACTCATTCTCTTACTGCTATTTTAAGAGTTTAGAAGACAATATTTTTTAATGAGATATATAACCTCTTGGAGGCTGAGGCATGATTAACAAAGAATTGTTGATTTCTTAGGGGAAATTTGTTGAGTTTTTACTCACTGAGTGCCAGAATGATTTAACTCCACAGAAATTGAAGAACCTAGGAGAAAACTCATCAGGAAGGTAAAAAAAAAAAAGTAGCTTTGTAGATACTGTTTGACGAGTCCAGAAGCAGTAGCAATCAGGTGACAGAAAGTTTCACAGTGACATAATGTCTGATTGGGTGTAAAGAAGCTCTGTCTCACCGGACTGAGCTTCAGGCCCAGATATTGTTCCTCAGTACCCCCTACAGGTAAAAAGTGAAAATTTTCCTACCCAGCTCCAGTTTTAAACAGTGGTGTTGTGATAGTACTCATGCACCAGCATGAAAGTATTAACATTTTGAGGACTCATTGGCCAGGATTTTTTTTTCCATGTATTAGCATTGTAGAGGTTCATCCACTAAAATTTTCCCCCTATGTTTTATATGTGGGCAAGAAGGGTGAGTTTGAGAATTTCTGAGGTTCCCTTTGCATTGGCCAAGACCAGATCAAGAGATTTTTTTTTATCTGTGATTTAGTAGGTGCCCAGTGTTACAGCAATCAATTGGGGGGAGGGGAGAAAGATTTTTTTAAGTGTTACGTTCAAAACAAAATAATAAATAAATAACTAGCATTTACATAGTGCTTTATGGTTGGTAAAGTACTTTATAAATATTATCTATTTTATTCTCACAACAACCCTGGGAAATAGATGCTTTTATTATCCCTATTTTTCAGATAAGGAAACTGAAAATAAGAGAGGTTAA
This sequence comes from Phascolarctos cinereus, assembly GCF_003287225.1. NCBI lineage: Eukaryota > Metazoa > Chordata > Mammalia > Diprotodontia > Phascolarctidae > Phascolarctos > Phascolarctos cinereus. The sequence continues at coordinate 101,397,705 of NW_027555625.1, forward strand.
GTGATTTTCCCAGGGTCACAATGCTTGCAAACATCTGTAGCAGATTTGAATTCAGTTCTTGCTGACTCCACATCCAGCATTTTAGCCACTATGCCACCTAGCTGGGAAATATTAACTACAACATACGAAAAAATATATAAAACCTTACCTCTTTCTTGTAAATTACCAGAGGATAGAGACCATTCTTAGTTCCAAATAAGATAGATATTTTAGGAAATAATTGGAATTTAATTATAAAACATTTTGTAAAAGAGGAAAAATACTTAATAGAGTTATTAATTAACTAAAGACTGTCTAAAGATAAATCATTAAAATAAACTTGGAATGAAAAATCATTTGAAACACAAGAAACAGCTACAGATGTTAATAGGGATCCTTTTTACTATATATCATAGTGGAACTATAAACCTAAGTTAGTATTTTTCTCAAAGAGGGAACCATGTCCCTTGGGGAAGGAAATATGGAATGTTTGAATTAGAAATGCAACCAAAACTTTAGAATACTGTCTGCTGCCTGAAGTGGAGAGAAGAGGTAGACTGATAGAAAATCTTAAAGTAGAATTGTACAAATCATATAAAAACCAAAATACCCAATATAACTTGGCAAAAATATTTGTAAGGACCATAAAGGAAATTTGGTATTGGTAGGACACTTTTACCATTTTATGCTAATTTCCTAAATATGCTATCCAGCAAAAAAAAAAAAAAGATGAAAGATTACTTGAATCTGTAACTATAGAGGTTGTCAACTTCAAAGTTTAACACTGAGAGGAACTGTAAGATCTGAAGAGAGAGATATGAAAAAGAGAATTCAAATAGAGAAGTATATCAAAATGTGATACAATTTCAATGGTTGAAGGCAAATTGGATTTGGTTACTAGAAAAAGATGTCAAGTTTTGATAAATTATTGAAAACAGTTTGAATCTTATAAGTACTCAACTAATATCAATTCCATAGAATTAATCCATGTGTATGCTACTGAAATGTAGAAAGAGGTCATGTCAGATTGTGAAGATTCAAAGATAGGAATATATTAACAGGCTGATAATAGAACACCAAACCCAGTACAAAGGAATAGAAGAGATATATTTTATTTTAACTGTGGTTTGAGATGGACATAGAAGTGATACTCATGAAATTATTGTCAAAAATGAAGAAACTGCATGAGATTTGACCTTATTTCCAAGGAATAAAACAAGATTACAAGTTTTAGGAGAAAACTTAGTTGTTTCATGAACTATAGGAGAAACTTTACCAATTAGTAAACACACACATACACACAAAGAGAATCAATGATAAATAAATCTCTAATCAATCAAGTGATCGCCATGGTTAAATTGAAATCAAACCTAGAAATTGCTCTGCAGTGCTCAACCCTAGACTAAGGCTATGATTTCCTTGGTGGCTACAATACTGCTGATTATTTTACAGAGTGTGACATAAGGAAACATAAAGAGCTTGTATCCAAACCCATAGAACCAAGAGAGTTTCTTCCATTCTTGGTGGGTCCTCCCTCCACTCCTGACCAGGACTTCCATAAAATCCCTGATTCATGAAACTAAGTAAAGCAGGAGAGAACTCATACTTCAATTCTCCTTTTTAAGAGTCTGTCACTATATTGTTCCATCACCACATGGTTCTTAAAAAACTCTAGCTCCCCAATGGTGCTGCCCTCTTTTTCTCCAAAAACTGAATCATTGCTCCCTTTCTGTCCCTGTTACTTTTATTTCTTGTGCAGCTTCTGAGCCTTGTACTTTCTTTACCTATCTCTTCTTGAGTCCCCCCAACCACATGAAAGAAGGGAAGGGACTAGGTCCTCTTTCACTTAAGTGCCACCACTCAGAGAGAAGGCCTACACCTGGGAGAGAGGGTTTTTGTAGTTTCTGTTACATTAAAAAGAACTTACCTTTTGAATAGTGTATTTTTATGACAAATATGTGAGGCAGGCAGTTATATTCGACAAATTAATTTGATTTGCCTACTCATTTCCCATCATATGCATTCAGCTACTTCTGCACTTGTAATATTCGATGTTCAATTTGGCCAACTGAAAAACAACACCTAGATATGTTTCTCCTCGGCTGGCTGGAGCTTAGCCCTTAGAGTTCACCTAGCTGACCAGCCAGTGATGCCACAATAAAGGTCTTCCACAAACATAATATGAAGTGTGTCGACAAATGGATAAAGTGCTATATTTAAAAGAGCCAACTGAATGTTGCCATATCCTCCAGGAAGACCATGAGAAATCGAGTCCGTGATGGTCACATAAAAGCACTCAGTCGGATATTATTACCCTGTATACAACAAAAACGAGAGTAAGAATAGCACCGTTTATAAAAAGAAAGAGGAGGTGAAATATTACAAATTGCAGATTTTATCTCTTTTAATCCTCACAACAACCCTGAGAATTAGGTGCTGTCATTGTCCTCATTTTAAATTTGAAAAAACTGAGGTAGACAGAGGTAAAATGATTTACTCAGCGTCATATAGCTATTAAATATCTGAGGCCAGATTTGAACTATGGTCTTTCTGCCTCCAGGTCCAATTCTCTACCCACTGTGCCACTTTACTATCATCATCTGTCCTTGATACCTGACTGATTTGTAAATAAATATGCCTCCAAGATAGACAAACTGCAGTCCAAAGAAGCTAGGTAGAGGTGCCAGCTAAGGCCTGTGTAGCCCACCCAAACCCCACCCCCCAAAAAAACCCACTAATGTGACTCAGGGGTGTATTAAGAGGGCTGTTACTTCCAGGAAAAGGGAGACAACTAGTCCCCCATTCTTTGAACCTTATCTGACTTGCTATAGAAGCCTGTGTTCAGTTACAAGTGCCGCAGTTTGAAACTGGTAAGCTGAAGACTATTCAAAGGGGCCACCAGAACAGTGAAGGACCTTGAGTATATATTTTGAGAGTGTTGATTGAAGGAATTGGCATATTTAGCCTGGAGAAGAGAAGACTCAAAAGAGAACATATCTCTAAGTATGTCGGATAGAAGAGAGAATAAGCCCTAGGGCAGGATCAGGAGAAATGTGTGGTTGTTGCAAAGGCAAATTCAGGCTTAAAAACTGGGGGAAACTTCCTAATGATGATAGCTGTCCCAAAGGGGAATGGACTGCCTTGATAGGCAGTGATTTCCTCTCCATGAAGTTCTTCAAGCAGAGACCCGAGGACCATACTTATTTATATCATAATGTGGTTTCCTATCATGTATGTACTGGACTCACTTCAACTCTCAAATTCTATGATTCTATAAGAGAGCAAAAGCTATAATGTGAGAATTCCAGCTTGACATTTATCATGTGAGCATTGCTATCACTCTCCACCGCTACCTGCAAGTCCTACAGGGGCAGCAGTTGGGCATGGCAGTAACCAGTGAGAGGGGAGTTTGGAATGGGACATGCTAGGGCTCTGAGATGTCATGTAATTCCCTGAAGATCCAGCACTCTAAATCCAGCACTCAAAGATCTTTGGGGGTCAAACCCTTGGAGGTGGAGATCTGCACAGGAACCCAGGTGACCCAGAGTGAGAATAAAAAGAACTGATCATCTCTTTGAAAAACACAACAGGGAGCAGAGCTTGAGCCTGGCATAAAGCTCCAGTTCAGAAAATAAAGCTAGAGACATGAGTAAGCCAAAGATGACAGCAACTAACATCAAAAATTGTTACAAATCTAAAGACCCTCCTACCCACCCACCCCCAAAAGGAATAATTATATAACAACTGTAAGCAGTGACTCAAAGGAAAAAAATAGATTTTCCACAAAGAGCATATGAATACCTAGAATAAATTAGTCAAAAGATAAACAATGAAATAAAAGCTCTGGATGAAAGAATTAGAAGGAGATTGAATTGCAAAGGAGACAAAAATGTAAATTTTTTTCCAAGTAACAGACCCTCTGAAAACTATAATAGATCAAACTGTTAGTAAATAAGCACTTATTAAGTGCTAACTATATGGGAAACATTGCACTTGACATTGGAGGTAGAAAGAAAGGCAAAAACATGATTCCTGCCCTCATATTCTAAGGGGAAGACAATATTAAAACAACTATGTACGTATGAGATACACACAGGGTAAATGGGAAGTGATCTCAAATGAAAGATACTAGCAGAAATCAATGACTCCATGAGAATACTAACATAAATAAATGAAAAAATGAAGTAAAATCAAAAGACTGAAAAAATGAAAGAAAACTTCGAAATGTAATATGAATGAAATGAAACTAAAAAGGCAAATTTGTTTGAGTAATTAAAAGAGGCTATATGATGATATAGTGTGAATATTTTTAATGAGGTGGGGGAAAGTATCACTTCAGAACCTTAATGCCTTCAAAGGCTATTGGAAAACAAAGGACCTTGGAGGTAAAGTGGTTCTGTTTTGATGAGCTTAATAAGGGAAAGAGAAGGGACAGTAAAAAGAATACAGTGGTATAAAAAAAGAAAAATGAAATGGAACTTGCTATTTCTTATAATCGGAGGGCATGAAGAGTATACAAACATGGAGGAAGAGGTGAGGGGTGTAGCATGCATCAAATGTACCTCACTTAAAAGAAAGAGATAAAGGAAGATCATATGTCCATACAAACAGCATGGGATAGAAATACAGCAAATTTAACTGAGAAACAAGCTGAGATAGAGATTGGTTAAGAGGGAGGATAATACTGAGAAGGGAACAGCCACAAGCAAAGCAAACCTTCTGATCCTAAAAAAAAAAAAAAGGAAAGGAAAGGGTATTAATAGGGAGAAAAAAAATCAAAAACTAGAATCTAAGGAGGTGCCCATCAAAAAAAAAGAATAGCTAAACAAATTAATACTATTGCACAATTAAAAAAATGACCAAAAAAATGACTTCAGAAAATCCTGGGTACTATAGACTGATGTGTGAAATGAGCAAAGCCAAAAAAAAAAATCAATTCATATTGGACACCACCTTTGTAAAGCAAAACAACTTTGAGAGATTTAAGAGCTCTTATCAATACAATGATCAACCATGTCTCCAGAGGATCCACCAGAGGATTTTACACACAGGTCCTTTGGTTTTTTTATTTAACCCCTTCAACCCCTTCATACATTACCCACCTCCTGATACTGAGGTGATAGACTCAAGTTACAAAAAAAAAAAAGAAATATATTTTTGGATGTGGTCACTGTGTGGATCTGTTTTTGCTTTGGCTGTGATTCTTTGTTTCAAGCAGATTTTTTTTTCTCTGTAATTTTTTTTTTAATTAGGGCTGGCTGGGACATGGGCAAGAAGGAGATACACAACACTGTTGGTGGGAAAAGACCATTGAAACTTTTCTTTTTCCTAATGCATAGAAGAGAACGGAAGGAATTCTAGATAAGCATAATAGTTTGAAAGTACTACATGAAATTATCATATGTTTTTTAAAAAATCAGTATGAAATGGAGATTATGGTGTCATAAACAGTTTTCTTTTGGGGTTTTACATGGAAGTGCTATTTTTTGGTGTTTAAGTTCAAATTTTTAAAAAATATTTATATTTAAAAGAAAGAATGAAGGTTATTTAAACATCTTCCAGGAGACTGGGAGCCTAAGGAACAGCTCTTATTTTGATTTACAATTACCTTTATTCTTGCAATGATAGAAACTTTATCCTGCTGAGCAAATTGCCTCTCTACTGTAACAAATGACACTGCATTTTTAAAGCGTATAACAAACAGTTTTTGCACCAAAAAATGCTTAATTTTAATCACTGGTGGGGAAATCTCTGAAAATTCATAGCTATTTCTCATACTTGGTGTGTGTCTGTGTATGTCTGTGTGTGTCTGTGTGTGTGTGTGTGTGTGTGTGTGTCTGTGTCTGTGTGTCTGTGTGTCTGTGTCTGTGTGCATGTGTGTGTGTGTGTGTGTCTGTGTCTGTGTGTCTGTGTGTCTGTGTCTGTGTGCGTGTGTCTGTGTGTGTGTGTACTGGAAGCCAAATTTACTTTTTTGTTGAGATTCAGCTCAAAACCAATTCTTAGTCCCTTGTTTTCATTCTTGGCAGGCTTAATACATAAATATATCCTTTTGGCCATGGAGCTGAAGTATTCAAATCACCAATGCATGTTATAGCCAAGGATTAACAATATCTCCTTGTATACTCCAGAGTAATTAGAATATGTAGTTACAGGAAGAGCTATGAATTGGGAATACACCTGAAATTTTCTCAAAGACTCATTAAATAATCAAGGATAGTCAGAAGTAAAACAAAACAAAACACTTCTCTGTTTGTTCCCCAGATATTTGCACCAGAATCGAGCTCTCTATTTGTCAGAGAAAACTGATTCACTTTTATAACTGACTCAATGGTCAGTTCAAAAATATATTACTTCTTTTGACAGAAAGTAGTTGCTACCAAATCATGAGTTCTCAAGCTCTTCAGTTCCATAACTTAATAAATATAACAATAAAATTCAGCATCAGACTATGGGGCCATTAGAGTCAGGTAGAAGGCCTCAGAGAAATGGAAGGAAAAAATGCATATATACATGTATATGTAATATATATTGTACCTATGTATGTGTATACATATATGAATGTAAGCCCTGTCCCAAGGCACATTTGTTTGGGACTCTCTCCAGATTGGGGGAGACGAAGGTGGTGAGAGGTGAGAGAGCTCCAGCTTTCACCAGTCCTCTTTGGGACTTTTCAAGTGTCAAATCACTCCGGGCACTTCTGGCTTCCAGCTTCAGGAGGGAAGATGGAAGAGGCCAACTCCAGTTACTGCAAGAACAGATTCTGGGAAGACATGAGAATAGCCAGAAGTCTCCAACATGTCCCCATCTCCAGTTTGCTGGTTGGTTGCGCTTCGTTTTAGAAGAGGACCAAAATGATATCACTATGCTAGAGTCAGGTTTCAGTGCACCCAACTGTGGCTGATTAGACCAACACAAGCTTGGCATGGTCTACCACAGGTCGGTCATAGGTAGTTCATGTGAACTTTGGAGGTGGATTCTCTAAATTTGTACATCTCACATTCTGTTTGAGCTACTTCAATTCTGCTTTGCTCACAGAGCACAGCACCTTCTCTGCCGGGGGCAAGCCATGCCAAGCAGTCCTGTGCCAGTGTTTCCCATGTCATATAATCAATTCCAAAGTTCTTAAGAGAGACCTTGCGATTGTCCTTGTATAGCTTCTTCTGACTACCACATGAACACTTGCCCCATGTGAGTTCTCCATAAAACAGTCTTTTTGGCAAGCATACATTTTTCATTCAAGCAATGTGGCCAGCCCATCAGAGTTGCACTCTCTGAAACCCTCACAGTTGCACTCTCTGAAGTACAGTTTGAATGCTTGGCAGTTTAGTTTGAGAAAGGACCTCAGTGTCTGGTATCTTATCCTGCCAAATGATCTTCAGAATCTTCCTAAGACAGGGGGCAGCTAAGTGGTGCAGTGGATAGAGCATCAGCCCTAGAGTGAGGAGGACCTGAGTTCAAATCCAGCCTCAGACATATAACACTTACTAGCTGTGTGACTCTGGGCAAGTCACTTAACCCCATTTGCCTAACCAAAAAAAAAAAACAATCTTCCTAAGACAATTCAAATGGAAGCAATTCAGTTTCCTGGCTTGGCACTGGTATACTGTCCAGGTTTCACAGGCATACAACAATGAGGTCAGAACAACAGCTTTGTAGACCTTCAGTCTGGTAGTCAGTCTAAGACCTCTTCTCTCTCATACTTTCCTTCAGAGCCTCCCAAATACTGAGCTAGCTTTGGCAATGCATGTGCCAACCTCATTATCAATGTGCACATCACAGGAAAGTATACTACCAAGGTAGGTGAACTTATCCACAGCATTCAAAACGTCTCTAGTATAGTGAGCTGGGGGGTGTAAGGTGTGTTCAGGGAAGACTAGTACCTCTGGTGTGAGGGCTGCTGAGCCCTTTTCAGGATGTCTTTCCAGCTCTAGTGTCCATCCATTCCACTTGACTCTCACCTGTGGCTCCAAGAAGCTGTAGCATGCACAATGGCCACACCCTGGTAAACCATTCTGGCAGATGGGCTAAACTAGGTCAAGGGTAACCAAGGGGTCTCCAACCTGTTGGTGAGTTGGGGGAGTATCTACCCAAGCATGTGAAGATTTCCCCTGGTGGAATGGGTGGATGAGAACAACTTGTTCCAATGGCCATGAAGGCAGCTAAGGCAGGCACTGTGGAAGGATTAGAGCTTGGTTAGATATCGAAGACATCACGTTCATCTGCTGCATCTTGAGCCATCACCAGTCATCTTGATTCTGTCCTGCCACTGGACTGTGACGACTCTGGAGGAAAGAATGAGGCCTACTACAACTTCATGCAACGCTACCTCACTTAAATCCAATATAAACACAAATCAAAAGACATCACCCATACCATTTTACCATTTTACCTATCTCAAAGTCCTGTGGTGACCAGCAAATGATGAAGAAACAGATGTGGATACACTGGGAGCTGTAGTCACAATCCTGCACACAGGTGGTCCAGGCCATATGGTCATTTCTCATTGGAAGCAGCAGTGGAATTCAGCAGCCCTCTGGGTGTCTGAGCAGCCTTTTAAGGATCACACTGCTCACCTCCTGGCGTGAGGAAGGGGCTATTGTCAGCTTACCCAACCTTGGCCTAATTACTATGGTAGGCAGGGAATCCCACTCTGTGGTTTGCTACACTAGAGATGGGAGGTGGGAGGTGCGACGTTCCCTTTCGGGGAGATCTAGAAATCTCTCATTTAAGCTGAGTTATCTCACTCCCAATGGGAGAGCTCCTTTATCCTGTATTGTCTGGTATATATTCTCCTATGAATACCTTCTCTGATTTCTGTTTTGTCATGATTTGGATGGATGGGTTTCTTTGATGTTCAACTATGTGTGTTCATATGTTGTGGACCTGATATTTGGTGGGAAAGAGGTCAGGTTTTGGATAGAGAATTTAGAGTCACCCTTCCCCAAAAAATAATGACAAATTAATCAGAAGTTAAATTGAACCCAATCACATCCTCTGGACTAAAAATATATAACAAAGTAGTTAGATATATTTCTAGCCTGGTACCCCTTCTCAATGAGGAGAGCAGATTGGCCTCTAGCTCCAATCTCCTACTTCTCCTCCTAGAAGGAACGAAAGTCTCTGTTGGGGATGAGTGGAGGGAGAAAGGCTAGAGATGTCCACTCTGCCTCTCTTCAACCCACCTAGCCTTTGTCACATGTAGGGCCCCACTCCTCCCCCATACATGGGGCTTCCGTGTTCTCTCTCAGTCTTTCTCTTTCTCTCTTCTATCACCTGTAGATAGATAGGAAGGTAGACAGACAGACAGACAGACAGACAGACAGACAGACAGATAGATAGATAGATAGATAGATAGATAGATAGATAGATAGATAGATAGATAGATGGATATAAAAGGGCTTCACTTGCTAGGCTAAGGAAACATAAATGCATATACATATATATTATGTACATATACGTATATATATATATATACACACACACACACATATATATGCAAATGTATATATGTTTCCTCTCATTTTATTTCCCTATACTCCAGTTACTGAGTATGTTTATTTGCATGTAGGTAGAAGTCTATATTATCTTCTCTTAAGCTGTGCCATAGCTTGATGCTAATAATATTTCTTTCCATGTAGTTACCCTTGATTTATGTTATAACCACAGATTATAACCCTACCTTCAGCTATCTTTTAAATGCACAAGGGGAATCACTCAGATGTGATTAGCACTAATCACTGTGACTAGAAAGGTAATCAAAAGCATGTGCCTGGTCAATCTATAGCATTATCTTTCAACAATAATTCATTTCGGCAAACTTTTTTTAAAATGTCTGACATGCAGAATACTGCTGTGTAAACATTAGGGAAGACATAAGGTTTAGGTAATACACGGTTTCTTTCCTTAGGGAGTTTAGTGAGGAATAGGGAATGTACAAATTACCACTACACAAAATAACATATGTTGTAAGTGTGTAAGAGAAGCACAATGTGCTATGTGAGGTCTGAATTGAGGGAATCAGTCAATAAATGTTGATTAAAAGTCTGCTATGTGTCAGGCACTGTGCTAAGTGCTAGAGGTACAAAGAAAAGTTAAAAGAAAAAACAGTCCTTGATCTGTAGGACCTCCCAGTATAATGCAAAAATTTGGCCTGTGGTAAGATAGAATCAATCTTCTGAAACAGAATACAGGTGATATATACATATACTAGCATGCACAAGTGCATATATATCTATGTGTATATACACACACATATATTTTATTTATATATACATATCTACACACATATATTTTATATATTCACACCTGTATGTATATATGTATATATGTATGTGTGTGTGTGTGTGTGTGTATGTATACTTGTTCCCTTAGCCTAGCAAAAAAGGAAACAATAAAATAATATTATGATGGGAGGTGAAGACAACACCATCAGTAAATTCAGAAAAATCAATGCAAAAGCTATGGGCTAAATGAGCTTTGAGGATTATGCAGGCTACAATAATGACTTAGAAATATATTCATTCAATATGTAAAAGCACACTCTATACAATTCATTATTCTAAGTACTGGTGAAATAACACAAAAATTTAAAAATGAAGTCCTTGTCCTCCAAAAGCTTAGACTGTAGTAGGTCACAGCATGTCTTATTATAACTTTGTATGTCCCCAAGCACCAACCATACTTAAAAAGTATTCTTTGAATCTGTGAATGAATGATACACAGAGACCAAGCCAAAAGCAAGTTAAAGCAGGACAGTATTTGACAGAGCTGCTAAAAGTACAGAGAAGTCACCCCCCAGAAAAGAAATGCTGTTCCATTCAGGATCTTAAATTTCATTTTTCAAAGAAAATCTATTGAGGGACGTGCAAGATCCATTTACCATATTTATTGACCATTTACCATATCAATAGGATTGGGGATTTGGCTGTCTGTTTATGATTAAGAGACTAATGAATTCCTCTGATGACCTCAGAATTGGTGCTACATGATGGTGCCTACCCAAGGTGTCAGCCTACAGAAGGCAAATATTTATGTGCCAAAAGCTGATAAGCTGCATTTGTAGGAGTTTGAGCCCTAACCTAACAAAGACTCACTATCTCAGCTATTGGGTTATTGTATACAATGGGAGGGTGTTTCATCCTGGATGGGAGAACCACAGGATAAAAACATGATGGAAAGATGAGCCAAGTTGTGCCAAGTCTGGATCAGAGCTTAATGAGTCAAACAATATAAAATTTAAAAATTAAAATCCTTTTTTTTCAGAATCAATTGCCTAAAGATGACCCTTTGTTCAAGATCTTGGTGGCCATCTAATCTAAGGCATACCTAAACAAAAATCCCTTCTACAAAACATCTGAGCAAGAGGTCATCCAGCCTTTACTCAACAACATTCAATAAGAGGAAGTCCCCCTACATCCCAAGGCAGTTCATTCCATTTTTGGATAGCTCTAATTGCCAGGAATTTTGTTCCTTATATCAGAGCTTAATTTTATCTCTTTGCAATTTTGGTTCATGGTTCCCAGTCCTGCTCTCTGAAGCCAAGCAAAACCCAATTCACTCTTCCACTTGACAACCCTTCAAATACTTAAAGACCACAATTATGGCCCTCCTTAAATCTTCTCCAGGCTAAAATCCCTACTTCTTTCAAGCAATCCTTATAAAATATGAACTTATGGTCCTTTACCATTCTGTTTGTCCTCCTCTAGATACTCTACAGTTTATCAATGTATTTCTAAAAATATTGTACCTCAAAACTGAACTCAATACTTCAGATGTGGCCTGATCAGGGCCGAGTACAGCAATATAATTAATTCTTTATTCTTGGAAGCTAAGCTACCCCCAGTGCAGTATAAGATTACATGGCTGCCATATCACACAGTTGGCTCATATTGTATTTGCATATTACTAAAACCCCCCAAATCATTTTTCAGACATATTGCTGTACCTCAAAATTCAATATTATGAAACAGTCTAACACTCTGGTTTTTCACTGACTTAAACTAAATGGAATACTAATACTTAAAAATCTAATATTTTTACTCAATGTTAAGCCAGGACAGAAAGAACAGGCTTTAAGTCTAAAATAAGTTTTGATGTGTTACAGTTTTGGAATTAGAAATAAGAACTTTGTCCCTTGAAAAGACTATCATCTTTTCTTATTTTCCTTTGGAAAAGAAGCAAAAGAATTTTGTTTGTCCTAGACTATTCTTCAATTTCATGATCTAAATACAATATTGTGTTATGAACCTTTTCCACATTTTTGTTCTTTTTTTAATTAATAAATTTATTTATTTATTTTTAGTTTTCAACCATCACTTCCACAAGATTTTGAGTTCCAAATTTTCTATCCATCTCTCTTTTCCTCCCACCCCAAGACGGTGTGTAAATTGACATAGGCTCAACATATACATTCATATTAAACCTATTTTCACATTAGTTATGGTATATCCCATTTCTTTCCAATCCTACATGCCACTCATTCTGATTTTGCTGCTATTAAATTTGTTACATGATCGGCACAGAGTGAGACAAGATACCTTCTCCATTTTTTGTATTCTTTATAATCATCAAAGCCCTGAAAAGAGAAACTAAAAAGAGCTGGTGTTCTTGATTGAAAGCCAAGCATTTTCCACATATAATTTGGCATGCAAAGTAAATTTAAAATATTCTTTCCCAAAGTTTTCCCCCAAATCAAGATGCAGAACTTACTATCATGGTCTATTCTGAAGCATATCAAGGCTTACAGTGAAGGCAAAACTTGGTGAATAATTTATACTGCATTCAGGCTTTCACCTCTGAAAAGAAACCTCTCCATACATCATTTTGGGCAACATTTATCCCTAAAGTATATAAATCTCCATTGGATGCTTCAGACCTGACAGGAATCCGACCTAGCACTTCGTGACTTGCTGCCAATCTTGGTTCTGAATCACCAGCCAGCTGCACACATCAGTAAGGACCACAATATTAAGACATAAACTGTTAATGCCACATTGCACACTCTATTCAAGGCATAACCTTCACTACTTGCACAGAAAAAGAGAAAAATTTTTTTAAAAGTCGAATGATTGAGAACCATCTATTCTTGGCAGCCTCATCTCTTTTAAACAAATGTTTCATGATTAATTTATCTATTCTCAAATCTTTTATGAAGTTTGATGTTACACTTATCAACTCTCAGAATATTCCTTAAGCTATACATCTTTCATTATGATGTGGTCTTCAAAATGTTCTCTGTCCACTGTTACTGGCATGTGTAGATCAAGAGCCAGCCTGGAATGAAATGCTTTGAGAATGCTACAAAAGCCCAGTTGCTTAAAGAGCTGCCTGATATAATATCTAGCATTGTAGTTGTTCCCCTGGGTGGAATCAGTGTGTTTCCAAAACGTTCCTGTTAACATACAAATACCTTGCCTGGAAGAGGCACTACATTAAGAACCAATAATTATAGTAGCAGAGAACTGCTTATGAGATTAGCTATCATCTTGTAAGGCAGAAAGAAGGCCCCAGAGGGACTAGGACATAGATGTTACTGTAAGGGCCAAAGGAAGAGGAAGAGAAAAGTCTGGAGCATGTGTTTTTTCCATTGAGGAAAGGTAAAGGAGAAGAACCATGGTGGGAGTCATGTACAACACTAGTACCAGGCACCAATAAATGAGGCAAAGTGTCAAGGAAGACTATTTAATTTTGTCTGACATTGACCTTTCATGGCGCTTTTCCTAACAAAATATTTGCATGAATACATACATGTCTTAATTACTTTGGTGTTACCTTCAGAAACTTACTTTAAATGTCATATTTCTAGACATTTAAATGTCACAATTTAGGTCCTAGAAGTTAGCCTGGCTGGAGGGTTGGGTTAGAGGCTAATGCCCTGCATACAAGCCATCTGAGACCAAAGGATTTAAAGTCTGATACCCTACTTTATGATTTGGAGGAAGAATTATGAATACTGTTGGAAGATTAAGAGAGGTTGGACTACAAAGGGAGAAAGAAGAGGTGAGTGCTTCAATACACTGAATGAATAAAAAGGTGAGAGAACATTGGATGAGATCGACTCCCTGAACACTGTTGCAAGGCCTCCTCAAAAAAGGCTTGAAGCATAACAATTGGCTAAGTAGTGTGGCCTGATTGGCCAGAAGCAGCGTTGTTATAGAGAAATTTGGTTCTAGGACGTGTACAAAAACATCTGGATCTTGCTGAAGGCTTCCTGGGACAGAGTACACAATGAGAGAAAGGATAAAAGGGTATCTTTACATCTTTCAGGATAACATTTGGTGTCCTATCAGTCTCTGCAGGAATCAACACAGTTGAGTTGGGCTTGCAGCATGTACCAACACCTTCCCTCAGGTGCCAAATGGCAAATAATATGACACCATCTGCTTTCAAGATAAAATTCCAAGACATAATGGTAAAAGAAGTAACAGATAATATATAGTGCTTAATAAATGCTTGCTGAACTAAACTATCTACCATGGGACCAATTAATTCAAGTAAAACCGATTGTTGATTATTGACACAACAGTACACATAGTTACTTGTTTTCTTTCCTCAATTGTTCAGAATGAACACAAGTGACTCAATGCATTAAAACTTCTGGAAATGTTAGAGAGAACAAGCAAATCTTGGTCAACAGTTATCAAAGACAGGACTTTCAGAAAGCGATAGTTACCAGGAAAAATTGTTTAGGACTGTCAAACCTCATGCCTGTCCCTGCCCCTACCATACCTTTTATTTTTAGAGACTGGAGGAAGGGAAAAGAATAAGCATTTATATAGTGCCTACTATGTAGCAGGCATTGTGCTAAGTAGTTTTTTTTTTATATTTGAAAAAGGAATACTATTTTAAACATAAGTACTAAAACTTAAATATACAATAACAAAAAGAAATATCACAAACTTTAAATACTAAAACTTAAATACGAAATAGGAAAAGAAAAAAATATTGTCATGTGCACAGCAGAACATGAGAGGATTCAAAATATATGGCAATAAATTTCCATTTCAAGAAAGCCTAAAATAATAAATGCTACACATTGTATTCAGAGCTGTACATATTTTCTTTGCTTCCTTGTGAAGTCCTTTTTTTTTTTACACATCCTATCTCATTTGATCCTCACAACAACCCTGAGAGGTAGGTGCTATTATTATCTTCATTTCATAGTTGAGAAAACTGAGGCAAACAGAGGGTAAGTGACTTGTTCAAGATCAATTAACTCATACATATCTGAGGCCGGATTTGAACTCAGTTCTTCCTGACACAGCGGTCCATCCTCTGTGCCACCAGCTACCACAGGTGTTAATCTGTCAATAAACATTATTAAGCATCTGCTATTTGTCAGGTAGGTACTATGCTAAGCACTGATGATGCAACAGAAGGCAAAAGGCAATCCTCATTCTCCAGAAATTCATAGTCTAATGAGAGAGACAATATGAAAACAACTATGTACAAGGAAGTTATACACAGGATGAATTGAAAAACAGCAGAAAGAAGGCCCTAAAATTCAGAGGGATTCACAAAGGCTTCTTAAACAAGGTGAGAATTTAGCTGGAACTTAAAGTCAGGAGAAGGGAGAACCTTCCAAGCCTGGGGAACAATCAGGAAAAATGCCTGGAGCTGGAAAATGTAGTGTCTTGTTTGAAGAATGGAAAGGAGGCTAGTGTCAGTGGATCACATGGTACATGGGAGGTGGTAGAGTATAATGTGTAAGAAGACCAGAAAGGTAAAGGAGGGCTAAGGATAGCAGCTCAAAAGTGTTCCTGTGCAATATTCACTATACTATTAGCATGGTGTTGGCACCATGGGAGCCTCTGTGGCTCCCATAAAGACTTTCTAGATTCCTGAGTACCTGAAGAACCCCAGTTGCCCAATGTTACCTTGAAACGTGGGATAGTAGACAAGACTTAGAGACAGAAAGACTTGGATTCAAATACTACTTCTGACACTTTCCACTTATATGACTACAAGTAAGTCATTTACTATGGGCTGTCTGTTGGTTATGCCTTGCTCTCATTATGTGACCAGCCCATCTTTTTTCAATTGTACATTTCTTTTGATGACATCCTTAAACCATTTCTTCATAATTCTTTATTTTGTAAAACCCTGCCCATAACCACCATGTGCTTCTCCATTGCCCTCTGCATGATTTCAATTCAACTTTTCAGATATTATAAAATTGCATGATTCACAATTATATAATATGACCAGAAGAATTAGAGTTCAAGATTAATTTCTAGAAACTTAAGGTACAAAACAAGGGAAATTATAACCCCATTGTATTCAGGTCTAATCAGACCATGTCAACGATATTGTATTCCAGTTGTTATATTTTAGGAAGGACACTGACTAGCTTATCCAGAGAAAGAAAATTAGAATGTTGAAGAAATAGAAAACTATGCCATGGAAAGATTGGTTGATACCTAGCCTACAGAAGATACAACAGCAGGCATGATGGGTGTTTTTAATTATTTGAAGTAAGATGGATTCCACTCATTTTAATTGGCTCCAAAAGACAATGGGTGGATGATGTAGAGAAGTAGATTTCAGGTTGACAAATTTCCTAACAATGAAAGTTATCCAAAAGCAGAATGGGATATCTCAGAAAGTAATGGGTCCTGCATTTCCAGAAGTCTTCACAAGTGCACCAAATGCTGCTTGTTGGGAATGCTGCAGGAGAGGAGACTCCTACCCCAGAATAATTTGGACTAGAGGACTTCAGCCATCTTTCCAGCTCTGAGGTTCTGTGATTCTAATGTCTAGGCTGCTCCAAACAGTGGAAAGATTGATTGGAAAAGATAAGCCACTTCATCAGAAAAGTTTGAAAACATCATTATTGAAACATACAAGAGGTCACAGAGTTGCAGTGGACTCAGAGAGCATCCAACCAGGAAACAGAATAGTACAATGAGATCAATAGCCACATAGCCGGACTCTAAATATCAAGGCCTTATTTCAAGAGCTGAATAGTGTAGAGAAGGGAAAGAGAATGGGAGAGTAACCCAGCCCTCTGAGCAGTTTCCTCTATACATTTAAAAAACAGCAAAGATTTGTAAAGTATCATCAACTTACTTTACATAATTATTCCTGTTACCTCCCAAAATATTCTTTAAATAATATTCCATCCTCTACTTTTGTTTTGGAGCAGAATGACTCATTGGGAGGAATACTGAAGTTGGAGTCACAGAACATGGATTTGAACTCTGTCTCTACCACTCTGTGACCTCCAGCAAATAATTCAATGTTCTCTGCTCCCATAGTATCCTCATCTCTGACATAGTTTAGATAAGGAGACCTCTAAGGTCCCTTCCAACTCTAAATCCTATGATTCAATGCTCCTGTGATCTTAAAAAAAAAAAAAATGATAAGTCCTAACCTCTGAGCCACCCAGCCTTTCCACATTCACACCTCCCCGGGCTGCCTTTCTCAAAATTCAAAAGGAATACTTCTCCTAGTCTTAGAACCATCAAGGAGGAAAAAGGAACAGCCATACAGGAGATGTGATTAAATTAAGGTCCTGCCAGTACTGCCACATGCTTATTTTCAGAATGGTTTAATTAAAGTCTCTGACATGAAGAGAGCTATTTCTGTTCATCTATTCAGCACTGGTTATGGGGGGGGGGGGAGGAACTGAAATAGGCTGTTGCAGTCAATTTGTAGCAATATAGATGTACAATTAAGCTTGAAGGATAAAAAGGAGTTAGTCCATATAATTTTTCTTCTTATTGAGGATATTCATTATCTTATAGAGATATTCATTAGAGTGCAAATTGAGGCTCTCAGATAGAATAACGTTCCAGCAGATCAGTCAGAGAAAAGCAAAATAGTTTTTTTCAGATTATTCAACTGTTGACTCACAGGTTCATGGGATTTCAAACTAGATGGATGATTATAGATCACCGAGTCCATGCCATTCCTCTCACTTCTTAAATGAGGCTAATGAGGCTCAAAAAAGGTTAAGTGGCTCAACCAACTTAACATAGGTAATAGAAGAGCCTGGATTAGAACTCAAGACTTCTAATTTCAAATCCAAGGCTCTTGTTACTATATCACACTGCCTTTCTCAAAGGGAAGAGTGACTGTATTTTATTAAGAATTGAGTCTAAAAACATAAGAATCAAACTGAACTAACATACTCTATGATCACAGAAGAAAGTGGAGATATTTACTGTGGAAGAGAAAGGTGGCAGGGTAAGGATGACATGATAGCTGTCTTCGAGTACTTGACATACAATTAATAATAATAATAATAGTAGCATTTTATAGCCCTTTAAGGCTGGCAACATGCTTTAAAAATATTATCTTGTTATCTGAGAGGTAAGTGTTATCATTATCCTCATTTGACAGATAAGGGAACTGAGGCAGACAGATATTAAGTGGTCTCATTCTTCCTGTCCCTAAAAGGCAGAATAAGGAGAAATGGGTAGGAGTTGCAGCAAAGTTGACTTCAGCTTGGTGAAAGAACGTTCTCCCAATAATTCCAAATGCGGAATTGGCCATCTCAAGAAGACCACTATTTATGTTACAAGGCAGCTTCAAGGGCACGCTGCATGTCATCTTATTGAGCAGGTTGTAGAACTACTGGTTGGGTACAGGTTGAATAAGATAACCTCTTATGTCCCTTCCAATTCTGCAACTCTAGGACACAAACAAGTTTACCTGCCTTGCACATAACTCCATTGCACAAGTGATGGCTTAAGAATAAAATGGCAAAATGTTGAGATCTGATAATCTGATAAATAGGTTATCAAAACAAACTCCCCATATTGGTACTGAGACAGACCAAAAATGGGTAGATACCATGTAGATTGTGCCATTCTTTTTCCTTAAGCAATTTTGAATACTAGAACAAAAGTCATCAACCAATACAAAAAAATAACTTGCCCATCACAATATTCTACAAAAACTGGATTATATGCTCAGTTGTGTGCATTGCACTTCCTAAATATTGCTATAGATTATATATCAATCCATTGGCAGGCATTTATTAACCACGTACCATACGCCAGGTAACTAGGCAACTAAGTGGTACAGTGGCAGTTAGGTGGCACAGTGAATAGAATCCTGTGCCTAAAGTCAGAAAAACTCATCTTCATGAGTTCAAATCTAGCCTCAGACACAAGTTATTTGACCCTGGACAAGTCACTTAACCCTGTTTGCCTCACTTTCTTCTTCCGTAAAATGAGCAGGAGAAGGAAATGACAAGTATCCTCCAGTATCTTCGTCAAGAAAACCCCAGTGGGATCACAAAGAGTCAGACGGGACTGAAATGACTGAACAACACATGCCAGGTATTATGCTAGGTGCTGGGGGTAAAAAGACAAAAATCGGGCACTACCTGACTTCCAGAAGCTTATATTCTATCTGGGAAACACTGTATTTATGTAAGTTCATGCAAAATACATACAGAATAAGTAAAGTAATTGGGGGAGGAGGGAATTGCAGCTTTTCCCTTCCTCTTTTAATAATTGAAATAGTGTCAAGAATACTTTTCTCAAAAGCTATCAAATACAATAGATTATTATAATACCCATTCAGTCAAAATAAGGTGAATGCCAAAATAAAGGAAAATAAGTAAGAACCAGTTAAGCTTCCACAAGTAATCAATATAGAATTTTTGAACTCTTTGCTATCAAACCTCAGTGAACGTGGACAGGTCATAGGTTACAACACACTTCTTCCAATTGCTTAGAGCCTGAGGTAACTAAAGAACTCTTTATTTGGTCTGCAAGGTACAAAATCTATTCATCAGTCCATCTGTGCAGGTGAGCAAGAGGAAGACTTGTCAGCCACCTAGGGGGTAGCAGCTGCCGGGATTCTACAGGCATGAAGAGGAGAAGAGGCAGGCTCCCTTTTACTGTGCCAAGATACAGCTCCTCAGTTTGGATCAGTACCCAGTGTCTGCACACCTGGACAGGAGTATTAAGCTCCATCCATTATGCCAACAATCACACAGGCCTCCAGCTTCCCTGGAAGCCAAAGGGAGGGATTCTTAATTGCATCGCAGAAGGGTTCACTGGCAACAGATGCAGCCCTTCACATTCTAGTGGTCTGGGCAGGAAGGACAGGAAGAAAGCAAGACAGGTACGGGGAAATGGGAAAATATGTAGAGCAGGGCCTCCTAACCATTTTTTGTGATAGTTTTGGCAGTCTGGTGATAGCGCCGAACCTCTTCTCAGAATAATGTCTGGAACACATAAAATAATATACATGGAAGTAAAAAAGGAAACCATTTTGATTGAAATATAATCATCATAACATTAAAAAAAAACAAGTTCACAGACCTCCAAGTTAAGACCCCCTTAGAGAGAAAAGAGGGCAGGAGTAGAGAAGATATAAAATTACACTTGAGTTTTAAAGAGTTATTTAAGAGTTTGACTTTTTTTTTTCTGTGTCCACAGTATGTGTAATGGCTGGAGAAGAAAGAAACTATTGGTAGACAGAAATCAGTCAGTCCATAAGCATGTATTAAGCACCAAATGCGTGTCACACTGCACCAAGCACTGAGGCTAACAAAAGTTATCAGAACATCTTTCGCTGATATTTAGACAAGCCAAATATTTGATTGTACTTTCTTTTTTTCCCCGAAGCTATTTTCAGTGCTAAATATTTCACCACTTAATAATAGTGGTGAATAATTATTATTATATTTTATAATTAGTAATAGTTAATTCATAAATATTATTAATAATTGTATAGTTTTATATGTCATCTCATTACCTATACATGTTACCTATATTATATACATATACACATATATAAATAACTTTATATGAGGGATGTTATGTAAAATGCTTTATATATGTTACCTCGTTTGCTCCTCCAAACAACCCTATGAGATAAATACTATTATAATTCCCATTTTGCAGATGAAGATACTGAAGCTGAAAGAAATTAAGTGACTTACCCAAGGATTCACAGATAATATATGACTGAGGCAGGACTGGCCCTCAGGTCTTTCTGTCTCCAGGTCCTCTATAACCTAGCTGCCATTCAAACAATTACTTACCCCACTATTGTCTTCCACTGAAATATTTTCAACCCCACAGCCTGTAACTGTTACTTTATTCTCTTGAACCAAAGGTCTCTCACCAACTCCTGAGGAAGATCATGACTTATACCTTTATCAGCTATTCTTGTATTTCTCAATTAACATTTTACCAGGGATTAAGAGGAATGGGGAACAGAACAGGTCTCGGGAAAGCTGGCGCCTATCTGGGGAAAGGAACTAGCATGGAAAAATGTTTCATTATTGAAGAAATGGGCATCAATAAGGAATCTGACAATGATAGAGTTAGCTCATCTAACTTCAAGCCCTATGCTCTTTCCATTATACCTCAATGCTGTTTCTTCAATATTATCCCCAAAGACTAACCAGTGCCTGTTTTACAGACATACAGAAGTCTGACCCCGGCACTAATCTTCAAAGAGCTTCCCATTTTCTACCAGGCAATAAAATCACTAGCTTCTAATCTGGAATGAACTTTGGAAAGAAAGAATAGGAACTTTGTCTCAGAAAAAAGAAGAGGAGTTTTCAAGGACAAATACAATTATGAGTCATAATGATGATCTGTATGACTCATGACCACTGCCAGATCATTCAGAGAGCACAGGAAATGCTGCTATTCCCAGGATTGATGTACTAAAAATTGTAATTTCTGCTCACAGATAAAGTAAGAGAAAACATGTTACACTAGAGCTGAGCACAACTACCCTCTCTCCCAGAGAAGAGGGGCATGAAGTTTCCAAGTCAGGAAGGCAAGAGAAGTAAACCTAAGAAGGGAACTAAAGGGAAAAGTAATGAAGAAAAAAACTGAGCAGAATATAAGCAATCAATAAGAGTTTATTAAGCACCTACCATGTATCAGGCACTAGGGATGTAACTGCAATTACTGAAACAATCCCTCTTCAAAAGTAGCTTGTATTCTAACAGGGGAGAAGACAAATCCGTATACATTATAGGAACTAGACTTGTGATTTCATTTTTATTTTTGTCATTCAGGTGTTTTCAGTCCTAACTCTTTGTGACCCCATATGGGGTTTCCTTGGTAAAGAGACTGGAGTGGTTTGCCATTTCCTTCACCAGCTCGTTTTACAGATGAGGAAACTGAAATAAACAGGGTTAAGTGACTCACCCAGGGTCAGACACCTAGTAAGTGTCTGAAATCAGATTCGAACCCTCTAAGATAAGTCTTCCTAACTCTAGGCCCAGCACTCTATCCACTGTACCACCTACTTGCCCATTTATTATTATAGCAACTCCTAAATGAAAAAATTCCAGGGAATGGGGAAAGGTGGAAAAGGAAGTATGTATTAAGCACCTACTACGTACTAGGCACCATGCTAAGCACTTTACAGATATTGTCTCATTTGATCCTGACAAAAACCCCTATTATCATCCCGATTTTACAGATGAGGAAATTGAGCAAACAGAAGCTAAATAAGTTGCCCAGGGTCATACAGTCAGTATGTGTCAGAGACAGGATTTAACCCAGCTCTTCTTCCTTTCTAGACCAATTTTGTACCTGCTACAAAAGTTTTGCAACACTTTAAGAACTATGTAAATATGCTCATTGTTATTATTATTATTAATGTCACTAATAAGAATGAGCCACTAGAGTTGATTGAGTGGGGGAGTGACAGGGTCAGATTTGTTTTTAAGGCAAACTTTTTTTTTTATTTTGGTCCTCTTGACTCCAGGGCCCATGCTGTATCCACTGTGCCACCTAGATGCTCCAGGCAAATCATTTTTGGCAATAGTATAAGCACAACTCAGAAATACACCACAATAACGGGAATATTGTGATGAAGCAAGGCACATGAAGTTTTCAGTTTCCCAATTCATATAGAAGTTATGTTTATACTATACTGTAACCTATTAAGTGTGCAACAGTATTATGTCTAAAAAAAAGATATATATACCTTAATTAAAAAATATCTAATTGCTAAAAAATTGCTAATCTGAGCCTTCAGTGAGTCATGATCTTTTTGCTAGTGCAGGGTCTTTCCTCGATGTTGATGGCTATTGACTGACCAGGATGGTGGTTACTGAAGGTTGAGGTGGCTGTGGCAACTTCTTAAAATAAGACGACAATGAAGTTTGGCATGTAGTTTGAATCTTCATTTCACTTGAACACTTAGAGTCCATTGTAGAGTTACTAACTGGCCTAATTTCAATATCTTTTGTGTCTCAGGGAATAGGAAGGCCTGAGGGCCAGTTGGTAGAGCAGTCAGAACACATACATTCATTGATTAAGTTTACAATAGTAGTGCTTCAAAACAATTGCAATAATAATATCAAAGATCACGGATCACAGGTCACCATAACAGATAAAAATAATGAGAAAAAAAACTTGAAATATTGCAAGAATTACTAAAATGTAACCCAAAGACACAATGTGAACACATGCTGTTGGAAAAATGGAACCAATAGACTTGCAAGGTTGCCACAAACCTTCAATTTGTAAAAAAATTCAGTGTCTGTGAAGCACAATAAGGCAAAGCATAATAAAACAAAGTATGCCCCTGTAAAGGTGGGGAAAGGCACTTAGGAGGTTGCTAAAAAAAATCTAGGCAAGAAGCAACAAGGAAGGGCCTAAATTAAGGTGGTAGCTGTACAGATAGAGAAGAGGTTGGATGCAAGACACGTGGAGGTAGATGGCAAGATCTGACCACTGATTAGATATGTTGGGGTAAGGGAGGAGTTGAAGATGATGCTAAAGTTATGAAATTCATACACTTGAAAAAGGGTGGGGTCTTTAATAGAAATAGGAAAATTTGGAAGAAGAGTAGGCTTGAGCTAAAAATAATGAGTGCTGTTTTGGAAATTTGGGGTTTGAGATGTCTCCAGGATATGCAAAAGGAAACAGGGTTGGAAGACTGGAGCTCAGGAGACTAGGGCTGGATATTTAAATCAGAGAGTCATCAGTATAGAGATGATGTCACCAAGGGAAAGTGTGGGTATGGGGGGAGGGGTAAAACATGTGTGTGTGTGTCTTAGAGAGTCATAAGCACAGAGATGATATCATCAAGGGAGAATGTGGGTATGGGGGAAGGGGAGGAATATGTATGTATGTATGTATGTTGTGTGTTTCAAAGGATGAAAGGTAGAGAAATGGGTAAGAGTGGGAAAGGGAGAGAGAAAAGTAGGAGGTCTAGGACAAAGACATGGGGTACCATGACACTTAGGAGGTGTGGTCTGAATGATGAACAAGCAAAGGAAATTGACAAGGAAGAAGTTAGAGAAGTAAGAGGAGAACCAGGAGAAAGTATGTCCCAGGAAAACCCAGGGAAGAGGGTGGTTAACAGTTTCAAATACTGTAGATAGGTGAAGAAGGAGAAGAACTGCAAAAAAACCATCAGATTTGCCAATTAATAAGTTTTTCAATTTGCAACTTTAGAGAGAACAGTTTCAACTGAGAATGGAACCCAGATTGCACAGAACCAAAGAATGAGTGAGAGGAGAGGACGTGTAGAAAGCAAGCATAAATAGTCCCACCCCACCAATGAGTTTGGCTGAGAAAGTGAAGAGAGAGCTTAAGGGGATGGTAAGCTTCAGTGAAGGCTTTTTGAAGATAAGGAGACTTGGAGGTATTGGAAGGCAGCACACATGGAAGCAATAGACACAGAGTGGTTGAAGATTAGAGAGAAGGGATAGACAATGTTGCATTATTCTGAAAAAGACACAAGGGATCAAGGGCACCCATAGAAGAGTTGGCATTGGCAAGGAGAAGGGCCATCACTTTGTAAGAGACCGGGGAAAAAAGAAGAGAGCGGTGCATGTCTAAGGATTTTGAGATAAAAGAGAAGAGAGTGTTCACATCAAATGACCTAAAGTCAAATGACCTGACTCTTCTCCCTAAAGTAAAAGGTAAGGTCCTCACCAAAAGGAAGGGGGAGAGAGAAGGCATGGGAGAAAAGTTTTGCAGGGGAAAACCTTTGTGGAGAGTGAAATAAAGAACCAATGGAGTGGAATAAAAGGATTGCCTTCTTGCAGTAAACAACACACTTCTCATATCTCAGAAAGGGCATCACTCCTCAATTTCTTCATCTGCGAAATAAAATCACTGGACTAGAGGACTTCTAATATTTCTTTTCCAGATTCAGTGTGCTGCATCTCATGGTGATTACACTTTGGGGGGAAAGGGCATGGATACCCCAAATTTTGTAAAAGGGATAAGTGTGTGTTACCCGGCAGAGAGTTTCTGAACTCTCTTCTGTTCACTTAAGAATATATCTTAATATATATACTAAAGGCCAATCAGGTTCAAAACCCCATCACATACAGAACCACAAGTTTTGAAACTGGTGGTAGAATATCAACAATCCAGCAGTCCAGATTCCATTCTCAGAGCCATCAGCCCCTGGTTTTGAAAGTTGAGGCTTCCAATAAATGAGATACTCTAAGAAGTAGTAAGATTTCATCTTAACTTTTTTTTAAGTTGAAGAACTTAGTTAAACAGAATTCTGACAATCATCTGAGAGAGAGGGAAGAGGGAGAGAGAATATATTAGAAGGGACAAGAGAGATGATGAAAGAAAGAAAAAGAGAAAGGAAGGAAGGCAAAAGTAGTGAACTTTAGACTTGGGGTAGATCCACAACAAAAGCACAGGGAAGACAGAGAAGGGCTAGTTTTTTGTTTTGTTTTGTTTTGTTTTTCTTATTTCATGTGGTTTCACCTTGCTCCATGCTGAGTTTTAAATAAAATTTTTCTACTTATTTTTTGTACATTTATTATTTTGTTGATAGTTACTAAGTTTGTCAATTAAAAAATTAAATTGTTATAGTGTCATCTGAGGAGAATTTCTAGTGTTATAGAACTTCATCTTCATCATTGCCTTCTGGCACCAGCAAGAGGTAGAAAAGTCACCATCTAAAAGAAATTCATTTTCTACCCGCACTTTTTGACAATACATTTACCATGAGAAATAAGAAGCACTAGGCCTTGTTCCATGCCTTTTTAACATTGATAATGAGAAGATTATTGAACATAGTTATCTATGTAACTGTATGTGTGTGTATATATATATGTATATATATATATATACACACATACATACATATACATGTATATATGTATATATATACACACACATATACGTATACATGTACATATACATATATGTGTGTGTATATATATACATATATACATGTATATGTATGTATGTGTGTATATATATGTATATATATATACACACACATACATACATATACATGTATATATGTATATATATACACACACATATACGTATACATGTACATATACATATATGTGAATATTGCGTATATGAGACAACTTGCTGAAGGAAAAGTGGCATTTTACTCCCCCAAATCCAAAGCTTTTTGCCATCAACCAACACATAAAAGGATGTAATATTCTTTGTGTACCTCAATCAATTACTCAACTGTGGTGATGTGTTCTTCAAAAGAAAGATCCTCTGCTTAGAAGCCTCAATTTTCTTTTATATAGTTATCAAAGGTATCCTCAATATGTACACAGATCTGTCTCATAAACATTTTTAAATGAGAAAAGAGATGCAAGAATCCATAGTTTTCTGCTATCTTTTCATTACCTTTTTTCAAGTTTTGATCTCAATATTCATTTTACGATTGTTAAATCTACAGGAAGAACTTCCAGGAGAACAAGGACAAGATGAGTCTAAGATCTGAAGGCAATGATGGGTGGGATCAGCACTGTTGGAGAGACTACCCATATCACAGAATCAAAGAGTTGGAAGAGACCTCAGTTGCCATCTACTCCATCCTGTGTCTCAAAAAGGATCTAGCCTTTGCATAAAGACCCACAGTTTGAGGAATTCCAATAGCACCTTCCTTTAAGCAGCACTCATTGTTTTCCCTTGGGGCAACTAGATGGTACACTATAGAGTCAGGAGGATCTGAGTTCAAATTGAGCCTCAGATACTAATTGTGTGACCTTGGGCAAGTCACTTAACCCCAATTGCCTCTAAACAACAAAGGAAGTTGGTTTTTTTTCTTCTCTATTAACTCCAATTTTGCCCCTTTGCTGCTTCTACCCATTGCTTCTTGCTTTGCCTTCTGGCACCAAGGAGAACAAGTCTAATCTCTGTTCAGTGTAATAGCCCTTCAAGTCCTTGAAAACATCTAACACGCTTACCCATACGCAAATCTTTATTTTCTTCTCCAGGCTAAATATCTCTTAGGGCTGCTCAGCAGCACAGTGGATGAAGGGCTGGGCCTGAACTCAGGAACACTCAGCTTCCTGAGTTCAAATCTAACCTCATACACTTACTAGCTGTGTGACCCTGGGCAAGTCACTTAACCCCCTTTGCCTCAGTTTCCTTATCTGTAAAATGAGCTGGAGAAGAAAATGGCAAACCACTCCAGTATCTCTGCCAAGAAAACCCCAAATGGGCACGACTTGGACATGACTGAAAAATGACTGAATGACAACAAAAATATCCCCAGCTCCCTCAACAGACCCTCACGTTGCATGAAGTCAAATCCCTTTACCATTCTGGTTGTCTTCCTCCACATATTTGCCAGCTATCCACATCCTTCTTAAAACGTACCACCAAGAATCGAACACAATACTCACAATGCTATACCTTTTCCACTCTGACTACTGACTGATCTTCCTAGCTGCCTTTAAGCTCAAACTAAAATCTCACGTTCTACAGGAAGCCCTCCCCAACACCTCTTAATTCCAGCGTCTTCCCTATATTAATGATTTCTTATTTATCCTGTATATAGTTTGCTTTGTATCTATTTATTTGCATGTTGTCTCCCACATTGAATTATAAGCTCCCTGAGGCCTGAGACTGTCTTTTGATTCTTTTTCTATCCCCCGAGCTTAGCACAGTGCCTGGAACAATACATAATAGGTGTTTAATGAATGTTGATTGACTGAACTAGGTGGCACAATGATCAGAGCCCTGGGCCTGGAGTCAGGAAGACCTGAGTTCAAATCTGGCTTCAGATACTTACTAGACTCTTAACCTCTTAAGTCACTTAAGTCACTGTTTGCCTCAGTTTCTTCATTTATAAAATGAGGATAATAATAGCACCTACCTCCCAGGATTGTATGAGGACCAAATGAGATAATATTTGTAAAGCATAGTGCCTGGCACATAGTAAGCACTATATGAATGTTAGTTATTATTATTATTATTATTATTATTACTCCAGATATGGACTCACCAGGACAGAATGTAGGGGAATTATAATTTCCCTAATACCCTGGGCACTTCATCATAATTTGAGTATATTAGTCAGTCAACAAACATTGATTAAGTGCTCACTATGTGAAAGGGAGGGAGGTAGTAAGTACACTGTGCTAAGTGCTAAGGTTACCCAAAAAAGGCAAAAACAAAAGTCCTGCCCTCAAGGAACTCACATTCTAATAAGTGATATAAAACACAAAAATTGAAAGCAATCTCAGAGGGAAGGCACATGAATCTCATTTATGAAATCACAGGTCCATTAGAGTATTAATTGTCAAATAAAAGTCAGAAGAAAAGATAGTACTTTTTACAATGCAAAACTGATTTTTGCTCGCTTAGTGCTGCTTTCTTGAGATCTATGATGTGGCTCATGGTGTTGCCCTCATTTTGGTGCACATGGAACTTGGGCACTGAGAGGTGAAGAATGGCCCCTCAGGGCCACAAAGTATGACAATCACAGGTCTAGGACCAAAAATCCTCTTGCTGGTTGCTTCACCACTGTGTGTTGTTGTCTCACTGAATAGCAGTTTCTTTCTCAGATACTCATTCTTGCCTCTGAGATTCAAGCTTTGCCTTTTTCCATGGGGAAACAGAACTTTTCCAGGAGATGCTAATTTTAAAAACTGAGGTACATGAAAAATTTGGTCAGTGCTCTTCATATTCTGAAAACAATCAAGATTCTTAAAAAGTAGGAGCTGCTACTCAGCTTCACATCTCTGCCCACCCATCCGCACCATTACCTCACCACCCACCTCCCTTGCAAACAGACCCAGGAAACAAAGGGATGAACTTCACCTGAAGAGCACCAGACTGTG
The DNA here is from genome assembly GCF_003287225.1 of Phascolarctos cinereus. Classification (NCBI taxonomy): domain Eukaryota; kingdom Metazoa; phylum Chordata; class Mammalia; order Diprotodontia; family Phascolarctidae; genus Phascolarctos; species Phascolarctos cinereus. The sequence continues at coordinate 101,426,695 of NW_027555625.1, forward strand.
GAAGCTAACCCAGTCACACCAATGTTTTGAATCTACCTTGGGGCTACTTTACCTTACATGCTTGTCTACCTGCTCAAACCTTGCCTTCCCTCATGATTAATAGGACCCTCCTCGCTCATCTCTCAAACTAATGCTTCAACACCTTCCCTAGGCACCATCTCCACAATCCCCTCCCCAGCAATTTTATCTCTATTCTCCTTATCCTGCTCCTCCTCGGTGCCTCTCTCCTCCTGCCTGTCCCTTCAACTGTTTCCTCTGTAGCCTCAGTTCCAACTTCCTTTCTGTCTGCATTTTTCTTCCTATCTTAAATTCTTTCTACCTTAAATCAATTAATTGAAAGCTCGATTTCTCCTTATGACTCCACATTTCCAGCTGCCCCCTCAACTTTTGGCCATTCCTTTGCCTATTCCCCGATCTCACAAAGTCTGAAGGAGAGGCAGCACACTCTTCATTCTCCTTTCATCACTCGGTAATGTCTCTTCTGAAATTTATCCCACCTCATCATAGCACAACCTTCTGATCTTTCTGCTCTCATCCACCAACCTCCAGGTCACTCCCATGTTTTGCTGTGTTTCACCATGATTCTGACTCATAGTATTCTTCGCTGCCTCTTCCCTTAGCATTATCCTCAGATATGTCAATACCCATTTTTAACCCCAAATTCTCAGAATTTCTTGAATTCTTTAACTTTTCCACTCCACATCAATTTCCCTCTGGCACTGTTACATCTTAAGCCTTACCATCACTCAAAACCTCAACTCTGACAAATTCTCTTCCCTTCTCTGACCAATCTCTTGTCCTTCTATCTCTTTACTTCCTTTTTCTTTTTATACCCACTTTTACTATGCAATAACTTTGATTATCTCATGTTCTTCTAGTCTATCAAAACTATACTAGCCTCCATTTTCTCCTTTCCAAGCTTTAATTCTATGGTAGTCAAACAAATAATGTTCTCAGGTATTCCAGACTGCAGGTCTAGCACTCTATCCACTAAACCACCTAGCTTAGCCAACTAGCTAAGTTCAGTGGCCACACCTGGGTGAAGCAACTATCTGGGGGACCAGAGGGATTGAAAGGACTGGATGTTTCACATTTTGGAGTATACTAGACATTGCCCCAAATCTCCAAATTCCTTTGGGGTCCTTATCTAGAACTGGTCCCAGGTGACTGAACTGATTCATCAAACCTAAGGTAGGAAGATTCTGTGATTCTTACTCTCTGCTTTTCATTCTTTTTCCAAATCTACAGAAAAGAAAGATAGGAAGGAAGGAAGGAAGGAAGGAAGGAAGGAAGGAAGGAAGGAAGGAAGGAAGGAAGGAAGGAAGGAAGGAAGGAAGGAAGGAAGGAAGGAAGGAAGGAAGGAAGGAAGGAAGGAAGGAAGGAAGGAAGGAAGGAAGGAAGGAAGGAAGGAAGGAAAAGATTCCATTCTAATCTGGTTTAAGAGTTATTCCTTTCTCTTTTTTGTCATCCATAAGCACAAGGTATGTCAATGATTGGTATTTACAAAACATAACTGACGTGGATTATTTAAATTAGAAAATGTTTCACCTTTTAAAATAAATGAATGATTTCTTTAAATGGCATCAGATATTTGGATTTCTCTAGATGGTTCATCAAAGGAGCTCTGATCCCTGGTCAGAAAGCTGCCATTCTGCTTTAAGGTACAGAAAATATTTGTACTAACCCATTCTGTAGTGCTTTAGTGAAAAGCCATGATGGAATTTGGTAATCCATTCCAAATCACTGTGAGCATCCATAACATATGTTATAGACAAAACTGTCTCCAGGTCATGCTTCTGATAATAAATTAAAAGGTCCTTTTAATAGTGTGTCTTCAAGACTGGCTGTTTCAAAGACCACTATGGGACCTTTAATCAAATCTCACACAAAACTGGAGCTTTGGGGGTGATTTGATTTCTTCAGAGAATGGGAGAGAAAGATCACTTCCAATTAATAATTTAGTTTCAGAGAATACTAGCAGAAAAACCACTCAATCAAAAAAATTAAGATGTCTGCCAACTCAAAAAAATCAACTAATTAAAAACTAAAAATACCTTGAAATCCTAAGTTTTGGAGTATAAATGTGGCTCATGGTACCATGACAATACTTTCTCTCACTCTCTCTTTTTCTTTTTGTAATGAAATTAATTATCCCTTGAGCTTGCAAAATGTCAGTCTGAACAGAATGATCAAAAATATTTCTTTCCTCAGCTAACATCCTTCTCTCATTTCTCTCCTCCCAACCTTGTCATGCTAGAAACACTAGAGGTCGGTCTGCAGAAGAAATCTGGATCACCTCTTCTGTTTGAAATTCATGAGGCACTATGGAGATTAAGTAGCCAGCATTCCAAAGCAGCACTGAAGATTCTGAGATGAGAGATGTATGTAAAATTTAAACTAAATACAACCCCATGGGGAGATGACTGGCAGGAGGAGGTTGGAGTGGGGGAGAATAGTTTTGTTTCTAATTTAATTTCCCATGAATGTTTGCTGCCTGGAAATTGAACCAGCTGAACACAAGTAAATTTCACAAGATATTGTGAGCTGTGACTACAAAGTAATGTGACTGATTCCATAATTCTCACATGAAAATCAGATTCACTACCTAATCACAGTGAGTGTTTATGACACTAAGTATAACCACATTCTTCATGGATCCCTGATCTTATGGATATAAGGCAAGTCCTTTTACCAATGCAGATTGCCATCCATCCACGCTTTCTTATTTTGAGTTTTTGTCTATGTCTTTCCATAAATTCTCCATGGGTGGTATACCCAGAGAAAGGTAGCTTCCTGTTTATATATTTTGATACTAATAATAATAGCTGATATTTACTTACAGCTACCAAGCTTACAAGGCATTTTGCATAGGTTATCTCTTTTATAGGCATTATTCACATTTTACAAAGGAGGAAATGAAAATTCATAAAGGATAAATGAGTTGTAGCCAATTAAGTGTCAGAGATGCAATTCAAATCCAGGTCTCTTATGTTTCCAAACGCAAACACTTTCTTCTAAACCAAGCTGCCTCTTCTAAATTTTGGGAATACTAAAGCAAACATGCTAACAGGGAATATGTTCTCTATTCTCCCTCTTTCTCACAATATAACATAGCCACTTTTTTTCTGATCATATATGTGAATTAGTACTATTTCTCTACCTCTTTAGAACTTTTTTTTTTAATGGAAAGGGAAGGTGATCAGTCTCTCCTGTACTTGCCAGCAAATGCTTCACCAAATGAGTGATTTTCTAGTAAATCTGCATTCCCACTAGAAAAAGAAAAGGAGAGCGCCAATACAGGAAACTTACACAGCCAAGTGAAATTTATTGAAGGATATTCTTTATAGCAAATGAGGTCTCATAAGAGCTGGAGACAAGAAATGCTGAAGACTCTTATACCCACCTACCTCCCAGAGTTATGATGAGAATCTAATGAGATAATATTTGTAAAGTATTTAGTGTAGATTTAGGTGTCCAACTGACTTGTGGAGGTGTAGGGGAGGAAAAGAGCAATAAAGATTGATTGACTGACTGAGATACATTGATGGACAGTGACAAAAATAGACACAGAAATAGAACATGGATTAAGTGATTTCTTAAGCACTGTTCTAATTTTTAAGGATAAAATATAAGCAAAAGATATAGCCTCTACCCTCAAAGAGCTTACAGTCTAATGAGTGAAGACAATACATAAATGGGAGTTAGAAAGAGGTCAGGAGTACCTTTGGGGGGGGCAGCAATGCAGCTGACAAGGAGAAGAAAAAGGAGTCTGGAGAGTACAGAAGTGATGTGATATACAGCATGGCTGCAGTCCTTCTTAAAATGGTAGTTCTGAAAAAGGAATCACTGAGAGCCTGGAGGTAACACGGAAGGAAGGATTCTCCAGGGTAGGGGATGCAGAAGGTGAGGAAAAGGAGGAGGGGTCTAGAAGTAGACTCTGGACATCCTAGCTCTCTTTTTATGTGCCATGTTCCCTATCTTTGGCCTGTGTTAGCTTTCCTGGTTGCCCAGGGATTCCAAGGCAGTAACTGGTAGAGAATTGATTACTCTGATCCCAGAACAATGATTAGAGATCTCTGGGCACTATAGTCGGGAAGATAAAGAGATGAGGAAAGGAATGCTAGAGGTGATCTGACTTACCCCCATGGCTGACTTTGGACTTGTTCTCCAGCCGCTGTCTACCTTGGTAGGAATCTGAGAAACTGTTACCAAGTGCAGAAACCAATTACTCTCCTAAACAAATGGTCATAAGTGCAAAAGGAACTTTTGCACTCAAAATTCAAAATTTTTGAACTCAAAATTCCCGAGCTGGGAAGAAGAAGAAGCTCACAATCTAATAGGGGAGTGGTACCCAGGAAGGACACTTTGGTGCAGAAAGTTACAGAAACAGTGAATGAGAACATAGATGAATAGATTGACACACCTCATCTAAGATTTGATCATAGTTCAAGGTTTCAGATAATTAGCAAATAAGATAGAAAGGTATTCCCTTCTGTGCAAGACAGCTGGTGAGGAGGCTGGCCTGTATGAGGTAGTGAAGTGAAGCACCAGCTGGGTGTTCCTTGAAATAATAAAGCATTGGGCCAGGAGTCAAACCCTAAGTTCAAATTCAGCCTCAACCACTTACAAAGATGTGGGGCCCTAGGTAAGTCATTTAACTTCTCTCTGCTTCATTTTCCTCAATTGTAAAACAGGAGTAATAATAAGTAGTACCTACCTCCCAAAGCTGCAGATCAAATGAGATATTTGTAAAGCACTCAGCTCAGTGTCCAGCATGTAACAGTCACTGTATAAATGCTAGCTATTGGAGAGCTAGGAGGAGGAGGAAAAGGAGGATGTGGTGGAGGAGCAGGAGGAATGGGAGGAGGGGGAAGGAGGAGGGAAGAAAGAGGGAGGGAGGATGGGAAGGAGGAAGTAGTAGTAGTAGTGTTCTAGGAGAAGCGGTTACCAGATCACCTACACTAACCATGTATCTTTCCATTACCCTGCAGTTTGGATTCTTCAGAGATCATGATGGTCTGTGGGTAACAGTTACACAGCATCAACACAACAATAATAATGTCTAAAAGATGGGCTTTTGCATCATGGTGGAGCTTGGAACTACTGAAAGGCCTACAAAATTTCCCAAGCACTATCCATCCCGCTCCTCTCCTATTACTCAATCATGAGCCAAACACTTTGTCCACCTGCAGTGCCTGGATGGGTCATGTCAAAGTAACCAGAGAATGAATACAGACACATAAGCACAATAGCACTGTTAGTTACCAGGACAAAAGAATATGACTTTTCTTATTGGAGATTGTACTGAACATGTATATGGCTATGGGAATCTCAGCAAACAGCCCCAGTGAGACATCCAGAACTGAGTTCCTTGTCATATTTGGGGAGGAGTTAGGGAGGAGCCAGGGCAGCTAGGTGGTGCAGTAAGAGAGCATTGAGCTTTGAATCAGGAAGACTTCTCTTCATGAATTCTAATCTGACCTCAGATACTTAGTTGTGTGACCCTGAGCAAGTCACTTAACTCTGTTAGCCTCCGTTCCTTATCTGTAAAATGAGCTAGAGAAGGAAATGACAAATCGCTCCAGTATCTCTGCCAAGAAAAACCAAAATGGGGTCACAGAGAGTCAGGAGGGACTGAAATGACTCAACAACAATAATAAAAGGGAGGAGCCACACTTGGATGTGTCAGTGGGATTATTGACTTTGAGGTGCTCTATTCAGAGAGGAAGCTAGACCCAGTCATGCACTGCTGCACAAAGGCTAACACAACATATTGGTGGATATTAGGCCTCTAAAGAAGAAAGGAGCTAGTTCCAGGGGCTGAGTAGAGGTAACCACTCCCAGGCAAAGGTTCTATATTGCCTGTGGGCTACTTTGGGGACCAGACTTGAAGAGAGACTGTGAGGCCTGAATATTTCTTTCACTGGGAATATGCACAAATCTCAAATCCTCAAAATCCTTTGGGTTTTTGAAATGTCAATAGCAGGAAAGGTTTTGGAACTAGCCTCAAGTGCAATACTTGGACCTAATCTTCCAAACCCAATGAAACTTAATCCCCATTAATGGCATTGGATCAGCAAACAATAAGTGACCGAGAAAAAGGATGTGGTTCTTACAGTCTGTGTGTAAGTGACCCTCCTACTGATGGGGAAGTTCTGACATCAAGTTAAACTAAGGTCTTTCGCTTTCATCACCAAGAATTAGAACATGGAGAACTAACGGTGGCCGCCTACATCTGACTGAATCCCTCCATTTGCCATACATAGTCAACAAGCATTTATTAAGGACCTACCATGTGCCAGGCACTATGCTAAATGCTAGGAATACAAAGAAAGGCAAAAAGGCACTGCCCTCAAGGAGCTTACAATCTAATGGGGGAGATAGCATTCGAACAACTATATACAAGATGCATACCAGATACAGGATAAATTGGAGATAATCAGTGAATGGAAGGGAAAATGAGAAAGGCTTCTTAATGAAGGTAGGATTCTAGCTGGGACTTAAAGGAAGCCAGGGAAGCAAGGACATTAAGATGAGTAATGCTTACAATCTATGCTAATCAAAAGCATCAATAAAAATTGAGAGGAGGAGCCAGTAAAGATTTTTTTTTCCTCAGATAAATTTAGCATCATCCCTTTCATTACATGACACTCAGCAACCATACCCTTCACACTTCTCTTTTCCATTGGTTAGGGACAGACATACTACACATAGAAGCCATAAGGAAACCAAACGTGAAGAAGTCATAAAGAACTTTGGAAGTAATAACTGAAATCCAACATGAAAAAATGTGAACATGATAGACAATAAATGCTTTTTCAATAAAATAAAAACAACTCATTAAATATTGCATTTAAATTAATACTCTTTGATGATGTAGCTATTTCATGATATTTCTGAAATTGTATATTATCATAAAGCCAGAAGCAAATGTTGGATATAACAATAAAGCAAGATAAATAACCCAAACCCATCCTGTAGTATGGTCATAGTTTCCTGCCTCAATGCGTAGTTTATGCTGTCTATAAAACAAACACCTGGGAACCTCTAATTTAATTAGTTTGTGTTGAACACTTAATTGTAGTAAGCCAAGGTTTCAGACTAGTTTAACAGCTGTTTTCAGTACTTCTAATTAATCTACATGTTGGGTTCCTTTTCATACCTTGCTCAGATTTTAAAACACTTTTTTTGTATTAAGAAACCAGTTAAGTAAGATGAGATTATATCAATTTTATTACCTTCTTAATCTCTCCTAAACCCAAAAATTTAGATGTCTATATTAGGGGGCATGTATTGGCATATTATTTACCTACCTACAAGGGGCCTACCCAGCCCCGTCTCAGTGCGGAAAACTAGGCAAGGCCAATCCCCTTCTCTTTGAAGCCTTTACTGGCTCCCCTCAATCTGAATTCATCTCTTCTCTGAACTCACAGCAATTATTGCTGGTACAATTCATTTGTCACTCCCATGTAGTGTCACTATGACATTCCTTCTATCATTGTCTTGAACTGTTATATAAAGTTTTTCATCTTTATTTCACTTTTCAAGTGTTAATGTATCTTCCTACTAGACTACAAACTCCTTAACAGCCTTCGCTCATACTTCTTTAGGTCACCCACAGTGAATTACATATAGAAGGTATTCAATATATAACTGTAGATTCAATTTAAAACCACATTAAATATCAGTGCATGTTGCAATAGAGCTGTTAATGAAAACCTCAAATACTTTTTAATATGTGTTAAACAGAACAAAATAGTGAATCCCCTAGAAATGTTTTTTTTAATCCAGCTGAATCCCTAAAAGGTGCTTTTAAGACATTTCACACTGTGAGAATTTGACATTAATAGGAAAAAAAAACAATAGGACCAGTTAGTTACTACTTAATCAGGGATTTGTTTATCCCGATTTTAAGCATTGTTCATAGTTCCAATCAGCAAATGTGCACATGTTAACCTAAATACGAACACCTTGAAAATTGTTTCTAAAAATCTATTAGTCCACCAAATTTTATTTATTTTATTTTATGGTCTTTAAGACAATAAATGCAGACAAACAATGACCACGAAATTAATGATTTTCTCAATGAATGTTAAAGGCTACATCATAAAAAAATTAGAAGAGGATCAGATGGGGTATCTTTCACAACTATGGGTAGGGAAAGAATTCTTAACTAAAGAAGAGGGAGAGGAAATCACAAAAAGATTAAACAGAAATTTTCAATTACATAAAATTGAAGGGCTGAACAAAATAAATGCAACTAGGATAGGAAGGGAAGCAGTCAACTGGGAAGAAAATCTACATTAAATATGTCTGAGAAAAGTCTGACATCCAAGATTTAAAGGAAACAAAACACACACACATACACACACACACACACACACACACACACACACACACACACAAACAATAACCATTCTCTAATGGATGAGTAAGTTGTCAAAGAATATGAACAATGATTTTTCAAAAGACAATTGCAAACTAATACCATATGAAAGACTGCTCCAAACCACTATAAAAAGAGAGATATTAAAATAATTTAAGTTTTGCCTCATCCCAGCAAAGATGGCAACACATGAGAATATACTGTGTTGGAGCAATTGTGGAAAGACAGTCACACTAATAGGTAACATTCCTAAACATTCTGAAAAGCAATTTGGAATTATGATAAGAGGATGAAAAGTCATATACTTTTGAGCCAGGGTTCCCACTACTAGGCATATATACCATGTAGGTCAAAAAATTACAGTACTTTCTGTAGTGGCAAAGAACTTGAATCAGATGCTCATAGACTGGGTAAAGACTAAACAAATTGTGGTATGTAAGTTTAAAGCAACATTTCTGTGCCATAAGAAATGGTGAATATGAAAAATAAAGCAAAGAACTAGAAGATTTATATGAACTGATTCAGAGTGAAGAAACCTGAATCAGGAAAATGAAACACAATGACTGCAATAATGCAAATGCAAAGAAAAAAATCAAAACTTAATATAATGATATGGAATTAGTATTGCCAAGCTTGGCTTCAAAGAAGAAATTTGAGAATATTCTTACCTTCCTTCTTTGTAGTGGCGGGAAGCTATAACTGCAGAACCCTACATACATATTCTGTTAGACTCAGCTATACAGCATATAGTGTTGTCTACTCTTGCTGAGGGCAGCCAGGTGGCTCAGTGGATGGAGTCCTGAGCCTGGAGTCAGGAAAACCCATCTTCCTGTGTTCAAATCTGGCCTCAGATGCTTACTACGTCAGTGACTCTGGGCAAGTCACTTAACCCTTTTTGCCTCAGTTTCCTCATCTATAACATGAGCTGGAGAAGGAAATGGCAAACCACTCCAGTATCTTTGCCAAGAAAACTCCAAAACAGGGTCAAGAAGAGTTGGACACAATGAACAACTTTCCCTTATAAATTTGCAACATTCAATTTTAATTTTTTGTGGTTGTTCTCTCTGTTTACAATTTGTAGCCATCACATACACTGCTTTCGTGGCTCTGCTTACCTTACTCTATATTTGTTCATGTTGATCTTTCCATGTTTCTCTATATTCATCATCTCTTTCAGCCCAGTAATATTCCATAACATTCACGTAACACAATTTGTCTAAGTCATTCTCTATTTAATAGCCACCTACTTTGATTCCAATTCTTTTCTATCACAAAAGCAATATAGCATCATACTTAGGACATTTCAGATATTGCTATGACCATATGATAGGCAGAAATAAATATTAGACCAATATTTACATACTGGAACAAGTAAAATTAAAGGAATAAAGGAAAATATCAATCATGAAAAGATTTTCATTTCCCAAAATGGATAAACATTATTTGACATGGTTAATTTTATGACAGAAGATGACTTTGGACACCCCTTCTAGAGGGGAAAAAATGCAGATTTTTGCCCTTTTAATACTTAAGGTAGAAAATGAAATGAGACTCAGATACATCAGGAAAAAAATCCTCCACTGAAATATACCCAAGTGGCTTTCCTGAGATCAGAGGGAAGCCAGAATACCACACAACCTCAATTTGTTTTAAAGAAAGATCACTGAATTTGAGAGTCACAAAGTTATACTTCTGGTTAAGATTGAGAGTCGTAGACTAGACAAAATGTAATTAGGCAAATCCAGAACTGGCTAAATGTCCAGACATGGAATTGATATTAATCATTTAATGGGGTGGGAGTATTAGACACGGAGATAGAGACAAATATTTCAATATAATTGGTTTTCTTTGTAATATTATATATTTTATGCGTCTAAAACATCATTCTGAGAAGGGGTCTATGACACAAAAAACATTAAGAAGCCCTGATTGATATCATCTTGGAAGAAGGTTTCATACCGAGTGACCCATAGAATTGTGTTCACACTGTGCCATTTAACATTTTTTATCAGTAACTTGGATAAAGTCAGAGGCAGCACACACATAGAAAATGTAGAGATGACAATGCGTACTTTAAAAATGCTTGTTAACAATTTGACAAAGTTGGGAGGGTTCACTACAAGCTGCATGACAACACAGAACTCAAAATCTTGAATCTTAGAACATGCAGCCCAATCTAATGACAAAACTGCATAGGGAAAAAATGTCAGCTCTTTAAAAAAAAAAGGCAGTTTCACAAGAACAGCAAAGGGGAGGCATGACTAGATAGCAGCTTACCTGAAAAAGAGCTAGAAATTTCAGCAGATCAATATGAATACAAAGTGTGATATAGAAGCCTAGAAAATAGTGCAATCTTTGGCCACACTGATTGCATTGTTTTCTACATGATGCAGTAGATAGAGCACTGAGCTTAAAGTAAAAAATGCTTCATTTTTGTGAGTTCAAATCCAGCCTCAGATACTTACTAGCTGTGTGACCCTGGGCAAGTCACTTAACACTGTTTGCCTCAATTTATCATCTGTAAAGTGAACTGGAGAAGTAAATGGCAAAGCACTCTAGTATCTTTGCCAAGAAAATCCCCAAATGGGATCAACAAAGAGTCAGACACAACTGGAAAATGACACAATAAGATCAGTAAAAAGTTGTTGCAGTGAAAGGCAGAATTTCTAAGAATAAAAAGTCAATTGTAGGGGCAGCTAGGTGGCACAATAGGTAGAGCACCGGCTCTGAAGTCAAGAGGACCTGCCTTCAAATTTGGCCTCAGACCAAACACTTGACACTTACTAGCTATGTGACCCAGGGCAAGTCACTTAACCCCAATTGCCTAAAAATTTAAAAAAAAATAAAAATTGGGAAAAAAAAGTCAATTGTATCACGACACTCTATCCTGGGCAGGCCCTATCTGGAATGCTGTATTCCATTCTAGGTGTAACATTTCAGGAAGTGAAACTCTCCGAGGATGTTAACTATCCATCCCCTTGGAGTATCCAAGGATGGTCAAGGACTTAAAGTTAATTCATGCTCCATGAGGATTAGTTGAAGCAACTGTAAATGTTTAGGGCAGAGATAAGAACACTTAGGAGGAATGTGATCGGCCTTCTTGAGGGCAACTGTCACATGAAAAAGGGTTGTTCTGTTTGGCCCCAGGGGGCAGAACTGGGAGCAATTCATGAAAGCTGAAGAAAGGCAGATTTGTTTATTAAAAAATTAGAAAAACCAGGAACATATAAGAGCTAGCTCATGCAGTGCAGATTATATGAGGGCTATATCACCTTTCTATAGCCCTCACAGGCTATGGGTAATAGCCCAACTTAATCACTAATTTTTCAAAGTTCAGAGGTTCTGAAGAAGTATAACTTGAAGTAGGCTTTAAAGATGAGTAGGCTTTTACATACATGGAGAAGAGGAGAAAAAGAGAGAGGGGAAAAAACCAGCATGATCTATTTCCTTCTTCTTCACCAGGAGCACTTGTCAAGCTTATTTCCTGCTTTTTAATTATGACTCAATTCTTCCCACAAGAAAGGTGTTCAGTTGACTTAAAGTCCTCCCAACCAAGAGCCCAAGGGAATGAAAACTCTCTAAATCACTAGTATGCCTTCCAATTTTCAATCCCTTCGGGAATCAAGCTGCTATAAGCGTGTAGGAGTAAGAATCATCATCAGAGATGATGCATATGAGTCATCATGCTCCAATAAACCATGTGGAAAGAGTGTATCTGAACTGCAGAAGAAAGCTACTCCCAAAGTTGAACATTTCTCCAAGTTTAGTTGAGAGAGATTTGACTTAAAGGAGCCAGAAAATTCACAGGATGCACCTTTTACACAGCAAAATCAAAAAGGTCTTAGGAAATGTTTGCTATATTTTTTGTTTCTGTGTTATAATACCATGCCCCGCCTCCTCCATGAAACAGCCCAAGTACTCACATTGTGTTAAGAAACATCTCTCACTTGTTTATCCCCTTTCCTCAAGTGTAACAGCACCAGATATGGCAGAAATAAGAAAAATACACTTCCCCTTCAAATTTCAAATCCTTCTGGTTCTACAGTTATTAGGCATATCTTGATGGGCAGCACTGGAGGGCAGACTGTGTGCTCTCTATTAAGAAAGAAAGGAAAGGAGAGCTGTTTCTGGGAGGGATTCATGCCTGGTGTGTGTTACCTGCTAACTGATCTTTTAGACTCTGCCTATTACTTCTACATCATTGGTGTGCTGTTAAATGATTTAAACACTGCTGGGGCCACTGAAGGAATCCTAACACAGTCTCTATGTACTCCATCCTCGACCCCCCATTTCTGACTCTATTGAAACTTCTTTAAATTAAAAAGGGAAAATCTTCCATTCCTAGGAAACCAGTCAGCTCCTCTGCTGCTTTTGAATAAAATCTCTATGATCCTCATCTTACCAAAGAAAAAAGTTAAGAACAAAAGGTCAGCAATATAGTGGAAGGGAGGGAACGGTCAGCTGGGAGTCCTTTGTGCTTGATGTCAAAGTCAGGAGTCATAAACTAAGGTCAATTAATTCCAGTGACATCTCAGAAGGGAGAGTGAGGAAAGGAAGATTTCAAACTGCTTCATTATTAAGGCAAGAACTGCAACATGGTTAATATCAACTCTCTACATATGTGAAAGGAAATACAAAAAGAGACCACTCTCTAGCCTAATGGATGGGGAATGCTTAAGCTGAACAAGATTTCTGCTGTAATTACTATAATTTATAAACAAATTAATTAGCAAACGTGGGTTTATGATATCATACCCTTTGAATGGAAACTAAGGTGGAGAAATAGATTACCACACACACCTTTTTGCAAAACAGGGGGAGTTCATGTGTCTGATGTAAACTCAATCAACAGTTTACGATGCATGAGTCCATTTCTTATGCTACATAGCACTAGGTATAGAAAATATAGCTGACTACTCCCCATCACCATTGTGTTCCTTTGATATTCACAGATTTTATCCATTCTCATTGTTTCCTCAGTAAGGCATCTGATTCAGAAGCCCATACAGGCCTCTCATTACAGCCTTCCTGTAGTTCAAATAAATGATCTCCTAGATATCAACCATGCCTGTGAAAGTAAGATTAGTATATCTATGAGGGTTAAAAATAGACATAGAGGTGATAGATGAAGTCAAACTGTATCCAGATCATTGAGGGAGCTGATACACTGGTATACTATTCCTTTCATTCTACAGTCATCCTCCAAACATGGTTCTCCTAAAACCCTGGGCCAAATGTCAGCACATACTACCCATCATCCTGTGTCATGTAGGCCAAGTCACTACAGTTTTTTTTTTCTCCATAACGCTGCATGAAACAAGGTTGATTTAGCATCACTGACAAGTAGGAAACACACACAATGCTGAACTCTGAATGTCTGAGGCTAGTAAGATTCTAAATGGAATTACCTTTTTAAAACTACTGTTTTTTTCTATGAGAAGGTAGCATACAAAACCTCTAGCTACATGTGTTTCTTATGCCCTCAGTTTTTAACTTGATATCTCTGCTGTAAAATAAAAAAAATATATATTGTTCTCATTGGAATTAGAAGACGTATAGTGCTTACTAAATATCTGCATCTAACTTGAATTTTGTCTAAGCTATTTGTTTTCTATCCTATAGATGAACCACCTTAAGGAGGTTTGGGTTCTTATCTAACAAATCACTTAGTCCTTAGTCATCAAAATATAATTTTGAAAAAAGTAAATATCAATACCCTTTTAGGGTAGCACATAGAAGCTGCTTAATAATTGTTTGTTAACTCAACTTGGTAACAACACAAAGAGTCAAGGAATAATCTTTTCAAAAATTCCACTCATTGCTCTCTGGGTAAAAACTAAAAAGAAATATAATTTAAAAAAAAAACTTGTTAAAAAAACTCCATTCTAAACCACTGCCAAATATAAACTACCAGAACTCCAGAGGACAAAAAAAAAAACATTAATGCTGACCACAAAACCAGTTGGTATACACAAAATTCTTCCACCTTCAGTTAGTCTAATATTTTAACCAACAAGGAGGTCCCCTTCTGCAAGACAAGGCTACTTCACCAGTTGCAGTGGGTATAAAAAAAAAAAAGGATTTCTTCCTTCACTTTCTAACTCCAAAAATTCTTCTGAGAAATCACTGTCAAATGGTGCTTTAGTCAATATAGAGCCTGTCTCTGTAGACACTATATCTTCTACAGCATAGACTCCATCATCTCAAATGTAGGAATCCACCTGGATTGAGCTCCATCATTCCTAGCAAAGACTGGCAAAAATGAACAAAAAAGTAGATACAAATAGAGCAGCAGCCAGAACATAATCTCTTAGTCTTGTAAATGTTCATTATTCCTTGACTGAGATGACAAAAAAAAAGTCCTGACATTTCCCACATCACTAAGTCATGAAGACTGAGCCTTGTTCTTGAACATGGAATGATAAGAAGCCTTTTCAGAAACTATATAAAAACATACAAGGGATTTGTGATTTTTGTCCCCATGGAGAACTCCCAGTTTGAGAAATTCTTCCACCAATGCAGATGAACAACTCATTTATGATTGAATGTATACATTCTAGAGAGTTATCTGAGACACATGGCAATTAACTGATTTACCCAAGGTAACACAGCTAATAATGTAAAAGGTAAGATTTGAATGGGGCAACTAGATAGTATAGTGGATAGAGCCCTGGAGTCAAGAGGACCCGAGTTCGAATCTAACCTCAGACACTTACTAGCTATGTGACCCTGGGCAAATTACTTAACCCTCTTTGCCTCAGTTCCTCATCTATAAAATGAGCTGGAGAAGGAAATGGCAAGCCACTCCAATATCTTTGCCAAGAAAACCCCAAATGGAATCACAGAGAGTTGGGCATGACTGAAATGACTCAAGAACAACAACATTCGAACCCAAGTCTTCCTAACTCCAAGCCCAGCACCCTTTCCACTGCACCATCCATCCACCTGCTGATTATAATGGCAGATGTTTGAGATGGAGCCAAATACTTCGAGCCATTTTTAGAAGAATTCCAAGATCATTCTTCCTCTGAAACATTCAAAATCAATGCCAATTTTTATCCGAAGCTTCTTTTTCACTTGCCATTGAAAAGTCGGTGCCTTTGGTAAGACAGGCTGAGTAGCCAGGGATAAGGTACTCTCCTTTTACATCCTTTTCAGAATAAATTCAAGGCAACCAGATGTAGCTTCTAACCAATGCTTTCCTGCAAATACATCCTGGCTGTGCTATCCATAGTTTGGTCAAGAAAATGTGAAAACCACCTTCTGGAATAACAATGCAATTTCTCCATAAAAGGAATCTTAATGGGAAGATAAATCATGTTGACAGCTTGTGAATCATTTGAATTCCTCAGGCAATTTCTTTACTGGTAACCCCTCCACATCCAATTTAAGATACAGGTTAATATGAAATCCTGTACCACTAATCATGAGATTTGATCAACCATAAAGCAGTAAGCCAGGAAGATTACTTAACAATAAATCTTGCAGGGAAGGCAGCCCAGGATAATCAGGGATCTGCCATGCTGAAGGAGTCAGGGTATGAGCATTAGATATAGGCAGACTTCTAGGTGAGCCCTGGGCAAAAGAAGTCAGCACTGAGAAAATAAGAGTCCCTAAAAAGACTTGCGATCAGGACAAACTGAAAAGACAGACATAGTCATAGAGGTCATGAAGGTCCTGCTGATACCTCTAACTCATTATCTTCAAAACCAAAATCATCACCAACTCCTTTGCATCTCACCTCCCAACATAAAACTAGTTCTTCTTCCTGTATTCCTTCTCTCTACCACATCCAATCTAGAAACAGTCATCCAGGCTAGAAACCTCAGAATAACCTTTACTCATTTACTAATTCATTCCTTTCAAAATATACTTATTAAGCAGGTACCATATGCCAGCACTGTGTTAGGTACTAGGGACACAAATTTACAAATGAAATAGTCCCTGTCTTTGAAGAACTTACAACCTATTGAGGGAAAAAGGAATATACACATGCAAATAACAAATTAATTTTGGAGAGGAAGAATCATGAAAGGCTTTGTATAGAAGGTGGCATTTGAACTGAATCGTAAGAAGCTGTAAATTCTAAAATGCGAAGGTGAAGAGGCATGTAGAATAGTCCCTACAAAGGTACAGAAGTAGGAGACGTAACCTCATTTGAAGAGAATAGTAAAAAATAAAAATCCAATGTTGCTAGAAGAGAAAGTGCATAAAAGGAACATGTACAAAAAGCTTATAAAGGTAGGCTAGAGCTAAATAGGGGGTAGCTAAGTGGTACAGTGGATAGAGCACTGGGCCTGGAGTTGAGTTCAAATCCAGCCTCAGAAATACTAGGCAAGTCAGTTGTCTCTGTTTAACTGGGTTTTCTCATCTGTAAAATGAGCTGGAGAAGGAAACAGCAAACCACTCCAGTATCTTTGCCACAAAAACCCCAAGTGGGGTCGTGAAGAGTCAGACATGACTGAAACAAATGAACAACATCAAAATCAACTGAATATATATGGAAGGGGAGACGTAAGGAAAGGTGAAGAGTCAAGGATGCATCTGAGGTCATGAACCTAGGTGACTGGAAAGAGGGCAATGTGTTCAATAGGAAAAGGAAAGATTGGAATACTTGAGGGAAATATAATGAGCTCTGTTCACTGTCAAGAAAAACTTCTTAATAATTAAAGTTGTCCCCAGAATGGAACAGGTTACCTCATGAAGTAGTGGGTTCCCTCTAAGTATAGGTTTTCAAGCAAAGAATAGATGATGATTTATTTTTCCATGTTGTAGATGTGACCTGTGGTCTGTCAAACACAGCACGCTAGGTTTCACAGGTCATTGAGATAACTGGTGGCACAGAGGATAAAGCAGTTGGGACTGAAGTCAAATCCAACTTCAGACACTTGTTAGTTGTGTGACCCTGGGCAAGTCACTTAACTTCTATATGTTACAATATCCTCAACTATAAAAAGAGAATGATAATAACACCTACTTCCCTTGATGCTAAGAGGATCAAATGAGATAAGATATGTTAAGTGATTAGCATAGTGCCTAGCACATAGTAGAAGCTATATAAATCATTATTTCCTTCCCTTCCCTCTCATGTATATGTTGTACTACATGGCCTCTGAAGTTCCTTTCAACTCTGTTATCCCTGCCTTTTCTCCCCACACACGCTTCCTGTCCATACTAGGGTCAAAGTAGCATTCCTAAAGCTCTGATCATCTAATTCCACTGTTTCAGTTTTCAGTGCCTTTCCAATGTTGTTGAATGACATCAGGAGGGTGATGTCTTGACTTGCAAGTGGATTGGATTTAAGTGAGATAGAGCTATGCAAAGTCATCAGCCTCACTCCTCCAGAGTCACTGTGGCAAGACACAGGTCAGTATGACTGGCAGTGTCCCCAGATTTAGTGGAAGACTTTGGCCTTTTTAAGCTAAGGATTTTCTCAGGTCTGTTTGTCTGAGACAACACCCATTTAGTGATTAAACGCTAGGTAGGAGTTGAGACAAAAGATGGCCTAGTTCATCTTCGCAAAAGAATCAGTCTGAGAGGGGAGGACCCTTAAGAGTTTCTGGCCAGAAAAAAAAAAAATTACTACTTACACTCACTCTGAGCCAACAAAACCCAAGCAATGAGCAAGTGAGGCTTGTGCTGGGACCTATTACTGGCCAATCAGTGAGAGCCAGAGTGATTTGGGTTTAAAGGCATAGTCAAGTACCTCTGTTTGAATCCCAATGGGTTTGTCAAAGACTGGTTTTCCAGAGCTATGT
Organism: Phascolarctos cinereus; assembly: GCF_003287225.1. Taxonomy (NCBI): domain Eukaryota; kingdom Metazoa; phylum Chordata; class Mammalia; order Diprotodontia; family Phascolarctidae; genus Phascolarctos; species Phascolarctos cinereus. The sequence goes on from NW_027555625.1 coordinate 101,444,839, forward strand.
TTCAAGAAATCACAAATGAAAACTACAGGAGAGAAAGGAGTTCATTGCCTATTTGTCGGGGGGAAAATGATGATAGAATAAACAAGTAGAGAAGAAAAAAATCTAGTCCCCAAACTGTGAGATATCTTGTCACATGTAAGGGCATGAATCCCAACTTGGACAGTTGTTATTGTTTGTCCTAGGATCTCAAAGAGGACCATAACATCAGGAAGGTGATGCCATGACCTGCAAGTGAATTAGACTTAAGTGCAGCAAGGCTGTGCAAAATCATCAGCCTTGCTTTCTCCTCCAGAGTCATAAGAATCTAGTGACAAGACATAGGCCTCCCCTTCCCAATGTCTATGAAAGAGAACTCAGTACACTGGATGCACCATTCAAAGCTCTTTACTCTTTGGATCTAATCAGGGGTGTGCTCGAGCCAGCTCATATCAACTCAGGAGAGCCAATTGTTAAATTTTCAATGTGAACATTTATACCTCAAAAATCAGCAAAAACTATAAATCAAGGCTTGATTTATTGTCTCGTTGATTTTCAAGACTTAAGAAAGTGATGGGGGAAATGTTAATAATGTAGATCATACTGAAAGTGTATCATTTGTTTTTAGAGAGTCAGTTTTTAAACATTACCAGCACACCACCATATCTAACCTACTTTTGCAGCTTCATTTTTCACTTACCCCCCCACCCCCACATCTCTTCATACACATTATGTTCAAGCCAGCCTGGAACCTATATTGTTCCTAGAACATGTTATATGGCTTCCTGACACTTTGGCCTATTATTCCTTTTGCTAAGAATGCTCTGCTATATATACATACCACTCTCCTCCATTTAAATGATATCAGAGAAAATGTACATCATAGACTCGTCCAAAAAAGGCAGCCAATAAGCAGTTAGTAAGTGTCTACCATGTGCCAAGCGCTGCTTTATGCCCTGGGAATATGAAAAGGCAAAATACAGGCCCTGGTCTTGGGAAGGTTTGAAGTCTCAGGAGAGCACTCTTCATTTCAGTCTTTACTGTGCTTCTCCCTTCATGACAGAATAAAATCTCAGGAAACTGGCTAACACCAAACTCTTGAATATGTCTCTAGACTAGCCATTTTAAAGAAAAATCTATTGAAATTCCATGGTGAAGGCCATTTTCAATAGTTTTTAAGTAGTACTTAATAATGTTAGACTGCTTTCTTTTGCCCAACTTTTCTGTTATCAATTTATTTAATAAGATCTCACCTTTTTTTTTTTCCAGAAAAGGAGTCTTGACAACAAAATCAGGCAGGGAACAAGCAGCCCTTTACTGAGAAGGTCCTTTACTGCTTCTAAATTACTCTAGTATAAGTCCTTCTTAAATTATGCAAGCATGCAGCTGCAAGAAATCAAGACTGATTTCAGTAGCATTGAACCACAGTGCCCCCTGGAGTGCATACCAACATAATCCAGAATTTAAATGTTGGGGGGAAGAAATTATACTTGAATAAGCACTAATTTTCAAAATGCTTTGATTTTATCTTGGGTAAGATTTCAGAATTCTTCAAAATATAAATTTCCAAAATTAATTCATCATCTCCCCTCGACCTATAATCAAGTCAATTGGGGTAACTATATTTCTTTCTCCATATATATACTCTCTTCTTCCCACCCACCCCCAAAGCAAAGGCACTCAAGGCTTGTGAATCCAGAACCAATATTTAATGCAAAAACTGAACATTTCTTTCTCATAAAAACAAAAGGCACTGATACCAAGTATTTGCTGGATAAAGCAAGTTTTCTAGAAAAAAAAAATTATGGTATATTACAAATCACATAGTTTCAGAAACAAAGTAAAGATTACCCAGCTAAAAAACCTACTCAGCTATGGGAAATGGTGAAAAGCGAATAAGATTTAGAATGAGGAAAGGCCTGGGTTCAAATACTACCTCTGAAGCTAATTAGCTATGTAAACATCCACAGGTTGTAATTGTTGAGTCTTCAGTTTCCTCATGCATAAAATAGGGACAATAATACTTGCATTTGTAGAGAATGGAGTGAGAACAAACCTGGATGACTTAGCCAGGTTCAAGAATGTGGCCTTTGTTTGGTACTTTGGGTATGTCTCCTCCACAGGAATGGTCATGGTCCTAGGGATTAGGTCAGGCAATTACTTAACATGCACCCATTAAAGAGGCCCTACATAAAGAAATAGATAAGAGGAGAGATGGAAGGCAGATCTAATCAGAAGAGGAGTCAAATCAGAGAAAATCAGCAATGAACCCAAGTCCCAAAGGAAGCCATAGGTAGAACGAAGCCTGCCTTTGCATATCCCCCGCAGTCACCTTATTACACACACGTTCAGCCCCAGAGATGGTAGCCTTTAGAAAAGCAGTAGCACAGCCTCATTGTCTAAGAGATGGCGGCAGCCAGATGCCAAGATTTCCATCATTTCCATCTAGTAAGAAATCCTGGACCTACGCCTGTAGCAAATCGGTGGTGGGAGCTCTCAGCCTCAGAGATGGTAACCATAGACTGATAGATTTAGAACTAGAAAATTTAGCTAGGTCAACCCTGTGATTTTACAGATGATGAAATTGAGGGACAAAGTAGTTAAGTGACTTATCCAAGACATCGGAGGGAATAAGCAGGAGAGGTGGAATTTGTATCTGGATTCTCTACCTCCAAATATTCTTTCTACTATATTGTGGAGAACAGACTCATGTGGTCAAGTGGTGGGGATTGACTTCTGAAGAATGGCAATGGCAAGAGTTCCTGGCCTATAAATAGACCTCCTGGCCCTGGAGTTGGAGGAGCAGCAAAGGACTGAACCCTTGTTCAGAGGAGCAAAAATTAAGCTTTGCCTCTATCACTTTTGTTGCTGTGCCCTTACAGTTCCATCCCACACTCCATGACCCTATTTGGAGTTTTCGTGGCAAAGATACTAAAATGGTTTATCATTTCCTTCTCCAGCTCATTTTACCGATGAGGAAACTGAGGCAAAGAGGGTTAGGTGGCTTGCTCAGGGTCACATAGTTTGTAAGTTTCTGGAGGCTGGATTTGAATTCAGGTCCTTCAGACTCCAGGGCTGGCACTCTATCCACTGCACCACCTAGCTGCCCCTACTACCACTACTACTACTACTACTACTACTACTACTACTACTACTCATTATTATTATTATTATTATTATTATTATTATTATTATTATTATTATTATTATTAATATTATTTAGACTGTTTCTTCATTTTGCAAGAAGTTGGAGTAAATAGTCTAAGCTCTCTTTCAATTCCAAATGCTATAATTCTACTTTAAAACTTTTAACTATCAATTAAGATAGGAATAGGGACTAGATCCATAATTGCGTTGAGAGAGAAATTCCAGATGAGGAAACTCCCTCTATTAACATAGGTCAGCAGCTTCTCTAGACCTTACAGTCTCAAAGAGTTGCCTAGATCAGGGATGTCAAACTCAAATAGAAATAGGGGCCATTAAATCTGTACATAAGGATCCCTGTAGCCACATACTGAATTTTAAAAATACATATTAACATAATCTACATTCTGTTTTATTTTTATTTATTTTGTTACATATTTCCCAATTGAATTTTAATCTGATTCCTGGGCACTAACACTCCCTGGGCATTTTTAATACCTCTGGCCTAGATCACATTCCAGGTCATACAGTCAGTATATCTCAGAGATGAAGCTTGAATGCAGTCCTTCCTGGTTTTGAGGCTAACTCTTTATCCACTATACCATGCTGCCTCTCATATTTAACAGGTAAGGAAAATTAATTAATTGATTTGTCCAAGGTCATTCAGTTGTTGATGAAGCCAGGCCCAGAAATGATATGTTTTCAATCTGACTCCAAACAGAATTGTACAGGATATGGTAGAATAATTTAAAAACTACTAAACCTGATAATTCTAATGAATACAGATGAACAAAACGTTGAAAGTATGCCATTGTCAAAACTAAATTACTGAGCTTTCAAACTTTCCAGAAAGGCCTGATCAAAACACTAATTTTATTAATTTATTAAGCTTAGCTCCTTTGACTTATACCATATGGTACAAGTTCCTATCAATATAGCATCTCCACCAACTTTTAAGAGACTAGTAGATAAATGACCCACTAGCCAGGGAAACTATAAAAATGCACCCTTGCAAACTGCCTAAAACCTTGGTCAATACTTCTCACCTCCTTTTCTAACAAATGTGAAAAATCCATACGCCAGCTAAATGCACCTGCAATTAGCTAGATTCTCTGTGCCAATTAAGTACACGTAACAATTATGGTTAGCTAGCTGTTCTCATAAAATAAGGGCTAAGTAGATAATTATACCTGCAGTAATTAAACACATAACTGAGGTAAGTGCTTTAAAAAAAAATTGGGGTGTTTGGAGAAGAGTTTTGATTTTTAAAAAAAAAGGTAGAGGGAGAGACTTTGAACGTCTGCTTCTTAGTTCTTTGATTTTATTTCAAAAGTTTTACCATTGAAAAAGGAGTACTTCAGATCCCCTCAACTCCAATTAATGCTGGTTGGATGGAAGTCCTTCCGGTAAGAATACCTCTAAGTTAAAGAATCAAATGTGTAAAGTAGATAGAAATAATTCCTAGACACAGTCAGATCAATCAAATGCATAAACTAGGTGCAAACAATTTAGTTAATCAAATTGAGAAAGGGTGAGGTGGTCAAGCCATTGGATAAAATCATACAACCAAATATTTTGGGGTTGGTTAATAGAATTAGACACACCTTTAGGCCTCTATATATCAAAGGAGATTTCTGCAGTAACATTCTAACAATTTCTTTGAGAGCTAACCTTGGAAAGTACTTTGAGGAGCCAGAGCCAGGCAAGATGAGGTGAGTGCCCCAGTTCCTCTCATTCAGCCTCCCCACAGCCTCCATCACCACCACCACCACCACCACCACCACCACTGTTGATCATGTTATCAGGAAAAGATTAGAGCAGTAGCAAAGAATACATACTGCTAGGAGCTGAGGGAGGACACACTTAAGAGAGGCAGTTTCAGGAAATCTGATTTTTTCAGGGTAAAGATCCATGTGGATCTTGACCCTTAGGGCCTAGCAAAGAGAACACATACCTCAGAGGAAATTTGTGAGGACTTCAGGAAGGGGGAAAAGGACTTCCATCCAACCAGGAGCTGGAATTTGTCCTACGGACCATACATGCTCTAAGCCTGAGCCCACTTTTTCCTGGATTCTCTATGTGGGATAGTATGTCCCAGACTTTTGGGGATTTATTTTTGTACCAACTGTTTTTGCTCTACCATCTCAGTAAATACCAATTTTTAAAAGCTGATTAACTCTGGTTAGCTAATTGATAATCACTAGGGAACACACTGGATAAAGTTTCATGAGTGACAGTAACAGAGACTCCACCAAATCTTCAGAGTTACCCCTAGAATCATTAAGGGAATAGTAGTCAGCTACCATCTGGGGTAACCCACCAATATGAGTGGGAGAAGTAGTCTAGGAAGGTGTGTCACACTATTACCATGTCAAGCAGCTTTTCAGTCATCGATCCCTATTCTCTTTACATGCTGCTAGTCAGACCACTTCCTATCATGTGTTTGCTTGGCCATTCCTGGGCATCCAAGTTACTTATTAAGCCAAGCTAAATATCTGTCCCTCGACTCACCCATTTTCCAGCCTACTACTGTGTTCCTGTCTAAAAATTACTTCCATTCAGACTTTAGAATATGAAAAATAACTATTTCCTATATTATCAGAGCCTGCTAAGTAAAATCTAGAATGACTAACCATATGCATGAAAAATAAATGGATGAGGAATGCCTATTGTCCAGATTTGAAATAAATCAATTAACTGGTCAACAAGGATTTATTAAGCAATTAACTCTGTGCCAAGATGGGCAACCCATAGAACTGACTCATCAGTGTGCATATATGCATATACACATATGTAAAACTACACATGGCTAACATAGAAATGTGTTTTACGTGATTTCACATGTATAATTGATATGTTGTTTGCCTTCTCAAGGAGGAGGGAGAGAATTTGGAACTCAAATTTTTTTAAAATGAATGCTAAGAATAAATAATTGATTTAAAAAAAAAGAATTAATGTTACATATGGATAATGAACTGGGCCCAGAATGGAATAGAGGGAAGACAGAAGGTTAGATTACATTTTGGAAATTGCACAATGTCTTCAATGACCCTAAACTTCTCCCTGGAACAAAGGCTAATCTTTTTAGTGCCAATATTCTCCCATCAATGCCATGTGTTTGCAAATCACTGAGTAATACCAGCTCCAAGGAATTTGAATTATGTGTCATCCCAAAAACAATGTAAATATGTCCAATGAGTATAAAAAATGCTAGAGCATATCACCACTGAGGACTCCCACACAAATGTAAAATATATCAGAAATATAAAACCAGAAAAGAAACAGGTTGGTCACAGGAGATAGCAAGGAATAAAAAAGGAAGAGTCCACCTGTGTTACTGGTGCCCACATAATATCAAGAATATGGAAAACTTTCATAACATTCTCATAATTTATGGGAGAACATAGACAAGATTCTCCTAGGATGAGAAATAATGGATAAGTTGCTTCCATTTGAGGGTATGCTCACACTGATAAGATCACAAATCCAAAGAACTATAGAAGTACCCTATCAATTCATTCAATTTGAAATGTCAAATTCACTCAAAACTAGGCACCAATATCTGGCATGCATTTTTGCCTAATCTATCAGATCATATGTTCTAATCTCAAAAAGTATTTAATAAGGAGGAAAACAATTTTTCAGATATTCAACAGTATCCCACTGTCTTTCTTCATCCCCTTGCAGTCACGTGCATTTAAAAAATATATGAAATGTGAGACTTTAATTCAAGTTTACAGTCTCAAAGGTTTAGAAAGGAATAGAAGGTAACTTGTTCATTTAAATGCTCCTGATTTCCTTCACCATCTTCCTCAAAGTAATGAATGACATTTCAGACTATAGTGGGCTTTAAACTTTATCCCTGAAAACTCTCCAGGTAAAGCATTGTTACTCAATATCTCTCTAATTAGATGATCTCCAAAGAGATACTAGGGGGTAAAAATGCATTTTAATCAGTTTTTAAACTGTGAAAAGATCTCATGGTCCCTAGTAGTCATATTTCACCAGTAATTGAATTGTACTGAACTTGCATCTTGTTAAAGGGCTGCTCTGTATGCATTAACTCACTATAATCACATATTCCTCTATGAAAAGGTCTGTCAACTTAGGAATCACCACTCTTACTCAAAAAGGAAAAAAAAAAGAAGAGACCATACCCTCTGTGCTGTCATTTCACTGCAGGAAAGGGAAAAAGAAGAAAAAATGATTTTACCTTTCAACTATTCATATCATTTCCAGTTAATGATGGGCAAAAAAAAATCCTGGTTCTCTATGACTAATCTTTTCTTCCAGTTTAGTTTTTAACTAAGAGGTGAAGACTATTCATCAGTGAAGAGAAAGGAAAGAACTCCAGTACTTGCCCCAGATTTGCCCTAGGTCCATGCTATAATCCATGACTAATAAACCATGACTTCTACTTGGACCAGAAAGCTAATATTTGGAGAAAACTCTTAAAAGTTGCATTTGAACTCCCCCAACTTCCTGTTTGTATAATTTTTCATGACCAACTTTGGGTTACAATCTAATTCTTGGTTATTTTTAGCGTTTTGGTAACATCACAACATCTTTCATTAGGCAGCAGAGTGAAGAGTGTTGGACTCTGGTTCCAGAAAGGCCCAATCCTACCTAAAGCTCTTACTAGCAATGCGACACTAGGAAAGTCATTTAACCTCTCTCGGTCTCTGTTTCCTCATCTGGAAAACAGGATAGATAACAGCATCTACCTTGGAAGGCTGTTGCCCCCAAAATTAGAACACATGTAGAAGCACTTTGGGAACCTTAAAGCTCTATATAAATGCTAGCTATTTAATACTTGAGATTTTCATTATGCTTTTTGCATTATCTCATTACTTTAAAACATTTTTTCCATTTTTTCAGAGCAATTTCATATATTTTGATTATTCAACAAAGACTTATTAAAAGCCTACTATGTGCAAGGTAGTAAGCTAGGTAATTTTGCACCCAACAAAAAGGCTATGACCTTAGGAGTTTACACTTATATGTACACAGATTAGTCAAACACAATAAAAGGTAATTTGGGGTAAGGCACCAACAACTGAAAGGATTATGAAAGGCCTCTTGTAGAACGCATCCTTTGAGCTATGCCTTAAAGCAGGCCTGCATAACCTATGGCCCCACAGTGACTTGTGGCATGCCAAAAGATTTCCTTTACATGCAAAGGATGTTTTCCTCTATATTTTTCAAGGGCCGCCTGAAATCCTTTGGTGTGCCGTAAGCTGCCAGCCAGCTGACAGCAGGCTATATAGACCAGGAATTCTAAAAAGTGAAGGTGATAAGGAAGGACATTTCAGGGATGAGGGAACACCCTGTTTCCTCAGGAGGAAAAAGAAGACCATTGGCAAGGAACAGCAAGTCAGACAGTTTGGCTAGAAATAGTGTGTTTAAGGGGAAGTCTATTTAATTTGACCCTGATAACTTATGAGATAAGTAGAACAGGTATTATTATCTACTTTATAATTGAGTTTCATAGGTGAGAAAACATGTTTAGACAAGTTAACTGACTTTCCCAGAAATCAAGCAACCAGTGAGTGTTGGAGGCCAAGCTCAAATCACAATTCCTTACCCGCTGCTTTCTCCACTACTTCAAAGGCCTCTTTATGTATTACTAGCACGTTTTGTTGCCTCACTAACACCATTTACAGAGTCACCAACCTAGCTAGACCACTGGAGCCCCACACACACACTTCTGAAAAGGTCCCATTTCCATTTGGCAAAGAATGAGGTCTCCAAGATCCCTACAGGGTGGAAGTTGTTTGTACAACGCCTATAGAATGAAAATAGGGAGAACTTGGGCACTTTCTCCTGCACAACCAAGCCAAAAGAGCAATTAACCCTCAGCACACTGAGTCACGCAGCCCAGCAAGCAGGTTTAGCTGATGTGATTATTGTATGCAAATGCAGCATCTCATGAGGCTTGGGACAGGCTAGAAAAGAGTCATATCAATGCCCGTATTGAATTGCTATTGTTTGTCCTCCGTGCTAGAAGAAGACCAGAATGACGTCATGATGTCAGGGTCAATGTACAGTGTGTCCAACTATGGCTAATCACACTAATAGAAGTTCAGAAGGCTCTACTACAGGTCAGGCACAAATAGTCCATGTGAACATTCAGATCAGAGATGTCTAAATCTGTGTAGCTCGTGTTTCTTTAGAGCTACTGCAATTCTGCTTTGTAATGCCTTCTTTGACGCTGGCACACCGTGCAGGGCAGTTCTGTTCCAGTGTCTCCCTTGACTCACAATTAATACCAAAGTTCTTCACAGAGATCTTGAGAGTGTTCTTGTATCACGTCTTATAACCACCAGGTGAACACTTGCCTTGTGTGAGTTCTCCATAAAATAGTCTGTTAGGCAAACATGCATTTGCTGTTTGAACAATGTGGCCAGTCCTTCAGAGTTACACTCTCTGCAGCAGAGTTTGAATGCTTGGCAGTTCAGCTCAAGAAGGCACCTCAGTGGCAGTGCTTTATCTTGTCTGGTAATCTTCAGAATCCTAAGGTAATTCAAATGGAAGAGGTTCAATTTTCTGGCATTGCACTGGTAGACTGTCCAAGCTTTACAAGCATACAGCAATGAGGTCAGCACAACAACTTTACAGACCTTCAGTTTGGTAGATAGCTTATCACTTCTTCTCTCCCATACATTCTTTCAGAGCCTCCCAAACACTGAGCAAGTGCTGGCAACATATGTGTTGACTTCGTCATCTATGTGTATATCCTTGGAAAGTATACTGTCAAGGTAAGTGAACTCATCCAGCTAGCACTCAAAATTTCTCCATTTGCTATAACCGATGGTTTCATGTGGGATGTTGCAGTGCTAGCTGGTAAAGAGCTTCTGGTGTTAATTGTCAGGCTAACATCAGCACAAGTGGCAGAGCATCAATCCACACTTTGTTGCATCTCAGCCTCAAAGGCTGTATTGAGAGCATAATCATCTGCAAACAAGTCATGCACCAACTTCCTCTCCACTTTAGTCTTGGCTTGTAGTCTTTTCAAGTTAAATTAAATTAGCCAAAGCTTGAAACTAGATAGGCAACTACCATTTCAGCTTCCTTCCACAACTGCTAGGTTGTAGGCCTACAACTCTGAGGCACACTTCAGACTGAAACTCCAACTGTCTTACGGACTACTTCAGTTATAATTCTCATGCTTACTGGAGTGACTAAGGAATAATAGTGCCCCCCAATATTAAGTCCCCCAAAATATTAAGTGCACAAAAGCAGCACAAAAGAAGGGACTATACTCACCCCTTCTTCCTATAAAATCAAATCTTTATTTATATTCTTTGCATGTGGCTGGGCAGTGTGATTAACACCCATGCCTATACATTTGTGAATACACGTGCATTTAGCACTGCCAAATATCCAATGGATATTAAAGATAATAACATAAACTTTAATCACACAATTCACAGAATTCTGGATGATATGTTTCCAGGCAAAATATAAATGGATTTTCTTTTAGGAGCAGGGAAATAAACTACAGAATAAAAGCCTGATTTTTAAACCTGATTGTAATCTTCTGTCAAAACCTTTAACATATCATATATTTTGTCTGGTCCTCTAGTGAACGTATTGATTCTGGTAATATGGAAATGTGGTATGATGGAAAAAATATGGGTCAGAAGACCTGTAAAGTCATGGCCCTGTACTTACTGGCTATGTAACCTTAAGCAAGTAACTTTACCATTCAAGCCATAGTTTCTAAATGTATCAAATGGAAATTTTTGTACTGCCTATCTCACAGAGTTGTTTGAGGATCAAATGAGATAACATAATTTTAGCATGTTGTAAATATTAAAAGCAAGGGCAGCTAGGTGGCACAGTGGATGGAGCACCGGTCCTGGATTCAGGAGGTCCTGAGTTCAAATCCAGCCTCAGACACATAATACTTACTAGCTGTGTGACCCTGGGCAAGTCACTTAACCCCACTGGCTATCCTATATATATATATATATATATATATATATATATATATATATATATATATATATATATATATCACTATACACTATCAGCTATTGCTGTGTACAATCGATTACCCAAAGGGCATTGGAGAGGCTTACAATGGGTGTGATCAAATTGTAAAACATTATAATTGAGAAGTGGAAAAAATGTCATCTACACAGGTTGCTGTATGGTTTGTCCTTCGTTCTCAAAGAGGACCATGACATCAGTGAGATGATGACGTGACTTGCAATTGATCTTGATTTGAGTGAGAGAGGGCTGTGCAAAGTCACCAGCATTAATTTCTCCTCCAGAACCATCTGGGTCCAGCAGCCAGATATCAATCAGGAAGACTGGAGACAGCCTAGGATACCTTTGCCCGTTTAAACTAAGGTCTTTCCAGGTTCTCACTTTGAGTGAGGCAACGCCCATTCAGAAGGCAGTTAAAGGATGTTATATCTAAGGCATATAGTTCCATAGCAAGAGCAAAGGAAAAATTATGGAGAGCCCACTGGTGTCCTCACACTGTACAAACTTGAGGAAAGCCCCCAGCATGCTGGGTGTCCCCCTCCCCTACCATGATGAATTTCTGGGAGGACATGGAAAAAAGTCACACAGGGTCAGGACAAATGGCTGGGATGTAGATCATTGGAGGGAATAACTACATAGATGAGATCACAGCTCCATTTTACTAGTACATTGATGCTTCAGAGAGAGAAAGGACTTCAAAGAGAAGGAAAACCTCAGAAAATTATCCCTCCAATATGAAGCCAGCCTTTTTTCCTGGCGCTTCCTTGCCCCTTCATAACTAAAGGACATTAAGAATAATATTGCTTTCTAATAATATTGCTTTCTAATAATATTGCTTTCTAAATAGACATTGCCTCAAAGGTACATTTGAGCAAAGGTCTGCTAAATCTCAGCTATTCTTAACTCCCATCATGGGCTTGATGAGCTCTGAAAGTCTCTGGAAAAGGGGAGGACAATTCATTTTATGTCTCCAGTAAGAAAGTGAGCTTATTCCATTAAGACACCATAACATGATTCAAAAGAAAACTAGCTGGAAATCTGGAGAGGGAGCCAGTCCGAGGCTAGCAAAATTAATTCATAACCTCTGAATCTTTTAAGCAATAAAACACCATGACAGGCAGAGCACTTCCGGATGATTATTGCTCCCCCAGGTGCAATGCATTCCTTTCCAGCACCTGAAAAACACAATCATGTCTCACTTTCTCAACTCAACTTGATACTGCTAGTAGGAATCAAATGTTCCAAAAATAGATATGTGGGGAATTCTCTTGTGTTTGAATGGCTAACTTGGTCCATGTCAGCATGTTCAAGGGCCCAATAAGTGACAGGAAAAAAGTGTTAGAGGCAAGCCAATATTGAAGAAAAACAGTGAAATTCAAGTATGTTTAAGGCTAAAACAAGATCAAGCGAAAGCTCTATCAGGAATCACAGAGTGCTAGGACAGGAATGGCCACCCTGAGGGACACTAGAGGCCATTGGTGGTAACATTGCATTACTTCCCACAATACCCTTCTGTTTCCTCAGCATGTCTCCTTTGGCTCCCACCTATTCCCTTTTGCCTGCTTGTTTTTGCTTGTTTTTTTTCCTCTACCCCGAGCATTGTTCCTTTTACTGCTACAACTTACAGGATTATAGAAGTTAGAGATAGCAGACATTTTAGAGAATATCTGATCCAACCCCCTTATTTTGCAGATGAGGAACCTGAGACTCAATGAGCTGGTAAGACCAAGGCCAGGATTCAACTCCAACTCTAGTGCCCTGCTGCCTCCTTTAACTTCTCTGCATCCAGCAATATTTCATTAAAAAAAAAAAGATTTCATTGATAGATGTGTTCGCTCCAGCAATACAGAGCTGCAACCCATCTAGTCTGTCTAATTCTTTGCAATTATTCCCCATGTCCTTCCTTAAGTCCTCCATAAAGTCCTACCAGATGTGTCAGAGGCTTTCGTCTTTATTTTTCATGAATACCAGTGCCTAATTCAGATTGTCCACCTCTTACCTAACTCACTCCGTATGACTGACCCACTTGCAGTTTTCATCATATTTGTCCCTGATGTCTTTTGTAATACATGTAAGTCATTGTTGATAATGGGCTTCAACCTATCGACACTCACCAAATGTCTCTCCATTGCCCTTTGTGTCTCTTAACAAAAGTGATTCTTTTGAGATAACAGTATTCCATAATTCTCAAGCATATGGCATCTGGATCCTTAAGAACCTCCACCTCTGTGCCACTCAGGGTCAGAGAGGGGGCTGACTACTGAACCAGGGACTAAGCCCAGGAGGTGAAATAGGGATTCTAAATTTCCAGAAGCCAGGTTTGGCCAGATTGCTAATGACCTAGAGTTCTCTCCGGGCCTTCTGAAATCTTATGGTTATAGCCCTTCTAGTGCCCTTGCTCTCAACCCTAGGGGTATGTGAAAGCCACCTACTTTGTCACCCAGCACAAATTAGATGAAAAGAATCTATATTGTATCCTATTAACTGTGGGTATCATTTTCCATAGGAAAAGGCAGATTAGTTTTAAATAGAGAAAGTCACCCAATGGCAGAGCTGAGAGGGACTTTGGAGGTCATATGGTACAATTCTGATTTAACAGATGACAAAACCTCAGAATTTCAGAGTCAGAAGGGAACTCAGTGACCATGTCACTACACCACAACCCAGGAAAAGAGTCCCCACTGCAATACATGCAACAAGGAGTCATGCAGCATCAGCTTGATGGCTTCAAGTGTGGCAAAACCCACTATCTCCCAAGGCCACTCTTTCCACCACACCCTCCTCTGAATTATCTCTGGTTTATCGGTGCCCTTTCACAACTGTGAAATCCAGAGCTGAGCATAGTACTCTAGACAAAAGATCCTCAAAGTGTTTTGTATGATGGTCCCCTTTGGCATTCTAGTGAAGCCTATGGACCCCTTCTTAGAATAATGTTTTTAAAGCATAAAACAAAATGCATAACATAATAAAGAAAACCGATTACATTGAAATACAATTATCAATTTTTTAAAAAGGCCATATTCCAGGTTAAGTACAAAAACCTTTGCTCTGAACAGATTGTAACACATAGTAAGTGCTTGATTGATAAATATGGTCTGATTAGGGCAGAGCACAAAGGTACTTTTATTTCCTTATTCCTGGAAGGTATGCCTCTCAATGCAGATCAAGATTGCCTTTTTGGCTGCCATTATTGTTTGTTATTCATCCTTCCTTCACTACTGAAAACTCGTTGACTAGATGGGAAACTGAGGCCTAGAGAGTTACTTAACTAAGGTCACCCAGATCCTAACAGAATTTCAATTCAAATCCAGGTCTTATAACTCTAAACCGAATGCTCCTCCAAAACACTGTAATAAATAGAGGGTTGTATTTGGACATAATCATATAGACCATGTCCAGGATCCATATAAGAAAAAAAAGGATAGATAAAAGTCAGGACTTTGAGAAGGAGGGGAGAGGCAGAGAGAGAGACAAAATGACTTGCCCACAGTTCCACAGCTGGCAAGTGGTAGAGCAGTTATTTATAACTCCTTGTGTCTTCTGACTCTCAAGTCCAGTGTTCTTTTCACTTCACACACAACCTCTTCAGTTAGAGACAGGGAAGAGACGAGAGCAGGATGGGCAGGTGTGTGCTTGGCAGGCTGGGACTGGGATCAGAAAAGTTGAAGAGCTCGGCAAGGCGATAGCTAGTCAAAATCAGAGACAACAGCTGGGCCTGCTCCCTGAGGAGAAAACTGCACTGACAGAGCCTGGCTACCAGATGCTCACTTATTTTCCTTTTTTTTTTCAAAGCTAGCTACTCCAGCCTTGAAGGGCAAGTTTCTGGTGGCTTTGTCTCCTGCCCCAAAGTACTCTGAGGCTATCTCAGAAAGCACGGCTACCTTTTAAGACTAGACATAGAGATTTCAAAAGCATCTGCTGTGTTAAACATATACAGGTTTGATCATGTCATATCCACCCTCTAAGACCACCATTGGCTCCTCAAGTAAAGCTCACATTCCTTAGCTGGCATTCAAGGCCCTCAAAGTCTAGCTCCAAACATCTTTCTAGCTTCTTTTCATAGCACTCCAATTCACATACTATAAAAATAAAAAACTAATGTCAAACCACACTACTTGGTTTGTCTCCAAATTCATATACCAATTTACCAATTAACAAATGTGATTTAGAAAAGCATTTGGCTTGGCTTTCCACTGAAGGTCCTATATTTAATAAAGGACAAGTTGGGTTATTTTCTCTGAAACTCTAAAAGTGAGGTTTTGGCCTAGAAGTGTTGGAAGCTGTAAGCACCTATCATAGACCAAATTAATCAATTGGGCTAGTTACAATTACAGATAGAAATTCCATAGACCTAGAAGGAGCTAACAATAAAGAAGTCATCTCATTCCAAACCACTCACTTTGCAGATGAAGAAAATTGAAGGCCAAATTCAATTTCGAATTTGGCTGTGTTTTGCCCAAGGTTAAACAGCTAATAGGCAGCAACATTAGGAAAGCTTGTTTGTTGTTGTTGTTGTTTTAAATTCTGGATCAGATGCTTAATAGTTCTGTGAGCCTAGACAAGCCACTAAGCCCCATGGGCCTCAGTTTCCACATCTGTGAAATTAAGGTTATATTCAATGACCTCTAATGTCCCTTCTAATTCTAATTCTATGATCCTATGAAATAGATAAGGGGTTTCACTTGGGCTCACAGTCCTTTCACTCCCTAAAACCATCAACAATCAATTTCATTTCCTGGCTCCAAGCCCACTTCATTGGCTGAGGTTAAAACCTCTCTATAGTGCAAAATAATCCCAAACTTACTTTTAGTCTACTGGATTCGGCTCACAGAAATACCCCAACTCGCCTATCCTCTGTTCAAAAATATACTCAATCTGCCCATAGGATCAGACATGAATTAAAAAATCAGTAGGTCCAATTTGCAACTGTTCAAGTTGCACCAGCTAAACTGTCGGTGTCCCCCATGGCTCTGTTCTGGACCGTTTTCTCTTCTGCCTGTGTTGTATTTTGCTTGGTGATCTCATCAATTCCTATGGATTCAATTATCACTATACTGATGGTTCTCAGATCTATTTACCCAGCCCTAACCTCTCCTGACCTCCATTCTCACATCTCCAACTACCTAATAGACATCTCAAAATGGATGACCCATAGACATCTTAAATTAAACATTTACAAATATGAAATTCATCATCTTTCTCCCTAAACCCTCTCCACTTCCAGTGTCCTTATTGGTGTCGAGGGCACCAACATCCCAGTCACCCAAGGTTCCAGTTTAGGCATCATTCTCAGATCCTCACTCTCTCTCTCTCTCTCTCTCTCTCTCTCTCTCTCTCTCTCTCTCTCTCTCTCTCTCTCTCTCTCTCTCTCTCACCCCCCATGTCCAATCTATTGCCAAGTCCCAACAAGTTGACCTTTTTTTAATATCTTTCCTTTATACTCCTTTCTCTCCTGTGACACTGACAACACCCCAGTACAGGCCCCATCACCTTACAGCCTGCTGGTTGATTTCCCTGCCTCAAGTCTCTTCCCATTCCAACCCATTTTTAATTTGTCTTCCAAGGTAATTTTCCTAAAGTGCAAATCTGACTATGTCAACCCCCACTCCCACTCAATCAGCTCCTGTGGTTTTTCTGTTAGCCCTCAGCATCAAATAAAAAAACATTCTGTTTGGCTTTCAAAGCCTTTCATAAACTGTCCCTTTCCTGCATTTCTACCTTTTTATACCAAATTGCCTTCCATATACTCGGCAATCCAGTCATGCTAGTTTTTTTGCTTTTCTTGCCACATGACCCTCCATCTCCTGACTGAGCATTTTCATTGGCTGTTCACTATGCCTGGGACTTCTCTCCCTTCTTATCTCCATCTCCTGGCTTACTGACTTCCTTCAGGTCCCAGCTAAAATCCCTCGTTCTGCAAGAAGACTTTCCTAATCCCCCTTAATGCTAGTGCTTTCCTTCTAAAATGATCTCCAATTTATCCTGTATCTATCTTATTGTACATAGTTGTCTATATATATTGTCTCCTCCATTAAAATGGGAGCTTCTTGAAAGCAGGGACTATTTTTCGCCTTTCTTTGTGTCTTCAGTGCTTACACAGTTCCAGGCACATATAAGGGACTTAATAAGATTTGACTTTTCAGGCTACACAATTAACTAATAGCAGAGAATCTGGAAGCACAAGTCATAATAATAAGAACAATAATATAATAATAACAGCACTTTTAGGTCTATCTGCTGTGTTACAAATGTTATCTATTGTATTTATCCTCACAAAATCCATGAGGTAGGTGTTATTATTATTCCCATTTGAGAAATGAGAAAACTGAGACAGAAAAGCTAAAGCACTCACCCAAGGTCATACAACTAAGTTTCTGAGAAAGGATTTGAACTGAGATCTTCCCAAAGCCAAGTCCAACACTTTATCCACTGCACCACTTACCTGCCTTCCTTGGTTTTGGCTCTGGACCATAACCTTTCCCCAACCCTTATACCTCAGGGGAGACTTTTTCTAATAATCCAAACAGCAGTTACTAGCTATGTGACCTTAAGCAAATCATTTGATTTCTTTGAACCTCAATTTCTTCATTTGTACAATGACAGGGTTGGACTGTTTCATCTTTTAAGATATCTTCCAGCTCAGAATTTCTGTGAAATGGGGCAAGATACTGAGAATGATGACATTTGGAAGTCAAATTTAGAGTAAATAGGAAATGTCTGAGGAATTTTAATTAGAGTTTTGTAATGTGTTGGGGAAATAACTACAGAAAAAGGAAAAATATTCAAGAAAAAAGTTGAAAAGGAAATAATTGAAATGGATTTGCATTATACTGAAAGGTCTACAGAGGACAATGTAGTTAGGTAAGAATGTGAAAAGAATAAGAAAGCCATGAGAATAGATTCTAAAAATAAAATAAGTAGTCTCATAGGGAATATAGAGAAAAATTGTTTTAAAAAATAAGCAGGAAGAACAATTAAATGTGCAAAGATAAACATTATAATTCAAATGCATTTCAATTATTTTCCCTTCCCAAGTTTCTTGAAAATATATTCACAGCAGTCAAAAGGCAAAAGAACCAAATTGGTCCCCTGAAATTGTCATGAGGGGAAAAGCAATCCTGGTCAGGAAAATAACAGATGTGATTTAGACAAGCATTTGGCTTGGCTTTCCAACTGAGGGTCCTATATTTCTACTCTAATAAAGGACAAGTTGGGTTATTTTCTCTGAAACTCTAAAAGTGATGTTTGGCCTAGAAGTATGGGAGGCTGTAAGCAGCTATCACAGACCAAATTAATCAATTGGGCTAGTTACAATTACAGATGACACTCCATCACCACTTCCAATAATAAAGCAAGATAATATGGTATGGTGGAAATAACACTTAATTTGGTGACAGAGACCTAGGTTCAATGCTTTTTTGTGCTAGTCATAGATCACTTCATCTCTCTGATTTCCATTTCCTGGTCTGTAAAATGAGAGGGTCACAGTAAATGATCTCCAAGATCATTTCCAGCACTACATATGTATACCAACCCTGTCCTGACCAACATCTTTCTTGCAGTAATGTCATCAATACAATATGACCAAATGGTGCCGTACAATCATATTCTAATTATCCAAAATACCAACTGAATGTTTGGCCCTAGTCTCAGCTACCATTTGAATGCCAAAGATGTTAACTGCCCCAGGGAGTCCATCTGCTATTCCCACACTGCTTAACACATGAATCATATTAAATCTGGAAGGGTCCTAAAAAGTTATCTTGTCCCGCCTTCTCATTTTATAGATGAGGAAACTAAAGCTGAGGGAAATCAACTTGTTTGGCCAGGGTCACGATCAAAGTGGCACAGCTGGGATTCATATTCATGTTCTCTGGCTCCAAACTCCAACACTCTTCCCATTGCGCCACTGCTATGTCTGATCCACCACCTTCCCCCAATGTACACAAGTATTCCTCCTATGGCACTAATTTACTCCTACCATCTATGTTCTGTGTACTGAATTAACAATGTCAGGTGGGACAGAACTGTTCGCAGCACATTTCCACAACTATAGACTGTAAAGCAAGGGTCCTCACCCTTAAAGAATTTACAGTCTAATAGGAGTCATGGGGACACATGCCAATCCAATGTATTTCAATATACATTATGTACCTACTATGTATAAGGGATCTCTGAAGTCCCTTCCAGTTCTAACATTCTAAATCTATTGCCTATATACAATATATGACCTTGAGTAAATCCCTTTCCCTTCTCTGGGCCTCAGTTTCTTCATCTTTAAAATGAGGGTTTTGGACTAGATCTACAACCTATCCAAACTGTAGAA
This sequence comes from Phascolarctos cinereus, assembly GCF_003287225.1. Classification (NCBI taxonomy): domain Eukaryota; kingdom Metazoa; phylum Chordata; class Mammalia; order Diprotodontia; family Phascolarctidae; genus Phascolarctos; species Phascolarctos cinereus. The sequence continues at coordinate 101,464,280 of NW_027555625.1, forward strand.
ACAAGGTCCTGTGCAGACAATTCCAAATGCAGGGCTGAGCGTTAGTTTTCCTGCTTGTCAGTCCTGGTTCAATTATCTTAATCACCCCTTCTCCCTCTGCAATTAAGACCCATGTTCCACCTCAGTCTCCAAAATCTTTGGCATTGAGCTTTTTTGCTGGCAGTGGTGTTTTCAACCCTGGGCATTTCTTTAGCTTTACATAATCTGTATGCAAGAAACTCACTTCAGCAGAAGGCTGAGTAAAATTGCATTTTCTGCCTTTGTTTGGATGGTTGATTAAAAAAGAACATGAGCACTGGCAAAAAGAAGAGAGGTCCTGTCAGGGAGCTACTGAACCATCAGCGAGAAGATGAGAAGTAAATGAAATGCAGAGGGGATGGGGAGGGAATCCACTTCAGGTAAGTACTTTGCTGCTAAATTCCACCATTCAAGTCTTGTTTTCAGCAAGAAAAGAAAAAATGATCAGGGATAATGTTTAAAAAATGTGCCCAATGTCTTCTCCCCAAGTAGTTTCAGACAATGAGAGCATCTTCCTTAAATTATTTTTAAAAATAAACCAAGTGGAAGAAAAACTGTGGAAACAAATTATGTTACCTGTATAATCTCTTCTTGGTAGACCTATGGTATATAAATTTTGAGTGGCTTTACAAATAATAAATTCTTTTGAATTTTCCTTTTAGCTAATTCAATGGAGAGAGTTCAAAAACCCTTGCAAGATTAACTTTCATAAAACACAGCCTTTATGAGATTTAGGGCTAGAAGAGGCTTTATGGATTACCTAGCTCAACACCTTCAACAACTGGCTTCAAAGACAGAAAGACCTGGGTTCAAGTGCCATGTCTAACAGGCCGTGTGAGCCTGGGCAAGGCACTTGATTTCTCAGTGTTCTAGACAACTTTCAGACTCTGCATCCAGAGAAGGTGCTGACTGGCATTGGAAGAGGGAATTTCCCCATCTGAAAATTCTTTATACTGATGAAGTCATAGGTATCTCCTTACATCCTTATTCAGAAAGGCAAAGAGAATTTTCAAAAGGCTGATAATGTCCTTAGTCAAAAACTTTCAATGGCTCTCCACTGACAACCAAATAAAGGCCAACTTCATTAACCTGGCATTAAATGCTACCACCCCCTGAATTTGACTCCAACCTACTTTTTTCCATTTTTAACTCCCATCATTCCTCTTTACGTACTCTACAATCCCGCTCCCCAGACTCAGACTGTCAGAGCTAGAAGGGGCCTAAGAGACTATCTAGCCTCTTCATTTTATAGATGAAGAAACCGACTTAAACAGATGAGTAGCTTTTCTAAGTTTTCATAATAAGGGACAAAACCAGAACTTAAAAGTTAGAAGCTGTGGAGTCACTAAATACTCACTTAGCCTATTTTTTCTTGCCTCCCTGAATTTGCTCATACGACCCTCAAAGCATAGGATGTATCTAGCCTTCTCTACCTTTTGACAGCTTTCTCATTCTTCAAGACCTAGCTTCAGTGCAACCTAGTTCATGAAGCCTTACCTGATCCCTATAGCTGGAAGTTCCTCTATAGGTATTTCACATTTTGTTTGTACCTTTGCTATTCTATTTTATACTATAATTATTGTAGTACATGTCCTCTCTCTTCTATAAGAATTTAGGGTCCTCAAGAGAAGAGATGGTGGCTCATTTATTTTCACAGACCCCCTCATGCCTAAATGATGATAATAATAATAGCACTGTGCATGGTTTTTCATAAATATTATCCTATTTTCATAATAATAATAAATAGCTAGCATATAGAACCTACTATGTGCCAGGTACTACTCAGAGTGCTTTATAATTATCTTGATTCTCACAACAACCTGAGAGATAGATGTTACTATTATCCCCATCTTACAGATGAAAAAACTGAGGCAGAGTTTTATGCATAGCAGGTACTTAATTTGTTTTTAGATTAGATTGATAATCTTTTTCTGTAGTGTGCTCTCTATGTGGAAATAAACATCTAACCCAACCTCTAGTCTAATTTTATCTTACCATTTCTTAGGCAGAAAATGAAGAGGCAAAAAGGGGTCTAAGATCTAAAACAGCACAATCCTAGCTCCCTCCCCCGATTTTCTTCTTTAGGCCCCTAATGATTTTTTTAAGCCAGATTTCACTTGTTAAAAGAAATGTTGGAAGTGGGCAGAAAGGAACACACAGATTCCCATAAAGGAGGATGTAGGGGTTGACTCCAGACACAGAACAAATTTTAGACATTTCCTCTGAAAGATATCCATATTACTCCACTATATCACTATATCTCAAAATGGTATTGAAAAATAAATGCTGAATAAAGTGACTAAAATAGCAGGAAATGTCAAGTTGGTTATTGACATAAAGAAATGTACCGTAGTGGGGCAGCTAAGTGGCGCAGTGGATAGAGCACTGGCCCTGGATTCAGGAAGACCTGAGTTCACATGTGACCTCTGACAATAACACTTACTAGCTGTGTAACCCTGGGCAAGTCACTTAACCCCATTGCCTAGCCCCCCACCCAAAAGAAAATAGCAACACTTTTGTGATAACAAAAAACTGGAAAGAAAAAGGATGTCCATTGATCTGGGAAAGGCTAAACAACTTGTGGTATATGAATATAGTGAAATGTTGCTGTACTATAAAAAAGGATGGACATGATGAATAGAACAAAGTATGGAAAGACTTACATGAACTGATGCAAAGAAAAAAAAAGAACAGAGCCACAAAATAACTACAATAACTTAAATGGAGAAACAAACAAAAAAAATGAAAGTTGCAAATTATAAGGAACAAGCGTGGCCCCAGAGGGAAGATATGGAAAGACCACACACACACACACACACACACACACACACACACACACACACTCCTTTGCAGAGATTGCTGTCTACAGGGATAGAACATTGCATGTAGCATATTTTTTTCAATGTGTTAATAAGTTTTGCTGAATTTTTTCTTCCTTTTTTTCTTTTAAAATAATTCTTTGTTATAATGGATGGCTCTCAGGGAGGGGTAGAGAGGAAGGATATAGAGGGAAAATCTAGGCAATGTAAAAGCAGAAGATATCAATACAAATCTATTTACGTAAAAAAGAAAAAGAAAAGCCTCATTATGGCTAAAAGGTATTTTTCTCCATAACTAATCTCTTCACCCCAGTGGAGAGAAGTTTTGGTAAGTGCCTATCTATCGTATATAAAAATTAAGTGTGCTGACATCCCCAGATGTTTTCCAAATTACAATCAACCATTTCCTTTTTTCCTTTAAAAATTCAGGTGCCTGTTGTGGAGTAGTCTATGGAGTCTTCACCTTTTGCATTGGCTTTGCTTGTTATGAAACATTACTAGGAACCGTGCTATAATCTTTGCGGAGTTGTTCAATAAAGCTGGAGTAATATAAGTTGCAGATAAATGTCTATTGTCATCACCCAAGAGGATAAACAAAGATAAATTACATTCAAGGAGCTCAACTTTAGTAGGCATTTTGAAGGTTCTCCATATCCACCAAAGCTAATCAGAGGCAGCCTTTAGGGAAAAACTCAGGCATTTCTGTTTTGTTTTTCAATATCTCTATGGGAACGTAGATGAAGCTAAAAGGTTTTAATTTTAAAAAAAAAAAGACATCAGCTTTTAAAAGTCTGCTGTTTCATTGCATTACCACAAAAAAAAATCAGCAAAATAATTGTCATGCATTTTAGGATTTTTTTTAAAAATCTAAATAGAAAGCAAATTCCTTGGAAGAGAAAACAAGATAGGTCATGAGGAGTGTAGGAGTGTTGCCATTTAATCTTTACCAAGGATCTCCACGTGCCCAACTTTATATGTGTGCCTATGGTAATAGATGGGGATTTTTAAAAATTAATTTGCATTGATTTCTTTTGGTTTTTCATCAACTTCATTTCTAAGTGTATCCTTTTTTTCCTTCCCAGATGTTTACATCTCTTGTAACAAAGAATAAAAAAGGGGGAAAAAGAGGCAAGAGCACTCCAGCAAAAACAAATCAACATCACCTGTGTCTAAGAATATAGGCAATACACCACGCCCTACAAAAAAGGAAGGTGGGAGGGAATGTGTATTTTCTCATCTCTTCTTCAGAGCTATTTGATCATTTTAATTATTTAATATTCAGTTTCTTTTTTTCATTACTGTCGTTCTTTCCAGTTACATTGTCATAATCACAGTGCTTATTTTTGCCGATCCTGCTTACTTCATTCTTAATCAGTTCATACATCTTCCCATGATTCTCGGTAGTTTTCGCATTCATCATTTTTTATGGAACACCACAATTTTTAGCCACTCTCTAGTCAATGGGCATCTACTTTGCTTCCAGTTATTTACTACTACAAAAAAAGGGTAATGCTTTAAATGTTTTAGGCTTGATGAAGTTTGGATCAGACACAGCACTGCCTAAGTTTAAACCTTTTCAGTAAAGCCATGTGGGAAGATCCCCATAATTGCAGGCCTCTAAGGGGTAGCTACGTGGCACACATATGGAGTGTTGGATTTGTAATCAGGAAGATCCTAGAACAAATCTTGCCTCAGTCACTTGCTAAATGTGTGAACCTGGGTAAATCATTTATCCTCTCTTGACCTCAGTGTCCCCATCTGTAAAACTGGGGGTAATAATCGTTATTTCACAAAGTTGTTTGTTGTTATCAAATAAGATAATATGAAAAGTATTCTGCAAACCTTGAAGAACTATATAAATGCTAGCTATTATTTTTATTATTCCACTTTTAGTTAATTATGCCTCATACCCTGGAAGTCACAGGTTGACCTGATTAGGTGACATGGTCCTTCATTTTAAGTATAAATGAACTAGCCTGGTTCTAAACTCAATCCATTCATTCTCTGGAAAATTTTCAAAAAGTTCATGTTGTTTCTAGACCTCTGTAAGAGTCTTGCAACAAAGAATTGCCTTAAAATCCTTTTCTCAGGGCAAGCAAATCTTATCCTCTAATAAAATGGATGAGCCAGCCTGAGTAAGGAGAAAATGATCACTGCTCAGTCATTTAACAGCTAAGAGCAAAATAGAGACCCAATACAACACACACTGGAGAACAATTTCTGTTAAATCCATCCTGCCTTCAACTAACAAATCTTATTTTCCTCATGACCAGGCTGATGTTACTGATACTGTTCAAGTTCATACAATTGAATGCATTTACAGGACCCTCGTTACTACTAAAGATTTATTTTAATAGTCTTGCGCTTCTTGCCATTTGATCAATAAGACTTCCAAACATGAGAGATGGCAAATCGAAATGCATTGCAGATGTAAAAGTCATTGAGTTATTTGTGGTATATAATTTAATAGGGAAATTGTGACTAGCCCTGGAATACTTCTCTGTTGTACAATTCTCAGTCCTATTTTTTTTTATCATTCTATTCAGTTCTTGTAAGGCAAGAAAAGAGAAAAGAGAGGGAAAAGGAGTAGCAGAAGGAAGAATGAAAGAGAAAGAAGTAGTGTATGGAAGGGAAATGGGCATTACAGTATGACTGTCAAAATAAATTTAAATTCAGCCTCTGTGTTCTGGTCAAAGATAATTATTACATATTTTAATTGGTGACAAATTTATACTGTATCATAGTCAAAAGCACGTTGGACTTGAATTCAGGAGGCACAGGGTTCAAATACCTTCTCTGCAGCTTTCTAGTTGTGTGATCCCCTAGGCAAAAGACTTAATCTTTCTGAGACTTGGAGAATCATAGACTAAAAATTGGAAAGAGCCTCACAGATAACTGAGTCTAACTCTGTCATTTTACAAATGAAGAGGTCGAAGCCCAGATTGGTTAATCAGCTTGCCAAAGGTCACAAAAATTCTAAGCGGCGAAGCAGGAATTAGAACCATGACCTCTGGCTTCAAATCCTTCTCAATAGTTCCACTACACGAACTTAGTTTCTTGAATTGTAAAAACTGGATAACAATCCTGATAGTGCTGTAGGGGGGTCAAATGAGATTTTTTTTTTTAATTTAAGCACTGTGCAAACCTTAACACAACAGATAAATGTTAGCTCTTTTTGGTTCTATTTCTGTCCAAGAACCACAGGGATTCTTGTAATCCTGCATTTCTACTGTTAAATTGAGCATGTTTCTGTCTGTGTTTATTTATACACACACACATACACACACACACACATATATATATCTCACATATATGTACTTGTATGTATATATGTGCACACATGTTTGTTTATATACACGTGTGTATATATAACACATATATGTACTTGTATGCATGTATGTGCACACATGTTTATATATACACGTGTGTATATATAACACATATATGTACTTGTATGTATATATGTGCACACGTGTTTATTTATATGCACGTGTATATATATAACACATATATGTACTTGTATGTGTATATGTGCGCACATACATTGTATATGCATATCTATTTCTTTAAAAGCAAACTATATCTAACAGATATTTACAGTTTCTTATTCATGCCCCTTTCATATTCTTCTTTGTATGTTGAAGTGTTTGTCTCTGTTGATGGTTCAGGATACAATATTAAAAATTTGATTTGACTTTAAAAAGACACAGAGCAGTGTATTGGATTCTAGTCCTGGCTCTGCTTCTAAATTGATGGGCGATCTTCTACAAGCCATTTAAATCTCTTTGAGCCTCTATTTCCTCATTTATAAAATGGAGGTAATGACAGCAATCCTACCTACCCTCAGAGGCTGTTAGGAGGATTTAGTGAATAATGTAGGTCAAAATGCTAAATGATTGAAAGGATGGTGCTGCCCTTGATAGTGAAAAAGTTTGGAGGAAGGGAGGATTTCATAGGCGGAAATGATTTCTGTTCTATACATGATGAATTTGAAATGCCTACAGGACATCCAGTAGGAAACGTCCAATAGGCAGTTGGTGATGTGGAACAGGCACTTAAGAGAGAGACTAGAGCTATATAGATACAATAGATGTGTGTGTGTGTGTATTTGTGTATCATCTGTATAGAGATGATAGTTGAAACCATTAGAGCTGATATAGACACTGAGGGAGGATGTAAAACAAAGGTTCTTAACCTTTTTTTTTCTATGTCATGGACTCGTTTGGTGACAGTTTGGTGAACCCCTCCTCAGAATAGCGCTCTTAAATGAAAAAAATAATATGCATAGGATTACAAAAGAAACTAATTATATTGCAATACAATCAAAATATCAAAAAAAGTTATAAAAGCTATTTTTTTAAAGTTTATAGGGCAGCTAGGTGGTGCAGTGGGTAGAACACTGGCTCTGAAGTCAGGAGGACCTGAGTTCAAATCTGGCCACAGACCAAACACTTGACACTTACTAGCTATGTGACCCTGGGTAAGTCACTTAACCCTAATTGCCTAAAAAAAAAAATTATGGACTTTAAGTTAAAAATCCTGATATAGAGAAAAAAGGGGCAGCCAGGTGACACAGTGGATAGAGTGCTGGGTCTGAAGTCAGGGAGACTCGTCTTCATGAGTTCAAATCTGGCCTCAGACACTTACTAGCTATACAACCTTGAACAAATCACTTAATCCCATTTGCCTCAGTTTCTTCCTCTATAAAATGAGCCGGAGAAGGAAATGGCAAACAACTCCAGTATCTTTGCCAAGAAAACCTCCAAAAGGGTCACAAAGTCAGACACAACTGAAAACCAGTGAACAGCAACAAAAATAGAAGAAAAAAAAAGAAGAAGAAGAAAAGAAAGAAGGCCCAGGACAAAACCTTACGGGTATATACCCACAACTGGTGAACATTACTTGGATAAATAATCAGCAAAGGAAACTGGGAAGGAGGCCTATCCGTAAGACAGGTAGACAGAGAACCAGGGAGAGAGGAATACCATGAAAATCCATAGAGGACTGAGTATCCAGAAAGAATAGGTCCCAACAGGGTCAGATGTCTCAGAGGGGTCACGACTGAGAAAGACTGAGAAAAGGCCGTTAGATCTGATCACTAGGAGACTGTTGGAAACTTTGAAGAGAGCAATTTCAGTTGAATGATGTTGTGGAAAACCAGATTGCAAAGGGCTTTACAGAGAGCGTGGCACTGCCCAAGACCCAGTCAAATCTAAATTCCCGTGTCTGGCTTTTAAGTCCATCCTAATCTGACCCTTCTAACTTGTTCAGCTCCCTTTTCTTTGTTCTTTCCTATCTTATTGCTAAAAGTTTTGGATTTCTGTACCCAAAATCTTTACTTCCTCAGCACCCATTTCATCTTGTAGTATCAATTTCCTTTTCTCTAAATTGAGAGTTAGAATAAACGCCTTTCTAGGGCCCTTCCAGTTCTAAATCTATGAAATTCATAAATATAGAAACCACATTATAGACTCAGAGAAGTCCAAAATGTTTTCGAAGATCATGCAGTAGATCGATTATAGATCCAGCCCTAGGGTTCAAGTTTCCTAGCCACTTACCCTACTTTCTATACCACATTGCCTCCCAACCATTGAGTATCATACCCTTCCCTGTGGGGTGCTCTGCCCAAAGTAATGTAATTTTTGATCACTGAAACCTTTTTTTTTTTTCCTTAAGGATCATGCCTTGAAGCCAAATCACTCTGGCTCTTATTGATTGGTCAACAGTAGGTCCTAGGCCAAGTTTCACTTGGGCATTGTTTAAGGCCTGATTGTCTCAGAGTGAATGTAAATAACAATTGTTTCTGTTTTGATTAGAAACCCTGAGTGTCTTCCCCTCCCAGATTTTTTTTTACTAGATAAAGAGGGCATTCTCTGCCTCTTTCTTTCTTTCTTTTATTTATTTAATTGGGGGGGGGGGGTAAGGCAATTGGAGTTAAGTGACTTGCCCAGGGTCACAAAGCTAGTGTCAAGTGGCTGAGTCCAGATTTGAACTCAAGTCCTCCTGACTCCAGGACTGGTGCTGTATCCACTGTGCCACCTATCTGCCCCTCTGCCTCATTTCTTACCTAGCCTTAATCACTGAATGGGCATTGCCTCAGTCAAACTAAAACCCGTTAAAGACCTTAGCTTAAAAAGGCCAAGGTCTCCCACTGCATCCAGGGCCACCTCCAGTCATCCTGATCTATATCTTGCCACTGGACCCAGATGGCTCCAGAGGTGAAAGCGATGCTGGTGACTTTGTGCAGCCCTCCCTCACTTAAATACAATTCACTTGCATGTCATGGCATCATCTCCCTGATGCCATGGTCCTATTCTAGAAGGAAGGACAAAAAAAAAATATGTCTCCCAACCACACCCTTTGCTTTGTTTAACCCTGGGACTTTGCCAAGTCCACCTGGACCTTCCTCATCTACTGTTCCTCATTGTTCTGCTTTTATCAATTCCACTTCGAAGTATTAGCTCTTGAAAAATCAATCCACCTATCAACAGGCATTCGAGTCTAGCATGGGCCAGACACTGTGCTGGATGTTTGGGATACAAATACGATGAATGAAGCAGCCTCTGTTCTCAAGGATCTTGCATAATATACTTGCCTGTCTCCATGACCCAATCCTCAATACTGTCACCAAGATATTACGAGGAAAAATTTTTTAAAAAGCTAATGCTCAAAACAGTTGCTACCCTCCTTCATTGAAAGGTATGGTCTTCATTCACCTCAGATAAAGCATCACTGGGTCTGTTTTGAAAGCAGACACTCTGCCTTTGCAGCCATTCTTTGCTAGCAGCAGGGGACCATTATCTTGTCCCAGTGTTCTCTTCATTTGACACTCTCTCTTAAATATACCACTTTTCTCATTTTCATTAATAATCCTTCTTTAACACCTGATCAGCCTAGCTGTCTGTTCTCCATTAAAGCCAGATTATCCTATTAGAGTTTGACATTTGGTATGCAATGAGGCATTCGAGCAGAGGTGGCATTAATGGGGGAAATGGGTTGAATTAGGGCTCTGTGCACAGCACAGTGTGGGAAAATGAGAGAGGTCTATTGGGCAAAGCAGTCTGCCTGCCCTCCATTCACACCATGCTGAAGAAGAGACAAGCCATGTCTCATAGACATGGCCCTTGGATGCTGAAATGCCCTTTTCCACCATCTGGTGCCAAGGATCAATCATACAAGTCTCTTCCTAAACACATGCCCAGAACCCAAAAGAAATTATGGTGTACCTGAAAGAAATCAGTCAACAGACTTGATGAGAGTCGTTCAGGGATTCTAAGAGAAATACAATATACTCTGCCTTTCCTGTTTCTATCCTTTCCATTTTGTTTTACCAAAAAAAAAACATGTTTGTGGGGTAACTCTGGATACCTTTGCTATAAAAACAGTTTGCATTTATTGAGGGCTTTAAAATTAAAAAGGCTTCAGAATGCATCATTCCATCCAATTCTCAGAAGTCATAGAAGGTAGGGCATATAATCAATACCCATTTTTCACTGAAGAAGAGGAGGCTCAAAAAAAAGTATCTGTTTTATTTTCCCATGATCACATAACGAAAAATTAAGATGACTAAGTCCATATTTTTGGACTCAAAGTCCAATGTTCATAGCCCACATTCCTGTGGCATCCCCCTCACTAACATTCTATTTCCTCAGTACAATTCTGATCCTTGCTTCCACAGCCCACTTGGTAATTGTTATCCCTTTATATGCTTATATTAGTCAAAACGCTTATTTGGTCCTTACAATAAATCCATGAGATAGGTAAGGAAGATATTGCTATCACCAATTTACAAATGAAAAAAACTGAGATGCAGAAAGAAGGTTAGTAACAACAGACAGAGCCAGGTCGCATCTCAATCCTGTACTTTGTTCCACTCTATTACACTGGCTCTCAAAGGGAAATTAGACTTTCCCTAACTACCTCTCCCCAATCCAACACCATTGATTCTTAGAGCCATGTTTTCTTTTCTTCCCACCCCAGCTAGATGTGCTCAGCTTACTGATGAAAAATATATTGACCTTCCCCCAATATTATTGGCAAATGGCAAAATCCTACTGGGCATTGCTTATAAGTTGTTGCCTGAGTTCTTAGACCCATGTACCTGAAAAACATTAGAGGGAGATAGAGCAAATCAGAAGCCAGAAGATACCAACTTTGTCAACTGAACTAAAGTTTCATAAGCCTAAGGCTTTTGAAAAGGTATTTGTAAGTTCCAATTTTTATTCAATAGTGCAATAGATATTTATTTATTAAGTCACACCTGTATACATAGTACTTTGGCAGCTTCTGTGGAAGTATGGAAAGCAGCACACTGCATGTTGTCAAAAAGGAGTTTGCAATCTAGCTGGGGAGAGTAATCATACAACTATGAAAAGTTAAGTAATGTGGATATCAATGTCACATGCTAGAAATACATGATACCATTTTTAAAACATAGTGTAGATGGCAGTGTCCAATATGAGTTAGGGTGATAGGATAATGGGGTTTAAATTAGACCGTAAAAAGTGAGTTAGTTTTAGAGAGAGTAGAAGAAGGACTAGATAAGGGGAAAAGGGAGGGAAAAGGATCTAGCAGTAGAAGAAAATGTATGAGCAAAGTTATATTGATAATAATGATTATTAGTAGAATAATGAATAGACTCCTCTGCCTATGGTAGAAGATTACTAAATAGGAAAAATGAGAGGTGAGCCTAGAAGGATCTCTGGAGGAAGAAAGGAAGGAAGAAAGGAAGGAAGGAAGGAAGGAAGGAAGGAAGGAAGGAAGGAAGGAAGGAAGGAAGGAAGGAAGAAAGGAAGGAAGGAAGGAAGGAAGGAAGGATTTATGAAGTATCTAATATGTGCCAGGCATTGTGCTAAGTGCTTTATAAATATTCTCATTTGAGCCTCACAACAGCTCTGGGAGCTAAGTGTAGTTATTATCCCCATTTTACAGTTAAGGAACCGAGAAAGGGGTTAAGTGACTCACCCAGGGTTTTACAACTAAAAAGTATCTGAGGCCATATTTGAAGACAGCTCTTCCTGACTCCAGGCCCAGCATTTTCTTCACTGTGCCACCTAGCTGCAGCGTAATTAGTGGATATTTATTGGGTTAGATTAAATGAAGTAAAGGTAAATAAAAGCCTAGAAAAGAGAAGCATCAATGAATAAAGCCAAAAGAAAAAAAGAAACCCTATGATGAAATTCTTTAGACTTGAGATTTAAAAGAGTATATCATATTCTTCAGGCTACCAGATTGATCTGGAATGTTGATCATTTGTTAAATAACTGAATGAACTCAGATAAATTTCTCTGACTAATAAGAACAATGAACAATCATTAAGAACTATGGTTCTACTGATGCCCTGCAGATGGATGCCACTGATTCTGTCATTTAAAGACCTCCACAATATGTACCCATCTACTCTTATAACCTTATTTGATGTTACTCCCCTTCACGTGCTCTACATTCCAGCTAAGCTGACCTACTAGAAGTCTCCTGAACTCAGCATTCTATCTCTATGCTTCTGGGGCAGCTAGGTGGTTGGCCCTGGAGTCAGGAGGACCCTGAGTTCAAATCCAGCCTCAGACACATCTAGCTGTGTGACTCTGGACAAGTCACTTAACCCCAATTGCCTCATATATACAAAAAAGTAAATTAAACTATCTCTATGCTTCCACAGAAACTATCTCATGGCAAAAACAGACTCCCTACACCTCTGACTCTTAGAATCATTAGCTTTCTTCCAGGCTCAAATTAAGGGTCCCTTCCTACTGAGAGGCAGGCATGTGCAGGAGCAAGCCCAGCAGACTTGGGAGCCCATTGTTAAATTTTCAGTGTGAGTATTTAAGCCTCAGAAATCAACTGGCAAAAGCTTGATTCATTGTTCTGTGGATTGTCTAGACTTAAGAATGTGATGGAGAAAATGTCAATAAATGCAGATTCAATTTGAGTCTGTTATGGGGCCATTTTTTTTTCTTTTGCAGAGAGTCAGTTGTAAAACAGTTACCAGCCCACCCCTCCTTAAAGCCTTTTCTGATCCCAGCTGGATCCCCAATTGTAGTGTTCTCTCTCTCCTTAAATTATCTGGTATTCACTTATTTACACACATGTTCACAGACAAGAAGGTGGAGTGAATGGAGGGCTGGCCTTAGGAAACCCTGGGTTCAAGCCTTACCTCTAACACAGCCTTGCTATGTATAACCACAGACCTGGCACTTAACCTCTGAGACCATAAAGGAAGGTGAGTTGTCGAATTTGCCTTTGTAGAAGGAATTTCTACATTGAGGGTTTCCTACAACTATGAAATCACAAGTCCGGATCAAAACAAAAATATGTGCCCAGCGGGCAGCCAGGTGACACAGCAGATAAAGTTCCAGGCCTGGAGTCAGGAAGACTCATGTTCCTGAGTTCAAATCTGGCCTCAGACACTTACTAGCTGGGTGATGCTGGGCAAATCACTTAACCCTATTTGCCTCAGTTTCCTCCTCTATAAAATGATCTAGAAAAGGAAATGGCAAACCATTGCAGTATCTTTGCCAAGAAAACCCCAAAAGGGGACACAAATGAAAAACAACCTATCTCCCCAAGAAGTTATAAATTTCTTGAGGGCAGGAATTGCTTTTTTGTTCAATATTTTATTCCCTATACCTAAAATAGTGCCTTGAATATAGTAGGCCCTTGATAATTTTTTGTTATTGTTTAACTGAGCTGAGATTGCTTTATTTGTTTAATTGTTTGATTTAATTTAATTTGTTTAATTGAGCTGAGATAGATGGTTAGAGCATTTATTAAACACTTATCATATACCAGGCACTGTGCTAAGCACTGGGGATACAAAAACAAGACAGTCCCTACTGACATTTGAATAAAGGAAGTCAAAAACATAAAGAAGAGCTGAAAGTAGGGAGGAGAGGTAGTTAGAAAAAGAAGTTACCTGGACAAGGCAGCCAGGGTGGAGGTGGAACAGACAGGAGAGTGAATTTGAAGGAAAATGAGCAGCACAGTTGGGACTTCATATCCAGAATGCCAAAATTTACTGCTTTCCATGAGACAAGGGTCATCGAAGAGATCCAGTCATCAGTGGCCCAGTCCAATGTAAACTCTCAATTATCCAGGAAAATCGATCTGTGACATTCACAGTCTGAAAATACAAAATTGGCCCAAGGAACGTTTGGCTACTTCACAGCTATTATATCTGCAATGGGTCTTCAGAAAACTTCCACAACCTCTTAACTTCAAGTCCATGAACTAAAGCTACCCTTCTTCCATACAATGTCCACCCAAAGCAGAGCATGGAGATGTCAGTACTGGCCTCAGTGACTGAATTTGCTCATGCATATCATGTTTTCACATTACAAACATGAAAACTGTAGTTCAGATAGAGGAGACAATTTAAACTCTGGAGCTGAATCTTTGGATATGATAATAAATAGCTTACATTTATATAGCATTTTAAGGTTTGCAAACCACTTTGTATATTTTTGTCTCATTTGAGCCTCACAAAACCTCGTTAGGTAGCTTCTATTGTTATTTCCATTTTACAGATGAAGAAACAGAGGCTCTGAGAGATTAAATGAATTGCATAACACCCCATACCTAGCAAATATCAGAAGTAGTATTCAAGTGCACCTGACTCCAAATCCAATGTTTCGTCCACTAGGACCTATGAAACCTTAAATAGTAACCAGATTCCAGTCACTTAGCATGGGAACTAGTGATATTCTTCTGCCATCATCTTATCAAAGGCTTTAGATTTCCTGGGTATATGGAATTGGTAATGCACAGCACAACCAAACTATTAGAGGAGGAAACTGCAACACTCAAACTTTGCTAAAATTAATGATGTCAAGCCATCCATAACAAAACTCATCTCCCGAGTGACACACTCAGTGGAGCCACATGTGTTTCCACCACCAATGTCTAGACAAAGTGACTTTAAAATATACAACCCAAATCCAGACAGCCTGAAGTCTCCCAGCCAGTGGCCAGTCAAAGTTCAAAACAAGTTACCAAGAAGGAATTGTAGGCTGTGAAAGATTATAAATACCCTTATTCAGAGGAAAAGCAATCCCACGTATAGCACGCTAAAATTTACAGCCTAGAAAGAATGACCAAATCATCCAGGAAACTGTAAAATACTGTCTTATGGTGATAAAAACAGCATGACAGGTTCATTGTCCTTAAACTTGAAATTCTCTGACATGCCAGGCCCCCCATCAACAGGCAGAGATGCACAGATCTGGCCTCATTAAACTTTCCAGGTGCTCCCATCCAGCAGAGGCAGTCAGCTCCACCACATCAGGCTCTGGCATCACAGACTTCCTGAGCTGCAGCCCAGTATGTGGGCAAGTCAAAAGGACGAGACCTAAGACTTTGGGTCTGAACCATTTGATCATTTTTGGGACATTTTAATTTTGATCGGTATATTCTAGTGCTAAACATCTCAACAGGTAGACAGGGTCAGTCTGAGAGCAACCTTGGATGGCCGGCAGCTGGTGAAGCAGCAGGTCAGAAGCACCACCTGCCATTAATTATGCCTCTGGAAAGTCTCAAAATTAAACAGAAAAATCAACCAAAGCCATTTATGTATTCCAGCAACTTGCACTATTCCCACTACATTTCAGTTACCTGAAGAGTGCCCACCCAGCTTTAAATTGCAAGGTGAACGGAATTTAATTTCTTACATTCTGGAATAAAAAGATATGATGTTAGTCTGTAAAGAAACATTTTTTAAGTGTCTACGAAGTGCCAGGCACGGAAGCACAGTGGGACAAAAAGAAAGGCCAGAGACAGTCCTTGCTCTCAAGGAGTCCACAGTCAAATGGAGGAAATAATCAAAGAACTCACCTTGGTGTCTGAGAAACCTGGGTTAAAGTCCCACCTCTGATTATTAAGTATCTGACCATGAGGAAGTCACTTAACTACTCTGAGTCTCAGTTTGCTCATCTGTAAGTGGTGATTAAAAAAAAATACTGAAGGGCACCGCGATATAGTTCAGAGGCAGCTTGTTTTAGTGAAAAGAGCACCCTGATTTGGAATCAGAGAGCTTAGGTAGAAATCCTTGATTACCTGTACGACCTCAGACAAGCCACTTAACTTTTCTGGGCCCCAGTTTCCTCATGTGTAAAATGAGTACTTAGGTCCTTTTCAGACTTGAAATCCTAATGATATTTGCATCATTATCTCAAAGAGTGATTGGGAGATACATGTTTTGCATAATACTCCATTGACAGCAATGACCTCTGATTCCATTTGTGTGGGTATCCGTTCCATTGACAAGGTATACAACTCCTCTCTGACTTATATGAGCTTTCAACAGTTACTGTGGCCAAAAAATTAATTCCCCTACAGCCCACCTTGCCAAATTTAGTTAGGTAAGTTCTTGCATGACTGACATGTAATTCATGACTGGGCTTTTGCCCCAAATCTTTCCAGCTCAAGAGGACCTAACAAAATTCTTGATTCTACTGGTACAGTGTTCAAAAAGCCAAGGTTCTCTAATAAATCTTAAAGCATTATATAAATGTAAATTGTTGTTATTGTTGGAGAGACCCTAAATCATCCCAGGGCCTCCAACAAATAGTAAAACAATCCCATGTGAATCTACACTGAGACCAAGCAATAGCAGCCAACATAAGCCTTTCTTATAAAACCACACTCAAGCAATGATTGTAAATGTACCAGTCACAACACATCTCATATCAGTCAGTCAGTCAACAATACATTATCTGAGCCCCCACCACCTTTTGGCACAGTGGAAGGAACTGCAGAGTCAGAGGACCTAGGATAAAACCCTAGGTAAAAAGTCAGTACTGAGAGAAATTAATACTATACTGTTATATTAATAACTAATTATTGCAATCCACCTGTTTTTCGTCTATTTTCTGTAAAGGCTCAACTCCTGCTAAGTTCAGTCAGTCTCTGAAGGGCATAGCTGATTGATGATATTGCCCCTGCCCCTCCTGTCAATTTTGGGTGGGACATCTGGGAGAGCCTGTAATCTGATGAAAGGAGCTCCTCCATTGAAGTTTAGGGTGACCCAGCTTTCTAAAGAGAAAACTAACCAGAGAGGTCCAGATGGCTTCCCCTGCCCACATTGCTAGAGGCTGCTGAGTCTCTTGATCAAGCCCATATTTTCAGCAGGAAGAGGTGAAGACTTTTATCCCATCTCCTTGTTAAATGTCTACCAATCAAGGTCGATTTTCACTTTTCAGGTAAATTCTCGTTCAGAAAGAATTTAAGGTGTTTCAGGGTCTCTCTTGGGGTCTTTGGTTACAGGAAAAACCAGTGACCATCAATTTATTGATTGCTGGCTACCCTAATTAATAAACTGATTATTAATTACTCAGAAACTCTGTCTCAGAATTTTCATTCATCTCAGCACTTAGTATCTGTGTAACCTTGAGTAAGTCATAGCACTTCTGGACCTGTTACTTCATCTGTAAATGGGATGGGAGGGGGTGGACTTGATGTCCTCTAAGGTTCCTTATGAGTCTAAATCTATGGGGCATCTGGGTGGTACAGCAGATAGCACACCAGCCCTGGAGTCAGGAGGACTGGAGTTCAAATCCAGCATCAGACACTTACTAGCTATGTGACCATAGGCAAGTCACTTAACCCAGATTGCCTAAAAAATAAAGAAAAAATTTAAAAAGTCTAAATCTGTGATCATATGCATTTAGGAGTGAAGCAAGGAATATAGCAGATAGGTCCCCTCCCATGAGGAATAACAATCTATGGTAAACTTCCATTAGCCCAAGAAAAGCAAAGCACTAGGAAGATCTGATTCATCAAACATACTGGTTAACCAAGACGTGCCATATATACAATAGAGATCGCTAATTTTCAAACATTTAAAATACAATGAAAATGACTGAAATTTTGCTAAACAAGGCCAAAGCTACAAAAAATGATCATTTATTTTTGTATTGCATCTTAGAGGTTGAAAAGCAATTTACTAATGAGAGGATCCTAGGATCCTAGGATTTCAAATTGGAAGAGATCTTAAAGGGAGAAAAGAAAGAGAATAAGCATTTTTATGTCACCTTCTACATGCCAGGCACTGTGCTAAGATTTTCAACTGTTATCTCATTTGGTCCTCACAACAATCCTGTGAGATAGGTGCTATCATTGTCCCCATTTTACAGATGAAGAAATTGAGGCAAATGGAGGTTAGGTGATTTAACTAGGGTCACACAGCTAGTAAGTGTCTGAGGGTAGATTTGAACTCAGCTCTTCCTGAGTCCAGGCCAAATGCTCTGTCTACTGGGCCATCTAGCTGCCAAAATCATCTAGTTCAGGGGTTCTTGACCTGTAGTTCCGCAGACCCCCACAGCGGCCCATGGAAAAAATTCAGGGGAGTCTGTGATATTGAACAGGAAAGAAAGTTATATCTTTATTTTTCCATTTTCAATTATTTTACAATTGGCTTCCTTTATAATCTTCTTATTTTATTTTATGCATTTAAATACATTATCCTAAGAAGAGATCCATAGGCTTCACCAGACTGCTGCCTAGGAAGATTATGATGTGGAACAAAGTGAAGAGCCCCTGATTCAGTCCACCCTCTCAATTTATACTGGGATGAATTGAGTCCCAGAGAAATTAAATAATTTGCCCAAGGACATAGTTGGTAAGTGGAAGAAGCAGAACTCCAGCTGAGGTTCAGCCCAGTTTTGGATTTCAATTTCCTGCTTTTTCCACTACACTATGATGTTCAACAACCCCAGCTTCCTCATTCTGGAGCCTTCCCTTTCCCTCACCCTTAATGTCACTCTTTAGTCCTTTCCCTCAGGCACGTAGTAGCCTCAGTTCTACTCTCCTACCAGACTTGTTTTCTGGTAAGGCCCTGATAGGGCAGCTAGCTAGCCCACAGATAGAGTGGCAGGACTGGAATCAGGAAGACTCATCTTCCTAAGTTCAAGTCTGGCCTCAGACACAAACTAGCTGTGGGATCCTGGGAAAGTCACTTAACCCTGTTTATCTCAGTTCCTGGAGTCAGAGAAAAAAATGGCAAGCCGCTCCAATATTTCTGCCAAGAAAACTCCAAATGGGGTCACAGAGTCGAACATGAATGAACAATAAGGAAGGCTCTGACAAGTCATACACACTAAAGATCAAGTGGTCAAAGGGCTAACTTTTTACAAGCATATTTTCATCTTAAAAGATCATAAAACCTTAAGTCAGAGGAATATATCTCTAAATGTGGACTTTCAGACACGTCATCGGTCAGGCTGCTTTCTTCATGCTCCTGAAATCATACTTCCTAAAAGTGAACAGCCCAGTGCCTCTGCTACATTTCCAACTCTAGGAAAAAAACAAAGATTCAGTCAGGAGATGCTCCCTTGAGCTGCAGGCTGCCAGGTAGGTAGACACTGTTACATCAAAAGCAGATCCTCCTTAGAGCATCCCAGTACCTGGAGGCCCTTTGCCACATGTCATGTGAATAGGTCAATTTACCAGAGCAGTTGAAATGGGGTCTGCATTAGGGAGAGAGCAAACATCAAAAAGCTAGGCCAGATCAATTACCCATGTATCTGTAGAGTTCCATTGTCCAAGAGGTGGGAGGGCCTGGTTCTCCATCAGAAAATTCAAATTCAAAACCAAAGATAAAATGTATTAATTAGAGGGTGGAGAGGGAGATACTAGTCTCTTAAATGTGCCTCAGTGACACTAACAGTTGAGCTGGCATTTGAAGAGGATGGAGAAAGGAGTCCTTTATTTGGAGTCAGAGGACCTGGATTCAAATCCCAGCTCTACTGCTGACTAACTGTGACCTGGGGCAGTGATCAAACTTTTCTAGACCTCAGATTCCTTATCTATAGGGGTTGGAACCTATGATCACTAGTATCTTTTCCAAGTTAAAACATATGAACCTGTATCTCTGATTTCATCCATGTGAAAATTTCTTCCACCTGCATAGATTATAACTGGATTATGACTCAGAAACAGTAAGGTACTTAGCCATGGTCACACAGCTGATAAAGACCAGTGCTGGGACTCTAACACAGCTCTTCCTGACTTTTATCTAGCATACTATACCACTTCTATTCCCATAGAGATCATGAAGGTCAAAATGCAAGGAATGTTGAGTAATTGATGCTTTGTCCAGTTCAATCTAATTCCCCACAGTTCAAATCCTTTTACTGTGGCAATGCACATACTTCAGTCACAGCTGGCACTGACAAGACCATCTAAGCAAACCCTGAAGTTTATTCAATGATTCCCTCTACTCAGAGATGGGCCAATCACTTTTGTGCCTATATTAAGCTTCCCCAGGGTCTCAAGGCTATGACTTGATGAGGTGATATTTTAGAATGGTCTCTCACAATTCTAAAGCACACATATTGAGCACTAGTTCCCGTGTCCTCTTCTCAAACATCTGCGCCCTCCAGCATTCATCATGAGCAATAGAGTCTTCCTGACTTTCCATTAGCAGTGGTAAGGAAAGATTCAGAGAAAGCTGAAGTACCTATATCAGGGGTGGGGAACCTGTGGCCTCGAGGCCACATGTGTCCTTCTAGGTCCTCAAGTGCAGCCCTTTGACTAAATCCAAACTTCACAGAACAAATGCCCTCAATAAAAGGATTTTTTCAGTAAAACTTGGACTCAATCAAAGGGCTGCGCTCCAGGACCTAGAAGACCACATGTGGTCTTGAGGCTGCAGGTTTCCCAACCCTAAGTCCTAGAAAAGAACACTGTAACACATAGTGAACCCTGAGTGATGAAGGTAAGCCAGAGGAAGAATATCTAGAACTCCACAATCTAAAATTCCTCAGAGGAAGTCAGCCCAGGAGGTATGGGAAGCTGTCAAGAAGGACACTCTGAAGTCCCAAAAGAAACATTCTGAGAAGGAGAAAAAGTAGATTGTCAAAAAAGATCAATGTCAATGCATAGAAAACTCAGCCACCTGACTTAGATTTTCAAAAGTCCTGTGTAAAAAAAATGGTCACAAGGGCAAATAACAGAATATAGGTACAAAAATAAGCCATTGTTTTGTAAGAAAAGTATCGAGTGCTTAAGCTCAGAGTAAGCGGAGACGAACAAAAAAATGCTAAGAAAACAAAAGGATAGGGCTTTGGGGGGAAGGGTGGTCATACTGGGGTGGAGTTAAAAAGGCCAGCGCATGGGATGGAAAGGACAAGCAAGCAAGCAATTCGTAAACATTTATCAAGTGCCAGACACTGTGCTAAGGGCCAGAGACACAAAAAAGAGGCAAAATACAGTCCCTGCCCTCAAGGAAGGAGCTCACAATCTAATAGATGACAACTACAACAAAGAAAGGCAGAGCTGATCAATTTTTATTTTATTTCTGTTTTCTCTGTAAAAAGGATAAATCTTTGAATTGGAAAGAACAAAATAAAATGGCTAATTTTTATTGATAGTCCAAGTAAGTAAGCAGACAGTAAGAGAGCACCTAGGAAATCTTTAGGTATTAAAGAATTAAGAGATATGATGACCGAGCCACTGCCGGTGGTATCTGAAAGATTGTGGACAGCAAGAGAGGTCCTGGAGAACTGCAAATGTACAGACTTAAAGAGACAGAGAGACAGAGGGAGGGAGAGAAAGAAGGAGAGAGGTGGGGAGAGAGAGAGGGAGAGGGAGAGAGGGAGGGAGGGAGGGAGGGGAGGGGGAGAGAGAGAGAGAGAGAGAGAGAGAGAGAGAGAGAGAGAGAGAGAGAGAGAGAGAGAGAGAGAGAGAGAGAGGCTTAAGCCTGAAAGGCAGTGAGCTTAATTTTGAGTCCTAGAATGATTCTCAAGTACATTGTAAGTGAATGTATCAAAAAGGAAATAACAAAGAGCTTGGCTTCATCAAGAACAGGTCATGCCAGGCTAACTCTATAACCTCATTTCCTTGTTTGATAAGGCCATATGACTCACAGGTAAGAGGAATACTATAAATAGAGCTTACACAGATCTTTAAAAATATTTCTGACTATTCTGAATCCTGTGTAGCACAAAGAGAAAATGCTGTAAGATATTTTCCCTTTAAACTTTTTTTCAGTAGCAAAATAAAGAAAATTAATGTGTATATACACATGTATGTATACCTGATGAAAGCTCTTATACTATTCTTATTTAAAATATGGAGAGAAGTGAGCTAGATGATTTTGATTTGGAATTGCTTCAGTAACCCAAAGAATCTTGGTCATTAATGGTTTGATGACAGTTTGAAAAGAGGTCACCGGCAGGAAGCCCCAGGAATCTATACTTGATCTTCTGATGTCTAACATTTTAATCATTGGGTTACACAAAGACATAAACCACATGCCAATCAAATTTGAAGATGACTGAGTTGAGAGATATATAACTTACATACTGGATGACTGAGTCAGGAACCAAAATGATCTTGGCACCCTAGAACACTGAGCCAAATAAAACAAGAAGTTCAAAAAAGGTAAATAAATAAATTTAATGAGGATCAATAATAAAAAGTCTTACACCTCAATAAATCAACTTTGTAAGTACATACAGGGAAAGCATAGTCACATAACAGTTTGTCTGAAAAAGAGATGGAAGGTTTACTGTACTTCCAGCCCAGGATATAGTAGCCACAAAAGCTAAAGTAACTGGGAAATAGGGTCAAGATGGTAGAGGGAGAGTAAGCATTAGAGCCTAGCTCTCTCCTATACCTCCTCAACAAAGATCCAAAGAGTATACCAGACCAAATTCTGATAAGGAAAGCCAAGAAGTCATCACAGTGAGTCATTTTTCCAGCCCAGGCCAGCTTAAGGAGATGGATAGAGAGTTCTGTGGAAGGGAGGACATCAGGCCAGGAGCGCATGGCTGCAGTTTTGGAGGCCCTGAGTATTCCAGCACCCAAAGAGTGAGAGAGGGGCCAATACAGGGCACCAAAAAAGAGATCCCAGGGGATACTTGAGCAAGCACTGGTTATAGGAACAGGCACCATCTGGCAGCTCCGTCACTTACCACCCAGTGCCAGATAACATGCAGGGTGGAAAGGAGTTTTGCAAGGGGCCCTAGTTGTGATTAAGCATGGAAAAGGTTCCAGGAAACACGTGGTAGCTGTGTGGCTCTGTTCCCTGGTGCATAGCAATGTCCCAGACCAGGGAAGAGATAGCAGTTCAGTCACTCTGAACCTATAGAGCCTCTCAGCAGAACAATAGTAGCTTAATCAAGCAGCAACCTAACAAAATTTCCAACAAGAAACAAGCCAATAAGCCCAAATCTGAGTAAAGAACTTGCAGAAAATTCAGACTGAGGGAGCAGTGAACAGAATTCCCCCTGAATCACACCACTTTAGAAGCACAGAAAGCTTGCAGGATCCCAGCCAGAGCTGTGAAAGCAGTAGAAGAGCATAAGAAAACAAATGCTTCCCCCCAGACAGAGCAAAACACTACCATCAAGTCAAGAGTCAGGAAGTATGCTAGAAGAATGAGCAAATATAAAAAGAACTCAACCATAAGGAACTGTTATAGCAACGGGGAAGCTTAAGATACAAACAGAGAAGAAGAAAATGACTCAAAGATATACACAAATAAAATCTCAAAAAAAAAAATGCAGCCATGTCATAAGTCCAACAAAAATTCTTAGAAGAGCTAAAGCAAGAATTGCAGAAGCAAAAAAATGATTTTAAAAACCAAATGACAGCAGCAAAAAAAAGAATGGGAAAAGACACAACAACTAGGGAAGAAAGATAGGAAAAGAAAATTAACAGCTTGGAAAAAAGAGGTAAAAAACCTTACTGAAGAAAATAACTGCTTGAAAATTAGAACTGGCAAAATGGAAACAAATGATTCCATGAGACATCAAGAAATAATAAA
Organism: Phascolarctos cinereus; assembly: GCF_003287225.1. Taxonomy (NCBI): domain Eukaryota; kingdom Metazoa; phylum Chordata; class Mammalia; order Diprotodontia; family Phascolarctidae; genus Phascolarctos; species Phascolarctos cinereus. The sequence goes on from NW_027555625.1 coordinate 101,487,878, forward strand.
ACAAGGTCAAAAGACTGAAAACAAGAAGAAAATAAGAAATATCTCATAGGAAAAACAGCATGCCTGGAAAACAGATCAAAGATTGATCATTTAAGAATCAAAGGACTATCTGAAAGCCATAAACAAAGTACCTACAAATCATATTTCAAGAAATAATAAAAGAAGACTTTGACTCTTCCCTGGATCTCTACTATCACATTTCCTAACTTATGACTCATCTGTTGTTTAAAATCAAAGGGTCATTACATAGAGTTATTTCAGTTTTTGTGTTTTAAGTAATCTAAAGACACCATTATCCATTTATATTTTTTAAAATGCCAGAAAACATAAGAATTAATTATGTTTACATAAACCAAGAGCCAGAATTACACAGAAAAGTGATAAAGTAGAGAGTTTTCCAATGAGATTGGACTAAAGTAAGGATGTGCTCGATATGGTGTTAAAATTGCTAGCAATAGCAATGAGATGAACTGATGCAGAGTGAAGAAAGTAGAACCAAGAGAAAAATGTATATGATAACAACATTTAAAGATAAATAACTTTGAAAGGCTTAATGTCTCTTGTCAATATAATGACCAACCGTGATTTCAGAGGACCAATGGTAATCTATGCTTCCTCCAAATAGAAAGGTGATAGATTCAAGATGCAGAATGAGACTTGTATTTTTGGATATAAACAATGTGGGAATTTGTACTGTTTGAAATTATTCATATTTATTACAAGTGTTTTTTCTTTTAAATTTAGCAAGGATAAAGGGAGAAAAAATAAAGTCTTAACGAATTGAAAAACAAAATTTAAAAACAAATAATCCTTAATGATTTAGATGTGTAGATGTAAAAGTGGGACAGATGTCCATTTCCCATGTTTGGTTTTCAATTATTTGTTTAAAAAGAACAGGATGGAGTTATTTCAATCATATACCACCTTTTTCTTTTTCTTCTTGACTTTTACAAAATCTCATGTTAACTCTGAGAAGTCAATGATTTGACCGCAAACATCTGATTCAGGGATAACTTCCACATCAATAAGTCCTTTTTCTGTCTGCTAAAATGTAACCTGTTTTCAACTTTTATACTGTTATTTGGTGTTCACTATGCCCTGGCCTACCAATTCTTTTCTCAAAGAAAGTGTTCATGTTCTAAAAGTATGGCTATGGTGCAGTCAACAAATCTTTGGTCCCTTTCATCCCATCTTCCTTAATAATGCTTTCCAAAAAAATAAAAAAAAAATGCTTTCCCATATAATTCTTCCCATTTTCACCTTTGCTTTGAAGTTATCAAGTATCAGAGTATATACTGATTTCATTTGGCTTATCAAGTTCTTCACAGTATTTCTCTCCATCCTTAACACTGTTGTTGGTATATAAGGTGAATTTTTCTTGCATGGTCATATAGTGAGTATTTTTATGAAGACTTATCACTAACATTGTAATATATAATGACAAAATATCCCATGAAGTAATGTTTGTGTTATCCTTATTGTACATTAAAAAGTCAATTCCTTTCTTTACCTCTCTGAAGACTATCCTGAGATATAATTTCTTTTAACTGCAACTTTTTTTTTGGTTACACGTATAGCAAAAATCTCAAGATTAGTAGCATCCAACAGTATATCCAATCATTGATCTTGTACAAGGACCTTATATATAGTATACAATTAATCAAATTATGGTTTATATATGGTCTAAAAACTCTACCATACTTATCCTATTGCATTCTTTTCCCCATCAGTCTGCCATCATCACTCTAGAAGGAGGAGGAGGCATAGGATCCTAATGGTCATTTTACATTTTTCTTTGTCTCATATGGTGCTTTTCCCTGAGAATTATCACCATGTAGCCAGCCTACTGGGAATGAACATTTCCATATCAAGTGAGATTGTTTTTTGGAAAACATATTCTGTTGCTGGAACTATTCTTAAAGCTTTTCTAGTATGGTAGAACTTGCCTGAGCTTATGTTCAACTGGCATAGTTTTCAAGAACTCAGGGACACCTGCATGCCACAATAAGGCGTGATAATAAGATCTGGCAGGGGGCAAGGGGATTCAAGGTCATAGTTTTGGTCAAACAACAGTTTATATTTGAGATATATAATATACATATATCATATATATACATATATATACATATATGTATATATATATATATATATATATATATATATTAACATATAAAGCAACAGAAACAGAGACAGTGTGCAACATTCCATTCACATCTCTGGGTCCAACTTCTTACCTTTAAAGCAGAGGAAAAATCCCATTCAGGTCAGCATGCATTTTCCCTACCGCATGCAACACGTCTTCCAAACCAAGGTCTGGATTACAAAACTATAGAAAGTCAATATCTGATCTTAAACCTTCTGGACTCCAGCTACAAGACAAAACACAGGAAGTCTATCCTTATAAGCTTGTCTATTTTAAGGCAGACACTATTCAATCCTGTGGAGCAGAGACCAGTCATCTACACCAACTGCCAACCATCACTCATAGAGTGGACAAAACAGAGTGGCTGAAATAGTAACATATGTAGAAACAAGAAATAATATGTGCCAGACACATCCAACCACTGCTTTCCATCTCCCCTCAGACCCTGATGGAGCAATCCCCAGTATCGTGAACCAATTGGAATAGCAATGTTCCCAGCACAGTGTCCTGAGCCATCATCCTGGGATGCAACTCCTGTGAAGATGTAGCCTGGCAACTGGTCCTGCCTGTGCTACAGCCGCATCTATTAAAGATCCTGAAAAGAAAGTGCTTGTTACCAGTCTTTCGCACTGTCAAATGGTTGAACAGCAAAAAAGGATATGATTTGATCAATGGATATGACATCGAAAAAGAAGCATTCTCATCTGCTTTCCTATCCCACCTTAAGGATCATTATAGTTTCCCATCTAACTTGCGGCTAAAATCTTCTATATGTGTGTTATCTCCCCTGTTAGAATGTGAGCTCATTAAGACTAGGGAATATCTTGCTTTTCTATTTGTATTTCCAGAACTTAAAACAGTGCTTTGCAAATAGCAAGTACTTAGCAAATGTTTTATTCATTTATTCATGACCACTATGAACTTCTGATGCTTCATGTGAGAAAAAAAAAATTATACTGCCAGAAAGATGCTAGAAAGCATTTCACAGGATTTTGAAGTCAACATGACATGGAAGAGACAATATGGTATATTGGAAATAATATATTTATTGCCAAGAAAGCCTGGATTCAAATTCCTGCTCTGCCATTTACTAGGTATATGATGTTTTAAAAAGCCACTTCCCTTTTCTGGATCTCACTTTCTTCAACTATAAAATTAAAGGCTTAAGACAGTATGGGGGCAGGTAAGTAGTGCAGTAGGTAGAGCACTGGCCCTGAAGTCAGAAGGACTTGAGTTCAAATGTAGCCTTAGACCAAACACTTGGCACGTACAAGCTGTGTGACCCTGGGCAAGTCACTTAACCCCAATTGCCTAAAAAAAATACAATATGATGTCTAAAATCTCTTCCAAATCTAAATACAATAATCATCTATGACTGTAAAATCTGAATAAGAAAATGTAGTATTTAGGGACACACTTGTTGTTTTCCTCACTGGTATAGATTTAAGGTAGAGGCTTCAGAAATAAAAAGTCAGATTTTGGAAATAATCATTTATCCAAGATGGTACATAGGTACCAAGATTCCTTATAGAGTATTTGGATTTTTAGACACAGATCAAAATAAAGGAATGACAGATTCTGAACCAGAGATAGAGTACACTTAACGAGGACCTGTAAAAATACATTTGTCTAGAGATGTGTAAATCTAGTCAAGAAGACTTGAAACTGAAAATAATAGAAGGAGAAAATGTCTCATACATATACATGCAAACACATTCCACAAAGGGTGACGGGTGTGACATAGGAATAAGAATATCAGTGGGAAAGACAAATAATTCAAAGGAGACAGTCTTCAAGGAGAGCACATTAAGATCCTAGATCTTTGACGTCAATACACAAATGTATAAAGAATAAGAAATAAGCAAGGTGAAGCAAAGACCTCAGGGCAAGGAGGTAAATTTCCCCTCACTGGCACCTGTGAGTTAGTGTGGTAGTATTGAGGATTGGAATACAACAATGAAAGGGTATACCTTACACAAAAGAAACAGATCAACTAAAAAGAGTGATGGAGAAGCACTAAGAAAAATATACTCATGTGAAGAAACCCATGAACCTAAGGAAAGAAGCATAGCAGCAAACATTTAGGTGAGGAACAATGGATGGAGAAACATCAATGATATAGTGTGGGAGGATGATACAATCTCACCAACATAGGTGCTCTCTCTATCAGTAAGCATCACAATCCATTCATACTTCCTAATCTTATGCAATTTCTTTCCAGACCCTTCTAAAATTCCTTCAAAGAAAATCTACTGATTATGCTGAAGGCCTTCCTCTAGTTTTTTTTTTTTACTTTCTTAGTTAATAAGCTCACTTATATAATTTTTATATAATATACAAAGTAATAATAATAATAATATAATAATAATAATAGCTAGCATTTATATAGTGCTTTTTAAAAGTTTACAAATTATTCTACAAATATTATCTCATTTTATCCTCACAACAATTCTAGGACAGTGGTGCTAATGTTATCCCCATTGTACAGATTAGCAAAATGAGGTAGACAGAGATTAAGTGACTCTCCCACGGTCACACAGCAAGTGAGTGTCTAAGCTGGATGTGAACTCAAGTGTTCCTGACTCCTGGGCCAGGACTCTATGAACTATACCACTTGGCTGCCTCAGCATCCAGAAAAGGAGATTGAGTTGTATTATGAGTAGCTGCTCTTCCTTTCAGTCAGTCAACAAACATTTATTATGCCTACTATGCATCAGGTACTATAGTAAGCCCTGGAGATACAAAGAAATGCAAAAGAAAGTCCTTATTCTTATAATGCTTATAGTCTAGTACATCATGAAAAGGTAGGGGGGAGGGAGGCTTCTAGCTGCCTCACAGCAATCCTGTCAGGTAGTTAGTACAAGTATTATTATCCCCACTTCAAAAAGGAAGAAACCAGAGTTCAGTTAGGTTAAGTGATGCCCATGGTCACACAGCTGGCATTACGATGAGTTAATCGCCTATCTACTGATTTCCCAAAAGTGGTTGATCTGAGCCAATAATGGTCCTAGAACTCAACGCTACCTTCCAGATGGAAATTGTTGAGGAGTTTTCTGGACGTACAAAAACTTTACCACCAACCCAGGGCCAAAAAAGTATCAAGAGAATAAAGATCACAGGAAAGTTTATTTATAATGAAAGAGACTCTTGAAAAGTAGCAGATTAGATTGCAGCATCCCTTGCCACGAACTCTATATTGTAGCTCTCCAATATCTCTGTTTCTCCATCTCTAGAGAAGCTGGACATTAATTATTAAATTAAAAAGCTTAGAACAAGCCCTAACAGAACTCTAAGAACACAAATCCCTGGCTTGGGTGAAGTAGAGACACTGGGGGAGGCAAGAGTACAAGAGATAAACTGACTGAATTATCCACTTTTCATCTTTGGTCTACATAGCCACGCCATCTAGTTCCATTTCTAGTTCTTATGTGTCTACAAAACAAAACAAAACAAAAAAACAACTGGTCAAAACACCACAGAAAAAATTCAGTCAAACTGATTTTTTGGTGTAATGTAAACCAGAGATGGACAAGTTTTCTTATATGTAAATATTTTATCTCCTGTGAGCTTTCCCTGACTATCCCACAGAGTAATGTAACATCCATCAAAATCTGTCTTCAAGCAACAACAGAGGGTTATCCAAAACTGGGGGATTCTGTTTATTTGACCAGTAGGAATTTTTGCATGTGATGGGATTGTGTAAGACAGGGTTGAAGATTACCATGTCATTAAATGTATAAGTGAATGGTTTTCTAGAGCAATACACAGGGCAAGTTTAATTCTTTCTCTTTTTAAACGAGCTAGGAATTTAGTTTTGCCTCTCTAACACATACATCTTTCTTCTGCTCTCTGTAACAAACATACACAAGCATTGAATAAAGTTCCACTCATGAGTATCAAATATTCTTTACAGGAAAAATAGATATTTTGTCTTCTGTCTTGTCATTATTCATTAATGGCATTCTGAGATGGGCCTTTTGACTTGGTAGTTTTTACATCTGTTTTGTGACATGCAAACTTTAGTGAAAAAGATTCATGAGTTGTCATTATTCTACATTTATCTGCACTCTCTTTCTCATCTATTATCCTTGAAGAGATCTAAGCCCCCTTTGTATCTGGGCGTCCTCTGTACCTCATTATCTGCCATTCCACTCTCATCCTCTTCTGACTGGTGGAGTTCTTTGTTCTTTGCCTTTCATTTTTAGAGGCAAATATCAATACTTCTCACACTATTCTAATGTTCAAAATCAAAAGCCCCATTAGAGATTCTTTCTGAATATGTTATCCATATTCAAAGTTTCTTTTTTATTTATATTGACTCATTTTTATACAAAAAAGTACACACATTTGCTTCAATTGACTGTAGTCTTTGATCTACTAAAGGACTGGGGGAAAAAAAACAACCTGCCATTGGGCACTGCCAACTCATATTTAGTGACACACACACAGACTTGACTTTCACTCAGCCCAGTCTTCCTCCCTATCATTTATACTTAATGCCACACATACTTGACTTCTTGACTTTTTTTTAATCTTGTATGCTGAATGGCACAAAAATTAGTCCCATAATCCTCTTTGCAGCCACTTGTCATTATTCATCAGCATTGACTGAGTTATCATTGTCATCTATTCATTAGCCTTCTCAAGATTTAAGTCTCTTCCTGTGGATAATCTCACTGTATTATTCATCACATTCTGTCAGTAATGCCAGTCCTCTTTCTGTTGTTATCTGGTTTTACAGTAATGGATCATTTTCTGGGCCAAACTTCTTGTTAATTCCAGGGTTGAAACACTTTTAACTATTAACATTAACCTTGATACATTTTCTCCTAAACATTCACTACCCAGATGGATCACAACTCTGTCATCCATGCAACACAGCAACAGTTTTCCATCACGATTCTCATTTAAGTGTTTCATCATTTCATAACCTTTCTGTTTCTGTGATACCCATCAAGGAGAGCTGCCAAATAGAGAGCTAGACTTTGCTCCTATCTGCCAGTAGTCTCAGAGAACAGCTCTAGTGTAAGCACTTGAGGAAACAGTATCTCTATCCCATCCCATCTCTTCTTTTTAATAGATTATTCCATGGTGACTTTTTTTTTTGGGGGGGAGGGGAGAAATTGTAGTACAAACTAAATCATTGCAACACATATAGCTTCATTTCTCCAAGGGAGTCAAACAGAGAGGAAGGACTGAAATTGTCCTTTCATTATGTTCCCTTTAATGTTCCTTTTGAAATCTCCTGGAAAGTCAATCCCTAGGACTAAAGTGGGTGTGGCTCATAAAGTAATACCATGCACACCAAAGCAGCATGCACCCTGACTTCTTCATCCAACAAATTGTTGTTAGTAAGTGATTGACTCAGTCCTTTGTTGAATATTGGTTATATACAAATCAGATAATGTTCTAAAAATGTCCACAAGTAGAGTTCTGCCCTTGAACTAAAGACATTAGCAATTTCTAAAATGTTTTCCCCCAGGTCATCTGATTTTCTCATAGGGACATTTCTATAAGAACACCCATAACTACTGGCCATTTAAACTTCATAGGAACAAATTGTGTATTACCAAGTTAAAAGATATAAATCAGAAAGTGTCTAGATGCCACTTAGATCCAGATCATGGCAATAAATGGGTTCAGTTTGGCACATATCATCACTAAAATGAAGAGAGAAAAGAAATGAATGGCAAGATATATATGTTTAGTCTCTCATAATTTCCTAGACTCTAGAAGCAACATAGAAACCTGTGCCTCTCTTCTCAATGTTGAACATGACAAAGAGAAATATTATAACACATAATATCCAAATCAACTACACAGTAAATCCTGTGGGCAGGAAAATTGTTTAACATCTTTTGATATCCCATAGTACCTTGGACAGTATGATGCATGTAGTATAGGTGTTCAATAAATAATGGATATGGGGATGAATGAATGAATGATACTGCCTTATTTCAATGACTGCTTCACTGACTGTTCTGAATTGTAATGCTAGAATAGCAGTGAAACATTAAATCCTGGCTTCCTTATACATTTGAGAGAATAATATCACTTTTTCTCTCATAAGTTTGGCTTTTGTGCCCAAGTTGATGCTGTTTTCTTAGATTACGGCATCTCCTCTGGCCTTTTCTCTTCTGCATAAACATTTTTAGTTGATATTTACCATCTAAAACACAGTAGACACAGGTATTGCTACAAATTTCATGTTGCACTGCACTGCACGACTTACAGCATGTTTTATCATGGTGCCACATTTTGGTCTTAATAAAACACAGCCCAGCACAGCATGACACTCACTATAATCTAATTAAATGCAATGCCAAGGGAAATATGTCACTATGAAGGTAAAAAATACAGGCTATTTTCTTCTCCCTTCTATATCAGAGGATCCTAGGCATGAGTGTAGTGAGCTATTTAATGCATTGATACTTCAGGGGATGGTAAGGAATTTACCTGTCTACCTCCTCTACAACTCGCCAGCAGGACTTGGCCTTATCAAAGAGTCCTTCTTGAAAGAGAGATAATAAGGGTGAGAATGAGAACAAAGAAGAGAAGCAAAGAGGGGAAAGAGCACAAAGAGATAATGCAACCTATAAGTAATTTAGTCAAGAGTAGTAATTCAACTCTTCCTTAGGAAGGAAGTAAATATTTTTTTAATCATCTACTATATGCCAGGTACTGTGCTAAGCACTTGACAAATATTTTCTCATTTAGTCCTCAAATTAACCCTGAGAGGGATGTATTATTATTATCCTCATTTTGTAGTTTAGGAAACTTAGGCAGATAAAGGTTAAGTGACTTGCCCATGGTCACACAGCTAGTAAATGTCTGAGATTGAATTTAAATTCAGGTCTTCCTGACTCCAGGCCCAGAGTTCTATCTACTATGCCACTTTGCTGCCCTGACTCATTCTCTACAAGAATAAATATAAACTGTTTCTCCAAACTACTTTTTCATTCTTTTCATAAGAGACAGGACTTATAAGCAAAGTTATATGAGCTTGGGCAAATCACTCACCCCTTTCTGGCCCTGTATTTCCTACCTATAATTAAGGAGGTTTAACTAGATTTTCATTACCATAAGTCATTCCTTTAATCATGGTGCTGACATAACTGGAGAGACCATGGAACAGACCACTAACTATCCTACTCACTTGGCTGAGCTAAGGGCATTTTGATGTCCATATACTTGGATACTGCAGGTAAAGAAACCGTCCCTATCACACAGTTATTACTATTGAGGACTGAGGAAACAAATCATCGTAGCCAGTTTTCTAGCTACAACTCAAATAAGCATATTTTATAGGAGCCAGGACAGAAGTCCCACCTTTGCTAGTTAGCTAGCACTAGCCCATCCCCAATATGCTGAGATCTCTTAGAACATCTATCACTGGTATGTATTTAAAGAGCAAATCACTAGTAGATTTAATGCCCTGAGGAACTCTATCTCCAATAATGTCTGGTGATTCTCTTCTTTACTCCTGGTTCTATCAGTTCAATGTATCCTGCCATATTATTGTTGAGTTGCTTTTTAGTTGTGTCCAAATCTTTATTTGTATCCAAAACCCCCATTTGGACTTCCACTTCTGGGAGCCAAGATGGCGGAGTGAAAAGGTAGCCACTCTCACTCTCCCCTATCAACCTCTGAAAACCCAGAAAATATCACCCAAAGAAAAAAACCCTGAACCAGCTGAACTAGAAGAAAGACGGGGAGCAGCAGTGCAGCAGCCCAGCAAATGGGTCTCCCAGTGCCTCAGCAAAAATAAAGGAGGCAGAACTACAAGGGGTCCCAGGCTGATAAGTACCCTGCGGCATTCTGAAAGGAGGTGAAGAAAACAAACTAAAGGCTTCCTAAAGCCCCGGCCTTGCTGGTTCCAGCCCAACACCAGGTGAGCTGTCAGAGCCCTGCAGCCTCCAATTGTGAAGAAATCCTGAAGCACAGGTGGTAGAACAGGAAAGCATCAATACCTGGACCTCCAAGTGCCTCAGTGAGGGTGGGAGGAACCAGTGGAAACAAGCTCAGAAAACCACCAGGTGCCTCAGGACTCTACCTCAAAGGAATCTCCCAGTGCATATTGAACTAATAAATGAAACTAAGAGCTGGTTTTATGAAAAAAAACAATAAAATAGATAAACCTTTGGTTAATTTAATTTTTTGTTTTGTTTTTTTGCTAGACAATGGGGTTAAGTGACTTGCCTAGGGTCACACAACTAGTCAGTGTTATGTGTCTGAGGTCAGATTTGAACTCAGGTCCTCCTGAATCCAGGGCCAGTGCTCTATCCACTGTGCCACCTAGCTGCCCCTGGTTCATTTAATTTTAAAAAAAGAAAGAAGAAAACCAAATTACTAGTATCAAAAAATGAAAAGGGCGAAGCTACCACCAAAGAAGAAGAAATTAAAATGGTGGTAATTAGGAATTATTTTGCCCAACTATATGCCAATAAATTTGACAATCTTAGTGAAATGGATACATATTTACAAAAATATAAGTTGCCCAGATTAACTGAAGAGGAAGTAAAATACTTAAATAACCCCATCTCAGAAAAAGAAATTGAACAAGCCCTTGATGAACTCCCTAGGCAAAAATCTCCAGGGCCAGATGGATCTACATGCGAATTCTATCAAACATTTAAAGAACAATTAATTCCAATACTATATAGACTATCTGGGAAAATAGGTGAAGAAGGAGTCTTACCAAATTATTTTTATGATACAAATGTGGTGTTGATACCTAAACCAGGAAGAGTCAAAATAGAGAAAGAAAATTATAGACCAATTTCTCTAATGAATATAGATGCAAAAATTTTAAACAAAATACTAGCAAATAGATTGCAGCAACTTATCACAAGAAATAATACACTATGACCAGGTAGGATTTATACCAGGAATGCAGGGTTGGTTCAATATTAGGAAAACTATCAGAATCATTGAGCATATCAACACCAAAACCAACAGAAACCACATGATCATCTCAATAGATGCAGAAAAAGCTTTTGATAAAATACAACACCCATTCCTATTAAAAACACTAGAAAGCATAGGTATAAATGGAGTCTTCCTTAAAATAATAAATAGCATATAACTAAAACCTTCAGCAAGCATTATATGTAATGGGGACAGTCTAGAAGCATTTCCAATAAGATGGGGTGAAACAAGGATGTCCATTATCACCACTGTTATTCAATATTGTACTGGAAACCTTAGCTTTAGCAATAAGAGAAGAAAAAGAAATTGAAGGCATTAGAATAGGCAAAGAAGAAACAAAGCTATCACTCTTTGCAGATGACATGATGATATACTTAGAGAATCCTAGAGAATCAAGTAAAAAACTACTTGAAATAATAAACAACTTTAGCAAAGTTGCAGGCTATAAAATAAACCCACATAAATCATCAGCATTTCTATATATTACCAACAAAGCCCAACAGCAAGAGATAGAAAGAGAAATCCCATTTAAACTTACTGTAGACATTATAAAATATTTAGGAGTCTACCTCCCGAAACAAACCCAGGAACTCTATGAACACAATTACAAAACACTTTTCACACAAATAAAATCAGATCTAAATAATTGGAAAAACATCAGTTGCTCATGGGTAGGCCGAGCTAATATAATAAAAATGACAATCCTACCTAAGCTAATTTACTTATTCAGTGCCATACCAATCAAACTACCAAAAATTATTTTATAGAGTTAGAAAAAATAATAACAAGATTCATTTGGAAAAACAAAAGGTCCAGAATATCAAAGGAACTAATGAAAAGAAATGCAGGGGAAGGTGGCCTAGCAATTCCAGATCTTAAATTGTATTATAAAGCAGCAATCATCAAAACTGCTTGGTACTGGCTAAGAAATAGGAGGTGGATCAGTGGAATAGGTTAAATATGCAAGACACAGTAGTCAATGACTATAGTAATCTATTATTTGATAAACCCAAAGACCCCAGCTTCTGGGATAAGAACCCACTCTTTGAAAAAAACTGCTGGGAAAACTGGAAAAGAGTATGGCAGAAACTAGGCATAGACCCAAATCTCACACCATATACCAAGTCAAAATTTCATGACTTAGATATAAAGGCTGATACCATAAGTAAACTGGGAGAACAAGGAATAGTTTACCTATCAGATCTATGGAGAACAGAAGAATTCATGCCAAACAGGAAGATAGAGAACATTATGAAAAGCAAAATGGATAATTTTGATTACATTAAATTGAAAAGTTTTTGCACAAACAAAGCCAATGCAACTAAGATTAGAAGGAAGGTAGAAAATTGGGAAAGAATTTTTACAACCAGTCTCTGATAAAGGCCTCATTTCTAAAATATATAGAGAATTAAGACAAATTTATAAGAACACAAGCCATTCCCCAATTGATAAATGGTCAAAGGATATGAACAGACAGTTCTCAGATGAAGAAATTAAAGCCATCTATAGTCATATGAAAAAATGCTCTAAATCATTATTGATTAGAGAAATGCAAATCAAAACAACTCTGAGGTACCACATCACACCTATCAGATTGGCCAACATGACAAAACAGGAAAATGATAAATGTTGGAGAGGATGTGGGAAAATTGGAACACTAATACGTTGTTGGTGGAGTTGTGAAATGATCCAACCATTTTGGAGAACAATTTGGAACTATGCCCAAAGGGCTACAAAAATGTGCATACCCTTTGATCCAGCAATAGCACTTCTAGGGCTATATCCCAAAGAGATCAAATGAATGGGAAAAGGACCCACATGTACAAAAATATTCATAGCAGCTCTTTTTGTGGTGGCAAAGAATTGGAAATTGAGAGGATGCCCATCCACTGGGGAGTGGCTGAGCAAGTTGTGGTATATGAATGTAATGGAATACTATTGTGCTATAAGAAATGATGAACAGGCTGACTTCAGAAAAACCTGGAAAGACTTATATGGTCTGATGCTGAGTGAAGTGAGCAGAACCAAGAGGACTTTGTACAGAATAACAGCCACATTATGCGATGACTAATATTGTTAAACTGAACCCTTCTCAGCATTACGAGGATCTAAGACATCTCCAGAGGCCTTGGGTTGGAAAATGCTGTCCACATCCAAAGAAAGAACTATGGAAGTAGAATCGCTATCACTTATTTTTACCTTCTGTTGAGTTTTGTTTCATCTTTCTGATGGTTCCTCCTATTGGTTTTAATTTTTACTTACAACTTCACTAATGTGAAAATATATTTAATGGGTATGTAAATGTAAAGCCTATATCAGATTGTGTGCCATCTTGGGGAGAGTGGGGGGGAGGAAGGGGAGAAAAATTTTCAACTCAAAAGCATATGGAAGTGATTGTTGATAAATCAAAAAATTAATAAAATTGGGGAAAAAATATCAACAAAACCCCCATTTGGGGTTTTCTTGACAAAGATACTGGAGCAGTTTGCCATTTCCTTCTCCAGCTCATTTTACAGATGAGGAATTGAGGCAGAGTTAAGTGACTTGCCCAGGGCCATGCAGCTAGTAAGTATCTGAGATGGCATTTGAAGAGTCTTCCTGAATCTAGGCCTAGCACTCTATTGACTGTACCACCTAACTGCCTTAGTTGAGGGTAATAGTGAAGCAAAATCCCTTCATGAAAATGTATATAAAAAAAATAAGAGCCTGGATTGAGTTAGTTCAGCCAAAATTAAATTACTGGCCTAGAATGAAAGTTAGCTTTTAATCAGTTACTTCCTAGATTCATACATAGGATATAATGTCCTCAGCCCTACCCTCTACCACTAGATAGAGTAGACAGGTAGAAAAAAACAAATCCCACATAGATTATTTCCAAGGTTTTCTGACTAAATGATCCCTAAGGTTCTTCCCACCTTTAAAATTCTGTGATTTTATATGACAGCACATCCATTGTCCATAACTGTTAACTCATCCATACCTCATTATTTTATGATTCTGTACTATCCTATATTAGGAAATAATTCCTTCCGTATTTCTACCTATGTGTGTGGCCTGTAAGCTACTTAAAGATAGGGACCAGGGAATAAGTCCTTTCTCCAAAAAACACTGGATATGTGACCAAATATAAAACATACAAACTCAGTGCCCCGAGTGACTTTTAAGACTATGAATGGCAGACCAGTTGTTAATCTGTGTCAATGAAAGGAGCTTATATCAATAAAATCGTTGGTTTGGACCACCACCCAAAAAGTTATGTGTGATATCCAACATAGTATCATGCATGCCCAAGAGCTTAGCAAAAATTAAGAATATATATATACCCATATATATACACATATAACCTCTCATCACTGAGGTTTATGTGAACTGGTCAGGAAGGTAAACTACATGCATAATTGGTATAATGATCACAAATCCAAATATGTAGATATGTTGAATATGCTACATGCTCGGCAGTCATTTTAATATTTGTATCTATGTATGATTGCATGAATTATGCCAAGTATTATAAATATGCCCATTACTTGCTTTTCAGTTTGACCCAAGAACTAAGAAATTTTAGAGTGAACATCTGTTCCAACCCCTACCTGAACAAATGATAGGAAGAAGTTGAATCAGATAGATTTTGAGGTCCTCTCAAATTCTAAAAACATATGATCCTAAATTTCAGTTCCTGTCCTTAAGAGTCTTACAATATAGTAAAAGAAACATTTAAATGATATGACAGAGAAATAAGGACTAGATATGCAATTTCATAGGTATAGGGAACTCCCAGGTGAGGAAACTTACTCTGACAGTGTAGGTTGACACCTTTTCTGTATCTTAGAGTCTCAGAGAGTTGCCTAGACAGAGCACTAAAAGTTAAGTGATTCTCCCAGGGTCACAGAGCCAGTAGGTATCAGAAACAAGAGTTAAACACAGGTTTTCCTGGATCCAAAGAATGAATGAATAGAATAAACAAGCTATTTATTAAATGCTTACTATGTGCTAAGCAGTATGCTAAGCACTGGGGATATTTAAAAAGCAAGGTAGTCCCAGTCTCAAAAAGTCATATTCTCATGGAGGAAACAACATATACGGAAGGTTTCAGCCACAAATCAGTATGGAATGGAATGTAAAAAACATTTATTAAGCACCTGCTACGTGCCAGGCACCGTGCTAAGTGCTTTACAATTATCTCATTTGACCCTCACAACAACTCTGTGACGTAGGTATTATTATTATCCCCATTTCACAGTTGAGGGAACTAAGGAAGACAAAGGTCAAATGATTTACCCCTGGTCAAATACCGAGGAAGTGTTTGAATTCAGATCTGAACTCGGGTCTTCCTGTGAGAGAAATGATTATTAATAACCAATGATTTGGGAGATTCAGATTTCTCCCTTTTTCTCTTGCCCTCATTTTAAGACCTCAGTCTGAAGGTTGAGCTAAACTTTTCTTCTATCCAGACCCCACAGAGGTGGAGCAGCCATTGTTTTCAGCTCAGGCTCCTGTGGGAATAATTCTTTGAATGGATTGCCCAAGTTCAAGTCTAGCACCTCATTGTAATATTCATTCTCTCATTAATTGGGGTTTTTTGTTTGTTTTAGGCAATTGGGGTTAAGTGACTTGCCCAGGGTCACATAGCTAGTAAGTGTCTGAGGCCGGATTTGAACTCAGGTCCTCCTGATTCCAGGGCTGGTGGTCTATCCACTGCACCATCTAGCTGCCCCTCTCTCATTAATTCTTAACCAATCAGAGTTGATTGTCACTCTGGGCAACACTCTTCTTCCAGAAGCTGTGAGCCTGCCACCACGATTGTCTTTGCTCTAAGACAGAGACAGCCAAATGACCATCCTTTTATTAAAATGCTGTCATCATTAATAAAATAATTAAGTTACCTAGAAATTGTCTCTTGAACCTTTTTAAACCTCACACCTGATTCCAGGCTTACTACTTTATCCAATGTGCCACCCAGCTGCCTCTAATCACAGTACCAGCAATGGCAAGGCAGATATTAATGCCTCTTTAATGTCATTCCCACCAATAAAATGACATCAGTTTCTGATGTTGAACCATTTCACTGTGTGAAGAACTTTGGTGACAAAATCTTTCTTTCCTGGGGCTTCAGTAGCTATGGCTATAACCCCTGCAGAAACAGCTGCGAGGCTGCAGCTCCACAGGGGTGGATGATAACTGAGGGCATGGTGCTGGAAGCAATGGTATTCCTCAGGTCAAGAGGATTCAGAATCCTGGGTTATCGCCATCAGGATCTAAGAGGAGATTGGGGTTAAAGTTTTACTGTTTGGCACATTCCATGTCCTGTTTCTCCCTCAGTATGCCTTGCAAATTCAGCCAAGGTGGCTGGCTTGGCCTGGGTGTGGCAGCAGTTTGAAGGTTGGTGGGGATGTCTGGCTCCTTCTCTACAAGAGGTACTTCCCCAGATGATGTCTGTGAGGGCTGGCCTAGAAGCAGCTCCAGTGGTCTTTAAGTTGCTGCCACTCCTAGGCTCTTGTACAGGTAATGATGACGAGGAAGATGATTTCTCCCTTCAATGATGGTTGTGGCCGCAGGTCTTGTGGCTTAGAGGCTACTGTTATTCCTAAAGCTTTGGGACTCAGGACTCTAAGTTAAATAATCAGCCATTGACCCAAAATAAAATAATCTATTCTTTTTTTACAAATTTCATGAATTTATCCAACCAGATGGGAATTCAAAAAGTCACCATGATCATGAGGCTCCAATAAAGAGTATGTATTACTTTAAACTATTGGGGCTTGGAGCATTGGCTCCAAGAAATTTAATAGCATAAATTCTTCCCAGGTGGGGACGATGTAGTTGTACATTGACATAACAAGGAATAATTCTGCTGACTGTAACCCCTATGGCCACTGAACAGAATGTAAAAGGAATATTGTTCAGCAAGGTCTTTTTTGCTGTCAACGCACAATTTTGCCCTCTGAATGGCCTTCTCAAAAAATTCTTCCTATGAACTTGTCCTTGTAATCAACATGGAAGCATTTTAAGAGATGATGAATTTGATGGACAGTAGAAAGTAGAAAACTATTTTAAATCAACCTTATTGCCAAATATCTATATTTACAGTATTCCAAAGACATTTACTTCTGATGCAAGTCTTGAGGAAAGAATTGTTCACCCCCTTAATCACTTTCATGAGAAAGAAGCACGAGCTAAAGTGGGAAAACTCAAACTCTGGTCTGTCCTCTACACTAACTGTACATCTTTCTTCAGTTAATCATCTATAAAACAACAAAAATAACAACAACAACACTATTCCAAGGTATAGAGCATCACTTTGCAGACCAGGAAGGAGGGTGATTTTTTTTTTTATCAAGGACAGGCCTAACAATCCCTCCATAAGGTCAATCAAAGGCAATGTAAGTAAAAAGGCACTTAATTTTCATATGTGCTTTCATTGCTTTTTTCTGCATTCAGAAATATAAAACTCTATATTATCTTACTTGGTGATCTCATTAGCTCCCACGGTTTCAATTATCATCTCTATAGAAATGAATACCAAATATGTATATCTAGCTCAAGTCTTTCTCCTAAGCCACAGTCACAATTACCAAATATTTTTCAGACATTTGGAACTGGATTCAACATGTTCAAAAAAGAACGTATCATCTTTCCCCCAAAACCCACTCCTCTTCTAACTTTCCTATTACTATAAGAAAACCACCATTCTTCTAGTTCATTGTCATTCTCAACTTCTCACTATCATTCCCCCCATACCGTGGTGTGCTTGAAGCCAGCTCATACCAGCTGGAGGGAATCAATTGTTAAATTTTCAGTGTGAGCATTTATACCCTGGAAAAGGGTGAATGCTACAGATCAGAGCTTTATTTATTGTTTTGTTGATTTCTGGACTGAACAAAGCTATGGAGAAAATGTTAATAATGTAAATTAAACTTCAAAGTGTGTCAGGTACATTTTTTTTTCAAAGAACTATTTGTTAAATATTTGCCAACACACCACTGGCTATATAACAAATGTGTTGCCACATCTTATCATTTCTACATTCATAATAACCTAAATATGTGTGTGTGTGTGTATATATATATATATATACATATATATATATACACACATACACACATACACTGACACACATATGTGTACATACATACACATATATATGTATACACACACTAAACACACATACACACACACACACACACACATATATGCTACTGCAATAACTTTCTGATTACTCTCCCTACCAAATGTTTCTCCACTACGATCCATTCTCCACTCAACTGCCAAGGAGGCTTTTCTAAAGCAAAGATCTGACCATGTTACCCCTTATTCAATAAGCTCTGATGGCCCCTGTTAGCTCCAGAATAAAATATAATATCCCATTTGGTTTTTAAAGTTCTAAATAATCTGACCCCTTCTGAACTTTCCAGCCTTCTTACATTTCATTCTCTTCCACATACTCTACAATCCATATATACTGGCCTTCTTGCAGGTTTTCAAACGCAGCACTCCATCTCCTCTCTCTAAGCATTTATAGTGTCTAGCCCTCATCCCTGGAATGCATTTCTTTCTCAAGTCTGTTCCTCCACCTTCTTTGGCTTCCTTCAAGAATCAGCTCAAATCTTACCATCTATGGGAGGCCTTTCCTAATCCTCTGTCCTCTGTTCCTCACCCCACCTTTCACTTACCTGTTAGTCTTCCCTTAGAGACTACTTTGCATTTATATTCCATACATATTGCACGTACACATTGTTTGTATATCCTATCTCTGTCCATTAAAATGTGATTTCCTTGATGGTAGGGATGGTTTTTGCCTTTTTTTGTAGGCTCAACACATAGTAAATGCTTTATAACCTGCTGACTAAACATATTATTCATTTGATTTTTTAAAATTGGTAACAGGTAACATAAAAGAAGAAAGAGTAAATTATAGTTCAGGGCTATATTATAGTGAAGAGGATGGAAGAAGAGATGGAAGAAAGAGGTTTACTATTGTGAAACTAATATTTATTAATATGTCCCTGATGCAGTTTCTTTTCCTTCATCCACAGCATAGGGAGGTCTCCCTTATGGATTAGCTTTAAAAAGCTGTCCCTAGAACCTGATGTGAATATGATTATAATTGAACCATGGGAGCTGAGAGAATCACCAAGTAAGAGAAAGAGAGAAAAGAAAAGAACCCGGGATAGAGTCCTGGGAAACATCCATAGTTATTGAGAATAACCTAGATTAATTTAGAGGGATTGTCTTGTCAAGGATAAAGACCACCTCTTCCTGTGAGACAGGGGCAAAGATGGTTATAGTGGGGGAAGACATTAGAGTGATGTGAGATGAGGAATTCTAGGTATAAGGCAAAGTTCTTTATGAGATGATTTGGGGTGGGGTGCTATGGGAAGCCTAAAGAAAGATCAAAAGGTTTGGAATAGCCACTGTGATGTGTGGGATAACGAGCTGATTAGGAGGTATAAAAGGATTGCCTTATTGCAATGAGGGCCCAGTTGAGATTATGTAACAGAAGTTGGTAGTGGACCCAGTCAGCATGTTTTGGGGATTTTCTACATTCCCTTTCAGTGGCACATAAATGAAAGACAAGGTATTGTAAGCAACAGGATAAGGAGACAAGGAATACCAAGGAGTTGAACTAGTTCACTCAAGGTACAAGATAGAGAAGGGAGGAGAGTATGGCCCCAGCATTCAGGTGAAGGCTTGGAAAAAGAAGTGAAGTGTGGAGGAACTTTAAATTATGTTGAGGATGAAGAACATGGTTACAGAGTCATGAGACAGAGGGAAAAGAATGATTTTTTAAAAAGATTATGATTAGATAAAGGAATCTTAGCATTTATAAATGTGCAAGTAGAACATTTGTGTGTAATGGCAAGATCAAGGATATGATCATCTTATGTGCACACAACTGAGGTAGGGTGAAAGAGTAGATGATGGGAAATGAGTAGACTGAGGACCTAAAAGTTAGGGTGTTTGACAGAGTACCAATATGTATAAAATCCCCTAGTATGAGGGCAAGAATTGGTGTGGAGAGAAAAGCTATGAAGAAAGCACTGAACTCATTGAAGAGTTTCCTGGAGCTACCAGAATCTTGAACAGGTGATAAAGACTTAATAAACTTCAAAGGAGAGGAGGTTAAAGAGTAAGAGTAATTGAGGGAGTTTTGGGGTCAGCTAGGTGGTGCAGTTGATAGAGGACCGGGCCTGGAGTCAGAAAGATCTGAGTTCAAAACTGGATTTACTTCCTGAAATGGAAATTGGAAATTCCCCTTTAAATTAATAAAATCACTCAAATAAGTAGGTTCAGTTCAAATCTCGGTCATGACCGTTCCATATCTCCTGAGTGTTCTTGGCCTAGCATTCCAGGAACTAGCCATTCCTAGGTCACGTTGACATGGAGGGTTGGCTCCTCTCCTTGTGAGACGTGATGTTATTAAAAAACAAAATACCAAGCCTCAGGCGGATGGGAGCGTGGCTAAGGTCAGATGTGTATTGGACAAACCATGAATAGCGCAAGCATCAAAAAGGGCTTCTTGGCCCCAAGCCTTCTTTGTTTAGAACAATATAAAAACACTGCGTCCTGTAAGCCCGCTGAGCCTCACCCGCGGGAAGGACGCTTCGCCCGGGAAAATCTTTACACAATTCAAGTTTGTACTGGCTGCAACGGGGGCTCCCAGCCGTTGATTGATTTTGGAGGTTCCCTTGAATTGGTGATGTATTCTCTTCCATTACCGACTCTCTTGATCGGTGCTATATTATTGATTGTTCTTATTATTTATGCTTTCTATGCAAATTCAAACTATCTGTGCTTTGCTTCTTCTAAATAAATTATCTATTTCCTATTATTTTCTGGTGCATTGGAGAGTGTCATTTATAGGAGCGAATCCGAACCTCACTAAATCATATTAATACACTTCCTAACTTGTGTGACTCTGGGCAAGTCACTTAACCCCTCTTTGCCTCAATTCCTCATCTATAAAATGGAGACACACTGGAGAAGGAAATGGAGAATTGCCCCTGGTATCTTTGCCAAGAAAACCCCATAGACAAAGTGCACAGGATCATGTAAAGTCAGACACAACTGAACAACAACAACAAAGTTGAGGGAGAGCTGGGAATGGGGAAATGGGAGATACAATGGGGAAGCTCTGACAGTGAGGAATATAAAGTATTCTACAAAATGAAAGTACAGCAGTGAGGAAGAGGGAGAGAGAGAGGCAAAGAATGTCGGCTAGCTGGGAGAGTAATAGTGCTGTCAATGGAGATTGGGAAGTTGATGTGAATGAAGGTATTTCTGTTCTGCTTGCTCCCTTTGCCTCTTTTTTTGTGTTTACAGATCTCACAGTTTTCCTCTAACTCACTGTGTCCATCTGCCTATATGGGTCCATTCATTCCCATATTAATGTACATGTTTGAAATTTTCTTTAAAACTTTTTTTGTGTTTTTCTTGACTATATCTTTGTCTTTCTCTGGGTCTTTCTCATTACTTTTTCATTTGTGAGCTCCTTGAGGTCAATTTCTAAGATATGCTGGTTCTCCTTCCTCTCAATTTTTTATGTGCCTTCTTTCCTTACTTTTTAGCCCCACAGTTCCTAAAACAGTGCAAGTCACACAGTATATACTTAACAAATGGCTTTAGAGAATCAAGATGGAAATCCTACCTTGGCATTCAAAGGTCTTCACAATTTTTCCTCAACATACATTTCCAAATTTAGCTTCCACCACTGCTACACAAATCCTCCCTTCTAGCTATACTGGTTGTTCATCATCTCCTGAAAATACAATATATTTCACCTCCACACATTTGTTTACCCTGTTCTCCCTACTTGGAATACCTGCTTTCACACACATTTACCTAAGTTATACTTTTCTTTCAAGGTTCATCTCAAGCTTCACCTCCCACTTGAAGCCTTTCTTCACTATACTAGATCACAGTGATTTCTCACTACATTAAACACATTATCTGTGTGGTATACCATATATTATACTTATTGCCATACAATTAACACAGAATCATTTGTATTGTCTTAATTTTATTGTATACATCCTTTTCCACCAACTCTAATACCTAGTACTATAGTTTACACGTAGTAGGTCCTCAGCAGAGGATTGATGGATGGATGAACTATGAATGGAATGGCAGATGAGGAGGAAGAAGATGGAAGATAGAAGGATATAAAGAGGGGGAAGAAGGAAAGGAGGAGAAAAAGAATACATATAAACCATGCCAAGTAGACATTCCAATTAAAGTGAAAGGTAACTAAGGACAGGGATTTGTCCTTTTTAAAGTAATAATCATTTTATCATCCATGGATCAAGCTTTTCTCTTGAACAGTCCTAAGCAAGAGGCTAAGCAAGGTATACACACTTAAATTTTCATTGAATGAACTCTTTCTGCTGATGATTCCCAGTTTCATATATCCAACACTAATCTTTCTTGTAAGCTCAGGTCCTGTAACACCTCAATGTTACATAGGCACCCCAAATTGAACATAAACTTAATACAACTCATTATCTTCTGCCTTAATACCCATCCCTTCTCCAACCCTCCTATTCCTGTTGAAAGCAAATTTATTTTTTCTGGTCACCCAGGTCTGCAACCTTGGAGTCATCCTCAGTGCTTCCCCATCCCTCACCCCTCCATATCCAATCAGCTGTCAAGACATATTAATCATTCCTCCACACTTTTTTGTATCTACATCCTCATCTTCACTCACATGGTAACCACTCTAGTACAGTCTCTCATCTTCTCTTATGTAGATCATCACAATAGCCTCCTAGTTGAACTCCTAAAGTCTAGTCTCTCCTCACCCAAACCATCCCCCACCCAGCTGCCAATTTTTTTTCTAGAGCATAGATCAGATTATATCATATCACTTTCATTCTCAAGAACCTTTTAATTTTGAGGATTCTTATTGCCTCTAGAGGGGAAAAAATCCTCCACAAATAATAATGCCCTAAATAATATTGCTCCAGCCTACAATTCTAGGCTTACTTTATGTCACTTCCTTTCATTCATCCTTTATTTAATCAATCAAAAAGCAATTATTAAGCACCTACTATATGCTAACACTATGCTAGGCACAATGAATAAAATAATTTCCACCCTCAAGGAGCTTACATTTAAAAAGAAAGATTTTTTTTAAATGTGTAAGTACATAAAAATAAAGAGAATAAATACAAATAATTACATAGTGCTTAAATATAAGGTAATTTTGGGAGGGAGAACCCTAATAGTTGAGAGGATTATGAAAAGCTTGCTCCATGCAGAAAATGGAACAGCACCTTAAAGAAAAGACTCTATTAGGTGGAGGCAAGATTGTAGGTCATTCCAGTCATGCGAGATATTGAGTGCAAAGGCCCACAGTCCTGCCCACAGATGGATTATGTGTGAGGAACAGAGGGATCAATCAGTTTGGCAGAACTGAAGAGTATGAAGAGGAGAGCAATAATATCCACTCAGACTGGGAAGATAATCTGGGATTCTATTGTAGAGAGCTTTAAAAGCAAAGCAGAGGAGTTTATATTTTATTCTAGAGGCAATAGGAAACCTCTAGGTTTGGTTGAGTTGGGTAGCCATATGGTCAGATCTGTACTTAAGGAAAATTATTTTGACAGTAGTATACAGACTGCTCTGGAGTGGTGAGAGATTTGAGGCAAAGAGACTAGAGATGATAGACATCTAAACTCCAGCAATGACAGCTCACAGTTCTAACTATTGTGAGAGCTTACCTCTTAATTTTCTCTTTTTAAAATTTCTTTGAAATAACCAGCATGCTTTTCTTTGAATGAAGTTAAATTTCCTACAAGAGATTCAATATGCATGCCTCAATTCTACTGTTTTAAAAATTAAGTTGAGAAACGTCAAATTTTCACATCTCTTTTCTAGATCCCTGTCTATCTAAGGATGTTAACTAGAGTGACATAGAGAGAATTATGACGCAAGAAGTAGTTTACACATCCAACATATTGTTCTCTTTTTTTCCTTCAAAAAACCTTTTTATAGCCATGCAGATGGGCAAGAACCAGACAACCTACAAATTGTGAAATACAGCCTGCCTACGTAAAGGGAATAGCTTGATTCATGATTTTCAAAACACAGAATTTCAGAGGTAGGAGAGACCTTACTGGTCACCTAATCAAATTCCTAATTTTGCATATAAGGACACTGAGGCCTAAAGAAGTGAGATTACTCACTCAAGGTCATATGACTAATTAATGTTAGATTCAGGACTAGAACTCCTCTTCTAATTCCCAGCATACTGTGTCTGCTATTACATCACTCTATCTCCCCCTGAAAACTCAAAATGCAATTAAAGGTAGAGACAGATGACATTCCTATTCAGTTCAATAAATGAATTATTCATTTTAATTTTTAAAAAGAATTTGTCATGCTCTGTTGATGAGGCTAGTAAATTCTTGTCCCTACCCTTGGTCAGGTCAATTTTTTAAACTTAATATTTGATTAAATTTTAAGTAGGCATTGAGTAAGAAACCAGCAGATTAGGTTACATAGTACAACAGTTACTTTTTATTATTTAAAAGTTTTTAATCCAATTTATTTCTAATTCAGTATAAATCCCAATAAATTATTTTAATCAACTTCATGTTTTCCTTCTTTGATGTCTTATTGCAATGCCTCATTGTAGTATGGTACTGATCCTGTATTTTCAAAACCTGTTCAAAGAGAACCCAAATTCTAACAGATCCCACACTAAGCTGAAAACAATTTCAAGTAAGGGCCCAGTGAAAAGCTACATCTCTTTCAAGAGAGGGTCAGTCTAGCTAAGGTTGCCAAAGGCTAATCACCAGAATGGTAAACACCAGGTGATGACTTTTTTCCAGCTGAAACAGCTTACATAGACCATCTACCAAGATGTAGAGGTACTGTCATTAAAGGAGGGAGCATCATTGTTCAGCAATTTTTCAGTCTTATCCTACTCTTCATGACTCCATTTCAGGTTTGCTTGGTAGAAATACTGGAGTGGTTTGCCATTTCCTTTTCCAGCTCATTTTACAGATAAGGAAACTGAAGCAAATAAGGTTAAGTGACTTGCCCAGGGTCACACAGCTACCAAGTGTCTGAGGCTAGATTTGAACTCAGGAAGATGAGTCTTCTACACTCCAGGCCTGGCACTGTACCACCTAACTGTCCGAAGGAAGGAGTATTCACCCTATTTAAGACAAAAATCCTCAATTTTGAGATATATATTTTTAAGCCTTTGTACTACAGAACTTTGGTTGTTGTTCACTATCGCTTTCATGGTGGATTTTGAGTGTTTGGATAATTTTTCACAAGCTTTCTAGTTCTAGGCTCAGAGCTTTAGCTTTTCCTTCAGGTTGGTGCCAGAGGTAAAAGAAGGACCTAGATTCTTATAGCTTTGGTTGAACAGGTCTGGCAACTTCAAAATATGTAAATATACAGAGATCCAAAACCACCTTCCAAATATTTGTATACTTCTAGTTTAAAAATGTTAATAATAGGCAGAATTAAGATCTATTATTAAATCACAGAAAATCATGTTTTTTAATTCAATTCATTGAACCCAATCTACTTCAATTTAGTATCTCATGTGAAAGGCACTGGGCTGGACATAGGGGAGAAAAATTTTTTAATTACACAGACCTTTTCTGAAAGAGCTCACTTTTCACTGGGGGCAACATGATCTATATTAAGATAAGTCTAATTCAAGATAGGGTATAATGGAAACAGGAGAAAGATCTATACAAGTATGTACTCCAAGAAAATTTGAGAAGAGACAAAAAATACTTTTTTTGAGAAGAGGAAAAAAATACTTTCACCTAAGGACATCAGGGAGGGTCAGCATGGTGATATTTCTTTAGATGAACCTTAAGGAAAGATAAAGATTCTGAAAGGGACAGTTGAGAAAGGATTTTATTCCTGACACGAGAGACCACTGGTAAGAATAAAATAGGCAGGAACCCAGAGGCAGGAAATGTACCATAGACCTCAGGGGAAAATAGTCCAGTTTGGATTGATAGTATAATTTATTATCTTTGGAAATAAAATTGGCATCAGATTGTGGAAGACCTTAACTCCAGAAAGGAATCTTATAGATCCCATTTTGTAGATAAATCTGAGGCCCAGAAAGGTTAAGTGACTGCCCAAGGTCACATAGCTAGCAGTGGGATTTGAACTCAGGTCTTCATGACTCAAAATCTATTGTCTACTGTGTTACTTTACATCTCATACACAAACATGTATGTATGCAACACAGTATAATATATACAAATATATCCAATACTGCATATCCTAGATAATTCAGTGATGGTAGAAATATCAGTTCTTTGGAAAAGACATATTAAGCAGAGTTAAAAAAAAAAAACCTCTAAGCTAATTTTGTGTACTCTGTATCTAGACATACGACCTCACAAGAGGTAAGTTAAAATCAATTACTTCCTGGTGTGATTTTTCCTTCTTTAATTATTTTTTAAGGTCAATTTCTTTTCCTCTCTAGAAGTATCAGGCCATGGGCAGGCCACACACATCTGGCTGTCAAAAGGAACACGTTTTGGAATAATCATTTAATGACAAATTACTCTATTAATATGTTCTGGTGAGTCTTTCCATAGGTAAGGTGCTTCTTTCTCACAAGCTATTTGTCATACGTCTTTTTAAGTGATCAGTCTGGAAAGGACTAAAAATCGCATACATTTTTCACCCAGTCATTGACAGTGACCAATGAGCATGTTTCCATGGGCATATGTTTGGCAGGTGGTTTGTTTTATTTTAAAGCACAATTTTGTATTTCTTTTCCTTTATTAATGAACTTATTTTTTGACATTGGCTGTCACATTTTTGATGTATCTCACAGACTTCTGAACATTAATAAACAGATTAAGAAAAACTTTGATCTGCCTGGTTGATTGCTTACCTGCTGTAGAAATCATCTACTGACTTATTAAGCAAAATCGTTATATCAGCCTTGCCAAGGAGCTGAAGGGTTTCAGCCATTTCAGATTCAATGAATAACATAAAAGTTTGAGCAGAGTCTGGCCTGAGTGTCAAGCTGCTGAGCATCTATTGATCTAACTGTTTTTCTACTTTTAATTAGAAATTGACTTCTGTACTTCTCTTACTAATGTAAAATGTTCCATTTTACATTAGTAATAGATTATAACTATTAGAGAGATACAGAACATTCCAACACTTTCCTAGAAAACCTAATATCATATACAAAGTCTACAAAGCCCAAATTAAAGGAAGAATTGTGTCAATTACCCAGATAAATTAGCCCCCCCAAAACAAGATCCAACACCCCACAGTCTGATATTAAAGAGACAAGAATAGAGAAAAGAGACTCAAATTATCAATAATAAGGCCTAGAGGAAATCACTAGCAATCTCTTGTAATATTATTTTCCCAAGCAAATGTGTAATTTAGGTGGCACGACTTTCCAAAGAAAAATTTTAAAAACAATGACAACAAAAACACCAGAATTCCTATTCCCTAGGGCCATTAAAATAGCAAAATATTTTCAAAATGATCGGGTTTTTCTTCCCCAAAACACAGGCATCTTTCAAGAGAGTATTCTCCCAATGTTAGAGCTTCTTAACTTTTTTTGTGCCACGGGACTGCTTTGGAAATCTGTCGAGGGCTATGGACCCCTTCTCAGAATAATGTTTTTAAATAATTGAAGAGAATGCTAAATTCCAGGTAGAGATTAGTAAAAATAAAGATTTGCTCATCCAAGTTCACAGATCCCCTGAAATCTGCCTAAGACCCCATGGACCCCAGGTTAAAAATCACTGCCCTACTGGGATCACAAGTAAAAGTTTGTTCAATTTCTTTAGTCTGTTCAAGATAAGTGTAGTAAAGATACACTTCCAAGAGCTTTAAAAAAGAAAAAAGTTTGTAATTCCTTCAAAATGGAGTAGTTGATCCTTCCTTTAATAAAACTCCTATCGGATATATGTGCCACTATAGGATATTTTGTTTAGGGTTTGTTTTTGGTTTGAGTTTGTTTTGTTTTGTTTTCCGTGGTGGTGGTAGTGGTGGGTTTGGGGATTGTTTTGTTTTATTTTGTTCTTGAAACCAGGATTCCTTATCTCATCCAGGGTGGAAGTGCACTGGCCACTCACGGGCCCAATCTCAGTACCAATTGGAACAGAAGTTTTGGACCTGTCCCATTGCTGACCGGGGACTATTTGACCCTCCCTGAGCAACCTAGTGTCCCCTCCC
Source organism: Phascolarctos cinereus (assembly GCF_003287225.1). NCBI lineage: Eukaryota > Metazoa > Chordata > Mammalia > Diprotodontia > Phascolarctidae > Phascolarctos > Phascolarctos cinereus. The sequence continues at coordinate 101,516,136 of NW_027555625.1, forward strand.
CACTCCCAGAAGTTCACCATATAGGCGCGAGACTTACTGTGGCCACCCAATCAGTTGGAGCCCCACGGCAGCTCAGAACCCAAGCTCAGTCAATCCACCAGCCTCAGCCTCCTCAGCAGCAGAGATTATAGGAATGCTCCACCGCTCCCAATTCAGACTTCACAATTCAAAAAGGGCTTGAAAGTGAGGAAAAATCTACCTTTCCCTCTCTCTGACAAGAATTCAGTGGCAGAGTATGAGCTAGGGAGTCCTTTCGCTTCCTGTTCAACATTCTACTGTCTTGCACTATTAGACTGGTATCTCAGGACGAGAAACTGAAGCAAATTTGGGGCAGTCTTACCTGTCTGCACATGGGACTCGATTCCTTGTCCTAATATTAACCCTGGGGCAGCATTCCTTGTTGGCCCGGATGCTGTTTTCTTTGAGGAAACCATGCTTCACAGTTTCTTTTGACAATTTAACATGAAGAGTTGCTTTCCTTTGATATGGCTCAGAGTTCATGCTTCTTGAACAGGTTGTCTGAGGTAAAATAAACCCACCATCTGTTCCCAATGCTTGCTTAATTTTGGAGGGAATCTAAAATTTGACTAACTCTGTAAGATGAACTGAGAAAATGTAAACAAAGCCTCTTTATTTAAAATTAACTAAATGCATGTTTTCCTTCGTTCCAGATGATCTGCTTCCTTCCAGCTGTGCCTGCTCAATTCACGCATCTTTCAGAGAGCGCCAATGTCACAGCAGTGAACAGGCAGAGTTCAAGGGAGATGAAGCTGTGCCAATCTTACCTTCACCTACTGAATACAAATGCAAGCCCTTAGGAGGGCATTAATAATGCAAAAATAAAGCAAGGAAGATGGGTTTATGCGGACCTCCAAACATCAGCAAAGGCAGTTGGGGCACACCACATTGAGTGTGTCTAGGGACACTGACCATCTGCATGGATTCCAGGTCCCCTTTTCCATCACCCTCAAGGGCTTCATGAATAAAGATGAAACCAACATACACTCTCTGTCTCCTCTGTCTCTCTTGAGTACCACTGCAGGTGCACACTTAATAGACTTCCTTATCTCTTTGGGGAAGAGCTACCTCAGAGACTCCACAAATCCATCGCTGCAATGCTGCAAACTTTTCTTTTCTGTTTTAAAGGGGTGTGTGTGTATGTGTGTGTATGTGTGTGTGTATATATATATATATGTGCATATATATATATATACATATATATATACATGTATATGTATGTATATTCAAATCACTGAGGAGAATGATAAGAGGAGACATAACTGACAACAGGGAAGAAATATATTTATGCTGAGGAGATGCTGGGAGCAGCACTGTGCATCAGCACCAAAAATATTCACCAAGTAACAAATGTGCCTTAAACCTCAGCATCCTACTGCATCCTCCAGGGAAGGGCAACCAGACTTTGAAGTAATCCTGGGTAAGCTGATGCCGTCACATTGCCACTATATCACAAGGTGAGATTCTTTGAGCACCTTCTGAAAGAAAAGTCTTATTTTCATTTATTTGATTATATATTGCATCTCTAATGCTTCATATGGTTCTTCAGAGCTTTGGTTGGGGCTCCTAAAATTTGGTGGGAGAGCAAACAAGGAATTGGAGGGAGAGGGGCAGAGATCAGGATGGGCCTCCTATAAGAGAAGTCACTTGAACTAAGCCTTAAAGGAAATTAGGGATTCTAAGAGGCAGTGATGAGAAAGCCAAGGCATTCCAGGCTTTGGTGGTAGGAGTATCATGTATTAGCCAAAAGGCAGACTTTAGATAAAGATAGGGATATCGCGTATGGGGAGCAGTAAGGAGGCAAAATTGACTGGAATCTAGAATGAATGAAAGGAAATTATGTGCAGTAAGCCTGGGAAAGAAAGGCAGGAACCAATTGTGAAGGGATCTAAATGCCAGAGGCGTTTGTCCTTCGCTGTAGAGGCAATAGGGAGCCACTAGAATTTCTTTAGCAGGGGAGACTAGGGGCAGCTATGTGGCACAGTAGACAGAGCACCAGCCCTGGAGTAGGGAGGATCTGAGTTCAAATCTGGCCTCAGACACTTGATACTAACTGTGTGACCCTGGGCAAGTCACTTAACCCTGACTGCCTCACCAAAAAGCAGGGGAATAACATAGTCAGACCTGTGCTTTAGGAACATCTGCGTGGCAGCTTTATTGAGAATGATCTAGAGAAGAATTCTATTTGAGCAAGGAAAATAAATTAGGAAGCTTTTGCAGCAGTTTAAGCAACAGGTGAGGAAAGCCCAAACTAGGGTGGTAACCAAGTAAGTGGGAAGAAGGAGACAGGCACAAGTGATGATGTGGTGGCAGAATTAGCAAAGCTTATCAAATGAAGGTGAGGGATAGAGGACAGTAAAAAGATTATTTCCATTTTTGATATGTTGAGTTTGAAATGCCTATGGGACATTCTCTTTTCCTCCTCCCCTTCCCACGAAGAAGTCGCCCTTCTCCTTGCCAAAGTCAACCCCTCTGTCTGAATCTTTCATGCTCTCCCCTCCCAAGTTCTCCATCAGATCACCCCAGCTATCATCCCCATTCTTCCCCTTATCTTTAATCTTGCTTTGTTTCCTAGTTCCTTCCCTGCTTACAAATGTGCTCAACTCTCCTTCATCCTTTATTAAAAAAAAAAAACGTTCACTTCATCCTACCATCCCTGCTATTCATCATCTTATGTCTTTCATGCCTGTCATGATGCCAAAATTGGCATGCAAAATTCCTCGAAAAAATTACCTATCCTAAGTGTTTCCATTTCCTCTTCTTTCATTCTCTGCTAAAATTTTTGTGAACTGGCTTCTGACCCCATCACCATTCCAAAGTCATCAGTGATCTCTTAACCAACAAATCTAACAGCCTTTTCTCAATTCTGATCCTTCTTGACCTCTCTGTAGCATTTATACCTTTGATCACATACATTCTCCTCCTGGATACTCTCTCCTCAGGTTTTTAGAACTTCACACTCTCTTGGTACTCTGCCTATATATCTAACAACTCCTCTCAGTCTTGTTTTCTAGTTCTTCATCCATGTCACACTCACTAACCATGAGTAACTCCCAAGATTTTCATGGGTCCTCTTCTCTATCTATCTTATCTCATTTAATGACCTCATTGGGGAAAGAAAGGGAAGGAAATGGGAATGTACTGAGCACTTTCTATGTTCCACTGTACTGTGCTTAGCACAATATAAATATTATCTCAATTTATCCTCACAACAGTCTTGTGAGGTGGGTGCTTTTACTATCCTCATTTTACAGTTGAGGAAACTGAGGCAGATAGAGGTTAAGTGATTTGTCCAGAGGCCAGATTTAAATTCATCAGCTCCCATAAGTTCAATTATCACCTTTCTGTAGATAATTCCAGAACTATATATCCAGCCCTGACCTTTTTGCCCTGAGCTCCAATCATCCATCCTCAACTGCCTTTTGGACATCTCAGATTGGATGTTCAAGAGGCATCTCCAACTTCTCCCCAAATTCTTCCCAACTTTCCTATTACTGTTGGGGGTACCACCATCCTCCCATTCACCCAGCCTCATAACCTTTGACTCCTCACTATCATTCATTTCATTTATCTAATTCATTGCCAAATCTTACTACTTCTATCTTCATATTTCTCATATGCTGTTTGTTCCCTTCTTTCCCCTCTCATAACTACAACCCTAGTTTAGGCCCTCATCACCTACCCCCCTGGACTATTACAATAATCTACTTTGACTCCCTGTACCTTAAGTCCCTCCCAACTCCAATCCATCATCCACTTAGCTGCCAACATTAGTGTTCTATACTATAGATCTGACCACATCTCCCCACTGCTCAATGAGCTGTAGTGATAGAGCTTCTTATTACAGTAAGGATCATATATGAACTTCTTTGATTGTCATTTAAAGCTCTTCATAACCTGTTCCCTTTCCACCTTTCCAGTTTTCTGGCACCTTAATCTCCTTCACATGTTGTACATTCCAGTTTCACTGCCCTATTTAAGAGCTCCTTAAACATGATGCTCCACTTCTCATCCATGTGCCTTTGCACTGGCTATCCCCCATGCCTGGATTGCTCTGCCTCCTCATTTATATCTCTTAATTCCCCTGACTTCCTTCAAGACTTAGCTCAAATCCTACTAAAGCCTTCTCCCTCTCAGAATGTCTTCCATCTACTCTGCAGGTATCTTATATCTACCGAGTTGTCTAACCCAGAGGTTCCCAAACTTATTTGGTCTACCACCTCCTTTTCAAAAAAAAAAATTACTCAGCACCCCCTTGAAAATCTACTTTCTTTAACTCTTTAATGGTTTATTTTTTTAAATTTGCATCATTTCAAAAAATACAAAAAAATCTTTAATGATGCATCTTAAATTTAATAATTTATTATAAATTTGTGGTTTTTTCCTGCATTGAAATTTTGATGACACAACATTGTACCACATAACCACATAGTATTGTATTATAAACAAGTCATTATACTCACATGTTCCTGCTGATGCATGCCGAACTTCCCGACAATAAATGACACACTCACCTGCCAACACTTGCTTATTAAGACCAGTCAGCAGACTTGACCACTGATCAGTTATAACTTGCATTTTGTGTGTTTATTTGGAAAAAAATGTAATCACTATGACTTCAATTCTGTTACACAACAGATGAAACATGTATGAACAGTTTTTCAAACTTTTATCTTCTTTCTTCATGCTTCCACTGCCCCCTTATTTTTATTCAATGCCCCCCAATTATACCCAAGGCTACTACCACCCCCCCAGATCATTCCAGTGCCCCTCAGGGGGTGGTATCACCCACTTTGGGAACCTCTGGAATCCATTAAAAGGTAAGCTACTTGAAGGCAGGGACTGTCTTTTTACCTTTTTTTTTTTGTATCCTCAGCACTTAGCACATTGCCTGGAATACACTAAACACTTAACAAATGTTGGGGTGTTTTTGGGGAGGGGTTGGTTTTTGGTTTTTTTTTTTTGGTGAGGCAATTGGGATTAAGTAATTTGCCCAGAATCACACAGTTAGTAAATGTTATGTGTCTGAGGCCAGATTTGAACTCAGGTCCTCCTGACTCCAGCGCTGGTGCTGTATCCATTGTGCCACCTAGCTACCACATTAATAAATGACTTGATTTGATTTGATTGATATACAGGGCCCTGCCTGCAAAGAAGTGGAATGGAGTGGCTGATATTCATTCATTCAATGAACAATTTCTCAAGTCCTGTTATGGGGGTAGATCTTAAGGAGGGAAATTCAGTTTAGCATTAATATGTTCTCAGTGAACTCGCTGATTTCTGGTGATTACTGTGACACATATCTATTCTTTCTAGGGGAAGATCCTCAAGTTCCATATTCAAATGAGTAGACATTCTCTACAGAATGCTTTTGTTTACATTTGAAGTACAATGATAAATTCTATATGCTCACCTTCTACTCCTCTCATAACACATGACATGTGTTTTAAATTGTGATGTCATCGAGTTATGAATTAGTGCTACTGTTCTAATGCCTAAAATGTTCATACTCTTTAATCCAGAAATCCCACCATTAGCTATATAACTCAAGAAGGGGAAAGATAAAAAAGAAAGAGCCTATGAATACCAAAATATGTATAGCAGCACATTTTGTAGTAGCAAAGGACTGAAAACAATGTAGATGCCTATCAATGGAGGAACTGCTAAACAAATGATGAAATGTTAACACAGTGGGGTATTAAAATATCATGAGAAAATGAATAAGTATAAGAAAACATATGAATTGATGCAAAATAAAGAAAATTTTTAAATGGGGTATACAATAACTACAATGTAATTAATGAATAAAATAACAAAAATTTACCTAATGCTATGTAATTATAATAACCAAGCTTGGCCCTGAAGAAAAGATGAGGAAAAGCGCATTTCCCTACCTTTGTTGCAGACATGGATGACTATGGCTATAGAACTTTGCATATAGTGTCAAACTTGGCTAATGTATTGGTTAGGTTTGCTGAACTGATTTTCCCCCCCCCTTGTTTTTTTTTAAATCTTTGTTATAGAAAATGGCTTTCTGGGTAATTAGGGAGAGATACAGTGAGAAATGAAGGTAATGTAAATATATATGTGTGTGTGTGTGTGTGTGTGTGTGTGTGTATACACACACACACACACACACATATATATGCATGCCTGCATGTATGTATATACCAACAAGTATATTTTAAAAGCTAGAATGTCTTCATTCTTGATATTGGTCCTTCAGGGAAAATGAGCAGAGAGTTTCTACTTGCTGTCATGATTCCCCAGGTTCTGTTGCCTAGTTGGCTCAGTCAAAGGCAAAGTTGCTCAACATCACTTACATTTTCATTTGCCATCAAGGACCCTGACTCTCAGACCAAGGCTGAAGTAATTTAAAAAAAAAAAAAGGACTCTGATATTGACCATGAATCCCGAGGCGAAATGTAAAATTAACTCCGCCTAGCCACTCTCTTATCCTTTGTAGGGAGCAGAGTCAGTTATATGGGCCGCAGAGCTAACTCTTCTCACTATCATGGTAGCAATGATTCAGTAAGGGTCTTCAGGATTAAACAGCACTATGCAATGCCAAATATGTCATTTACAAAGGCGATATTATTAACCTAGCAGTCTTAAAAGACATATTGTCAGCCACTTTTCTGAATAGTTGGGATGTATTTGTACTGATTCACTTGTGTTCATCTGGTCCCTTTCATGGTCAAGGATATTCATTTGGATAGTAGTCAGGCAAGGTTAAAAGTGTACCATTTATGACCATGGGAAATAGAAACCAATTAACTGATTAACAAGTATTCATTGAGTATCTATTATACATCAGGCTCCCAATAGAAAGAAAGAACCAATCTCTACTTGCAATGAGATTCCATTCGAAAGAAAAGTAACTGACCTACATGGCATTCAAACCAATGTCGCTGACTTCAATGACTACGTAGAATTGTGGAAGGCACACTGACCTGGGAGACAGCAGGTCTTGGTTCTAGTCCAGGCTCTGATATGCAATATTTGTATAGCCTTGAGCAAATCACCCAACCTCTTCAGGCCTCAGTTTCCTCATCTCCAAAATGAGTGGTTTAAGTTAAATGATTGGTAAGTTTTCTTTCAGCTGAGATTCTATGTGGCTCAATGTCTGTGAGCTAATGAGTCACTGACAGCTAGAAAACCATACAAATGAAAAGACTTGATCAAAGGGAAGCCTGGATGAGTGAGGAAGAGAGGGGGACAGAGTGCCATGGAAAGTGGAAAAGGCCTGGGAAGGGAGTCTGGGGATCTTAACCATTTTGCCAACAGTGGGCCCTACGGCTATTGCTATTGATTATTCTATGATATTAACAAGGCCTGAATGAAAATGGCCAATGTGAATGGTGTGAAACTGACAGCTTGTGGCCCATTGAAACTAGGGCCTCCCTTTGATCTGTGAGAAAAATGACAAGCTCTGAGAGTGTCAGCTTGGAAAGGATCAAATGGAATACATGGCTAGATTTTTTTTAAAAAAATACTTTGCAAAGAAGTCTTAAGAGAAAATTTAACATTTCACCATCAAAAAGAAATATAATTGGCCTTTTCAGAAGACTGGGAGAATAAGAAAAAATTGGGAACATCTGGAAAGGTCAGTTTGTTTCCTAAATCGGGGCAGACACATTATTTTCCACAACCAGAGAAATGGAGGCGAGGATAAAACGCATTCTTAGAAGTACCAAGCTGTTCTGTGAACAGATAAAACAAACAAAAAAAACCTATTTAAACAGTTGGGCTCTGGCAAAGATGAAATAGACTAGAAAATGCCTCCAGGTGTGATGCTCTGGCTGGGATCTTCACAGAAGATAATTTGCCTTCAGGGGTGGCAGCAACATCCAATGCCCCTACCAACCCACCCTTGAGACCATTGATTCTATTTGGGATTAAGCAGCCCCCTCCTCCCACTCTCTTTTTTTTTTTCCATTGTTGATACGAAAACAACCCACTGAAATTTAGCAATTTAATCAATATAATATTTTCTCAAGGTTCTCAGATTTGAGATGCTGAAAGGATGAAAAGAGATAAGATAATAGAGGGTATATCTTTTATACAAAGCTTGAGGTGCTATAAAATATAAGCTATTACTATTATTTTAATAACAACAAAATAATAGTAGTATTATTATTTCAGAACATTGGTCTCTTAAGAACAATAGTCACTATATCCATATTGTTGCAGTGGAACCAATCCATTCATATGGCTAGGGAGCTGATAGCCCTATCCTCATAAACTCCTACTGTTAGGAACTTGAGCCTCAGGAGCTCATTTCATAATTAAATAAATGGGTTTACCTTACTCCTTAAAATCTGCTCAAAGTATCTGTTACCCAAAAATCTCTCTGTAATTCACATGGATTATAATATTCAATAACAATAATATCTATGGCCCAAGTAAAATAAAAGGAAAACAGGGAATGGTTCACTTTTGAAAGGAGCATCTGCACTTAGAGGAAGCAGTGCATAGTGTGACTAGGGTGCTGGGTTTGGAGACAGGAAGAGATGGGTACAAATCCCTCCTCTGACACCTATTAGCTATGTGTCCCGCACTAAGACACAACCTCCGTTTGCCTCCAACCACTCCACAGGGGTGGGGAACATGTGATCTCCAGGCCACATGGTACCTTCTAGGTCCTTGGGTGTGGCCTTTTGACTGAGTCCAAGTTTTACAGAACAAATCCTTTTATTAAGGGGATTTGTTCTGTGAAATTTGGATTCAGTCAAAGGGCTGCACTTGAGGACCTAGAGGGCCATATGTGGCCTCGAGGCCACAGGTTCCCCACCCCTAGCCTAGTAAGTCATAGTTGTGATGTCTGTAATTGAAAAGGCTACCGTAGCCAGAGTTCCCCAAACTGATGAAACCATAAATCCTTTGGTATTAGGTATTGATCCTTGGAATTTCAATTATTTTGTGTAAGTTGTCTTATCTCCTGAATAGTAAAGTCATTGGAGGCAGGTATTATTAAATATACTTAGCATTTTAGGATTTAGAAATGAAAAGTACCTTGGAGATCTAGTCCTCATCTGTCTCATGAGCTCCAATCCTGGATCACCAACTGCCCATTGAAGATTTCCAACTGAATGTCCCATAGTGATCTCAAACTCAGTATGTCTAAAATAAAACTTATCTTTCTCTAAAAATCCACCCCTTCCAAGCTTCCTTATTTCAGTCAAGGGCACCACCTACTATCCTTCCAATCATTCACGTGAGCAATTTTAGAAACATCCTCACCTTTTCATTCTTCCACACCTCCCATGTATGCAAACGGTTGCCAAGTCTTATTAGTTCTACTACCACAGAATCTCTTGTATCCATCCCCTTTTCCCCAGTTGCTTAGTCACCACCCTCATTACCTCTTGCCTGGACAATAAAAGATAATAATAGCTTGAATCGCCTCCCCCTTTTCTAATCCATTACCCACATAGCTGCCAAAATGATTTTTTTAAAGCACGAGTCCAGCCAAGAAAATTTTCTACTCAAGAAAATCCAGTGGCTCTCCATTTCCTCTAAGATCAAATACAACCTCCTGTTTGACATTTAAAGCCCTTCAAAAGCTGGCCCCAACCTCCCCTTTCAAGCTTGTTGCGTATTATTCCTCCTCCCACACTGTACATTCCAGCCAGACTGGACTTTGTGCTCTTCCTCACACAGAGCCCCCCACCTTCCATCTCTGTGCCTTTGAACAGACTATCTCCCTCCTCACTCCTGCCCTTTCAGAAGTCCAGTTTCCTTCAAATCTCAACTCAAAAGCCAACTGCTACACTAGGCTTTTTTCTGATCTTCCCAGGTGTTAAGTACCTCCCCAGGGAAATCACCTTGCATTTTCTTTGTATTTCTACATGTGTGCGTTGTTATTGTTGTTGTTGTTCAGTCATTTCAGTTCCATCCAACTCTTTGTGACCACATTTGGGATTTTCTTGGCAAAGATACTAAAGGTCGCATTTGAACTCAGGAAGATGAGTCTTTCTGACTCCAGGCCCAGCGTTCTACCCACTGTACCACCTAGCTGCCCCTGTCATCTAAATCTATTATTAGCCATTGACTAATTGGTAGGCCTATCTACCCACCAATGATAAGATGCTGAATATACTTATCTTTCTTTTTCTCTGCCTCACTTGTTTATAAGGGAGGGAGGGAGGAAAGAAGGAAGAAAGTGACTGTTCCTAAACAGTACCAGAATCATGCTTTTTCATATTCTGCTTTAGCAGAACCACAGTTGATGATCTCAATACCACATGTATCAACACGTGCACCAGCTCTTGGTGGACACGTTCCCCTCCACCACCTTGGTCCCTGTGGAGAGTGGTTTCATACTCAAAAAGGTTGCTACAGGTCATTGGCCCCATGAATTTCATTTGTGAAAATAGCATAGCCAAGACACAGAGTCTCTCCCTTGCTTGCAAGACATTTCTGGGCTGAGTCAAGTAGGTCACTCCTCAGGGCTTTGAGAGAACACTGGGCTTAGCTTCCAAAAAAAATTCAAGGTACAGTAACTCGTACTTTGTATATCCCATAGTAAAGGAAGTAGTCTTGACTATGGCGATTAAGGATTTCTTTGACCTAAGGCATGAACCCAGATGTTCTTCAGCAGTTCAGAATGTACCTGAACCTCAAAACAACTTGATAGCAGACCTGTGGGTACAAAAATTGCACATAGAACTACATCCAGGACATCTCTGGGTTGCCCTGCCAGAATGAGAGATGTGCCAGCAGGATACACGAACACATAATGTGGAGATTCTTATGGACTCCAGACCAGCACAGTTACAAAATCAACAAGATTGTTTCACTCCACTTAAATATTTTCACTGAATGTGTTCCCAGCCTGAATGAAAATGCTGGTGCACAATCATAATTCAATGACTGCACCTGCTCACTTCCTGCTCCTGTGATTGAGCTGCTTTGCCTTTCCCCATACTAACACAATAACTATAAGGAAACTCCATAAGTGCTGATGATGGTACTGAGACCATCAACTGTGGCTTTGCTAAAAGAGAATATGAAAAAGTATAATTCTGATGCCGCTTAGCCACAGTCACTTGGGTGAAAGTCTAAAACTTCACTTTTCAGCCAAAGCCCATGATAGTTTGGGAATTGTGTGTGTATCTCTTTATGTTCTCTTCATAAGGCTACTATTGTACCTCAAGGAAATTTGGATGTTTTTCTCTGGATTTCAGAAACGAACTTGGTGAGAGATCAAAATCTGTTACACTCAACTATGAGAACAGATTGACTCCAAAGTAAACACGTATTTAAATGTCATCAACTAAGATGTTTCCCCAACCCATTGTCAGGGTACAATAGTGTTGAATAGGATTGCTTGCCAGAAAGAGATTCAATGATTTGCTGAAGTTAAAAAAAAAATTAGTACTCAAGCCTTGACTTCTTAGTGACAGAAGCCATGGGAGCTCCTCTAAAAGGTTTGACCATTATAGCTGAACAGCCTGTTGACTGAAATTTAAAAGCAGAGTCTTTAAAGGTGGGTAAACAGAGGTTTTCACCATGTCTTCAGAGGCTTTTCTGTGGGGGAGGACATTCTATGCTCTTAGCCACAGAAATTTCATTCCTTGGATGTATCCTTCTAGCAGAAGGAGATACGAGCAATTTTTCTCCTCATAATAATATCCACTGCCCATTCTTGGCAGCAAAATATTTGCTAAAAATGACTATTAAATAACGAGATGTAATGATAAAGCCTTTCTCACTAGATTTGACCTTAAGAATAGTATGAAAGCACACCTCCCTCTTCCCCCAACAAAAGCCTTCATTTGGCTTTTCTATGGCTGACACCAGGGGTCAATTTGCCTTGAGATGACCCAGTAATATTGAAAGCTATTGACTATGTTTCAGGACTTCTGGTTTGGAAATGTTTAGCAGCTGTTTTCATCATGGGTATTAAAGAACTGATCTTTTAGTAACATGGAAAACAAGCAAATAAAGGTCATTGATCAAGAATGATGGTTTCAATACAAGACATTTTACTTCAGTCAAAATTTTTCCCCTTTTTCCTGAGTAAAATAAAAATTGTGTGGGTTTAGGAAATGTCAGCATGGCTGTGAACACTGGGGAAATTAAAGGAGTGAAAAGAATGTGTTTCTTGGGGGGGAATGGGTATGTGTATATACAGATTTACTTGGCTTATTTATTAAATTGTGTGCCAAGGAAGGATTATCTGCCCCAGTCTTATCCATTATTATGTCAATGATTTTAAGTATAGGGTTTTTTTTTAAATAGGGTTTTGTTCTTTGCATTGGGCTGGGCCAAATTCAAATGGAATAAAAAACTTAGGAAAGTCAGACACTTTACCTCTGATACAAAAATCAGGAAATAACTACTGAACCACCTTGGCCACATGAAGGAAAAGTGTTGAGGCCATTCTGGAAGAATTGTACTATCTCAGAAGAGGAGGGATCCTCAGAGCTATTTAGTTCACCCCATTTCTGAACAAGGATATCCTCTACAATATTACCAAGGAGTGGTCACCCAGCCTCTTGCAAGGGGGGTATGTACTTCCCCAAGCAGCCCATTCTACTGTTGCTTAGCTCCAACCATTAGCAAGATTTTTCTTCTGTTAAGCCTAAATTTGTCTCTTTGTAATTTACATGCATTTTTCCTAGTTTTGCCCAGTGGGATCAAATAGAATAAGTTTAATAGAAAAGGAGTACCTCAAGCTATATATATATATATATATATATATATATATATATATATATATATATATGTTTCCCTTCCCATCTGTTGCACAAAGACCATCACACATACCAAATAGCAAATAACCCATTTGTCAAAGCTGATAAACAGAAATCAGAGATGTTAACTCTTGCACATGACAACCCTTCAGTACTTGAAGACAGCTATTGGGTCCCCTCTAAGTCTTCTCTTCTCCCCACTAAGTATCCTCATTCCTTTAACTGATCCTTATGTGGTTTAATTCTATCCCCTTTCACCTGCCACCAGTGAGACTGTACTAATAAAAACAGGAGGAGGGGGAGAAAAGGGAAGAAAAGATGAATGTTTTGTTTCTGTTATCCCTGAGAGAATTAGCCTGCTTAGCTTTGGAATTCCATCATGGCCATGAGCTTGATTAAGCCAGTAAATAGTTCAAACTCACCTAACTTCCTATGTCTAGCTGGACTGTTTCTGCCCCAGGTATGTTACCATTCTCCTCTCTCTCTCTCTCCTCTCTCTCTCTCTCTCTCTCTCTCTCTCTCTCTCTGTGTGTGTGTGTGTGTGTGTCTCTGTGTGTCTGTGTGTGTCTCTCCCTCTCTCTGTGTCTCTCTCTGTCTCTTTCTGTGTGTGTGTGTGTCTGTCTGTCTCTGTGTGTGTCTGTCTCTGTCTGTGTGTGTGTGTCTCTCTGTCTCTCTCTTTGTCTCTCTATCTGTGTGTGTGTCTGTCTGTCTGTCTATCTATCTCTCTCTCTCTCTCTCTCTCTCTTCCACTTCATGTTCTGGCAATATTATTCAAGTCAAAACCAACAGTGATTCTGAAAAGGTCAACAATCAACTGCCTAGCAGTTATGCACACTAGTGCTGCTTCAATTCCCCAGACAAAAACTCCCTTCCATGGCTGCCACCTTCCCATATATACTATCTCCTTTTATTATAAAGTAAGCTCCATGACAACTGTCTGGATTTTATATTTGTATCCCCAGGACCTAATGATCCCAGTTCCAATCCCTGGCACATGCTAGGAGCTTAATTTGTATAAGATTCTCTTAATTGATGGAGAATGAATATTCTATGCTTCTTACCTGCAAAAGAGGCAGAATTGGCAAGAGCATGGGAAAGGAAAGATCCTACATCTTCTGGATTCAAGAAAGGACATGTGTGGTTCTAGATTCTCTTCAAGGGAAAATGACTGGAGAAAGAGAGCCAACATGTAGAAGAGCCAAGACCACAATTAAATCCTTTCCCCCAGCTTACTACACTAAAGACTTAGGGGAATTTCCCTTTGAGTTCAATAAGGGATATCTCTTGGTTGAAGTGATATATCTCATTCAGTGTTTATTCATTCGTTCATTGTCATTTATTCTTTGTTTGGCCTTTATTCTAAAACAGAACCATGACATCAGGAAGGTGATGTCATGACTTACAAATGAAACAGATTTAAGTGAGGTAGGGCTGTGTAAAGTCACCAACCTCACTCTCTCCTCCAGAGCCATCTGGGTCCTGTCGCAAGATATAGATCAGGATGACTAGAGATGGCCCTGGATGCAGTGGGATACCTTGGCCTTTTTAAGTTATCTTACTCCCAGTGGGAGAACATATTCATTCTACATATTATTTGATTTCTGCTTGGATAAATAGGTTTATTTGCTATTCACTATGTGTAATGAGTTTTTATTTTTTTAAATGTAGCTTTCTTTTTTATTAAATTATTTATTTTTAGTTTTCAACATTCACTTCCATAAGATTTTGAGTTTTAAATTTTCTCCTCTTCTCTCCTCACCTCACTCCTCAAGACGGCACACTATCTGATATAGACTCTACACATACATTCATATTAAACATATTGTCACATTAGTCATGTTGTAAAGAATTGTACACATTATGTGTGATGATCTTTTTAGAACTGGCATTTGATGGGAAGGGAAACAAGACTTTGGATATATAGCATAGGGTACTCCTTCAGCATTAAGTTATAGCAAATAGGACGGTGGCTTGAACCTAACAATAATTTCCCCTAGACTAATAATATTTAAGGAGTGATGGATATAATTCCACACTAATCTAGTCCCCTCTCTGAGGAAAGCAGATTGGTCAACTACGTGGCCCTAATCTCCTGCTCCTCTCATAGCAGGAATCAAAATCTCCCTCGGAGAGAGGTAATTAGAGGAGATTCTAGAGATATGTATTCCCACTTCCCTACAGAACCATAAGCACACACATCACCTACAACGGCAACATACATACATACATGTGTACACATACACATACATGCCTTTTTATTCATTCATTCTGGTCATTGATAAAGGTACTCACCTCAATATGGCCAAATGTGAATAAAGACAAAATGACCTTTATTGTTGTTGGCCTGAAAAAAACAGAATCAGGTTTATTTATTTATCATGGAGGAGCACGGAGAGTGGATCATAGTATGCATCACAGATCAAGAAGAGTTGGAAATCCATTCTACAGAATGCATCTGCATAGCACCCATTGTTTCAAAGCTGAAAGTTGTCTTATCCAATTAATGGAGTAATGGCTTTCTTGATACCTTCTGAGATGAACAATGCTAGACAATGTTATCATCCAATATTCAAATAGCTCTTTGTATTTGGAAAGTTTTTTGCTGTCATTAGCCACTCTCTACAAAACCCGTCCCCCAGCCTATCATTCTTTCAGGTCTCAACTAAAACCCTGCCTTCTGCAAGGAGTCTTTTCCAACCTTAATGCTTAGTGCCTTCTCTCTGAGGTTGCTTCTACTTTATACTATGCAGTATCTATCTTATTTGTTCAGTCATTTGCATGTTGCCTCCACCATTAGACTGTGAGCTCCTTGAGAACAGGGATCATTTTTTTACTCTCTTTTTTGTATCCCAGCATCTAACACATAGAAGGGACTTAAATGCTTGTTGACCGATTGTTTAGAATGTTTCTCTGAAGACAAGTTACCACAACTAGACTTAATTTACATATAGGGACTGATAGAAAAGCAGCCATAACCTGAGGAATTAAGTAAAAATCAGAATAAAAATTAGAACTCAAAAAATCTCCATTTCAGTCTGCAGCTGAACTCAGTTCACCTGACTGTAGATAATTCCTCTTAGAAAAGACAAAGAAATGTCCCCTAATTTCAACTCAGAATGACATTATCTAAACAATGTCTATTTTGGACAAAAAAGTAAAATTTTAACTTTTTTTGGAAATTGGATGTGTATCTCATAAATATTGGGTAATGATAACACAATTTCCCAGCACACAACAAATACATGTTTTGTTGAAAGTAAGGAACTCATAGGATCATAGTGTAATGCTTCCTCTGTGAGGGGGAAAGACTGACATAAACTTCTAGGAGTTGGAGTTTTTCATTCATCTCTCAAGGCAAGAAAATATCATATGGTTGGGAATGTGATATTCCAAAGGGAGAGGCTGTGAAAAAATAAGTAAAGAATACACTGGGAGGAGAAAGGATACCACGCAGACACAGGAAATCACAGCATCTAAGGCTCTGAAGAGCTGTCATTCTCATCTACTCTCACCCAAGAATTCTAACATTTCTCTTGTGAAGAATTAGAAGAACTTTGCTATTAGAACATGGTTTCTTTGAATACGTCTAATAAGACAACTTATTTCAAGTCAGTTTTGCTTGTCAAATTGAAGCACTGTCTTTCTATATCATATATTTACACTTCTATCCTATCTATCCTACTTCATTCAGATTTTCCTCTTGCTTTCCACTGTTGGAGGAAATGGTTACTTTTCCTCAAGGATCAAAAAAGACCTTCTTTGCAGGTCCTTTGGTCAAAAGAAACGAGACTTCTTCATTCTTTAGTTTAAAAGCCTCAAACTAGCAGACTGAACACAAGGCTAAATCCTACAAATAAAAGTAACCAGAGCCAGGATGGGTTGAAAGTCATTTGATTTTAACTTAGGTACCCTATAAAGTCTTCTTAAATTAAAAGAACTATGTCACATATGTCACGCTTAAAGAGCTCTTGGATAGCAGTACTGTTACCAATGAAGGTGGCAGACATTTTCAGGCCCCGGGGTGGGATGTCACAAACGGCCGTTTTCACATTGTTGGGAATCCATTCAACAAAGTAACTGCTGTTCTTGTTTTGAACACTGAGCATTTGCTCATCTACCTCCTTCATGGACATACGGCCTCTGAACACGGCTGCCACCATAAGACAGCGCCCGTGCCTCGGGTCACAAGCAGCCATCATGTTCTTTGCATCAAACATCTGCTGGGTGAGCTCTGGCACGGTTAAAGCACGGTAGTGCTGGCTACCACGGCTAGTCGGTGGAGCAAAGCCAGGCATAAAGAAGTGCAGACGGGGAAAGGGGACCATATTCACTGTCAGCTTACGCAAGTCGGCGTTAAGCTGCCCTGGGAAACGTAAGCAGGTGGTGACGCCACTCATGGTTGCTGACACCAGGTGGTTCAGGTCACCATATGTGGGAGTGGTCAGTTTCAGGGTTCTGAAACAGATACCATAGAGGGCTTCATTATCAATAGGTTTCATCTGTGTTTTCTACAAGCTGGTGTCATCTAGAACAGTCTCTAAAACTTCCTAGTAGGTGGGTATTTATCCAACTTTAGATCGTCAGGTACCAAGAACCTGTAACCTCCCCCAGGGAACTTTTTTCAGTGCCTAACTACCCCTACTGACAACAATCTCATTCAATATCCCTCCTGGTAAAGTTTGCACCTGTTAGCCATGTGTCTATCTTTGGTCTAGCCTCCTTGGAAATGGAATAACATCTAGTCATTTTTTTTTTTCTGACAAGCTTTCCCATACTTCTCACCAAAGGGAAAAATAAGTATAAAAATTTCTCAGAAGAGGAAGTTACTTTTCTAAATCTAGTTTCAAATCATTTTATGCTATAATTCATAAGTCTTGCAGTTGCCACAGTAAGTTTTGAACTATAAACTAAAAATGGGTTTTTTTAATTAAAATAGTTTCTCTTTCACACAAGGAGTAAAAAGTAGCTGGCAACTTCATCTCTAAAATAAAACATCTCTGTGTAAAGTTGATCTGAAAATACATTTAGAAAATTTTTTAACCCGACCTAAAATTTGTCTGAAAGTGATTTACTCTTTCTTGAATCAAGAAATACTAATAAATCCAAACAGTTGAGGAAAAAGTATGACCTTTACAAAATGAATGTCACTTAAGAACACAGAATTTTTCACATTAAATGCTAAGAAAAGCTTTTGGAAAATATTCCTGGTTTCATTTGGGGGGAACTTTCTCACTTTCTCATTTCTTCATTTTCCATCCTTTTAAACAGAAATCTGTTTCTTTAACAATCTGGTCAGAATGACATTTCTTGTTATTGCTTCTCTACTCCCATGACTTTTTTTTTAACTTAAAATTTCAAGAAATAGTATTTTCTGAGAAATACATGTACAGAGATTCTTGTCACATGGCCCACTGAGATCCCATTCTACTCTCAATGAGTCGCAAGAACCAAGTAGAAATGAAATGGAGTGTTCGTTTAAGCAAATCACAGGCATTCCATCACTACCTCCATCTGACTTCCTCCTCTTGGGCTCAGGATGTCCACAAATCTATAGAGAATTCAACAATGCACTTTTCTCTCCAGCCAAGCCTAGAAGAGTAAAATGTACTTCTCCAATGCCAAGGATTTATCCTCTGTTGTTAGTGATGCCTACAAGCTTCCAATTACTTGATGAGGCTAATGGGCAGAAGTGCTTAAAAGGCTATGCTCTATGATTCCATTATTGTAATCCATTTCAAATGAAGCCCAAACCAACATGCCCTGACAAGCTTTCAGACTGTTGTTCATGGATTTTTTTTAATTACAATCTTATTTAATTTCTAATTGAGCCCTGACATCTCATAGGGCTTTTTTTTTGAATGGTAGAATTAATCCCCAAAGAGACATCTGAATTTTTCAGGCTTGGCAAGCTATGGCAAATGACATGGATGGGGGTAGGAACGGGGGTTAGGAGAAGGGGAAGTGGGGAAAAGGACAGGAAATATACAAGGGACATTAAACTTGAAAATAAGTGGTTTCACATCTAATTACTTTTACCACTTTGCCAATGGAGGCAAAATAGACATTCTCCCCATTTTAGTTCCCTTAATCATCCTGTCATTTGTATGACAGTAAAGGGGACAACCTCCACGAAAGTAAAAGAAGAAAACAAAGTTTCCTCAAGCTTGACTAAAGAGAGAAGTACTGATAGAGGCAAGAAGCCACTGCATTCTTTTTTTTTTAACTGATATTTAACTAATATTTAACTGATATTAAGGATGAGACAAGGGCAGACTTTAAGTGCCTATTATTCTGAAAAAGAGAAATACCACTACTTGAGGTTGGCAACATGTCCCACCTCCTTTCCAAAGATAAATACTTCTGAGCTGGGGTCCATGGCAGCATCTCTTCCAAACAGTCCCACATGTTCAAAATAATTTTGAGTCCAGTTAAAATTTCCTTAGGCTCCAAAATATACAGCATCACCCATGATCACTAATGCCACCCACACATTTTGGATCACATCATGAAACCAACAAAAGACACAGATCCATTGGCAGCAAATATGATCAGTTACACACACACACACACACACACACACACACAATCAAGCCAAATAATGATACAAAGGAAATACATTTCTGTACTCAACAGAGTGCTAGAATTAAAGTCAGGAAGACCTGAGTTCAAATCCTTCTTCCAACATTTACTAGCCATGTAATCATGAAGACTTCATTTTACTTCTTGGAGCTTGTTTCCTCCTCTGTAAAATGGGAACACTAACACCTGTAGTTCCAACCTCATAAACCCGAGTGAGATATACAAACAATTAAGTGCTTATCACATACTGCACACAGATTTATATTTTGCTTTAAAAAAAAAAGGAAACTTGATGAACTCTGCCATTAAGACACTGTTCACTAACTAGCTCTGACCAATCCCAATACAAATTCACTAATTTATACTATAAGACTAAGGGAAAGGTTGGAATATGAAGTATTTCTCAAGAAATAATGGTTTATTTTCTTTTTTATTTTAAGTAATAAACATAACACATAATGCTTATATGCTATATACTTATATGCTTATATACTATGCTAAGCACTTTACAATTATTTTCTTATTTGATCCTCACAATAAACCTGGCAAGCAGGTGCTAATATAATTCCCATTTTACAGATGAGGAAACTGAGACAGAGGGTAAAAGACTGGCCCAGTGTCACAGAGCTAGTAAGTATCTGAGGCTAGATTTCAACTCAGTGCTTCATGACTCCAGGCCTAGCACTTTATCCACTTTCCCGAATATCTGCTCTAAAGCATATATAATAATCCTAATAAAGTATATATAATAATAATATACATAATAATAAATGAGGGCAAGAAAGAATAAAACTAGATTTTTCTTCTTGGAGAATCATGTTTCAGAGAAAACTTCCACTAATGAAGAACCTGAAGATATTCCTGTTTTTTTCAACTGAACCTGGGAGTATCTGGCATTCCCACCAAATGGACAGCATTAGCTCCCCTACAAGGATACAAGGCATCGGGCATAGAACAACTTTTATTTGACACATTTAAAAATACAGAAAAAAAAATCCCCCTCGAACCCGTGTACCATCAAGAACCTCCCTTATCTTTTATAGGGCCACTGTCCTCTAATTAGAGTACTATAGGCAGTAGTAAGGCATAGGGAAACAATACAAGCAAAACCATGACAGCGCAACATATGCAGGAGAGAATAGTCTGGTTTGCTGGTATGAAGAATTCATAGAAGCAATAAAAACACATCATAACTACCTTAGTTTTCCCTCCTCTCCAAGAGGGAAGACCTCAAAGTTCTTGAAAGAATCAAGACACCTCCATCCTTGTGATAGGCCAACTCTCCTAAAATATTTGTATAATCCACATAACTTATTGCACTAACCTGGATAGGACCCCAATGGTTGGCAACATCCAGATTTCCTCCCCACCAGGAACCTGTACTTCATCCCACAACTCAATAATCCAAACAATTTTTACCAACTGCCTTTTATGTCAAAGCTGCATAGAAGGCCCTGGTGCCTCTTTTGCCATTTCCTTGCTGCATTAGTGCCTCTCTCTCTCTCTCTCTCTCTCTCTCTCTCTCTCTCTCTCTCTCTCTCTGTCTCTGTCTTTCTGTCTGTCTCTCTCTCCTCTCTTGCTCTCTTATTCTATTTCTTCTTTATATTATCTTCATTTCCCTAGCTCCCAATAATACCAACTTCTTTCTCATATTGGTATTTCACCACTTTGCTGCCACCATAAGCCATGCCCAGAAGTCATTTTGGTCTACCTCAACACAATTTCTGTTCCCACTGTTTTCCAGTATCTTCCCCAGGACATGGTGCTACCTCACAAATCTGAACACTTAAAGAGCCATCTGTGTTATGGCTCCCTTTGAATGAAAGAGCAAGATCAAGCTCACACTATTCTATTTGAAATCTTCCAACTCTTTCAGGCAGATCAAGGGGCATTCAAAACTTTTTGCCCTAGTATAGTGGAAAGGTCTAGATTTAGAGTAAGTAGACTTAATTCTGCTACTTACTGTGTGACATTAGACTTAACTTAACCACTGAGATATTTTAAAAGTTTGAGAAACATAATTTCTGTGTAATTAATAATTTTATTAATAATGCTAGCCTAGCATATTACCAATAAAATGGGTCAATGACACTTTCAAATGCCAAAGATGAATCATGGTGGTGGGCTCACAATTTATATGCCCTTGGAAGAGTGGGTGTTCCTAAGAGTGGCAATCAACTCTGATTGGTTAACAATTAATTAGAGAGAATGAATATTATAATGAGAGGTGGACCTATACTAATGAGGAACTGGGAGATGTAACTCAGACCATGTCATTTACTTCCAAATCACACCCAGCCCTGGGGAAATATAGGTAAAGGGTCTATATCCCCCATGAAGCCTGAGCAGAACATGATGGACCGAGAGTTTCACCTTAGATTAAATTCCCTGTAGGGTTGGGTGGGGTAGCACTACCTAGATTCAGTAGAATATTAATCCTATATGCTATCAGTCCTGTCCTTTAGATGCTAAACTTTAAAATGAGGACTTTAGATAAAAGGGGAGAACTGTGGATCTCTCCAAACCATCGGTTATTAATAATCATTTCTCTCACTATTATGAAAGGTTCATCATCAGTAAAATGAGGGATTTTGACTAGACCATCTCTAGGCTTCCTTCGAATCCTAAATCTATGATACTATGGTTCAGCAGTAGTATTCACTTACAAAATAGCCTTATAAATCCTTAATCTATTTGGCTCTTCTTTTCAGAAAACTAACCGTTGAACTCATTTAGACCATTAATTTGTCTAGCATGTACTTTACTCACATATCAGCTTCACAGGTTCTAATTATTGGCATTTTTTAATACAGAGCATACAAATCATTGGGGTTTTATTTGAACCAATCTAAGAAACAACGCTAAGCAGGGATAAAAGTTGGTTAGTTATTCCAGGCAGATTCCTGGTAGTCATCACCCAAATTAGGATTCATTACAAATCATTTATTTGCTACAAAATATTTGGCTGTTTTAATGACAACCTGATCCCAGAGACCACAACATTGTATAGCACCTTGGGGATAGGGAAATAATAATTTGAGTTATACTACCCCCAGACAAATGAGTCTGCAGCACACAAGACTATATTTTTAAGTCCCTGAAGTCTTAAGGTATTTTTTTAAAAGACTTGATCAAAAAAGGAAAAGGAAAATCAAATTGTGAAAATTGAAAATTAACAAACAATGGAGAGGAAATAAGAATTCTCAGAAAATATTGTGCCCAATTATATGCCAGAAAAACTGAGAATTTAAAGAAAATGGAAGAGAAATATAAAATACTCAAAACTATATAATACCCGAATTAGCAAAAAAAGAAACAGGAATCTTAAACAATTCAATATCAGAAAGAGAAACTAAATAAGTTATAAATGAACTACCAAAAAGAAAAAATCTAGTCCAGTTTTACAAATGAATTCTACCAAACACTTAACAAGCAATTATGTTATGCTACAAAATTATTCTTAATAATTAAGAAGTTAGTCAGTCAATAATCATTTATTAAACACCTACAATGTGCCAGGCACTATGCTAATTGCTGAGGATAAAAAGAAAGGTAAAGACAGTTCGGTCCTTGCCCTTGAGGAGCTTACAATCTAATGAGAATTACATTCTGTCTGATTATGATAATGTAAAATCCTACTACCTAAATCAGGGAGGGATAAAGCATAGAAATGTAATTATAGACCAATATCACTAATGAACACTGAAAATGCAGTATTACTAATCAATGGACAAAATGCAAATAAAACCCTCACAGTATATCAATATATCCAAAAACTCACGGGACATCCATTTTACTTCTTAGGTAAAATGGTCACTTGGTCACTATGACCAAATTGAATTTATGCCAAGGCTATATGGATGGTTCAAAATTAGGAAAATAATATAAATAATCACATACAAAACCAAAACCAAAAACTGCATAATTATAATCAACAGATTTGGGTCAGGGGATGAGAGGAAGGCCTTGGAAAATACAGCATTCATTTATGCTAAAAACTCTAAAGAACATAAGCATACAGAGGTCCTTCTTAATATGATATTATGCAGGGCATTCCAAAATGGCACTAAGATTTCTGGGACATCCTCTGTGTGTGTGTGTGTGTGTGTGTGTGTGTGTACATGTATACACAGACATACACACGACCAAAAACAAGTATTATTTACCATGGAAATGTACTAAGCTCTTTCCCAATAAATACAGGAGTAAAGCAATAATATTACATAATAATAATAAACAGTATATTGATTAATAAATATTATATTATAAATAATACTATTTTATTATCATTATTATTTGACAGTTATAGAAATGCTAGAGAGAGAAATAAAACAAGAGAAGGAAATTATAGGCACGAATATCTGTATTTCTCCTGCTTATCACCTAGGGCTGTGCTAGCAAGCTTTGCCAGAGGACGCCACCAGGTTTGTGTGTTCCTGAGAGGTCATTGTTTAGCTTCCTCTTTGCCTGGTGCCTGTGTCCACGTTGCGTGCTGAATGAGCCTATCACATTTTCCAGCACTTAACATGGTTTCTGGCACATAGTAGGTGCTAAAAAAAAAGTTTATTAATTGATTAATTAATTGATCTAAGCTGGGGGGTTTTTTTGTTGCTGTTGTTGTGGCTCCCAACCTCTATCCGGCAAATAACATACGAAAACGAATGTGGGTATACTAGTTTATTTTTTGTCTATTAGGATAGACAAAACAGCAAGAAGAAACAGCCTGAGGATGCATGAGGAAATAGAAGGTGGAGGATGACAAACTGGAAATGCTGGCCAGCAGAGTCAATTGGAAATAAAGTAGTAGCCAGTATTCAATCCTTCTGACTACAAGGACAGGAAGATACTGGAGAGACAGGAGTTAACACAGCAGCTTCCTCCATGCCTTGGAGTTGCATGGGAAAGAAAAATATCTCTGAGGGTCATTCTCACCAAAGTAGGTCAGTTCATCATTGCAGCCCCTCATCACCTTCAACCAGAGTATCAGCCACACTGCCCCCTAAGCAGTGCTAATCAGCTGTTCTCACAGTCTCTCTGAATGGAAGAGTACAAGATGGAAGACAGGCCCAGAAACTGTATTCTGCCTCCTTCTCGTCCTACTTTTGGCATCTTTCAGTCCTAAACTCACCACAAACAATCCCAGAAGCCAGTGACCTCAGAGGCCAGTGAAATCCTGGGAAAGCATCTTACCCTCAAGCATACAGTCAGCAAACTACTTGAGAGCAAAGACAGTCTCTGAATTATCTGTATACCCCCATGCTTAGCATAGTGTCTGGCACACAAACAATTGCTTTTCTGTTGTTCTATTTTATAATTGTTAACACTAGGGGCAGGTAGGTGGAGCTGTGGATAGAGTGCCAGGCCTGGAATCAGGAAGACCCATCTTCATGAGGTCAAATCTGTCCTCAGATGCTTATTAGCTGTGCAACCCTGAGCAAGTCACTTAATCCTGTTCACTTCCATTTCCTCATCTGTAAAATAAACTGAAGGAGGAAATGGCAAACCACTCCAGTATCTCTGCGAAGAAAACCTCAAACGGGGTCAACAAAGAGTTGGACACAACTGAAACGACTGAACAACCACTCTAGGAGTCCATGTACAGGGTGAAATGAGTGTGAAAAATAAAACTAAAGGTCAGAATCATCTCCTTTACTCTCCTTTCCCTCCTTCTTACCAAGCCTGCAGCCAGGGATCAACAGTGAAAGTTAGGCTTTTTCATCTTAGGGGGACTGAAAACGTCCTAAATTCCCTTTTAAACCTCTGGTTTGGGGAGCTTATAAGAAAATAGCAGATAAATGATGTATAAAATGTCTATCCAGCTAGACAGATTCTCTAACAATGGCCCTGGGATTGAGGCCCCAGTGCTGAGCTAGGAAGAAAATTTCTTATACATTCTCCTTCTGTGTGGCTAGAACTACTAAAGCTGTCCCACCACACTCTCCTACTATGAACAAATGAACTCAAGGAAATACGCATGTTTGAGTTGACCACAGATGTTTATGAATAATGACCATGCAGTTCCTCCCTGTTTCCTCCAAAGACTTGGCTTTTACAGAGCTCCAGCCACATGTTAGGTCTGCCTGTCTCAATTCTTTCCAGATCCAACTCCATCCTCCATCCAACTTCTAGAGTGATTTTCCTAAAGTGAAGTTCCCATCATCTCAATAAAATTCAGTGAATGGCTGTCACCTCTAAGAACAAGCCCTTCATAACCTAGCCTTCTCCTACTTTTCCAGTCTTTTTACACCTTATTCCCCGATAACATATTCTTTGATTCAGTAACCTTGGCCTCCTGGTTATTCCACAGACAAGATACTCCAACTCTCTACTCTGGGCATTTTCTCTGGCTGTCTCCCATGCCTGGAACACTCTCACCCCTCCACTCTGACTATTGATTGACCTCTCTGGCTTCAAGTCCCAACTAAAATCTCACCTTTTACAGGAAGCCTTCCTTAACTCCCCTTAATTCCAATGCCTTTTCTCTGTCAATTACTTCCCACTTATACAGTATAAAGCTTGCTTTGTATGTATTCATTTGCATGCTGTCTGTCCCATAGGATTGCAAGCTCCTTTGGAGCATGAACTATCTTTTTCCTCTTTTTTTATCTCTGGTGCTTAGCGCAATGACAGGCACATTATAGGTGCTTAAGAAATATTTATTGATTCGTTGATATTTCTTATTGTTTTCATTTTTTCTCCACCTGAGAGGGAAAACACTATCTCAGTCACTGCCTTTGGTGATGTTGTTAATTCCACCCCTCTGCTTTTCATTCTCTCCATTGTTATCCAGACACCTGGGGAAAGCATTTGTCCCTCTCCTCTCTTGTTTCTTTAAAGGAACTTTCCACAGGTCTCTCTAAGTCCTGTCCTGTCCTGTCCTAAAACTGTATCATATTGCCTTGACCAGGGCATGAGTGAAAACTCAAAATCCCAGAAGTTTATTAGGGCCCAGGCTATTTCTCCCTCCTGCAGGGGAGAAAAATTTGTGCCTCTCCCTACCACCTCCCTGACTTTGAGATAGCTTTTATAATTCGATCAGATATCATCAGCTAATGCTCTTGATATTTTACAATAGGTGAAGAGTGTAGGGGGTAACTGCCATTGGAAATCTCATCCTTTAAGAATGTGCAGGGTTCTGCCTCCTGCCAATGTACACGATGCATGTATGCATAATCAAGAACTCTACTCTCCATTTTAGAGCATGTGCAGGTATTCTTTCACTATTTGTCTATACTCTTACTGAATGTTGAGGAAAGGTTTTTCAATTAGCTGCTATCAGAACCTAGTGTGCATATGCAAAAGATTCCCATAGGGGCAACTCTTTCCTTTCCTGGTGACACTTAAGGAGGAAAAACTGCTATAGGCATCTGGATTAGGGAGGAGTTTCTGACTTTCTGTCACCAAGAGCAATTATGAAGCCTGAGTTTACACTGGGTAAAGAAGGAAAACTAAGATTTTATAAAAAGCTAGTGTCGTAATGAAATTTATTGCTTTTGCCTGCACAATACTAATGGTGTTTGCAAAAGGAGTGCCCAGGAACTCTCAAAATGTCCAATAATCTGTCTCTTAAAGTCACTTCTTAATAGATCCTTGGATTTCCATCATCCGTCAATGGGGCCATAGTACTTTGAAGATGGTATCAGGAAGGGAGCAAAAAGAAAGATGACTGCTGAAGGGGTTAGATGGTGTGAAAAGAGCTATCTGTTGTAGGCAAGACTTAAGGAGCTCAAGGAAATAGCATGCCTGAAGAGAAATGGAAATGACCCCCAAGATGTCAGAGACCTACCTGCAGACCAAATAATCATTATATCTCCATATCTCTCATATCGGTCTGCTTCTCTCCATTCACACAACCACCACCCCAGTTAATGCCTCTATCACTTCTTGCTGGACTATGGTAACAGTTTCCTTGATTCGAGTCTCTCCATCTTTTATATATCCTCCACATAGCTGTCAGGTAAATCTTCCTAAATTATCACCACAACCCTGTGGGGAAAAGCTTCTGTGGGTCCCTACTACCCTTGGGATAAATAATAGCTCACATTTATAAGAGCTTTAAATGTTGCAAAGCACTTTATACACCTTATCCCATTTGATTTTCGCCATAGTCCTTAGAGGTAAAAATTAACATCTCTATTAACAAATAAGCAAGGTCAGGATCAGCGAAGCTAAGCGATTTGACCATTGTCATCTGGAAAGGAAATGTTGGAAGTTAGATTTGAACCTAGATGTCTGCTGACTCCAAATATAGTTTTTGTTCCATTGCAGTACATAGACTCTCTCAAATCTATAATCCTCAGCCTACAGTTTAAAGTCCTCAACAGCCTGATTGCAGAAACCTGTCCAGTCTTATTTCCCATTACTCCACTGCACATACTCTATGCAATAAGATAAGCAAGCTGGATTACTTGTCTTTCTCTGAATTTGACATTCCATTTCTCACCCCTACACATTTACACAAACTGTCTCTCCTGCCTAGAATGCATTTCCTCCTTATCTCTACCTCTCATAATTACCATCTTCCTTTAAGCCTTAACTCAAATGCCACCTTCCCCAAAAAGCTTTTTCTGTTTCCAGCCCCCTGTTTTTAAATGTTCTCCCCCTTCTCAAATTGCCTTGTATTTAATTTTTAACATATATGCCATTCTTCGGTTGTTTTTCAGTTGTGTCCAACACTTTGTGATCCCATTTGGGATTTTCTTGGCAGATATACTGGAGTGGGTTGCCATTTCCTTGAGGAAACTGAGGCAAACAGAGTCATACATCTAGTAAGCATCTGAGGCCAGATTTCAACTCAGGTAGATGAGTCTTTCTGACTCCAGGCCTGGCCCTCTATCCACTGTGTTCCCAGATATATGCCATATCCCCCTTATAAAATGTAGGCTCCTTGAAGGCAAAAATTGTTTAATTTTTGTCTTTGTATAGCTAGAGGGCCTTGCACATATCATAAAGGAACTTAACAAATATTAGTTGAATTGAAATGAGTAACCAGGGTTTGGAAGACCCTTTTGGTCAAGTCTTTAAGTCCCCCAATTGGTCTTTTCTGGGTTCAGAAAGTTGTTATGTTTAGGAGAAAGATGATTTTTTTTTTTTGCAAATAAGCTTGCTAATCACCATCTGTTTTAAGTAGGAGAGTTTTTTTCTTTAATTAATTCTATACAAGATTAGCAGTTTTGGTACCATTGTCCAAAATCACCTAAAATTTTTGGTTTCCACAATTTCTCTGCATGCTGCAAACACAAGAATATTGTCAATAACAAATTTTAGTGCAACAACACTCCTGTACATGGGAGGGAAAAAGAGAAAGCAGCACATGAACAACATTGACATTTGAAGAGAGCATTTGTAGAGGTTTAAATCTTGAACCAAGAATTATATAAAGCCTTGTCCCCAAGCCTAGCTACCAGCCACCTACCTAAAACAACCTTACTAAATCATTTCCATTCCCCCACCAAAGAAATAAGGCCTCTATTAAATAAAGCATGGTTGTCAGAGAAGCCATCAGGGTCATTTTTTTAGGTATTTTCTATGTTGATATAACCCATGGCCTAGGACTACCAATATGCTCAAAGACTTGCACACACCAGGTTTGATTGATCATTGTGGCTGATCCAAAAAAAAAAAAGGCCATTATCTGTCTTTGGCTCATTGTTCCCTTAAAGTCATTTCGAGCAAATGTTAGATATTCATTGTATAGCTTGCATCTAAGTTTTGCCATATGCAGATAATAAGCTTCTCAGGTCTCAAATAAGTGCTCAAGGTGGCAAATGCAAATTGGATATAGGATAGCCTTTATTTCATCCCACAAAAATGCAGAAAATACTAGGGGTACACAGGATCCCATAAGCAGATTAAAAAAAAAAAAGTAAGGCTCTGAAAATATCAGCTACTCTAGAAAGTATCTAAACCTAGGGTTGCTTTTCAGGCAATCCTTCAGCATTCTGGTCAAAGTTTATTTTTCCCTAGAATGCTATACGTTACACCCTTCCCGAAGATTCAGTAACACCCTATGGTTTAGATTCCCCCATAAGGTAAATACACTTTAGGGGTTGCTGAACAAGCATTCCCCTTCCCATCTGACCTTTGCTATCCAAGTAACTCACTGTATAGTGGTAATGGGGATGGAAAGGTCCAGATTTCTTGATCCTGTGATGTGGCTTTTAGCTGTAGAAACTATGTATTGGCAATCCTCTTCTTTCTTTAAGAAGCATGCTTTTGAGGGAAAAAATCTCCCTCTAAGAATTCTGGTGCTCAGTCTTTCGAATCTAGGGTCATCCAAGAGGCAACTCTTCCTGATTACAAGGTGGAACTCCTGAATCATGCTACCTAGGCAATTAGAAATTCCCTGTCTTCTATAGAGAAGTTATCATTTACAGAATCACAGAGCTTTAGAGTAGGAAGACACCTCAGTGGCCAACTAAACCCATCCATATAACACACCTCAGAGTCATTTTACAGGACAGCATCACACTTACATTCACCTCTGATCCCTGCCCTTCTTCTATCATCTATACATTTCTGTTTTTAAATCTGTTACTTATTGAGTTACCCGTGCCTCATATCAGACTCTTCAGATAACTCCCATTTATCTTTTCCATTGCAATTGTTTCCTTGAACATTTTCCACTCAAAAAGAGAGATCAGGGAGAGGAGAGAGAGGGAGAGAGAGAGAGGGAGAGGAAGAAGAGGAAAAGAGGAAGAAGAGAGGAAGAAAAAAGAGAAAAAGGAAGGAAAGAGAGAAAATTAGTCTTACAGACTGCTTTTTTATATAAGTGAGGAGCACCATCTCAGACAAAAGTTCTTTTTTCTTAAGTCCCAACAAGCCAATCATCAGGAATTCCTTGTGTCCTCTCAGAAAGAACACAGCAGACACGACCACTTTCCATGGGGAGGTGCCTCATAGATAACTCCCCTAAAAGGTCTGAAAGTTGTTATCTCAGGTTGACTGAGGAACTTATCAAAAGGATGAGAAAATTCCTTAATTGGTACCCCCTTATTTTTTTTTTCAGTTTTAAATTATCTCCCATAAAGGTAATGAATCAGCTTCCTATTTCTTAGGCAAAATATTTCATGTTTTGTGGGACCTGTAATTTCATCAGCCAAGGGAATTTCTAGTGTAGAAATGCTTCAACTAGAGATTTCCATTTGTCCATGGTTACCCAGTTAGCATGTGCCAGAGAACGGACTTGAATATAGCTTCTATGTACTGTACAATTCTGCTTCTTGTTTATAAGTTCTGACTTTATGTCACTACTTATTTATGTATTAATTAAAGTATGAGTGGAGAGAAAATTTACACTTCATGTTTAATGAACAGATAAGCTACTTGGTCAAAACCTAAGAAAGGCTCTCAAATACTTACTCATCCTGAGGGTATCTATAAGGACTAGGCCATCTGCCACAGGAAAGATTGAAAAGGAATGTTAGATATTAATTTAAATGGAAAAAATGTTGGCTAGCCCCAGCAACCAGCACTGCCCTTGGGTAATCGACATGAACCCTATGACTCTCTCAAGGATAGAGACCAGATCTGTGATTTCACTGGTATAGAGAACTCTCTATTGAGGAAATTCCTTCTGCCAGTGTAATTTGGTGTCTTCTCTGAAACTTACAGATAGTGTACTAGAACACTTAGAGGTTAAATGACTTGCCTAGAGTCATATAGCCAGAATGTGTCAGGGCCAAGATATAAGAGGCCCTGCTGCTTGCCCAGCCCCCATAGCCATTATCTAGAAAGCAACTACCATGGAGTAGTAGCCAACCAGCCCCACCAACTGCCACCCCTAGGGAAGTTAAGCCAGTCTAGCTAAAACAGCAAGGCACTTTGAGAGAGAGAGAGAGAGAGAGAGAGGAGGTACCAAGGAACTCAAACCTCTGCCAACTCCTCCCCCTAACTACCATTGGAGACAGCACAAGACCCTGAATCTAAGAACCTCGGAAGTAGCAGGGCACCCCAGACTACCAACCAAACATCATTAAAGGGAAAAACCTCTAAAGAGAAGAGGACCATTTTCCTCACCAGCTACTTACCACCTGCCACCAACAGAAAAATAAACTCAAGAGCCCTAGGAATGGTAGTACTCCCTAAAACAATAATCCTGGTCCCATCTCAGCTCTGGTAGTGATGATCCTGGGAAACAAACTTTGTGGAGATATCACTTAGCAATTGCTTCTGCAGGCACTGAAGCCATACCTCAACAATCACAGCTACTGAAGACCCAGAAAAGAAAGTCCTCTATACCAAAGACCTTGGCACTGTCAAATTGTTCAGCATGAAAAAAAAGTTATGATTTTATCAGTGAAAAGGATATTAAAGAAGACGCAATACCACCTGCTTTGCCACTGCACACTTAGGACCAAGGGACCTTTCCATCTGACTTATAGCTGAAACTTCTTAAAAGAGGGAAACCAGGTGGTACATTAGAACATAAAGCACTGTACTCTGAATCAGGAAGACTTGAGCTCAACTCCTGCCTCGCTATGTGACCCTGGACAGGTCACTTAACCTCTCTCAGCTTCAGTGTCCTCATCTGCCAAACGGGGATAATAATAGCACCATTTCAAAGGGTTGTTGTAAAGACATATTGCAATAACATGTAAAGTGCTTTGTACTTATAAATATGAGCTATTATTATTGTCATGTGGTTTCTCCCATTAGAATGTCAGCTCCCTGAGAGATGGGATTGTCTCTACTTTTGTATTTATATCCCCAGGACTTAACATAGTGCTTTATACATAGTAAGAATTTAATAAATATTTTTCCATTCATTCATTTATGGTTGTTAAGGAGTTGACCTTGACCTTGAAGCCAAAAAGATTTTCAAAGAACCAAAGAAATAGTCTTCTAAGAACTAGTTGTCAACAAAATGGCCATTTTAGCCAACTGAAATAAAGTGGCACCTCTGTATATACTGAAAGAAAGCTTCTTTTTTACCTTTAAAATGGAGGCAGTTCAAAAACACCGACCATGTTTCACTGGGGTTTTTTTTTCCCCTCCATTAAGTCTGGAATGGTCATCTTAGAATAGAAAGAAAGAACAAGCAGTTAAAAAGTTGGGACAAGATAAACACTCCTTCTTTGTCCCCATGAAGGTTTTTCTTGATGCTGAAAGGTGTAGTGTAGCTCCACTTTATAAATGCAGGGAATTCATCATGGCACTCCAAAGGTAATGGAAATGCTAAGTCAATTTTAGCTTTTATAACTGTCAAACAGCAAATGATGTGAGGCACACACCAGATGGCAGCTCCTTTCTGCATGGGAGTGCAACCACTGGCAAAGATGGGTTTCCCTCCAAAGGGTAGGGTATAAATTACGTTTCCAATCCACCCTCTGTCTAACCCTCCCACCACCGCGAGTCCCCACTCCCCTCTAAAAAGGAATGCAAACTGACTCTCTATAATTTAAATTTAGTGCTACCAAGGAAGGGAACATTCTGTGCCCGGAACATTAACACAAGATAAAGCAGAAATAAAAAGCCAATGTGTTGATACTCTACTGCATCTGCCACGAATGATAAAAATCGTCTTTCCTCCCTGCTGTGACTCTGACTTTAATTCTCTCATCAGGTTCTATTGTCTCCAGATCTTTGGAGCTTGGTATGAAGTTTGGTTTTGGTGGGGGAGGTTTTTTAAGTTTAAAAAAGAAAAGGGGCATCTGTTGGATGAAATGGGCTTCTTTTCCTCAATTGTCAACAGCTCTTACTTTCCACGTCTGTCTCTCTCCTTGGCGCAGAAAGATTCAAGACTATGACAGACATTGCAGCTCAGCTTTTTGTTCTGTTTTTATGAAAAGGTTTCTGAGAAGCCTAGCCTAGTGGGATGCCTAGAGGGAAAGAAAATTTCTTTCCCAGTACAAGGAGATTTGAAGGAAGTTGTGCTGCCCTTAGATAATGGCTTCTTCTGTGGACAACTAGGCTTTTACATAGACTGTGAGCATAAAAAAATTTTCCCATTTACAAAACGAGTGTTTCTAATCTCTGGTGTGCCTTAAATAACAGTTGTAACAGCAAAGTTGAAAACAATGTTACAATGAAGGGTTTCTAGGAAGGATTTTCCCATGTAAATCAAGGAATTTCAGAGTCAGAAGAGACCTTGGGGGCTAGCTAGTCTAACACCTATCCACAAAACAATCCCTTTCACAACATACCCAATAAGCATCCCGTCTCTGCTTAAAGACTCCAAGGGTAGAGAATTCCACTGGCCCCTGAAATAGCTCTGACTGTTAGGAAGTTTGGGGATTTCCCCCCCCAACTTCAAGCCTATATCTAACTCTTCATAATTTCCACCCAATTTTCTGATTCTGCCCACTGAGGATAAACAAATGTCTAATCCCATTTCCAAGTCATGGTTTGTAAATACTGAATGACAACTAATGTGTCTCTCTGCCCTTCTCTTGTCCAGGTGGAAAATAGCCATTTCTCTACTAAGACAAAAAAAGAAAAATGTTGGATGTTGAAGGGGATGTGGGAAAACTGGGACACAAATTCACTGTTGGTGAAGTTGTGAACTGATCCAACCATTCTGGAGAGCAATTTGGAACTATGCCCAAAGGGCAATCAAACTGTGCATACCCATTGATGCAGCAATACCATCACTAGGTCTGTATCCCAAAGAGATCATAAAAAACAGATCCATAGGAAAGGACCGACATCTGCAAAAATATTTATTTTTGCAGCCCTATTCATGGTGACAAAATATTAGAAATTGAGGGGATGCCCATCAATTGGAGAATGGCAGAACAAGCTGTAATATATGAATATAATGGAATACTATTGTGCAATGCAAAATCATGAACAGGCAGATTTCAGAAAAATCTGGAAAGACTTGTACAAACTTACGCAAAGTGAAATGAGCAGAATCAGGAAAACACTGTACACAGTATCAGCAACATTGTATAATGATCAACTATGAATGACAGCTGTTCTCAGCAACACAATGATCCAAGATAAGTGCAAAGCACTCAAAAAGGAAAATGCTAATCATATCCAAATAAAGAACTGATGGACTCTGAATTCAGATCGAGGCATATTTTATCACTTCATTCTTTCTTGTGTTTTTTTTTCCTTTGATCTGTTTCTTCTTCTACAACTGTGATGAATATGGAAATATATTTTACATGATAGCACGTGTATAAACTATGTTAAACTGGCTATCATTTTCAGAAGAGAGGAGGGAAGAGAGAGAGAGAGAGAGAGAGAGAGAGAGAGAGAGAGAGAGAGAGAGAGAGAGAGAGAGAGAGAGAGAGATTTGGAACTCAAATCTTGTAAAAATGAACGCTAAAAATTTTCTTGATAAGTAATTGTGGGGAAAAAATACTATTTAAAGCAAAACAAAAAAAAGGAAAATGAAGAAATGAAAAAATATAAAGAATCCAAACTGAAAATACAAAAAAGAAGTATTTATAAAAGCTCTTTTTGTGGTGACTAAGAATTGGAAATTAAAGGGATGCCCATCAATTGGGGAATGGCTAAACAAGCTGTGGTACTGGAATATTATGGTGCTATAAGAAATGACAAGCAGGAGGATTTCAAAAAAAGCTGAAAAGACTTACATGAACTGATGCATAGTGAAGTAAACAGAAACAGGAAAACATTGTATACAGGAACAGCAATATCATTCAATGAAGAATTGTGAATGACAGCTATTCTTCACAATACTGTGATCTAAGACAATCCCAAAGGACTCATGATGAAGCATACTATCTGCCTCCAGAAAAAGAACTCATATTATTTGAAAACGGGCTGGAGCATGCTATTTTTCACCTTCTTTCTCTCATTTTTTTCTTTTATTTGAGTCTTCTTGTACAAAATTACTCATATGGAAATATTTTACATAATTGTACATGTATAACCTATATCTGATTACTTGCCATCTTAGGGAAGGGAGAGGGAAGATAAGAGGGGAGGGAGGGTGGGAAGGATAGAGTTTGTAACTCAAAACAAAATAAAAATGCTAAAAAAAAAAAAGAATGAGAAGAACATACAAAGAAAGGCAATTGCAGCATTAAAATATTTCCGTAGTCTAAAAAAATAGCCATTTCCTTTCATAGATGCTCATAGGTCATAGAACTGGGGCCCAACTCTGCTTTGCTTACTTCTCTTATGTAGGTATGCCACTTTACCAATGTGCTTCTTAAACTCTCACCCAGTGCTGAACACAGTACTCCAAATACTGCCTAGCAAGGGCAGAACACACTAGGACTATCACCTTGCCTTTAGAAGCTATGCTTCTACATCCAGCCCAAAATCACATTAGTTTTTGCGGCTGCTATAACACTGTGTTGATTCATATTAAACTTGCAATCTGCAAAAAAGACCAAGTTTAAGCTTTTTAATCTGATTTTTAAAGCCATGTCTGCCTCTGTCTTGTTATTGTTGATGTTTAATCATTTTTTTCAGTCTAGTCTGGCTCTCTGTGATGTCATTTGGGGTTTTCTTGGCAAAGATACTGGAGTGGTTTGTCATTTCCTTCTCTAGCTCACTTTATAGATGAGAAGACTGAGGCAAACAAAGTTAAGGGACTTGCCCAGGATCACCCAGCTAGTCAGGGTCTGAGGCCAGATTTGGAAGCAGGAAGATGAGTCTTCCTAGCTCTAGCTCACTATCCATTGTACCACTTAGCTGACCCAACTTTGTCTTAATCCTCATTAAATTTTAACTTGGTAGATTGAACCCCATGCTCTGAGAGCCTGTCAACATTTTTTTGGCTCCTCTTTCCTTCATTCTATATATTAGCTATCCCTCCCAGCTTTGTGTCATTGATAAATTAGATAAGCATGCCTTCTCTGCCTTTATTTACATAATTGATTTTTTAAACATTAAATGGAATAGATTGGGGGCATGCTATAGGAGCAATCCCTCCAAAATGATATCAGACTATTACTGATTCCTTGAGTCCAGCCATTGAACCATTTCCACATCTTATAGTATCATCTAACTCCCGTCTTGCCATCTTTTTAACAGAAATAATGAGAGATTTATCAAATATATTACTAAAAATCTAGGTGAACCACATCTATACCATTCTCCTTTGCTATCAATTTAGTAATCCTGTCAAAAAGGAAATAGCTTGGTCTTGCACAATCTGTTCTTGTGACTACTAATTCCTCCTCTCCTTTCTAGATCTTCACTATCCATCAATCTAATAATTCATTCTAAAATTTTGCCAGGAATTAAAGTCAAGCCCACTTATCTATAGTTTGGAGACTTCCTTTTTTCTTTCTTTCTTTCTTTTTTTTTTTTTTTGGAAAATCAGGACATTTGCCCTTCTGTAGTCCTGCAGTGCTTCCCCAATTCTCCAGACTTTCAAATATCACTGACAGTAGCTCAGTAATCACATCTGCCAGTTCTTTCAGTACCTGAGAATATAGGTCCAGGCAAATCAATTTCAGGACATTTAGGTGGCATAGTGGATAGAGTGCCAGGCCTGGAGTCAAGAAAAGTTATCTTCCTGAGTTCAAATCTGGCCTCAGACACTTACTAATCGGGTGCCCTTGGGCAAGTCACTTAACCCTCTTTGCCAGTTCCCACATCTGTAAAGTGAGCTGGAGAAGGAAATGGCAATCCACTCCAGTATCTCTTCCACAAAAACCCCAGATGGGGTCACAAAGATTCATACATGACTGAACAACAAATTCTGTTTCATCAAAGGCAGTTAGGTGTTCTTTTATTATCTCCTTACTTATTGTAGTTATCAATTCCCTATTAGCCATTTTTGTTTCATCCTTTTCCAATTGTAGAGGGAGGAAGGGAAAAAAGGAGAGAGGAAGAAAAAGAGAGTGATAAACCCTATTTCTTCTCTCACCTGTCATGAGTGACTCTTTAAACTAGCCTCCATTTCACTGTAAATTGAGCAAGCATACTCATTTCCAAGCATTTCAGGTTTATTCTCATCCCAGTAGCTTGCTGACTTTCATAATAGGTTTTTATCATCAACCAATGTCTTTCTCTAAGTGAAGAACAAGGTTGTAAGACCTGGCAAACTCATATATGAGGCCTGAATACTAATTGTAAACCAAGTAAATTGTGCTTAGCAATAGTTTGTGATCTAGAATATCTGTCCTGGCTTTTTACTCATATAAAAACTGGCAGGAAAGTGTTTGTATTAAAAGCTCACTTAACTGACAAAGATTTTCTCTATGTACAATCAAATTCTCCTTGCCATATAAAATCAACAAAAGGTTTTCCTGACTTGTACCTAAATTGTGTCATGAGATGTGGGATTTTTCTGTGACAATCCAAAGGTCATTCTAAGTACGATGGGAGGAAAAAAGATGCAAAACACAAATTGAGCAGTTTTGCCTTCCCTATGTTATCATTATTCCCTGTGCCCTAGTAGTAGCCTTCTCTTTTCCCTAATATTAGTAAAACACACACACACACACACACACACACACACACACACACACACACACACAAGCTCTTTGTTATTCTTGGCTTTCCTTACCAACCTCAGCTCATTCTAAGATTGAGCATTATTGATGCTATTCTTTCATAAATATGCCATGCTTTCATATTCATCTTCTGTTACCTGCTTTTGTTTCCATCTTCTGTGTGCATTTTTAAAATATTAGTTAGTGAGTTCTCTGTGCATCCATATTGGTTTCTTTAGCCAACTATATTTTGCCCTGATTAGAATTTGTTATTGTTATTCTGAGAGTAGTAATCAACCAACCCTTCAATAAAAGAAAGAATTGGGGAAATAGACCCATTGGGGTTTCACTCTGTGGGGGCTTCATCTAGGATAACTCTGGGACTCCAATGATCATGCCATCAGAAAGCCTGGACCAGTAGAAGATAACCTATCCAAACAATAGCAAGCTTTTCATTAATTCTAGCAACCTTTTGACTTGTACTTCATAATCTATCTTGACTACAATTATATCCATGCCAGATAAGTGGAAAATTGGGGCAGCAGTCTATTCAAAATGATTTCTAGCTTTACCTTTTCAAGCCACAAAGTTGAGAAAAACATTTGCCTTCATTGTGTACTGGAAGGAATTAGTTGATTTCCAAATACCTAAGCTTTCTGGCAGGCTCCTTTCCTTGGTAAATTATTACAGTGTATCCCACAGAGGCAATGTCCTCCCCAGGTCAACAGGCATACTTTAACTATAGTTTCCTTCCAGTGGTTCCAAAAGGTTTTGACAAGTTGAGTCATCTTCTCTAGTATGCCAGTAAAAAGGAATGTGACCCCTCCCATGGCTGAAAGAAATGCGACTCCACAAAGGTACCAACCCTTAGAACTCAGAAGAGAATTATACCTAAGGATTTTCTTTGAACCATCTTCCAGTGATGTCTCCTAACAAATCTGTGTGGCACCTATAAAAGTTTAATTTGACTCCATATGTTAAGACTTCCAGTTGTTAGTTTTTATCAAAACATATAGAAATTTAAGCTCATGGGATTTATACTACTTTTGCCTTTATTAGATTTTGTCTCTTGTAAACTTCTGGCTATCTTAGTTATGATTTTTTTCTATAGATGTTGATGTTAAGAATTATGAACAAAATTGAAATATTTGCTCATCTTCCATTGTTTTGCCAAATAGAACACCATGTTATCTCCACAAATAAAAAAAATTCTTAAGAAACAGAAAGTCAATCATCTTCATTTTCTTTCTATTCCCTTTGAATTCAATTCAATAAAAATTTCCTAAGCTCTTCATATATTCAAGGCATTGTGCAAAGCACTGAGGGAGATACTAAGACATGAAACAGTCTCTACTCTCAATGAGCTTACAGTTTAATGGAAGATGGGGAGCAGCATGTATGTAAATATCTATAAATCAAGGGAGAATGAAATTAGTGCAAAGATGAGGGAAAGGCTAAATGCTACGTAGTAGAGTAGTCAGCTTCAACTGGGATGGTCAAGAAAGACTTCCTAGAAGTAAGGTTGCAACTGATTTGGACTTTGAAGGAAGGGAATAAGACAGAGCTGAGGGTAGAAAGA
Source organism: Phascolarctos cinereus (assembly GCF_003287225.1). Lineage (NCBI taxonomy): Eukaryota > Metazoa > Chordata > Mammalia > Diprotodontia > Phascolarctidae > Phascolarctos > Phascolarctos cinereus. The sequence continues at coordinate 101,555,381 of NW_027555625.1, forward strand.
ATCTATTCTAGACACAGAGCAAAGGCTAGGAGATAAAAGAAATAGAGATAAGAATAAGGAATAGAGATTAGTCCCAAGTTGGCTAAAACAATACAGTTTGTGAGTAGGGAATAGAATTTTTATATTCTCTCTAAAGATAGACATTTGTCTTTGGGTCTTTAGAATAAAACCTATTACTCCCCAATACCACGGAGGTGTAACAGTACTCCTGGGAAGGCATTCTCTGCCACCAAACTACTGCACAGCTTTGGCAATAGAATAAACCCAGCCAGGAGAGTAGCTTTATATTGTTCTTGCCAATGGAGGGTTGCACTGAAACAATTAATTGAGATCATTGTGAAATGGGTGGGGGTGGTGAGGTAGAGTGGGATGACAGAACTCAAAGTCCATTACCCATTAATAATAGACTCATCCCCTATCCAAACTGTACAGCAGAGGTGTTGAAAGGGACAGTAATCATCATTGGTTACTCCTGCCTATGCTAACAAAGAATAGCGTCCAAAAGGTAGAAAGGAGAATAAAACAGCCAGGATAATATGGACAACTATTCTTTGCATAATTGAGTGTCACTAAGGGAACCATTTCAGAATTCAAGTACAATTCTGCTGCCTTCCAGACATGGCCTTAATAATAGATATAGAAGTAAGTAGCATTTTCTTACTTGCTCTTTGTAGATTTGATATTAAAGACCGTAGCTAATGCTCTGTGATTTTTTTTTAAGTTTTAGAGTATTTTGTGAAGACCCAAATGTAATTGCTCATTCAGATGAAAGGCACATCCCAAAGCCTCAAAAGCGAACAAGTAATAAAATAAGATCCCTTTAAGACAGTTGAGGCAAACAGGTTGTTGAGCTAGTCAGTGTTGTTAGAAAAAACATTTCTTGGTAGCTGATAAGTGACTCTTCTGAAACAGAGCATTGCTGTTCATCCACATACTGTCTGAGCTACAGTTGGAATACCTACTAGGAGTATGACACTGCTCTGGCCACAGCCACCAGATTAATTGTTAACGTCACCAAGTTCCAATTTTTTTTTCTCTTTTCTGTTTGTGGGAAGTGTTGTAGCACTCCATGTGCTGGGTCCTGTGACCCAATGTGCCACCCACCTTCTTCTTTGGTTTTGAGAATTGGAGGATTCCTCGCCATCCCTAAAGATAAATGGAGAGACCTTGGAAGTATTGCAAACACAGGACAGTTTGAAAGACAATCATTTCTTATGACTGTCTCATGGTCAAGACAGATACCTCTTGATCTTTGTCAAGTATGGTCACTTCTCTGATGATCATTTAAAAGCTGTGATGCAGACTAAAGTCAAAAGGAGTCTGTGATTTGGATTTCAAAAAGTCAAACATAGATGAGAGTGGCATGTAAGAGGATGTCTTATTTGACCATATATAGGAACAGTACCTTCAGGTCTATGTATCCCAGAGCAAATGGCTTGAGACTACAGTCATGTTTTCCTCCCATGTCCCAACATGTCATTTCACTTCTCTATCCTTCAATTTAAAATAAAGTGTTTACATCAATTAAGGAATGGCTAACCCAATTACAATAGTTTAATGTAATGGAATATAACTGCATTGTAATAAATAAAAAATGAGAAATAAAACATACAAAGAATTCACAAATACGAGATCAAGAAGGCATGGTTAAACAACAATCATTCTGAAAAAGATCAAGGGGGCATTAGTGGACTCTAAATTCTATATTAGTCAGAAGCATAATGTGATCTTAGATTGCATCAAGATAGGCATCACTTCTAGGACAAGGGAGGTAAGTGTCCCATTACACTCAGCCCTCATCAAGACTTCATCTGGAATATTATACTGTTCGGTGCTAGGCATCATGGTTTAAAAAACACATTTAAAGTTGGAGAGTATCCCAAAAATAGCAACATGGATGACGAATAGCCTTGAGACCATGTAATATGAGAATCAGTTAAAAGAACTGTGAATGCTTAGACTGGCAAAAAGAACACATAATACCTGTCTTCAAGTATTTGAAGGACTGTTTTGTTAAGAGAATTAGATTTGTTCTACTTGGCTCCCAAGTGCAAAATCAGAAACAATGAGTGAAATTTGCAAAGAATCCAATTTAAGTTTGATATGAGAGAAAAATGAGCAACTATTAGAGTTGTACAAAAGTGAAATGGATTTTCTTAAGAGCTAGTAAGTTCTCCCTCCTTGGAGGTCTTTAAGCTGAGGCTGGATGACCTCTTGTTAGGTATGTTATAATGGGGTTTCTTTTCATATATGGGTTGGACTAGATAACCACTGAGATCCCTTCTAATCCTCAAATTCCATGATTATGTAAGATGTGTGGGAAGATAATTGATACAAAATGAAGTAAATATAACCAGGAAAACAAAATATGTAATGGAAATACAAAGACAAATGGAAACAACAACAATAAAATAAATAAAACCAAATGTTAAGAAATTATAATAACTAATCTTGAATCTTCCTCCCCCAAAAGATGAGATTATACTTCTTCACATCTTATGTGGCACTCTGAGTATGATTACTTTGGTGAATTAGGTCTTTATTTTTTCCTCTTTTTCTTATTCATTGTTATAAAGGATGGCCCTCTGGGAGATGGTTGGAGGAGTGAAGTATTAGGAAATATAGGTGATATACAAAACAAAAGATGTCAATAAAATTTTAATTAAGTAAAATAAGGGAGGTGAACTAAATTATCCCTTTATTATAGGTTCCAAAAGGGTGGTGAATATTAAGTATAATAACTATACTCTATAAATATGACTCCTTAGAAAATTCTTTATCAGCTACAGTACCAAGAAAACTAAATAATGTGCTCCTTGATTTTGATATCAAATATCACAACCGCGTAACATAGAGATATAAGAACACAAGAGGAGATGCAGTAAGTTCTAGTCAAAAGTCATGTCAATAGCCATTGGAGAGTATCATCTTTAGATTTTGTTTGTCTAATATGAATCTTTAAAATCAAGATGAAATATGAAAAAATCTAGGTAAATCCGCAGATCCTTAGTTTACATAGCACCAAAATTTGGATAGATAAAGATATTGCAACATACAGTATTATGTAAACAAGTATATAAATTATGAGCCAACACTTGCACTTTTCATCTGGATACTTCAATATTATATAAACCTAGCCATAGCCATTTCCAGTGAACTAGCTCCAAAGCTGAACGTCCATGGAGCTTGCATGTTTCCTTTACTTAAGTGCTCTCAAGAAGAAGAAAGAGAATGGGAAGGGAATGGAGAGAGAGAGAAAAAGAGAAAGAGAGAGAGAGAGAGAGAGAGAGAGAGAGAGAGAGAGAGAGAGAGAGAGAGAGAGAACAGGGTATCACATACCACTTTGTATTATAACTTTCTTATTCACTTATTCACTTTCTTCTTCACATTAACATACCAGTTTGTATTACAGCTTTCTTATTCACTTATGAGCATTATAACTTCCTATAGTTGTACCTTTTTCTCTTACTGGACTGTTAGCTTCACTCCTCTGGTCTTCTTTGCCATGCCCCAGAAACCTCTTCATGTCCGAAGATCATTTCAGCCTTAGAATTCACACTTTGAATGTACTCTCACCCCTACAGCCCCTTCCTCTGATTAGATGATTCCTCCAAGAATCTATATTTAAGAAGAGTGCCCAGGCCAGTCATCTCTTCATTTTTTGTCATGCTATGCACTCATCAGGCTCTGTACCCTTATCTTCTTCTCCATTTTATTCTTTCTTTTAGGTGTTATCTTCTCCATTAGAAAGTAAGTCCCCTGAGGGCAGGAGTGGTCTTTCTTTTGCTTATATTTGTATTTCTAGTATTTGTCACAGTACCAGGAACATAGTAAGTGCTTAATAAATGCTTGTTGATGAACCAACTAATGGTAGGGACTGTCATTAATTTTTGTTTTTATGTCAAACTGCATTTAGCATAATTTTCTGCACACAGCAGGTATTTAATAAATGTTTATTGCATGAGTGAATGGATGAATGAATGGATCAAAAAATAAGAATATAGGCTAAAATTCTTTTCATTATTCCAGTGAAATCTGATGAAATATTTAATGACTTAATGAAAGAGTAATATTGTACTATTGTGTTTTTTTTTCTAGATATAACATTTACAGGACCAAATCCTTGAACATGATCTAGTTTCCAATCTTGTTTCAACACTGATTGCATGACCCTGGGCAAGTCACTTAATATCTCCGAATTTCAATTTCTTCATCTATAAATGAAGGACAATACTATTTGCACTATCTACCTCACAGATTGTTATAAGGATCAAAATAGATGCTATATGCAAAGCATTTCGTAAACTTTAAAGATATATAAATGTGTGCTGCTAGTGGTGGTAGTAGTAATAGCAGTGGTAGTAGTAGTGGTGGTAGTAGTAGTAGTAGTATTAGTAGTAGTAGTAGTAGTAGTAGTAGTAATAGCAGTAGTAGTATGGTTGCTGTAATTCCAGGATATCTTCTGATAGTACTGTATTTTAATCATAGAACTTGCCCTTACAAATTACTAATAGAACTTTAGACACATTAGCACAATTGGATTATGTATATTGATCACTAAACTTAGAGATTCAGTGATCTCATCAGAATTAATGATTTTCTGCATTTAAGGACCCATTAAAATGCCATGAACTGTCAGAAAACTTGCAAACATACTGTTACTTCTAATCTCCTCAAAACAATAATGCATTATTTATGAAACTTTGGTTCATAACCACCTTATGTAACACTTGATAAAGCCAATATAGTAAAAATTTCCTTCATGGACAGTACAGATCATTTCTCTTCTTTTCATCTACTTGTAATTTCTTTTCTTTAGTTAAAATAAATAAGCTTAGTGATGCCTTTCATCAAGTCACAATAATTTCCAAAAATACCCACAAATACAACACACACACACACACACACACACATATATACATATATATATGTATATACATATATATATATACATAACAAATGATCCATCTCTTTTAATTAAAAAAAAATCAAAACCCATTGATGTTGTGAGCAGGTTTAACAATATAATCCATAGCAGTGGTCCCCCACCTTTCTTTTGTTCAGAGAGAGAAACAACTTCATTCTTTCCCTAAACCAATATTGACCACTAACAAAATACAAGGTTTGACTGAGAGGTCCACCCTTTCTATCCCTTCATAAACATGATGAGCTTACTGATATACCTCTGGAATTTCAACATGCCCATTAGCACATCATTAAGATGACAAAAACAACTCTTAATTTGGTCTCAGAGACTAAAATTCCACAATGATGTATTGGCTGATTTGGAACCATTCTTTGACCTCTCTTAGAAGATGGGTTTCAATGACGAGGATTTGCCCATGAAAGTATTCGTTTGGAAAGAATGGTTTGTAGACTAGATTCTTAACTAAGGTGCCACCCTTCTCTTTGCTGGCCTACAAAAGAGAGCCAATAGACAACTCTGAGTTTAGGGGAAAAGTTATTGACTAGTTACATGGCACATAAGCATACATTAGTTTATTTGATTCTTATAAAAAAACACCCTTTGAAACATATAATGCAAATATTATTATTCCTATTTATGAAAGAGGAAACTGAAGCTTAGAGAAGGAATTAAGTAATTTTTGGAAGGTCACATAGCTCAAAAATAAAGGAACTAGAACCTGCACTGAAATCTGACTATTAAGCTACGTGACTTGAGGAGGTTAGCATAAGCAAGGAGGAAGAATTAAAGGATCAGGCAAATATCATAGGTCAGATGTAGTCAATAGGTCAACAATCCAAGTAAGCTGGAGGCAGTTGTCAAGAATCCAGGGGAAGGCAACTGGGCAACAAGGCCCTGGGTATTTAGATAAAAAATCTGGGCAATAGAAACAGGCCTTCACAGCCAAAACAAAGCTTGAAATTGTAATGTTCAACATGTATTGAATGCACGTTCTGTATGAAGATCTGTCTTGGGTGCTAGCACAATACAAATGTAGCATCCAGGGTGCCTCTCACACATGAACCCCCTAGAAAGCTTTTTCAGGTTGGAGGTCATAACCTATTCAAAACCACAGTTCACAAGCCCCCACTAATACATTTCTTTTATGTACCTGAAGGTACATAAATTGAAAGTAAAAAACATTTAATTAAACTGCATAGTAAACTAAGTGAAAAGATGTCCCCTTCCCCTACACACATAGGGTACACTTTGTCACAGGTTACCAAACCACCAGTGGAGAAGGCAGATACATAGGGACACATTGTAACCAGGGAATATTCGAAAACAAACATACAAAGAGGGAAAACATGTGGCCAAGATTCACACAGGCAGGACATCTAAGGACTACAGGTATTCCAGGGGTAACTTGCATTTCTAACAGTGCAGAGCCACAGATGTTCTCTGGTTGTGTCATTGTAATGCCTTCTGCTTGGTGTCATATCTCCACTCTCTACCGAGCATCTTCACTGGTTTCTGGCTTTAGTGTTTACTATTCTCTTCTACTATTTGCTAGTGCTTAACTATGCAATTCCTTCAAGGCCATTTGCTGCTATCTGATACCATCTGCTGGGAAGCATCTTGCAAAGGAGCATCAAAACTCTTTTAATCATCCATGGAGCCAAACACCATGCACAGGAGCCATACTAAACCAGTCAACAAAAGCTTTGAGAAGCACCAGGCTAATATTAAGTCTCTTCTTTTGAGTGTCTCTTCCACTGAGCACCCTGGCCCCAGCCAGCTATATAACTTGGGGCTGGGAAATCCTTTTTAACTTCGGTCAATCAACCAATCAAGTAAGCAATAAACATTCAAGAAACTGCTATATGTGCAAGGCACTATGCTAGGCACTGGGGTATAAAAACAAAAATAAAAGAGTCTCTGCCTTAAGGGAGCTTGCATTCTATCTGAGGAAACAAAATGGAGATAGATAGATAGATAGATAGATAGATAGATAGATAGATAATGTGTGTGTATATATCTAAGCATATGAATGTACATACAAAAGATATATAAATAAATTCTTACAAGGTAAATTGGAGGAGAGAGTACAAGTATGGGGGAGATCAAAAAGGGTTGATGTAGAAGGGAAAGGGGTCCTTAAATGGGAATAAGGAACTTGGTTTCCTCTTTTTTATGTATTTCTTCAATATAATTGGTCTTCTTCATAATACTATGTATTTTATACAGTACTCTGAGAAGGGTTCCATAGGCTTTACCAGACTATCAAAAATGTGCAGGTCACAAAAATGACTAAGAACCCTTAATATAGAAGATAGCACTTGAGCTGAGGTACAATTCCAAGCTTTGTTTTTTATATAAATGACCCTACTTATTACCCAGGTTCTTTATCTGAACACCCAAGCCCTTGTTGCCCAGTTGCCTTTGCCTGGATTCTTGATAATTGCCTCTTACATACCCAGACTTCTGACCCATTTACCATCTCTAACCTATGACATTTGCCTGATCCTTTAATTCTTGCCTCTTTATTTAATGCTATTAATCTCCTCAAGTAGCATAGCTTAATAGAAAGCACTGACTCGATAGTCAGACCTCAGTGCAAGCTCAAGTTCCTTTGCTTATGAGCTATGTGACCTTACAAAAGTTATTGAACTCCTTCTCTAAACCTGTTTCTTCCCTCATAAATAGGAATAATAATACTTGCATTATTTAAAGGAAATAAGGAATTCTAAAGGATAGAGGTACAGGAGTATATTCCAGGCATGGGGGATAACCAGTGCAAAATCAATTCCCTGATTGTTGGTGTCTGTCTCCATAATCCATTTGGGGGATTCTACTCAACAAACACTCATAGGAGCTATTTGGGCCTAAGGCAACAAAGCTCCTCCCAGCTCCCATAATACTTCTGATTGGGATGCAAGGACAAAAGGACTTGGTGAAGATGCAGAACAGTACATCTTTTTTTTGCCTTTATTAATCACATTGGCCAACAACAAAATCTCTAATCTTTGTCTTTCTGACCTAAATCTAAATCATCAATAGATGATTTCTCTATGCAAAGATAAATAAGACAAGTCTCTCAAAAGACCAGTAACTTAATAAGGAAAATGAGATGTGTCCAATATAAATACAATTCAAAGGACAGAGTAAAAAGTATATGAAAAGTACAAAATAGCAAACTGTGAGAGCTCTAAGCAAGGATATATCACTTTATCTGAAGGAATAAGGTAAAGCTTTATAGAGGGTGAGCTGATAGGAAACTTTATTTGCTTCCTGTTAATACAAGAGAATTCTTGCTAACCCCAAACTTAGCTAGCCTGGAGTTTGCATACAAAAACCAATTGGCTAGACTCAAGATAGTTCATGAAACTTATTCTTTTGAATAGAACTCCAGGAGAATCTGATCCTATATTCCCTGAGAAGCATTTTATCTACAACAGCCTCTAATGATCTCATGTTCTAAGTTCCTTCCATATTAGAATGCCTACATTATCTTTCTATGAGGTACTTTTATTTTGTAAGTCCAGCCCAATTACAGTTTAGTAGCCTTACTCATAAAGGAAACAGAAAGATTTAAGAGGAGGCAACTCCTGAATGAGCTGACCTTGAATCCCAAGTTCACCTCCACACCTTTGAGGAAAGCTTGGATGGGTAGAAAAAGGAAAAAGCCAGAGACGGGAGTGTCAGGGAAGACAGGAAGAAGATTCTTGAGGTCAAAGTCATGAAAATGGAAAACTACTAAGAGACAAACGTGAGAGCCAGTCAGATTGTCTGGACTAATGCTGTGCTTTAATCACCAGGCAACAAAAACAGCTATGTAGGAAACAGCCAAGGGAAAGAATAGAATAGGTTGGCCTCTTCTGCCTCCCAACAAAACTGCTTGTCCCAGTCCTAGTTATCTCAGTGTAAAAACTTGTTTGTTCTTTATCTGTTGCCTTTGATTTAGATTTCATTTATCTATCATAAAGACTTATTGGACTTCAAGAAATGATAATCTATACACGTACTTTATTTAAGGCTTGCAAATAGAATAAAAGAAAATATTCCTGATTTAAGGGAGGTAAAATGTGGTTTGGACTAACCCTGGGGGCTTGACAGCTATTTTAGAGTAATTGGAAAAGGGGAGAGACCATGACTGGATAGTATCAGCCTGGCAATGAATTTGGAATTCAAATACTTCCATAAATAAGATTACAAGCTTGTAGTAGCCTGCAAAGGGAATAATGCTTGGGAATTTTTTCTTTCCATGTCCCATGTTGTTGAAAGAGGCCATTTACCACTTAAAAAGGCAAGCTATGCTCCTAAATGGGAGCATGCTGTTAGGAAACTTCAGCCCATGTGAAAGGGGAATAAAGTTGTACCAGCCTGGGACAGGTCAGCTGACTCCGTGGATGATTGACAGCACAGTCTGCACCACCTTTACATGTTCTTTCATTTTAATGGAATTTTGACAGAAAATAAGGACCATTTGCCTAATAGGGTGCCTTGCATGAACTTGGCATGCACAACATATTTGTTGATTCAATCTGAGAAGGAAATCTAGGCAAATGCTATCCCTTCTAAAGCACCCCATGATAGGTACTTCAACCAAGATACACAGCTAGCTGGATAGATAGACAGATAAATAGGTAATAGAATGGATGAAATAAGCATTTATTGAGTGCCTACTATGTGCACAGGAACTGTGCTAAATGCTTTACAAATATCATCTCATTTGATCTTCACAACAATAGGAAGATTTATTTATTATATGTTTATTATTCCCATTTTACATTTGAGGAAACTGAGGCAGCCAGTGGTTAAGTGACTTGCCCAGGGTCACATAGGTAGTGAGTGTCTGAGGCTGGATTTTAACTGAGGTCTTTTTGACTTAAGGCCTAGTGCTCTATCCTCTGAATAATCCAGCTCCCAATGAAAGGAAGCAGAGAAGGAAGAAGAGGGACAGAGGGAAGAAGAGACAGAGAAAGAGAGAAAAAGAGAGAGATTTTTCTTTCATACATAAATGGTTTTCCTAAGTTTTGTGTTTCATCTCATATTCAAGATAGACATTGTTCTAGACAGTTGGTTTCTCCTTAATAATGTCACACAAACTGCAAAACTGGCTTCCAGAAATCAAATTGCAGGTAATGGTTGAGCCCCACAAGTGGTGAATCCTGAATAGAATATTGCCTAAAAAACCCAGGAAGTGAGTAGTCTGCAGGTCTCCTTTAATTCAACTATAATAAAAGCCAGCTTAGCATTTGCCACTTCTATTATCTCTATTCTCCATCCTATACCGGAATTTTATTGTGACTTCCATTCTCCTAATAAAATAGCATCATGCTTTTATGATTTCATATATGCAAAAAAGCCCCCTGGATTTGTTTAAAGACATAAAAGCAAACCTATCACCATATGGTAGTAGAATTAAAGCTAGCATATTGTAGGGTTGTATAATTCATGATCCTTAGAAATGATTTCTCAACGATATTATGGCATTAACCCATTACCATTTGCAAAGATTCATGATAATCCCAACTTTTCCATTGTAACACTGGTTATTTCTATGCTTTTTAAGTTGAAATTGCTGAATTCCAACAAATATGCTTATTATTGGCACCATTCATCCTTGTATAGGCCAGTAGGTCTTCCTCCTTCCCCAAGGAGGGTTTATGAGAATCGCCTGTTTCAGTGTTATCAGCCAATATGCAAAAAGAATATTATTATTTCACAAGTTTATATATGTTTCTAAAGCATTCTGGAAGTTACTGGGGACAATAGATTGAAGAGGCATGTGTTATAATGTGAGTTCTTTGGAAATAGAAATTGTCTCTATTTGTATTTGTAACCCTGCCACCTAGCACAGTGTCTGGCATGTAGGAGGTACTTAATAAATGCTTGTTGGTTGATTGGTTGATTGAAGGTAGGAAGCACATGTAAGCATGCATTTCCAAAAGTACTTATGCCTAGATTTCCTTTGCCCTTAAGAAGACCTCCTGCCACAAGTTTGAGGACAAAAGAAAACCGAAGATCCAGAATGGCATGCCTTACTGACCACCCTGGCTCAGACTTATTTTTTAGGCATGACTACTGCTGAAGCCATGACTCAAAATTCTACTGGTTGTGGCATGGATAGCATAAAAGCCAAGACTATTCCTAGACAACTGTAGGAGCCACATGATTTACGGACCTAATGTAGAACAAATGGAGGGACCAAACAGAATGGAGTTAGACTTATTTAGACTGGCCACACCATGAATCACCCAAAACATGGTGACACTAAAAAGGTGACAGTGCCCTGCTTGCCATTTCCACCCCCTTTTCTCTGAGTGCTTGCCAAGCCATTCTCAGGAAGTTCCAAAGGCTTTTCCTTTTTTTCCCTCCATCTATTGGTTAGAAGGACATATGGAGGGAAGAAGAGTCAATGCCATGCATCAACTTCATTTATTTGCTGTTCCAAAGATTCTTTACTGTCCTGATTTTGCTCTGCTATCATTTTAATCATATAGAGTCAGAGTCAATAAACATTTATTAGGTGTCTACTATATGCCAGGAACTGTGCTAAGCATTGATGATACAAGGAAAGGCATGACAGTTCTTGTCTTTAGGGAGCTTACAATCTAACAGAGGAAGACAGCACACAAAAAGAGGCAGGGCAGGGCAGGGCAAGAAGGTACCCAGCCATAAGGGCATGTTGCAGTCCTGCAGCCAGGGTAGAAAACGATTTGAGGAGGTGTGAGTTTATTTTATGTCTCTGGATGATGTTTCTGGAAATCATGAAGTCCAGGAGAACAGCCAGGTGACCATTAAAAGTAATTTATCCAAGCCCTATGAATTGGGTTGGTATTTATGAAATTTATGAAAGAGAAGAACCCAAAAGAGGAAAAGGGGACTTATGGCTAGATAAGAGAGATATATTTTATCATTCCTCAGGTCATACTATCTATATAGAACTTGCTCGGGTGGGGTCCTTGTTGGAAGGACTTGGCTACTCCTGTGTACAGTAGATGGACCAATATCTAATGAATAATGAGGGACACTGGCTATTGAGAAGGCCTCTTCATGCACTCCAATAACCCTCTGAAGTAGCCACAGGCCTGTCGTCACTTGGTTGTCAGATTATATACTATGCCCCCTAGCTGCTTAATTCAGCAGTCTGAAGACTTCAGAAAGGGGAATGAGACATTTGGGCAGCAGTACCATTATATGGACACATAGCACCACCTACATCATGTCACACACATGGATGTACAAGTATAGTGTAGTGGAAAGAACACTGAATCTTGAGTCAGAAGACCTGGGTTCAAGCCTTGAATCTACCGTTCAATGGCTGCATAACCTTAGGAAAACCACATAACCTATCTCAGCCTTGGTCTTCTCAGCTGTAAAAATGGGGAAACCAATATTTATTATTACCTAAAGACTGGCCACAGTGATTAATGTTTTTGGCCATGGCAATTCAAAAAGATTTTTTGAGGAAGAAAGAGTTTATGATATATCAGTGGACGGAGTATTATCATATTAATGAAATCAGGAATGTCTCAACTTATGTATTATTCTTTATATCCTCCCATAGCATCTAGCCCAATTGCCCTTTTCATTGTGCTATTTAATAAATATGTGTTGGGTTAAACACACAGGGGATTGACTGAATTTGAGTAACCTAGCAAAAAGGAATACCATATTAAAACTGTATTTTAAATGTATCTGAATTCTGACTTCTATAACATCATGAATAATATAGATCAATTGTGAATAAAGGCATTCTAAGTAGGAGAGCTGTGAGGCAATGAGATGGACTACTTAGGAAAGCTGTGAAATTTCCTTTCTGAAGAATTCAAGGTTAAGTCCCATTGTTCCAAGATGGATTAGGTTGGGTCTACCTAGATCTTGAGAATCTGTCCCATTTCCCTATAAGATCTCAAACACCATAAGCTTCCATACATCTTTCTTAAAGAATTAGGTTTCGATTATACTTTAAAAATTGGGAGACTCTCCAACTTGAATATATGAAGCACTAAATTGCTGCTGGCCTTTTTGCTGTTTTTGATACACTACACTTCATCTCTTAACTCCTAACTCTGCTTTTTCACAATGTCCCACACCTAAAATGCTCTCTTTTCTTACCTCTGCCTCCTGGCTTCCTTGAAGACTTAATTCAAATCCCACCTTCAGCAGGAAACCTTTCTCATTCTGCCATTTCCTAGTGTCTCCCTTCTGAAATTAGCTTCCTTTTACACTGTATATATCTCATATGGGCAGTTCCTCGTATGTTGTCTCCCCTATTTGACTGTGAGTTCCTTGAGGGAAGGCATCATGTTTTGCCTTTCTTTGCATGTCCAGTGGTTAGTACAACGTCTGATTCAGTAACTGCTTAATAAATGTTTGTTGCCTGAATAACTGATATACATTGCAACTAATTCTATGCTCTGGAACCAAATAGAATGAAGCAAATCCCTTTTCCATGTGTTAGTTCTCCTAATACTTGAAAATTGCTAACATGTCTCCCCAAGTCATCTCTTCTCCATGTTAAACATCCTTAGCTCTTTTAACCAATCTTCACCACATTCCTGATGTCATGGTCATCTTCAAGAATGAAGAAGAACAAACAGCAACAGTGTGGCATAAATTTGAGGTATTTTCCCATCCCCGTGGTCCTACTCTAGATGCTGGAAAGCTTGTCAATGTTGTTTCTAACGTGACATGCAATTGAAAACACTTTGCCACTTTCAGTTTCACAAGGGCAAAATATAATGGTACTACTACACTTACCTTAACGCAACCTGAGATTTTATCATCCTTTATCCAGTTCTTAGCTCAGCACCTAGTACATGGTAGGTGATTAACAATGTTTATTGATTGATAGATTTTTTTTTGGCTGGCATATATTGTTGATTTATATTAGTTTGCAGTCCACTAAACCCCTTTAGAACTTTTTTTGTATACACTTTTCTAAAAATACTTCTTATATTTTTAAAGTTAATTTCTTGAATCCAAGTAGAGTATTTCACATTTTTTCTTTCTCAATTTCATTTTAATAGATTCAGGCTAACACTGTTGAAGTGTCCAGATCTTTTTATGTTGTGACTTTGTCCTTTGCTTTGTTAGCTACACCATCTAGATTTCTGTCATATGCCAATTAGTAAGCAAAACATCTATACCTTTGTCCTATCGTTTATGAAAACATTAATGGCCAAGCACAAATCTCTGGGACCCTCCAATACAGATCTCCTTCCAAACTGGTGACAAGCCACAAACACCAACCGGTTTCAAATATGCCTAAGTGTACTTTCCTCTAGACCACATCTCTCCTTCTTTTCCACAAGAATCACATGAAAATCTGTTAAATGCTTTGATATAATGTAGGTAAACAGTATTCTCAGTGTCCTCCTGAGCTACCTGTCTGACATAACTACCCAAAAAGGAAGTGAAGTTAGTCCAGCACAACCTATTCTTGATGAAGCTATGCTAACTTTATGAACACCCTTCCTTTTGTAGATGGTCACAAATAGTTCCTTTAAAAATACAAAGTCAACCTTATAAAATTATATTTGCAAACACCATTATCTTCCTTTTAACAAAAATACGTACATTTGCCCTTCTATTCTGTAACACTTCTCTAAACAAATCCCTACTTCTCTGGGAGTATCAATCCTCTATTAGTCACTGAGTTTCTGTCCTTTCCAATCCACAGACTTTTTTCCTTAGTACAGAAAACAAAAGTTAAAAAAAAAGAGTTGAAAACCCCCATCCTCTAGCAGCATTCCATTACCCCTAGGCAAATGTCCTGTCCTTTCTTTGATTCCTCTCTTTTCCCAAAGTAGATCTGGGGAGAAAGGAGAAAAGACCCTTTTGTTGTGCTTCACCTTTCTGATGATTAGCCTCAGCTCATTCTGAGATTTAGTACCCCAACAATATCCTTCCAGGACCACGAGTCGCCTTAGTGTTATGCCTCCATTACCTGCTCTTGTTTCCATCTTCTATAATGTCTTCTTTAAAAGCTTTGCTAGTTGATGAGTCACCTGTGCCTCAGCATCTGTCTCTGTAGACAAATTCCCCTTTTCTTCCTTATTGTAATTGTTTCTCTTTGTGACTTCAGAATTTCATTCTTGAGAACATCCCATTCCCTCTGGATTGACTTTCCATTTGTAGAATTTAGATTGTGGAATACTAGCTATCTTTTTTCTGAAATCTTTGAAATTTTCTCTCCTAAAATCCGAAGTCACATTTCAGGCCATACTCAGCTTTCATCTCTTTCTCTATCTTAAATTCTAAGATGGATTGGTCATCCATTCTCTCCCACTTAAGCTTATTATCACTTATACCTCAGCAACCAATTCTACCTTGTTGGGTAAAAATCAGATGAAAAATAGAAAGTTCCCTCATTTGTTCCTTAACTTCTTAAAGGAATCTAGTGAAAAAAAATTATGTTTTGAGTAGAGAAAAAAAACTTGGACAGCTAGATAATTGAAGCCTTCTATCATTACCCTATCATGCCTCCATTCCTTGCAATCTATTTTCCCAGCTCCTCATTAATTTTTCTCTCTGTCCAGGAGGTCAGCAGTATACTAGAATGCTAATATCAATGCCTAGGGCTACTTCCATAGACTGGTAATTGATATCCTGCCTCAAGTCTCTCTCCACTCCATTCCAACTAGCTGTCAAATTGATATTCCTGAAGAGCAAAACTATCTCACCTTCCCTTCGCCCCCTCCATTAAATAAACTTCATTGACTCCCCATTGACTCCATGATGAAATGTAAAATCCTGTTTGGCTTTTAAAGACACACACACAAACACACACACACACACACACACACACACACACACACACGCACACATACGCACACACAGAGTGATCCAGTGACACTTGCCTCTTTGCTGTTTCTGAAACATAATATTCCATCTCCTAACTCCAGGTATTTTCACCAACCTATTCCCCCTGTCCCTGGAACTCTCCCCCTCCTAATCTTGTCTCTTAGTTCCCTTGGACTTTAAGTCCAAGTCCCACCTTCTACAAGAAACCTTTTGCAATCTCTCTTAAATCTAGGGCCTTCCTTTTGCTGTCTATCTATCCTGTCTATATCATATTTGTTCATAATTGTTTGCACATCATCTCCTCCATTAGACCACAAGCTTCTTGAGAGCAGGAACTGTCTCTTGTCTTTTTTAGTATCCCTAGCACTTAGCACAGTGTAGGTGCTTAATCAGTGCTAGTTAAATGACTACTAGTTGGCTGAGCTCATAATATATGGCTCCCTCCTTTAAAGTATTATTTCTCTTACTTAGTTCCAAGTATTCAGTGGTCCTTCATTCCTTTATCCTCTGGGTCACATTCTTCTAACTTAAATCTCTTGAAACAAATAAAGATTCCTTTCTGCCTCAGGAGGTCTTTTTTCTTCTCTGTTTTCATATTGAAGCCCTTCTTTTGTTCTTTTAAGGAACTCTTTATTCTGCCTGATAATCTGGAGAATGGAGAGAAATCCTTCAAAGACCCTCAAGTTGCTCTTCTAGAAGAAAGACCAGCCTATACAATGAGCATAGATAACATAACTAGATGGAGAAGTGGATAGAGTGACCTGGAATCAGTACAACCTGAGTTTAAATCCAGCCTCAGACACTTCCCAGCTGTATGACCTTGGACAAGTCACTGAACCTGACTGCCTCTGTTTCCCTAACTATAAAATGGGAAGAATAATAGGACCTACCTCCCTGGGTCGCTATGAGGATCAGATAAAACGATATTTGTAAAGTGCTTAGCACAGTGCCTGGCACATAGCAGACACTTAATAAATGCTTGTTACCTTTTCCCCACCCTGGTTCCATCTACTTGGTTATGGCAGCATGTCCATATTGTCTACATTATTTGTAGCATTGCAAAATTCTCCCTGCTCTTCAAGCTTTCCAGAAGCAAGATCCTTAGTCTATTAAAGAACCACGTTTCCAGAAATTGATTCAATTGTCTAAATAAGATCTGACCAGGGGATAACATATCAGGATTTCCACCTCCTTCTCCCTAGACATGTAACTGCTCTACCAATGCAATGTATTCATTCTCTGGCTGCCAGTCACACTGCTCATCTGTATTAAATTTGTCATCCACTAGAAGCTGTCAATCCTTTTCACATGAGCTGCTTTCTTACCATGTTTCCCTCAATCCTGTACTTGCATAATTGGTTTTTTGAACCAGAGGGATAGACTTTACATTTACCTATATGAGATTTCATTGTATTTAATGAAATCAATTTCAGTCAATTGCTCCAGCCTGTGGAGATGTATTGTGGATAGCAGTGGTACAATAGTGTATTCATTACCTACATCAGAGTTTCCTCTCACCCAAAAATGTGATCAGCATGCCATCTCTGCTATTACCCTGTTATTGGTAAAAATGGTTGTTAGATCATAAATTTAGACCTAGAAGAGATCTTAGAGATCATCTAGTCCAACCTTATCTTTTCACAGATGGAGAAACTGAGGCCCACAGAGGTTAAGTGATTTGCCAAGGTGACAGAGGTAATAAGCCACAGAATTAGGATTCAAAACTAGGTCTTATAACTCCAAACCCACTGTTATTTTCACTGCATAACAGAACAGGAATAAGGAAAGAACCCTGACATTCTCCACTAGAAACCAGTAAGTAAACCCCAATTCATTCATTAACAGTTCTCAAAACTAGCAATTCTACACAGTTGCCAAAATAATCCTCCTTAAAGTGTAGGTCTGACATTCATCCTATGACCAAAAATCTTAACCAGTTCTCTGTTGCTTCTAACATAAAATACAAATTATCCACTTGGGATTTAAAGCCCCCACAAACTGGCTTTAGTCTACCTTTTAAGCCATGTTTTGTATTACTACCCTACACACTGTACATTCCAGCTAAACTGACCTGCTTGCTGGTCCCTGACCTCAGCATTCTGGCTTCTTACTGTGGTTCTTTGTACATGTTTTCCCATGTGCCTGGAATGTATTCCATACACATACACACACACATACACACACACACACACACCCTTCACCTTCCACCTCTTAGCTTCCTTCAAGGCTGAAATCAAGCACTAGCTCCAACAGAAAGACTTTCCTGATTCCCTCCCAACCCCCAAGTTGTTCATGCTCTATCCTTATTCAAACTGTATTTATTGAAGTCATCTCTCTCCAGTAGAATATTAACTCTTTTAGGGCATGGATTGTGTTTTGTTTGATTTTTATTATATCTCCCATGTCTTCCACATAGTAGATGCTTAAGAAATACTCATTAAATTTGAATGTTTAATTTTGAATCCAACTAAATGTGCAGTCATCACATTATCTCAATCTTGTTCAAAAGAGTATTATGTCATCTTTGGTGAAATATTTTGCTGAAGTTCAGATGCATTATGTCCATGGCACAAGGGGCTGCAGTAGGTAAAGTGCTGCACCTAGAGTCAAGAAGACTCATTTTCTTGAGTTCAAATCTGTCCTCAGACACTTACCAGCTGTGACCCTGGGCAAGTCACTTAACCCCACTTGCCTCAGTTTCCTCATATGTAAAATGAGCCAGAGAAGGAAATGGCAAACCACTCCAGTATCTTTGCCAAGAAAACCCCAAATGGGGTCATGAAGAGTCAGACACAACTGAAATGACTGAACAACAAATACTTGGCAAAAAAAAAAAAGCAAATGGGGTTAGTTTGATATGATTTGTCCTTACCCCATTAACCCAAGCTGACTCTTAGTGATTACCTTCTCCACTGATAAATGCTCACAAATTATTCTTTCATTAATGTGTAAGGGTGGGGCCCCATTGCTATCCATACCCAGAGAGAGAAATGTGGAGTCTGAATGCAGATGGAGTCATAGTATTTGCTCTCCTTTTCCTTTGTTTTGTTTTATTGCTTTATTCTTGTGGTTCCTCCCATTAGTTCTAATTGTTCTTTATATCATGACTAATGGGGAAATATGCTTAACACAAACGCATACGTAGAGCCTATATCAGCTTGTACACCATCTTGGGGGTGGGTGGGAAAGAAGTGGGAAGGGGAGAAAATTTAAAACTCAAAATCTTATGGAAATGAATGTTGAAAATTAAAAATTAATTAATTAATTATCCAAAAAAAAAGTAATTGCCACATTAATGCACTGTTGGTGGAGTTGTAAACTGATTCAACCCTTCTGTAGAGTAATTTGGAACTATGCCCAAAGCGCTATAAAACCATGCATGCATACCCTTTGACCTAGCAATACCACTACTAGGTCTGTATCCCAAAAGAGATAAAAAACAAAAAGGAAAGGGACCTATATGTACAAAAACATTTATAGCACCTCTTTTCTGGTGGCAAAAAAAATGGAAATTAAGGGAATGTCCATCAATTGTGGAATGACAACAAATTACTGTATGTGATTACGATGGAATACTACTGTGCTATAAGAAATGATGAGCAAGATGCTTTCAGAAAAACCTGGAAAGACTTACACAAGCCAATGCAAAGTGAAATGCACTCTGTACAAAGTAACAGCAACATTGTGCAATGGTCAGCTGAGAATGTCTCAGCTATTCTCAGCAATACAATGACCCAGAAGGATTTATGATGAAAAATGTTATCCATACCCAGAGAAAGAACTGATGGTGTCTGAATACAAACTGAAACATACTTTTTTACTTTGTTTTTCTTAAGGTTTTTTTGGGGGGGGTGGGAGGCGTCTTTGTTTTCTTCAACAACATGATTATTACAGAAATTTTTTACATGATTACACAGTTATAACATATCAAATTGCTTGCTTTCTCAATGAGAGGAGTGGGGAGAAAGGAAGGGAGAGAATTTGGAACTCAAAGTTTTAAAAAATTAATGTTAAAAATTGTTTTTTATGTGTAAGTGGGGGAAAATAAAATATTAAATGAAAAAAAGTAATTACTTTTGTTAGGTGAGAACACTTTCTTAACTGAATCAATCAATCTATAAGAACTAAGCCATGGCCACTTCCTTGGAGGCCTCTGGCTTAAAATGAGCTAATAAATTTAGTAGAATATTGTTGATCACATCTCAGAGACAAGGGGGTAGGGAAGAAAGGATGGTGATGATATTACTGGCCACCTTCCAGCAGCAACACCCACATGCACTGGTGTTACAATAGGCAATAAATATTTATTAATTGTCTACTATGTGCCAAGCACTATGCTAAGTCCTGAGGATACAAATAAGAAATTTGTTCAAGAATTTTATCAGAAGTCAACATCAATCTAACTGGTTGGAAGAATCTGCCTTCTTCTTGGAAACTGACACATTTGCTTATTTCTAACTCCTTACCACCTCTACCATTTGCTACAGATATTCAAATATCATCAACAGTAAGAGGGACTTCTCGGTCATGTGAGCAACAAAATAGCACACCAGGCATTTTTTCAAATCCCTACAACCTCTCAAACCTCCTCAAAACAGAAATTATGCACCAAAGATAAAGTAACTTCAGCTGATTCCATGGTCTAAGATACCAAGAATCCAAAAGAAGGTTAAAAAAAACCCAAAACCCAGGAACTGACACTCGCTGACTCTGAAAACTCACTCAACACCTCTCCCCCATCTTCCGCACTACCAACAGCGAGGCTGCACTGGCAGACCCAGGACATGACACAGGCCCATGACATCAAACCCTATCCCTGTACTCCAGGCCCCATTTCCTCCTTCCAGTGCCATAGAGACGCCAGCTCTAGGCCGCAAAAGTTTCCTCTACCCTTGAAGCAAAAGCCTGCCAGGGGCTACAACCTGGAAGCATCAATACTGCAAAGCCCTGAACTGCCAGTGCCAGTGAGCTCTGAATTGCCAGTGCTAGGTTAAAGAACTAAGGAACAAAAGTAGTGAAACAGATCACCAGGACAAGACACTGCATGTGGGGAACTGTGCAGCACTGCACCACCACTGACGGAAGAACACAGCACTGAGCTGGGGTCAGTTCTGACCCAAAAATCACTTGGGGCAGAGACCCTAGGTTGATGATCCATGATTTACCTAGTGTGGGAGAAGACTGAGACACTTTGAGATCCAACCCTCAAGGAAACTTTAATCAGGGAGAAGGGAGTCAGAGGTGAGCAATAAGGAAATTAGCATGGGGGGGGGATGAAAGTGCCAACAATTCAAGAAAGAAATCTCAAAGACTTTGAGCACTAACAGACAAATCAATAGGAAAAACAATAACAACAGAAGGAAAACCCCAGATTTAGTAAACGAGGTCAGGCATCTATGAATAAATACTTCAAAATGAAAGAAAATTATCCAGCACTTGAAGATTATCCAACAAAGGACCTTGTGGAATTTGAGGCAAATGTGGAACCACAATAAACTGTTCCTGAGTGGTTTAAACAGAAATGAGAATTATGAGAGCAGAATTTATGTCCTGCAGAGCAAAAATAATTAAATCTGCAATGGCAAGTCTCACTAAAGAAACAAAAGAGAGAATAGTAGATTGGGAATGCAATATACAAAAGTAAAAGACAATCCAAAAGAAAAGGAAAAAAAAAAATTAAAAGAAAATATGCTCACTACACAAGAAAAACATAAGGATCTCAAAGATAAGATGCTTATAGATAAGCTAAACATCACAGGTCTCCCAGAGAACATGAGAAGTCAAAAAACCCTTAACACCATAATGAAGGAAATAATAAAATAAAATTGCCCAGAACTTCTAAACATAGAAAATGAAATTATGACTGGATGAATTCAGATTGCCTCCAAGAAAAAAAAAAACAAAGCTGAAAACTCCAAGACACACAGTGGTTAAAAATTAAATTCAGAAATAACAAGTTTTGCAAGCCATCAAGAGAAAGACCTTCAAATAGGAAGGAAAGTATATTTGAATAATGCAAGACTATTTCAAAGTCACTAGAAAAAGGAGGAGCAAATGGAATAACGTGCTCCAAAAAGCACTGCAGCTAAACATGCATTCCAGGATAATTTATCCTGCAAATCTGAGCCTAACCATACAGTACAAAAGATGGACACTGAGTAATAAATAAGAGTTTGAGACATTTTTAGAAAGAAAACCTGACCTGAAGAAATTATTTACTTCTCAAACACCCCGGGCAACAGAAATGCAAGAGAAATGAATAAATGCAGACAGAAACCATAACAGTGACAACAAAAAAAAACCAATAAGAAACTTCTTTTAAAATGCATACAAAGAGATAGAGGTGAAAGTAGAAATCTGGGAGAGGCAATAATGAAGAGACAGACAGAATCTGGTGACACCCTGCCTGCAGATGAATGCTTCTTTTGTGGAACTACATTATAACATGGGAGTATACATGAAATGAGAGAGAGGGAAGCAGAGAAATATAGAGGAATCAGTGATTCACTGGAGTCAAATCAAATTTGGGTTTCAGAAACTCAAATCTGAGTTTCTTCAGTCTCACAAACTGAGGGGAGTGGGTGTAATGGGGTGCTTGGGTGTTTGTGTTTGGGTGCTTGTACTTGGACCCCAATTTC
Source organism: Phascolarctos cinereus (assembly GCF_003287225.1). Lineage (NCBI taxonomy): Eukaryota > Metazoa > Chordata > Mammalia > Diprotodontia > Phascolarctidae > Phascolarctos > Phascolarctos cinereus. The sequence goes on from NW_027555625.1 coordinate 101,577,740, forward strand.
TCCCTAGCCTCAGAAACATATCCCTGACAGTTTCTCCCCAGCCCAAGGACACTGTGCCTAGCAATTACTCATGAGTGGGCCCCAGCAAGACCCTTATCTCTTTCCCTGGTGTAGTTACAAACAGAACCTGAAGGAATTATTAGTTTGAACTGGCTTTGCACTGGGTCATAAAGACATACTACTACCCTACCTCATTATCTACATCCTGGGCTCCTCATTAACTGTATTCTAGACTTAAGATAGATGTATACTCCCTACATCTATCTTGTCAAACAAGACATTGATTGGTGGCAGACTGAACAACTCTCAGTTACCCTGAACTCTAGTTAACTTAGTGATGTAGCAGGTCTAAAACCACACCTCCATGTGGCCCCCCTTGTGGGCTTTTCCCAGTGAATTCTGGGTAAAACACCTGCGCAGTAGGTACAAGAAGTGCATGTTCTTTTAAGAACTGACCACTCCTTAACCACTCCCTAATCCCACCATGAATCACCTAGTTAGCATATTTGGCACATGTTTTATTGTATTTTATCCCATATAAACTTTAACTGTACCACTTTAAGATTGCAGGAATCCTTAAGAATCCTTGCCCCCTGAAAAGCGTAACAATAAACTTTGCCACCTTGACTTAAAGAATGCTAGAGTCTGTGAATTCATTCCAGACACCCCATCATGTACTTCAGTCTTTGAGGGGTCACAACCTCTCAACCTCTCATACCGCAACAGGTGAGGAGGAAGGGAGAAAGACTGGAAAGAGAAGGAATGGAAAAATGCCTTACTTGGGAGGTGAGAGGGAGTTTCACTGGTGGATGTGCATATAGGAAAAGGGAAATGAGGAGTTTACACTGGATGAGGTCTGGAGCTTTGGTGTCCAAAAAGTCTACTTGTTGGGGTAAGGGTAGTGGTAATTCGAAGCCCTGAGGAACTGGCACCTAGAGAATTGGAAGAACATGGACCCAGGGAGATTTCCAGGCAAATCTAGAAAAAATGATCACCAACAGAGAATGTAGATCAATACGGGGTTGGGGGGCAGGTGCCATACCATGGGAAAATGTCCTCTTTGATACCTAGAATAATTGGCATTGTTCTGAGAGTTACACACAATGGAAAAGGGCAATCCATAATGTAAGTCCTAAAAGACAGCAGCAGAAAGTGCCTAGAAGGTAGAGCTTGGAATGGATACCTTGGAAGCTTGGATTGTATAGAGAATACAGAGAAAAGAGAAAGACTAGATGCTTACAGGGGTCATGAATCAGAGAATAAGCATCTAGAGTAAACAGAAAGAGAACATACATAATAAAGAAAGTGAAAGAAATCATTTTTCAAAAGGAATATAAAAATGAAATTTTAAAAACTAATGAACAGGACTAGCTAAAAGGGAAGAGAGGAAAGGAAAATCTACTTGACTGAAAGGAAAACAAGGAAGGATAGAAATAAATAACCAGATAAAAGCAGGAGAGAGGAACTAATAAAACCCCTAAAGAAAGAGAGATAACAAGTGAGAGGAGGAGATTCAAGAGTGAAAGGAAGAGAGCCAGGAATAGGACCACCTTAAAAAAAAAAAAGGTTAAAAGGTTAAAATAACTGAAGGAACATAATACTGTGCTTACAGAAAAAGTGTGGTTGGATCATAACTTGAATAAAACCCAATTTTAGAAATAGATGGAGAAAAATATAAACCTAACTCTTGTCATTTTAAGTGTGAATGGATTAAACAATCCAATAAAATGAAAAAGAGTGATAGATTGGATAAGAAAACAAAACTCTACCACCTGTTGGATATAAGAAACACATATAAAAAACAAAGACCTACACAAAATAAAACTAAGGGAATGGGGGGAAAAATTACTATGAATAAAGTGAATCTAAAAAAACAGAAGTTGCCATCATGCTATGAGACAAAGCAAAAACAAACAAATAAAAAGAGACAAACAAGAAAACTACAATGTGCTGAAAGGAACCATAGACAACAAATCAATAACAATCTTTTTTTGGCAAGGTAACTGGGGTTTAATGATTTACCAAGGGTCACACAAGCAAGTGTCAAGTGTCTGGTCTAAGGCTAGATTTGAACTCAGGTCCTCCTGACTCCAGAGGTGGTGCTCTATCCGCTGTGCCACCAAGCTGCCCCTTTCAATAATAATCTTAGACACTCTAAATGTCTTAGCATCCAAATTCATAAAGGAGTTAAATTTTAAGGAGGCACAGACAGTTATACAACAATGACAGGAGATGTCAATATCCTTCTATCAGTTTTGGGTAAGTCTAAAAGATAAACAAAAGGAAAAATAAGGAAGTAAACAATTTTTTGTAGAAACTAGAGTTAAAAGACTTATGGTATCTTATAAGCAGGACAGCAAAAGAACATAGAGAGAGATGGATATAGATACAGATGGAATTTTTACTAAAATTAACTATATACTAAGGCACATAAATGCTATAAACAGATGTAAAAAAGGCAGAAATCCTCAAAATATCCTTTACAGACTCATAATGCAACAAGAATACAAACTGGTTTGGAGACCACAAACAAAAGGTACAGATCCAAATGTAGACTTAACAACAAAAGTTTAAATAATGAGTGGAACAAAGAACAAATCATGGAAACAATAAGCATGCAAAAGAAAATGATAATGATGTAACAACATACCAAAATTTCTGAGACACGGCTAATAATAATAATAATAATATAATAATACCTATAACAATAACAATGATATGTAATACATAATAATATGGTGATGATGATATATATTATTATACTCATATATTATATATCATTATATGTGATTGTATATTATCATATATGATCATATGTCATAATGTATATCATATATTATACTCAGGGGAATAATCATATCCTTACAATCATGCATTGACAAAATAGAGAGAAATTTAATGAATTTAATATGCATTTTAAAAATTAGAGAATCAATAAATAAACTTAAAATAACACCAAAGAGGAGATATTACAAATTAGAGGGGAAATAGATAAATTGGAAATGAAAAACAGAAATGATAAATATAGCTAAAAGCTATTTTAAAACAATAATAAAATTGATAAACCCTTGTTAATATGATTAAAAAGAAAAGAGCAGAAAAATCAATAAAATAACAAATGAGCAAGATGAAATCAGGACAAAACTAGAATAAATAAAAAGAATAATCAAACATGTATGCACAGTTATATGTTAACAACACTGAGAACATAAAAGAAGTAGAGGAATACCTGCAAAAATATCCAAAGTATCAGAAAACCAAAATGATCTTTAAAAATCCAATCTCAGAAAAAGATTGCTGTAAAGGAACTACCAAAGGGGAAACAAATAATCTGGACCTGATGGATTCAAAGTATAATTTTATCCAATTTTTAAAGAATAGTTAATATTCATAATTCAAAAGTTATTCTCAAAAATTAAGAAAGAACTCTACCAGAATCTTCTTATGAGACAAATCTAGTCCTGCTACCTAAACTAGGGAAAGATAAAACACCAAAAGAAAACTATAGGCCAATATCATTAATAAATATTGACTCCAAAATTTTAAACAACATCCTACCAAACAGATTATAGCAATTCATCCAAGAAATTGCTTATTATAATCAAGTGGGATTTATACCAGGGATGTAAGGATATTTAACATTAGGAAAACAATCAGCAAAATTATTCATATTCAAAAATCAAAACATTCAAAACCATATGATCATCTCAAAAGGTTCAGAAAAAGCCTTTGATAAAACACAATACTCTTTTATAGGGGAAAAACACCTAAAAAGTATAGGCATAGAGGGACTTTTTAAATTTCATTTAAAAAACTTAAACCAACAACAAACATCATACAATAGGAATGCACTCAAACTTTTCCAATAAATACAGGAGTGAATTAAGAATGTCCACTCTCCCCACTATTATTTTAAATGGTTATGGAAATGCTAGCAATACCAATAAGGCAAGAAAAAGGAATTAAAGGAATAAAGATAGAGAAAGGGGAGATAAAACTATCCATTTGCTGATGATAGAATGGTTTCTAGGAAAACCCTAGGGAATCAGCAAAGATACTAATTGAGACAATAACTTCAGCAGTCTCAGATTACAAAATAAATCCTCAAAAATTGACAGCATTTCTATGTAATAATAACAAAACACTAGAAGCAATAATAGAAAAGGAAATCTCATTCCAAATAACCACAAAATACACAAAATATCTGGGGATCAACCTCCCAAAACATACAAAGCATATACATTCAATTAAAAGCACTCCATAAAGAACAAAAGAATAATCTACACAGATGGAAGAATAGTCAGTGTTTGTGGCTAAGCCATGCCAATATACAAAAAAAAAGTCTTACATTTTTAGTGCTATATCAATCAAATTACCAAGAGGATAGTTCACAGAACTTGATAACATAAGGACAGAAATCATTTGGAAAAACAAAAGATCTAGAATATCAAGACAAATGCTGAAAAGAAGTAAGGATTAGGGAGAATGGCACTTCCAAACCTCAAACTATATTATAAATTAGCAGTCATCAAAACCCTCTGGTATTAGTTTAAAAATAGATGGATCAATGGAACAGACCAGACAATGGAAATTAAGAAGCAATAGAACTCAATAACCCAGTGTTTGATGAAGTGGAAAACATAAGTTACCTAGAAGAAAACTTCCTATTTAATTTTTTTTGAATGCTGGGAAAACTGGAAAGTAATCTGGAAGAAATTAGGCTTAGACCAACATCTTACACCACACTCCACAATACATTCTAAATGGATACATGATCTTAATATTAAAGATCATACTATTAAAAATTTTAGGAGGGAAACAGAGCATATACTTTTCACAGATATGGGTAAGAGACATATTTTTAATCAGACGAGAGAGAAGCAACTACAAACATAAAACAGATAACTTAGATTACTCAAAACTGAAAAGTTTCTGCATAGACAATATTAATGCATTTAGGATAAGAAGAGAAGTGGTCAAATGGAGAGGGAAAAATCTTCACATCGAATTTCACTAAGGGATTGGTTTCAAAGATATCTACATAATTAATGAATATGTATGACTAATATTCATTCTCTAATAGATAAATGGTCAAAGGAAAAAAGAATCAAAAAGTATTCACAGCCCCATGAAAAAATTCTCCAAATGCTCCAAATCACTAATAGTAAGAGAAATACAGACTTAAGGTTTTACCCCACAGCCTACAAATTTGCAAAAAAAAAAATGGAAAAAATGGCAAGTCAATATTGGAGGAGTTGTGGGAAGTTAGGCATACATTGTTAGTAGAATGGTGAAATGTGACAACCATTTTGGAAAACAATCTGTAATTATGCTTATAAAGTGGCTAAAATGTCCATGCCCTTTGAACTAGACACTCCGTTACTGAGCTTGGCCTCACTTAATCCAATTCATGAATAAGTCAAGATATCAACCTCATGATATCATTAGCCCTCTTCAAGAAAGCAGGATGGGCTTATACCCCAAGAAAGCCATAGATAAGGGGGGAAAGCCCCTATCTACTTCAAAATATTTATGGCAGAACATTTTATGAATCTTAAGAGTTAGAAACAAAGTAGATACCCATCAATTGGGGAATGGCTAAGCAAAGCGTGCTACATGAACGTAATGAAATACAACTGAACTATAAGAAATGATGCATGCGATGAATACAGAGAAGCATAGAAAGATCTATATGAACTAATGAAGTATGCAGAGTCAAGAAAACAATCTGCACAGTAACTACAACCATATAAATGGGGGAAAAAACAATGACACACCAAGAAATAAAAAGTAAATGTAATAATATCATAAAGATCAAGTTTTATCTAAATGAAGAGATATGAGAAGACATACCAACCTACCGTTCATGTAGTTTGGACACATGGCACATATTTTCAGGCTTTCCTAATGTATTGATGAGTTGGGCTGACTTTTTTTCTTCTCTTAAAAAATACTATTTGCCATATGGGACAGCTGTCAAAAAGGGGGAGGGAGTGGGATACATGAAATATTATGGTGATACAAGAAACAGAAAATATCAATAAAAATTATTTTTTGAAAAACTGGATCAAGAATCATATCCATCTCTAAGCTCTTTTGGAGTTCTGTGAGCCCAGCTCACTGAGATGAATTGAACTACTCCAGGGCCAGATGCTCTCTTACCATCTCTTTATTGCATTTATCTTGGTTTCAATTCCCAGTTAACTTTTATTGTCCTATGCTTCCCATCCTGAGCCTATTTTGCTTAACAGAGAAAATAAAAGGAAAATAGAAGTTAATTCCTTCTACTACTCTGTTCCCGGGAAAAGCCTCCTATTGGAGGAGGTATCGGAACTGAGTCTTAAAGAAAGACAAGGAAACCAGAACATGGAGGAGTGAGGGAGCTTTTTGTTGAGGTGAAGGAAGTTGTATTGCATGTTAAGCTAATTGTGTATGCTTAATGAAAAAGGATTCAGAAAAACTCGGGCCAACAAATGTGTCTTCTTCTATGAGGCTTTTAAGGCAGGACCACAGGTTTCACCAACCCCAGAATGCAGGTTGTCAATTCACTCATTTGAGAGTCCATAGGAACAGATTGTTATGAGGCAGCAGTTGTAGCTGAAAAATCACAATTCTTCCCTGAATTGAAAAAGAAAAAAAAAAGCAGTTGGAATAATGTATATGTGGATAGAGTGCTGGGCCTGGAGTTCAAATCCAACCTCAGATATTTATTTAGCTGAATTCATTACCCGGGGCAAATCACTTAACCCTTGTTTGCCTCAGTTCCCTCACCTGTAAAATGGGGATAATAATAGCACCTACCACCCAGGGTTATTGTGAGGATTAAATGATATAACAACTGTAAAGCACTTAGCACAGTACCTGGAATATAGTAAGTGCTATATAAATGTTAACTATCATTATTATTTCTGGACTCAATTTCCCATGATCCCTTCAAGCTCTAGAACTATGATCCCATGATCCTTAGAGTTAGAACCATATCACCTGACTCCAAGTCCAGCATAGTCTCTAAAACACCTTCTTTTCAAAGGTCGCAGCCTCAGTGTAGCATGAAAATTCTTCAGTAAAGTTTATCCCACAAAAGCAGATGATGGCAATGATGCCACACGTTGATTTTTAAAAGTATTAGACAGGTTGTAAGCCAGCATAAGAAAGCTTCTGCTGACCACTTTTCATGTCATTCATCCCTAGGATAGAAGGCTTTTCAAAAGGAGGTGTGAGGTGCGAATTTGTTATCTTTCGCTAAAATTAAATTCACACTCCCTGGTTTTTGCGTAGATCAAAATGGCCTTGCTAGTATGTTTGGGCTATGGTGTTTATTTTCAGAGTTGGAACCATAATGACAGAATAATATTTTCCCTTTGCTAGAAAGGTTACAGTTAGATATTTATAAGCTTGACTGGTTATTTTTTAGAAAGCTAAGTCAAAAAGATTATAATTATTACACATTGTTGGCAATAATTTTCTGAATGCTTCTAGCTTAAAGACTGGAAGTAATATTCATCATGAGCTATACTTCAAACTGAACACTGAATAAAATGGATATAAAGAGCTATAGTGAACTGCATACCTAAGTAGTACATGGAAATTAGTTTAACTATTTCATGTCAGAATCCTAGAATGACTGGGGTGAGGGGTCAGGAAGGGAATTGTACATTGTGAGATTGCCATTTTGTGTGATGAAGTTCAAGCATTGATCTAGAAAAAAAAGAGGAAAATAGTCTTTTTCAGCCAAACACTGATGGGTGTTCTCATAGAATGTAAGCCACTTGATGGCAAGGAATACATCATTCTTATCTTTGTATACTCAGCACCTAACACAATGCCTAGAGTGTGGAGAGTGCTTAATAAATGTTTATAAAAATGAATGAATGAAACAGCCTTTTGATCTTAGGCCTCGCTTCGACATGGAAGTGATTGTGGGTTCAAAAGTCTTTTCCAAGCAGAGTAAAAAATTCAACAGATTGTGGCAAGCTAACAAGTCTTCGCCTGACTAGCATGGTGTCAAACTGTGGTAATGGAGCATACCTACTGTCATCCGCGGACAGGACTAGTTAAGTTTGAAGGCATCCATCACCGAGTTGTCCACAGGGTGTCGAATTTTTTAACTACAAGGGAATCTCAATGGCTATCTTACTAGGTCACAGAGAAGTTTGTCAGTGGAAAGAAACCTCTCACCAAAAAAAAAATTGCATTGGAGCTGAGAAGGCCAAACAATCATGTGGTCAAGCTGTTACAAGGTACATCAACACAAAGTTCCAAAAGATAATGGCAAGGGTGGGATGATAAGGAAAACTTTGAGTCAGATACTAAAGTCACCACCAAATCCATAAGTGTGCTCTGAATATTGTTTTTGATCTCTAAAATGCAAATGAAAGCTCCAGGATGGGGACATCATCTTGAGAAAAGGAAACCAAGTTCTTCTGATTTGTGCCACTCAGAGATCCATAGACATTTGTAGCCTCCTCCGTGGGATATAATTATACCAAACCTGAAACATAATCCTTCACAACAGGCCAAATTTAGAAAGGAATTAAATTAATGCACAACTGAACCAGGAGTCTTATCTTTCCCTGTGTCATAGACCCCTTTGGCAGTTTGATGAGCCTATGGAACCCTTCTCAGAATAATGTTTTTAAATGTATACAAAAAAAATTAAAAATGAGACCAATTATGCTAAAATGTAGTTACCAAAATAGTCTTTCTTTTAAAAAAAATGCTTGCAGTCACTAAGTTAAGAACCCCTGAATTACCCCCTAGAATCTATCAGCCATACAAGAGGTCATTCTCCTTGGCAGAGAAAACAGACAAAAAGAAGGAGCAGTTCTGCTGTCTCTCTGTTGCCAGTTGTTATTGTTCCATTTGCCCCATGCCTCCATTGACCCTTTTTCTCTTCCAGCACAGCCAAAACCATTTTTGCTGTCCGTGGTCTCCCTCACCCATTTCAGTTCATTCTGAGCTCTAGCTCTCCTGAGTCTATTTTTGCCAGGTAATGTCTATCATGCCTGACCTCTGATATTTGCCCTTGTTTCCATCTTCTGTACATCTTCTTAAGAATCTATATATTTTTAGGATTTATTATCTTTCCCATTCACTACCCCTCTCCAAATGAACAATAAAAACAAAAAAACTAAAATCTTCCTAACAAAAATACAGAGTTCAATATCAAAACAAATCCCTGCTCTGGCTATGTCCAAAAACATATATGCATTCTGCATTTTAAGTCCCTCACCTCTCTCACAGAAATTGGGTAGTGTGTTTGATAAGTCAAGGATGACATCTAGGTTGTGAACCTGGCTGACTGATGGTGCCCTCAGCAGTAATATGGAAATTAGAAAAAGGTGAGGAATTGAGAAAGAAGACAAGTTATTTTGGACACATTTAAAACATCTCTGGGATTTCCAATTCAACACGTACAATAGCCAGTTAGAGATGTGAGACTGGAGGTTAGGGAAAAGGTTAGGGCTAGATAAGCAGACCTGGGAATCACCATCTTAGAGATTATAATTGAATTTATTGGCGCTGATGAGATCATCAAGGAAAATAGTACATTAGGAAAAGAGATGGCAGCCCAAGGCAGAGCCTCTGGAGGATATTCACATTTAATGGGTATGACCTGGATGAATATCCAGCAAAGGAGATTGAGAAGGAAGTGGTCAGACAGCTAAGAGGAGCAGGAGAGGTGTGCCAAGAAAACCCAAAGAGGGGGGCAGCTAAGGTGGCACAGTGGATAGAGCACCAGCACTGAAGTCAGGAGGACCTGAGTACAAATCCAACCTCAGACACATAACATTTGACACTTACTAGCTGTGTGACCCTGGGCAAGTCACTTAACCCCAATTGCCTTTAAACAAAAAAAGCCAAAGAGAAGAGAGTATGAAAGAAAAAAGGGTGATTGGTAGTGTCAAAGCTACAGAAAGGTCAAGAAAGATGAAGATTAAGAAAAGGCTTTTAGGGGCAGCAAGGTTGCACAGTGGATAGAGCACTTGGCTCTGGAGTCAGGAAGACCCAAGTTCAAATTCAGCTTCAGATCTTTACTGGCTGCCTGACTCTGGGCAAGTCACTCAACCTCTGTTTGCTACAGTTTCCTCATCTGTAAAATGGGGATAATAATAAGCACCTACCTCCCAGGGTTGTTGGAAGAACCAAATGAGAGAATATTTGTAAAGCTACTTAGTATGTGCCTTACACATACTAAGTGCTACGTAAATGTAGGTATTCTTACTCTCCAAAAATAGCCTTAAAATGGTCAGGAATTTTTATTCAAATTGATTAAACCACTAATGGTACCTACCTAAGGACTTTTCAAGGAATAAAAGGAAAGGCTGTCCTCAGGATACGAGGCTTCGACAGCACTAGAGGAAATGCCCTGATAAGATAAGCATGCCTTCATGAAGAAGCTGAATGAACACATAAGATGTGCCAGAAAGTTCTGATGAATTCCCATCAACAAGATACTGAATAAAAAAGCTCTTCTTTGTGGTATCAAGCCCTGTATTTAATAAGCTAGTAAGCCCAGTTTTCTCTTACCTTTGGAGCCCACATATGTCTGCTTAATGGACATAAGTCATCCCGCAGTAGTAGCTATTTCTAGCTTTATGACAGAATGGAAGACAGATACTTGGGACAACGATGATTTCTTGCACTGGTAGCAACCATATAAAATTTTAATCGAGGGAAAAAAATGAAATGGAGACCAGCCTTCTAAATTTAACATAAATGGAACAATAAACAGTCATGAAGGAAATTTTGATGATGCAATAACTTTTATTAGCTTGATGTGCTGACTGAGAAAAGAAATAACACGCATTTTTAAAAAGTGACTTTTAAGGAAGAATAATTTGTTTGCATAAAATATGATTATTTACCCTCATTAATGTTTATTTGAATTTATTTCACTATAACTGAAGCCAAGTATACCAACCGCAGCAGGAAAAGGAAATTTTGAATTGCAAAATAAACCTAAGGTGTGACTAGCGATCACATCAGATCCATCGCTGACTAGTTAAAATTTAAGCAGTTAAAATTCTGCTGATTTTCATGGGAAGGAAAACTCTGATGAGACTGAACCTTATAAAACTAAAATATCTACAACACACATAATCCATACCAAAACCCACAATTTCAGAAGATTTTGGAATTGAGATAGGAAATCCATTCAGTTTCCTAGGCTCAGTTACGAGTGATGGAAATAATAGAGTAACAATATAAAGACCTGCCAATCACAGCCAAGGAGATTCCCTTTGTAAGCGTGAAAACAGCAAGCTCTTTAAGGACAGGACTTATATCTTCTTCCTTAATTACCATGTAGTCTCTATTAAAAAAAGTACTATATATGGTCATATGTGTAGAGTGTTTTTGTGCTTTACAAAGAACCTTCACAACTATTTCCTCATTCAAGCCACATAAAAACTCTGTAAGTTGGATAAGGTAGGTATTATCATTTCCATTTCACAGATGAGGTAGCTAAAACTCAGGAAGTAATTTTTTTAATGGTCTTCCTGCTAGTTAGTAGGGAAAAAAGTAGCTAGAACATAGTTTTTCTGGTGGCTAATGCAAGGTAGGGGATGTGCATTTCGTACAGCAATCTATTGTCTTTGCTATGAACCAAGTAGCTGCCCTACAAGAATTTGTTGATAATCATGAAGGCAAAAGTCTAATGGGAAGAAAGGGTGTGTAGTACAGTGGGAAGAGTGTTGGATTTGGAGTCAAAGGACCCAGATGTAAATTCTGTCTCTGCTACTTACTACTATCCGTGTGACTGTGGACAAGTCACTTAATATCTCTGGGCCTTGGTTCCTAATATATAAAAAGAAAGTTGGGCTAGATGTCCTTTATGGTCCTTTCCATTCCCAGGTCTACTCTAATCCCATTTCTACTACACATCCCATCCTGGAGGAGATAATTTACTACTGTAGTGACTTTTAGGGTAGACCTACTCAACCTGCTTAAGAGTAAGTAGGTCAAATATTTCTCATCTCCTTGGCTCAAAAACTCTACCCTTGGTGGTCAGACAGGACCAAGAACTGGGCAGCTACACCATCATAAAGTGTAGCTCCTTTCTTCCTTTTTCTACCTTTTTCAAGGACTAATTATCAAATCAACTACAATCTATTGCTCAGTGGCTCTACTGTGAAACCCTGTGATTCTGAACTACAGGCCATTTAGGCCAAAACTCTATCCCTTAATCACCACTCTCTACTTCCTAATACCTACCTATGTCAGTCTCCATCCCTCCTGTGCCCCTATAGCCCCCTTTTCTCTAATCTTCATTGTGCCTTTTGGAGTCCCTATACTATCATTAACAAACTACCCTCAATATTAGACCTGTACCTACACCCAGAAAAATCTTTTGCATGCATTTGATAATTTATTTTGAGGTAGATAAGTGTTTTCCCCATAATAGAATATAAGCCTCCTTGAGAGCTGGTATTGTTTCATTTTATCTTTGTACCCTCATAACCTAGCATAGTGCCTGGCACATAATTGGCACTTAATAAATGATTACTGAAATTGTTAGATATTCCTCAAGGACAGAGTATCTCATTTTTGTTTTTGTTTGCTCCCAGGGCCTATCTTAGTGCCATGTACCTATCTGGTACTTAATATTTGTTGATTTATGTTAACAAATTGGAGAGGGAGAAGATAAATTGAACTTCACAGTTAGGCCACATTGGTCCAGGGATTCTCCATTGTCCTTCCATAGAGTGTGGTCTATTCATTTATAGAAAATATTTGGAATGCAGTAAAAATCATCTTTCTCTGAAAACAAAGCCCATAATAAAACTATAAACAGCAAATAAGCAAGTTTACAGAGAGCAGGAAATTCCCCAAGGGTAAGTGATCCGGTTCACCAGGCATCAGTGGGGGCATAGGAAGAAGAGAACAGATTGACATACCAGGTCTCAGTGAGCCAGCAGATTCTGTCCTGGAAGACAATTCAGTAAGTGGGTCGGTTAGAGCCAGAACTGGCTCTAGCTGTTTATGGTTATATTCAGTTTGTGGGCTACAGCATCTTTTCCTCAAAAACAATTGGTCATTGACAGACTGCATGTTCACATTTCTCAGGCTCTCTCCTCTTTACGCAATTCCAAAGTGCCTTGGACTCCTCTTGAGAGGTTTCTGCTTTCCAGTATCCTTCAGTCTATCCTTCTAGCTAGGAAAAACCATTTCTCATCAGCATCCCTGCTAATGAGGGACTACAATTAGCATTATATTGTTCTAGAAATGATGGATAAAAGGACAAAATTTGGAACTGTTTCTACTGAATCAAAGCAATTATCTGGATAACATTTTTAACAGAGATTTGTCTTAAACTACATTGATTATTTCTTTAATTCTTTATTATTGTTACTATCCTTTGGCTATGGAGATAGCTTCAATAAATAACATCTCACTTCTCTCATGAAATCTGGTAGCTAGGAAGCATACTGGGCAGAGTGCTAGGCCTGGAGTCAGGAAGCCCTCAGTTCAAATCTAGCCTCAGACACATTAGCTGTGTGACCCTAGGCAAGTCACTTAACTCTTATTTGCACCAATTTCCTCATCTGTAAAATGAGGATAAGAGCACCTACCTCCCAGGGCTGTTGTAAGGATCAAATGAGATAATAATTGTAAAGCGCTTAGCACAGTACCTGGCCCATAATAAGTGCTGTACAAATGTGAGTTGGCTGTTATGTCATTTCCTCCTGTGAATTACAAGCAAATATCCATTCCTATGATGGTATTCTTCCCACCATAATTAGAACAGTTCCACACAAGGAATTTTTTTTTTGTTTTTTAATCACAAACAATCCAAGCAGCATGAAATCTGAAAAAGATGTCTGCATCTCTCATTTTTCAAATTTCCTGTAGTGTGTCAAGATGAGAGGGAAAGAATTGAAAATATTTCATTTCCACATTATTTCCCTAAGCCCCCTTGTCATCTAGACCTTGCTTTCCCAATCTTTTAAGCCATAGGCAGCTCCCAGTGGATCCTGAGATAGATTGCAGCATGGCGTTCCTGGCCATAAGCAACAAATGTCCATGATGTCAAGCACCCACCTTACTGCTCTGGGATGAAACATCTCAGCTCTTTCTTGGAGATTTAAGAAAAGTAGCTGCTAAAACATTTCTCTAGCTAACAAGAAATCTATGCAGCATTTTATTCCTGGGCATTTGGGAGGTCCCCTCTGAGTGATCCAGACAATGCATTTTAATTTACATTTACAAGTTTCATTTTTAATAGAATGAACTGCGCATACCAACTCAGTTCACAATGAGACTAAAAGCCCTTGATACAGCTCATCTATTGAAATGTTTTAACTCTTAATACAGAACAAATAAAACAAAATAAACACAGCAGGGTCTTATTTTCTCCTCCAATATGTAGTAAGCTGTTTGGCTACAGATTTAGGAAAGAAGGGGCTGGGGAGTGGAGGAGAGGAAGATGGAGGAGCAAGTTGTAGGCATGGAGCTCATTAATTGTGGCGTATTCCAATGTCAATCTTCAAATCAGCCAGGATTCACTGCGTGCCTACTATGTGCAATACATATCTTCATGCTTTTTGTCAACTAACTGCAAAGAAAGCTATTCCAATTACCTCTGATTTGAGGTAACTTTTTTTGGTTGTGTTTTGTTTGTTTAAACCACTGAAGCGAGAAATGGGGTTCTCAGATTCATTTGAAAACATTGTCAGAAAGAGAATGGACATTTTTCCATTTTCTTTTTGTTTAAACCTATCAAATGTAGGTTTTATAGAGCCATTGGGAACTTGTTCATTAATACAAATTCTAACAAAAACATGTATCAGGCTTGGGCTTTCATTTCCTGCCTGTGTTAAAGAGGAAGGAGAACTTCAAGGTTGAAAAATGTGGCAGCTTCCCAACCCCTATGCACCAGCTGGCTGTCTTCAGTGCTAGCCTAATGACCTCTCTTCATAACTCAGGGCACCTGGGAAAACTTTGGAGGCTCCTTCCCTGCTGGCAGGGATTTTGAACAGGCTGCATTTTAAGTGTTCAGTGGTTTTAGCCAATGGACTACTTTCTCAAGGTCTTAAAAGCAGCTCTAACAGAGACTAGCTGTCTCTATTAGAGACTGTTAACAGGGTGGGCAGGTCGCCCTTCTCAGGAGACAGTTTTTCAGTAAGATCAGACATTAAATGTTAACCAACACCTGCAAGACATCTTTTCGATTCCCTCTTTGTTGAGTTTTCAGGGGTATCTGAGATTGGGAATGAGAGAGCCATGTACATCTGCAACAAGAAAGTAATAAATAGTGTTGCTTGTTGCCACATCATTAGGTTTTAAAGAAAAGGAGCTGTGTATGGGAGGTTAGAAGGCAGAGGAAAGAAATGGTTCCAGAATGAACTCACTCCTTCCCTTTCAGTTATCTAAACCCTATTCACCCTGCAGGGAGACAATCTCAAGCAGTGTCTCCTTCCTGAAGTCTTTTCTAATTCACGCCATCCATCTCATTCTCTCTTCTTTGAGTTTCTACAGATCATCCTCTACCATCTATCTTACACTTCTGTTTCCAACCTTGTCTGTTCTACTTCCCTTCGTATCCTATGCACTAACAAATCTGGACTGCTTACCAATCTTCTAACATGTTCTATGTTTTCCTGCTGCCGGGCCCTTCTTTACATCATTTCACGTGCTTGCCAGGCTTTCCTTGCCCCTTCACCCATATATCTGCCTGCCAAAACTCTCTATGTCGTCATTTCAAATGCCACCTCCATCAATAAGAGTTTCCTGATTCTCCTAACTGGAAGTGATCTCTTCCTCCTGTGAACTCTCTTAGCACGTGGTTTAGAGCCCTCTACATACTTATCACACTCTTCTTTGAACTATATTTATCCACATACTGTTCTAATCTCCCATCCTAGACTATAAGGTGCTTGAAGGCAAGGATAATGACTATCTTCCTACTTTCAATTCGCAATGGACTAGTATAATGTCTTCCACATAGGAAGTTTCAATAAATGTTTCTTGAAAGAATAATTGATTAGATTTAAAGTCTGTTTCATGTAAGTTTGGCACTTTATTATTTCTTACCTGTTTGTTCTGTCTTCTGGCATGTATCATAAACTCCCAAAAGGGCCACTTTTGAATCTGCCACATTGCTGAGCATATAGGTTCTCAATAAATACTGAGTAATTATTTGATTGATACCATGAATAGGGATTGTACATGTTTAGTAATTAAAAAATAAAACAGAAGTATCCAGGCATGGAGATGGTAGACACCTACATCTCCAGGTAACAGGGAAGATGAGGCTGGCAGATTTCTTGAGTTCAGGAGTTCTTAGCCACAGTGGGCAATACTGAGTGTGTGCTGAAACCAAGTTCAGCATTAATAAGGTGAGCCTCCAGAGGCAGAGCATAACCAGAGTTCCTAATTACAGGAAGAAGCAGAAATGGAATGAGCAAGTAAAAGCACTCACGTTCATCAGGAGAGGGATTGGGCCTGTAATTAACTCTAGCATTTCCACTCTGGAAACCAAGGAAAAGAAAGATGGAGAGACAAAGTCTTTTTAAGAAGCCTCAGAAATTCTAGACGTCTTCCTTCATTGAATTAAACAATTTGGTCTGAAATCTTGGTACTCTACAATCTGACTTAAAGTCATACTGTACAAGCTTTTCTCCAAAAACACAAAGTTCTTTTTTCTATCTTAAAGACTTATTTTCACCCAAAGACATCTACAGTTTGGTGCAAGCTGATCCCCTGCTCACACAAACATCCACAATATGAAATAATAGTATCACAGATTTAGAGCCAGGAGGAGCCTCAAAGTGCATTTATCTGGTCCAGGGGCTTTTAACCTGCAGTCCATTGACCTTTTTTTTAATATTTTAATAACTATTTCAACAGAACTGGTTTCTTTTGTAATCCTATGGGTTTTATTTTATCCATTTAAAATATTACTCTAATAAAAGATTTTCTTTCAGCCTGCTGAAAGAAGTCTTCATCAGCCTGCTAAAGGGACCCATGACACAAAAAAGGTAAGGAACCCTGATCTAATCCAAACTGCTTATTTTACAGATGAGAAAACTGGGACCCATAGAAGTTGAGATTTATCCTAAAACACACAGGTTGCTACTATCTGTGGCAAATCAGGTACACCTAGAATGTGAACCCATGTCCTCTGATGCTAAATCCAGCATTTTTCCGTTATACTATACAGCCTCCAATTTAAGTTTATATTCCTCTCAGTTAGTCACCATTCCAAAATGCAGAAAATTTTCCTTGGGGAAAAAAAAACACCTATCAGATGGGAAAAATGAGAGCTCTAAAAATTTTACCATAGGGTATGTGGTTAGAGATAAGGGAAGAGAGAAAAAGAAAGAAGTAATGCATTGAAATCCACCAAACGAGTTGATGAAAACTCTGCAATATGCTATAATCAGAGAGAAGAAAAGCTCTGATCTGAAGACTTGCCCCACCAGTACACCAAGGGAACTGTGGGTGTAAAATTCCTGAGTGTTTAAACACCATCTGCCATGATATTAAAAATGCAGTTCAAGGCATAAAAGGAAGCATAACAAATTAAAGAAACTTTTGAGCAGGAGTGTCCTGAAATTCATGCTTTTAAAGTCCTAAAATAAGCTCTTACAAGATGAAAGCTATCATTCTGAAGAGACATACATTATGCCGTTAGAGAAGGAGGGCCAAGCATCATGACCCCCGTGTTCTCTCCATAACTATATATTCAAACATTCCCCAGATGTGAATAAATGAACAAATGAATGAAAAAAAGTATTTATTAAGCATTGTTCTAGGCAGAAGGTATAAATACAAAAGTAAGACAGAACCCTGCCTTCAAAGACCATATATTCTAGGTGGGGCTGGGGCAAGGAGAAGAGAGAGACATAACACGTATAGCGGAGTTTCAGTTCACCAACAAACCTTTTTTAAGTGATTACTACATGGTAGGCACTGTACTCAGGGCTGAGCATACATAGAAAGGCAAAAATAGTTTCTGCCCTCAAAGAGCACATATTCTAATGGTGGAGATGGCATGAAAGGTGTGTAGAAGATAGATACACAGAGTAGATGGAAAGTGATCCCAGAGGGGAAGGCTCTAGCAAATGAGGAAACATGGGAAGGCCTTTTGCAGAAAGTAAGATCTGAGCTGAGTATTGATCCAGAGAAGCAAGTTTTGTCTGGGGAGTTACAGAAGTGGTGAGTAGAGCCATCATCATAGCCTTTCCCAGGAATAGTGTTACTATTGATTTGATTACTGTTTGCAGAGCAAGAAGTGGAAATACAGAGAGCAGAAGAAGAAAAAGATCATACAAGATATATGGTAAATAGATGTGAAATCTGATTTAGGGACCATTAACTATAGTGAGGGGCAGCTAGGTGGCACAGTGGCTAGAGCACTGAGCTTGAAATCAGGAAGACTCATTCATGAGTTCAAATCCAGCCACAGACACACACTGTGTCAACTAGGACAAGTCACTTAAACCTGTTTGCTTCAGTTTCCTCATCTATAAAATGAGGTGGAGAAGGAAATGGCAAACCACTCTAGTATCTTTGCCAAGAAAACCCCAGATTGGGTCATGAAGACTCCGACATTACTGAAACAACTGAACTATATATATATATATATATATATATATAGTGGAAAAAATGAGGTTTTTACTCACTCAGAATATCTCAGCTACCTGGCAGACTTCCAGTGATGAATAGATTAACTATCCCAGGTAGATGGACATTATCTCTGGTCTAGAAGGTACTGTTTCAAATGGGGAGAGAAAAGTAATAGCAGGGCAGATGTTGTGGGTCCAGTATTCACCCACTCTCTCACCCATCAGGAGAACTCAGTCCTAGGGATGATGCCTATGTTTACTCAAATCCCGAAATAGTCAAGTTTATACAACTGAGGGCAGCTAGGTGGCACAGTGGATAGAGCACTGGCCCTGAATTCAGGAGTACCCAAGCTCAAATCCGGCCTCAGACACATAACACTTACTAGCTGTGTGACCCCGGGCAAGTCACTTAACCCCATTGCCTAGGGAAAAAAAAAAGTTTATACAACTGAACCTACTAGTACTTTTTCAAAGGCAGTAGGAGCTGCCCATTCAAGAATATTGATACAACTCCCAAAAGCATCTACTCAATCCTGTATATGTAGCCTATTATAAGACTTCCTAAAAGTATTCCAAAGAAACTACCTTAAAAGGAGAGCAGAAAGACATTCTTGGAAAAAAAAACATGTCAGTTGTCTACCCACTAGAAGTTGTGGGATGATTGATTTTAGAAGTATACGTATGGCTTATGGGGTGCTGGGAAAGCTCTGAGGCTCTCCAAAATGCTTCCTTCACCTATTCCATGATTCTTGAACATTTTTCTTGAAATGTACTCCTTTCACTTAATTAAAATATAAATAACCAGGGCTACTTGCTGGCACAGTAGATAGAGCACTATGCCTGGAGTCAGGAGGACTTTAGCTCAAATCTAGTCACATCTACTAGCTGTGTGACCAAAAGCAAGTCATTTAACCTCTATCTGCCTCTATTTCCTCAACTATAAAACCATACAATAACAGCACAGAACTCACAGGGTTATTGTGAGGATCAAATGAGATAACATTTGTAAAGCACTGAGCATGGTACCTGGCACACAGTAGGTACTTAATAAATGCTTGTTCCTTCAGTCTTCCCCAACACCACCCCAATGGAGATAACACATTAAACCAGTCATCCAATTCAACAAACATTTATTAAGCACATACTATGTACAAGGCAGTGTGGGATATCAGACAGAAAGCCATCCTCAGTATCTGGAAGACCTAGGTTTAAGTCTTGATTTTGACTTTTCAGTGCACCCATGCAACTCTCTAAAAATATAAGCTATGGAATATTTGTCAATCTACCTTAATGTAGTTTCTTCCTCAGGAGTTCCTTCCATCAATGAAATGATAGATCTGGATCAAGTCCCCGAAAAAGGTGTAAAGCATGGTGCTAGGCTCTGGAAATACAAGGTGAAAAACAAAATAGTTCCTCTCCTCCAAGAAAAGAACAGGATGGGGCTACAGCAGAGAATAACATATAAACAGATAAATGTATAAGAGTATGCTCCAGCGCTCCAGAAGATCTGTGATCTCACTGGTTTGGGCATTCAGTGAAAATCCCAAGCCCCCCACACCTATCCTATGTGACTCTCACTCATGTCCTCCTATAAGTTCAGCACAGGGACTTCACAGGGAAGCATGGTTCAAGTTCTCTTAACATTACACAGCTACAAAAAAAAAAAACAGATGCTGAACTGCTCAGCAGCTATCCCTTTCCTTCCCAGTGTGACCAGTCCAACTTCTCTCCAGTCATATAGTATTCTAAGATTCTTTATATTTCCACTTCTGCATAATTCCTTATTTGTAACGTGTTGCAGAGATCCACCATTTACCTTCCCATTGCTCTTTGGGGAATGCATAGGCAAGGGAAAATTCTAGGCAAGGTAAATACAAAGTAATTTCAGAGGAAAAGAGGGAAAGAACCCACTAATGAGGGTTCAGGGGGAAATGGTGCCTAAGCTAAGCCTTGAATGGAGTTTGAGATTTTAAGAGTCAGAAGGGAGGAAAGAGAGTGTTCCTGACATGTGGTACAGTCTGTGCAAAGGTACAGAATTGGGAAATGGCATGTCCAGGTGTGTGAGGGGAAGTAATGCTTAAAAATCAATCTAGAAAAGCCTACTCTTCTTCCTCTTGCCCTTTTAGTGTCAGCAGTCCAAAAGGTTCTGTTCTTTTTTCTCACTATACTCTGTCTTTTGGAATTCTTATCATATCCCATGGATTTAATTATCAATCATCACAATTATCAATTCAATTATCAATATTCAATTATGCATATGACTCCAAAAATCTATCCCTACAGCCCTACCCTTCCTCTGAACCACAGTCCTGCATTTCAACTGCCTGGTAACTAGCTCCACCAGGATGTCCCATCAGCACTTCAAACTCAACACGTCCAAAGCAGAATTTATCGCCTTAATTCCAAAACTTTGATTCTACTCTTCATGGCATCACTATCCTCCCAATCAAAACCTCCAAGGTTGCATTTGACTCTTTCCTTCCTGTTACCCACCACATCCAATCAATTTTCAAGTCCTGTGGATTCTACCTCCACCCTATCTTTTTCCTCTCTCCCCTCTCTATTCACCGTCATCACCCCAGTTTGGTGCCTCATCACCTCTCACCAAGATTATTGGATTTGCCTTTTTGCTAGGCTCCCTGATCCCAGGCTATCATTCATAAAGTTGCCAAAATACAGCTAACAACATCATTCCCCTCCTTGAGAGACAATGTTATAGGGTGAAAAGCACTTCAATTCATCAGATGCTTTTCAGAAAGTCAAAACACTTGGATTTGATTGACCCTACCAATACTTAGCTACAAAAATTTGGGCATGTCACTTCAACTCTCTTCAGTCTCCTTATCTGTGAAATGAATGCTTTGGACTGAATGATCTCAAAGGTGCTTCTCAGGCCTAAAGCTCCATGACCTATGATTTCAATTTAAAACGTATGCATGAAACCTGGAAGATCTAGTCTCCTCAGATTCATTGGAAAGTTCTGAAGCCTGGGTTACATTTCAGTCAGTCAACCAGCATTTATTAAGTGCCTACCAAGTGCCAGGCATGATTCTAAGAGCTGAGAAATTCAAAGACAAAAGACAGTCTCTGATCTCAAAGAGATAGTAGTCAAATGGTGGTTGACAGAAATCTGGCCTCCAAGTCAGGAAGATCTAGGTTCAAGACCTGCCTCTGACACATACTGACTATATCAGGAAGTCAAGCGGCCTCTCAGTGCTCTACTAAGCAACCTCAGAAACTATTGCAGAGTACTAATTTGTAGAAGAAATACCAGCCTGCATTGGTATAGGGATTTCCTCACGTGGGAGTCCTCTCGTATCAATGAAATCACAGATCCAGGCCCTATCTAGGAGAGTAAAGAATATTTTGAGGCTGTCCATGGATGTTTATGGATAAGTTATGATGGATTTTGAATCAAGCTAAAGCTTAGCATTAGCATTGCAAAAATCAAATAAAAACTTCTTTTTCTCCCTTAAGGCTGTAATTTGACAGCAATTTTCTGTTGTAAATTCTATTTCCAGGCCAGACAAGTTGATTCAAGCAACCTCTGTGCCATCCTAAGTTTACATGTCATTTCATCATTTGTAGCTATGATATTGTTGAACTGTCATTGTACATCGTACACTTGGATGTTAGAGTGACCGGCCACAATGTCTACTCAGACATTGGAGAATTAATGCTTAAAAGTAGGACTTGACCAACTCTTATCAAAGACTGTTAATACATGACAACTGAATATAAAAATGAGGCTATTGTAGGGATTTTACACCATACCGTGTTTTGGGGGAGATATAAAGTTTTAGGGAAATCATACAGGAAAGAAGACCAGGTGTGATACACTAGATGAACTTCCATAAATTGTGGGCATTTCTAGATCTACAGGAATCTGGAAAAAAAAAAGTTTGACCAGACATGGATTTTTATTATTTACGAAGTTTTCTACCTGTGGTAGTGATGGTCCTCCCAGGCCTCCTTGCTATTGCCATGCCCATCCTCAGTTCATTGAGGACACATGCAGGGCCTGGGCCTGGGCCCTCCTTCAGAGTATTTGAAGGCTGCACAGGGAGATAAGAAGTGAAAGACACACTTAAAATGAATTACTGAGTCCTATACTAAATGGAAATTAGTGGATAATTTTAAAGCCCTTCTGGAGAGAGCAGAATGAACCAAAGATGATATAAAAGGCCTACTGAGGTGAAGAGTACCCTTCCCAGACATTAATTTTCTAATACCAATGCCCTTCTCAATAACTGATGATACAAGGCCACACCCTCCTCAGAGACTAAAAATGGCAAGGACTTTACTGGGGTTGCGGAAGCAGTAGGAAGTTGAGGAGAGGCCTTGTCAGTTAACTAACATAGTAACAATGAACTACATGTGGAAAAGTACAGTGTTTTTTCAGGGAGGCATTCTTATGCATATTGAATTGAATGTTTTCAGTCTTGAATAGACCATGCCAAGAAAATGATGAAAGAGCAGCAGAGGAATAATGTTAAGAAATGGAGAAAATTGACAAATACTCCATAGGATCTGCCTTTAAACTCATAAATTGCTTGAAGATATAAAAGCTAATTTCTAATAGCATTTCAATGTTTGCAGATCAAATGCTAAGTAGCTAGTTTGGTGGGACTGAGAACATACATGGAAGTTAGGTGAAGTTACTTGCTACTTCCAATATGAAGGGAAAGAAGCATCTAATATTGTGTGACATTGGGGATTCAGCTGTAGAAAGCATAAGCCAAAGGGTAGTAGTATCTGTGGAACTCATGGAACAGACTATATTGTCCCTAATACCATGAGACTGATATAGTATGGCATATATGGATGCAATTAGTGTTACATACATGCCCAAGACAGTCCCTTGGTCTTTTAGTATTGATAAAGTTGGTCAGGAAATAAAAGTGAGAATGAGAGACATAAAAGAGGGGTAGAACTAAAGTTGGCTTTGTATACCGCCAAGATACCTTCTCAGGCATAGGCCACAGATACCAAAAAGAGTTGCATTTTCAGATCAATTCCTGAAAGACAAACCAATGGATGGAGCCATTCCTCCAAGAAGAGAAAGGGGTTTGGGACCAGACAGCAAAGTGATTTGGGAACAGTACCCACAGAGCACATCTGTGGTGTGGTTTCAGGAAGAATTCAAAACCTAGATCTTAAACAGGTATATAATGTATAATATCCAACTTAGAGTTGCATGCAGTAAACCAGATATTTATATCACATGTAAAAATGTAGGATCACATTATTAGGGTGGCATACAGCCAGTCAAATACATGGACACCAAGCAAACATGTAACACTAAACAACATATTCAAGGGAACATGCCATGTATAAAATATACATGTTAAATGAAGTACATAACATCATGTGTTAAAGTTATATGTTGTCGTTAAGTCATTTCAGTCATCTCCAACTCTCTGTGACCCTAGTTGGGGTTTTCTTGGCAAAGATACTGGAATGATTCGCCATTTCCTTCTCCAGCTCATTCTTACAGATGATGAACTGAGGCAAACAGGGTTAAGTGACCTGTCTAGGATCACAAAGCTAGTAAATGTCTGAGGCTGGATTTGAACTCAGGTCCTCCTGACTCTAGGGCTGGTACTCTATCCACTGCACCACCTAGCTGCCCTTCTTGAAGTTATATACAAAAGCTATATTACAGATTCTTCACCGGTGAGAATTATCTAGCAATACTGGTTCACTCATTACCCATGAAATGGCATATGGTAGCCTAGACTGGATAGACTTCATTTCTATAATGGCCTACTTGTGCACCCCCTTATAACTATTAACCTATATTCTCAATCCTAGGCCAACAGATTGCCCTGTCTGTATGTCACTTTCTCTAGCCACTGTTAAACTAGGCTATATAGGTGCCCTTGGTTCCCTTGAGACCTCCAAACTGAGTTGCCCAAGATCATATAGCTAGTAAGTATCTGGGTCAATTCAAATTCAGGTCTTCCTGACCCCAAGTCCATCATGCTGCACACTATGCAACCCAGCTACCTCTATAGGACTCTGTAACAATGTCATTCATCAATAACTCTTTCCTGATGTTCCAAAGGGCTTCCATCTCTGAGAGGGAAGATTTCTGAGTTTGCTCTTGAAAAACTCAGAAAATCATTGAATCCTTGGAAATGCTCCAAACCCCCACCCAGGCAAGAAAACATCACCATGTCTTAGGCTAAGTTTCTTCCTCAGATAATCCTTCCACTCTCCAAGCACTAAAGAGTCCTTAGGGTTCCACCCTTGAGATGGTGGATAAAGGCCTCTTTGGTGCTTCACTGAAGAACAGGGTTCTTTGAGTGCATGTAGCAAGGAGCCAGGAAAGGTCAAGGGATGTCCCCCACCCTACTGCCCATCTCCATTTTCCAATGTTGATCCAGTGAATTTCAACTCCTGGAAAAACTATGCTGCACTCCTCTCAAGTGTTCCTAGCCTGGATGTAGAGATTGTGTCAGGAGGCACAAGTTCAGTTGAAGGTCCCTTCTCCACAGAGAGGAAAAGTGAATAGTAGTGCCCCTCGGCCAGGGCAAATCCAGGAACACTATCTTTTGGGCAATCTCTACACATTGAGTTCAAGCTCCAGAACCAGGAGATGGATTCCACATGAAGGAAACTGGCAGCTTTATGCCAGAACCAGGGAGAATATCTGTACGCAAAGAGCTTGCAGCAGATTGAAATAAGTATTTACAATTTATAAGGCATTGAAATAAGTATTTACACAAGGTTATCTGAGTTTTGCCAGGAGTTTCACACCACACTGGTGTGAAAGACTTTAAGAGGTTGTGCGCTTTATTTTTGTGGAGCGGAAATCGTTCCAGGCCAAACAGGATTTCCTGGTTCACGTGTATTTCAACCTACGAATACATGGTTAGCATTTGGTCACAGTTATACCAGTCATATTTTTGACATGTCAGTGCTACATCAATCAATCAAGAAATATTTAGCAAATGGTGATGTTTCAGATACTGTGCTAGGAGATACAAAGACGAAAATGCTTTTGTTTTTCATGTTCATTTTCCTCAAGGAGCTTATATTCTAAAGGGAGAGAGAGAGAGAGAGAGTGTGTGTGTGTGTGTGTGTGTGTGTGTGTGTGTGTGTGTGTACACACACATATAAATGTATACACAAAACAGATAAAATAAAGACAATGTTATTATGGGCACTAGCAACTGGGGGGATCAGAAAAGGTTTCGTGTAGAAGCTAAGCTTTGATGTAAATTAGGAGCTCTAGGAGGCAGAAGTAAGGAAAGAGTATATTCTAGGAATGATGACAACCAGTTCAACATCACAGAGTGAGTGTCACGAGTGAAGAACAGAGAGAAAGCCATTTGGCTGAAATGCAGAAAACAGGGGGCTGGAAAGGTAAGTTGGAACCAGGCTATAAATAGCTTTAAAAAACAAACAAAGGAGTTTATACTTGATTGTAGGAGCAAATGGGAATTTCTAGAGCTTATTTAATAGGTGAATAACCGAGTCAGACCTGTGCTTCAGGAAAATCATTTTGGTAGCTACATAGGGAAAAGATTGAGGAGAGGAGAGATTGAGGCAAATAGACAACCACATGAGAGATAAGAACATTAACTAGAAGAGTGGCCATATGTTGTATGGATGTGAGATTTGTTATGAAGGAGAATGAATAAGATTTGGTGAATGATTAGGAATTTGGAATTAGGGAGAGAGTAGCTGAGAATGACTCCAAGGCTGTAAAACTAGGAATGGTCATGGCCTTGACAGAAATAGGGAAAAGCTAATGAGTTCTTCTTTGAACATGTTGAATTTGAGATGCCTACAGGATACCCAATTCAAATGTCCAATAGGCAACTGGTCATATGTGACCAAAGTTCTGGTGAGAGGCTAGGGCTGATTATATCAATCTTGGAGTCATCTACCTAGAAATTATAATTAAATCCATGGGAGCTGATCCACCAAGAGTGTGGAGAGAAAGAAGAGACCCAGGGCAACGTCTCAGGGTACATTCTTAGCTAGTGGGTAACATGGATGACAATCTAGCAAAGAAGACTGAGAAGGCACAATCAGACAGTAGGAGAACTGAACCAAGAGAAAATAGTGTCACTAAAGGAGAGAGTGTCCAGAAACCAAGGATGGTTGGCAGTGGCAAATGCTGCAGAGAGGAAAAGGATGAGGACTGAGAAAAAGGTCACTAGATTTGGCAGTAAAGAAATCATCAGTAACTTTGGAGAAAAGAAGTTTTGGTTGAATGATTAGGTGGGGATTCAGAATACAAAGGGCTGAGAAATAACTGAGTGTAAAGAAAGTAGAGGTAAGGAGTGGAGACAGCTTTTTCTAGGAGTTGGGCTGGTTGTGAAAGGGAGGAGAGATACAGAATAGTACCTTAAGGAAAGTTTTCCATTTTATATAAATTGATCAGAATACAAAATGATATTTTGTTTCATTTCAAACCGATATTTGTTGAGTAGATACTATATGCAAGGGACCATTCTAAGTGTCTAATGGGAAAGAAAGAACTCCAAGATATAGTTCCTATCCCTGAAACCTTAGAATCTAATCAAGTAAACAATACATACATATTGAAAGCAAAATCCTATTAGATAGTATTTTTTAACCTGACCTGTGATTTCATCATTGTAGGGAGCTCCTGATGAAGAATTTCCCCTACCAAGGCAAATCAGAACTTTCTCTATAACTTATAGTCTTGGAGAATATATCGTTTACTAATTTACCATGTGACTTTGAGCAAATCCTTTCACTTTCCTAGAGCTCCATTTCCTCAACTGGAATGAGGACATCAGATAGATGACCATGAATCTCAGAGTTGGAAAGGACTTTTAATGTCCCTTCCTTCTCTAATATTCCATGAATCTATGATTAAATACCCAATTGAGGATTTGGTGACATTTCTTTTCATTTAAGTACAAAGATCTTCTCAAATTTTCTGATTAAGAATGCTTCAAAGATTTAACATGTCCTTAAAGAGCTGATTCTTTTGCACACATACATACACACAAAAGAAGCAGTAAGGGGGTCACTAAACAGCTTGGTCTTTGTGATCTAAGTGGTTTGGGGGATTCATCCCAGATGCACTGAATGTAAAGACAGGAGACTTAAAAATGAAGGTGGATGAAGGGAAGCAGAAGCCATGAGGACACTGGAGAAGAAGGCAAATGGATCTGTCCACCCCACTAGTGGCTGAGATTGTGGAGAAGCCACAATCTTGCCAGTGGCATCCCCTGTCCTCAGCACCAAGAAAGTGGTGGGAAAATTAACAATGTTTATTGGAGAGCTGGAGAAAATGCCCACCAGTGTGCTAGTCCACGTGGCTGCAGATGTAGTCAGATTGTAATGCCTGGTGGAGAATGGGAAGGAAATGAACTGTTGCTTTCTCCTAACTGTTGGTCCCCTTCCTAAGCTTTCTGCTTGCTTGTGTATCAACTAGCATTTGTTTGCAATTTGTTTTTTCTGTTTTTGATCTAAGGTGTTGCTGTATACTGGCTTTGATATAGAAAGACAGATAAAGATAAATAGATACACACACACACATATAAGTATGTATGTATATGTGTGTATATATGCATATATGTGTGTATATATATATATATGTAATAATATACACACATATATTCAACAATGATGGGCACTTATGTGTATGCCTTAAGTGCATTATCTAGAGTGCAAAGGGCATGGTTGGACGAGTAAGTTAGTCACTAAGTGTACTAGCTAGAAGCTTTCACTTCTACTGGATAGGAAGATTACACATTTCCTGCAGACTTACCAAGCTAGTGTTTAGTTTTATTAAATATTCTGTAACTCTCCCAAATGGAAACCTAAACCTAAATTCAGGCATTCACTTTGATTTTCCATAGACGAATGCACAGACTTGAACCTACATGCAACTGAGAGAATGGGCCTAAGGCTAAGTTTCCTTTTCTGCTCTGACCCAAGAAAAAAAGGCAGAAGGATGAAAGTCGGAAAGAAGAGTGGCTAGAAGGGAAAGTTTTGTCTCCAAGCCAGTCAAGTAGGAAGAGATAGAAATGATCTGTGATGATTTCAACCCTGCATCTGGGCAGAAGAGTAAAAGAGGAGAGCCCAGACTCCTCACAATCAACAGTGACACCTAGTGTTACAAAGTTAATTTTCTACGGTAAAGGATAAGAGCTCTTTCAGAAAGCAGTTATTTCAGTGGCATCTTGTAACAGTTTTAGACTGCTAGAGGGTTGCTAAGAGAACCATTGTATTTAAATTCAAGTTACTCCTAGCTAGCAGGTAGCCATTGGCATTACCTGCTAGAAGAAAGATTTCTCTCTTCTTTAACAGGACAGTGGAAAGTTAGCCGTGAGAAAATTACCTGCTGTGAGAAAATTAGTCACAATGGGGCTTCACTTC
The DNA here is from genome assembly GCF_003287225.1 of Phascolarctos cinereus. Lineage (NCBI taxonomy): Eukaryota > Metazoa > Chordata > Mammalia > Diprotodontia > Phascolarctidae > Phascolarctos > Phascolarctos cinereus. The sequence continues at coordinate 101,606,683 of NW_027555625.1, forward strand.
GGAGCCAAAAGATGCCCTATATGGTTCAGATCTCTCTGCTTTAAGCATATGGGAATAACACCTTTCTAACTAATAACAGGAGAATCACAGACTTAAATATGGAAGGGTCCTCAGAGGACATCTAGTCCTATGCCTACGCAAAATCATGATTCCTGGCTACAAAAACCATCTCAAAAGATCACCAAGCCTTTGCTCCCCTCAAGGCAGCCCACTGCATTTTGTGGACAGCTCTAATTGTTAGGAAGCTGTTCTATATGTTATGAGCCCAAAACCTGATTCCTTTTAAAACTTGTACCCACTGGGATAAGTCCTGCTCTTCAAGACCAAGCAGAACAATCCTAACCCATCTTCCACGTGGAAAAACTTTCAAATATTCGTCATGTTCAGCCCAACTCTTCACTTCTCCAGGCTAAATATCCCTCATTACTCTAAGGAAGATCCACATTCCACTGTTTCTAGTTCCTTCACCATAATGGTTATCCTCCTCTATAAATACTCCCACTTGTCAATGTCCCTTCTAAAATCTGGTTCCTAGTACTGGATATGAGAGTCCAGATGTCATCTGAGTAGGAAAATTATTACAGTGGGCTCATCACCTCCCTGTTTCTGGATACTACACTTCCTTTAATGCAGAAAAAAATCACTTTAGCTTTTTGGCTATCATATCAGACAGTTGATTTACACTGAGCTTCCTGTTCACTGGGTCCCTTAGGTCTCTCTTTATATTAGCTGCTTTCTAACCACATCTCCCCCATCCTGTGATTGTAGAGCTGATTTTGTTAATCCAAGTGTAAAATTTTAAACCTATCCCTATTCAGTTTTATTTTGTTATCTTTAGCCCATGGCTCCAACCTTTTTAGATCCTGAATTTGTCATTCAGTTTGATATTTCTCCAAGCTTTGTCTCCTCTGAAAATGTGACAAGTGTGCCATCTGTGATTTCATCTAAGCCATTGATTAAAATATTCAAAAGGTCATAGACTTGGAGCTGGAACATCAGTCTTCTAGCCCAGCACCCTCATTTTATAGACAAAGAAAGTGGGGCCAAGAGAAGTTAGGTGACTTTCCCAGGATCATATAGAGAGTAAGTAGCTACCTAAAATATATACCTTTTCAACCACCAAAGGATAACCAAGATGACCCACCCTCAAAGCTTTTCAGATCAACCATTTTTGCAATATACCTTTTCTTCTTATTCAAATTTTACGCATGCATAGGATTAGAATTCAACTCTACAATCACCAGCCCAACTTAAAATAATTGTCAAGATGCTATGCCCTGACACTTTAACTAGGTAAAAAACACTTCTCTACTGAATCTGTCAATATGGGTTTTAGACCAAATATGAAAAGGTCTTTGATGAATTTATATGTCTTTGAAAACCATTGGATGAACTGAAGTCATATCATTGAGGAAGTATGTTCAGATTGATTGAGGGAATTTGATCATACCTTTCAGGGTGTCTATAAAATAGCAAGCCATTTCAAAACTGAGAGATTTAAGTGTCTGATAGCAAAGAGGAGAGGGAGCCAAGCCCCTGAGAAAGGGGCTTGGGTAGAGAATAAAAGAACCTTAGCCTTGACCTTGGTCTCCCTCACCCCCTTGACCAGAGAAGGACTTTCTGAATTCCAGAAGACCAGAGGATTTGAAATTTTCATTAGCATCTTAGCAGCATCCCTGGAATGGTCGACCACAGTGTCTGCATCAGGAAGGTAGAATTTAAGATTCTACAAGGAGAACAAAAGAATAGCTGCACTCTACCTAAGAAGAACATCTTGAGGACTCCAGCAAAAGCACTTTCTGGTTGCTGTGAATCACACCCTTTTGCTACATATGCTCTAAGCTTGCACTCCCTTTCCCCTAGACTCTGCATGTACTAGTGTGAGAATATGTCACAGATGGGTAGGGTGGGTATGGGGAGATATTCTGTACCAATTATGCCATACAAAATGCCCATTTCTAAGAGATAATTCTGGGTGATTAATTAACATTATCTGATAATTATGGGGGGAATCACAATGGTGGGGACTTCTACTTCCAGGCCCTTAGGTTTAACCCTAGAGCCCTCTGGGAACTCAGCCTACCAGTGCGAATGAAGGTTAGGAAAGTAGGTCCAGAACATATACTATATATATACATACATATATATTTACTATATGTACATATACTATATAGTAGCTTTAATTATCATACTATATGTCTTTTGCTATACTATATGTCCGTGCTAGGTGGCACAGTTGATAGAGCACTAAGCCTGGAGTCAGAAGATCTGAGTTCAAATATGTCCTCAGACACTAGCTATATGACCCTGAGCAAATCACTTAACTTCTGTTTGGCTCAGTTTCATAAACTGTAAAATGGGGATAATAATAGCACTTACCTCACAGAGTTGACATGAAGATCAAATGAGACAATATTTGTAAAGTGCTTAACACAGTGCTACAAAGCAGGAGATATATAAATGTTTATTGCTTCCTTCCTTCTCTTCAAATTATATAACTATACTTAAGAAGTACTGTTGCTTTTCACCTGGAGGTAAAATGTGATTCTCTATTTTCCCCAAAAGAAACTTTGATCTCTACAGTTATTGCCACAATTAAATATTTTCTCAAGAATTTTTACACTAGGGATTTTAGCAAATCACCAAATCTCCTAGGGTTTTCCAGAATCTACCATAAAATCTTCTCCCAGAAGGTACATGATCAAGTCCCAAACAATCAAATAATGATGACAATAATGTTAAGTTACTGTAATTTATTATAAAATACAAATTTTATAAAATATTGTAAAATACAATATTATAAAATAAAAATTACAATATTACAATATAGAAATTATAATATTGTATCATGATATTATGAAATATAATGTAAAATAATTTTAATTAAGACTTTTGAAAAAAAATCACTTTACTGAGTGATGGGTCAACAAGCATTTATTAAGTCCCTCCCTCCTCTGTATTTCCAAATAATAATATTGTGCTAACAATAGTCAAGATTGACAATAGATACTCATTACTGGATTTTTCAAAGCAATCTATATTGCCTTATCTCTGGGTGGAGCTTTGGAAAAATCTAAGATCTAAGAATGAAACCAAAAGGCCCTCAATGGGTGATATCCACACAAACAACCACAATTTCTCCAAAGCAACACAGTTCATTCATTTTCTTTTCAGCTCTGAACCCAGCTCACTCTTACTCTATATTGACTTTCCAAGATACATGTATTATTGGACAAGCTCTTCAGGGTGTCCATTGAGATACATATTGAAATTCGGGTAAAAGACAGTCCTCATTCATTTTTTCTTTCCTTGGTGAAGGAACAGGCCAAACTCCTTTGAGTAATTACAGATAATTTGAAGTAGATTCCACAATGTCTTGGGGCTTGAAGCATTCAACATAATGGCATCTACAAACAGGAGCTTCTGGAGAACCTCACAACAGAGAATCTAGATTCTGCAAGAGATCCCTCTCCTCCATTACAATGGCAAATAGTTTTGGTGAGCATATACCTCCCCGCTTAATGACTTGTCTGATGTTTATCATCAGATCATTGAACAGGGCTATTTCTGTTACTTTATCTTCCCAAGAATCTTAAACAATCTTAATATTGAAACTCTTGTAAAACTGCCTGAAAGACAGTTTTGTTCTACCAAGTTGAATTTTTTTCATAATCAACAAACAATAAACACAATGGGATCTTGTATTCACTACATCTTTCAATCAATTATGGAATGGTAAAGATGTGTTCCATTGTTGAATATTTTTTGCAAAAGCCTACTTATTCCCTACTAATATCCTCATTCAGGATGGTCCTAATTCATGTACAAATGATGATAAAATGTAATGGAGATGAGAGAGTAGGTACATTGGTTGGTACTTGTTGCTTTCTCAGCCACCTTTTTTACAATTAGTAAGGCTTGAGATTTTTTCCCACAATTTTGGCATCTCTCCCTCTCTCCCCTCTCTAGATATCTAGATAAAAAAAGTCCTTCTATGTTCTCACAATTGTACTGCATCCACCCCAAGTCTTCTCTCCATATATCTGATCCAATCCAGTAACTTTATTCTCTTTATTTTTTTTTAGGCAGTTGCAGTTAAGTGACTTGCCCAGGGTCACACAGCTAGTGTCAAGTGTTTGGTCTGAAGCTGGATTTTAACTTAGGTCCTCCTGACTTCAGGGCCAGTGCTCTATACACTGCGCCATCTAGCTGCCCCAACTTTTTTGTCTTTAGTACCATTGCTACTTCTTTTGTAAACAACTCAAGCACTACGTTGTTAGAGTCCAAATGTTAGGGTACCACTAACCTTGATAGAGAAAACAGTATATCCAAAAAAAACCCAGTGTATCATAGTAGTTTTTGTACGTGTTTTCCATTTTTCCTCTCTTGATAGTCCTTTTTCCTTTTTCATCTTTGAATGCCTTTGGGAAGACTATGCTTAGTTGGATATCTCTCCAAGCTTTCTTTAAACTTGCTTTCTGCTTTATGAGAGGATACTGCCCCTAACTGTCCATCATTCTTCTTCATAAAATTTTACAGATGACTTTATATTCTAATCTGGTATTGCCTTTAGCAGTCATCTCTCTATGTTTGGCAAGTGTCAGGGGAGAGAAGGGAGCTTTTTCAAGAGATGATGCAAAGGTGAAATCAACAGGCTTTGGCAGCAGCTTAGATATGGGGAGTGAGAGATAATATAGAATGGAAGATGACAGATGATAATGGAGGTTAGAAGCATGAAAGACTGGGAGGGTGGTGGTAACAGGGAAGTTATGGGAGAGTTTTAGGGGAAAAATAATGAGTTCAAGGACACGTTGAGTTTAAGATGTCTACTGGACATCCAGTTAGACATGTGAAAGCACTGGTTATCTGAAAGTAAAACTAATGTAAATTAATAGTTTTACCTGTTCAGTGATTGCCACATCATAAACAAGGGGTAACCAGCAACAATAAAGATATTTATCCCAAATTACATATGCCAAAACAATACCTTAGTAGCAAGTCTCAAATTCCGAGGAGGCACAGGACAGAGATGTTCTCTATCTTTGGTTCAGCTTTTTCTAATTTTTGAGCTTGTCCTAAATGCTCTCGAAGATGTAAGATTTAAGAGATAAAGGTATGTAATGTACATGCTCTGAGGCTCACTCCCAAACTCCCCACTATAACTGTTAAGTAGGATCCCCAAAGCACAGCTACATCTCTCCCTCAGAGTTCTAGGGGTAACCTCAAAAGGTTATATCAGTTTTCTAATTCATGAGCCCCCATTTGATATATTACCCTCATGTCATTCTTCCACTTACCATCTTTACAATATCAGTCTGACCAGTTACCATCTTGCCAATATCAATTGTCAGTTGATTTCTCAATTAACCCAATGCTTACTTCCCCAATATCAGTTAACTAGTTAACATTTCCTTGATATTGTTGATAACTAATCAATATTAATTAGCTCTTATAAAAGGATATTTAATGAGAAGCAATACTCAAAGTACAAAAGCCACTCAAATTGGGAGCAAACTCTCCTTTACCACCTCAGGTCTTGGGGTTTAAACGTAAAGTGGTCATTACAAACATTTTTCCCACCCAGATCATTTCTGGATGGAACCTACCCAAAGGACAAGCTACTCTATAGCTCATAGGATTTGGTGACTCAGGGGCCAGGCTGATCCACATGCTGAGCTGGATCCCACAAGTTGCTCCTTCAGAACAGGCTCTTCTGAAAAAAAAATACTATTAAAAATTTTGAAAAAAAATTTTTAAGAACAGGCTCTACTTTTAGAGTTGTTGGTAAATTCTACTATGGAATACAGTTCCTGGCCCTCTCCTGGTGGCTCTTTAGAACTTTCAAAGTTTGTTACAAGACTATAACTTGGTCCTGTCCATCTCTAATATTTAGTTACCTTAGATCAGGGGGAAAAAATAGACACAGATAAAAGAAGCAGAAGTGTCATGCATTCACAGCAATGTGGCAGCCCAGGTAAGAGAAAAAGGCAGCTGAAGCAGCTATCCCACCATCCCACCCAGAGACTTAGTCTTCCTTACTCCCTCTAAAAGTGTGGGGGATGGGGAGGGAGGGAAGGAGAGAGAGGGAGAGAGAGAAAAAGACAGAGAGGGAGAGAAAAAGACTGACAGAGAAGGAGGGAAGGAGGGAGAGAAGGAGAGAGGGAAAGAGAAGAGGGAGAAAGGGAAGGACAGAGAAGAGGGAGAGAAGAGTAGGTGGGGGGAAAGAGATTTTATCTGTTCAAGCCTTTTGTATGCACATTTAGCTCATCACCTAGTTAGAATGCTTTTCATCACCTCACAGTAAGCCAACAGGAAACAGTCATCAGATAGCCTGTGCATGCTCTGAAGCAGAAAACAGGGCTTTCCATTACTCTGACCTGGATACAGGCTTACCAAGCCTTCACGTGAATATGCAACAGACAGGGAATGCTGCACGTGTCCCACGTACCCTCGTTGGCCAGCCCTTCCCCTTTTTACAAAAAGAAAAAAAAGGGAAGAAAAAGCCCCAGTTCTAGTATGGACCTTTTTGCTCTGAATATTTTTTATTAAGGTTCACAGTGCTAGACTGAAGCAGGGAACTCCCTTCTCTGTATATGTGCAATATAGATTATGTATATGATAATGGGTCTGTCCCAACCTAATTGTTTATTTAATTTATGACTGCTATCTTCACAGTATATTAACATATTAGCATATTTATTGATCCCAACAAAATGATAAATTGGTCTGTATTTAAACAAAAAAATGACAGCTCGGTTCATTGATGCATACTAATTCATTTATAGACTTGTTTTGTTACTATATATACTTGGATTATTTCTCTTTTCCCTCAAGAATTGTACCCCTAAAACAGACAAAGGGGGGAAATTATCAGGTAATATTTCCCTAAAAATTGAGAATTCTTGCAGCATTGAAGCCTAGACTACCATTCCCCCTACTACTCGTAAATGTCAGGAAGGCAGTACAAGGGAAAGAAATCCATGCATAAATACAGTATTATATCAATTTTGGAGTAGGCAAGGTCTAAGCTATGGGAAATTCTGATAGCTCAGATGCTGTATCATTCTCCTTTTGACACTCAGTTTATTTGAGACTTCTCTTTTTTTTTTCTAAAGGCATAATGCTTGATGATATTGCTTGAAATCAGTCTGGGACTGGAGACAAAAATGTAGATGCAGTTATAGAAGCGTGAACAGCGGAAGCAGTGAAACTAATAGGATCAAGTAACGTAATAGCAAAATCCCAGAGACTGAAAAAGGAGACAAGGCAGAATCAGAAGCAGGATTGTTGGGTAAATGAGCTAGAAGGACTATTACTGGAGGAAAAAGAATAATTATTCATACAAATATATTGTTTGGAACATGGGGTTAATTGTCAGTACCACACGTAGCCTACCAACATGGCACTGTGCATGAGGGCAGAACAATAAGGGCACATGCTGGCCCCTGCAATATTCCAAGTTTTTCCTTAACAGTTCCTGTGGTTTCACCAGAAGGAATTTCTAAGGTCCAATTTCAAATCTGAAATCAGATTTGGAATGAGATTCCAAATACCATCCAAATGTAGCCTACACAGCTGGAAACCTTAGAGTACCTTAGATTTGGCCGACAGGATGTGTCTTTCCTCATCCTGACTACTAGAAGTTAAATAAATCCTCAGTGCCTCCCTCCTGATACTAATGGCCAAATATATTCAAAGTGAGGAGTGAGAATGCCATGCTGGGAGAAAAGATTTGGAAGTGCTAAGAAGCTGCAGGATATAAAAGCAGCATCTTCTCCCTCCTCTGTATTTCCAAATAATAAAATGGTACAGCTAGAGATGGAGTACTTCTGCCCAGTAATATGGGCAAATTCCCACTGAACAGAGTAGTAGGCCTGCCAGGGATCAGTGGAATTCTACATGACATTGCCAAGACAGGGTTGATTTAGGGGTAAGAAAGTAACAAAGTCAGCCACCGCTTCCTTTTCCCTGCCTCCATCCTGAGAAATGCAGTTTAGACTATGGGCCACTGCCCAAATGTCCTTTAGTTTAGTCCAACTCTGACATCCCTGCAGTTGATTCCAGTGAGGAAGGAAAGAGGGAACCATGAGAAATAGACCAACATGGGCTCATAAGAAACTCACCCAGTTTAGATTTGTTTTTGTTTTACTCCTGCCTTTTGTTTCAACACCAGTTACTTTTCCCCTCAACTCCTCTACCTATTGAACCCTTTCATGTAACAAAGGAAAACAATTAGGGAGAGCCAATCAGTCATGCCATCCATGGCTGACAGTGTATTTACCAGATTTCACATCCATGTTCTCTAACCCTTTACTGAGAGAAGAAAGGTATGCTTTCTTATCGCTTCTAAAGGACTGAGATGGTTCATTATAAGTCATCAGAGTTCAACTGCCTTTTATGTTTTACACTACTGTGGCCATTACCCAACTTAGATTTTAAAAGATGTGTTTGAAACATGGAAACAAGGACAGGGAACTGAAGCTGAATATAGATGCAGAGCTGTAAAAATAGCTAGAGCAGCACTAACTCTCAAAATGAACTGAGGCTAGCAATGAATTCTAAGGACAACAAAATGGGATTTTTGAGATTGGTTGGGAACAAAAAGAAAAATTTTTTAAAGGCAAGGATTGCTGTTGCAGGTGGATGAGACTATGATAATAGGTAACAGTGAGAAGGCAGAATTATCCAATTCTCATTTTCCTTATGTTTTTGCCTACAATGAGCATTATCCTTAGATGGAAAAGGATAGAACAAATGGCTAAAAGACAATTGAAATATAAGATAACTTAACTGAAGAGAAAATAAGAAAGCACCTGTCATCAATGAGTTCAAGTTACCAGGCCCACATGACCTACACCTGATGGCATACAAAAAACAGTAAGCTAGCTGACTTGATGTCAGTGATCTTTCAAAATTAGGGAGAATGAGAAAGGTGTCAAATGACCAGAAAAGGCCAAATATCTCCATTTTGAAGAAAGAGAAGAGGTGGGAATATTCAAATGATTGGCCAGTGAGCTTGACTTTGACTCCTGAACAAATTATAGAGAGTTGTTGAGGGATCATTTGTCAGCATTTAAAACAGGAAGTTGCTAACCATTCCTCCCAACTATTACTAATAATTAAATATGTTTCCAGGGAAGAGTGAACTCCACGCTAGGAAGAAAGATTTGGATGCATTGGGAAGCAGCAGAGTATCAAAAGCAGCATCACCAAGATGCTTCATGCTTCATGAAGAATAAGTTATTCCAAGGGGCAGCTAGGTGGCGCAGTGGATAGAGCACCAGCCCTGGACTCAGAAGTATCTGAGTTTCAAATCTGACCTCAGACACATAACACTTACTAGCTGTGTGACCCTGGGCAAGTCACTTAACCAAAAAAAAAAAAGATTAAGTTATTCCAGAATAATCTTATTTATTTTTTCTACATAGCCTGGTAAATAAGGAAGACACTGAAGACCTAATATATTTACATTTCAGCAAAGCATTTAACCAAGTCTGTCATGCTCTCTTTGTAGACAAGTTAGATAGATATGGGCTGGATCATAGTACATTTAAGTGGATTTGAAACTGATTGCAAACCAGACCCAAAGAATAGTTATTAAAGAATTTGTCAGTTTGGTGGGAAAACTCTAGCACAATGTCCCAGGAATTAGCCTTTGACTCTATGCTGTTTAATGTTTTTATTATGTTGAATGGAACTGTAGAATATATCATTTGTCAAATTTATAGATGCTTTGCTTCTAATACCACTCTTCCCAGGTAGATGTCATATGGTATAGTCCTTCCACACAGATGTCACATTGCATAGTTCTTTACAGACAGGTATCATATTACATAGTTAAGATTCTGTTTTTTTGTTTTTTTTTTTGTGAGGCAATTGGGGTTAAGTGACTTGCCCAGAGTCACACAGCCAGTGAGTGTTATGTGTGTGAGGCCAAATTTGAACTCAAGTCCTCCTGACTCCAGAGCCAGTGCTCTGTGCCACCTAGCTGCCCCCATGGTCAAGATTTTGAAACACCTCAGAAGACTAGAATGATGGGCTATTTGAAAAAGATTAAATTAGTGGAGGAGGAGAAATGTATGATTTTACACTTGGATTCAAAAAATCAATTTCACAAGTACAGAATGGGACTGAATGGCTAGACAATAGTTACTGTGAAAGAGTGGTAAAGAACCTCAATATCTTGCCTTATGAGGGCCAATTAAAAAAGGAGCTGTTATTTATAAGCATTTTACATTTCAGAAACTGAAGCAAACAGAGGTTACATCACTTGCCCAGGGTCACAAAGCTAGAAAGGGTCTAAGGCCACATTTGAACTCAGATCTGTCTGACTCCAGGCCCAGCCTTCTATTCGTTGGCCCACACAGCTATCTCAGTTAAATAATAATGATGTAGAGTTTAGGGGACTGAAGTCATCCCAACCATTTCAAAACCATGCTGCTTTTGCTCTGGCCCTCCTTTTCCTCCTCCTCCCACCAGAATTCTCCGCTCTTCTTTCCAACTCCAGCTCCTCTTTCTGTGTTGTCTTCCCCTATTAAAATGTAAGCTCCTCTACATCATCCTGGCAGAGCCAAGATAGTGGAGTAAAGGCTTATAGATCCATGGACCTAGCTCTGAAAACAGCAACACAAAAAACCTGAACTTGCGGGGGCAGCGAGGTGGCTCAGTAAATAGAGCACTGGCCCTGGATTCAGGAGGACCTGAGTTCAAATCTGACCTCAGACACATAACATAGCTGTGTGACCCTGGGCAAGTCATTTAACCCCATTGCCTAGTCAAAAAAACCAAAAAACAAAACAAAAAAAAAAACCTGAACTTGGTACAGTGCTCCCCTTATCCCAGAAGCAGAGTCCAACTTTAACATCAAGTTAAAAGGCAATAAATAGACTAGAAAATGAGCAAAAAGAAAACCTTGACCATAGAAAGTTATGGTGACAGAGAAGATCAAAACACAAACTCAGAAAAAGACAACAAAGTCAAAACAGCTATATCCAAAGCCTTAAAGGAAAAATATGAATTGGTCTCAGACCCCAAAAGAATCCCTTGAATAACTCAAAAAGGATTTTAAAAATCACATAAGAAAGGGAGAGGAAATTTTTGGATAAGAAATTAGAGTGATGCAAAATAATCATTAAAAAAGAATCAACAGCATGATAAAAGAGGCAAACAAAAAATATTAAAGAAAATACCTTTAAAGAAAGAAAAGGCCAAATGGTTAAAAAAAAAAACACTGAAGAGAAGAACTCCTTAAAAAGTGGAATTGGCCAAATAGAAAAAAGATGTATTTAAAAAATCACTGACAAGAAGAACTCCTTAAAAAGCAGAATTGGCCATGTGGAAAAAGAGGTACAAAAGCCCACTGAAGAAAATAATTTCTTAAAATTGGGCAAGTGGAAACTGATGACTCCATGAGATATCAAGAAACAATCAAACAAAATCAAAAGAATGGGGAAAAAAAAAGAAAATATGAAATATCTCATTGGAAAAACAATGGACCTGGAAAATAGATCCAGGAGAGATAACTTAAGAATTATTGGACTTCTTGAAAGCCATAATTTTTAAAAAAGAACCTATACATCATATTTCAAGAAATTATCAAGGAAAACTACCCTGATATCCTAGAACCAGTGAGTAAAATAGAAACTGAAAGAACCCATTGATCACCTGTTAAAAGAGATGACAAAATGAAAATTCCCAGGAGTACTATAGCCAAATTCTAGAGTTCCTAAGTCAACAAGAAAATATTTTAAGCATCCAGAAAGAAACAATTCAAATATGGTGGAGCCACAGTCAGGATCACACAAGATTTAGCAGCTTCTATATTAAAGGATTGGAGGGCTATTCTGGAGGGCAAAGGAGCTAGGATTACAACCAAAAATCACCTATCCAGCAAAACTGAGTATAATACTTCAGGGGAAAGATGGATATTTAATGAAACAGAGGACCTTCAAGCATTCCTGATGAAAAAATTTGAGTTGAATAGAAAATTTGACTTTCAAATATAAGATTCAAGAGAAACATAAAAAAGGTAAACAGGAAAGGAAATAATAAATTGTTCAATGAAGTTAAACTTTTTACATTCCTGCATGGGAAGATGATACCTGTAATTCCTAAAAACTTTATAATTATTAGGGCAGTTAGATGGAGTATACATAGACAGAGGGCACAGGTGCAAGTTGACTATGATGGGAGGGTATCTTTAAAAAGGGGTGAGAAAGTGGGATGGTTATGATAGGATGATATATTTTTAAAAATTAAGGAATGAGAAAGAGGGGTACACTGGGAGAAGAGGGAAGAGAGAGGTAGAATGGGGTAAATCATCTAACATAAAAGAGGCACAAAAGAGCATTTACAAGGGAGAGGAAGATAGAGGATAGCAGACAATGCTTAAATCTTACTCTCATTTGAATTGGCTCAAAGAGGGAATAATACACACATTCAGGTGGGTATAGAAATCAATATTGCCCTACAGGGAAGTAGGAAAGGAAAGACACAAGAGAAGGAAGGGCAGATTGGGGAAAGTGGTGATCACAAGTAAAACAATTTTGAAGAGAGACAGGGTGAGTAGAAGAGAGAGAAGGACAAACATGGGGGGAAATAGGATAGAGGGAAATACATAGTAAAATTTTACAGTAAGCTTCTGTGATGACCTTATTTCTCAAATATACAGAGAACTGAGTCAAATTTATAAGAACATAAGTCATTCCCTAGTTGATAATCAAAAGATATGAATAGGCAGTTTTCAGACAAAGAAATTAAAGCTGTCTATGGTCATATAAAAATGCTCTACATCACTATTGATTAGAGAAATACAAACTAAAACAACTCATACCTATCAAATTGGTTAATATGACAGAAAAGGAAAATGACAAATGGAGATGTGGGAAAATTAGAATACTAAAGCACTCAGTAGAGTTGTGAACCGATCCAACCATTCTGGAGAGTAATGTATAACTATGCCCAAAAGGAAAAAAAACTGTGCAAGCCCTTTGACCCAGAAATACCACTACTGGGTCTGTATCCCAAAGAGATAAAAAAAAAAAAAGGAAAAGGACATATATATACAAAAGTATTTATAACACTTCTTTTTGTGGTGGCAAAGAATTGGAAATTAAAGGATGTCCATCAATTGGAGAATGACTGAATGAATTGTGGTATATAATTGTGATGGAATAATATCGTGTTATAAGAAATGATTAACAGGAATCTTTCAGGAAAAACCTGGAAAGACTGACATGAACTGATGCAAAGTGAAGTGAGAAAAACCAGGAGAATGGTATACACAGCAACAGCAATATTGTATGGTGATCAGTGAATGACTTAGCTATTCTCAGCAATACAATGATCCAGGACAATTCTGAAGTTCTTATGATGAAATATGCCATCCACCTCCAGAGGAAAAACTGATAGAGTCTGAATACAGAAGGAAGTATATCTTTTTTTTAACTTTATTTCTTTTTGGGGGGGGGGGGTTTCTGTGTTTTCTTTCAAATCATGACTAATGTGGAAATACATTTTGCATGACTGCACATGTATAACCTATATCAAATTGATTAACTTTTCAACAAGTGGGAAGGGCAAGAAGGGAGAGAATTTGGAACTCAAAATTTTTAACAAATGAATAAGTTGTTTTTACATGTAATCGGAAAAAAAATATTTTTAAAAGAATGCAAGAAAAAAATAGAAAGTAAGGCAGGGATCATCATGTTCACTTGTATTTATATCCTCAGTTTTTAGCACAGTGCCTGAAAAATTGCAAGTACTTAATAAATGCTTTTTCATTCATTAATCCAAGACTTAGGGGGAAGACATGACAGTGCCTTGAAGTATTTGAAAATCTATCATAAAAATACAGGGGAAAGGACCCCACATGTAGTGAGGCCCACCTGTGTGGTGAGGGTTATCACTGTGTAACTCAAAGGGCAGAAGAATAGGCATCTCCAACCTCTCCTCCTACCCATCTTCTCCAAGGGAGACTTTCATTCCTGCCAGTAGGTGAAGCAGAGAGTTGGGACCAGAGGCTACCTTGCTGTCCTCAGAAAGAGAGGTTACTGAACTAGAGGTCCATCTGCTACCTTACATACTTTTCATCTAGAGGGTATATGTTTGGGTTCAATCTAACTTCTGATCATTTTGTCATTATTGGGGGTAATGAGGACCCCAAACTTTATATCCAAGGCTTGACCCCTTTCCTACCCAATACTAGTTTCACAATGAACACAGTAATTAACAAAGAAAACTCATTTATTCAAATCAATAGTAAAACAGAAATCAGAGAAGGTATACATAGGAGGATATACACCAGACAATACAGAATGAAGGAGCACTCCCATCTTCTGTGTACATCTTCTTAAAATCTAAATTGGTCAATAAGTTCCCTGTGCAGTCACATTGGGCTCCTTAGGCTGGTCCTTTCTTTTCCACCACTTTGGAGTAATTTCTTCTTATATCTTCAGAATATCATTTTTCACAGTTTTTCATGCCTACTGGTCCAATTTCCTCTGAAAAGAATATTAAGCCATACATACTACCTAGCCTTTCTCTGAACCTTTTGAAATCTGCTCCTCCAAAATCTATGATTCACATCTGACTATGCCTAACTTTACTTCACTAAGATGTAATAGCTTCTTGATGTCAAGGTTCCCAACTATCTATTCCAGCAACAAGTTCTCTCTTTTCTTCCAGAATCAGGTCTAAAATATTAGTTTTCCTTGTTATTTCCTCCACCATTTGAAAGAAGGATTATCGTTAAGGCATATCAAGAATTTATCTGCCACTGTTGATTCTGGCAAAAAAAAAAAAGGATTAAAACATGTCAGAATTCTTAACACAATATTAATTAATATTTTCCTTAAGACAATATTTTGTTTCTGTACTAGGTTTCTGATGTGTTTCCTGAATATGTCACCTAATTTCTCCTCTCTAGGTGGACTGTTGGATACCCTCACAAAAATATTTTTTCTGTTTCTCACCAGCCAAATTTTCTCCACTGCTTCCCCCTAGAAATCCTCATTTCCTGTCAGTACTTTTAATATGCTATTCTACCTCTAAAAATCTAATCTATAAATTTTGAATGTAAATTTTAAGATGCAGCATGGCATGACAAAAAGTTGTCTGAGGTCAGGGTTCAAGACCCATTTCTGAAATATACCAGTCATGGACCTTGGGCAAGGGTGTTTGAACTCTTAGTGCCCTAGACAATACTCTAAGCTGCAAAGCATGAGCCAATTTGCATTTACAAAGGGCATTCTTTACTGGTAGTTTTCTATGATGATAAAATCACATATGTGTGTATGTATGTATGTGTATATATATATATATATATATATGTGTATGTATATGTGTATATTATGTATTTATGTGTATATGTGTATATATACACATGTATGTATGTGTGTGTGTGTGTGTGTGTGTGTGTGTGTGTATGGAGGGGGAGAGAGAGAGAGAGAGAGAGCGAAAGAGAGAGAGAGAGAGAGAGAGAGAGAAAGAGAGAGAGAGAGAGACAGAGAGAGAGAGAGAGAGAGAGAGAGAGAGAGAGAGTCAGTCTACGGTTAGCTCAGGCCAGTCTAATGGTTTAGGCTTGGGATTTGCTCTCAATGAAACACTTGTAAATCATCAAACTTAATAAAAATAATTTTATTTACAATAAAATCATAAGGATAAAATTAACTAAAAATGGATCCTGCTCCCCTCTGCTTCTGCATTTGCCAGGGTGGCAACTCTGGGTCAGAAAAGTATCCTGCAAGGCAATGGGAGCTTTGCGAAACCTCAGGAATAACAATTCCATACGGACTGGCCTCTCTGTCCCAGGTGACAAGAAAGCCATGCCAATGCTTCAAACCTGTGTAACCATACCGTGCATAATGCAGGCATGGCTCAAAATCAAACTTTCCTCCTTACATTATTATCCATGCTTTCTAAATTTATATATAGATATCTGAGACTACAGGTGACTCTCTTGGATATTGTCTCCTCAGAATTATTGATCCTCTATTTTGCTATTCTTCCTATTATAGCTATTACACTCTATGGGAATAGGCTTGGTAGATCTATGTAGCAATTCTCTTCTGACACCCAGGTTTTCAATTTAAATCCCTCTTAATTGCATTTCCAAGACTCCAAGACAAATAAAATTTTACCATATCTCATTAGGATGATTCCATCCTTGGTCAACAGTTAATCAGTCCTGTATTTTAAACCACAGTCTAAAAATTTAAATTCTGTACTCAGTGACAATCTTCTCAATCATCTGCTCACTTCCTAAATACGTCTTTCTCTTCTAAACCTCCTACCTTCTATCAATAGCAATGACTTTTTAAATTCAATTTCTTGCTCAAAATTTAATAACCTTTAGTAATATTTTCTAAGTTCCTTCTGGGTGTACTAACCCTACCTACATCTCTACATCTTTTCCACAAGAATAACAGGGAAGATTTTAGTAAATGGTCATAGGACCTTGGCCAAGGTCATGCAGGAAGTAAGTGAAAGAGGCAGGATTTCTAACTTCTAATCTATAACTTTTTTCCACTATACGATGTGTCAGCCTGATTTCAAGCAGCCTGAATGCATTCACTTCTTCCTCCACGTGCTCATGCAGTGTGCCTCGCACACACTTGGTCAGCACTGAATCCTTTTTGGAGAGAGAGAAATACTACTATCCCTTTTCATTTGCCTTCCCACTTCTAATTGCCCTCACATGGGGTCCAGACCCTAATAATTACCCTGAGGCCCAGAGAAGCCTTAAAAGAAAACCACCAGTGAGGAGGTCATAGATCTAAAGCATGCCTGTTCTACAAATGGGAGAAGGGGGATTCAACCTCCTTTGCTTACAATCAATTAAGAATAGCTATGGGGCGGGGGGGGGGGGGGGGGGGGGGGGGGGCAGTTAGGTGGAACAGTGGATAGAGCACTGGCCCTGAAGTCAAGATGGACCTGAGTTCAAATCTAGCCTCAGACCAAACACTTGACACTTACTAGCTGTGTGACCTTGGGCAAGTCACTTAACCCCAATTGCCTAAAAAAAAAAAGAATAGCTAAAAAGGGTTCAGAGAACCCTTTCAAGACCAAGGTTTATCACAAAGACACACAAAGAGAAACCAGAGCAATCTTAGCCATGCTAAGATTCAAATACATAGGAGGGCTAAAATAAGTTAGTACAGAAAAAGAATAAGAAATAAAATTTTCTCACACACGCATATAAAATGTGTCTATTTTTACAGGGTCATCTACTGACTCATGACTAGCATGATATTTATTAGTACTACCCACAATGAGCTTTAATACTTCTTATATTAATCTCAACTTCACATTTAGTCCTTAAATAAAACATGTTGCAGGGGAACAGGGGGCCAGGACAAGGAAGAGAGGGTATGCATTTAAAGCAACTTATTGCTTTTGTAGCCTTTTCATATGCATGGAAATGTACCTAGAGATGAGAGTGGTGGGAGAATGATTAAATTTTAATATAACAATCTAAGACTGCAGTTCCTTCTCTTCCTCCTCTTCTCTAATATTAGTTGTGCCCTAGAACAGATTCTAAGAGGGAGTTATCAGATATGCCAGTATAGCAATAGTCCAATTATCTGATCTCACAATCAAGAGCTTCAACTTCCTAATGATTTTTATGCCAAAATTGAGCATCCTCTGCTCAGATCCACTCCAGTGACTGAGAAATATAAATGGATGAATCTAAAAACTCCTAGACTGTTATTTGTGGCAACAACACATGTGCAAAAATACAATATGAGCTTTCTTGCTTATGCACCCAAAGACCTGGTGGCAACTGTGATGATGAGGATTGACAATTAAGGTGAACACCTTGGCATTTCAATAGTTCCTCAGTCTTCATAAAGTACTTTCCTTTCAACCCTGAGATACAGGTAATTCCAGTATTATTAGTCTAGAAGAAAAAATAGTTGTAGAGAAGTTAAATAACTTTCCTGTGGTCACATGGCTAGTAAGTAGAGAACCCAGGATTCAAACTCAGGCCTTTTGATTCCAAGGCCAATTTTCTCTCCACCACCCATGTAATGCTGTGGTTCTAAAGCTCTTTTCTCCACACCCATTCAAAAAAGTCACTTTTAAATCTGAGTTTGGGAAAGACACCTGCTCCCTACCTACAGAGTACTGATTTAAGCTGCTGCCATACAGCCACAGTCCCAGGATATGTGATCATGTAAAATACATCTGAGAGAGGAAAAAGTCACTTCTCTCTTCAAGAGGCCAAAATAGCTAAATTCTTTTACATTTTGTGCACAATATACCACACCAGGATATTTAGTGTACTTTATTATGGTGAACCAAATTCCACCAGGGTATAATTTCCTTCTTGGGAGTACATTAGGCACTTCAGGAGATGAATCGACTCTTTGAAGACACTAAGGGAGCATTTAGTGTTTTTCAGTAAATGATGTTCCACTGCATTTTGTGTTACTATAAAATCAACATTCGAAGCAAATACCAAACACAGAAAAGAACTAAGGATGAAAATTAGAGTCTGAGTAAAGTCTGAGGGGAAGGGATGGGTTGAGTTATCAAAGCAGAACCCTGCAATGAGCAGGGAAGACCAAGCAACCTAGGAACAATCATACTAATAACATTTATATAGTGTTGAAGTTTATAAAGTGGTTTATATACTTTAAACCATTGAAGTCTCATAACAACCCAGTGGATGGGGGTTTCAAACATTAATATACCCATTTTACAGATCAGAAAACTAAACCTCAAAGAACAAAGTAACTTTGCCATGTTTATGCAGCTAGTAAGTCCCAGATTCAAAATGTGAACTCGCTAGGTTCCTCTACCCACTATGGCAGTCTACCTCTAACAGTGGAATTACTATACTTGTGTTCTGCTGGGCATCCTTGTACTTTCATTCAGTGGCCTAGGTTCTACAGCTAAGATGATTTAACATGAGTTTCCTAAACTTCTCCCATCCATGCCTCAAACTCTTGTACCCAAAACTCATTGAGGAGTATGCTAGAATGAAGGGTTGGATTTTGAGGCAGAGGACCTGAATTTGGGTTCATCTCCACTGCTTACCACCTGTCTGACCCTAGGCCAGCCATTTAATATCTGTGGGCCTGGATTTACTAATTTATGTAATAAGAATGTTGGCTAAATGAACTCTAGGTTCCTTCCAGCTCTAAATTTATCATCTTACTGTCCCATCTCTTCAATTCACTGCTAAATTTCTTGAAACAAATGTCTACACTCAGTGCTTCTTCCTTTCTACCTGTTTTCAACCCATTCAGTCTGGCTTCTACAACACCCATCTACACTAACTCTTCTCTCTAAGAAGACAATGACCTCTTAATCAACAAATTTAATATCCTATTTGTAATTCATTTTCCCCTTTATCTTTTGACATTTTTGACCACCCTCCTCCTACTAGGTTCTCTTTCTTCCCTCTGCTTTAGATATACTGTTCTCTATACCTCTTATAGTTGTCGTTCAGTCGTTTCAGTTGTGTCTGACTCTTTATGATCCTATTTGGGGTTTTCTTGAAAAAGACACTGGAGTGGTTTGCCATTTCTTTCTCCAGGTCATTTTCAGATGAGGAAACTGAGGTAAACAGGGTTAAGTGACTTGCCCAAGTTCACACAACTAGTAAGTGTCTGAGTTCAGATTTGAACTCAGGTCTTCCTCACTCTAGGCCTGGCACTCTATCCACCGTGTCACCTAGTCGCCCTACTCTACACCTCTACCCACTCTTTTTTTTGTCCTTGTAAGTCTTCTTTCAAGGTTGTGCTTGGTCTTTTTCTCCCTATGTGCTCTTTCCCTTGGCAACTCATTCATCCCCATGGATTCCCTAGGCAACTCATTCATCTATGAAGATAACTCTCAAATCCACATATTCAGTCCAGATGTCTTCTTTGATCTAGACTACACCTCCAACTGCCTACAAGACACCCACACATGGATATCCCAACATCATCTCAATTTCAACATGTCTAAAACTGGCTTATCTTTCCACTTAACCTGATTTTCCTTCTAATTTCACTATTTCTGTCTATAGCATTACTTTCCTTACAGCCCTGAGATACAAGTAATTCCAATATTATTATTCTCATTTTATAGAAGTAGTCATTAATTAAAACTTAAATGATTAGTTTTTCTTGCTCATAATCTTGAGATTAATCTCTAGTTCACCTTCCTCCCTCACCTGCCATATCTAATGAGTGATCACAAAACCATAATCTTTAAGAAATAGAAGGGATCATAGAGGCCATTTAATCTAGCCCATAGCTACACAAGAATCACTTCTAAAAGATACTAACAAATTGTCATCCAGACTTTTCTGCACTGGAGATACAGATTTATACTCAAGTCGTGTTAAGTGGGGCAGATAAGTGGCACAGTGAGTAAAGCACTGGGCCTAGAGTCAGAAAGACCTGAGTTCAAAGTTGACCTCTGACACGTATTAGCTATGTAACTCTGAGCAAGTCGCTTGACCCTGCTTGCATCACTTTCTTCATCTGTAAAATGAGCTGTAAGAAGAAATGGCAAACCACTCCAGTGTCTTTACCAAGAAAACCCCAAATGGGGTCATGAACAGTCAGACATGACTGAAATAATCCAACAACAACATAAAAGGT
Source organism: Phascolarctos cinereus (assembly GCF_003287225.1). Taxonomy (NCBI): domain Eukaryota; kingdom Metazoa; phylum Chordata; class Mammalia; order Diprotodontia; family Phascolarctidae; genus Phascolarctos; species Phascolarctos cinereus. The sequence goes on from NW_027555625.1 coordinate 101,627,280, forward strand.
ATATAGGAGTGAAGTATGGAAGACGACTCTTAGGTGGGAAGTTGGGTAGAGAGAAAAACTGCAGTGCCCTTACCAAAAACATGGAAAACCAAGGCATATCAGGACCAGATCAGGTCTCGCTCACTCCATCAGTTGTCCTGGGTAAGCACCAAGAAGTTGCTGGCATATTCCCTGTGATGTAAAACATGAGATCTTGGAGAGTAGTGATTATTTCATTTTTTACATCTACATCCTCACTACTTGGCATAATACCTAGAATATAGTAGGAATTTGATAAATTTTGTTAACTGATTAATTTATAATGGAACCCCTCTCTTGCTGGAGTTTTAAATCTGTTTTTTGGGTGGGTGGTTTTGGTGAGCAGTAGACATGAAAATATCTTATAGCTCCTATAGGAAGTATTCTAAGTCTAAGGAGGGGTAAGGGAAAGGTATCATTTGTCAGATAGAATGTGTGCTAATAGGCAGCCTTATCCATCAGGTCACCAAAAAGGCTTCTCTGGAAATGCTTAAAGGGAAACTCCCAAGGCTGGAATAGTCAAGTTAAGTCAAAGAATAGTATCAACCAGGCATTGATCCATGAGATATCAGTAGTTCAGCTGGAAAACTTCTCAGAGGTTGCTCATACTGATACCCCTCTGTCCGTCAAGAAGCACAGGTAGACCCACACGTGCAAAAATATTTTTAGCAGCTCTTTCTCTGGTGTCAAAGAATTGGACAGTGAGGGGATGTGCATCAATTGGGGAATGGCTGAACAAGTTGTGGTATATGAATGTAGTGGAATACTATTGTGCTTGCTATAAGAAATCATGAGCAGGCAAGACTTCAGAAAAACCTGGAAAGACTTTGTATGGACTGATGCTGAGAGAAGTGAGCAGAACCAGGAGAAGGTTGTACACAGTAACAGCCACATTGTATGATGACTAACTTTGATAGACTTAGCTCTTCTCAGCAATGCAAGGCTCTAAGATATCTCCAAAAGTCTCACGATGGAAAATACTATCCACATCCAGAGAAAGAACCGTGGAGTCTGATTGAAGATCAAAGCACACCGTTTGCTTTTTTTCCTTCTGTTTTGTTTTGTTTCTTCTTTTTTGTGGTTCTTCCTATTTGTTATAATTCTTCTTTACAACATGATTAATGAAAATATGTTTAATAGGAATGTAAATGTAGAGCCTATATCAGATTGCATGCCATCTTGGGGAGGGAGGTGGGGAGTGAGAGGGAGAAAATTTAAAATTCAAAAGCTTATGGAAGTGAATGTTAAAAACTAAAATACATACATTAATTAGAAAAGGACAGGTAGACTTTTTTTTCATGCCTGATGGCCAACCTAACCCACTCCCAGTCCTCATGGCCTCATTCCTACCAGAGTTCTGATAACTGCTGTTGGGAGAGTACTCAGTTTTCCCAAGTTTGGGATTAACATATTTTCTGGCATGGCGATGGGATTAAATTGGTCCATCTGGCCTGGATTAGGTTGGGATCTGGTGAGACTGTGGCCAGGAAGTGTCTGTGGTGCTGAATGAAACCTCCCACTGCTTGGAAAAGAGTTGTGGAAATAAGGAGAAGGTTATTAGGGAGTTTAAGCTCAGACAGTTATCAGGAATGTGGTACAACAACATTATTCTAAGAACCTGTGGACAGGTTAATAAACTAGAAGAAGCCACGGATAGGAGAAAGAGTAAAACCAGAAGTTTACAAAGTCTAAGGAAGGACAGTTAGGAAGAAGCAAATTTTAGGTTTCAGGCTATATAAGCTCAGACACATAGTAAACAGAAGAGCAAAACCAAGAATATGAATTCAATTTATTAAAATGAACAGTTACATGCCAGCCATTACTTCAGCTCTTCCAACTCACTCAAACCTCCCCGTCATTTGCAGTGTGCTCTAAGCCAATGACATTTTCCTTAACCTCCATGAAATTTACAGAAGAGTAAACACCTGCCAGAGGCAGCTAGATGGATCAGTGAATAGAGCAATGGGCCTGGAATTAGGAAGACTTAAGTTCAAATCCAGCCTCAGACATACTAGCTGTGCAACCCTGCACAAGTCATTTAACCTCTGTTTGCCTTAATCCGCTGGAGAAAGAAATGGCAAACCACTCCAGTATCTTTGCCAAGAACGCTCCACAAATAGTATGGTCCACAGGGTCACAAAGAGTGGGACACAACTGAACAACAACCACAACGGATATCTATCTGCCCACTAAAGTTTTTAACTCTTCTATTCCAATAGGAAACTGAACCAAGGGTGAAACATTCAAGAGGTAAAGGGAATTAATCAATTAATCAACTAATAAGCCTTTCTTAACTTCCTATTACAAAGTGGCTGGGTAGCATGGTAGATAGAGCACTAGGCCTGGGAGTCAAAAGGACCTGAGTTCAAATCTGGCCTCAGCTATACTGCTGTGTGAGCTTGGACAAGTCACTTAACCTCTGCTTAGTTTCCTCAACTAGTCATGAGGATAAATGAGATAATAGTTGTAAAACTCTTAGCACAGTGCCTGGCACATAATGGTTACTATATAAATGCTAGCTGCTAGGGATACAAATATGAAAGTGAGACAGTCCCCATTCTTACTTTTTACTTACATTTTACTAGGGAAGACAATGTGCACAGAAGTAAATAAATACAAGATGTATATAGACATACATACATACACACACATCCATGGTGTGTATATAGATATATATGTGTGTATATAATATATGCATATACATATATTATATATGTTCACACACACAGTGAATGGGGATTGGAGGCATCCTTCACTTGCCCACTCAGGACATCAATAATGTGCAGGAAATTTAGCTATTCATCTGACCAAATGAGAGTCAGAATATAGGATTTTGGCCTCTACATGGACATAGATGATTAGAAGAATGCAGCTTGTCAGTATTTTTTAAAAAGCAATTGATAGAATGATATATAGATTTACATGTAATCCAATTGAAAAGATGTATGTTACCATTGTATGTCAAATCATGTAGAGGGAGGAAAACATTCCCATGCTCAAAGTACAGGCAATAGTGATACCATAATCCCTAGACAAATCACAACTTCCTTAGATGGTTCATTCATCTGTCCTTAGAGATGAACGTCTTCCTGATTAGGAGAATTTGTCAGAAGGCCTGTAACAAGATTCTCCAGGCACAGGATTTGTTCTGGTTGTTATAAAGTCATAGATGGCATTTATAATTTTGTGATTTGTATTTGTAATACCTGACAAGGTCTCTGACTACTGTGATGATCAGGTTTTGAGTGGGAAGGAGCAGTCTCAGAAAAGCATTCAGCAATAACTGAGTTTAAGGAACAAATGACCTGAGTTTGAATTTTGACTCTGTTGTTTATTATCTGTATGACCTTAAAAAAGTCACTTAACCCCTTGGGGACACAATTTCCTCATCTGTAAAATGAAAAGATTATGACAAATTGTATTTAAGTCTGTCACAGTTCTAAAACTCAGCATTGATGAGCACTTCAGACAGCACACAGAAGCACACATTAGGAGAGGGAATCTTAGATTTAGATCTTGAAGGGATCTTAGAGGACATTTGGTCCAATCCCCTCATTTTACAAATGAGAGAATTGAGGCACAGAGAAATTAAGTTACTTGTCAGATGTTTGAGCCAGGATTTGAACCAAGACCTTCCTGATTCTGATTCCAATGTCCAATCCACTACACCATTCTGCTACCTGACTTCCTTCCCAGGACAGGAGATATGCCAAAAAAAACCCAAATATACAGAGAAAGAAGGTACCTGTGGAGCCTCGGAGTACCAGTCATGCATTCTCAACACATCAAAGATCTTGTTTAATTCCTTCATGCCTTCCATTCATAATTTTTTAGCTATCACAGGATTGTCATGAGGAAAGTCCTTTGCAAACCATCACATACCATCCCATGTGACATAGTGACTTACCATTAAGGATTATCATTGTTTCCCTCTCTGTGAGTTTATGAGCAATGCTAGTATGTCCTGAACCTCTCTTTGTAAGGACACTGGCTAATTGTAGCCCAAGCTGACAAAGAAGTTCCCTTGCCCTTCCCTTTATAGAACCTACACCTGGCTCCCCTATCCCTGGGGGTCAGCCTTGTCTTAACAAGGCTTATATAAAGAAAATGAGAACTCTACTCCAACCTCCATGCAGGCTTATGTATCACCTCAATACCTGATTTTTGTAATAATAGTTTACAAACTGTGTGTAGGAAATCCCAGCAGAGTCATAAACAAGTTCTGTGAATGTCATGAAGATCAGAATCCAGAGGAAATCTGGAAGACATACTAACAGGATCCAAAGCAAATTTATGTAATGTAATCTCAACTGGGCCCTCACTGCATCAGGGCAATCCTTGTACACCACTCTAATCAGCTTACTATCCCACTCACCACAGCAGCCTTTTCCAAATTCTTTCATCCCTCCTCAAACCTCTCTGTGCTCCCCCTACACCTACCCTCTCCACTGAGAATCTTGCATTATATTTCACTAGAATAATTGAGTCCGTTCAGTAAGAACTTCCTCTTCTCTTCTCCTTTTCATCTCCCACTACCCATATGTCTTTGGCCACCATATAAGCTTTCACTGCTGTCCCACATAGTGAAGTGGCCTTTCTCCTTGCCTTGCAGTCCCAAGTGATACTATTTAATTCCATCTCCTCTAACAGATTGCTTTCTCCATCATTCCCACTCTCTCACTTCCTCCCTGTTACCAGCTTCCCTATGGCCTACAAACATGCCCACCACTCTCCCATCTTCAAAAAAAAACCCTCCTTTGATCCATCCATCTCCACTAGCTATTGTCCTATATCTCTTCTTCCTTTTATAACTAAATTCCTCAAGAAAGGTATCTACAATAAGTGCTTCTGCTTCCTTTCTTCTCACTCTTTTCTTAACTCTCTACAGGCTGGCTTCTGACCTCATTATTCAACTAAAACTGCTCTCTCCAGTTATTAATGATCTCTTAATTACAAAATCTCATGGCCTTTACTCAGTTCTCATACTTCTTGACCTCTCTGTAGCCCTTGACACTGTCAATCACCCTCTTCTCCATGATTCTCTCTTCTCTCTAGGTTTTTGTGACAGTACTCTTTCCTGCTTCTCCTCCTACTCACATGATCCCTCCTTCTCAGTTCTCTTTGCTAGATCTCCAACTAAGTCACATCCCCTAATCATGGGTGTCTATCTTCTCTTTTCCCTCTATACTACTTCACTTGTTGATCTCTCCAGCTCCCACAAATTCAATTACGCTGATGATTATCAAATCTATTTATCCAACTCTAATCTCTCTGCTGACCTCTAGTCTCTCATCTATAACAGATCATTGGACATTTTAAACAAGATGTCACAGAAATATTAAACTCAATATGTCCAAAATTGAACTCTATCTTTTCCCCAAACCCTTTCCCCCTTCCTAACTTCTTTATTTCTATGGAGGATACCATCATTTTCCTGGGCCTGCAACCTAGGAGTCATTCCTGATTCCTCACTCTCTCTCACCCTCCCATATCCAGTCTGTTGCCAACGTCTATGGATTTTACCTTCATAATAACTCCTGTTATTGTTAATATGATCCTACTTCTCTACTCTAACATTGCCACCACCCTGGAACAGGCCCTCATTGCTTCATGCCTGGACAATTACAAGAGCCTGCTGCTTGATTTCCCTGCCACAAGTCTCTTTCCACTCCACTCCATTCTCAGCTGCCTAAAGTGCAGGTCTAATCATGGCTCTCCCCTCTCAACAAATTCCAATGGCTCTCCACTCCAGTATCCCTCTAGAATCAAATATAAAATCCTCTTTTTGGCATTCAAAGTCATTGATATCCTCCTCTAATTTTCTAGTCTTCTTATATCTTATACCTTGACCCATGTACTCTTCCATCGAGTGACACTGGCCTCTACCATTCCTCACACAAGACATTCCATCTACCAACTCCAGGCATTTTCATTGACTATCCCTTATACGTGGAATTCTCTCCCTTCTAATCTCTGCCTCCTGGCTTTCCTGACTTCCCTCGTCGTAGCTAAAATCATATTTACTACAGGAAGCCTTTCCCAATTTCCTTTAATTCTAGTGTTTACAATTTGGTTATCTCCAATTTATCTGATATATATCTCCTTCATTGGACCGTAAGTTCCTTGAAAGTAGGGACTGTCTTTTGCTCCCCCCCTTTTTTTTATTCCCTAGCACTCAGAACAATGCCTAACACATAATAGACAATAAATGTTTACTAACTGATTGAATTCCAAGGTTCAGACCTGGTGTTTTGTAATACAAGGTTATGTTACTAGGCTGTCCAGCAAACATTTGAACACCTTTGTTTTGTAAAGTACTCACGAGACACTGTGAACAGATTTTGGGTCTTTAATCTTAACTCTTCTTCCTGCTATCCTATAACACGTCAAGAGTATGACAAATGGTAGGACTTTGTTTGAGGTCAGGAGGGGTAGCCCCTGAAAGAGAATATGAAAAAATAAGGTGGTCATAGGTCCAAGAGGCTCAGAGAGAGAATGAATACTCCTAGGTTTTTCTCTCTGGAATGTCTATATTGTGGATCCCAGCAGGCACTTCAATGAAATTTTGCAAATGCTTTCCAATTAATGCTTTTATACAAACAAACAAACAAGAGATCAACTTTCTGGTCCTTAATACAATTTATTGCCTTTCTATTCTTCTACTTCTTTACTTCAATATGCTACATAAATCATGTATCGGAATTCCTCTTACATGATAATTATATTTGAATTAAAGTGCTAGGATCATGTGTTGTTTTCAGACAACATAAAATGTGACAAAATTTTCCATTTAGACCATTTGGCTATTACCAGATACTCTGTTACTGAGGTATATCTACCCCCACAAAACACATTCACAGATTTGGGAATCTTGTGCAAGTTTGCAGCTGCATTTACATTATCTTGGACAGGATTTGCCATCTTGTGATTTATTTCCCCCTGAAATGATGACAGACTAATGTAATGTTTAAGATACAAGAAAAATATTCTGCTGTTAATGTTAATACAGACAAAGCCTGAGACTTGAAAGGAATTCACTGAATTGAATGGGCCCAAATATTTAACCCTCTGGATCCAGGAAATTTCCTTTCAAAAACAACTATAAAGCCTTTCCCATTAGTTGATGATACGTTCCTTGAGGACAGGAATTGTCTCACTTTTGTACTAGAATCCCCAAGCACCTAGCACAGTACCTGGCACACAGTTGGTGCTTAACAAATATTTAATTGATTAGTTGGCTGATGCGATGTTCCTCAAAATTTCACAGGTCACTAAGTTTTCTAGAACTCTCTATCAGTAACCCAAGCTTTCCTTCACTCTGAGGGTCTAGCAACTAAACAATACCCAAGCATCATCCAGCAAATTAGCCTCTATATCAATTAACAAAGGGCTGGAGTACTAAAAATTCAGCATTTGTAAATTTCACCTGCTTCCAGGAAACTTCTTTTTAGGACATTAAATCCAAAACAAAACAGTACCATAAATAGTAGATTAAGTTCAGCAGACAAATATCATTAAAAATTTTGAAGAAGGGAAGCAGCACAGGAATACTACCTAATGTTTCAAGCACTTAAGAGCATTGTACTTGGGGTCAGACAAGCTGGGTTCAAAACCCAGCTCTAATACTTACCATTTGTAGAAGCTTGAACAAGTGGCTTAACCTCAGTTTCCTGATCTATAAAATGAAGGCACTGAACTCAATGTTCCCTTCCAGCTCTAGATTCTGATCTATATTGCAAAACCTAGATATCTGCTCCATGCTCATTATTCAGGGTTATTTAAGGATAATTAGGTCAATCTACCAATCAATGAATAAACATACATTAAACATTTACTCTGTGACAGGCACTGTGCTAAGCTACCAAAGTACAAAAATACAAAAACCGTCCCCACCCTCAAAGAGTTTACAACTTCATCCATTCTTACCTTTCCAGTCTTGTTGTACTTTAAGCTCTTCCATGGACTCTATGATCCAGCTATAGTAATTTACTTAATTATCTTTGTACACGAAACTCAGATTCCCAGCTCTGCCTTTACACTGGCTGTACTTCACATCTGGTATGCCCTTCGTCCTCACCTCCTTCTCTTAGAATCCCTGGCTTCCTTCAAAACTCAGCTCAAATGTCAAATGCAAAAGGCGGGCCCCCCCTTCGGTGCTAGAGCCTTCCCTCTGAGAGTATCTTCAAACTAATTTGTATGTACCTTATATATACTTATTTATTTGTCAGGCCTATGCATTACTTTTTTAAATCACTTTAGGAGAAATGTGGAGACATAAGAATTGAGGTAGACAGATCCATTATGAGGCCGATGTAATGGTCCAAACTATTGATGAGAGTCTAAACCACAGTACTACTATGTGACTAGAGACAAGAGGATTTTACCCGACATCTTGTGAAAATGGAAATGATATTATCTGGACTTGTGTGGGATGTGTAGAGTGAGCTACAGTAAGGATTCAAGAAGGACAAGATTGGAAGAATGATGGTGCTCTCAAAAAGTAATAAGAAAGTTTGAGAGAGAGAAGGTCATGGCGGGATTGTTTTGAAGGAAAGAGAAAATGAGTTCTGTCTTCAATATGTGGCATTTAAGATGTCAATAAAACACCCAATTAAAAATGTCCAAAAGGCATTTGGTAATGTGGGACTGGAACTTGGAAGAGGGAGTAGAGCTAGATATACAGATAAACGTCTAGAGGCAGCTTGGTGGAACAGTAGATCGAGTGCTGGGCCTGGAGTAAGGAAAACACGACAAAAATATTAAAGAAAAATACATCCTAGACACAAGAACAACAAGAATTCCTAGAAGAGTTAAAGAAAGAATTTTTAAAAGGAGCAAAATGTGATTTTAAAAACTAAATGAGAGCTGTGGAAGAAAGACTGAAAAGAGAATTAACAGCCTAGGGGGGGAAACCTTACTGAAAAAAAAAACTTGAAAAATAGAAATGGACAAATGTAAGCTAATTACTCCATGAGACATTGAAAAATAATAAAACAAAGTCAAGAACCTGGGGAAACAGAAAAAATATATAAAGTATTTCATAGCAAAAAAAAAAAATGACCTGGAAACTAGATGGAGGAGAAATGAATTAAGAATCAATGGACTACCTAAAAGTCATGGACAGAAAAATAGCCTAGACAACATGTTTCAAGAAATCATAAAAGAAAACTGCCCAGATATCTTCAAACCAGAGGGCAAAGTAGAAGTTGAAAGAATCTATTGGTCACCTCCTAAAAGTGACAACAGAGTGAAAACTCCCAGGAATGTTATAGTCAAAATCCAGAACTCCAAGATCAAGGAGAAAATACAGCAAACAGCCAGAAAGAAAGAATTCAAGTACCTCAGAGCCACAGTCAGGCTCATACAAGATTTAGTAGCCAACACTATAAAGAAACAGAGAGCTTAGAATATGACTTTTTCCAATAGCCAAAAGGATCTAGGCTTAGGATAAAAAAAAAAAACCTACCTAAAAAAACTAAGTACAATTCTACAAGGGGAAAATAGACTTTTAATGAAATAGAGGACTTCTCAGCATCCTTCATGAAAAGATGAGAGCTGAATAGAAAATTGGACATTCAAACATAGGACTCAAGTGAAGTATAAAAAGGTAAACATGAGTGAGGCAAAAATAAGGGACTAAACAAGGTTAAATTGTTTACATTATTATATGTTTACATTACTACATTACATATATATGTAACTCCTGAGAGTATTATCATTACCGGGGGTCTTAGAGGGAGTCTAATTAGACAGATGCTCTAGGTATGATTCTATCATATTTGGATGATCTCAAAAGAAGATGAAAAGGTAGGAAAGATGAACACACTGAGAGAGAAGGGAAAGAAGAGGATGAATTAGGGAAATTATTTCACATAAATGGGCTTCACAGAAATAATTTAACAATGAAGGGGACAGTGAAGGGGTGAAGTGGATGACACTGCACCTCATTCTCATATGAACTGGTTAAAAGAAGAAAAAATATACATACACAATTGGGTACAGAAATTCATCTTTTGTAACAGGGCAGTAGTATGAAAAGGAACTTAGGGAGAGAGGAGGGAAATAAGAGAAAGGGTAGTCTGAAGCCGTAGTCTGAAGAAAAGTAGACACTTAAAGAAGAAATGGGGAAGGGGACAAGAAAGATAAGTATAAGAGAATGTAGGGAAACATACAATTAGCAACTATAACTATGAATGTGAATGGAATGGACTCACCCATAAAACAGAAGAGGTTATCAGAAACGATTAGAAACCAAATCTAACTTGTCAAAACTTCATCAAGTTAGTTATATTTGGTACATTAGTTACAAGAAAGTTATATTTGGTGCTGACCTGCTGACCTACTGACTTGCTGACCTACAGACTTGGTGAGGACATTGGCTATATGGAAGCACTGTGATAACTTGCTAAGGAAAGCAGCCTGTCAAGAAGCCCAGGTATTTGGAAATTGACTCATTCCTTCCAATGCACAAGTGAAGAAGGCAACTGTCTTTTTAAATCCTGCAGCTCACAAAGTAAAAGCCAAAAATATTTTTGAAAAGAATGCTGTCCCAATTTTATATTTTTTTCTGGCATGGATGTGACTGTAGTCAAAATACATTATAAAGGACAAACCAAGGAACTACTAGAGTTAATGGAAAACTCATGTAGCTTACAAGTTAAAATAAGGAGCCAGAGCAGCTTTAGTTGAAGTTAAAAAAAAAAGGCATAGCAATCATGATTTCAGACAAGACAAAAGAAAAATAAAACTAATTAAAAGAAATAAACACGGAAATTACATTCTGCTGAAAGGTAGCATAGCCAATGAATTAGTAACAATACTAAATATGCATGCACCAAATGGCATAGCATCTAAATTCTTGAAAGAAAAGTTAAATGATCTATAAGGAGAAATAGACAATAAAATTATAATAGTAAGGAATCTCAATTTACCCTTCTCAATCCTATATAAATATTATAAAATAAACAAAAAAGAAGATAATGAAATAAATATGATTTCAGAAAAGTTAAATATGATAGGACTCTGGAGAATACTGAATGGAAATAAGAAAGAAAATACTCCTTTCTCAGCTGTGCATGGCACTTTCACAAAAAACCAATCATATATTACAGAATAAATATCTCACAAAGAAATGCAGAAAAGCAAAAATATTAAATTTATCTTTTTCCAATCATCACTGTTTTCTAACCATAAAAATTACCTTTAATAAATGACCTTTGAAGCAAAAATTAAAAATTAGTTAGAAACAAAATAGCTTAATCCTAAAGAATGGGTATGTTAAAAAAAACAATTCACAGAAACAATGATTGCAGAGAAATAAATCAATAATAACAGGGAAAGAAAATTAAGGACTAATTTCCCTAATGAATATTGATACAAAAATTTTAAATAAAATACTAGCAGGGGGATTGCAGCAATATATCTCAAAGATTATACACTATTACCAGGATTAATTTATACCAGGAATGTAAGGTTGGTTCAATATTAAGAAAAACTAGAAACATAATTGAACATATTAATAACAAAACCAACAGCAATCATATGACTATTTCAATAGACTGAGAAAAACTTTTGACAAAATACAACACCCATTCCTGTTTAGGAGAAAAAAAAACATAGAAGGCATATGAATAAATAGAAATTTAACTTAAAATTATATGTTGTATCTATCTAAAACAAAAAGCAAACATTATGTATAAAAAAGATAATCAAGAAGCCTTTCCAGTAAAATCAGAGGTGAAGCAAAGATTTGCATTATCACCATTACTATTCAATATTGCACTAGAAATTATAGCTCTGACAGTAAAACAAGAAAATAAATATAGACAAAAAGGAAACAAATCTATCATTGTTAGCAGATGATATGATGGTTTACTTAGAGAATGCTAAAAAGTCAACTAAAAATTAACCAAACAATTACCTGAAAAAAGTTATATGAATTAAGATTAAATAAAAAGCTATCTAAGGATTAAATTGAACCAATGTTGTTGTCATTCCTTCATTTTCTAAGACCAATGAGATTACAATATTAAGATCAGGGTACAGTGTGTTCAGCTGATCAGTCCAATGTGAGTTCAGAAGACTCTACCACAGGTTGGGCACAAATAGTCTGTTGGAACATTTGGAATGGAGATGTCTCTGGATTTGTGCAGCTCATGTTTCCTTTGTGCTACCAATTTTGCTTTGCTCATGGAGTATAGTGCCTTCTTCAATGCAGGCAGACTATGAGGGGTGGCCCTGTGCCAGGGTCTCCCATGTCTCACTATTGATACTAAAGTTCTTCAGAGAGACCCTGAGAGTGTTCTTTTACTGTTTCGTCTGATCACAGTGTTTTCCTTGTGTGAGTTCTCCCTAAAATAGTATTAGGTAAACTTGTGTTTGGTATTCAGTCAACAAGGCCAACTCATTGGAGATGGATTTTCTGTAGTTGAGTTTGAATGCTTGGCAGTAGCTTGAGAGAGGTGTCTAGTACCTTATCATGCTAGGTAATCTTCAGAATCTTCCTAAGACAATTCAAGTGGAAGCAGTTCAGTTTTCTGACATGGCACTGACATGGTTCAGGTTTCACAGGCATAAAGCAGTGAACTCAGCCCAATGGCTTTGTAGACCTTCAGTCTGATATGCATCCTGATACCTTTTCTCTCCCACGTTTTCTTTCCAAGCTTCCCAAAACAAGCTAAACATTTGCATTCAGCAAAAGCTGTGGCCCCAAAGCAAGACAACTATCCTATTGAATCAATACCATAAAGATGGCAATGTTACACAAATGAGTTTGTAGATTTGGTGTAATACCAATCAAAATATCAATGTCCTACTTCATAGCTTTACATAAAGTAACCACAAAATTTATATGGAAGATCAAACTGACAAAAATATCAAAAGGAATTATGGAAGGGTTTTTCAAAAAACTAATTATAATATAATGAAGAATTTATCAAAATTACCTAATACTGGGTAAATTCATAGAAAAATAGATCAATGACATTGAATTAGAATCCAAAATATGTACCAGATCAATTTTTATAAATTAAAGATAAAAAATGAGGAAGGACATAATTATATATTTGTGAAAATTGGATAGAGTATGGCAAAAAAAAAATTCAATCAACAATCTTACCACATATTATAATAAGCACCAACTGGATGAATGATCTAAATATTTTTAAACCTATCAAAACAGAATAAATATGATAAAAACATCTATTATAGTAAAGAGAAAAGGAAACTTCTTAGCTATTCACAAATAAAATTAATTACAGGAATAAAAAATATGTTGATTTGATTTTTAAAGAATATTTACATGATAAAAGCAATACATCAAGAAAAAAGAAATAGATCAGGAAAAAATGTTTTCAATATTTTTGAGAAAAAAATGATAGCTGAAATCTATATGGAGTTGAGATAATTTTGTAAACAAGATTCATGTCCCCAGTAGACAAATGACGAAAACCTAAATATGAAATAAAAATGTAATAAGGACATCCTTCCCCGTGTGTTCTAACACCCCAATATCGCTTCATTTTTAGGCAGAAAAATTGACTATGTGCTTTTATTTGAAGGATGTTGCCCCCCAAACATTTCTTGCTGTCTTTTGCTCTTCCCTAAAATTTACTGTGCTAAACACTGCCCTTTCTCTTCAGACCTTTTAAAAAATTCAAATAATTCTGTGAAAGGTAACAGATCAGACTCCCAACACTTTGGTTTGCATTAGTTGTATTGGATCTCTTTTCTCTTTAACAAAAAAGTCCAAGAGTGTTAGGAAATAAAAGGAAGAAAAAAGGAATTAAGAGAGAGAGAGGGGGAGAGAGAGAGAGAGAGAGAGAGAGAGAGAGAGAGAGAGAGAGAGAGAGAGAGAGAGAGAGAGAGAGAGAGAGAGAGAGAGAGATGGTCAAAGATAAATGTTGCTTCTTTTTTTGTCCCCCAAATCCAATCATTCAACAAATTCTGTCAGTTTTTTCTTTATGTTATTTCTTTCTTAAATCCTCTTCCCTTTCATTCTCATTGCCACCACACACTCCTTGCTCTTATCACCTCAAATCTGAGTTAAAAGGATCTCCTTATGAAAATCTTTGCCTCCTTGCATTTTTCCCATTCATTCTACATACTACTACTACATATCAAATTTCTCCAAACTGCCATTTCCATCTTGTTACTTATCTTCATCCCACCCTCTCACCCCTAGCTCAAAAAATACAATGTTTTCCCATTGCCTGCATAAAAGCAGCACTACCTGGAGCTGGATATGTGTGGACGTGTGCATGGATCCTTTCTGGTGAGACACAGGCTTTGCTCCCTTGCTAAAGGATATATTGACCCAATGGTTCTTGGTAAGTCTCTTAGTCTTCATGACTTGGAATTAAATCTAAGCCTGCTTATGTTGAAGATGTTCACAACTAAGCCAATAAGAGCTGCTCCCTCAGTAGGTTACACAATACATATCATCCTACCTCCCCCACACCCACCGTTTTTAAGCATGTTGCTTTGGGACTCTATTAGCTCTCTCTTGGACCACAAGGGAGGAAGGAAAGATAGCCTTTGTCTTTCCAGCTGGCAGCAGTGGCATCTATAACTCAACCACATAGCAGCAAGAACATATGCTTGTCTAGGTAAGCCTGAGACAGCCCCTCAGGCCCCTGGCTGTTTTTTCTGGGTTTGTGTTTCTTTCTCTGAACATAGGTGATCAAATAATGATCTTGAGAGATAGGTATTTCCAGCCATGGTGACTACCTAGTGAATTTGAGAGTTCCTGGGTCATTGAATAGGTGCCACATCTTCAAAAGGATATATTCCCTGTAACTAAGCTGCTTCTTGGGGGAGATGATGACTATTGCCAGAAGGATACTAAAACTAAAAGGACAGAGAGCTCAAGCCTTGCACTTGGCTTGCTACGCATCTAGACCTAGTGAACTGCTCAGACAGGCAGGCCTAAAATGAAAGTAACATATCTATTATTCTATAGTCCAAAAATATAATCATTGTTATGGGTTATTATTTTGTTTCAGGTTTTGTTAATGTGTGCTTATGAGCATTTTGGGATTTAATCATTTCTTTGCTGATGGAGAAAATAGTGAGTCGTCCTATTCCTGATATCAACTGTGTATATTAAGGACCTTTCCTGGAAGGGATCTTAGATGTGAGCCATACCTAAGCTTTGTTTTAGAGATTTTCCTCAGAATTCTTGAGTAGGGAAATAATGAGCCAGAGAGATTAGAAAAAAAAATCCTGATTCCCATTCATTCAGTTCAAGATGCCTCCAGAATGAGTCCAAGTCCATTGGAGGCCAGAGCTACAGCCCCTTTTCTAGAAGTTACCTTGGATAACAAGTAACTCCTACAATTACAAACTCCTAAATCTAGCATTCAAGAACTTCCCCAATCTGACCCCAACCTACCTTTCCATCCCTATTTCATGCTCTGTCCTCTGCTCCTACCAGATCCCTCATTCATAGCTCTCAGGAGATTTGGGAATCACTTGTACAGAGCTCATTGAACCATAGGAATTGGTAAGTTCACCAAGAGAGTATAGAGAAGATATAGAAAGAGAAAAAAGGGAGCAGGTCAGTGCTACAGCATATATCACTAGTTTAGGTGTTGGAGATGAATAAGAAAAGAAGATAGAAAAGGAGTGGTCAGACAGGTAAGAGGAGAACCTCGAGAGAGCAGTATCACAAAAACTGCAAGAGGAGAGAATTCCCAGGAAAGGGTAATCAAGAGTGTCGAATGCTACATGTAGAAAGGTAAAAAAGGATGAGGATTGAGAAAAGGTCATTGGATTTGGCAAGTAAGTCATCACTGACAAATTTGTAGTCAGCCTCTAATGTCCCAGTCCATTTAAGGAGAGCCCAAAGGGTTGAGATTCCTCTCATTGTTCTGGATTCTACCATACCAATGCAATCAAGTCCCCCTTTCACATATTTAAATCAAAGAAACCAACCTCCTCCTTCCCTCCCCCCCAAAAAAAAAGAAAGAAAAAGAAGAATCATACTCAAATAATTATAGTCAATTAAGTACTTACAAGAGCACAATTACTTCCATGTAAAGAAACATAGTGACATTTGAACCCTTATGCTCATTTAGAGTGGTATCCAAGACAACCCACATCCTGGTGCCAGTCCCATATGTGCTTTTCCTTTAAATTTTTTTAAGTTAACCTCTACACACCAACTTAGAATTTCACAAAGCAAGAAACCTGATTATGCCTAAGTCTCATAAATTATTCATTCTACTTCAAGTGAGAAAGATCAGATTTAATTATGTTCCAAGGGGGCATCTTCCCTAAAATTAAATGGTGTCTACCAAGCTGTTTTAAGAACAGGTTACTGTGGGTTTTCTCTAGAACGATATCTATATGCTGAGAAACAAGGGTATTGTTGAAGGAAAGTAAATACAACATTGGTGAAGGAAAGTAAATACAACACAGCTACATTCCTTTCTATCTAGGGTCTCCTTAAAGCTGGCTTCTGAAGGAGACTGAGGAATGGATGGCATGCAAATTCATAAATTAGCAGCACCCAATTTTTTTTAAAAGTGGCCTCTGGTCATAAAAAAAGATTTTAGAAAATTGACCTTACATGAAAAATGTATAATCACACATAAAACAGTTACAGGCTATTAGTCAATGAAAATTCATATTTTACGTAAGAGTTGTACCACTTTTAGTGCATATCAAATTGGCTGGGCTGCAAAACTGGTATTCTAATCAATAGCAATTCTGGGCAGAATGACTTTCCAATACACATTTTTCTAAATGATTCTACAAGTTGGACAACTGGTTGCCAAATGTATGGGCCAGAATTTCCTTACTTTTACCCTAGAGCAATAAAATTGGGCTGTATAAAGGACCCATCTGAGATTCTAAAATTCCATGAAAAGTCATTACAAGACCAAGTTTTCAGAATTTAAGTATTTTATTTCATAATCATCTTTTTTTTTAAAGCCTATGTGTTTCTCTGCTATGCCCCCAGCATACTTCTATCCTCCAAGTTTCAAACACATTTTCACTATGAGTTTAGAAAACAGGCAAAGGAAAAATCTGTTTAGGAGAAAGTCATGTCCGCACATATAAAGTATGGTAAATTAAAAAAGAAACACCTCCCTGAGCAGACAAATGACCAGAAGCAGCTTGGACTTGAGCTTACAAAATTAAAAAAAAAAATGAACATCCTTCAGAAAGAATCATGCATCGAATTACAGATAATAGCTCATACAATATTCTTTAATTCAACCAGGACTAAAAAAAATTATATTGTGGTTATAATTTTTTTCATGTTATCTGTGTACATCTTCCATTCTCCTTGCAACTAGTAGTCATATCAACTCTCTTCAGAATTCTTGAGTAGGGACACAATGAGCCAGAGAGATGAGAAAAAAACATTAACCACATCTCTGCTAAGTAATAGGGGATTTTTTTGTTTGTTTTGGTTTTGGACTTGCCCAGGGTCACACAGCTAGTAAGTGTTATGTGTCTGAGGCCAGATTTGAACTCAGGTCCTTCTGAATCCAGGGTCGGTGCTTTATCCTCTGCGCCAGCTAGCTGCCCCCCCCAAGTCCTAGTTTTTTAAGATCCAATAGGGCATGGACCCCACTTTAATTATCTATCTCCCTCAGTACCTAGCACAAGCCTTTCAGAATTGTAGATGTTTAACAAATCTTTTTAAATGAAATTAATTTAGTCATTCTACAAATATGTGCCTACTATGTACAGATGCTTTGAAAAATACAGATAAACTGAAAAGACAGTTCCTAACTTCAAGAATTTTAAAGTTTATTTGGGAAAACAGAATATATAAGTAGAAAAAAGTTACGAGGCAGTAGGTATGCGCCACATGAGGGATATGGATAATACTGTGAGAATTCAGAAGGAAGAGAGGTAATGAGGCTCAAGAATCAGGGTAGGCTTCAGAGGAATAATCCCACCTAACGTGAACTTTGAAGTATTGATAACATTGAAGAAAGCCAAAAAGGAAGGAGGGATAGCGCATAGAAACAGTGCGAACAATTTTATAAGGCATGTTCAGGGGGCAAGTAGGGGAACAGTAAGAAAAGCAGGCAGGAAAGCAGGCAGAAGGTTTTTAGCAGAAGAACGATGAGATAAAAGAGGTGTTTTAGGAAGATTTATTTGACTGGCAACATGGTGGATGACCAATGAAGTAGAAAAAAATGTGAAAATGGTGCTTAGTTCTTTCTATGTAGCTTCCTTCTGCTTCTACAGTGCCAGAGTAGTGGAAAGGGGGTCAGGAGGTGCTAAAAATAATACGATTCTTAGAGAATACATTAGCACTAATTTAACTTTCAATCTCCATGTGTAGTTTTGCCCAACGACCAATGAGTTCATAAAAGTTTGTCATCTATTCAGAAGCCTCCTAGTGGGATATCATGAACCTTCCATCCCGAAGAGGAGCAGGTGTTGGTGAACAAGAAACACTAGCAGAAGAAATGAATGAATGCGCCTACAGCTTGACAGACAGGAAACAACTGCTTATAGACATAACAGTCATTTCAAAGTCAGCTGTCTGTATGCAATCAGATCAAAGAGTTACAGCAAAGATCAAAGTGTATAATAAATCTGAAGAAAACATAAAGATGAGAAGACACAGTAATTACAATAGCTCCAACTGGACCTGATTAAACAAGTTGTCAAGTGTGGGATAAAAGGAAATGGAGAGAAGTAAAGAAACAGATTCACTGTCCCTTAGACAAGTTTAACTTATGCAAAACATTTCCAGGGGCAGTTAGGTGGTACAGTGGATAGAGCATCATGCCTAGAGGAGTCAGGAGGACCTGAGCTCAAATTTGACCTCCAACACTTACTAGCTGTGTGACCCTGGGCAAGTCACTTAACCCTAAGTGCCTCAAAAAAAAAAAAACACCACTCCATCAAAGGAAATAAAAAGAGTCTAGAAACCACCTTGGTCAGTAGCTGCCTAAGTTTATTGCCAAGTACAGACACTTAGCAGCCAAGGGTAACACTAGTTTAGAATACAAATTTATTTGCAAAATTTTAAGAGGAAGCTAACACAAGATTACCAGTACTACTTCAAAAAACACTGAAAATGGTGAGGAGAAAATAAGCCTGTAGAGAACTTGGCATGAGATCTAGCTAAGCCAGATAGTTCTAGTAGCATCTGTAGATGAAACTAGGACAAATTGATGCAAAAAGGAAGATATGAAACTGTTTTTGAATAATCCATTTTTATTGGTAATAACAATGGGACCAACACATTTGACCATATTATGTCAGTATCCAATGTAATATGCAATAAACCGGAAATACCATTTAAGAAAGTGAAGTTAGTAGGAGCCACTGAACCTAGCCAAAAATACAGGAGAAATCTGTACCAAAGGCAACATAATTTTAAAATTTCTCAGGAATCAGTTCTCAAGATCATTCCAGTTAGAGGGCCACTAGGGATACAAATGAAAAAGCAAAGATAGTCCCTACCCTCGAGGATCTCACATTCTAATGGGGGCAGACAATATAAATAGGGGAATGGTGGCTACGGTGGAACTTTTTGATCAAGGGAGGTTACCATTGAAAGTGAAGCTGCTGGGGAAGAGATTGACACATCCCACCCAAGGACAATAGCTGAGTTTATCTGAGCATGAGGTTTATGGTTCCAGAACTGGAAAGGTGAGAAAAAGGTACCAAGGGCTAATGATTGTTTATTATTGTGAAGGTTATGGAGTAGAGAGAGTGAAAGCTGAGGCTTTCTTGAAATAATGGAAAGGTTCCCAGAAAATGGAAACATCACAAATGGTGTTTTTTAATTTTCTCCACCAAAAGTGATCAAGAAGAAATCAGAACTATTGATTCATGAATGAATGAATGAATGAAAAAGCATTTATTAAGCATTTACTATGTGTCAGGCAGCGTGCTAAACATTAGGGATACAAATATATATATATATTTTTTAAAGTTTCTATTTCCCAAAGCAGCTGTACATAGTAGGCACACATTTGTAGAACGACTAAATTAATTAATTAATTTCATTTAAAGAGGTTTACGTGGGGAACAACACATACAGGATAAGTGGTATCCAAACAAGGGAATTTTGTTTTGAGGAATCAGCTAGCTTGCACAGTGGATGGAGTGCCAGGCCTGGAGTCAGGAAGATCTGACTTCAAATCTGGCCTCTGACATTAGCTGTGTGACCTTGGGCAAGTCACTTAACCTCTGCCTCAATTTCTTCATCTGCAAAATGGGGATAATAATAATAGTACCTACATCCCAGGATTGTTGTGAGGATGAAAATAATTATTGTTAAACCCTTAGCACATATTAGGTGCTATATAAACATTTGCTATTATTATTATTGTTGCTGTTGTTATTGTTGTGGGGGTGGTGAGCTGATGTATAGAAATGTCATCAGATAGATATGCCTTTTACTGAAGTAATGGAAATATTTGATTTGATTACCATGTCCAAAGCAAAAGTAGAAAGGGGAGAATGGGAAGGATGGTGTTTCTGCAGTGTCAAGATGTACAGTCATGATGTGCAGTGTGGAGAGCTGAATAGGAGGTGATAGCGAAGCATAATCCTGTGCCTAGAACTAGCTAGTAGATATAGTGAGCTAGTTTGCACTCATTCAATTTGATTTGTGACTATAAATCAACTAGGCTGTGTCCTTTAGCAGGAATTCCAAAGATTAATGTATTAAGTTCCTCCAGAGATTAGGGTCATTGACGCTAAAGGTTCATAGATATGAAAAGCTGGGGCCAGTATAGAAAGAGGATGCTGGTTCAGGAGGAAAGAATCAAGACAGTGAGAGCAGACATATAGTAAGACGGTTTGGTGTCATGGAATGCTGTGTGGCTAGATGGGATGTGAAAATGAAGCATTCATTTGCTTTCTCATCTCTGTACAATTTTATTAAAATGGTCTAATTACTATTATTATTATTATAAGTATTAGGAAGAAGAATGTACTGGTCATATAGTCAGAAAAAGAAACTATGGATGGATAGCTTAAGTGCTATACTGATGGCCCCAAGATATTAAAAGGAAGCTCCAATGCTTTGAATGGATCTTCTGTAGGCTAGCTCTTGAAACATGGAAAATTTCATAAGATGTTAAGCATAGAAAGATTGTGATTTATGTTGGTTCAGGAAGTACCCTTACCAAAAAATTCATGGCTCTATACTGCTGACCAACTGCTACCAAAAGGCAGGTAAGCGCAAGAGCCTCACCCCAGACCACCAGTCCTGCTCCCAGAGCAGCCCTCATGGCCACATCCAGGGAAGCAATGCCTATAAAGAGAGGCCAGGCATCCCTATCAACTGCCAAACAGCTGCCATCAACACAGCATTCAAGCTAGCCTAGCTGAAGGGGCAAGGTACTCTGGGAGAGAGACAAGAAACACCATATGCCAGGCAAGTCAAATCACGACCACAACCATCATCTCCCCTCACACTCCAACAGAAATAGCCCAGGACCCTAGACCCAAGAGCCTTTGGAATAGCAATACTTCCACCCCTAGAGCCCTCCAACGTCATCCTGGGAAGCAATGCCTAGTAGGTGCAACCTGGCAACTGCTGCCACAAGTACTACATCCACATCTCTTGAAGACCCAGAAAAGAAAGTTCTCGCCACCAAAGCCTTTGATATTGCCAAATGCCAGGAAGTGATATTTTATCAGTAGAAATAACATTAATGAAGAGGCATTACCATCTGCTTCGCTCCTGCACCTTAAGGACCATGAGACCTTTCTATCCGACTTATAGCTGAAACCTTCCATATATGTTTTCTCCCCCATTAGAATGTGATCTTAAGAGCAGGAGCTGTCTTATTTTTCTATTTGTAAGCAATAGTAAGCAATAAAGTGCTTTTTCAATCATTCATTCTACAAAAATTAAAATCTCATGATAATATACTATTTTTCAACTCCAAAATATTAAGGAATTGTTCTTTTTACATCTGGTTGCCCTCCTCTGGACTTCTCTATCATGTCCTAGGACTCTCTTCTTCCAATAAGATCACTTTAGCCCTGGAGATCAAACCCTGTTAGTACCTGTCCCTGAGGGCCCTCCAACACACTGATTGGAGCATAGAGAGCTCCTCCCAGAACCTCCATTTAAGAAGGATGCCCAGGTCAGCCATCTCTTTATTTCTACCCCATTGCAATCCTCTGGACTTCTCTATCACGCCCTTGGAGGGGGGGTGCAAATGTCCCCTTCCTTTTATGTATCACATTAGATTGTAAGCTCCTTGAGGGCAGGAACTCTCTTTTGCCTTGCTTTGCCCTCAGCTTTTAGCCCAGGGCTTGGCACATAGTAGGCTCTTAATAAATGCTTATTGACTGACTGTCATAGTCAATTTTGGAAAGATCCCAGATCCAACTGGTATAAACTAGGCTCTAAGGAAACTATATTGGCACAGTAAATTGGCAATTCTCAATACATCATATAATGTCTGGAAATTATGCTACATAGATAAGTGTACTTATCTACTTTTGCTTCTAAATTGAAATCCTTATGAGTTATACCCTCTTCAACAATTCCTCTATTTCTAAAATGAAGAATTTTTAAAACATTAAATGAATATTTGTAAAGGGAAAAGGAAAAATTCGTGGAAAGAAGTGGGTCAGAGCAAACCGTGAAATGAAATCGAGAAAGGACCATATGTGATTAAGCTCCCTAACAAATGTCAATATTATTCTTCATCATTTACCTAGCACTTCATTTTTCAGTGTGATTTGCAATGAATTAGCTTTCACAACATCCTTCTGAAGTAGGTCAGCACAGCCCCAATTTTTTAAATGAAGATGGTGAATTATATGACATATTCAAGGTTAAAAGCACAAGATAGACAAACACCAAGAGCCAGTCTTTTATGAATTCCTGTGAACTCCACTGGCCACTTGTAAAACAGACAATTCTTTACAATGTACATCACCCTAGGAATTAACTTCCTAAACTAACTTCCCACATACATGCCCATATACACATAGATTCACAGATGCAAAGAAAAGCTATTACAGTGAATATTACCACAAAAACCTCTGTCCAATAAAGGTATTTCCATGAATGTTGTATAAAAGCCATAGTCAATTGGGCTAGTTAGGGCTAATTCTAAACCACAAAAAATCCTGTACAAGTACTTTCTCGGATTCATAACCATATGTATCCATTCTTTAAAAGGAAAGAGATTATATAATACATATATACTGTTAGTGGAGAAAGCTGAAGTGAGATATTTTTGTTCAATCACTCAGTCATGTCCGACTCTTTGTGACCACATGAACCACTTGTCTATGGGGTTTTCTTGACAAAGATACTGGAGTGGTTTGCCATTTCATTCTCCAGTTTTATGTAGACAGGAGTTAAGTGACCTGCCCAGGGTCACACAGCTAGTAAGTGTCTGAGGTCAGATTTGAGCTCTGTTCTTTCTAGACTCTCTGCAGTGCCATCTAGGTCTCCCTTGAAATGAGATACAGCGGAAGTTTTAAAAAATTCTCTCATTCCATCATTAAGTAGCAGTTACATTTCAATTCCCCTAGGACACTCTACCTAAAGTGCCCCCAAAAAGATAAACAAAATCCTACCGCTTCCTCTTCTGTACCAGAGACCATATGCTAGAGGACTTCACCTTTTCAATTCTAAAATTTAACTTGGGCTCTGGGGTCCCTGCTGTTATGACTGGTAGAGTTCAGACAGATGGTAAGGCCTAATGGACCTTAGGATAGCACTTTTCATGGGGGCTCAAGCAAGGCTAAGCAAAGCACACCAAGACAGAGAAGATATTAGAAAAAGATATTTGAAAAAAGATATAAGAAAGATATCCTAAAATTTTCACAGTTGTTTTTGCTTTTGCATTCAATTCTTAAATTATCTAAGTCAATGGGCAGTATTAACAAAGGGATAACTTTTAATTAGCAGAGAAATTAGCAGCTCACATCTACACTGATTTCCTTCCTTAGTACCGACAAAAGGGAACTCTTGTAGCAATTTGGGCATCATGTGAAGCCCCAGAAGAGAAGGAAAAAAGAAGAAGTGGTCCTATACAAACTTGGAGACAGAGGAAGCCTAGGAAGAATGAACAGGGAAAGGGCAAAGGATACAAATGAATGAATTATTAAGTACTTACTATGTCCCAAGCACTGGGCTAAGCTGTGGAGAAACAAATAGAAAAAAAATGAGAAAGGCCTTACTATCAAGGTACTCATACTCTGATTAGGGAAGATAATATATACAAGAAAGCTCAGCTGCAGGGCAGACCAAAAGACCTGCAAGTCCTAAGGTTTCAGTGTGTGAATGGCAAGGACAAGGTACCCCAAGGACTTAGGGTACCCCAGTACATCAAATGACATTATCAGGCACCTACAGTGTATGGGGTGAGGGCAGATGGTTAGGGCTAGAAGACCTTAGGAGGCAGTGTCAGGGCAGAAGGTTAGGCCTGATGGTGCTCTTTCTGACTAGAAGGAATTGAGTTGGTGATTCTCTCTCATTAGCACAGTGCCTGGAACATAGTAAACAATAAATGCTTATTGACTTGACTCACGCAAGCCATGTGAGCAGTCAGGCAGTCCATGTGGCTTTTAGGGTATTCCAGTGACAAAGGAGGGGTGGAGAGGGAAAGAAAAAGAGGAAGATCTTCCCCAATAGCAACAGGTCTCCTCACCACCTGGCCATCCCAAACAAATTGTGGGATGGCCTGGGAACGACCATCTATGGATTTTTTTTTCCATAGGCTATGAAACACATCCTATCCTCACTGCCCCGACTAGTTGTCCTGATCTATATCTTGCTAGTGGACCCAGATGGCTCCAGAGGACAAAGTGAGGCTGGTGACTGCACAGCCTTCCCTAACTTAAACCCAACTTACTTGCACGTCATGGAATCACCTTCCAGATGTCATGGTACTCTTCGAGAACAAAAGACAGACAACAACAGCAACACTTGCAATGATTACTGTTTCTCCCAAAGTTGCCTGGTTGCTTGCAATGCTTAAGCCAAACCAAAAACTGATAACTTTAAAGACTGACTATACAATTCCTTTAAGTAAAATTTTGCTTCATAAAATTCATACAACAAACAATGTTTACCACCAAATATAATTTTGCTTTGACATTTCCATCGTAGGGACATTTTGCAAACAAATATGAGCCAAAGTAACAGAATGAGAAAAAGAATGCTAGAATTTGGTTTGGCATTTTCAGCTCCCATATCTTAATTTTTTTTTTTAATAAAAGCATGAGTGGTTCACCTGAACATCAGAAGTAATATTTTTCCTGACTGGCCTTAGTTCAGTTTTATTCCCCTACATTAATAAAGTAAATTATTCCTTAGCTGGAATTCAATTAATTGACATTCCCTCTTAGCAGGCATTTGATCACATTTACAGGATAATGATCAGTTACATACAACAAACATTTATTAAACACCTACTATGTACAAAGCAGTATGTACAATGAGTACAATGGGGATAAAAAGAAAAAAAAATGAAAGAGTCCATGCCTTCACGGGATTTATATTCTACTTGGGGGAGGCAGGAATACTATAGGGACACAGATAAGTAAATACAAGGTAATTTGAGAAGGGAGAGAACACTGACAAGGAGGACAACAAAGTCTTTCTGTAAGAAACAGTCCTGAAACTAAGCCTTCAAGGATTTTAAGAGGCATAGGTGAGTAGGAAACATATTCCAGGAATGGTGGACAGCCTGAAAAAAGAGATGAAGGAAGTAGCTGGAATACTGAGGTCAGGGAAGAATTAATAGGCCATTTTGGCTGGAACATAGAAATGGAAAGGTAGGCTGGAGCTAACCTGTAGAGAGCTTTAAATGAGAGATTGAGAAATTTGTATTTTGTCCTAGAGAAAATAGGAAGCCACTAAATATTTTTGAGCAAGGAACTGACACAGTCAGACCTATGTTTTAGAAAAATTATTTCAATATCTATGTGGTTTTAATGCCAAGTAGATTTTGTTGTATCCCGATTCTCTGAATATTACTAAAGTATATATGATAAAAAATATCAGTTTTCTAATAACGATATTACTGAATTAATCAGAATAACACATTTCTCCAACCGTATCTGTCAATTTACCATAAAAGAAGTTTGATGGTTGGTTTTTTTTTTTAATATTCTGGCATGAAATAAAAATAAGCAGTAAAACTGAGGTTGAATGTTTTGCCCATGACCACACAAATAATATAGCTAAAGCAATATTGGAAAACAAGTATTCTGAACTCCCAAGTCAGAACTCTTATCTCTAGCACCTAGCACAGTGTCAGGAACCAATTTGATGCTTAATAAATATTTCTTGATTGAATCCATTCTCTCAACTGCAGCCTACTTTCACAGTAGATGAAATAAATACTTGATGAATGATAAACCCAGCCAAGAGTGTTCTCTCTTTTCTCAACCTATATCACATTTTCTACCTATCATAAGACAGATTATATATATATATATACATATATATATATGTATGTATGTATGTATGTATATATATACAGCCTGATACTGATCACAACACTTTAGAATATGAATGACTTATCTGGCCCACTAGACTTTGTGCCCCTCACAGCACCTAGCACAGAGCCTTGCATATGGGCGATGCTCAGTAAATATGTTGAAAGAAGAAAAGAAGAAATAAATTAATTAACCACTCAGTTTCAAATGGCAATAAGTGATGAATAAGCCATCATATTCCAGCAAATATGGTCCATTCTTCAGTCACTACTACACGTCTGCATTCCCAACATGTAACACACTGCCTGACACAGACGGTGCTTAATAAATAACTTGCTGACTGATTTATTGGGGGAAACAGATCACAAGCTTGGCAAGGAAGTACAGCATAGTAGTGATGAGAAGTTTCAATTATCCAGACATCTGCTAGAGTTTGCTCTACCAAGAGTAGTTAATAATTTCTTGACTTCCCTTAATCATAATTTCATCCAACAAAATGTAGACATGCCAATGAGGAGGATTTCAATTCTGGACATGATTCTCAGTAGCATGAATAAACTGGCTACTTAGTGGATATGGGTGTGGAGACAGTGGAATGACGAGTGGAAATGATGCTAACTTGGGGGAAGTCATCATTACATCGTAGAATTTGTAATTGATAGGTTGGGATGTATTAGTCACCATCATATTGCCTTCATTAGACCTTTCCTAACTCAATGGAAGTGGGATTCCATGAATAAACGTGAGTACTTTGATAGAAGGCACAGAGTTGCCCATCTGAGATACACATTTGATAGCATCCTATCTCTTCTGGCAAGGGAAGAATTTAAAAATGCTACTTGTTAAATACAAAGATTTTGTCCTAACTTGCACTGAACATTGTTTTCTTTGTTCTGCTGTGCTCATACTTAGCTCACTTAGATGCAGCTAAGTAGAACAGTAGATGGAATGTTGGGGAGTTAGGAAGACCAGAGGCAAACAATTACTGTCTAGCAAGTCATTTAACCTCTGTTTACCTCAGTTTCCTCATCTGTAAAATGGGGATAAAAATAGCACTTCCTTTCCAAGATTGATGTGAGGATTAAATGAGATGATTATCTGTAAAACATTTAGCACAGTGCCTGGCAAATAGTAGGCACACTATTATAATCACGATTATTAGTATCATGAGAGCTGGTGGTGATCCAGAACTTAGTAAAGCAATGAAGACTCTACTATATACTTATACTTCCAGGTGAAAAAAAACCTCTGAAGCCAATACCTCTAAGATACAGAAAATAATGGATTTCAGGAGTGGAGGTGGGGGTGGATAATGTGGCATTTCTTTGTGCTGGGAGTGGTAATTTCATCTAATTATTTAGGCCATTAATTCCCAGTGATTTTCCAATGAGTCTTCCATTCCATTAAAAGTCAATAACACTTGTCAGTTTGTCTCAGTTTTTTATGCTCCTAATTATTGTTGAGTTATATTTTCCCATGGAGTACAATAGAAAACATACAAGCACACACATCCACAAGCTGAGGCATTTATCAACTCAAAGCAAACAGTTCATGAAGTTGACTCCCGAGTGAAATATATGGAACAACACTGCATTTCCCTAAATCAGGTACTTTATTATATGTACCAAACTTCAAAAGGCAAGGAATTTAATTCATCTCTTTTCAACAAATATTGTCTACTATATGCATGACCCAGTACTAGGTCTTGCAAGAGAAGATAGAGATGAATAAGACATAATCCTTATTTTCAAGGACCTAACATCTCAGAGGGAGAATGAGAAGTAAAAAATTAGTGCATGTCACTGTAACCCAGGCTACAACATGCAGTTGGGTGGGCAGCCCACTTAATTAGTCCACATATCTGATAATGCCATTTCCCTATTTCTGTCAAGGGCACCACCATCCCACCACCCTCACCCAGGTTAGCAACCTAGGTTGTTGCCATTTCTGACTCCTCACCATACATATTTAGTCTGTTGTCAAGTATTGACATTACTTCTTTTCATTATTTCTTTCAAAGCATCTCACATACTGACTTATTCCCTTTTGTCCACTCACATAGCCACCAGCCTGGCAGCAGCCTTCATTACTTAGTGAGTGGACTACAACAATAGCTTGCTAATTGGCCTCCCTGCCTCAAGTTTCTCCCTACTCTAGTTCATCCTCCACTCAGCTACCAAAGTGATTTTCCTAAAGCTTGTCTTCCCTCCTACCTACCTACACACACACACACACACACACACACACACACACACACACACACACACACACACACACACACACTTTCTATTAGCCTTAGGATAAAATATAAAATCCTGTTTGGCTTTTAAAACACTTGACTTGTCACCTTCCTACCTTTCCAGTCTACACCTTACTACCTTTTACATATTCTATATCCAGACTTACTATTCCTTGCACAAGATACTCCATCTCCTAACTTTTTTATTGGTTGTTTCCTATGCATGTAATGCTCTCCTTGCTCACCCATATCTCCTGGCTTCCCTCAAAACTCATCCCAAATCCCACCTTCTTCAGAGGACTTTCCTGGGTTCTACCACTACTCCTGCCTTCCCTCAGATTATTTCCCATTTATATTATATATCTATACATTGGAGAAGAAAATGGGAAACCACTGCAGTATCTTTGCCAAGAAAACCCCAAATGGAGTCAAGAAAAGTCAGACATAACCGAAACGACTCAACAACAACAAATAGATGTAGATATGTATACATGTGCATATATAGATATAGTAGATACATAATTTGCATGTTGTATACCCCATCAGAATGCATTCCTGAGAGCAAGGACATGGTTTTGCCTTTCTTTATAAGCTCAGCGCTTAGTACAATGACTGGCACACAGTAACAGCTTAATAAATATTAGCTGTCTGATTTTGCCACAAAGTCTTCAGTAACCTGATATTCAAGGCCCTCCTTAATCTAGCACAACCCTGTATTTCGAGATTGTTTTCTACTATTTTCTTCCACATTTTCTAGGGCAAAAGAAACTGAGTTTTAATAAATAAGAATTTTAAGAAAGATAAACATTTGAAGACATACATAAAACTTAACAAATGGAAATAGTAAACTAGTGCAAAAATAAACAATGTTCAAAGGGTACATAATAATGAAAAAAATTGAAAATGTTGATGTTTTAAAATGAAAATGTAAAATGAAAGAGCTAGGTGGTAAGGCAATGTCCTATCCCAGTTCTCAATCTTTGGAACCTGCCTAGCTCAGACATGCTGGAAGGAAGTTCTGACAATGTGAAACTCTTCAGGATATTAATATATTGTTTGGGACCCAGTAAGAAAACTCCTAAAACATGGGTAGATGTGGCGCCTTGGAGAAGTATCAAACTCCTTTGCCCAGTGATGTGACTAGCAAAACTTGTGATGGCCAGAACCATATTCAAATATAAATGGGAAATGTCTAGTAAACTAAACAAAAACAACACAACATAAATAATTTTCACTGGTGCTTTTCTGTCAATATGCTGCCAGCAGGGATCTGTTTTCATCTGAGTTTGACACCAGTGTCTTAGAGATTCCCAAAACCAGTTCCAGTAGAAATATTTTTTTAATTGCCATAAAATAATTTCTGCAAAATAAGATACATCTAATATCTAGCATCATTCAAGTGTTTATAAGTTAAAATAAAGAATAAATGAATCTATCCTTTTACATTTTGACTCAAAATACAAGACTTCATTTTCACCTTGATCAACAGAATAATTATAAATCTCTCATTCACCAACCTACAAATTGTCTTAAAATAAATTATACAATATACAATTTTGATGTCTAACAAGCCATTATGTTCTTATTACTGGAGCAGTAATAGTTGTTTATTAGATTTTTTTAAACATTTTATGGAGAGTTGGAGGTCTTTACCCCTCCTGAAGTAGTTTTTGTATGGAGGAAAAAATCAACCATAATGATTACTAGGAATTAGTTATTAGAAATTAAATACCCCACATCACCTACAACGATTCTTTGGAAGTTAAGAATAAGATAAAATGCACAAACCTGACCTATGAACTGGCCAAGGGCACTAATCATCTATAAATATTCTACAGATGTTTTCAGAGGGTTGTTGGGACCAACGTTATTTGCATTTGTTGCAAACAATGAAATGAAGAATTGATTCTGTTCCCAAACAGCCAAATGAAACTGCTACAAAACCAATATTGGATAATAAAATTCTTTCTTCACCTTGTATAAATACATATAAAATATTTATAGTTACTCTTGTTAAACTAAAACTACACTTACATTACTTTACTCCAAAGTAAAATCTCATTTTTTAAAAGACTCCTTGGTAACTTTGATAATCTGTGATGCAATTCATACTTGGGTCTTTCATACCTAGAGAGCTAAAGATGGTGAAAATGAAAGCTCAAAATGGTTATAAGAATCAGTGACTTCAAGAGATGTTCTAGAACAGGTTCTTAACTTTGTGACATAGAACCTTGGAGGTCTAGTGAAACCTATGGACCCCTTCTCAGAATAATGTTTTCTAATGCAGAAAAATACATAAGCCTACAAAGAAAACCAAAAGTTAGCAAAAATTATGTACTATTTTTCCTATACTAGTTCATAGATCTAAAAACTACAAGAACCCTTGTTCTAAGAGAAATTAAGAAAAAATGTTCCTGCACATAACTTGTTCTGGCTCAGTAGCACAGATACCATTTTTTAGTGCCATCAGGCCCCTTGGAACCTAGAAGATTATATTTACCTATCTTGTGCTACATTACGAAATGTCTGAATTTCACAGTCGCTGTGTGTTTTGCTTTAAAAAATAAATAAGGGGAAGAAACAAGCATTTATTAAGTGTCTTCTATGTGCAAGAGATCGTGATAAGCCCTTTACAAATATCTCATTTGATCCTCGAAACAATCTTGGGGGATAAGTGCTATTATGGGTAGCCAGGTGGCATAGTGGATAGAGGGCCAGGCCTGGCATCAGGAAGACATTGTTCCAAGTTCAAATGTGGCCTCAGATACTATGTCTTTGCCAAGAAAACCCCAAAATGGAGTCAGGGTGACAAGACTAAGACAACTGAATAACAACAACAAAAGGTGCTATTGTAATCTCCACTTTATGGCTGAGGCAACTGAGATAGACAAAGGTTAAGTGACTTGCCTAGGGTCACACAGCTAATGAGTATCTGAGGCCAAATTTGAATTTAGGTCTTCCTGACTCCAGGTCCAGTGCTCTATCCAATGGGCCACCTGTAGTCAATAAACATTTATTTATTTCTTTATTTATTTATTTTCAGCCAAAGACAAGGTTTATTAAAGATCAGCCAAATTGGCCAGACTCTTAAGGAATCTAAGCACTTGTATCGCTAATGCAAGTGGGCCAGATCTTAACAATCTTACTGGAAATAAGATGACATATATAGAAAGACTGTGGGAGAGATCTAGGGTTGGCCAAGTAGTCTGGGGTAACTGGAGGATGGGTCTAATGAGGATCTGGATGGGAGTGGCCAGTAAGCTGGGGAGGACAGATCTCCAAGGACCTGGACTAAGTGTCCAAGGAACAATGGAGTCTAGATAGGATTAAAGGTGGGAAGTGGGGAGATTTGGGTGTAGCACAATAAAAGGCCAGTTGGGTGGATTACAGCCTCAGGCAAACACCAGAGATTTGGGAAAAGTCCAGGAATTTTCTTTTCTGGGGTCCAGATTTCAAAGACAAGGTCTTTTCTTTTTAGGAGTTCAAATCCCATCCCCATCATTCCCCCCTCAAACAAATGGGACCCAAATTCTTTTGGGGTAAGAGAAGAAGGTCTTGGCTTCTGAAGTGCTTCCTGCTGGCAAGGGACCTAGAGTTGTCCCTGCCTCAAGGGGGTCCCAAAGAGGAGCTTGACTGGAACCAAGCACAGGCTGTATCCATGGGTTGATGAGGGGACATTGGCTAGTATGCACTGTTTGCTACCAATTGTAGATGAATGGCCTGTAGTCTGGAAGACACAAATCTGACAGAAAAGGCTGCAGGGCCCAGATATAGGGAGAAGTAAAAGTGTAAGAGTCCCATTAAAATCATTTACATTTGACTTGCAGATTGTCTCTACTTTTTCAAAAGTTTAAGTGATACTTTTGCAGGTAGACTTTTTCCACCCCTGGGTTCAATAGTCACACAAATGAATTTGCCAAGAGACTGAATTTCACTTCATTTATCACTGAAATTCTCCTCCCCAAACCAAACTGAAGATGTTTCTGATTTAATTTCAGTTGTCTGGGGGTATCAAAACAGCAAGATCTCACACACTTGCACTGATCTTTTACTGACCACTTGCTCTGATTATAGAAATTTGCCATAAAAGGATAAACCAGTGAAAAGATTTAGGGCCCATATATGATAGGATAAAACAACCTCAGCTCTGTTTAGATTCAGATAATTCAGTTTTCCAACCATACAGTATCAAATCCATTTAATAGCCAGACCAGGAATAGCCAGGTGGGTACTATTCCTTTTCAAAGAACATAATGGGGAAACTGAGCCAGGAAGATCCCATCTTAGATTGAGGCTAAAATTGTCCTTTCAGCTTTTCCCGATGTTGACTTCCCATCAGTAACACATTCTCTCTGAGTAGCTTGTGGCATTTCTCTCAGATAATGGATTTTTGATTATCAGTGGATTACTATAATCCATCAGACACCTCAAAATAAAACCCCATGAGCTTTTACCTCAAACATCAAGTTTCACTAATCACAGCTTAGGAAAAACTTTTCCAGGATTTACATGTCAAATTTGAATAAACATTTATTACATGCCTACTATGTCCCAGGCACTGTGCTAAGCACTGGTACATAGCTGACACTTGTGTACTCACAAATACATGTGAGTATGCACACACTCAGTATTTGTTTAATTAGCATATATAGGTAGTATAATATGGACATTACAGTTGGATGAAAAAAGGTTTTGAATCCTTTACATGCTGAAATAATTATAAGTACAGTAACAGTTATAAAGGCCAATGCATGTGCTTTATTAACTAACTCTTCCATTAAAACAATACTCTGACTTGGAATTAATCCCTTTAGCTCATATTATTTGATGCAAATATGCATATTAACCTCAGAATTGATCTTTTTTTTTTTAACCACTCACTTCAAGTGATAGTCATAACCAATCACTAGATGGACCTTCTTCTCAATTTATTTTGTCAAGTCAGGGTTTAAATTAGCACCTTTTAATGACTCATGATGGACTTTTATCATCCACATAGGAAAGCAGAAAATAGGAGAGGTTATGATAACCATTAGATGGTAAAGGAGACATAAACAGATGCTGTTCACAAGTCTCAATGCTCCAATGGCAATTACCACCTGCTCTACTTCATCTATTAGTGCCATGCATGAAATATAAGCCAAGAGACAGAAAAATTCTGCAGACACCAATCTTCACTGTCACAAATGGGTTTTAAATTCTTTCATTAACAATACAGACCACACATGACATAGCAGAATAACTCAGTGGTAAAGTAACAGACTGGATATTCAGAAATTTGATAGTATACTGATATACATATACTCAGAAAGAAGCGAGAGCATCAGACATTTTCGTTTCTTTCTCTAAAAAGTGGGAATGTCATACTTTACAATGCTGTTGTAAGAAATAATCAAGAGACAAATCTTGACTATTCCACTCCGCCCACTCAGAATTTATAAACTTTTAACATTAGGTTCAACTAAAACTTATCTTGAAACCGAAGAGAAAAGATATTAAATGAGATATGATTCATCCTTCTTGACCCTCCTGTAGCATGTGACACTGTTGAGCATTTCAAAGCTTGAAAACAGAACAGAAGTACATTCCTTTAAAAATATTTTATAATTCAACTTTTTACTTAATTCTGACTTTCCCTCTAATTTGTTTGAAGCAGTAAGATTTTCTTTTACTTCTTTTTTTTATTACTATTATTTTGGAGGCAATGGGAGTGAAGTGACTTGCCCAGGGTCACACAGCTAGCTAAGTAAGTGTCTAAGGTCGGATTTGAACTCAGTTCCTCCTGACTCCAGGGCCAATGCTCTATCCACTGTGACACCTAGCTGCCCCTTGTAGTAATTTGCCCCTTGCAAATGGAAAAGGAGAATTTCTCTGCAGCTCCAACACAAAAGTAAATTACAAACATACATTACTAAAGCTCACTTGGATTTTATCAACTCGAAAAGGAAATAAGTACTGTGGCATCTTGAATGAGATGGCCTATTTCATGCTTAAGAGTTGTTCAGTTATATGAATAAACTAATTATTGTATAAGCTTAAAACCAATATAGCCTCAAAGAACACAAAAAATGGTGCAATATGAAAGAATAAGGAGAATATACCCAATAGAAAGAAACTTAAAAGTTTGTTCAAGAAAGAAGACTTAATTAATTTTTAAAATTAAGCATGTGAGGAAATATTGTTATATCCCTTAATACTTTAAATTCAATCTGTATTTAACCAAGATCATTCATAATACATTTCCTCTGAGACAGTATTTGAATGTAAGCTCAAATCTATGGCATTCCTTTCCTGGCCTTCAGTCCTTTAGTAGACTTTAGCAGGAGAAACCTATTCTTGGACCATATAGAGACATCAGCGAAGCCTCTTACTTGCTGACTTGAATCTTCATGTTAATTTCTGGGGAAGAAAAGCAAAAACTCAGGGGAAAGATACTAGGAAGGAGGTATTTTGAAATGCCCAAGACTTTCTTCATCAAAGATTTTTATAACCAATCACTTATGTTGAAATTGGCTTCAT
This sequence comes from Phascolarctos cinereus, assembly GCF_003287225.1. Classification (NCBI taxonomy): domain Eukaryota; kingdom Metazoa; phylum Chordata; class Mammalia; order Diprotodontia; family Phascolarctidae; genus Phascolarctos; species Phascolarctos cinereus. The sequence continues at coordinate 101,662,465 of NW_027555625.1, forward strand.
GAGATTTTATGAAAGCAGAGTAATGGATGAAGTTCTGAAATAATTTTTTAAAAACCATGAGTCCTAAAACCCCTATTGTAGACAACAGAAACTACTTTGGCCTTACCTAGCCACTGCCATTATCTTCTATCATTTTCCCTAACCCTTAGATGTCTGCTCAGAATTTTTCCCTAAATATAGATTCCCATAAAATTATACTTAAAAAGAAATGCTAGAAAGTCAAAATATATCGAATTTCTAATTAGGCTCCCTTCCCAATTCTCTCTGCACTTACCATGATTTCTGTAAAGAAGCAAATATGTAAAAGGACTGTAGTTTCTTTTAAGGCTGACTCAATGTACTCATCTATTATTTAAATCCAATTAAGTTTACTTCAACTTCATATTTAACACAGGTTCTTAAAAGCAATAAAAATATATTAAAGACTTGCACAAAAAAGGTTATTTTTATCCAAGTGAGTAAAATATTATATCATTTAGCTGTCTCAAAAGTTGAATGAATGAATGAATGAATGAATGAATGAATGAAAAAATAATTTGTTAAAGGCTTACTATGTGCCAGGCACTGTGCTAAATGATGTGGATACATATAGAAAAAGCAAGACAGTTTTTGGTCTCAAGGACCTTACAATCTAATGGAAGAAAACAGATATGACGGAGTGGTGACCAGGGAGGGGATATTTTGTTTTGACAGGGATGGTAAATGGAATCATAGTGAAACCGATTGACACAACCTCTCCAGAAATTATAATATTGACTTGATTATTGATTTCAGAGCTAGAGGCAGAAAGAAAACACAGAGCAGGGCAGCATGGCAGGAAGGTGGCCAGAGTGTAGCATGGTGGGTCTAGACACTAGATATAGTAAATTCTCACTCATCAGCAGTATAGAGCCCCAGGATGGAAGCTCAAATGCTAAGTCTGAGGCCCAGTGTGACACCATATGGAAGGTAACACCAAAGAACCATCCTGAGTTATTTAGGCAAGAGCTTCCAATATATGAATATTTAATCATTGAGAGCCCAACTTGAATGGTTAGCCATTGATTTGTTTATTGTGCATCTAAATAACATGAACCAAACAAAGACACATTTAGCCACAGCAAAAAATCTACCTATATTTTTCTTCATCATGATCATTTAATAAAAATAGAAATATTACTCAAGAATATACAAAGAAAATGTGAAAAATGAATATTACTATGACACAATAATGACTTGCTCTGGCCCAGATTTAGGAATCATTTTTAAAAATTCAGTTCTTTGCCACAATTTTCACTTTCTTCACCACAAATCAGATTTCGTCACATATCCACAAATGAACCCAAATGATCAAGCATCTCTAGTAGCTCCAACTTCTCTCCTCAGCAACGGCAACGGCAAAGGTGGGAAGCAAAATACTGGCAACTGCGGCAACAATTCTTTTAAGTACGAGGTTTTGGCTATTTCTTTGGGCCATAAAAAAAAACCACCACTGTTTGCTCTAGCCTCCACACTACCTCAACTGAACAAAAGTCAAGCCCCAGCAAAGACGGACACTGTTGACTTATGCCCATATGCTATGTTCTAAGCCATTTCATCTCAGCACAATGACAAAGAACTTGGCTTATTCCTGGTAGATGAGGACAGAATTCACCAAAGAACATTCACGACTTCTTTGCTATCAAGTCTGGAGTCAAAGCACATCTGTCAAAGTACAGAGATTCTATACTGACTGACCACAGGTCCCCCAGTCACTCAGAATCACTATCTAGTGACCACTGACTACTGATCAACTTCTTACTCAATGCATCCAGAAAACAAATTTTTCTGCAACTCACTAACTTAGAATGATTTTTATATGCATTATATATATGTGGGTATGTGCGCACACACAGGTGTATGTGTGTGTGTGTTCATTTTTAGTCAAGTGATAATCTTATTTATGTAACTAAATGTTAAAGGAATTATCACTCAGTTACAAAGGTTCAAAACTGACACCTTTAATACAAGGCCAGAATTAAGCTTGAATTCTAAATCATAAATCATAGAATGTCAGAATAAGAAGGGACTTTAAAGGTCATAAAGTCTAACCTGAATATTGAAATGAGGAACCCCAGGAGAGACACTATTTCTTTAAAGATGGTAGAAAATGACTCCTTCATAGTGTTTAGAATCGAATTAAAGGGTTGTGTCAATACAGACCTGATTATCTTTTCAACTGAGTATGTGCTTGCATCCAGATCTGTCCCTGCTCTTGTAAACTTAAAAAATTGAATCTTTTGATAAAGAGAGGATAAAAGGAAGAAAGAAACTGGGAGAAAGAACAAATTTCCATAATTTTCAAAAGAATTCTTCCCTGAGGTTACATATGAAAAATCAATTGTTCATAAAAGTCAGTATAGTTTAAGAAATGAGAAAAGGATACAGCAGGAATGAGGAACTAGTTTCTTTATCAACAATATAGCCAATCTATACAAAATGCTCAACATCCACTGTGAATAGCTCCACTGAGGTTACGTACATTCCACTAAATGTTTCCAATCCAGGTAAATACAGAACAGCTGATGAAAACATCCTTTCTAAATCACTAGTGTTAAGAAGCAGCAGCACAGCCCAGATCCAAAATTCATAAAAGGATGAACAAGTTGAAAATTTCAATGAAAAGGGAGGAAATGGTTCAACAAAACAAATACCACAGCAAATAACATGACTAAGGTTTATAGCATAAACCAGCAATGCAGCAATAACAGCACTTCACAATAGATGGTTTCATAAGGAAAAGCCCCAGGCATGAGCTAAAGTCCCCTGGTTTTAATGTCCAATCATAGGAAGCAACTTCACAACTCTCCTCTTCATTTTCAAAGTAATAAATGAGCCATTAACTGGTTTCAATGGTCTCTCCATTCTGAGTAAGTATCAGTTCAGGAATTTCATTCATTCTCAAGACTTCTGCATAGAGCAGATAATGATGTAGGCTAGTGGGAAGAGGTAATTGACGGATAAAATTATCAGATCGCAGGCGTTCCGGTTTTAGAATGGACCGAATTTCCAAGCGGCAGAGGTGAGTCAGAGAAGGAACAGAGACTGTAGAAATAAACAAAATCAAGATGTTAAAAAAAAATTAAAATAAAAGGATGCAACAATACCATTATGCAATTTAAGGCTTCAAATTCTACAGTTAGCAACACCAATGCAAATCAAGGAAAGAATTCTACTAGGTCCAGTAATAGACAAAGGACAACAAAAAATGCCTCATTTTTTTTTTTGCCCAGAGCAAACAGCCTCCAGCTGTACCAAATCAAGCACCTTGAACCACTTGCCAGAAATATCCTCTTAAATTTAAGCACAACAGCATAAAACTTTAAAGATATGTGTGTATGTGTATATATTATATATGTATGTATGTATGTATGTATATATAATATGTATATATGTATATGTGTGTATGTATACACACACACACACACACACATATATATATATATATATATATATACATATAAAGACAATTTCAATCAAAAGAAGAGTCCTCAATGACTTCTATAGGAATGATTTTTTTTTCATGGCAGCAACTTAATTCCCAAGATAAAAATGAAAAAGTGTTTACAAAGGTTAATATCCATGAGAACTAACAAAAATGAAAAACAATCACACTTTCATGTGAATCAAGAACATAGCTTTTCTGTTAGTCCATTAAGTTTATATAATCCCTGTGAAATACAGCAAAGATTAATAGATCAAGAAAAGGAAGAGCTTGACATTGCCAGTCACTTCCCAAATTCCAAAAGTTAAATGACTAAACAGAAACCGCACTTCAATTTGTATATGAAAGCTGGATCTAAGGCACAGACAGATAGCTTCTTAAGCTTCATAAATCATATTTCAATAACTATTAATGTAGCATCTACATAGTACATTTGTTTCCATTGCTTTCAAGTCAATTACCCCCATTTTAATCTTAAATATCACAGTAAAATAAATAACAGCTGCAAATATGACCCTTTGTCAGATGGGAGAGCTCATGCTGCATGCTTTGCGTTTGTCGCATGGACCTAGACTCAGCTAGAGTAATGTTCTCCAGAAGCTGTGATATCTTAATTCTTTGATGTTTTCTTAACACTGAAATCAGTTAATCACCTTAGTTAGGTCTTAAAAGACTTAGGTATTCAGAATGAAAGAATGGTCACTTTAAGAATTGATCTCAATTTTAATAGCACCATTTTTGTTCTACTGAGGCTTTAACAGATCACTGACTTGATGAACCATAGTTGCTCAGAAATATGTTCATCTGGACTGAGGGAGTTTTTAATCTGTGGATTATTACCCCTAGCCCTTCGGTGCCATTTTTGCTTAACTTGCTGTTGAGTACTAAGGTGGTTTTAAATCCATGTATATAGTAATTGTGTGTGCAAAATGTCTGTTAAAGTTTTAATGCTAAGTGGTATTTCCAGATGTATACTCACTAGTTTAAATATTGCAATGGATACTAAATCTATATAACTGGTTGAGGTAGGGTCAAGCTCTCCCTTATATTAAAATATGAATGTCTCAGCAGAAACAAAGGTAAAATATACTTTTAAGAGAACCTAAAATCCACTGCTAGGAGACTTAAAGCTATTAAATAGAGATTTGATTTCTTAGGTTGAGACAACAACCTTTCCTATAAAATTAAGTGCAAAATCAACTAACACTTTCAAGTCATTTTCTGATCTTTTAATTCAAGATCAAGTCAAAGTCTCCCTAAGATGTAAGTGCACCTTCTATAGTTGGCTGTCTTGGAATAAGGAATAAGTCTCTTGTTGGATGGGAGTGGGTGGAGAGAACACTATGCTTCTAGAAGGATCTAGAGATTCTTAGGACCTGTGAGATAGTGGTGCAGAGTGATACAGTATTTCTTTTTAGTTATCTACAGTACCCAACCATCCATAGATACCAACCATTATAAATAAAATGGTTCTGTGTTCCTTCAAACATTTCCAGACAGGCAAGCCTTTACCTTTGAAAACACTGTGTGTATGAGTAGCCTACTAGCACTGTTTGCACCTCAAGCACTGATACCATCTAGGGGAGAGGAACTATTTCTGCTGAAATAAACACTTCATCCCACAATTTCTTTTATATTCCAGTAATCAATCTACAGGGCTGCATTAATAACAAGACAATAGTTTTCTTACTAATTCCCTTGAATTAGAGGATAATTCAGAAAAAAATTGGAACTTAAAGAAGACTGTTAAATATTCAGTACATTCAATGATACCAAAAAAAAAAATCAACATAAATGCCTATGAGATAAATTCTTTTGAATCTTCAACCAGAACAAAAATCTTCTTACAATAGGATGATTAGTACTCTACACAAGCTCTAGCAAGTGCCTAATTAAAAGAGAAAGTATTAATGGATTTATTCAGTTTTGGAGTTAATGCACTCATGCAAACATTTTTTGCCTTCATTGGGAAAGACTTGCCATATGTTAAGGTCTTCAGAGTAAACCTTCCCATTTCTTTCCTAATTGATACACTGCACTAATTTTCCCATTTGGCATATGTCCTTTCTTTTGACTCTGTTACCAAAACCACTGTCTCTCATCTTTTTGTACTGAATAGATTTTTGTTCTTTATGGATGTGGGTACATAATTGATATCATCAGAACAAACACTCAATGTTAAGAATTACATGCAAGTCAGAACCACAATATTAAGGGGGAAAAAATACCTCTGTACTTGAAAACTAACAGGAACTTCAGATTATTATCTTTCCTCACTGGGTATCTAATAGCTCCATTCAACCTGATAATAATAATTATATTTATACTGCAACTTAAAATTTATAAACAAAAAAACAAAACTCTCTTTACAGCTCTCTGAGGGAAGAATTAGAAGTATTATTATTTCCAATTTAAAAAGGAGGAAACTAAGAGACAGAGAAGATAGGCCTTTGTCAGAAGACAGGGTTAATGTCAGATTCTCTCTCCACTATACTATACTGTCTCTCAATATAAATGAAAAAGATTGCTAAAAAGAAGCAAAATTCTGAGTAGTGGAAAAAGCAGTGGAAGTCCCACAAAGACACAAGGAAACACATATTTCCCTCCTCTTGACAGAAAGGAAAAGGAAAACTACCAGGACAGGATATTGTGCACATCTTTAAAAATGTGAGTCTCTATATTTGATAATTTTGCTTAATTGTTTTTCTTTATTACAAGAGCAGTTTCAATCAGGAGGTGGAGATGGCAAATGGCTGTAATGTAAATATAAAGCACATCACACACACACAAAAAAGAAACAGCTACAAAAATTAAAGAGACATATCATGTTTTATGCCCCTTAAACTACAGAGCTTAAACTGAATAGCTTCAAGACCTTTTGACATACTATTGCTAGCTTAGACGTGCTTTTCTTACACTAAGATTTTTTCTATTGAGCCTTTTTTAATTTCTTCAACTAGCTTCAACAAATGGGTCAAAATGAGAGCAAAATGAAGTCTACTAGTTATTTTTTTTAAATACCAACTAGCTCACAAAATCTAAATTAGTTTCAGTCCACCTCCACAGGAAATACTTATGACACCCTATTGCACTAGCAAGTTAAAATAGATATGGTACAATGTAATAATTTTATACAAAGCATTCTGATTATATAACCCTTACTCTTTTTTTTTGAGCAGGTATGTCACATGGTCACATGCACACTTCATTGATATTTTTGGTTTCTTACTTCAATATAGTATCCCATGTATCTTTTCCCCTACCATTCTCAGAGAACCATCCTATATTATAAATAGCATTATTTGGAGAGGGGAAAAAAGAAAGCCAGCATAGCTGATCAATACATTGGAAAAAATCAGAAAATACATGCAATGTGTAACACCTGAGGACCTCCCACCTGCACAAAGGAGTGAGTTAAGGGTGTTTTCTCATATCTCTTCACTCCAAGTCCTGTTTGATATTTAAAACTTTGTTACATATTCGTTTGATTGGGGGAGGGGAGGAGTTACATTGTACTTCCCATTTACATTGTTGTAGTTAGTCTGCATACTGTTTTCTTGGCTCTGCTTACTTCACTCTGCATCAGTTCACATAGATCTTTCCATGCTTCTCTGTATTCATCACACACATCATTTCTTAAAGCATATTCATATTTCATTACATTCATGTAGCACAAGTTTGGGGTTTTTTTGGCTATTCCTCAACTGATGGGCATCTATTTTCTTTCCATTTCTTAGGTCTCTCAAAAAGTGCTGCTATCTTTTGGAAAATATGAAGACTTTTTTCCTATCAATTGCTTCCCTGGGCCATTAGCCCAGTAGTAGAGTCTCTAGTTCAAAGGACCACTTTGCATAATTCCAAATTGCTTTCCAAAATATCTGTTCCATTTCTCAGCTCTACCAACAATGCATTAGTGTGCCTATCTTTCTACAATCCCTCCAACATTGACCATTGCCATTTTTTTTGACATTTTTGCCAATTTGCATGGTGTACAATGCCCACTACTTACAGTTGTTTCCTATTACTTCTAACACCAAATACAGGGTGTCCTAAAAGTCTTAGTGCACTTTTAAATTTTAATAGTTTAACCTACCTATACAGAGTATCCCCCAAAAAATTAGTATAGTTTTAAATTTTAATAGTTTAAAACTTCACTAAGACTTTTTGGGACAGTATGAACTGCTTGGTTTGCCATTTGAAACTTTTTAATAATCTGGCTCCTTTCTAGTCTTACATATTACTCCCCTCCACTTTCTATCTCTGTTCCCTTTCACTAGCTGTCCTCCTTACCTAGAATGCTTTCCCTCATGACCTCTGCCTGTTGGAATTGCTGGTTTTATTCAAGATTCCACTCAAACATAACTGCCTCCCCAATAAAATTACCTTGTATGTATGCTGTATGTATCTTATGTATATGTGGTCTAGCCCATTAGGACACAAAGTCCTCAATGGTGGGGTTTAGTTCACTTTTGTCATTGTATACTAGGTGCTTAGTATTGTGCCTTGAATAGAGTAGGTAGTTAATTAATAATTGTTAGTTGAAAATAACTCACATTAATTTAACACTTTATCACTACAAAGCCCTTTACGTACATAATTTCATTTGATTTTACAGAATGAATAAAACTCTTTATACTCTCAAGTTAGGACATTAGAGTTAACTGAATGTTCATCAGATCACCACTTAAGTTCATTTACTAACCAGACATTTTTAAAGATACATTTTAATTAGAGTAAACTCCAAAAATGAGGATATCACTAAATAGAAGTATAAGTTCTGAACACCTGCTTTACTAATTATTTCACTTGGAAAACTAGCTCTCCTTTTAGCTTAAGGCAATTAAACTATGCTTTTTCTCAGTTGATTTATTTTTGCACCTGATTTATTTTTGGTTTTACAGTCTTGTACCACAATAGTCTAAAGAGATGTTTCCAACTTAAAGTCATGGCCCAGAGGGCAGGGGAGGACAAAGGGAATACAAATACAAATATAAAAACCAAATGGCTCACCAAAATGACTTAGTGGGACCCAGGAAGAGCTTTCTGCATGAGCAGAGAGGATCTTTTCAACAGCAAGGGGAAGCCGCTTCCAATTAGTGAACTCCAGGCTAAAGTTGAGGATATCATCATCAACTGAATGAATCCTACATAACAAGAAATTAGCACAGTTACTGACACCAAATACAGTCAGGGATACATTCTGGAAGCATTCTATAAGTTAAACCAACAGTAATAAAGTGCCTTGGCAGCCCTTTCTTATCCAAAAATATTAACCATGGAAAGATAACCATGTGACCAATCTCCAAACTTCTTATTTCTTTGAAGGGGACTTCCAGCATTTGTTACCCAGATTAGCAACTTCACAGTGATCTTCAACTCCTTACTCTCCTTCACACCCCACAAATCTAATAAGATGCCAAATTTTATTATTTCTACCTCCACAATATCTCTCACATTCATCCCTTATTTTACACTCACATCCACCACCCTACTTCAAGCTTTCATCACATCTCACCTGGACTATTGCAATAGCCTCTTAATGGGTCTCCCTGCCTCTCAAAATGATCAGACCCTGTTTGATAAACTCCATTGATTCCCTATTACCTCTTCCTTTCACCATTTAAAGGCTTTTTACAATCTGGCTCCAGCCTACCTTCCAAGGATTATCCTACATTACTCCCCTTCCTAAGTCTGATCCAACTAAACTGGCTCTCTTGATCGTCCTCACATGCAGCATTGCATTTCTCATTTCTCTGTCCTTCCACAAGCTGTTTTTCAAAGCCTAGCTCAAGTGCACTTCCTACCTGAGGCCCTTCTGGAATCTCCCTGCAGTCAGTGCCTCCTTTACCAAAAACTGCCTTGTATTTACTTGCAAATAGTTTGCATTTACTTATGTGTTTATACATAGCTTCTTGCAATAGCATGTAAGTTCTTTCATGGCAGGGATGTTTCCTTGTTGTCTCTGTGTCTGGCACATAGTAAGTGCTTGTTGATTAACCACTGTCTGAGAAAGAAATGGAAATAAAGGAGAGTATCTTCCAAACAATTGTACTTCCCAATCAATAATTCATAAACCGTACCAAACCCAAGAATTCTTTTATTATATGGCAACCCTACAACCTCAGTCATTTCTAGTCAGGAGAACACTGAGGAGAAAAGCTAGCTCTACTTCATTTCAAGGCCTTTACTCTGTTCTCCTGTCTACATACACATACACACACAAGTGTATAGATATATTATGGTAAGAAAGTAGCTGATGGGTTGATGGAAAATTGCCGAGTGGAAAGTAATGGTTGTATTACATATACATATATATATGTTATGTTATATTATGTTGTAGTATAGTACATTATATTACATGATATTATATTATATATAGGAAGATTATTTGTATACACTCAGTTCATCCCCCACCAAAACAGTGCTGAGTATAAGAAAAGTTCTAGTTAAGGTCTTGGGTTCCTTAAGTTGCATCAGGAGTTCAAACGGTAATATCCAAGGGTCTTAAGGGGTATAACAGGAGGGTGGATGGTAGAACTTGGTAGTCCTCCATCTTACCAAAAGGAATATAGTTGGTGACTCTCCGCTCACCCAAAAGGTATGGGATGCCATATTGGAAGAGTGAGGATGTGGGATGGGGAAGGGATTCTGAGGCCAGAGTCAATCAAGGGTTCTGGGATCACTCCTTCATGGGGTGGGGATAGAAGGTAAATGTCTAGTAAGAAGGCAGGAAAGGAAAAGAGGAGTTGGTACAGAGGCTGGACTGAAAAGCTGCCCAAGGGACCTGCTCCTGTTGAGCCCTCCAGGGTCCATGGAATCATTAATGTTATTATTATGCTTATGGATACAAACTGTTTGTTCAAAAATGGCTTCCCAGCTATATCCTAAACATAATGACACTTTGAAAAAAAACTCATTTAAATAGGACTTATCACTCCTGACACAATTAAATTTTTTTTACTACCAAAGTGTTTGATAAAACTTATGTTATAGGGGGCAGCTAGGTAGTGCAATGGATACAGCACCAGCCCTGGAGTCAGGAGGACCTGAGTTCAAATCCGGCCTCAAACACATATTTCCTAGCTGTGTGACTGTGGGCAAGTCACTTAACTAGCTGTGTGCCTCACAAACAAACAAGCAACCTTATGATGTGACTTAAACAATTAGGAGTGAAAAAAAAAAGACTTTGCTTGAATAATCTGAATAATTCAACCTTCACTTTGCTTTGGAAACTTACTACCAAAAGCTAAGGCAAATAGAGTAAAAGCAATAAAGACAAACTTAAAAATCTGCTAAAATTTGTCATTTCAAGGACAACTTACTTCTACAATTTAAAGATAAGTTGCCCTTGAAATCATTAAGTAGAAGATTACTAAATTTATTTCTCATAATTGATAATTCCCCAAAACACAGATATACAGAGAAAAGAACTAAAGGCAAAATCTAAATAAGCAAGTGTTGCATTTATATATAGGAAAACATTTCCATTTTCTATAGCTTTCTGCTATCTCATTTAAATCATATCTGAACAGAAAATGAAAAGATGAAATACATATAAAAGCAAACAAAACTCCCTGCCTACATCAAAGTTTATTTAGTAATGGTACTTATTTCTTTTCTAATAATTTCACTTTTCTACCTTAATGTAGTTCATGGCTGACTGTGACTGAACACAGAAACATTTTTATGCAGTTATCTGAAGAACATACAAAAGGGGTAAATCTGTTTGCACAGTTTTAGTTAATAGAATGGTATATTTACTATTGTTGATAATGCCACTAAAAATTTTATCACTATTATTACTACTAAACCACACTATCACATTGTACAAAACAGCTGTACGCTCATAAACCAGTGACAGTTAATCAACAAAATGTACATCTGACATTTACTTTCTATTATTCTCCCATTACATTCCAAGGGAGGAAATTAGTATGGCATTGAAAATTACAAAAAATATGTCAAGTTTGAAAAAAATGTATCAAGTTTGTAGATTACATCTTGGCAGTTTATTATTTTTCCAGGTATAAGTTAAAAGCTGTGTAAGATAGATAATCTGTAAGCAAAAAAAAATACTTGTAATTTACAAGGCAAATATTTTTAAAATCCACTTAATACACTGAGATTTTTATAGAATGGTCTTGCTCTTAGTTATACTCTGGTCTTTGAATGTAAACCTGATCAAATATGGAAAATCATAACAATATTTATTATATCAGGCTCACTCAATAATGAAATGATACACACCAACAAACTAAATTTTCATTAAGCATTTGGCATTTTCAATGCAAAAGCAAAAATTGCAAACAGTATGAAAATTTACAATCTTCAGGCTGGCACATCGAGAGAACATGGGAGCTAGAGGCAGAAATAACTGAGCTCAAATCTGATCTCAGATATTAAATACTGTGTGACCCTGGACAATAACTTAAACTCTCAGTCTGTTTCCTCATCTGTAAAATGGTGATGATGATAACAATAATAATAATAACAGCATCTAACACCCAGGGCTGTTGTGAACATAAAATGACATCTGTAATGCACTTTGAAAATCTTAAAGCACTAGATAAATGTTAGCTATCATCATCACCATGGTGCAAAAAATGAATAGCCAAGGCATGGCTTCAAAGGAACAAGTATTTATTATGTGCCTTATAATACACATGACACTGTTTTACCTAGAAATACAATTATGGTTATACTTTTATTTGTGATTCATGAGGTTTTGAAATTCCCATATCAGAATATGTATAATCAACAGTGCTCCCTTCTTGCCCACATAGCCTGTTCCCTTCAGTTTTTTCAGGTAAGATATGGTGGAAAGTCCTTAATTTATGAAGTGACATTCAGAAGTTCATTTTTAAGTCAACTTTTGAAACTCAATGTCACAGTGGTTTCCCCAGATTAACCCACAAAAACATATTTATCCCATAATTTACGTTTATACTAAAATAAAATGTTCAAATACCTAAACAGATCAAAAATCTAATCAATGTAGAGATTCCCTACACTGATAAAGATTGAAACCCATCCATGCCTGCCCATTATATGTGATTCTTGTCTGAATCCTTTTATGAGTTTACCAAAGGAAATCCACACAAACCACTAGGAATCTTTCTCACTTTCTCTTGATATCACAAGGATACCAATGGGGCACAAAACCAGATATCCCTTTCTCTCTACATGCGAACAGACCATCATCTTTTTCACTTAACTTTTTTGCCATTTTTTAATTCTACTTCTCCTTAATGATTCTCTATTTGTAATGTGTTATAGCCTACTCACACTGATTATGTGTTTTCAATTGTCCTCTGGGTGCCACTGATTTTTAATTCTTCAGAGACATACAACAGTGCCATAAGAATACAGGTATTAATCAGTTATAAACAATAAACATTTATTAAGTACCTGCTATGTGTTGGGCATTGTGCTAAGTGCTAGAGATACAAAAAGAGGCATAAGATAGTACCTGCCCTCAAGGAAGTCACAACCTAAAGAGGGAGACAACAATCAAACAAGCTATATACAAAACAAACAGGAAATGATCAACAGAGGGAAGGCACTAGAATTAAGAGGGGTTGGGAAAGGCTTCTCATAGAAAATGGGATTTTAGTTGGGACATAAAAAAACCAGGGAAGCCAGTAGGCAGAGATGAGGAGAAGAAGCATTCCAGGAATGGGAGAGAGCCAGAGAAAATTCCCCAACCCAAGAGATGAAGTGCCTTCTTTGAGGAACAGCAAAGAAGACAGCGTCACTGAATTGAAGAGTACATGGCAAGGAATAAGGGAAATTGGAATGGTAGAAGGGCTAGGCTATGAAGAGTTTGAATGCCAAGCAGAGGATTTTGTATTTGATCTTGAAGCAACAGGGAACTGATGAAGTTTATTGAGTAGGGAGGTGATATGGTCAGACCTGCACTTTAGGAAAATTACTTTGGTGGCTGAATGAAGGATAGATTGGAGTGGGGAAATACTTGACACAGGCAGACCCACCAGCAATTTATTTCAATAGTGCAGGCATGTGGTGACAAGGGCCAGCACCACAGTGGTTATAGTGTCAGAGGAGAGAAGGAGGCATATTCAAGAGATGTTGCAAAGGTGAGATCAACAGACATTGGTGACAAATTTAATATAGAGGGTGAAAAATAGCGAGAAGTGGAAGATGACACCTAAGTTATGAGCCTGGGGAACTGAGAGGATGGTGTTGTCCTTGATAGTAATAGGGAAATGGGGAGGTGAGGAGAGATAATGAGTTGTTTTAGACATGTTAAATTTAAGATGATTACTGTACATCTGTTTGGAGATATTCTAAAAGGTAGTTGAAAATGTGAGACTGGAGGTCAACAGAAAGGTCAGGGCAGGATAGGTAAATTTGGGAATCATCAGAATAGAAATGGTAATTAAATCCATGGGCGCTAATAAAATCATTACATGAAGGATCCAGAAGGCTCCAGCAAAGGAGACTGAGAAGGAGCAATCAGATAGGTAGGAGGAGAACCTGGAGTAAGAGGTGTCCCAAAAACCTACAGAGAAGAGAGTATCAAGGAGGAAAGTGTAATCAATGGTGTCAAAGGCTACAGATATCAGGGAAAATGAGAACTGAGAAAAATCCATTGTATTTGGCGACTAAAAGACCACTGGTAACTTTTGGAGGGAGTGGTTTCAGTGGAATGATAAAGTCAGAGCTAGATTGTAAGGGGTTAAGAAAAGAAAGAAGATCTACATCTGTATCCCAAAGAGATCTTACAATGGCAAAAGGACCCACATGTACAAAAATATTTAAAGCAGTTCTTTTTGTGGTGGCCAAGAATTGGAAATTGAAGGAACATCCATCAATTGGGGAATGGCTGAATAAGTTGTGGTATATGAATGTAATGGAATACTATTGTGCTATAAGAAATCATGAGCAGAAATAATTCCTTAAAAATTAGAATGGAGCAAATGGAAGCTAATGACTCTCTGAGAAATCAAGAAATTATAAAACAAAACCAAAAGAATGAAAAAATAGAAGACAATGTGAAATATCTCACTGGAAAAATAACTGACCTGGAAACTAGATCCAGGAGACAGAATTTAAAAATTATTAGACCACCTGAAAAACCATGATCAAAAAAAAGAGCTTAGACATCATCTTTCAAGAAATTATCAAGGAAAACAGCCCTGATATTCTAGAACCAGATGGTAAAATAGAAATGGAAAGAATCCAACGATCACCTCCTGAAAGAGATCCAAATTCCAGAGTTCCCAGGTCAAGGGGAAAATATTGCAAGCAGCCAGAAAGAAACAATTCAAGTATTGTGGAAACACAGTAAGGACAACACAAGATTTAGCAGCTTCTACATTAAGGAACCAGAGAGCTTGGAATATGATATTCCTGAGTTCAAAGGAGATAGGATTAAAACCAAGAATCACCTACCCAGCAAAACTGAGTATAATCCTTTGGGGGGAAAATGAACATTCAGGGAAATAGAGGACTTTCAGGCATTCTTGGAAAAGACCAGAGCTGAATAGAAAATTCAACTTTCGAATACAAGACTCAGGAAAAGCATGAGGGGGCAGCTAGATGGCACAGTGGAAAGAGCACCGGCCCTGAAGTCAGGAGAGCCTCAGTTCAAATCTGGCCTCAGACCAAAATACTTGTCACTTACTAGTTGTGTGACCCTGGGCAAGTCACTTTACCCCAATTACCAAAAAAAGAAAGAGAGCAAGAGAGAAGCATGAAAAGGTAAACAGGAAAGAGAAATCCTAAGGAATTTATTAAAGTTGAACTGTTTACATTCTACATGGAAAGATGATATTTGTAACTCATGAGACCTTTGTCAGTATTGGGGTAGTTACAGATGAAAAAATATATGTGTGTGTGTGTGTGTGTGTGTGTGTGTGTGTTGTGTGTGTGTGTATAGAGAGAGACAGAGACAGAGAGAGACAGAGGGCACAAGGTGAGCTGAAGATGAAAGGATGACATCTAAAAAATAAAATTAAGAGGTGAGAGAGGATTATACCAGGTCAAGGAGAAAGGGAGAGGTAGAATGGGGTAAATTATCTCACATAAAACAGACAAGAAAAAGCTTTTACAGTGGAAGGGAAGTGGGGGAAGGTGAGAGGGAATGAGTGAATCTTACTCTCATCAGATTTGGCTTAAGGAAGAAATAACACACACACTAAATTGGGTATGGAAATCTATCTTACCCTACTGGAAAATAGGGGGGAAAGGGATAAGAAGGGGAGGATATGAGAGGGGAGGATGATCAAAGGGAGGGCTGATTAGAGGAAGGGGTGATCAGAAGCAAACACTTTTGAGGAGGGACAGGATCAAAGGAGAGAATAGAATAAATGGGGGCGGATAGGATGCAGGGAAATATAGTTAGGTTTTCATAACATGATTATAATGGAAGAATTTTGCATGACTACACATGTATAGGCTATATTGCGCTGCTTGCCTTCTCAATGAGGGTGGGTGGGGAGAGAAGAAGGGAGAGAATTTGGAACCCAAAGTTTTAAAAACAAATGTTAAAAATTGTTTTTACATGCAACTGGGAAATAAGATATATAGCAATGGGGTATAGAAATCTATCCTGCCCTACAGGAAAATAGAAGGAGAAGGGGATAAGAGAAGGATTTGGGGGGTATTATAGAAGAGAAGGCAGATCAGGGGAAGAGGTATTGAGAATGCAAGTTAGCTTGGCTGGGGGGAGGGGAGGGATGGGGAGAAAATTTGGAACTCCAAATCTTGTGGAAGTGAATGTTGAAAACTAAAAATTAATTAATTAATTAAATAGAATTAAAAAGAAAAAACCAATTAGAAGAAACAGAGAAACTACATTTTGCTAAAAGGTTTGTACCCTTAGACAATGAATACCTAACATATATGCAACAAATGACATTATTAAATTCAAATGCTAAAGGAGGGGAAAAAAAGAAATCATGAGGAGGTAGACTTCAGGAAAACCTGGAAAAACTTACATGAACTGATGCAGAGTGAAATGAGCAGAACCAGG
The DNA here is from genome assembly GCF_003287225.1 of Phascolarctos cinereus. Classification (NCBI taxonomy): domain Eukaryota; kingdom Metazoa; phylum Chordata; class Mammalia; order Diprotodontia; family Phascolarctidae; genus Phascolarctos; species Phascolarctos cinereus. The sequence continues at coordinate 101,678,925 of NW_027555625.1, forward strand.
AGAACATTGTACATAGTAACAGCCACACTGTGTGATGACTGACTCTGACAGACTTAGCTCTTCCCAGCAATTCAAGGATCTAGGACAACTCCAAAAGATTCACAATGGAAAATGCTATCCACATCCAGAGAAAGAACTTAGGAGTCTGAATGCAGATGGAAGCATACTATTTGCTCTCCTTTTCTTTTGTTGCATTGTTTTGTTTTGTTTGTGGTTCCTCTCATTAATTCTAATTTTTCTTTATATCATGACTAATGCGAAAATATGTTTAATATGAATGTATAAGTAGAGCTTATATCAGATTGCATGCCATCTTGGAGAGGGGGGAGGAGAGGGAGGGAGAGAAAATTTAAAACTCAAAATCTTAGGAAGTGAATGTTGAAAACTAAAAATAAATTAATTATAAAAAAAGAAAAATTTTAAAAAAGAAAAGAGAGAGGAAAGAAAATGGAGGCACTTTTTGTAAACAGCCTTCTTAAGGAGTTTAGTCACAAAGGACAGAAAAGATATAGGACAACAGTTAACCAGGATGGAAAGATCAAGTGAGGGTTTTTTGTGGATGGGGGAGACATGGGCATGTTTTTAGGTAGTCAGGAAGAAGCCAGTGTCTACCCAAAATATTACACACAGTCTGGATAGTAGGCATTCTTCACCTACTTGTTTTTCCTTAGATAAATAGTGAAGCCAAACTTTCCTGATTTAGGAATCTCATTTATTAGACTGCAATGTACCAGGGTTTGGTGCAATTAACATGATGTTATTTACAACCAGAAGCATCTGGAGGACCTCATTATTTAAAGGAAATCCCTCTTCCATTTTCAATCTACATTGGATCTCTTCGGATGTGGAAAAATTGGAACGCTAATACATTGTTGGTGGAGTTGCGAAATGATCCAACCATTTTGGAGAACAATTTGGAACTATGCCCAAAGGGCTACAAAAATGTGCATACCCTTTGATCCAGCAATAGCACTTCTAGGGCTATATCCCAAAGAGATCAAACAAATGGGAAAAGGACCCACATGTACAAAAATATTCATAGCAGCTCTTTTTGTGGTGGCAAAGAATTGGAAATTGAGAGGATGCCCATCAATTGGGGAATGACTGAGCAAGTTGTGGTATATGAATGTAATGGAATACTATTGTACTTGACTTCAGAAAAACCTGGAAAGACTTATATGGTCTGATGCTGAGTGAAGTGAGCAGAACCAAGAGGACTTTGTACACAATAACAGCCACATTATGCAATGAGTAAGAATGTTAAACTGAACCCTTCTCAGCATTACAAGGATCTAAGACATCTCCAGAGGCCTCGGGATGGAAAATGCTGTCCACATCCAAAGAAAGAACTATGGAAGTCGAATCGCTCTCACTTATTTTTACCTTCTGTTGAGTTTTGTTTCATCTTTCTGATGGTTCCTCCTATTGGTTTTAATTTTTACTTACAACTTCACTAATGTGAAAATATGTTTAATGGGTATGTAAATGTAAAGCCTATGTCAGATTGTGCGTCGTCTTGGGGAGGGTGGCGGGGAAGAAAAGGGAGAAAAATTTTCAACTCAAAAGCATATGGAAAAAAAAATTTTAAATAAAAAAATAAAAATACATTGGATCTCTTATATGACAGTGGTGAATACCATTGGCAAATATGAAGGTCTCTTTCATGCTTTGCGTGATGTTAATAACCAGAGTCATCAATGAGGGTTGTCTCTATTGTTATATGTTTCAAGGAAACTTGTGTGTGTGTGTGTGTGTGTGTGTGTGTGTGAGACTGTGTGTGTACACACAATTTTTTTTCCTTTGCTTTTTGGTAAGACTTGCCCAGGGTTACACAGCTAGTAAGTGTCAAGTGTCTGAGGGCAGATTTGAATCTTGTATATTTTTAATTCATGAATGGGAGACATCGTATTGAAAGATAGATAGTCTTCAAAGTGTCATTTTCTTTACTAAATCCAGCAGGGGGGTTTTAAAGGTCAATAACCAATAAAACAAACAGTGGGATTACATATTTTCTATACTTATCATTCAATTGTTTGAGGCTAAAGACGTAGTCTACTATGGACTATCACTAGGCAAAGGTTTGCTAATACCCTTATTGAGGATTCCCTCTATGTATATATAGTATTGTTCTTATTAAATTTTGTTATAGGTGATTAAATAGGCATATATCATCAGCTGATAATTACCAGTGTTCTTTCAGTAGCCTTTACAGAGGGTAGGGGAAAATTAAAGTTAGAGATTTTTTTTTCCACTATTCGAAATTTCTCCTTTTTTCAGACATCTTGAAAATCAATCCTTCAGTGACTTCACAAATGTGTTACCTCCAGCACAGTTCTCCTCTGTGTATACTTGGTCTCATTTAGCTGTCTTCTTTTTTCATCTTTATTATCTTCAATGCCATTTTCAGCTTCTCAATAAGCCTGTCCAGAACTATGATAGTAGAATTCAACTATGGTGGCTCTACTGTCCTTGATGGTAAGAATAATTTGTTTTTAAAAAAATCATGCTGATAAATGTCCTTAGGATGGCTTAGTTTAGTCGAGTCTCTAAACAAGCTTTCTTCAAACTGTTAAAATTGACTTTACCCTCCACTGCTTTTCTTTCATTCTTTTCTAAAGTAAAGAACTGATGCTCAAAATCAGTATCTGTTGCATCCCAATAGATAATGTAAACTGCTTGGAAGGAAGAATTGTTTCACTCTTTGAATTTCTATCCCCAGTGCTTAGCACAGTGCCTGACACTCAGAAAGAGTTTAATGAATGCTCATTGATTGATCATCTCCATAAGATTTTAAAGACAAGCTCATATTTTAAACTGGAATTGCCCTTTACCACCATACTTCCTAGTTTGGCAAGTTAGTTTAATAACTAGGTCCTTTACATGTTCTTTTAGTCTACTCATCTGATTACGTTAAATTTAATTTACATTGGTTAAACTTTATAAAATTTAGTAATTGATGCTGATGTATTTTTAATCATTAGTATCTTATTTTTCACAGTGTCAGACTGAAGTTGTTTTACTTGAAAGCCATGTTTTGTTCTCATTGTATTCTTTCTTCTAGCTTTCTATTAATTTTGTTCACTGTGCTAAAATATTAATGGTCTAACTGTACACAGATAGCTGATTTATGGAATGACTCACAAATTAGGAATGAGTCACTTCTTGTCTGTTAAAATATAATCAATTTTTTTTTGGGGGGGAGGTAGGTGTTCATTAGGTTATTAGGTGTTCACAATATCCAGAACCTTCTGAAGCTTTTCTTAAAGAAAATTTTCATGAAAAATAAGTCTCCCACATTTCCAACACCATCCTCATTGGTTCTCATCTTTTCATTAAATCAATCAACCAAAGATCATGGCTACTGAAGTACCTTGCAACCTGAGATACATGATCCTAAGATACTCATTATAAGTGCCTATTATACACCATGCACCATGTTAAGCACTGGAAATACAAAGGTGAAAATGAAATGAGTATCTGAGTCTTTTGTCCTAAAAAGAATCCATAAGGTAGAGGCCTGTTGAGGGTAAGGAGTCTGGCATCTGAGGCAAAAGTGTTAGGTTGGGTTCTGAAGGTGAGGATTTAATGTCTAAACTTCAGGTCCTGGACTAAGTCTTTGAAGTCTTTGAATGGCAACATATATGTTGGTTTAATTTGAAAGCTCTTATTGAGATCTTTGGAATTTCTCTACCTATTCAGAGAATCATGAAATACAAGACTCAGAAAAGAGCTCAGCAGTTATCAAGGCCAAACCATACCCAAAAGGACTTCCAGCTATAACATCCTTGATAAGAGATCGTCCAGTATCTTTTTGAAAATCTCCATGAAGGGAGAACCATCACCACATTGGGGCAGGATCTCTTTTATTTTTAATTTTTTGTTTGTTCGTTTGTTTTGGTGAGGCAATTAGGGTTAAGTGACTTGCCCAGGGTCACACAGCTAGTATAGGATCTCTTTTAGATAGCTCTAATTCTTAGGAAGCTTCTCCTGATATCAAGCCTAAACAAATCCATTTGCAATTTCCTTTCCATCCTGAACCTGTTTTTTTTTTTTCCTTTTAAGTCTAATCCCTCTTCTACCTGGCAGACCTTCAAATAACTGAAGACGGTAGTCATATCCTCTCTGTCTGCTCTTCTCCTGGTTCAACATCCCCCAATTCTTTCAACTGATTCTCATATATCATGTACCCAAGGCCCTTTATCATCTCGACTGCCCTCCTCTAGATGCTCTCCAGCTTATCAATGTCTCTTTCAAACTTCATTTTCAGAACTGAACACAATATTCCAGATGCAGTCTGACTAGGGCAGAATACGGACAAACCATCACTTCCTTATTCCTAGAAGCTATGCCCCTCTTAATAAAGCCCAATTACATTAACTTCAGGAGTTACCACATCATACTTATTGCAGTCAACTAAACCTACAAGTATTTTTTTGGACAAACCATTGCCCTAAATTCTTACCCATGCCACGATGAGGTATCATTACAAGACTCTCTGGACTTTTGTAATGAAAAATGGTAGTCAAAATACTATTACAATATTAGTAATAAATAAAAACAAAAATATGAAAAGAATTCTTTTATTTAGCTTTGATGCTTGAAAATATATGCAGCCTCAGGTTCCTCCCATCTCTAATTCATCTTCCACAAAGCTGTTTAAGTAATTTTCCTAAAATAGAAATCTAATCATGCTACTCGCTTAAGTAAACTCTAATAGCTCTTTACTGCCTCTAGGATCAAATATGAACACCTCTGTAACTTTTGTAGCCTTTCACAACCTGGCCCCAACCTACCTTTCCAAACTTATTATATATTACTACACTCTTCTCCTCAGTTCAGGTCTAACCAAACTGGTCTTTTTGCTATTCTTCATATATATTTCATCTCCTGGATGGAATGGTCCTCACTGGAGCATTTTTACTGTCTATCCTCCCCACTTCGAATGCACTTCCACCTCATCTCCATTTCTTAGAATTCTTATGTCCTTCAAAATCCCACTAAACCAATACCTACATGAAACTCTTCCTGATCCCCCCAGCTGCCAGTGCTCCCTCCAAAACAAAACAAAAAAATTACCTCCTACTTATTCATGCAGACTTCTATATGCTATCTCCCTCCAATAGAATGCAAGTTCCTTGAGGCCAGACATTTTGGTATTTCTATCCCCAATTCTTAACAAAGCCTGGCACACAGATGGTGTAAAATAAATGCTTACTGACTGACTGACTGATTGGTTGGTTGGTTGCCTCTCCCAAAAGACTTTCCCTCCTTCTTTAAGCAGCCCTAAAATAGATTAGACCCCTTTGCTTGCCTCCTGCAAATTGACTAACACCCTGTCCAGGCCAAGGAATACATTCTGGAGACCACTGCCCTCAGAGATGTTTATTAATGCTGTTCCTCAACTGGGTAAACAAGAACCAGGGTGTGTTGCTAAAAGCAGACCAACTGACAAATAACACCTGACAGAGAGAAAAGAATCATAACCACAAAAGCACAAAAAGTAATTTAGGGCAGGTACAAAAAGTCTTAAATACCTTAGTAGTCCCTGAATAACTACATAGTACAATGAATACTTATAACAACATTCTGTAAGTGATCAACTACTTCAGAGATTGGTATTTGTCCCTTATTAAGTACCAAAAATGTAAGACTATAAGGCAGGGATCTCTAAATGGTCAATAATGGTAGATCAAATCATTATGCCCTCTCCTGAAGTCATTTCCAAGGAAGGAGTCCATGGCCCAAAGCTGCCACCACAGACTACCCACTCCCCCAAATTTCATAGGCATCTCACTGAGGCTCTTGGTCATTCTTCCTCCCCCTTTTTTTCCCATCAGATTGCCCCAACATTAATTGATCTGGAAGCTTTGGGGAAATGAAACACTGTTCCTCCCCAAAGGCTGGGAGGCCCCTGCTTATTCCTTACCAATAACTGCAGAGTAGATTAACGGGGTCAAATCCTGCTAATAGGAGAGATGGCAGCCATTCTTTGTACTTTGCTTGTGCTTTAACTGCATGCTTTATAAACTCAGACAAATGGTTCCATGTTTCCAATGGGCAGCCTTTCTTCAAGAAGTACCGAAATATTGAAAACCTCTCATACTTCAGACAGTATGCCAAATGCATTTCATTTAGTTGGACTCCATATTTCAGAAAAATATCCACCATTCCAAAGTACCTAGAACTTCACCATAACAAAAGAAGATAATCTAGTTAGAATAAGAATACTACCTGGGGAAAAAAATGATTCTAACTACCACGGACAAAAACAAATTAAATCTTCTAACTATATGAGCTTTTGCAATAAAGATTATACTTTTTCTCCTTTAATATAAAGTATTTTCTTAACAAGGTTACTCTTTTTTAATCCTCCCATTAATTACTGAATAATATATTAAATTTCTAAACTCTAAAGGTCAATTGGCTTGTACTAGGAAATTTGAAAAACTCCAGTTCCCTTTACCAATATCCTAGGTCAACATCTCTCCCTTACTTTTGAAATTTTCAAAATGGAAAACTAAGCAGAAAAAACTTTCAATCTAGGAACCAAGGAGAAATTAATAGTTTTAATTTTTAAATTAATTTTATTATTCAAATACTTTAAAAAAGAAAACACAGTGCTGACTGATAAAATTAAATTCTTATGCATAAAATCTTAGGGTAGATAAAGTAAATATAAAATACTGAAGTTCTGTCACATAAAATATTATAACTCTAAGAATTATTTATATAACTTTTAAATCAGTGTTTTAGGCAGCTAAGTCCCCATGGTTATATTCAAAAAGCCACCCAATCCGTGTACATTTTTAATATCTACTTCACAAAAATTCCAATTTATGTGCTTCCTCATTTAAAAGATTAAATAGCACTGTCCAAACCATTAACTATTGATCATTCTCAGAGAAATTATTAAAGGGAAATATTTTACAATTCAATGGATTTAGTATAAATTAATGGTAATGTGGCCATTGCTTAATTACATATAGTTTTCCATTTAAATAATCCTGCAATAAGATATGGCTTCTAAATAGCCATCATCATATACCTATGCTAATTGTCCTATCTAAATCAACCATTCTAAATATAATTAACTAGGTTCTCATCTTACCCAGAGCTAAAGAAATATATGTTAATTAATCATGGCAGACACGTTCTAATAGGTATGGAATAAAAGTATATGATAAATCCAAGTCATCTATTCACTAGAAAGCTTATATATGTTATAGGAGGCCTGACATAGCACATTTTGGCTATTAATCAGATACGTTTATACACATATACAAACCACAAAAAATATAAGTTCATGCCTCAAGTAATTTACAACTATCTAATACTCTGAATACAGAAGCAAAAACTATATAACAAGCAGAGTCAGAGGGATATCTTGACAGGAACAGGACTGGGTTGCAATAGTGGATAAATGAAAATATCTTCACTGTTTGGTCTTCCTAAAACACTTTTATCTGAAGTGAAATTTTTTAATCTAAATGATCATCTACAGGCATTTTCACTTCAGCAAAGCAAAACCAGCAGCCTATTTCAAAATCCAACACAGTACCTACCTGGGATTAATATTCTGATGGCAAGGTTAAAAAGACCAACTAACCTTTCTGAAAGCTGTGATAGGAACATATATTCAGGTTCAACTTACTGCAACACCAGAAATGTAGCATAGCTATATCAACTACCGTAAATATCTTTCGTTTAAGTGTTATAAAAGCTGATCACTTCATGAAACACTCAGATTAGCAAAATTAATCAAAAGAGAAACACTAGGCAATTTTTTTCCCTTAACTGAACCTGTGATTTAATCAGTATAGGGAGTGCCTGCTCAGTAACTTCCTCTACCAGTGCAGACTGGCACATTCTGTGCAACTAAAGGCCTTAAGAGAGTTGCCTGGGACACTCATAAATTAAGGAGAATGGTCAGAGTTACAGAGCCAGTATGAGTAAAAAGCAGGACTTGGACCCAGATCTTCCAGACTCTGAAACAAGCTCTGTATCCACTTGGGCACATGGCTTGTCAGACAGACTCTACATTACAATATTCACATTTTCACTCATCAGGCATACTAAAATGACACTACTGAAGGCTATGAAACATCAGTGTTATAATCAAGCTCTTCGATTATAGAATTAACTTTTCCAATTAATTCTAAATTAAATACTTTAATAACAATGACCAAACCACCCAAACTCTCAGTTTCAATTTGTTTTTCTGTAAAAAGAATATAATCATTCTTCTGTCTCATAGAGTTGCATCATTTTGTATTCAGTCTTTCTTTTCTCCATTAAAAACAAACAAAAACCCAACCCTTTAATAGACAAATGCTAAGAAAAGCAAGCTAATTCCAGAAAAAATAAGAGTTGGCAATCAGATGTAGATTCCTGATCTGATTTAGGTTCTGTTTTCTTCTTATAACATGAACTACTGCCTACACCCTATCATAGAGTGGAAAATAAGTATCATATAAATTTTAATTTTAAAAAATCAATTTCAGCCATCTTCAGCCTTTACAAGATATAGACAGAAATGGACAGTTAGTTATTCTGAGCATCAACAGTTCATCCAAATCATGTGAAGCTGAGGCTGAGCATATATACTAAGTATCAGTCTAGGGACTCATATAAGAGTATTTCTTTTACATATAGAGAGAATGAAATTAACTCACTAAAAGAGACTAAAACAATATAAGCTGTTCAGAGAATAAGTAGGATCAAGATACTCAATAAATTTAAAACGTAGCTTATGAGGAAAGAGAAGAATCTTGGGTTTCTGTTTGTTTGCTTTTAAAAGGAACAATGAATAGGTCTTGCTCTCAGAATTATATGTTGCCATGTGTGTCTACATTTTCCATTTCACAGGGAGGCCAAGATATAATTCCCAAAGAGAAAGCATTGAATTTTGAGAGGAACCACATAAATCCTATTTAACAACAACAAAAAAATTCAATATTAAAAAAACAAGGTTTTTTGAAAAGGAGAAACAGAAAAAGGCCAAAATGGTCATTTTGGATGGAGCACAAAATATAGGGCTGGGAGGGACCTCAGAATCATTTAGTCAGCTAGGTGGTGCTGTGGATAAAGCATTGGGACTGGAGTCAGGAAGACTTGAGTTCAAAATTGGCCTCAGATACTTACTAGCTATGTGACCCTGACCTTAATCTCTGTTTGCCTCAGTTCCCCTAACTGTAAAATGGGGATAATAAAAACACCTACCTCTCAGGGTTGTTTTGAAGACCAAAAGAGATAATAATTGTAAAGGATTTAGTACAGTGCCTGGCACTTATTAGATTCTATACAAATCTTATCCCCCTCCCTAGTCAAAACCCTTAACTTTTACAGATGAGGAAACTAAAGTCTAGCAGGGTGAAGGACATCATCATCTGTGGCAGAGCTAACATAGGGACCCAAGTGCCATGATTCCCCAGAGTGAGAAGTTTCCATTCCATGATCTTCAGTATTTTATGTTAAAAAGGGAGTTTTGATTGAATTCCCAGGGCCTAGTGCAGCGTCTGGCACATAGTAGGCACTTAAAAGCTTTGTGAAATGAACTGAATGAAATACTCAATTAACCAGCCATGTACCAAAATGCTGCTGAAATGCATAATGCTGGTCATTCAATAAGCTATATTAAATGAAAAATTATTCGAATAACTTTCAGCTGCTCCCCATACAGGACATATGGTTTCACACCACCAAATCTCCTGAAATTGCTTTTTTAGTAACTTTACTGGTGTGCATATTAGAAAGTAAGAAGAGTAGAAAAGCTAAATTTTTTTATTGGTTTTTTAATAATTTATTTTTTGTCTTCAACATTCACTTCCATAAGATTTTGAGTTCTGAATTTTCTCCTCTCCTCCTCCCCCCTCCTCAAGACGGCATGCGATGTGATATAGGCTCTACTCATAATTCATATCAAGGATATTTGCCCATCAGTCATGATATAAAAAAGAATTAGAACTGATGGGAGGAACCACGAGAATGAAGCAATAAAACAAAGCAACTAAAGAAAAGGAGAGCAAATAGTATGCTTCCATATGCATTCAGACTCCATAGTTTTTTCTTCAGATGTAGATAGCATTTTCCTTTGTGAGTCTTTTGGAGTTGTGAAAAATTAATTTTTTTTTTTGCTTTTTAGTGAGGCAATCAGGGTTAAGTGACTTGCCCAGGGTTACACAGCTTGTAAGTGTCAAGTGTCTGAGGTCACATTTGAACTCAGGTCCTCCTGACTCCAAGGCTGGAGCTCTATCCACTGTACCACCTACCTGCCCCCAAAAAGTTAAATTTTTTAAAATTAATTTTAAAGAATTAATTTTTTAAAAAGCAGAAAAATTGTAATTTTTATAAAAATAATTAAAGCATTTTAAAAGTAGAAACTGCTTTTTAGTTACTTGCATGTATGTTAGAAAGTAAGAAAAATAGAAAGTAGAAAAATTAGTAGAACTTTTTTAAAAAATACCATACTTCATCACATAATCATCACAGCTTTCATACCAATCTTTGCCAAAAAGTGGAGTGCAACCATCATGTGAAGCTTTTTTTAAAAAGTATCTTGGTATTACTTAAAAATCATTTATTACTAAACTATCTTTGGTGCAAGATTAGGATGCATGGAATACTTGCAAATACATGTTAAAACTGAATACCGACAATGCCTGTGAGCTAAGATCTCTAAGCTTGCTGCTAGCAATGCAAGAGAGATAAATATGTATCAAGATGCCACTGGTGAATACGTTGCTGCTCTGTTTACCCTGTAAGTGGCATGAGAAACAGAATTATACTATGCAACAATTATGCGATAAAAGGTTACAAACCAACTCTGGACTAAAAACATGGTGACACAATTATGTGGTGAAATACAGTAATTTTAAAAAACAGAAATTGCTTTTTAATTTACTTGTGTATATGTTAGAAAGTAAGAAAAGGAGGAAACACCCTGAAGGCAGGGACTATTTCATTTCTGTCTTTATATTACCAACAGCTAGCATAATGCCTTATACATAGCAGCTACTTAACAAATGTTTAATTGAACCAAAAACAAAAATGAAACATTAACAGGAAATATCTATCACACAAGACTATGGTAAAATAAAACTCATCTTTTCTGGGTTTATTTTTTGTTTTTTTTTTTTTGTGGGGGGACAGACACGTGATCAGTACTGGTTGAAAAGATAGATGAAATAATTTGACAAGCTCTGCCAGAGTTCAATTCTGGGGCCACACTCAGCCACAGTCTTCAGCAGAAGGTTAAATAACTCTGAAAAAGTTTTAACTTCCTTCTTGACCAACTCCACTTGTAAGACTTATTAAAAAAAAAAAGCTCCCAATTGAGTTTGCTCATCTGTTCACTTAAGAAATTGCCTTCATGTCATTGCACCTGCTAATGTCTGGCTGCAACGACATTAATCACTGGCTACAAATCTGTACATTAGTGGGGAAGATATGATTTATCTTTATGTTTCAAAGTACTTTTAGAAAAAAGAGGTTAAAGCCACTGCTTCAGATGCTCCTCATTTCATAGGGATACTCAGGAGAAATCTTTTAGAATATTAATCCTAGGCCAATTAAATTAATTAGATGGTAAGTTTAATATGGGGAGAAAACTAGAGAATCAAATGAGATATCAATAAAGTGCTTAGCATAGTGCCTGGCACATAGAAATGCTAGCGATTATGATTATTATTAAAACAGAGATTCTAACTCAAGGAGGCAAATCTTACCTCACACAAATCACTAAGATTCATGCCTGGAATATTCAACAATTTAATTCAACAAGTATTGATTAAGCACTATGCTTATTGGAGATGGAATAAGCACTGGAAATACAAAGACAAAAACAAAATAACCTCTGCCCTCAAGGAGCTCACATTCTACTGGGTGGATACAACATATACAAACCTAAGTTGGGGAGGGAGGAACTAACTACCAGCGGAACCAGGAAAGGTGTTTCAGAGGAGATAGCAATTGGGCTCAGCCTTGCAGTGAGAGAGAAGTTGCAAAAAGCAAAAACAAGAAGGTACAGCATTCCTGGAGTGAAAACCTGTGGAAAGCCATGCATGCAAGAGACAGACGGCTATATCCAGAGAACATCACATAGATCAATTTGGCTGGAACACAAGTTATTCAAAAGGAACAGGATAACTAGAATGAAGCAGGGTGGAGAGTAGGGAAGGAGGTAATCACTGTAAACTAAGGAATCATTCTTGTGAGAAAATCCATGTACAATAGGTATAATAGAGAAGTATGGATGAAGATCAGTGGAGGCAAAAATAAAGTTTGGGAAACAAATCACAAGGCTGGCACAAATGCATGAGATGGTACTAATGGGGGACTCCAAATCATCCAGACACATTCTGAAGTTCTCTCTCCCAAGAGCACAGCAGCCAATAATTTAGTTGCCTTAATAATAACTTCATCCTTCAGAAGGTGGCAGAACCCACAAAAGGAGAATATTTGGGATCTATCACTAACAAAAGACACTATGGTGGAAATTATGGGAACTTTAGAGGGATGCTGACTACTCCATATTCAGAAAAAACACATACATACAGTTATACAGACAGATATGCATACATACATATATATATATACACACACACACACACACACACACACACACATACACATACTTATATGTATACACACACACAGAAAAAACACAAATCTGAGAAGAGTCACATAACCTAGATTTGAGAGAACACACTTCAAAAAGTTCAGAGGAATGATGAGTAGGATCTCAAGGATTTTTACAAGAGAAGTCAGCTCAGGAAGGATGGAAAGCTCTCTCAAAAATGAAATTCTGAAGACACAAAGAGAAACAATTCCAGTGGGGGAATCATAAAAGGGAAGCTGCCTAAACATATGGTAGGGATGTTAACAACAAAAAAAAAAACTTCACAAAAATAACCTAGGTTTTAAAACAAACACACACACACACACACACACACTCTCTCTCCCTCAAAAGCAATGTGACTCTGAGCAGTCACAATTTCTCAATATTCTAGATTTGGCCCATTCCTATTTTTGTATGGCCCACAAGCTAATTACGGTTTCACATTTTTAAAAGCAATAAGACCTTATTTTAAAATGTAAAAGCCATTTTTAGCTCAGGTGCCATAAAAAACACAGGACTATAGTCTGCTGACCTCTCCTCTACACTATGACATCACAACTCCAAGTCCTATCCCAAAATTTAGAACATAGAAGCAACGATAAAAGAAGATGAATAATAAAATAATGGCATGGTTCTGAACAAATAGTGTCAGGAATGCTAAAGCTTTGAATCAGTTGAGGCTAACAAAGAAAGCGAAAGACAACAAAAAGGATTTTTAAAACAATACTAAGAAAAGATGAAGGATCAAAGAAGGGATAAGACTACTGCTTGGGATGATAAAAATTATGAGTGAATGCAGAACTAAATTATTCTGAATTTTGGAGAATTATTTTTGGACTGAAAGAAAAAGAACAAAAAAGGTTAATAAATAGTTGATATCCATTATAAATAGGGTGATCATAAGAGAACACCTCATTGCCTCTGAAGAATGGACAGATGAGACTGCTGAGTCATGATGATTAGTGAGATTCTAAAGATCACAGAACATGAAACGAAGTACCATAGGACTGAAGTACAAGTGTCCTGATTTTCAGAAGAGGGAAAATTATAGAGTTTGCAAACTATAGAGCCTAATTTCAATTACTAATAAAATTCTAGATCACAGTGTTAGAGTGACGGTGACTGAATTTATAGAAAAGAAAGTAGTAATCATAACAAGGCAGCATGGCTCCATCAAGAAAAGACCATGTCAGAAGAACTTTATGTCCTTTTTTGATAGGATAATTAAAGTTAGGTATGGGTGATTCTGTAGACCTAGTTTATCTGGATTTTAGCAAATACTCAAGAAAAGCTTTTCATGCTATTCTTGTAGAAAAGATAGATAAATGTGAGATTGAATTATGCTTAGGTAGAGTCAAGACCTGGCTGTATGCTCAGAGTCTATGAGCAGTCAATAACGGTTTAATAACAACTAAAAAAGAGGTCTCCAGTATGGTGTCCCAGGGAACTGTGCTTGAACCTGTGCTATTTAACAAAGGAGCAGAGATTTAGAACTAGAAGGGACCTTAAGTCACCAAGTCTAGACCTATCATTCTACAAATATATGAAGAGGGATTAAATGACTTATCCAAGGTAACAGAGCTAATAAATAGCAAAGTACAGGATCAAATCTCAGAAATGAAAGTTGCCTTTCTGTACTTTAGTATAGCAGTTCTCAAAAGTTTCTGCAGCTCCCTGGGGTTCCTGGGAACTTTCAGAAGCTCTGTGAAGGCAAAACTATTTTTATAATAATACTATGATTTTATTTGCCTTTTTTTACTCTCATTCTCTCACAAGTATACAGGGGGATTTTCCAAAGGCTACATGATCTGAGAAATCTGAGAATTAAAGATTGAGCTGCAAACATTAAGACTGAATAAATATCTCATCTACCGAACTGAACTTTACCTTCCTAATGGATGAATCTACAGACACAGCTGGCCATGCTGCTTTGCTTGTATTCATCAGGTATTAGAACTAACTGATCAAAGATCTTCTTTTACATGAATGCTTGACAACAAACACACGTGGTACTGAAATATTCAAAGTGCCAGTTTTTAAGTGAAACATTCTCAGGTAGAATGTCCTTGATGAAGTAATAAAGATTATTAATTTAATCAAATATCAATCCTGAATAAGAATATTTTTTTTAATAAAACAGGAAGCACTTCTGCTGCTTCCTAAGGTCTGAGGATTCTCAAGGAAAGTATGTAGGTAACTGTTTGGGTTGTGAGCTGAACTGACCACTCTTCATGAACACCATATTTACTTGGAAAAATGACTGACAAACTATAATTATTCATACTTGGAGATTTGGCAGGCATTTTCTTGAAAATGAACAAAGTGAGTTGAAGAAAAAATTGTTACCAATGATAAAATTTGAGCTTCTGAGAGAAAATTAGAGTTTTGGAAAACTTGTATCTGCTACTGTGAGCTTGACAGTTTCCCAATGATTAAAGACTCTTCTGTTAAGATCAATGATGATATTAATGAATCTGATTTATTGATATTATAAAATGAAATGTACCAATACTTTGAAAATCTGCATAATTCAGTGACCCACTATTTTCCAAATGACAATTCATGATGCTACAAAGTCACACTTGATAAAAGATTCACTCAAAGGGCAAAATAGACCAATGGAATTTAATGTAACAGAGCACAAAAAGTTCAGTGATATGGTTTCAGAGTCCACAATGCAACTAACCTTTAAGAAACTACTTGCCAACTTTTGGAGTTCTATCAAAGAAGAATATCCACAATCACCTAAAAGGGAGATTACAATACTCTTCCCTTTTTCCAACTACATATCTATGTGAGGTCAGAATTTTGTTCATATATATCAATCAAAAAACATATCACAACAGACTGAATATAGAATCAAATATAAGAATCCATCTGTCTTCCTTTAAACTGGACATTAATGAGATTCATAAAGATGTGGGGGAAAAAAAGCTATTCTCACTAATTTTTTTGTTTTGTTTTGGAAAAAAGTTATTCTTCATAAGAAAGTTACTTATGTTAATATCTTCTCAAAAAGCAAGTTTGATTATATTACTCTCACCATTCAATAAACTCCAGTGACTCCTTATTGCCTCTAAGATCAAATATAAATCCTCTATTTGGTCTTTAAAACCTTTTATAACCTGGCCCATTCCTACTTTTCTAATCCTATTATATGTTACAACTATTCACATATTATGATCAAATGACACTGGGCTCCTTGCTGTCCCTCACACATGACACCTAATATCCCAGCTCTAGGCATTTTTCACTTCATATGTCCTCTAGATATCTGGGATTTTCTCCCTCCACATCTCCTGGCTTTCCCAGCTTCCTTCAAATCTCAGCAAAAATCTCACCTTCTACAAGAAGCCTTTCCCAGTCCTCCTTAAACTTAGTGCCCTCCCTCTGAGATTACTCTCAATTAACCCTGTATATGGTTTGTTTTTACATAGTAATTTGCATATCATTTCCCCCATTAGACTGTGAGCTCCTTGAGAGCAGAGACCAGCTTTTTTTTTTTCACTTTCTTGTATTCCTGGCAGTTAGCACAGTACTAAGAATACACACATCACACAGTAGGCACTTAATAAATGCTAGTTAGGACTAACTCACATAATGAGCCTATTATTGTTATTTTTAAGTGGATAAATAAAAATATTTTTAATTTCTAATATGGCAAACACTGATAGAAAGATTATCAAAATATAAAGGGACCTTGAGAGTAAAAAGTTTGGGAATTGCTGTCTTAGTAGTCTTCCCTACCCACCCAAAAAAAAAAATTAATTTGTTAGCCAATATTTCAGTAATGACCCATCACTTGGTGCCACTTTCAAAGACCAGAGGAGATATAGGTCAGAACAAGAATAACATTTCTTACATTCTTACAAGTCTTTGGTTTTAATACTATCATTATACAGTAGCCAGCTTCACAGATAAATACTTGCCAAAGGCCAATCAAAACTTTAGTTTAAATATTTAACAATATTTAATATACAGTCAAATATTTCATGTATTTGTGTGCCTCAAGTTAAGGGAGACTATCAAAACAAATTTTGTGAAAGAGAATTTTAAAAAAAATTTAACTGCAATGGTTAGTACAAGAGTATGCTATGTAGAAGTTTCAATAAAAATCCTTTTTATTGCTGAAAAAATTCTTAGCAATTACAAAGCTTTCTTCCAAATTTATGAAATTACACTGTAAAAATAACCCTTACATGAGAAAAGATCCCTAACATAGTAACTGCCTCTGAATATACTTGCTAAAAATCCTATTTAAATTTCTGTAATGTCTTAAAGAACAAGGAAATCAGACAAAAAGCACCTAAAGCTACTTTAACATAACAAAAGTGTTTTTAAAGTTTAATAGTGAAGCTATATTAAAACTATAACCAAACCTAAAGTAGGAATTGAACATGCTATCCTACTGTTATCATTTGTATAGCCTTAAAGAGATAAATGCTTCATGGAAAGATCACTTTACAATTTAGTTATTCACAACACAATTAAACTTTATCATGAAGGCAAGAAAATAACTTTGGAACACAACTCAGTACAGAAAAATAAGGGGGAAAAGTATCAAATATACATACTCCCTTTGGAAGACCATGCACATGGGAGAACTGCATCCAAAGACTAGACCTGGTTGGGCATCTGGACTGTAGCCATTTTTAAGTAACATTTCTAGGCAGTCTTCATGACCTTCAAACACTGCTGAGTATACAGGACTCACTTTGTCCAGACCAGTGTCACAAATTCTATCAGTAATTGGTATTAGCAAGTCCAAGATTCTGCAAATATATGAATTCATGCACATTTTAAATCACAAGTAAGGTAAATTGGTATTTTTCTAATGCATATTGCTAGTAGCATCATCCTTCATCCCTCACTGTACACAGTAACTCTGCTACTTAGTAGTCATGTAATATTGGAAAAATCACTTAAAACTCTTTGGTTATTGGGGTAGCTAGGTGGCGCAGTGGATAGAGTACTGGCCCTGAAGTTAGGAGGAACTGAGTTCAAATCCAGCCTCAGACCAAACACTTGACACATACTAGCTGTGTGACCTTGGGCAAGTCACTTAACCCCAATTACCTTTAAAAAAAACCTCTTTCGTTATCTCAGTTTCCTTACTTGTAAAATTACCAAATAATCTCTTAGATTCCCTTCCTGCTCTAATGGTCTAAGGTTCCATTTTATGATGAAGGATAGCCATTTACTCAAAAAGAATATATATCTACTTTACACAAAGGTTCATGTGTATATCTTAAGCCAAATCTAATTAACTATAATTTACTTTTAAGGGCAATATTTTAAATCTTTTTCACTAGCATCTCCTGCTCAAAAGTTAAAAACACATTTTGAATCAAATCTTTGATCTAAAGTTCTAGGAAATAACTTAAAATATCACAACAATAGTTAAGTATTAACATGTTATTAAGTTCAAAACTCCTTTTTACTCTTACAAGTACCAAATAAAGTTGTATTTTTGAATTAGTAAATGTTTTTAAATGAGTGATAAATAGTAAGGGGCAGTTTTTATTTTCATCACAGGAAAATAATTATTGATGAAATGAAATCAATTTATTCTCAGTTCAAAATTTCTGCCCATTTTTATTATTCAAATCGTTCCATCCTATGCAAGGGATATAATCTCTAAGTTCTGGGAAAGTTTAGAAACCAGCCAATGCCTGAGGCAAATATTAATGAAAAACCCTACAGTTTATGGAAATCTAAAATTTTCAATAAACAGCAGGAAGCAAAAAAAAGCTGAGATACAATAAAAGTAAGACACCTCCTCTGAGAGGCAAAACACAAATATGATTTTCTCTTTGTTTCTTCCATGTAAAAAGAGGATGGCAAGAAATACTTGGCAGAACCTGAAATTCAGTGGGAAAACTAATACAAAAACAGGATGTGAAAGATAAAATCTCAGAGAAAAATTATTTCTTAAGCCCAGAATTCATCACTAGAGTTGAGGACAAAAGCCAGGAGAGTTCTGATACTAGTCTAATATTCAAACTGAATTAGAAAAACAAATATATATAAGACATGTTAGAATAAACTAACAAGTAAAAATGAATAAGAATGAAAAATATACAGGGAACTCAATCAAATTTATACAAATAAGAGCCTTTCCCCACTTGATAAATGGTCAAAGGACATAAACAAGCAGTTTTCAGAGGAAGAAATCCAAGCTATCAATAACCATAAGAAAAAAAAAAGACTCTAAATCACTAATAATTAGAGAAATGCAAATTAAAACAATTCTGACATACTCCCTGTAATGTATGACTTGGCTAAGTTGATAAAAATGGAAATGACAGAGGCTGGGAGGCTAGGAGAAAACAGGTTTTTTTAATGTACTGGTAGAGTTACTGGTAGAGCTATGAACTGACCCAACCAATCAATCTGGCAAGCAATTTGGAATTATGTTCAAAGGGTTATTAAAAGGTTATTAAGGGGCAGCTAGGTGGCACAGTGGATAGAGCACCAGCCCTGAAGTCAGGAAGACCTGAGTTCAAATCCAGCCCAGACCAAACACCTGAAGCTTACTAGCTGTGTGACCCTAGGCAAGTCACTTAACCCCAATTGCCTTAAAAAAAAAGTTTATTAAAAGCCTTTGACCCAGCAATATTGCTGCTAGATCTATACCTTAAAGAGCGATCTATATTACATACTGCTAGGTCTCTCCCAAAGAGGAAAAGGACCCATTTGTACAAAAATAGTTATAGCAGCTCTTTTTGTGGTGGCAAAGAATTCAAAGCTGAGGAGATACCCATAAATTAGGGAATGGCTTAACATATGAATATGACAGAATGTTATTGTGCTAAAAGAACTGATGAAAGGAATGGTCTCAGAAAAACCTAGGAAGACTTGTATGAACTAACGCAATGTGAAGTGAGCAGAACTTGCAGAACAATTTATACAATGTCAACAATTGTAAAGATAATCAACTTTGAAAGACTTAGTAATTCTGATTAACACAATGACCAACCACAATTGCAAAGGACTCATGCTATCATGAAACATGCTATCCATCATCTCCAGATGGAAAGCTGATGGGACTCAGAATGAAGACTGAAATATATTTTCTTCTCTTTTTGGACATGGCTAATGTAGAAATCTGTTTTGCATGACTATACATACTTGTAATGGGTTTTGTTTTTCTAGCCTTCTCAAAAGGTAAGAGAAGAAAGGAAAGAATTTGGAACTGAAAATTAAAATAAATTCAATATTTTTAAAAGAATGAGAAATATATCAAATTCAGACTCAGGTTCCTATAAATATAACAGATTATTTTTAAAGTGTGTTCTTGAGTCATATTTAAATATAGTATTGGCTTAATGCAATTTAACTTTTCTAATTTTTTTGTTTTAGAAAAGCATATTAATCTCTTTTTCACAGACAAACATGCTTTCCTGCTCACAATGGCTATTATACAATACTGCTGGCGCCATATATAACCAAATTTTAAGCAGGAAGAGGGAATATGTGGGAGTCCCCAAGAGATGAATCTGCAAAACTGACTATGAAGTGAAAGCTTTAGTATAACTGTATTTAAATTATTACTAACATTAATTATAAAAGACTTTCAATTTTGCAATGATAAATCAAAGGATCTTTGAAATGTGTAATTCAAAATTATTCAGTACTGGAATTTTTGTGATTTTGCAGAAAACCAAAGTCTTTAATTTGTTTCAAGCTAACTACTACTGCCCCATTACTTCACAAACATTTACACATGCTAATACACAATCATACTCTTAGAAGTTTTCCTACTTTGACTATGATCAGAGGGTGCAACATCCTACCAAAATCTTTTCCAACTATAACACTAGATAACCATTGCTAATAAGGTGATCATCCAGGGAAATTGTGTCATATTAAAATATAACAAATCATGACATTACAGTCAAACAATCTATTTTCTGTCTCTCTTTTACTGCTGGAAAAAATGTTCACTCTTTATTAATGTTTAATGATGAGACTTTTTTTTTGAGTACCTACCTTATATGACCCATTTGTGCAGCTGCATGGATAGGTAACTGCCATTTGTCCTCATTACAATAAAGATTGGGATCTGCCCCTTTAGAAAGTAAAAGCTCCACACAGTTTATATGGCCCTCTTGTGCAGCAATGAATAAAGGAGTAGCTTTGTCCATAGCTTGACAATTGACATCAGCACCTGATATAAAAAAATACATTTAATAGGCAATCATTACACAAACAACAAAAAATTACAACCAACATAAATTAAATTAATACTTATGCAGTAGGCACTAAAAAGTTTCATCAAGTGGCACAGCTCTTTTTGCCCATGGGTATTATTGTACAATCATATTTATTTTTCTGACTGATTGATAATCATTTAAATTGCCCTGCAATTTACACATATGTGTTATATATATATATATACGTATACATATATATATATATATATATATATATATATATATATATATATATATATTCTCTCTCTCTCTCTCTCTCTTCTCTCTCTCTCTCTCTCTCTCTCTCTCTCTCTCTCTCTCTCTCACACACACACACACACACACACACACACACACACACCCGGTATATTCGAAAGGCAGGACTTGAACATAGGTCTTCCTGTTTCTAAGACTAGCCTTCTCTCTATGCCAGGCTACCTTACATATGATAAGAAGAGAAACCAGTCAGTAAACATAAACAAAAAGGCCACTATGAAGATCATTCATTGCAGCTTTACCAACATCAACTACAGAAAATGAAGAGGTAGAAAAATGCTAAAAATAACCCAACAAGCTCCTTCAAAACAAGTCAATATAATGAAGGTGCACAAAGGGTTAAATGACAAACTACATATTGGAAAACATAAAACAGATTTGAGAAGTGAAAAAATATAAATGCAACAGATCAAACATTGACAAAGAGTCACAGGACTACTAGGACATAGCCACTGGATAGGATGTCTTTAGCTTAGCTGTTTTTCTTTATTACAAGGAAAGGTTCAACTAGGGGCAGGAACCAGGGAGAGAAGGATAAAATAAGGTTCACCTTAGAACCAAGGCTCTGATTGGTGAGCTTTCACTTTGTCTACTTGCATACCCAGTGCTTAGCATGGTGCCTGGTACATAATGAATTTTTTTTTTTTGGTTAGGCAATGGGGTCAAGTGACTTGCCCAGAGTCACACAGCTAGTTAGCGTTATGTTTCTGAGGCCAGATTTGAACCCAGGTCCTCCCAAATCCAGGGCCGGTGCTCTATCCACTGCGCCACCTAGCTGCCCCATGAATTCGTAATAAATGTTGGGGGTTTTTTTCGTTTTACTTCACAAAAGATATTAATAACGTGTAATTTTAACTGTATAAAAAATTTAAAGGCTGCCAATGAGAAGTGAGACACTTTCAATCTGACCTATTCAAATGAATAGTCAATGTTAAAAGGCGGGAAATGGAAAAAAAGCAAAAGAACTGACCATAATTAGTATCATTTCCTAGTAATATTAGATTTCCTAATAATAATATAAAACAGTCACCACAAAGAAGACACCAAAAAATACGGAGACTTTCTTAGCTAGCACACACTTGATTTCCTTGCCAAGAGGAAGAAGATTCAATGAAGCCAAGGGCAACAATGCTTTAGAATTTTAAAACTTTACAAAACTCTGGAAAAGGTTGACAGAAGATTATGATAAATAATCCAAAGCAGCTTGGTAGGAGTCCCAATTGAGCAATATAATTCCAAGGTATTTATAGATGATACTGGCAAGAGCACAACAAATAAACACAAAATGGCACAATCTATCAACATTTTTTCAACTATTTATTATTATCATCAATACCAGATCAATCAATAACCATTCATGAAGCATCACTGAGTGTAAGGCTCTGTTCTTATCACTGAGGATATAAAGACAAAAATGTGATAATCCCTGGCTTCAATAAATTTCTATTCTATTGTATAATATGCACATGAATAAGTATATACAGATTACATACAAAATAATTTTGGGAGGGAAGGCACTAGGAGCTGGGGCCATCAGGAAAGTCTTCATGTAGAAGCTGAAGTACCAGCTGAATATTAAAAGGGGCAGAAGAATGGAAGAAATACATTCTAGGCAAGAAAGATAAACAGTGCAAAGGCACAGAGATGAAGATTCAGGATCATGGATAAAGAACAGCAGTAAGGCCACTGTGATTGGACTATATCTGAATGAAAGAAGATGTTCTTGTCTGGACTATCTATCTGAAGGAAGGAGTATAATTTTGTCTTCTATTTCATATTTCTATTTTGTCTTCTATATCCAGTGCCTGACACACAGTAGGTGCTTAATAAATATTTGCTGATTGATTGATGAGATTTATAATTGGGCTGGAATTGAGGCCAGGTGGTGAAGGGCTTTAAATGCCAAATAGAGTTTCTATTTCATCCTAGTGGCAACAGGAAGCCAGTGGAGTTTTTTATTGAAGATGACATAGTCAGACTTGCGCTTTAGTAAAAATCTCTTGGGCAGATAAATGGAGGAGGGATGGAGTGGAGGACAGGGGGAAAAGATATTTGAGAAAGGGAGACCAACAAATACATTTGAAAACTAACCCTTCAGTTCCTAATGAGATATTTGAAGTAGAAATGGCACTTAAGAAGATGAAACTGGGAAGAACAGCTAAAACAAGTCAAGTAACAAGAAAATCTATGCTGGAGGTAACAAAATCTTGAAAGCATTTAGGCATTACTATAAAAGATTACTAGGGAAAAGATATTAAAAGAACAGAAAAGTCACCAAAAAAAAAGCAAGAGAAAATCTGAATAACTCCCAGCCAGTATAATTTGTTGTTATTCAGTCATTCAGTCATGTCCAACTCTTTGTGACGCCATTTGAGGTTTTCTTGGCAAGGATACTGGAGTGGTTTG
This sequence comes from Phascolarctos cinereus, assembly GCF_003287225.1. NCBI lineage: Eukaryota > Metazoa > Chordata > Mammalia > Diprotodontia > Phascolarctidae > Phascolarctos > Phascolarctos cinereus. Next base: position 101,702,418 of record NW_027555625.1, read on the forward strand.
CCATTTACTTCTCCAGCAGATTGGTCACAGGTGAGTGTCTGAGATTGAATTAGAACTCAGAGCCTCCTGATGCCAGGCCCAGCATTCTATTCACTGTGCCATCTGGCTGTAATCCATATTAAAATGATCCACATTTGAATTCAGAGTATCCTAAATGAAAATATGAAAAATGAGCAAGAAGAGCTTCACAAATGATTCCCTACAAGGAGCTAAATTTTTGTTGTCATACTAAAAGGTACAGAGAAGGTTTATTTTATGTTTATAGTTGTTAACTGATTGTTGATTACCTGAGCAAACAAACAAAAAGGTATTTGACTCAACAGAGTAACAGAAATCTCTCTTGCATATGGCAAAAGCATGAGAGATTATTTGATAAGTACAACAGAGATAATTCTGTAAAAAGACACCTGATTATCAATATTAAGCAAAAATATTATTTGTATTTAAAAAATGGAGATATACATTTACCAGAGATGTTTAATACCATTAAAGAGGATGTACTGTGCAAGGTCTAAGGAAAAGAGGAATTCTCTGGGGATAAAGAGGTACTCTAGACATTCTTATTAGCAGAAGAAATTGTGCTGACTTCATCATATCCTTGAGCAGCATGGGGTCACCCTGAGGATATTGACAATTATCCCAAACCAGGAAAAATTAAATGGATGAAAAATGCTTATTGTCCAGACTATGACATGTATTTAGAGGCTAACCCACACAGTTAGCACCTTTACACTTGTGGGACATATAATGAAGGAGGACAATGGATTAGTTCAAGAATTCAATGGGAAGGAAAAAGGCTAGATAGCATCTGGGAAACTTTGTAGTGTTTTTAATTATCACAAGTTGCTTCCTATACAAAGGCCCATCTTTTTAATATAAAAGTTCTCCCAGCAATGCAATATACCCGTGAATCTCAAAACACCAAAATTTTTTTGATTTCAAAATTTCAAGGGATTGAGAAGTAAAGAAGACTGACAGCTATGAGAAAGCTTAAGTATATTTACAAGAAATAGAATAAGGAATATCATTGAGAAAATGAGGTGAGCAAGACATGTGATGAATCCAAGGTTTAGCAAATGAATAGCCCAAATACTGCCCTGATAATCACAAAATGTTGAAAGATATTGAAAGAAGTCCTCTCACAGACTAAATAGTTGCTCTGCATAGACTCTATAGGAGAATAAGGACAAGAATTACACAGGATTAGCAGGCACAGGTAAGTTGAAGTCTGCACTGATGGAAAAAGTAGCCACATAGATGAGATCACAGATCTACTAATCACTAATAATAATCACTAATGATATTTGTTTATATTCTCTTTATTGGTACAGTTAATTGAGCACTAGACCAGAGTCTAGAAGGCCTAGTTCAAATCCATCCTCAGACACTTAGCTATGTAACTCTAGGCAAGTTGCTTAAATTCTGCTTCAGGTTCCTCAGCTGTTAAATGGGGATAATAATAGCATGTACCTACCAAAATTGTAAGAATTAAATGAGATGATATTTGTAAGGTACTTTGAAAACCTTAAAGTGCTATATAAATGCTAGCTTATCTTTGACAGTTTAGGTATCAAAACCATATCTGCCTTGCAGAAAGAGTTAGGTAGAATACTATATATTTTTGAAAACTGTATATAATATAGAGATTATTTTGCTCTTCAAATGTTTAAAGCAATTCATTTGTAATTCCATATAATCCTGCTGCCTTTTTTCACACCACTCAATAATAACCTATTTAGTTTCTCTTTCTAAAATTACTTTACTGGGGCAGCTAGGTGCCACAGTAGATACAGCACTGGCCCTGAAGTCAGGAGGACCTGAGTTCAAATTTGGTCTCAGACTAAACACTTGACACTTACTAGCTGTGTGACCCTGGACAAGTCACTTAACCCCAACTGCCTAAAAAGAAAAAAGAAAAAAATTTATTTTACTTAAGTTACCTATTCTTTTGCTTTCTCAATTTGGACATTGTATATGTTTACAAAAATTAATTACCGGCCTCTTAACTCTATCAAAAAAAAAAAACCCAGAAGTTAGTCTGATATGATCTGTTCTTGACGTTGCTGCTTTGTGAGCATGGCTTCTTTTTCTAGATGCCCTCTAGCCATCCTTTTATTAAAGTCAAGAATTTTGCCAGAAATTAAAGTCAAAATTTCTAATTTTTTATTTAGCTGTTTATTTGATGCATCATTTAGTTGAAGATGTTAACAGTATAACACAAAATGCTCTGCAAACCTTAATGTGCTATATGCTTGGTGGGGAAGTAGACAGAGCAGTAGGTCTAGAGTTACGAAGAACTAAATTGAAAGGTAGACTCAGCCTTAGAACCCACATGATCCTGGACAAGTGACTTTACCTCTGTTTGCCTTAGCTTCCTCATCTGTACAATAGGGATAATGACAGCACCTACCTCCCAAGGTCTTGTGAGGATAAAACAAGAAAATATTTGTAAAGTGTTACATAAATGCTATTATTATTATCAATGTAATAAACATTCATTAAGTATCTATTATTTGCAAGATACTGGCTAAGCAGTGGAGAAACAAAGACAGAAAAGGATATAGTCTCTGCCCTGAAGAAACTTATCATCTACTAGTAGAGTACAAAAGCACATAATTAAATCAAAAGGTAATTTCATGAGAAAATAACATTAACAACTGAAGAGGTACCAGAGAAGGCTCCACAAAAAAGGTGAAATGATGTTTGAAAGGTACTGAAATCCCCTACTCTTAATTTTCTAAGGGTTTTTTTTTTGGAAATAAGTATACTTTTTCTTTATGATTTTATGTTGCCATGTCATTTGATATGTTATCATTTAGTAATAAAACAGTAATAACAACTGATAGTTTAATTACATCATAGTACTTTGAGCTTTGCAAAATTCTGCACATATCATTCTTGTGATCCTCACAACAAACATGAGAGATAGGTACTACAGATATTATTATCCCTATTTTACAAATGAGGACGGTGAGGGTCAAAAAAGTCCTGACTTGCTCATTATAGTTTCCCGTCAATGACACTTTTAAATATAGTATAAATATTCTTAATTAGCTCTCTTTATACTAATTTGAATTCTGCTTTGTCAGTTATGATCACTGTAAGTGGTTTTTTGGAATTGGCTGATCTACACATACCTTTTAGCACTAGATGCATTTCCTGTAAGCAACAAATTGTTGGGTTATTGTTTTTAATCTACTAAATAGCCCTTCTTTCTTTTAAGATGGCAATTCAATCAATTTTGTTAATTGGTTATAATTATTAAACTTCATTTTTATTTATATATCTCTGCCTATGTTATATCCTATTAAGAGACTATAAGCTCCCTGAGGTCAAAGACTCTTTAATTTATATCTTATGTCCCTTAAAAGCTACTCATTTTGTTTTGTTTACAGTAGGCACTTCATAAATGTTCATCAGATTGGGCTGGTTGGATTGTATTTGTCTTCTGCTGTTATACTCCGCTTTATTAAAAGCACATACAAGACCCTCTAAACATAATCCCTATATTTTAGACTATTAAGTATGCATTTTATGGAAATTTAATCCTTTCCCCACTTTCTTCTTTTTCTCTGTTGGAATGGACCTATGATTACATTAGTGTACAAGAGTTTCAGTGAGGAAACTCCCCCTACCAATGCACATAAGCAATTGCTCTGCAATTTACAGCCTTTGAGAATTGTCTAGAACATTGAAATGTTAAATCTATATTATCCCTTCTCTCCCCACTTGCCCACTATATCTTTATTATCCTTACCAAGACAGTGTTTTTGCTCTGATGTTGCTAGTCTCTTTCTCTCTCCACTCTTATATTTGCCCATTATAGTTCCTGCCCCACCCATCCCCCCCAAGCCTTTTCTTTCTGCAATGCTCACAGCCAATTCACTCATTCTTTTGCTCCTTCCTCCCCTACAAGACTAAATATATCATTAATACAATCACAGGATTGAGTGTTCTCTTTTTGTTGTTACCATCCTCATCTCTTCCAGCTGAAGGAACTGAAATCCAATTTACACTACCATCAAAAAGCAATTCTCCAATCTGGCTTAGTAGTGCCTTAGTAGATGAGTCCTGGGAAACTGCCTAAGCTTAAGTGACTTGCTCAGGTACACAAGTAAATATCAGAAGAGGTTTTGAACTTAAACCAAAATCTATCAGTTAGTGACAAAGTAGTATTGTACTTAAGACTTGCTATTTCATCTAACCAGGGCTGTCCCTGGATTATTTTCAGCTTTATTGAGCAGAAATAATTAACCTCCTATCTAAATTAACAGTCTATACACTACTTAGGTTGCATAAATGAGTCTGCCCTGTTGCATATCCCTTTTCTTCTCTGATAAGTGTACCTGAAATGATCCTAAACACTGTGCCTGTGCTGCTAAGTACCACTATTCATCTGGTGGCAGCCCAGGAACTACTCAAGTACAGGGTTACTATAGAAGAAATACAGAAGAAAATGCCTTTAAATAACATGTCCTGTAACATCGACTCTTTTTACATTGATGAAAATGTCATAGAAAGTAAGAAAGCCATTTTCTTATACTTGCCTATGAGATGCTAAAAACCAAGATATAAACATTAAGCCAGCAGGAAAAACTGAAGGTAAGTGGAAGTCAGAGCAACAAATTATGAATTTCAATGTGAGATAGAACACAAGAACCTCATGACCAAGGAACAAAAAAATACAATAATGATAATAAGGGCAATAAAATTAGATAGAATAAGTGGAGCTTCAGAATCTCATACGGGAAATGAAAAGTGCCAAAAAGACATCCTGAATTCTGGAAGAGTCAGGAATAAGGTAGAAGGCAGAATAATGTTGTCATTTGTTTGTTTGTCTCAAGGACAAGATCCCAGGCAGTGAGTGGAAAGGGAAAGGTCCCACAGCAAAAAAGCACCATTCACATTAAAGTTGTGGTTCTGTTGGGGTTTTTTTTTTAAATAAGAACAGACTACAGGACAAAAGTAGCATAAAACAGAAGAAACCTATTGGTTTCAGTTGATGACAGTCACAGAGAAACCTACAATAAGATTATTTTAGATAATTACACAATCCAGTCAAAATAGACAAACCAAAGCACAAAACACAAAATTGTTTCTAAAAATTAAACAAAATGTAAAAATAGTCATCCAGTAGAAGGCCGGGAACACTCATGTTACAGATAGCCCACCACTCAACAGACCAATAATCTTGCTTTAGAAAGAGTTCATGATGCCAGACTCTGATAAATTGGAAGCTTGACATTGCAGAAGGTTAGCAAAACATTGTTAATAAATGGGCCCATAAATCAAATAATCATTACTCTTATGCATCATATGTGCAATCAAAAAACTTTATGATCTAGTTTAGATTTATTTGGTCATATCATTCTAGGAAGAAGAACTAAAGTTAAATTATTTGTGTTTAACCATGCAGAGGCTGAATAGCTGAATCTTACCAGATGAAATAAGTACATTCAAACTTTCCAGCTTTCCATATTGGGCTGCAACAAATAAAGGTGTGATCCCAAAGTCATCCTGGCATTCCTTGTTCGCTCCTTTTTTAAGAAGCAATTTTATTAACTCAGTGTATTCCTGAAGCATAAATTCACAATTAAAATGAGAAAAACAGGGAAGAAAAATATGCTGTCTAATTAAACATTCTAACAGAAACTTAGAGAGATGTAGACTACAAAACGTCAGAATGAATGGAATTTGTAGGGTTAAGTCATCAAATGGGTTAATTTTATCTTTTACCTTAAGTTAGCACAACAAATAAACAGAAACAATATTAGTGTCTTAGAAATGAAGCAAAGTAGGCAAAAATCTCCTGCTGCCTCAGAATATATATTTTCTACCCACTGCTAAAAAGTTTCTCAAACAAAGCTAATTGCCTGCAAATTGACTTCCATCCCAATTTTTGTTGTTGTTGTTGAGGCAATTGGGGTTAAGTGATTTTCCCAGAGTCACACAGCTAGTGAGTGTTATGTTTCTGAGGCCAGATTTGAACTCAAGTCTTCCTGCCTCCAGGGTTGGTGCTCTATCCACTGCACCACCTAGCTGCCCCTCATTCCAAATATTTTGTATGATAACATCTTAAATATGCCATCCAATCTGTCAGATTTATGGAGAACAGAAGAATTTTTGACCAAACAAGAGATAGAAAACATTATGAAATGTGAAATGGATAATTTTGATTATATTAAATTGAACAGGTTTTGCACAAACCAGGCCAACGCAACCAAGATTAGAAAGGAAGCAGAAAATGGGAAAGAATTTTTACAACCAGTGTCTTTGATAAAGGCCTCATTTCTAAAATACAGAGAGAACTGAGTCAAATTTATAAGAATACAAGTCATTTCCCCAATTGATAAATGGTCAAAGAAATGAACAGGCAGTTTTTAGATGAAAAAATCAAAGCTAGCTATAATTATATGAAAAAAATGCTCTAAATAACTATTGATTAGAGAAATGCAAATAATAACAACTCTGAGGTACTACATCACATCTATCAGATTGGGTAGCATGACAAAACAGGAAAATTATACAAGTTGGAAAAGATGTGGGAAAACTGGAACACTAATGCATTGTTGGTGGAGTTGTGAAATGATCCCACCATTCTGGAGGCCAATTTGGACCTATGCTCAAAGGGCTATAAAAATGTGCATGCTCTTTGACCCAGCAATACCACTTATAGGGCTATATCCCAAAAGAGATCATAAAAATGGGAAAAGGACCCACCATGTACAAAAATATTTACAGCAGCTCTTTTTGTGGTGGCAAAGAATTGGAAAGTGAGGGGATGTCCATCAACTGGGGAATGACTGAACAAGTTGTGGTATATGAATGTGATGGAATACTATTGTACTATAAGAAATGATGAGCAGGCAAACTTCAGAAAAACCTGGAAAGACTTTTATGAACTGATGCTGAGTGAAGTGAGCAGAACCAGAACATTGTACATAGTAATAGTCACATTGTGCAGTGACTAACTTTGACAGACTTAGGCTCTTCCCAGCAATGCAAGGATCTAAGACAATTTCAAAAGACTCATAATGGAAAATGCTATCCACATCCAAAGAAAGAACTATGGAGTCTGAATGCAGATCAAAGCATACTATTTGTCCTTTTTTTTGTTTTGTTTTTTTTCTTTCTCATGGTTCCTCCCATTCATTCTAATTCTTCTTTACAACATGACTAATATGAAAATATGTTTAATAAGAATGCATATGTAGAGCCCATGTCAGATTGCACGCTGCCTTGGGGAGGAATGGGGAGAAAAATTTAAAACTCAAAATCTTATGGAAGTAAATGCTGAAAACTAAAATAAATAACTTAATTTTTAAAAATATGCTATCCATACTTTAAATACTGAAATAATCCTTACAAACCAAAACTTCACTTTATCAGTTGGTTTATTCAGAATAATCATTAGCATTTAGACTGCCTTTTCTGTACCAACCTAACCATCATAAATCAGAGGCAAATGAAAAGCAAAAACTGGGCAGAATTGTCATCTTAAAAGGGTAAAATACACACTATACATAGAAATATAATAATAACTTTAAAGGTTACCTGAAAAGCTGCCTGGTGCAGGGCATTCCACCCACACATAGAATGGGATCCATTAACATCTGCTCCATGCCGAAGCAATAGCTTTACCACATCTACATGTCCATTTTCAACAGCTGCAAGAGAACAAAGACATTACCATTACTAAAAAAAAAAAAAGTTTAAAAGACAAGTTTTTTGTTAGTTTTTCACTGCAATATTGTGTGTGCACCCACCAAATTCAAATATATTATCATGTGACTAAATTACATTGATTAGTTTGGTGGTCTAAACTCAAATTCATTTAGCATATACTTTTAATCTCTATGCACATTCAAATTAAATCAACACTTACTGAACATTTACTATGTTTAAGGCACCATGCTAGGCACTGAGACATACAAAGAACAAAATGAAAAGTGGTTTCTGTCCACAATAGCGGATACAACATATAAAACATAAGATAAAATGAAGAAAGGGTTAGTACCAATGATTTAGGAGGATCACAGAAAATAAGTATTTTGGAAAGTTTTTGTTGTTCAGTCATTTTCAATTGTGTCTGACTCTTCATGGCCTCATTTGGCAAAAATATCATTTCATTATCCAGCTCATTTTACAGATGAGGAAACTGAGGCAAACTGGGCTAAGTGACTTGCCCAGGGTCACATGGCTAGTAAGTTTCTGAGGCCATATGAAAGCATTTTGGATAGTATAAAGCTTAATTTAAAAGTAGTCTTATAATTTTAACTCATGACCTGAAAACCTTTCTCTTTCAACTCTGGGCTTACACAGACCCAGACATATATTGGAGATGTCCTACAAATCATTCTCTTTGCCTTGTGTCCATACTCAAAGTTCCTCCTGGGAACATCAAGAAATGGCTCAGGTATAGGTCTAGTACTAATGAAGGCTGAAGTCAATGTTTGCTCATCTACATTGTTGTCCTGTACCTCGATGTTCCTCAACTCCAGTTCCTGCTTGGTTCAAGAACTCAGAGTTGTCTGGGAACTCCTCTTCTCTCTAGATGGATTTGGTTTTCCAATAAGTAGCTTCTCATCCAAGAATTCCTTCATGGTCTCTCCAAGCTGCTGCCATATGCAGGGCAGAGTTAGGTAAGAAGGTTGTACCAATAAGCTGACTTCCCTTTCTTCCTCTTATCCAGGGACCTAAGCAAGCTCTTTGTGTGGAGCCCCTCTCCTATGTGCATCTTTCAGTTATGATTTTCAATACTGTCTTTTAAAAAATCAAGGAGAAAATGGAGACTAGGGCATCTGTAAGTTCGTTTCTTTCCTAATTCTCTTTACGTCATTTTCTATTCATTTCCAATAACTGGATTTAATTAATGGTTTAAATCTTGTTGATTTGATGTTTTTATATTAATAATTACATTTTATTTTTTAATTTTTTTTATAACTAAATCATGTGCTTATTTTGACCTATCTTTTTTTTAAAGGCAATTGGGGTTAAGTGACTTGTCCAGAGTCACACAGCTAGTAAGAATAATTACATTTTAGCACAATAGTCAATAATTAATGAAGAAAAAGCTAATGATGATGTATCATGAAGACTAAAGTTCTGATAATATAACCATTTTATCAAAGATAGAATGTTTACAAAATAAAGAGGATAAATAATGCTACAAAAGCTACTTTAAAATTAATCACATTTATAAGAAACATATTCATTGCACAACAGCAACTCAAGCACAAATGAAAAATACAGTAAAACTTATCCAATTCAAAAAAAAGTAGATAAGCCTTAGCTGAGTTAAGGATGTTTACAAAGTAGTTCTGATCACCACCAAACATGCAATAACTTGAAATAATGATGACAAAAATACACTGAAACCACTCACCCTGAAAGACAGCACATCCTTTCTCCATTACTGGCTATTCATTTTCCTATACTACCAGAATCAGAAGACCTAGAGCAGAAATTCACCCACATCTTGCTTTCCATTGCCACTTCAATACTACTACTATCACTCAACAGCCTCACTTCCTTTAAAGATTATAACTTTGAATTACATCTGAATGCTGCCACTGTAGGATGCTGCTCTCAGCTGTCAAAATCACTTTTTTCTAAACTAGTGATCTGTCCATATTGTCCTGCTATTTAATAAACTCCAGTAGCTTCCCATTACCACCAGGAGCAAATATCCTCTACTTGACATTTAAAGTTCTTCATTAACCTGGCCCCTTCCTACATTTCCCATCTTCTTTCACTACAATCTAACAACACTGGTCTACCTGTTGTTCCTCCAACATCATACTCCATCTCCCATGAAATGCTGTCTTCTTACCATTGCCTCTTAACTTCTTTGGCTTCTGTCAAGATTCAGCTCCAATACCACCTTCTGCAGGATATCATTCTCAGTCCCCCTAGCTGCTAGTTCCTTTTCCTCTGAGATTACTTTCCAAATATCTGTATCTATCTAGGTGGATAGAGAGATACATACATACAGACAGACATACATACAGATAGATATAGATATCTATGTACACAAATAGATATCTATATACATATGTATGTAGATAACAATGTATATGCACATACATTTTGTAAGTACTTAATTATTTATGTGTTATCTCCATCCTTTTGTCACCTCCCCAATGGAATGGACTGTTTTTGTCTTTTTGTACCCCCAGTGCTCAGTACAGTGTCTGGTACATAGTGTTCAACAAATGTTTTGTTGACACACTCTCCTATCTTCTTCAATTATTTCAGCAATTGGCCTATAGTCTTCCTCTCCACCTCAACCTTTGCAATTGTTATGAGTGACTTCTATATTCACACCAATGACCCTAATTTCTGCAGTTTCATTTTATCAACCTACTTAACTTCCATGACATCTGTCTCCACTCTACTTCAGGTAGAACTCAGATTCCTATAAGTACCTTAATCTTTATGATCACTTGAAACTATTCTACCTCCAAGATCTAGAACTCCGAAATCTCCCTCTTTGATCACAAACTCCTATCTTCTTTTTTTAATAGTATTTTATTTTTTCCCCAATTACATGTCAAGAAAATTTTTAGCATTAATTTTTACAAGGTTTTGAGTTCCAAATTTTTTCTCCCTTCCTCTGAAGGGAGATTGTAGTCTTCTGAAAATTGTAGTCAGTTTGATATAATTTATATATGTGCTATCATGTAAAAATATTTCCATATCAGTCACAGTTGTGAAAGAAGAAAAAGATCAAAAGGAAAAAAAACATGAGAAAGAATAAAGTAAGTGAAAAAATATGCTTTGATCTGCATTCAGAGTCCATCAGTTCTTTATCTGAATACGGATGGCATTTTCCTTCTCTGTGAGTCTTTTGCACTTGTCTTGGATCACTGTGTTGCTGAGAAGAGCTGAGTTATTCATAGTTGATCATCGCACTATGGGGCTGTTACTGGGTACTGTCTCCTACTTCTGCTCACTTCACTCAGTATCAGTTCATACAAATCTTTCCAGATTTTTCTGAAATCTGCCTGTTCATCATTTCTTATTGTACAATAGTATTCCATTACATTCATATGCTACAGCTTGTTCAGCCAACCCCAATTGATGGGCATCTCCTTAGTTTCCAATATTTTGTTACCACAAAAAGGGCTACTATAAATATTTTTGCACGTGTGGGTCCTTTTCCCTTTTTTATGATCTCTTTGGATCACAGAACTATAGTGGTGTTGTTGAATCAAAGAGTGTGCAGTTTGATTGCCCTTTGGGCATAATTCCAAATTGCTCTCCAGAATGGTTGGATCAGTTCACAACTCTACCAACAGTGCATTAGTGTTCCAATTTTCCCACATCTTCTCCAACATTTATCATTTTCCTTTTCTGTCGTATTAGCCAATCTGATAGGTATGAGATGGTCCCAAACTCTTATCTTCTATTTCTTCTGCTTCCGCATTCCTTCTTTATCTGTTCTTTACCCTTATCATAACCTTCAGTCTCTCATTTTTTCCAGACTATCAAAACCCAATTCTGACTTTATTTTCCCTCTATTAGGTCATGACCTTATGGCTTAGGCATCTTATGGCATTAGGCATAATGCCTTCTACTTCACCCTTGAATCCTTTATACTCTTGACTTTCTACCATTCCAATTCAGGTAACTTTAAACCTTGAATAACTCCTAATATCCACCTCTTCCTCTCCTACTACAGAAAGGCCTAACATTGCTGAAGGAAATCAGGAAACTGTCCTGACTGGGTCTACTACAAATTTAAGATATTTAACCTCTACTGACCCTTACTACTGCAAACTATCCTCTGATTAATCCTTTACAGACTACCATTGGTCAATAGGAGGTAAATACAGTCAATAATTTATTAGCCTGCAAATTCCTTAAGAGCAGGCCCTTTGCATTATCAACTTAGCACAGTGACTACCACACAGTAGGGAAGGTATCTGGCACATAGTAGGCACTCAATAAATGTCTGCTCTTATATTTTTACATTTCTTACAATAGCTGTTCCAAACTTTCTCTTCTCTCTAAACCAATACCACCTGCCATCTTCTTCCCTCAGCAGAAGACATGACCTACTACTTTACAAAAATGACTGATGACTCAACTCCCTCAACTCCCCCTCCCTCTATTCCTCTAAATCTCTTAGTGTCTTTACCCATCATCTCCATCCTTCCCACTATATCAATATAAAGCCAACCTAATTTTTGATAAACAAATAAACATGTTTCACACACTCTTACCAACAAAATGCCAAGAAAATTGCAGAATCAAAGAACCTAGTTTTTAAGATTACTAAGTTGGCAATGATGACATTTAAAACAGTGTAAAGACAGTCTATTTTTCATGAGATGACCTTATTAAAAAACTATTAAGTAAGGCATGTAAGTTATTCACAGAGGAAAAATACCTTCCCTCAATAACACCATAACAGCCACTTTAAACCACCAGATATATGCAAGTCTTCTCTAACAATATTTTTCATAGATCATGAAGTGAAACAAAAATAGGAACAGATACGACATTGGAAATTCTTGCTAATAATTTTAAAATATCAAAGAATTTAATGGCCAATGATAGAGAATCAATATAGTTTTAAAAAGCATTTAGGGGTACAAATCTACCTCAATTCACTAGGATATTATCTCAGTTTCATCATTTGGAACAAAATAGCATTGTGCAATTTTTAAAAATTGGATTTGTGGCTAAAGTAGCTGGGAGCTAGTTTGGAAACTATAAGCAATGTTGTGTGTTGGAAAGAGTGCATGATTTAGAGTAATACAGAATAAATAAAATAGAGAACTACAGTCCTCAAGGAACTTAGAGAAATTAAATATAAATAGGAGGTATGACCTAATTTCACTTACAAAGCAACCTATCAGTCAGCCAATCAATCAATAAACATTTATTAAATGTCTACCATGTTCCAGGCACTATTCTAAGCACTGAAGACACAAATTTTAAAAATTAAATAAAAGACAGCCCCTGCCTTCAAGGAGCGTATAATCTAATGTGGAAGACAACACACAAAAGGAAGCTGAAAAGATGGGAAGAAGGGAACAAGAAGGAGAAGGTACCTGGCACAGTGGTATAATTGAGAGGTCCAAAGTAATGCAGCTGGGTGAGAAATGAAGAGATGCCTGGCCTGGGCATCTTCCTTAAATATAGGCTTGCAGAGGAGTTCTTCACTCTGCCTTCCAATCAGAGGAAACACAGGTCAAAGGGTACTGATGAAGCATGAGTACCAAGGCTAACAAAATCTTGCAGGATAATGAGGTTCCTATTGATGAGGTTCCTGGGAACATGATGGAGAAGTCCAAAGGAGGGCAGCCAGGTAGAAACACAAATTAATAGCATCTACCAACTGAGTCAATAAGCTATCCACTTAGTAAGTACGAAGCATACAAAGGTAAGTATTATCTTATCCATGTAGAAATTTTACTTGTTTTCTTATATCTCAACTTAATTATCTATGTTAGTTCTATAGGTTATGTCAGCCTCTACCATCAACCATTTATCTCAAGTCAAAACTGATAAAAATGTACAAAAAATCTCTGCAGGCTGCTCTTTTTAGAAGCCAAAAGACTTATACAAGCCAAAAGTCTATTAAATACCATTCTGAAAATATAACATAAAGACTTCAGGTAAAGATAACACTATTAGCCTTATTTTCTCCACCCACTACCAACAAACTAACTTAATTTTCCTTACATCATATTTTCTCATTACTGCTATTACTAACGATTTAAGACTCATTTCTTCACTGATTTAATTTTGATAATTTAAAAATGCATTTAACAGCACAAATCCCCTCACCAGATTACAGAAACATACTGGGGGATATGTGTCTAAATAAAATACAATAGCTTTGCAGCTGTGCTCATTTCCACCACCCGCTTTCTGCTGAATTCTTTTCAGCACTTTTTATATGCTGCACCCAGCATGGACACCACAAACTAAACTGGTGAGGCCTTCCCTCCCTCTCTTTTATGTTGACTCTGAGAAATGGACGTAGGGGTGTTTGTTTCTGTTCTGTGTTGTTTGTTTGCCCTCAGTTTCAGTTTCATATGCCACATAATCCCCAGAATTGTGGATCAGGACTTCAAGCCATGGTGACACTGGAGCCAAAATTTCCAGCCAGCCCAGCATGCAAGCCTAAGAAGCCAGGGTGCCTGGGACTCAATCCCAAGTGCGGTTTGAGACTTGAAACTGGGATTTTGCTCTACAGGAACCAAGTTCAACTATTAACCTAATCTTCCTCTCCCCAGACACTAAAGTGGTACAGGGAAGAAGAGGGCTCCCATGCGTCGCAAGAGTAAATTTGTATGTTTGTGATTATACCTTTTGAAGTATATATTCCTTGGTAAAAGTTTAAAATAAATGAATGAATGAATGAGATACAATTTATTTTCATAAGAATGCATTTTCTCTCAAAACTACACATGCCTAAACTGTTAAGCTACACATGCAGGCAGTTCTAATACAAGAAACGTTGGAATTTACTCAGTGAGAGTTCTGGCTTTTTGCTGACTGACTAATTATTTAAGCCATTTTCCCTCAGAAAATCAAGTATTAACTCAAAGCATTACATTTATTTTATGTACATACATATACACACACACACACACACACACACACACACACACACACACACACACTCACCCCTCCAGAATTTGTTGGCATGATCTTGAATTGTCATTCAAGACACAGAATAGGGAAGACAGTACTAATTTTGGAGTCCAGGAATCAAAGTTCCAACATCATCTCTGTTATTCACTATACATCAAAAATGTGCTAATAGTTCATTTTCTTGCATCATATCTATAAAACATAGCAAAACCCCAACCAATCAGAATGTTTCAGAAGATGCAAATACTCTGGTTAATTTGAACCATTTTCTCCCATAGTTAAGAAAATGCAGTGGAGTAGGGTGGTGCACAACTGCAACCCCTGCTATTGGAGAGGCTAAGGCTGGGAGAGTTCTTGAGCTCAGGTGTTTTGAGCTGTAGTAGGCTAACTTGATCAGGTGTCTGCACTAAGTCCAGAACCAATATGTGAAGTACCCAGGAGCAGGAAGCCACTAGACAGGACTGGCCCGAGGTTGGAAATGGATCAGATCAAAGCTCCAGTGCCAATCAGTAGCAGGATCAGGCCCGTGAGTAGCCCCCGCATTTCCAGCTTGCAATAGATGAGGAGACAGAGGAGGAGAGGGAAGAAAAAGGGATTGCAACACAGACACTGTCTTCAACAACAATATCCTAAGAATCTACAAGATACATAATTTTTCTTCATGATGTTTCTTCTTCCTAAGGCTTACCCTAACATTCAGTTCTTGGTCCTTCTCTCTTCCCTTTACGCCAATGACATATGTATCTTAATAAGTATATGTGATAACCCTGAAAATGGACTTAGGGTAATTTGGACAAATTCTGAATCAAAAAATTTTAGAAAAAGAAACACTTTTATTATTTTCAAATATGCTAGAAAAATGTCACCTAGTAGAATCCCTTATGGGACTTGCTTTAACTGATAATCTTTTTTAATAACCAGCATATCAAATATTTGCATGTAAATATGTGCTTCTACTTCAATAAATAAAAATATCTATTTCATTGGTATGAGTGCTCCCTCCACTGATGCAGACTACAACCATTCCTTGTCTTATAAGGTTTTATGAGTTGCTTTGGCAGATAGATAGACAGACATATCAAGAACTCAGGATCACCACTTCCATGCCAAGATGAGGCACTAAAATAAGAGTCTGAAGGAGAGTATGTTTCTAAATCACTTGAGAATACTTTGCTCCTTTATATGCCTTAAAAATTCCTTCTGCAGAGGGCAGCTAGGTGGTGTGGTGGATAGAGCACTGGCCCTGGAGTTAGGAGGACCTGAGTTCAAATATGGCCTCAGACACTTGACACTTCCTAGCTGTGTGAACCTGGGCAAGTCACTTAACCCCACTGCCTAGCAAAAAACAAAAAAACAAACCAAACCCCCCCCTCAAAAAAAAAAATTTCCCCTGCAGTATTATTAATACCATTAAATGCTTTTCTCCACAAATAAAGCTCATAACAACATTATCAGAATTTACAGTTGAGGCCTGAATTAATGAAGTTTTATGCAATTAGCTATACAAAGAATGGAGCTATCTGCTATTGAAGCAATATCTGCAGTCTTATTTCACATTACACTCCTACATGCACCATTCCTTCTAGTCAAACTGGCCTGAGAACTGTAATCTGTGCAAACCATTCCAACTTCTACCTTTGTATTCTACTTTGTCTTCTACCTATTAATCTATTTATTTACACATATGTAGTAATATATTATATATAACATATATGAGAGAGAAAGAAAGCTCACTAGACAGACAATAAAATGTGAAGAATGAGGTCGTGCTAATAACTGGGTGGATCAAGAAAGGCTTCATTTGGGAGATGGCACCTGAGTCATGCCTTCAAGAAAGTTAAGGATTCTCTGAAGCTGAGGTGAAGAGGTAGTGAATTCCAGAACGTGGGACCTCTTATGCAAAAGCACAGAGGTATAAAATAGAAAGTTTTAGTCAGTCAACTAATTTTAAGTGCCATCTTTGTGCTAGGTACTGTACTAAGTGCTGGGCATGCAAATAAAGCCAAAAGATAGCCCCTTCTTTCAAGGACCTCACAGCCAATTGGGGTAGGCAACAGGTAAATAACAATGTCCAAGAAAGCTATAGATACAGAATAAATTCAAGATAATTAACAGAGAGAAGACACTAAAATTAAGAGGGATTAGAAAAGACTTCCTGTAGAAAGTAGGATTTTACTTGGGACCTGAAGGAAGCCAGAGAAACCAGGGAAGTCTGGAGGTGGAGATGAGGAGGGAGAAAATTCCAGGCATGGGGGACAGGCAGTGAAAATGCTCCGAATAATGTGCACAGAACAGCAAAGAAGCTAGTATCATTAGATTGTAGTGTGTGCGGTAAGGGAATGGGGGAGGGAGGATGAAAAGTAGAAAAGCAAAGGGAAGAAGGGATTTGAAAGCCCTTCATAATGCATTTTGAATGTCTTTTTTTTTAATAGAGGATTTTATATTTGATACTGGAGGTGACTGAGAGCCAATGGAGTGGGGTTCACATGATAAGAACCATGCTTTAGAAAAAAATCACCTTAGCAGTTGAGTAGTAGATGGTTTGGAAGGGGACAGACTTGAAGCAGGAAGATCAACTAGAAGGTTATTGCAACGAGCCAGGTGACAGATTGGTGATGAGGGCCTGAATTAGAATAATAGCTTATCTGAGTTAAGAGACAGGACATATGAGAGATGTTGTAAAGAGAAGAATGATAAGATTCATCTTAAAAGATAAGGTTGAATTGGATATGTGGGGTGAACATGAGTGATTGGGTCAATGATTATGTAATGCCCTGGTTAGTAAAAGGGAAGTTGGAAAAAGGGGAAGGTTTGGAGGGAATTCTGATCTGGACATGTTGATTTTGACACACCTACAGGTGATCCACTATGAGGTCCAAAAGATCATTGGGGATGCAGGACTACAGCTCAGGAAAGAACGTAGGGCTGGACATATAGTTCTGGAAATCATCTGCACAGAGATGACAACTAAATTCATAGGAGCTAATAAGATCACCCCAATAAAACAGTACAGAGTAGAGATTCTTAACCTTTTTTGTGTCACAGACCCATCTGGCCATCTGGAAGTGTGTAGATCCCTTCTCAGGATGTTCTGAAATGCATCAAATAACATGCATTGGAGTAAAAAGAAAACCAATAATAATGAAACAGTTATTAACATATTTTTTAAAAGTTCATGGTTCTCATGTTAAAAACCAATGGCGGAGAAAGGAAAAGGGAAAAGTCCTAAGACACCCATGTTAGTGAGCATCAATGTGGATGAACACTGAGCAAAGGATAGCATTTAGACTTGTGACTCCCAGGCAAAGACACATATCTACAATTTATTGTCTTAGCAAGCTGCCTAAAAAACAAAGAAGTTAAGTGACTTGCTCAGGGTCAGACTGTCATTATATGCCAGAAGCAGGGCTTGAACCCAGGTCTTCCTGTCTTCAAGACTGGCTCTCTATCTATTATGTTACACTATCTCAGGGCAACTATATTATACTTAAACGACTCATAGAAAATAAAGCAATATGGATATTTAATGCAGGGGTAGGGACCTGTGGCCTCCCTCCAGGTCCTTAAGTGCAGTCCTTTGACTGAATCCAAACTTCACAGAACAAATTACCTCAATAAAAAGATTTGTTCTGGAAAATTTGTACTCAGTCAAAAAGCTGCACCCAAAGACCTAGAAGGCCACAAAGGCCACAGGTTCCCCACCCCTGAAATATATATGTGCCCTAATGACATAAAATCTAAGTACCTGTTTGAGAAGTCAACCAAATTACAGGGAGAAATAATAAAACAGAGTTGGGACCTTTGGTGTACCCTCTTTCAGACCTAAAAACATCTAACAAATAGATAAACATGAAAGAAGGACCAGAAGAGAATATGAGAAAATTTAGATGATAGCTCTCTGGTGCCTATGAAATGGTAACCAAGAAGAATATACACACACACACACACACACACACACACACACACACACACACACACACGTGTGTGTGTGTGTGTATATGTGTATGTATATATGTATATTCATAAACATATATATCTTAGTTGTGCATTTTACCTTTACAAAAACTAACACAAACCAAATAATACCAATATTGCATGAATTTATTGCAAAAATTGGGAGATGCATGCTAAAAACTCCTCTAATGAAACAATATGATCTTGACACCTAAATTAGAGCTAGATAAAACTGAGAAAGAAAGCTATAAACAAACAGTTCTAATTAATATTGATGCAAAAATACTGAATTAAAATATTAGCAAAGAGACTACAGCAACAGATTAAGAAGACTGAATACCATAAAAATATTAGTTATACAGGAATGTAGTGTGAGTTCAATACTCAAATGAGATAACATGTGCAGCATTTGCAAACCTTAAAGTGCTATATAAATACTAGCTATTATTATTATTAAAGTACTAACACAATAAGCTATCTTAAGTCAAAATCCCATGATGAAATTAAAACATGCAGAAAAATATTTAACAAAATACAATGCCCATTTCTACTAAAAAAAATTAAAAGTGCACAAATAAATTGAATTTTCCTTAATTAGTCAAATGTATGTATCTAAAACCAAGAACTTGAATGAAGAAATCATAGAAACCTTTTCAATATGGTCCAGGTAAAGCAAGAGTGCCCATTATCACCACTATTGCTTCTTGTAGTTCAGAAATTCTAGTTTAACAATAAGAAAGAGAAACTGAGAAAATAAGCATAGGCAAAGAAGAAACAAAATCATCACTCTTTGTGGATGATATGATCTATTTAGAGAACTCCAGTAAATTAAAATTAATTGATACAATTATTAAATTCATTAAAGTAGCAGAATACAAAATAAACACACAAAATGCATCAACCTTTCTGTATATTAGTATAAAACTGAACAGGAAGACATAGAAAAAGAAATTCCATTCAAAATAACTACAGAATTTTTTAAATATTTGAGAGTTCACAAACTAAACCACAAAATAGGAATAATATATATACAACTAAAAAGAGTTCTTTATGGAAATAAAGACATACCCAAGTAATTAAAAGTTATTAACTACTTACTAACAAAAATGGCAATGCTACTTAAGTTAATTCACAGAATAGAGCAAAACCAATGAAACTAGCAAAGGGTTACTTTCCAGAATTGGAAAATGGTCAATAATCTCAAGAAAAGTAACAGGAAAATAAATAAATGAACAAATAAACAAAAGGGGGCAAGAAGGATACCTAGCACTACCAGATACAAAACAATACTACAAAATAGTAATCATCAAAACTATTTGGTACTTTTAGAAAATAAAGTTTAAGAAAACAGAAAAGCTGATTAATGAAATACATAAAATACTCAAAACCTAGAAGCAATCAAACATAGCAAGCTATCAATACCAATATGAAAAGAAAAATCCAAATTAATAATTAAAAAGAGCTGCAAATTAAAACACTTCTTAGGTTGTACCTCACACCTATCTGATTGGTCAAGATGACAAAAGAGAAAAATAATTGTTGGAGAGGCTGTGGGAAGACAGACAGCACTAATGGAGTTGCTGGTGA
This sequence comes from Phascolarctos cinereus, assembly GCF_003287225.1. Taxonomy (NCBI): domain Eukaryota; kingdom Metazoa; phylum Chordata; class Mammalia; order Diprotodontia; family Phascolarctidae; genus Phascolarctos; species Phascolarctos cinereus. Next base: position 101,722,572 of record NW_027555625.1, read on the forward strand.
ATTGATATAACTATTCTGAAAAGCAATCTGGAACTATACCCAAGAAGTCACTAAACTATGCATACATATGCTTTAACTTAGCAGTATTACTACTAGGTATATATCCCTAAAGAGATCAAACAAAGAGGGAAGGAATCCATGTTTATCAAAGTATTCATAGTAGCATTTTTTTGTTGTAGTAAATAACTGGATACAAGTGGGTATCCATAAATTGGGAAATGGCTGAACAAATTGTGGAATATTAACATAATGGAATGTTATTACTCCACAAAAAAAAAATTATGAAATGGATAGATTTATAGGAACCTTGTAAGCCCTGAAAAAAGTTATCGATAGGGCAAGCTAGGTGGTGCAGTGGGTAGAGTGTCAGGCCTGGAGTCAGGAAGACCAGAGTTCAAATTCAGTCTCAGACACTTACTAGCTGTGTTGACCTTGTGCAAGTCACTTAATCTTGTTTGCCTCAGTTTCCTCATCGGTAAAATGAGCTGGAGAAGAAATGGCAAACCGCTACAGTATCCTTGCCAAGAAAACCCCAAGTGGGATCACCAAGAGCAGGACACAACTAAACAAGAATAATAACAACTAAGCCCTGTAAAAACTTGTTAACTTCCTTGGGCCTCCATTTCTTCCTCTGCAAAATTAGGGCATCAGATTCCTAGATTCCTGCCAGCTCTACATCATCTTGGCTCAATTCCTGGTTAAGGGACCTGAGGCAAGTTATTTTACTTTTTCTGAGCCTTAATTTCTTAATCAGCAAAATCAATAAGTTAGACTAAACAATCTGTCAAGTCCCTTCTAGGCCCGATTCCTACAATCCTATGAAATAAAGCCACACAGAATCTCTGCCTTCTCAACGTTTCTGGATATTTATTGAACAATATCACACCTTTGCTCTTCCAAAATGATTTGGAAAAACCATAACATTATTAGTTTTCATGTAAAACATCTACAGTATCAGTTTACTAGAGTTCCAATATACCAACCAAAAGTAGGGAATGCAGGATTCCATCTAGCAAAGTTTTCCACACATTTAGGGGATAAACTTTTAAGTGGATAAAAAAAAAAACCTTTTAAAACTACATGCTTGTAGAAATTTTTCTAAATTTTTTTACAAATACCATTCTATGCTCCTAATGCATACTGAAGAACATAAATTGACTTTTTATTGAATGACAAGGTCATTATTCTAAACACAAATCACTGTGACATACTGACTGCGAAACTATAACTAGTATGGGGAGTGAATAGGGCTGAATGGATACTGACCTCAACAGAAGCCCTGGAATTACTTTCTTGAAAAAGTCCCAGATGACAGCTAGCTTTTTGGTTATTTGACTCTTCCTCAGAAAGGTGGAGTAAAGGTTATATGCCCTCCTGAGCAGGGTAACACAGCTGTTTTTCAGCATAAATAACTGCTGAATCAAAGGCTAAATGCTGTTTTCTCCCAAAAAAGTGATGTCATCAACTACTGCTCCTTCCAATTCATGATTTCTATATTAGTACCACTTAAACACTATCCATTATCTCTGCATCACTGATAAAATACACAAAGGGACCACCTTGTAAGCTTATACCAATTCATCTAGATATTCTGGCTTAATATTTATAATTGTGTTAGGAAGCTACTTCAAAAATTTATCCTATGGTATTCTGGAGGTAGTTTTTTTTCAGAATCCACAAATTCTTCACTGTCAATCAATAAACATTTATTAAGTGTCTATTCTTTGCTAAATTCTTTGCTATGTGCTAACAAAAAGGCAACAGGGAAACAATGCAGGCATACCCTTGAGGAGCTTACAATCCAGACAAGGGATTCAAACTATACATACATAAGTATAGACAAAACAGGCATTAAATAGATACAAATAAAGGGGGAAGAAGGGGAACCAGTAACTGGTGTGGATCAAGAAAGATCTCATGGAAGAAGCCACACTTGTGATTGTAAGAGATGGAGTGGATTCCAGACGTGCAGACAGCCAGTACAAAGCAATAAAGAGAGGGGAGGGCATCTCATGTATGAAGAACAGTGAGGCCAGTTTATCCAGGAAGTGCTAAGTTGGGGTCAAGCTGTGACAGGTTTTAAATGACAAAATGAGAATTTTATATATTATCTTGGAGGTAATAAGAAACTACTAGAGTTATTGGGTTTAGGAGTGAATGCCATGGTAATACCTGCCCTTAATGAAATTTACTTTGGAAGCTGTGTGAAGAATGGACTGGACAGGAAAAAGAAAGTCAGGAAGACCAAATAAAAAGTAATTGCAATGGTGTACTCACAAAGTATAGAGTCTCTGAACTGGGCTGTGTGAGTCAGTCAGTCAACTAGCATTTATTGAGAGCCTACTATGCACCAAGAACTGTTGTTGTTTGTCCTTCTTTCTCAGAGAGGACCTTGACATCAGGAAGATGATGCCATGACTTGTGAGTGAACTGGATTTAAGTGAGGGAAGGCTATGCAAGGTCACCAGCCTCACTCTCTCCTTCAGAGCCATCTGGATCCAGTGGCAAGATATAGACCAGGATGACTGAAGAGAAAGTGGAAGACCTTGGCCTTTTTAAGTTGTGGTCTGTCCCGGGTCTCAATTTGACTGAGGCAACAATGCCCATTCAGTGATTAAGGCTAGGTAAGAAACGAGGCCGCCAACAGCTAACTAAGTCTGGGGATACAAAAAAAGGCAAAACATAGTCCTTGCTATTGCAGTGCTCAGTCTACTGGGGGAGACAATATGCAAAAAAGAAAAAAAATTATGTATAAACAATACAAATACAGGATAGGTTGGGGGTAAGTTCTGAGTGAAAGCAGAAGTTGGAAGATGGGAGTGTCTTGTTTGAAGACCGCTAAGAAGAACAGTATCATTGGATCAAAGAGTAATCTGGGGAAATAAGAGAGAAAGACAGGAGGGGGCAAGGTTATAAATGTTTTCAATAACCACACAGAGGATTTTATATTTGATCCCAGAGGCAAGAGGGAGTCACCGGAGTTTACTGAATAGGGAGAGATGATGTGGTCAGACCTTGAAGATCAATTTGACAACTGAATGGAAAATGGACTAGAGTGGGGCAAGATTCGAAGCAAGAAGACAAACCAAAAGGCTATTGCAATAGTTCAGGCCTAAGGTGATAAGGGATTTCACCAGAGTGGTTGCTATGTTAAAAGGGACTGTAGAAAGAATGTTAGCAAGGTAGAAGGGATGAGACAACCACTGATTGGATATGGAAGGTGAAAAAGAGTAAGGAATTAAGAATGATACATTTCCCAAGTGGAAGGGAAAAAGGAAAAACAAGAAAAGAAGTAAATTGGGTTAACTAAATCCAAAATAACAGGTACTTGTGGGGAAAAAAAAAACTTATGTCCTAAAGAAGGCTTTTGACTAAATATAACTTTTAGCCAAAACAAATTCAATCAAAACTATGTGCTGTCTGTAGTTTCAAAGGGAAAATTCATCATCATGCAGACTGCTTCAGTTTTGGTACTCACACCTCTTCAGTATATTCAGTTGCTTTGGCCTCTCTGATTGGAGGGATGGAGGGCAGAGCAAAGAACTCCTCCATAACCTCCCTTTATAGAGGGCTCAAAATCCTAGATATCTCTTCATTTGCTACCAACTTCTTTGCTTGCCTTTGACACCATCATCATTCCTCACCTGCCCTGCCCTTCCTCTGAAGCTTCTTTCTGTGTACTTTCTTCCTCCATTAGATTGTAAGCTTCTTGAGGACAGAGACTATCTTTCTTTTTATTATTTGCATGCCCAGTGCTCAGCCCAGTACCAGGGACAAAGGAGGTACTTAATAAATGTTTATCAAATTATAAATGTTTGTCATATCATAGAAAACTATAATATGAAGACTATACAAAAGTATGAACCCAAAACTAGGTCTACATAAGGGAAAATTACACCAACTCTATGCATGAATATTTATACCAAACAATAATACTAAATAAAGATCATTACTGGTTAAATCATTAAATGCCTGCTCATAAGGAAAGAGTAAATGACTAAGAGAAAACAAACCTGCTAATTATTTTATACAATAAGCAAAGGAGGTTCTTCAATAAAGCATTTATTTAGCAAAATGATTGAAGAGAATATACACTCAAAGAGCAATATTTTAGCTATATTGGGTACCAAACATAAATCAGAGTGAACCAAGCATCATATTTATACACTAGAATTATTCCTTCTTTTGATGCCCATCTTTTGACAGTTATTATATTGTGAAATACCATGGTCATTGAAACTGTAGTGAAATTTAACCACAGGATGTCCATCTCCTTGATATTTTTAGGACTATAATTTCTGAAATGTATGGAGATCACAGAGTTCAGTTATTATGATATATTACTCATGGGTTTGTATATTATGCATTTCTATGTTTTTACTATATGTATAATTTCTATGTATTTCCTTTTTATGTAATATAAACATTCTAAAGGGAAAAGATCTCTTCACTCAACAATTCATCTCTGCTAAAAATGTATTTTGAAAAAAAATCATATAGCAAGCATACCTGAATGTGCATAGCCCATTTTAATTTCCTGCAGTATCTGTGGACATACTGACATCTGGTGGAAGCAGAAATGAAATTCTATTACAATAACATTGTACTGGTCAAGTTTTGACCACTTACATTTTTTCCATGTTTTTCCTAATTAATTCTGTGACCTAAGATATTGTGCCTCTTTTTTCTCTTTTTCTTTCTGGCAAAGCCATGTTTGCATGTACAGATAGCTAGCTAGCTAATTAGCTAGCTAGCTAAAGTATTTATTAAGGGCTTACTAGGTATCAGGCCCTGTACTAAACTCTGGGAATACAAATTTAAATGAAAAGACAGTCCCTGTCCTCAAGGAACTTACATACTAAAGGCAGAAGATAACACATAAAAGGGAATTGGGAAATGAGGGTAGGAGGAGAGAAGTAACTCAGTGTTAAGAAAGCTACTGAGGGGGCAGCTAGGTGCCACAGTAGACAGAGTACCTGCCCTGGAGTCAGGAGGATCTGAGTTCAAGTTCAGCCTCAGACACATTATACTTCCTAGCTGTGTGACTCTGGGCAAGTCACTTAACCTCAATTGCCTCACTAAAAAAAGAAAGAAAGAAAGCTACTGAGACGGAGGGAGAGGAGTCTGGGGAGTCATGAGTTGAGTTAGGTTTTGAAGAGATCATGAGTGGCATGGGGACTTTCTCAAATGGAGTTTCTGAGGAGGAACTCACCAATCAGAGACAGCAAAACTCTCAAAGTACTCTTCTTATCACAATATCTGGTTAGTCAATGATTTTATATGGCAGTATGTTTTGCAGGGACCTAGAAGCAACTATCATGGTCTTCATGCCACTGTGGAAATAGGCCTAAGTTGATCAAATCATAGTTTTTAATCAGGATACTTCTATAATAGCTTTTCCATGAAGGATAAAAAATAACCTCACTTAAAATATTTTTATGATGAATCAGAATGGAGAATGTAATACTCAGCCATTGAATTGTGCCCTCACTGAAGACACTGTAGTAAGAGTTAGGATTTGTTGAGACTAAGTCTTCACACTGACTTAGATTATAGTTTAGGAAGTGTGTTTTCATTTTAAAAAAATGTTGATCCCACTGGTTAATAAAAATTACAATCAAGAAAACAGCAAACCTTCTTGAAATTGAAATATGGTACTAAAGTTTAGTAAATTTCATTTTGAAGTTATATTAATAATTATTAGTTCATTTATGAAGAATCAGAAATATTCTTATTTTATTAAAACTAATCATGTCTTCACACTGACTTAGATTATAATTTCAGAGATGTGTTTTCATGAAAAAAGTTGGTTAATAAAAATGAGGTCATGAAGAGTCAGACATGACTGAAACAACTGAACAACAAAAATTTTTAAAAAGTAGAGTTATTCCCTGTAACTATAATTCAGTGCTTTGTAAAACAGGCCTCTACAGAGGAGGGATAATCTCACTGACCTACAAATGTCTATGTAAAGGCTCAGGAAAAAAAAAGGCCAAAATCTACTATTCTTGGGAGTTTTCTTGCTTTTAGCCTAAAGAAAATGCTACAGACCCTCAGATCCAAGTATTACTCCTATGTGAGAAAAGACAAGAATTCAATCTATATAGCAAAAGAGATAGGCCACAGCAGGGTCAATATGATTATTACAGCTACATTAAGTGATTAGTGAAGATTATATATAATCAATTTGGCCATGATGAGGAATATAGATTACGACCAGGTAAGAGAAATTTCAAAAGTCATAAACATGGAAATGGTACACTTGAGAGTAATGGCAAGATCAAAAGCACAATTATAGGTGATATGAGGTAGAAGAGTAAGTCATAGGAAATGATCAGATTGAATAAACAGTAAGTTACAGTCTTTGAGGACATATCAATATGCATGCTGAACTCTCCTAGTATGAGAACAGATGTTGAGTAAGGAGAAAAAAAACTGTGAGCCAGGCCCTGATCTCATTGAGGAAAGAAGGAGAAAGTCCTGGGAGTAGGTAGATTATAGCCACCAGAATCTTGTTTGGCTGATAAATGTGAAATGAATGAACCTCTAAGGAGGAGAGGTTACTGAAAAATGGTGGTAGAGTGTGAAAGTGGCAACAGGAGTAAAGCATATTTCAATTCCCCAACTACCACCAGAGAGTGAAGCCATACAACCAGTGCTGGAAAGCATAATCAGGAAAAAGTCAGGTTTCAGTAAGTGTTATAAGATAGAGGGGGTAGGAAAGGAAAAGCAAGAGCAGGTTTCTTAACTATGGAATAGGCTTTTCAGAGAGCACAATGTTAGGAATGAATAGAAAATGAGTGGGAATTTGGAGGTATCCAGCAGGAGGGAATGGGAGTAAGGGTGTGGGCAGGAGATGGGGAATGGGATTTTTATGTCTGCCAGAGGTTTCTGTCTTACTGAGATGGGGAAAGTATGACAAGGTGGGAAAGTGTTAACCATTGATGAATGAGTTCAGGCTAACTATCAGTGACTGTAAAGAAATCCAATGAGGGAAGGAGATAATGAGACTGCTCTGCACCCTCCTTTGATGGTCAGCCTTGAGACTGGTGGTGATGTTAAGTCCAATGAGACCCAGGAAGCCCACCTGAAAAAAGACAGGAGAAGGCAAAGTACAACCCTGGAAGAGTCCAGACAGGAAGCAGGGGTTGGCAATTCAAGATAGATATGGTCTGAAAACAGCTTCTAGAGTACTGAAGAAGACCTGTAGTGAAGACAGAAACCAAAAGATTTGGGACTGATACGGGTCACTCTGGAAAGACAAAGAAGCCAAGAGGCCTGGATCAGGTTGATGCAGGAGCAAAGGCAGAAGGCAGGCTGAATATAGGGTTCCCTCAGAAGTCCCAGTGTAAAGGCAGAGACCAAAGGCAGACCAGTGCTGGATCTCAAATATCAGCACTCCCTGGTAAGTCCAAGAATCAAGAACAGAATTGATAAATAGTGGGCTGGCTAGATTAGGGTAAGGATAGAGGGAGTTTCCTCACCTGGCAGTTCTCTATACAAATGAAATTATAAGTATAGTCCTTATCTCTATATGTCAGACATACTCCTAACGATATATGTAGGGACAGCTAAAAATTGTCTTCTTACTAGCTTAGAATTGTCCTTGAAGAGTTGTCATAAAGCCCAAGGAAGAGGTGATGTAAAAATGAATACTCACATGAATCACTGTCTCACTTCATGTAATTGACTCTGATATTAGAGTCAAGATGTACTAACTCTACTTTAATTGGTGGCAAAAAATATATATATATATACACACATATATACGTATATATATGTGTGTGTGTATATATATATGTATATATATATATACACAGAGAGAGAGAGAGAGAGAGATAAAAAAACCCAAGTTTGAATCCCACAGTCCTTCACTCAAGACACAGCTAGTAAGTATTAAAGTTAGTTTTAAAACTAGATCTTCTGATTCCTGTACTAGGGGCCTTTCATCCATGTAATGATCTAGCTTGGTAATCATTTCTTCAATTTTTCAGTAAATCTGTGATGTTATCAGTGTTATTAGGCACTCCCCCCAGCAATTCAAATCACAAGTCATCCACATCTGCTAATCCTATACAACTCTTGCCCACACTCTCCCATAAATCCTCCAAAGGGGGTCCAAGTAAGATATTGGGGCTTTCCTCTAGCTCTCTTGACTGTGCGAATACCATAAGAGACAGGCTGTCAGTTATGCCACTCACATTGTCTAGGATCCCAGGAAGAATGATTATTAAAAAGAGGAGGCCTTTATTTCATTTGGGATCATTTCAATTTACTTGGAATCATTAAAAGCATTGTACAATTTCCCCGATATTTAAACATTTCTCCTCCAGTTCAATTCCAGGCTCAATTCACGAGCAATTTGCTATGTCTGTCTCATGTATATGTTAATAACTTAGTTTTACAGCTAGTCTGTGTCTAATTGTATAGCATAGTCTGAATAATAAATAGATGGGCAATCTTCATTTTTTTCTTGTGTAGTGATTATGGACTTCATTTAGGAGGATTTGTGACACTCTATGACTTAATACAATCAGCAATAGTTTCATTAGCAAACCAGAAAATCTGGAGAATCCCATCTCCTATAAAGAGTCCTTCTTTCATCTGGATTATGAATTTAATATCCTCCATAACAGAAGCAAATACCTTTGGTAACTATACATCTTTTCACTTTATGCCTTGCCTTATGCTATCAGTGGGTTGGGTAACTAAACAGTTATTTATGTTGTTACATATTTCAAGGAATCTTGAAATACAATCTGTATGAATCTGATATATGTATGACAGCTCCATTATAGGAGCAGAGCCCTTACAATACATTTAGCTATAGTCCCCAAACAATAAACACAAAGGGATCCATATACTACATTATTCAGAAAATCTTTTGACTGTAAAGATCAATGGTAATATTATTTGTGAAAGCCTGCATGTCCCTTTTCTTACACTTTCATCAACGATGATTTCAATTATGTGTATAGGTTATTCTTTTCTAAATTTTGAAGAGATGGGAAATCAGGCATATAAAAGTAATTACAGATATTCTTTCAATCTCCTTTTTTTAAGTAATGATAAAGTCTAACATTGTTTTCTTTCTTTCTTTCTTTTTTTTTAAATGAGGCAATTGGTGACTTGCCCATAGTCATACAGCTAGTAAGTATTATGTATCTGAGACTGGATTTGAACTCAGGTCCTCCTGGCTCCAGGGCTGGTGCTCTATCCACTGTACCACCTAGCTGCCCCCTTAACATTGTTTTCCATACTTAATCTACTGTCCCTTTTTTCAGTTGCCTTCATAATTGATCCTGCAATGTCCTAAAAATTGTGAAACCTCCAGCATGGATCTACTTTCTATGCACTTGTTCTAGTTCAGTTCTTCTCATCTTTGTTTTCTTTATTGACACTTCCTCATGCAGCATATTTAAGATTCTGACATTAGAATCGAGATGCACTGACTATTTAATTGGTGGTAAAAACATATTATAAAAATATTGATACATATGGCAGAAAAACAGAACATTATGGAGAAGTAAGGTAGTATGGTATGTAATGGAAAGAGAACTTAAGAGTCAGAAAAAACTCAAGTTTGAATCCCACTTCTTCAGTAGCTATGTGTTCAAGTATAAATCACTTCAATTCTGCACCTCAGTTTTCGCATCTATAAAATAGACATAATACCTATAGTACCTACCTCAAAGGGTTGTTACAAATTGAACAATAATATAAAAGTGCTAAATATATGCTTCCAAGCTATTTGAAAAATAACCCTATGCTTCATTATTGTTCCAAAGAAAAGCAATTGTGAAAACACCATAATTATAATAGCTAAGTATAAGGAGGAAGAGTGGTATTTTGGGGGTTTTGAGGCTATCCAAAGGCTACATTAGAAGATATGCCCATGTGAGGTAAAATATGATTGACCAGTGTTGTATTTATTAAATATTGGGGGAAAAAAAGCAGACTATGCATAACCATATACAAAATATCCTAATCTAATTAAAATATTACTGCTACTCTTAAAACTGAAGGTCATACAGAACAAAGAAAAAGATTTAGAATAAACAAAACTGAACACAATAATCCATCAAAAACCAAAGCTGTAGACTGAGCAGTTCCCATGGAATTTTTCCATGAAGTCACACAGGGTTCAGTGTGAATCGCCTATTTATCAATGTTGTTTTGCATATAAATTGAGGGTGAGAATCAATTCCCTGAAGAAAACACTAAGATTTTCTTTAATAGTGCAAATAAAGTATACTTTAGAGCATCTTTATTTCCAAAACAGTTTCACAAAAGTCATCTATTTCCTCCTTAGACTACTCACATGATGGAAGGGGGAAAAGGATTATTATCCCCGATTACAGAAATACAGAGATCAAAATGGACACAAAAAAGCTAAATGATTTGCCAAAAATTTGCCACCCTGCTTCTGTGGAAGCATAAGAACAAGAGTCCAGGTCTTTTAACTTTTACCTCAGTTCTCATTCAACCACATCTTGCCAAGCCAAAAGTAAAAAAGTATGCCCAAGTTACCTCTAATCTACTTATTTCCATGTCTTGATGATCCATCTAGTATAATACTAATCATCCACTAAAGTCCTACTTTGATGACTCATCATGGCATCCTCAAAGCATCCTGAGTCCTCAAAGGCTGTCAGCAGAGCATAATATCCAGCTCCACTATGCTGGAAAAGCTTTAAAACAGGCCTGATGTTAGAGGACTAACCCAGCTTAGTTCAGCAGGCCCATCACCATCAGTTTTACTTCAAAGCAATTAATTTTCAACCACAAGTCATCACACAGAAACTGTCTACTAAGGCATTAAAGAATTGTGATCTCTGTCAGCAAAGACTCACATCTATGAAATTACAAATTCTCAAAGTATTAAAGAAATACATCACTAGGCAAACGAATTACTTTCCATCCCTCAAGTACCACTCACAATTATAAAGAGGTTTAAGCTTCAGAAAATGCTTTCCTCACAACAACCCCATAAGTATTATCATCTGTATTCTGCAGATGAAGACATGAGGCAGATGAAGTTAAGTAACTTGCCCAAGGTCACACAGCTCAGGAATAATGGTTAAGATTTGAATTCAGGTCTTCTGACTCCAAGACCTGTTTGTACTGTGCCATGCTATCTCAGTGGAGATAGGGTACCATCTCTCCTTGGCCAGCATTTGGCATGTGCTCAAAAGACACAAATTATTCTTTTTTTTAATAACCTAAGCAAAACATAATTATCATGTTAAATTTGCAGCCAATGAAACTGTATCAAAACAAAAGTAAAAGTAATTGAGAATTACCTGTATTCAGGAATACTTATGTCACTGATTTCCTTTCATAAGTATAAGTAATTTACAGTTACCTATACTAAAACATTCTGACCTCCACATCTATATTTCATCATTGCTAGAAAACATTTTCCAAAAGTTTAGGAGGTAACCACAATATTGCATGGCATAAATAGAATAACAATGCGTTTCAGTAGTAAGTTAACCATATTCTGACAACAATGTTAAACCACAACTTCATTAACATATCCTAAAGATATTAAGCTTGTCTGTCTTCAAATCTGTCTGAGGTAGTTTAGTTAATGAAGTGATAAAAGAACTTCAATATAAATCAATACTAAATGTAAATCATTGAATGAATGAATAAGAATTAATTAAGCACACATACCAGAAGAAAAAATGACTGTCTATAATTCACAACAGGTATTCCAATTTCAAACAAACACTTAAAGGTGGCATTTAAAGCAGTTATTTTCACACAGGAATTGGAAAATCAAGAGAAACCTAAAACTGTATTAACAGTCTCATAACCAAAAATAGGTATCAAAACATTTATCAGTAAAACATCCTATAAGTAGAACATGACATTACAGAAGCAGTTAAGCTTAGATGCAGTTGAAAAGATAATTTTCTTTTTCTCCACCTCTGTTAGGCTACATTACCCAAAAATAGTGGAGTAGTTTCTTCTAAAGTAGTTTCGTTAGCATCTGCCCCAGCTTCTAAAAGGATTTTTGTTATCATCAAGAATCCTCTACTTGCTGAAAGATGTAATGCACAAGAACCCTCAAAAGTCTTCATTTTAATATATCTTTCAGATGGATCTGGAAAGAAAAAAGAAAAAATTTTATAACAAGAAAAACATCAAATATAGTTGCCCTGATTTTACAAAGCAAAGATTTCTTCAGTTGGGCAAAGGGACATTCAAAGAAATTTTTGGTTTAGTGAAAGACAGAACTCATCACAGGCAGAGTCAAGGAAGAGTTCTTAAGGGGTCACAAGTAAGAACTGCAGATCATTAAACAGATATTCAGTAATCGTAGAAACCACAGAACTAGCAATCTCTAGGCCTAAAACCTAGAACAGAATTCTTTTCTTTCTCTGATTTTAGAATTTGTTTAGTTCATTCTTCTTTTAAAAATAAATAAATAAAGTCACCATTATTGAGGGCCTACTATTTTGCTTATCCTCTTCATTGTTATTATCTCATTCCCTTTTACTTCTCTCAGAATCACTTATCTCCTAAGCTAAAAAAGAAAAAAAAAGTTTTTAGTCAGGCTTGCTTTTTCTCCTAATTACCAAATTCTGCCTTCTTGGGGAGGGGGGTGGAAATAGAAAGGTAGGAGAGTCAGGACATGATGGTCATGTCAAAGCATGGGGTAGAGAGGACAGAAGCAACATAAAAAGCACTACTTAAAAAGTCTTTATTCCACATTTATACACTAAAAAATACCCATGTAGATATATAATTTCATTGATTTGTATGTACTCTCCAATGATGTGTATTAGAAGCCACTCATGCCTTACCATCCTATGTGACCCTTGTCCATGTCTTCCAATTAGTCCACCAAAAAAGTTCTATCTGACAATGCTAGAAAATTTCAAATGTTCCTCACATTGTGAAGGCACCAGCATAGAACTCAGGCTGTCTATCTGTCATCCTTCATCCTTGCCACATGACCAGCCCATCTTCTTTTCCTAACATAAATTATCCTAATACTATAATTTACTCCTATTCTTCAAAGTTGCCACTTGGTTATACAGTGAAACCTGTTTACGCTTATCATGCATCTCTCCATTGCCCTCTGTGCAATATTCATTTTTAATTCTTCCAATAATGTTCTATCTCACAGCCATACAACTCACCAGTAGAATACTAGTATTAAAAAGATAGTCTTTATTTAGGAGAGAGGTCTGAGGTCTTTTATTCCTATGACATCTAGAGTCTTTAATAGAAATGAATGCTTTGGATTTTTAGTATCTAGTGATATAATCATATTTTTATTATGCACATGTATATATACATCTATACATGTATATGTATATGTATACACACACATATAATTAACATGGTTTAAAATACTGTCTTCCTTATGTTGAACCAACCATTCATTCCTGGTAGAAACTCAATCTGCTCATAACGCAAAATCTTTCTAATCTTTCTGACTGACTAATTAATATGTTGTTTTTGTCTACTTGCTAATGTGCTATTTTAAATTTCTGCATCAATATTCATTAATTATGCTAATCTGTAGTTTTCTTTCTCTGTTTTGTCCCTCCCTGGTTTAGTTATTAAAACTATATTTGTACCATAGAAAGAAAATGGAAGAGTACCTTCTTTTTTATTTTTGCAAATAATTTACGTGGTATTGGAATTAACTGGCCTTAATTGGTTGATATACAAGCTTGACATCTTTAAAGTAGCTTTGCAATTTCTGAAAGGCAAACCAAACTGTTCTTCTCCTATTCAACTCTAGGCCAATTTCATGTACATTTGTACTCTCCATCCCAAAGGAATATATTGATGGTCAAGTGCTAGAGGTTCTCCATCCAATCATATGTCAAAATTTAAGCAACAGACACACTTCATTGACTTGGTCTTATCTATGTGAATAGGCAGGTTTCAAATTCTTGAATGGTTATGAATGTCTTCTAGGAAGCTCTGCAATGTTCCAACCTTGATTCGGAAAGCAAAATATCATACTCAAAAGGAAGTATTTTGAGGATCTCAACCCACAGGAAATATTTCTTCAACTTGCATTCATTTTCTAAATCTCTGTTACAGTGGTGAGCACTTTTTATCAAGGATATATCTTCCTGTTTTATGCCTCACATGATGTTCATTATCATAAAGTTGTTAAACAGGGTTATCTCTTGTTATATCTTCCAAAGAATATGAAATGATTTTGATGAAATGAAGGATGAGAAACAAGCATTGGAAGATAGCTTTTAAAGAAGTGTTCTGCTCTAATGAATCAAGTCCTGAATAATTAACAAACAATAAGCACAGTGGGAGACTCTATTCTCCACATCTTTCAGTTAATTGAAAAATGGTAAAGATGTGATTCATTATAGTATATTGCTTGCAAAAGTTTCCTGCTATCTTCATCAGGGACATTATTACACAACTAGTATGTAGATAAATCTCATAAAGGTGGCAAAGGGCTGGGCTCAACTTTCATCTCCATCAGCACAAGGCAACTTTGTCCCCATTCTCCCCAATGAAGAATGAAATTGCCTCTGAAAACCTTCCTTCTGACAACAGGTCTGACATTTCCTGCTGTATCTGTCCCCAAGGAAAAAAGAGAAAGTTGGTGGGGACCAGAACTTCAATCTCCTGTTGTGTAGGTTTGACATTTATCTCTTGCTGTACTATGTCCTGCCTAATCACCTGCTTTTGAGGAAAAAGGAGAAATCAAATAGGGTTTTCCATCTAACCATGTGCCTTCAATACCATGCTGTACTTGTCCCCTGCCTGATCTCCATCGTCCTCTGGAAAGAAGAATAGTACCTTTCACTTAATGGTTAACATTCACAACTGTTCATATCTTGTACATCCCAGTGTTTCTGAACCTTTATAGGTCATCATTCAAACCCTATTCCCCACACCTACCACCCAATTCCTTATTCCTATCCTGCTCAATCCTCCCACATGTGCCCTCTGGAATGCCTATTCCAATAACCTGCTTTCATCTTAAATCTTTCTCTCTCCTATACCTTCCATCTTCTAGAAAACAATGAGATCTGATAACATGGCTTCTCTGGCCATCTCTTCCAGTCACAATTACACCTTCACTCATTCCCCTTGGCTCACTGTTTGAAGCAGAGGAGTTGGAGTACTCCTTGCTCCCCATTTCTACTTCCAGGTTTTCCTCCTACCTGTAACACTCAGTAACCTCAGTTCAAACTATCTGTATTTACCACTCAGTCAAAATCCTGGTAGCTGTTCTCTATAGGCTTCCAGGTCATTCCCTCTCCTTCCTCAACAAGTTTAGTACCTGGCTTATAATTTTTCTCTCGTTCTCAACTCCTGCCGTCATACCAACAGATTTCAACGTACATACTGATTCTCCCTCAAACAACGTAACTGTTCAGTTCCTAAACCTACTCATGACCTACTCCTCCATTCCATCTCAGTACACTTGACCTTACCATCACCTAAAGATGCACCATCTACATGTCCAAGAATTCCAAAATCCCTTTATCTGACCATAATCTATTGGCTTTCCACCTCTTCCTCTACCTTCTCTTACTAAACCCTACTCTGTCTACACCATGATCTCCAATACCTCAGCTCTTTGGTTCTCTCCCAAGTCATCCAATTCTGCACTAGTCACTCTCTTCTTTTCTTCACTTTGACCCTTTGTAAACCAGCTCAACTCTATACTATCTTCTTCTCTTGAGTCCTTGCCACCTTTATCATATCACCAATTATGCCCTGCCAAGCCTCACCTGTGGATCATTCCCACCATGTGCTGTATTTGCTTCTGCACATATGATAATGAACAAAAATGCAGAAAATCACGAAACCCGACTGCTTCTACCACAAATATATGTTACCACAATCTCAACTGGGCCCTCACTGCTGCTATGTAAACCTTTAACACTCTCCCTTATCAACTCACTATCCCATTCTCCATACTTTTTCATCTCTCCTCAAACTTTCCATGGCTCCTCCTTCCCCACCCCCTCAGCTGAGAACCTTATCTCATATTTTAGAAGAAAACTAGAGGCCATTCACTATGAATTCCCTCTTTTCCCTTTTTCCTCATTTCACATTACTCATATGCCTTCTGCTACTATCTCCTCCTTCACCCTTTGTCTCACAGAAAATGGCAGTCCTACTCCTTACCAAGGCAAATCCCTCTACCTGCATAAATGATCCTATACCATTCCATCTTTTCCAACAGACTGCTCCCTCTGTCATCCCTACTCACTCATCCTCAATCTCTCCCTGTCTACTAGCTACTTCCAAATATGCCCAAGTCTCCCTTATCCTTAAAAAATCCTCACTTGATCCTTCTGTCCTCATTATCTCTTCTGCCATTGTAGCTAAACTCCTTGAGGTCATCTACAATAGATGCCAATAATGGGGCAACGGGACCTGGACCCTTAAAAGTCCCAGAACTTTCCTACACTGATGTTTTGCCTGAGGCATCTGGCCCATCCCAGCCTGCATAGATATTTAATAATCCTTTTAACTGTCCTTTCCCTGTGGCTCTCAGACCCAGCCCAGACCACTTAAGTCCTTTCATTATCTGCACCTGGCTCACCCCAGGCTACTTGCCATTCTTAATCCCATCCAGATCTTCTGTCTTTTCTTCATATAAGTATCAGTCTTATTCCTTACCAAACCACAGATTTACTAGGAATCTGCCTGCCAAGCTGGTGTTACAATAAAACCTTGCTACTTTGACTGAAACAAGGCTTGGGTGGTTGAATTCTTTCAAGGTAGACTCACCTGGTACCCTTACATTTAGAGGTTTCCAGCACGCCAAATCACAACACCTCTACTTTCTCTTCTCTTATTCTCTTAACTCCTTACAATTCAGCTTCCAACTTCATCATTCCACAAAAACTGCTCTATACAAAGTTACCAGTGATCTCTTAATTACCAAATTATCAGAATCAAAAACTAAAAAGCAGAATTCACAAGAAATAAAATTATTAGGAAGCATTTTGCCCAATTATAAGGCACTAAGACTAACATGATGAAATGTATAAATATTTATAAAACTATAAAGTATCCAGATTAACAAAAGGTATAGAGAATTTAAATAACTCAATCTCAGAAAAGAAAAAAAATTGAATAAATCATAAATAAGATTCCAAAGGAAAAAACCTTAGAACCTGATGGATTTAGAATCAAATTTTATGAAATTCAAATAATTAATTTTAATAACATATAAACAGTTTGAAAAACAGGAAAAGAAGGGATTCTGCCAAATTCCTTCTAAGACACAAATATGAGTTTCATATTTAAGCCAAGGAGAATCAAAACAGAAAAAGGAAACAACAGATCGATGTCTCTAATGAAAATAATGCAAAAATTTTAAATTAAATACTAGCAAAGAATCTCCAGAAAGATATAAAAATTAATATATGCTATAACAAGGACAGATTTATAGTAGGAATGTAGTATTGGTTCAATTGGGAAAACTATAAACATAATAGACCATGTTAATAACAAGAACAACAATCATATTGTGAGAGATGAACTCTCAGAAGTGAAGCCTCCTCAAGGTCAATAATTTTTGATTATTATTTTCAAAATCCTAGCTCGCTCACACCCTGTTTTTAAGCACTTAACAGAAAGAATGAGCCCTGCCCCGCCCCCAATTTTGCCCTTGGCTTCCCGCTCCTTGTCTTTGAATTTTGGGCCTGGAATATAAGCCCCACCTCCCAGTTCAGGGGATAGGAAGAAACTTTTGAGTTTAGAATGCACACCCACCCCCAGTTGAGGGGGCAAGGGATAGTGGTGGGTGGAGACTTTGCATGGTGGGCGGAGATTTGCTTTTATAAGGCGGCCCCTTCCGTGGAGCAGACAGCCATCTCCCAAGACTGTAATAAAGGTAACCTTGGCGCAGTAGATAGAGCACCGCCCGAAGTCAGGGGGACCTGAGTTCAAATTCGGCCTCAGACCAAACACTTGACACTTACTAGCTGTGTGACCCTGGGCAAGTCACTTAACTCCAACTGCCTAAAAGGAAAAAAAAAGAAGTCTCTGAGTTTAATTTGGGTTAGGGTCTGTCACATACAATATGGTTTTATCAACAGATACAGAAAAAAAGCTTTTGACAAACTACAACACCCATTTCTGTTTTAAAAAACAACACAAGAAAACAAAGGAATCAACAGACCATTCCTTGATATAGTAAGCTGTTTCCACCTAAAACAAAGAGCTAGTGTTATATGTAATGATGATCAGGCGTAAAGGAAGGACTACCATTATCACCACTACTATTTCATATAATGCTTGCTAGCTATAGCAATGAGACAAAAAAACAAAAAAGAAAAGAAACTGATCAAAAACAGATAGGCAAAGAAACAAAGTTATCATTTTGTAGATGATAGGATGATTTACTTAAAGAACTCTAGAAAGTCAACTAAATATTAAATGAAACAATACCTTAACAAAGTTGAGGATATAAATAAATCCATATAAAACATTAGCATTTCTTTATATTACCAACAGAACCCAACAGGAGAAAAGATAAATTCCTTAAGACACACACAAAAATTATATGAATATAACTACAAAATACTCTTTTATGAAAAAATATAGACATAAATGACTGGAGGAATATTAATTGTTCATGGGTAAAAGGAACCAATATAATAAACTGACAATACTACCTTGTTTTATGACAGTCTTCTGGGCATAAGGGAGTCCCCTTTGGGAGGATAAAGGGTTCTCTTTGAGGGAATTGTAGGAATTGAGTGAACCACAATGCTTTCATCTTGTGACTCAATTCTGAAGCCAGCTCAGTTCCCTTTCTATTTAGTTATGGGAACTGTGAGAAAATTTTATTGCATTGTTTGAACCTACCCCCTATGTGACTGGGAAGCTGAACCACATTTACCTGTTGCTTAGAGACTCTTAACTAGGGACCTAGGTTATGCTAACCAGAAACTCAATTAGATCCAAAGATGGATGCAAGTTTTCTCACAATTATACGTTTTAAGCAACTCAAATGTCTTATCTGAAAACTGGCCCTAACCTGTTCAGTCAGTTATTGTTTCCATGTTCCTTTGCTTGTTTATAGATTCTTGGGGGAGAGTGACACCTTTTTTTCCTGATTTCAGGTAATTTTACCTGTTCATTCTCCCCCTCTCAACTTGGAAAATCCCTAATATTTCCTCCAAATAGAAATAAGATTACTAATCTTGTAACCTGGTTTATATACTACTAATTGCTTTCTTTTAATGCATAAAAATCTGTCTCCCCCTGTCTAAGTGCCAAGATGAGGAGGCCTGGTCCTGATTTGTTATGCAATTGGCAAGCATTACTTAATAAACTGATATGCTCAGAAACTCAAACCTTTTTTTTTCTTCAGTTATTTCAGATTTCACCCATCACACTCTGTTGATCCCTGCTTTCTACAACTGGACTCACAGCACCATGTTCCCCCAGCATAGGTGCAGCTATACAGACGTACAAATACTCAGTTTATGTCTAAGGAAAGGCTCATGGGCCAGGCAGAGATGTCAGGGAAAACAGCTCCTTAATGAGTTCAGATGCTAAGAACATGTGAAACAATGGGAATCAGTTTAATGCATTTTATTGCAAATAATGAGGAGGAGGGGAAGGTGGAGTGAGAAAAGGGAACTCTATATACAACTCAGGCACAAACACTAACATAAGAGTATGACTCATATAAGAGCCACTAAGATAGGGAGCACAGAGACAGGGGTCTGTCCATTCAGCAGGAAGGGTGTGCTCCAGTAGGAAGCTGTATTCCCCCCAGAGCAGAGGGTGTGCTCCAAAGTGCCCTTCTGAGAGTGAGGTTCTTACACTCTGATTTTCCCTGGAGCTGGCTGATTTGCATATCAGAGGTCAGAGCAAAATATTATTTGGGGATTTATTTATCAGTGAGAAATAAGCTGGTGATGGCCAAAGCATCATCTTGAGCACCCTGCTATACTGACATTAGAAAAATACTATTGTCAATATTTTTCCATGAGTATGTTCTATAAGTTTATAACCTTCCTTTAAGGGAAACCATCATGATGGCCTCAAGACCATCAAGCCTAATCTTACAACAATGGTTTCCCATGCACAGATTTTATAAGTTACAGCCTTCCTTAAGGGAAGACTGTTATGGTGGTCTTGAGACCATCAGGCCTAATCTCATAACATAACTAAATTAAATCTTATTCGATGTTGCTCTAATCAAACTCCCAACAAATTATTTTATAGAGCTAGAAAAAATGGTAGTCATCTAGGGAAACAAAAGGTCTAGAATCTCAAGGGAAATAAAGAAAAAATGGAAAGGAAGTAGCCTAACAGTACTAGATATCAAACTATACTACAAAGCAGTAACAATTAAATCTATCTGGTAGTGGTTTAAAAAAGAGAAGTCAATTAGTAGAAAAGACTAGGTACGTAACATAATGAAGCAAACAGACCTATTGGACTAGTGTTCAATATACCTGAAAACTCTAGGTACTGGGGTACTTGGTATTTGGCAAAAACTGCTGAAAAACCTGGAAAGCAGTCAGGCAAAAATCAGATTTAAACAAACATCATACATTAAGATTAGCTCCAAATGGATACATGACCTAGACAGAAAAAAAATCACATCACAAACAAATTGGAGGAACAAGGTAGAAATGTCTTCCACTTATGGGAAAGAGTTCATAAGGAAACAAGAGATGCAGAAGATTACAGAGGGTAAAAGTAACAATTTTGATTACATAAAGTTGAAAAAGTATATACAAACAAAACTAATGCATCTAAAATCAGAACCAGTTAACAGGGGAAATATCTGCAGCAAGTTTCTCTGATGATGATCTCATTTATAAGATAAATGAGTAATTGACTCAAATTTTTAAGAATAAGAGCTATTCAACAACTGACAAGTGGTCAGATTATGAACAAGCAGTTCTCAATGTAAGGAATCTACATTATTAACAACAATATGAAAAAATACTCCAAATCACTAATAATTCAAAAAATGCAAATTAAAGTAGCTCTGAGGTTCTACCTTGCATTCATCAAATTGGCAAAGACAACAAAAATGGAAAATGACAATCCCTCAGGATTACCTCTAGAATTTTGAAGTGAGTAGTCAGTCACCTTCTTGGGACTCAACCTTCCTGTAAAAGTAGGGGATGGGAGAATTATCCCAGAGGAGGCAACATTTACTTTCATCAAAGCTGCTGTTGGCTGAGCAAAGTAAAGAGTTGAGACTGTTGCATGAGACTGGCTTAAGCACATCAACAGGAATAAAGGTACCAATACCACCTCTTATTTGATTCACTACTCTAGCCCCAAATTAAATTTTGGCAATGCAACCAAGGAACATAAAGTAGGAAGTGGCTATCAGGAGGAAGTATGAAGCCTCTTCTTCCTGCAATACTTGTATATTTTCAAAATTGGCAAGACTAGATAGAGACAGAGACAGAAGCTCCTAAGCTTCAGAGCAAACTGAGCTCAGAAGAACTTCCTAAAGTTTTCATTCTTTAGTACCCGCCTCTATCTCTGCACATTCTATAGCATGAATTCTTAATGAAGGGTCTGTGAACTTGTTATGGTTTATTTTTCTTAATAATAGTATTTCAATATAATTAATTTCCTTTGTAGTATGTATTTTTTTTTTGCATTTAAAAACATTATTCTGAGAAGAGTGAGGGAACTGAGAGGATTAGGAGAGTTAAGTGGTTAATTGTGGAAATTGAGTGAACTACACTGATTCCATTTTGTGACCTGATTTAGCAGCTTCTACATTAAGGGACCAGAGGGATTGGAACGGAATATCCCAAAGGTCAAAGGAGACAGGATTATAACCATCAATCACCTACCCATCAAAACTGAGTATAATCCTTCAGGGAAAAAAAATGGATATTCAGAAGACTTTCAAGCATTCTTAATGAAAAGACCAGAGCTGAATAGAAAATTCAACTTTCAAATACAAGAGTCAAGAGAAGCAAGAAAAGGTAAGCAGGAAAGAGAAATCATAAGGGATTTATTAAAGTTGAACTGTTTATATTCCTGCATGGAAAGATGATAAGAGAAGGGGGGGGAGGTGATAGAAAGGAGGGCAGATTAGGGGAAGGGGTATTCAGAATGCACCACTGTCTTGGTGTAGGGAGAAGAGTGAGACAGGGAGAAAATTTGGAATTCAAAATCTTGTGGAAGCAAATGTTGAAAACTTAAAAATAAATTAATTAATAATAATAATGATAAAACAGAAAAGAGAAATAGGTTCCTGCTATTAGTTTTGCATTCCTCAAATATTCAAACCCCTTCTGCAGGTATTACCTTTTCACCTTTTTCCCTAAACTCAACTTTCCTTCATTATTCTGAGTTTTTCCACATTCCTTTCTTCACATCCTACCCATTACATGTCTCATAAGTATCAAAAATTCAAGGTTCCCCACAAGCCCCAATTTCAAATATTCTGTTCTATTCACTAGCCAGGAAAATACACATACAATCTATATTTTGAGCTGCTATCAAGGAAAGGATCTCCTTCAATTCTGTACTGACTTAGAGTGAACTTCTATATCTTGATACTCATCCTCTATTCTTCTTCTCCCATGAAAGATTCTTGGTTGAGATAAATAGATCTGATTCTTATTTACGTCCTTTGTTGCATTCTATACAATGAATATGAAATGAAAAAAAGGAAGTTTAATGGGAATATGAAAGGGAATTCACTCTTCTAGTGCATGTGTGATTTAGAAAGTAAGCTGAATAAAATTTTAATATTCAACAGTTTTTGTTGTTTTCTTTTAATCAGTCTTATTTTGTATCACTCACAGTAAATATGTTTAAAAGTAAATCATTTTGAGAGATTTTATTGGAGGGGTTCCTACCGGATTTGTTTTAAATTAAGGATTCTGCAGGTATAAAAATGCTTGAGAATTACTAGTATAAATTATAACATTTCTAGCTACATTTATAATTGTGTTATCTATATTCAAATTATATATACACTTTGCAGAAATATTCTGCACTTCATGTATCCCCAGGAAATTTTAGTCTAGTGAAGAAATAACTTGAAGTGTCAAATAACAACTAACTAATACAAGGACAACATTTTAATTGCTTTTCAGGAATCTAGTGAAAAGAAACTGGGAACTCTAGGAAGGTCAAAAGAAGGAGGAAGAAGAGTGATTAGATGATCTCTACAATTCATTCCAGATCTGCATCCTACAACCTTACATCACCCTCCAGGCATCCCTGTTGCTGGTCTGAAGCCTCATTCCTAAAAGGAATCACCACTCTCAGCTATCTTTCTTTATTAGAAGTCAGCCTGCAAAATAATTTCTATTAAGGTGAGTCTCATAAGTGTTATCCCATTCGTCAATCATCATATGCATTTTGATAGTGGGCTCTTAAAATTAAAACCTATAAGAACGAAATAAATTCCCAATGGCAAAAGCTTCCCTACTAAAATCTCTTAAATCTCCCTATGAATAAGACCAACTCCAGCAACATACCCTTTGGGCCAAGATTTGGCTATGTCTGACAATGAATATAAAACATTACTTAACAAAGAAAAGAATGTGTTTATTTGGAATCCTGTTGAAAATCAGATATAGAGATTTCCTCCCCATTATTGTTAGTAGTTTAATCAGCCAATAGCTTTTTTACTTAACATCCATTATATGCTGAGTACTATGTTATGAAGTGACTCATAAGAAATAGGAGATACATAGCAAGGAACTTCCTGTAGTAATACAACACACATACATTAAAAAAGATTTAACACTTTAAAAACAACAAACTAATGAGTGCAAATCAATACAGTATAAAGAACACTGAGGGGACGTGAAGGAATAATTCAAGTAGGGGGAAAACCAAAGTTTAGTTCAGAAAAAAAAAAAGAATGAAGGAAAGACAAAAATATCAGTCAAGTGCAGCAGAAAGAGCAGTGGTCTCCAAGTCTATAATAGACTTGAATTCAAATCCTCACTGAAGGCATGTGACCTTAGGCAAGTCACTTCATCCTTTGGGCCTTCGTTTTCTTACATACTAAATAGGGTGGTTGGACTTCTGAAAAATGATTTTTCTTAGTAACAATTATCTTAGAGACTCAGAGCTTCCCCATCCCCTTCTGTTCCAAGTTGAGTTTCTCCTTCAGAAGGAACTTAAGAGCGAATCTAAATGGGTCTATTCCGGCTCTTTGCGCTGTCCAGACAGGTCTGGGAAAATATTGTCAAGACAGATGGTGTGGAAATTGATTATCTCTATGATCAGGATTAAGTGACCTAAGTCAGGGACTCAAAGACTTCATTTTAATATAGCTCACCTCCCAGTGTTTTGACCAATTAGGGTTGAATGGCACCCCTTGGGAACACCTGCTCTTAGAAAGGCATATAACCCTGTACTCCTAAATCCCAAATTGAGCCAGTTCTGAACTGATCCCCCTACAGGAGCCTAGTTTTGGACTGAACTCCCTGCAATGTATGTCAAGCCAGCTTGAGAGAAATTATAATGTGACACACACACCCTAATTTCATTTGTCTCTTTCTTAGAACAGGGTCTGTTTCAATTGGAGTTCTTCAGTCGGGGTTTGTGGGGTTTGAGAGGCGAGATGAACTCTAAGGTCTCTTCCAGCTGTGATAGTCTATCGTTCTGAGAATTTTTAAGCTTCTTGAGACAAAAACGTTCAAAGAACATCAAATTTCAGGCCTATCTTTTCTCTACACGAAACAGTAAGAAGAATCCGTATATAATAGAATTTATAGAGGAAATTATACAATTTCAGAATAGCCATTTTTGATGACAGAAAGAAATGGGTAGGAAAATGCATCCTATTATGAGGAACAAAGTATCTTGTAACTCTTCAGGGGGGAAAAAAGCATTAAAGCCAAATTCCAAAGAGTTTTTTAGATGCTAAATTTTAAAAAAATTTAAAAAAAACAAAGAAAGGGGCAGCTCGGTGGAGCAGTAGGTAGAGCACTGGCCCTGAAGTCAGCAGGACCCGAGTTCAAATCCAGACTCAGACATTTGACACTTACTAGCTGTATGACCTTGGGCAAGTCACTTAATCCCACTGCCTACAAAAAAAAGACAAAGAAAAAACTGGAAACAAAGCAGATGACCATCAATTGGAAAAGGGCTGAACAAATTGTGGAATATGAATGTAATCAGATATTATCATGCCTTAAGAAATGATAAAATAAGGATTTCATGAGTGTACTGCAGAACATTTAAAATACTATCATGTTCCGAAATGTTGATTGATTTTACTGAATTTTTTCTCTTCTTATTTTTTAATAAAGTCTTGGTTATAAGGAATAGCTCTGTAAAAGAAAAGAATGAGAAGGATACAAAGAGAAATGTAGGTGATGTAAAAAGAACCTATACAATTAAAAGTCTATTTTTAATAAAGAAAATGAAGAATTCAAAGAAACATGGTAAGATCTGTATGAACAGATATGGTGCAAAGTAAGTAAAATTAGGAAAACAAATCTACAATGACTACAATAATGTACATGAAAATAACACTTTTAATAGTAAACACCAGAGCAGCCAGATGGTACAGTGGATAGAACACAGGCCCTAGAGTCAGGAGGACCTGAATTCAAGTCCAACTTCAGACATTTACTAGCTGTGTGACAGTAGGCAAGTCACTTAAGCCAGTCTCCCTCCCAAAAAAAAAATTAGTAAACACCAATCTTGGTCCCAAAGAATTGATGACAAAACAAATCTTCCTTCCCTCAGCACAGGATGAGGGACTACAGATGTGGAATGTATCATAGACCGTCAAATGGGATCACTGTGTCTGATGGTCTGGCTTAAAAGTATTTTTTTGTTTCATAAGAGGGTTTGAAGAAGATGAATGGGAATTAAGGGGAAATGGCTATGGTATAAAAATGAAAGACCACAATAATTTTTTTCAATTTTTTTTCAAATTTTTTTTTTTGCTTTTTTGGTGAGGCAGTCAGGGTTAACTGACTTGCCCAGGGTCATACAGCTAATGTCAAGTGTATCAATAATTTTTTTTAAAAAAATAAAGTAAAATTACATTTAAAATACCTGCTAAAATAGACTGAAGAATGTAGCAAATAAAAAATTAATTGTTTTTCTATGTTACAAAGGAAGACTCGGGGAGAGGAAGGAGTATGTACTGAGAAGAGGAGATTGTAGTGTAAAAAACAAAAAGCACCAATAAATATTTTTAAATAAAATAAGCTAACCCAGGATAAGTGTAGTTAAGAGAAAGAGATCTAATATATAGAAACCTGGCCTTGGAGTCAGGAAGTCTTAGTTTCAACTTCCACCTCTATTACATACAGGCTGTGTAACTCATGGCAATCACTTGCCTGACCAACTCTAAAAGTGCAAGTGACAGGGCAGATGCAGATCTGTGGGAAAGGTTTAGAGGTTAGGCTTCCACAGCAGAACAAGAGAATTCTGAGGAAGACTTCCAAGATCTTGTGCATAGTCTCTCAACCAATCAGAAAGTACCCCGAACATTTTGCAAAACAACTAGTTCCTTAAGAAAGAGCCCTGGAAGCTAAACTAGTTGCAAACCATCAGGGTCAAGGATGGGGCAAAGGCTTTTCTCCAGAATGCCTGCTTAATAAGCTTATGGAATATTAACTGACACACCCTGAGGGCAGAGACAGCCGTCATTTTTGAACATGGGATGCATGATCCGGGTGGATTAACATGTCAAGGAGCAACATGGGATGGGTGTATAAGGAAGATTGTAACCCAGAAGGGCTAGGACCAATCCTAGCTCGGATGGGAGGAGCAGGATCATGCTAACAGTATAAAAGCTGGCTCTTGCTTCTTTATGATGTGCCTCTCCCAGCAGAGGGTGCACCTGTTTTTTGCAAGAACCACAATAAAGGATTCTTCTTTCACTCCGGATTTAGTTTCCTTATTGAGAGCAAGACTCCACTCAGCATTGCAGCTGGGAAAGCAATGGGCTGTGGCAGCCCACCAGGGCTGCTTCCCAACCTTGCTGCAGGAGTCTAAGGGGCTCTATTTCTAACAGATCCAAACTGGTAGGGAGAGAATCTTCACCTAGAATTTCCAACATTAATGAAATCAGAGATCAGTTTCCAAAAAATTAAATTTTGTGACTAACAAATTTTTCAAAAACCCATCCAATCTTTCGCAATTTTTGCCAACATAACATTATGATAAAAACATACTATGTGAGGCCACAGCATTTGCCAAATAAAAACTTTCTAAGGCATATTCTCCAAATTAATTTTCAATGATTAATGTTAAGCCAAACAGATTTTAGCTGTGGAAATAGAAAAGTGCTTGTGCACCCAAGGTGATTGTAGCTGAGTACTATCTTGTACCCCAATTCCCTATAGCTATTTCTTCTGTCCTCTAAAATTATGTGATATTTGCCTCACTTTTCATGAAATCCCTAAGTCCTACTATATCAGACTTCCATAATACATGAGAAGGTATTTTAACTACCAGCTAAGCAAATAAAAATATAGAAAAGTCAAGTTTCTAATTGATTTAGAAAAATCCAAGAATGACAATCTTTACTTGAAATAGGTAGAAATGAAGAGGTTTGGGGTTCTGGGACCCTGCCTGGAATGAATTCACACACTCAAGCCTTCTCTTAGTCAAGTGGCAAGATTTATTGTAATGCTACTTGCCAATAAGTAGTGGGCAAAGTCCCTTTGGGGAATGTGCAACTTAATGGGAGTGAATCTAAAACATATATAGAGAAGGGGCAGGGAAAGGAATGTTAAGGATGCTAACTAGGTGCAATTGTCTTTGGGATCAGGTGTCAGTGATCTATGGATGGGAAAATTCAGGGAGTCTGCAGAAACAACTTTGCAGATATTAGACATCGAGGGAGAAAAGACAGTTTTTTGTTTAGTTGCCAGAGGCATAGACCTTGGGCAGGCACCCTGGGAAAGAGTCTTTGGGCCAGCATCCTGCACTAAGCTTTTATCTGAGGAAATATAGTCCACTCTGTGCCTGTAACAAAAGGAGAATTTTCTCATGGAGGGTAGGGGAGTGAGGGTTGTTGGGTTACTTAGTCAGGGTCTTAGGGGTTTTTTTAAGTCTAGGTCCCACTGATGGGGTTGAGATCAGGAACCCAGAAAGAAAAAACCCTGGACTTTCCCACATGGCCAAATCTCTGGTGTTTACCTGAGGCTATAATCCCATTCAATTGGCCTTTCATTGTGGCTACCCCCAATCTCCCAATTCTCTGTTACCCTAAACCTAATTTAGCCCTCCACTGTCTTACCTCCCTATAGCCTCCGCCACTTTCCACCCTTAATCCTAGCTAGGCTCCATTCTCCCTTGGCTACTTGGTCCAGGTCCCTGGCATTCTATTACCTCACAGACCCTGCAAGACTACTTGGCCACTCCTAGATCTCTCCCATAGTCTTTCTGTATATAATGATTCTTAAAATCTAGCAACTGCTCAGATTCTTTAAGAGTCTGCCCAATATGACAAGTGTTCTAATAAACTTATCTTTGGCTGAAAGAAGGCTTGGGTTGTATTCTCTTGGGCAGGACCCATATCTTCTGATTTTGGGGTCCCAGCACCCCTACAACTCCTAAATGTCAACACCACCACCCCATCCCTAATCTCAAAATGGAATTGAGATCTAACACAAAACTGAAAAGATGGTGAACCAAAATTACTCTATCCAGCTCACGTTTCCAGGTCCTCTATGTGTAGGCCTAAGAACCAATTGACTATAGGAATGAAATGAAATAAGCATTTATTAAATACTCACTATGTACCAAGAACTGTGCTAAGTGCTTTGCAAATATTATCTCACTTGATCCTCACAACAACCCTGGGAGGTAGATTCTATTACTATTGCCATTTTCCAACTGATGGAACTGAGAAAGAGATTAAGTGTTTGCCCAAGGTCATACACCTAGTAAGCGTCTGAGGCTAAATTTGAACTCAGGTCCTGTACACGGGCCCTGTACTCTATCCACTATGCCACCTAAATGCTTCTATATAAAACAAATGCAATAATTTATCCCAATGTAGCATTTATTAAGCCACTATATGCAAAAAGCCCATTATTAAACACTAGGGATACAAAGATGAAAAATAATCATTTCTTTCCCCAAGGAACTTGAAATCTAACATGGGCAATATGTCCTATACAGAAATGGGTATGACACAACACACTGACTGTAGAATATAATGGAGTACTTTGATTCTTTCCAAGGTCTATAGAAATTCTAAAAGGGAAACTTCACTTTCAGGTGGGACAGTTTGGATATTTTATGTTTAAATGGCAAATTAAAGCCTAACAGACAATTATAACATCAGCCACAAATCACAAGGAACTATTTTTAGTATTCCTATAAAAATCTGTTTGACATTAGACACTACACTAAAATTTAAGGCTGTATGAAATTGACACCTGACTCAGGACCTGTAAGACCAACAATAATGCCAAGAGAAGTGTGTATATAGTACAACAGAAAACTCCCATTTGCGATATAGTCTCCCACTTTTCCATTAATTCTAACACCTTCTTGGCTTGTCCTTCAAAATCTGTCTTGACTAAGTCATATAAATCTCAGATGAATGTACTGAGGAATGTCTTTAAAAATTATGTTGTATGAATGGAATATTAATGGAAGATTATTGTTAAGAAATTATGAATGGGAGAGTTTCAGAGACACCTAAGAAGATTTGAAAGAACCGATACAGAGTAACATGAGCAGAATCAAGGGAACAATTTATACAATAACAGTAGGGCAAATAAAAATAACTCTGAAAGACTAAAAAACCACAGTCAATGAAATGACCAACTACAATTCCAGAATGCCAATGATGAAGTATGCTACCTCCTAATAGAGGTGAAAGATTTATGATGCAGAATGAAATGTATTTTTAAACACGTACAACTCAGGAATTTGTTTCGCTTGACTTTGAATATTTGTTCCAAATTTTTTTCCTTTTTTTTTTCCAAAGGGAAAAGAAGGTAGATTGAGCAAGGGAACAGAGATAAAGATTCATCCTGTCCCCCAAAAGTGAAAAGAGAACAAAAGGAAAGCCAGAAGGAATCACAGAAAAAGCAGGACAGTTTTTGAAATTCATCATCACATAATGAATTTATTATATATTTAAAAAGAAAATCAAGCTCTGTATAACAGACATTTGCAATTTCATGTGCAAACCTCTTCTATTCACACTGTATATAGAAACTTATTTTACTTGGTGTTTAAGTTCAGTATAAAAAAATTTTAAATAGAAAGAAATGTATGTGTGTGTGTGTGTATATATATATATATATGCACATATACATGTATATGTACACATATATAAAATGACATGAACTATATCTGCAAATCTTCATCTTTTGAGGAGGTGAACTACAAATCTAAAATATTATGTGACCCGTCAATTGCAGTCATTGTATCCGATGGTACAGCTGCTTATATGTTTTTTGGATTATTTTAAGTGAACAGGGAGGGGAACTGACTAGTATAAAAAATGCATTATACACTTTTTAAAATAACTTTTTAAAAATATGAATACTAAATTCAACAAAGAGAAGGAAGCAGGGCTCAACAATCATAGGGAACAGTATAAGCAAAAGCACTCAGGCTAGAGGCTACAATGCATGTTTGGGGATGGAATATGGAGTATAAAGAGTAAGTCTATTTAATTTTTTAAAGATGAGAGAAGGGGTGACTTCCAGCCAATGGCACTACCTGACTGTAGGCAGAGTGCCCAACTATCACATGCCTACTCCATCTAGCAAAAACCTGAAATTTGCCCAGACCAAATAATGATCAAGAAATCAAATGAGAGTATATTAAATGACTTCTTTCACCCCAGAACTGCATAAAAAGTCATCAGGAAACCCTTGGGCAATAGAAAAGTGTGCCACGAGCTAAACCAGTGTAAACACAGGCATGCCCAACCTCTCAGCTGACCAGGGTTCTGGTCCCAAAGCAACAAGTTTGGAGAACTCCCCTAAGAATAAACCAGGGGAGTCAGAAAGATGGAAGCCTTGGGAGGTCAGAGAAGTAGTGACCAGTATGCCATGGCAGTGCTCAAACCAGAACATCCTCAGGCCAGAGGCTCTGAATTCCCTAACCCTAATTCCTGAGACACTAGAGAGGGCCCTGAAGATCCAGATCTCAAAGATCACAAGGGGCTCAGAGAAAGACCAAGTAGGGCCAATCATACTACTCAAAAGAACTTCAGGAGGCAGAGTCTTGCCCTGGTACAATGTCTCAATTAAGGAACTAAAGCTAGAGAGGTGAGTAAAACAAAGGAAATGCCCATTAATAAAAAAAAAGTCATTGTTTAGTCATTTTTCAGCCATGTTCCAATCCTCATGACCCATTTTGGGGTTTTCTTGGCAAAGATACAGAAGAGGTTTGCTATTTCCTTCTTCAGTTCACTTTACAGATGAGGAAACTGAGGCAAACAGGGTTAAGTGACTTGCCCAAGGTCAGACAGCTAGTAAGCATGTGAGGTCAGATTTGAACTCAGGAAGATGAGTCTTCCTGACTCCAGGCCTGGCAGTGAGCCAAAAAAATTATTGCAGATCTAACTCCCTAACAACTGTAAACAGAAATTCAAAGGGAAAAAATGAATTTTCCACAAGGACTGCATGAATACTTAAAAGAAATGAAGCAAGAGATTTTTTAAAAAAAGAAATAAAATGAAAAAAATTTAAAGAAATGAAAAGAAAATAGCTTGGAAAATAGTAAACTTACTTAAGAAATAGACTCCCTGAAAACCAGAATAACCCGAATAGAAATCAATGACTACATGAGGGAGTGAGGAATATTAGGACAAATTCAAAAGATGGTAATAGTAAAAGAAAATATAAGATAGCTGATATTATAAATAACTAATCTGAAAAAAAAGATAAAAGAAAGATGATTTAATAATCACTGGATACCCTGAACACTATGAATAAAAGAAAAACCTGAACATTATATTTCAAGAAGTTACAAATAAAACTGTCCAGATATATAAGAACCAGAGGGCAAAGTGTAGATAGAAACTACTTATAACCTCCTGAAAGAAAAAAAACTTAAAAAAAGGTCCCAGAATATTATGGCCAAAACCCAGAGCTTCTTGTCAAAGGGAAAAAAAAAAGTTGCAGATATACAAAAAGGAGTTCAAGTACCAAGGAACCACAGTCAGGATCACATAAGAGCTGGCAACCTCTACCACGCACAAGAATAAACCTTGTAATACAATATTCCAAAAGGCAAAAAATACAGGCTTACAAGCAAGAATAGTATCAGGGGTGGTGGGGCAGGTCCTTTAAAAAAAAAAAAGGAGGTTTTCTCATTTCTAAAATGTATAGAGAACTAAGTCAAATTTATAAGAATACAAGTCATTCCCCAATTGAGAAATGGTCAAAGGATATGAACAGGCAGTTTTCAGATGAAGAAATTAAAGCTATCTATAGTCACATGAAAAAATGCTCTAAATCACTATTGATTAGAGAAATGCAAATCAAAACAACTCTGAGGTACCACATCACACCTATCAGATTGGCCAACATGACAAAACAGGAAAATGACAAATGCTGGAGAAGATATAGGAAAATTGGAACACTAATGCATTACTGGTAGAGTTGTGAAATGATCCAACCATTTTGGAAAGCAATTTGGAACTATGCCCAAAGAGCTATAAAAATGTGCATACTCTTTGACCCAGCAATAGTACTTCTAGGGCTATATCCCAAAGAGATCATCCAAATGGGAAAAGGACCCACATGTACAAAAATATTTATAGGAGCTCTTTCTGTGGTGGCAAAGAATTGGAAATTGAGGGGATGGCCATCAATTGCGGAATGGCTGAACACAAAGTTGTGGTATATGAATGTAACAGAATACTATTGTGCTGTAAGAAATGATGAGTAGGTGGAACTTCAGAAAAACCTGGAAAGACTTGTATGGACTGATACTGAGTGAAGTGAGCAAAATCAGGAAAATGTTGTACACAGTTACAACCACGTTGTGCAATGACTAATTTGATAGACTTAGCCCTTCTCAGCAATGCAAGAATCTAAGACATCTCCAAAAGTCTCATAATGGGAAATGCTATCCACATCCAGAGAAAGAACTATTGAGTTTGAAAGCAGATCGAAGTATACTATTTGCTCTTTTTTTCCCTTCTGTTTTGTTTTATTTCCTCTTTATTATGGTTCTTCCTATTGGTTCCAATTCTCCCTCACAACACGACTAATGTGAAAATATGTTTAATAGGAACGTATATGTAGAGCCTATATCAGATTGCACACTGCGTTGGGGAGAGGAGAGAAAAATTTTAAATTCAAAAGCTTATGGAAGTGAATGTTGAAAGCTAAAAATAAATTAAGAAAAAAAAAAGAAGGCCTTTCAAGCACTTCTAACAAAAAGATCAGAGCTGAGTAGAAATTTTGAAATATAAACACGAGTACAGAGGAAACTAATAAAGTAATTTATTTGAGCAACTGGAAGGCGCTCTGGAATGATACAGTTCTAATATTTTATGAGAGAGAGAAGAAACAAGTGCCCCCTTGGAACTTTGTCTTCAGAGAGTACTGAAGGAGTTAAATATGAAAAATAAAGGTCCTAGGGATGATATTTATTCCATTACAAGAGAAGGAAGTGTAAGAGAAATACTCCAGTGTAGAAAGGAAGAGAAGAAAAGAACTTGCTATTTCTCATACTTGGCATGGATGAGTAAAGAATATACAAACTAGGGGGAAGTAGGCATCAGATGGATGCAATCTTATCTGAAACAAAGGAGGTTGAACATGCATGTGCAAACACCCACACACTTAAACAAATAATTTAGTGTAGAAATACGTCAAACTCAACAGGGAAATTACCAGGTGTAGGGAAAAGACAGAGGTAAGAGGGAAAATAATATCAGAAAGGGAATAGTCCCAAGAAAAACAAAATTCCTGATCCTGAATGGGAATTAAAATGGAGAGGGGAAAAAAAAAGAACTGAATCTAAAAGGGGCCTTAGATTGCTTCCTAAGACAATTGGGGAATAGCTGAACAAACCGTGATATAAGTATAATGAAATACTGCCCTGTAAGAAATGACAAAACAAACAATTTCAGAGAATCCTGAATAGTATGAATTGACACAGAAGAGTAATTTGTACAAGCACAGCAACACTGTAAAGAAAAAAATTTGAATGACATAAGAAATCTGATGAATGAAATGACTATGTCTCCAGAGGATTTATAATGAAACATGTTGTCTCCTAATGAAAAGATAATGGACACAAGGTGCACAGAAATATATTTCTGGACATTGTCACCATGTAGGTTAGTTTTGCTTGATTCTGGTTATTGTTTACAAGGTGCTTTTTTTTCCTCTTTCTCTCAGTTTTTAATTAACCAAAGAGGTCAGGAGAGAGGATTAGCAATAGAGATACCCCCCCAAAAAAAAGCCATCAAAAAAATGTTAATGCACATAAGAGAATAGAACGAAGTTCAGATGGAAGCACAGACAAGCAGGTCAGTTTTGAAAGTAACATTTAGAATTTATTATATCCTTTTTTTAAAAGCACACACTATAAAATAACATTCATAGTTTCATACTATGAATACAAAAATATACATAGTTTTTATGTTCTGCTGTATATACAGAAATGTTTTGGGTTTTTTTTAATGAATAATTCTTAGCGATTAAGGAAAAGAAGAATGTGTCTTAACTGGTAAAAACAAAACTGACCACACAGTGTACCACTATCAGAAAATATTTCCCTCTCCATGAAAACAAAAGGTTAAGCTGATGAATTTCAACTTCCTAAGATAGGAAGGTAAAATGAAGGAAATTCCATAGACCTGGTAGGAACTTAGCTGCCAAGCTATCAAGTTAAGTCATCTTCTTCTAACTTACTCAAAATTAGTCTTTCCATTGACAATGGATATTTGTCTAATAAGTTTATTAGCTTGTGGGTTAAATAAAAGAACATGTAGTAATATAGTAAAGTCAAAGCAATTGACCAGCTTGCCCAAAATAAGGAAAACTGAAAAGAGATAAAGATAAAATATAGTATATATCAAACACAACCACATCTCCTAATTCAAATAGGACACTGCCCTTTTTGTTTTGGAAAGGTGGAGAGAAGTAAAACCACTGACTTTTTAAAATATAAAATACCTGACTCCTTTTTTGGCATTTTACTTGGTTATGACAATAAAAATAAGTTAGTCAGGTATATCTGCTCAGGTTACTTCATAATCTCTTTCCCTAGCACAATATTACTTACTGCAGGAAGATCAGGGGATCTCACCAATCTTCAAATGACCCTTCAATGATATTTTTGTACAGAAGAAAAAGAAAACACTTTTGATAATAAGTGACAGTGAACCATAAAACCAAGCAACAACTTAGTGAGTCCAATTATCCATACCTCAACCTGACTTTACCTGAACGAATTAACAGCCGTAAACATTCTACAGAATTGTGATAAGCTGCTTCATGAATTGGCATCCATCCTCTGTTGTCAGCAACGTCAACACTACATCCTTTCTTGAGCAGTTTCCTTAGGGTTTTTACATTTCCTTCCCTGGCAGCAAGGCCTACAGCAGAACATGTATCTGAGTAAGCCTCTGTAAAATCCATTCCTTCAGACTGATCTGGAAAATAGAAAGGGGGGAAGGGGGAGAAGAATTCACAAGTTATCAATTGTGCTACAAGTCTATTTCATTAAGGACAACAAAGAACACATTTAGAAATTAATTGTGTCCAATGGACCAGCCCAGCATTTCAACCATTATAAGCAGGAGAAATGGAAAGGTGGAAAATAACCTACATTTAGATTAGAGTTTGTGCCTATAGCCTAACCTAAAGGCAATTTTTAAAAATCTGTCCCTCAGGATAAAATTTATTAGAATTGTATTAAGACACTTACTTTAGTTTTTTTTAATATTTTGTTTTTAGTGAAGATTTATCCTTCTTTCCCTCCCACCTCAAACCCCACCCCTACCAAGAACACAAGAAAAACAAAACTCATTACAAACACATAGAGTCAATCAAAACTGTCAATCCACACTGGCCATGTCTGGAAAAAAAAAATTCTCAGTCTGTATTCTTAGTCCTCTCTATCAGGAAATGGGTAGCATGTTTCATCATTAGTCCTCTTATATACCAAACTTATTCATCCATTTCCCTCTTCATGGTTACGCCTTCAGATTCCCATCCTTTGCCACCTCAAAAAGAACTATAAATATTACTGTATATCCTTAGAATTTGTGTTGCTTAGGACTAATCTTTCCCTCAATCTTAAACGTTTCGTCTAATTCTCCCCCCTTTTTTCTTTTTCCCCTTTCCCTCCTATATTCCCGTTGAATGAAACATATTTCTGTACCCAATTGTGTATGGGTATTCTTCCTTCTTTTGACCAATTCAGATGACAGTAAGATTCAA
The DNA here is from genome assembly GCF_003287225.1 of Phascolarctos cinereus. Classification (NCBI taxonomy): domain Eukaryota; kingdom Metazoa; phylum Chordata; class Mammalia; order Diprotodontia; family Phascolarctidae; genus Phascolarctos; species Phascolarctos cinereus. The sequence continues at coordinate 101,758,910 of NW_027555625.1, forward strand.
TTGTCAGTCACCTATTCCTCCTCCTTGTTTGTATAGTGTTGCACACCTTCATTATGAGACAATTTTCCCTAACTTTCCTTTCCCTTCCCCCTCAATGTATTCCTGTTTCCCTCTTTCCATTCTTTTCTTAAGATCAAGAATAACAGAACCACTCACAAGCTTTGTTTAATTGTACTTCCTCTATGAACCCTGATGATGATAAAGGTTCAGAGGGGACACATGTCATCTCCCATATTTGAATGTTTAGTCCTTCTGTCATTGTTCATTCATGTTAACCTTTTCATGTTTCTCTTCACTCCTGTGAAGAACTTCAAAATTTCTCCAAAGCTCTGGTCTTTTTTCAGGAAAGTTCAGGAATCCTCTATTTCATCAAAAGTCTATTTTATTCTTTAGCATTATACTCAATTTTGCTGGATAAGTTATTCTAGGCTATAAGATCATACACTTTGCCTTCTAGAATATTGTATTCCAAGTTCTCCACTCATTTATAGGGATAGATGTTAAACCATGTGTGATCGTCACTATGGCTCTTCACTACTTGAATTCTTTCTTTCTGGCTGCTTGCAGTATTTTTTTTCTTTGATCTGGAAGCTCTGGATTATATCTATGATATTCCTGACAGTTTTTATTTAGGGGTTTCTATTGGGAGGTAACTAATGGATTCTTTCTATTTAGATTTTGCCCTCAGGTTCTAGGAGATCTAAGCAATTTTCTTTTAAGATTTTTTGAAATATAATGTCTAGGCTTTTTTTTTCCCATGGCATTCAAATAGTCCAATGGTTCTTTGATTTTTTTTCTCCTCTATTTGCTTATCAAGTCAGTTGTTTTTGCCATGAAATACTTTACATTTTATTTTTTTGGCCTTTTGACTTTGTTTTAATATTTTTATTGCCTCATGGAGTCATGGCTTCTATTTAGTCCATTTGAATTTTCAAAGAGTTTGTTGCTTCAACAAGGTTTTATATCTGGTGCTATGTTAATTCTATTAGTAATTCTACTATAGCTCTCATTTCCTTTCCAAATTTTTCAAGCACTCTCATTACATCTATAAAACTTCTTTTAGTTCTTTTTTTTTTAATTTTGTTTCATTTATTCCAGGAATTCTAGTTGTTTGTACCTGACCTTTGGTTCTCTTTGAAGTACCGGTTGAAGATATTTTTGAGTCATTCTCAGTGTTCATGTCTTGAGCATCCCTGCCACCTTAATAAATTATTATGGTGGGGTACTCTTTGTTTGTTGCCTATTCTTCCAGCTTACTTCCTCACTTCAGATTTGATGTTAGGGCTGGACTCCGCCACACTCCTCAAGAGAAAAATTAGGTTGGTCCTTTTGCTGCTTTCTCGGGGTTGGAGACCTGCAAGCTTTCAGCGCTCCTGAAGTGTTTCAATCCAGAGCAAAGTCTAATTTCTGAAGTGCCCCCTGCCCCCTGACCTCCCCAGTTCTGAGACCTGCAAGTTCCCTTTCTGAGTTTGGGTCTGAGTGAAAGTAAACTGCATGCCCCTATCAGCTAGCTGGAAAGCCCTGTTAGTGAAATGTGGCATAATTTTAGGCTCCCCTCTGGTCAAGGATTCCTGCCTTGATTATTCTTCTGCAGGCCAGGAAGATGCTGGAAGTGATACTGCTTTGTGCCTGGGATCTGAGCTATATCTCTGCAGCTACTGGCTTCTAAACTTCTTCCTTTTTCCATATGCACCCTAGGGCCTTTTACTCAGGAATACCACTCCCTTGCACAAGTCCCCTTTGCAAGCCATCATGAATCTATGACTCAGAACTGGAAAGTGGGCAACATAGCTACCAATTCATATTTGTCCCCACTGAAGTGCCTTGGTATGGGTTTAGTAAAGTTCCAGTGTGGGTTTCAGACTTTGTCTTGCCCAAGTGCACAGCCTCTCCCTGGGCACTAGCTGGACCTGTCCCCAATATCCCTAAAATTCCTTTTATGTCTCTCTATGGTAAGCTGGGCTGGACAAAGAATTCACTGTGGTCTTTTTCAGATTTCCTCCATCAGGATTCAGTCTTAATGCATTTTCTAGATGTTAGGAGGAATTTTTGAAGATAGGGTTTCCTGTACTGCTTCCTACTATTCTGCCATGATGTCTCCATTTCTCAAGACACTTATTTTAAAATACTGTACTTTGGTAGATATGTGATTTAATTGCTGTCTGTGCCCACTCCAAACCAACACCTACCCCGTACAAAACCTTTCAATTCAACAAATGTTTACTTTGGCACTGGGAATACAAAGGGAAAAAAATCAAATATTTCTTTCCCTTGTGGGGGAAAACAACAGGCAAATAGATAAGTAAATAATATATGTACATATACATACAGAATAAATATTTAACATGGCTCTGTGATCTCATCAATATGCAATGATAGAAATCCCAATCCACCCATCCCTGTCCCTCCTGCACAATACTCATCCAGGTTTTCTCTTAACTTCTCCCCAAGTGATATATTCAATGTAGTAGAGGCTTCCTTGGTTTCTCCTGACATCAAAAGGATATCAGTAGAGCACTTTGGCTGTCCACTAACAGGATAATCCTTGCCATTAACATGTGACCAGGCAATTTTCTTTTTCAGGACCTACTATGTGCCAGGTACTGTGCTAAGTGCTAGGGATATAAAGAAATGTAAGAGATTCAAGGAGTTTACAGTCTAATGATAGAGATAAAATGCAAACAACTATTTACAAACAAGCTATATACAGGACAAATTGGAAATAATCAACAGAGGAAATGCACTAGAATTTTCCATTACACATTTTCCTTCAATACTATTCTTCAAAGTTCTTCACTGGTTATATGTTACAGCCTGCTTACTGCCACCACACACCTCTCCATTGCCCTCTGTGGGATACTCACTCTCAATTCTTTGGAGATTACTATTTTCCATGTCTTATAGTTAAATAACGATATTAGCAAAATGTTGGTATTAAAAATGTGGTCCTGGGAAAGCATATGTCTACATATATGTATGTATGTGTATATATGTATATATATATAAATATATCCACACTTAATTATATCCTTCAGGGGTGGAGGTAGGGAAGAAGGGAGGAAAAAGAACAAAGTAAAAAATGCACAGCAGAGAACAAAAGAAAACTTACAAGGAAGCAAAAAAAAAGACGGACAACTCTCAACACAACATGTAGTATTTATCATATGGGCTTTCTTAAAATGAAAATTTATTGCTATATATTGTGAATCCTCTCTTACGTTCTGCTGTGCACATAACATGCTTTTTTTTCTTTTCTTACTTTGTATTTAAGTTTCAATATTTAAGTTTATGATATGTTTCTTTTTCTTTTTTCTATTCTGTATTTGAGTTCTGGTGTTTGAGTCTAAAAAAAAAAAAAGAAAAATGTGGTCCTTTGTTAATCTAGAAAAAGAAATCAGCTCATTATAAAAGCTTTGCAATTTCCTAAAAGCAAAGACTGCTCTCTTTCTGTCTAATTGTGAACCCAACTCACTGTCCATTCACATTATCTATTCCAGATGTGTGTGTGTGTGTGTGTGTGTGTGTGTATACATACACTAAGAAGCAAGCTCGATAATATGCTCGTCCATCCAACAGCATTCTGTAATTTAGCAATAGACAGTCTTCATTCACCCAGTCTTTCCTTTGTGGAAGGTCAGGTCAAACTCTTTTAAATGGTTATAGATTTCCTCCAGGAGGCTCTGCAATGTTGTAATGCAACTGGCATCATGTCATTTGCAGAGATGGAAGATCTCACCACATATGATATAAAACCTACACTAGATTTCTAACTAGTGCACATCTCCACATTTTATGCTTTGTCTAGTGTTTATGCTCACAAGGTTCCTGAGCAAAGTACTTCCTACTGTTATATCTTTCAAAGAATCTTAAATGTTTTTAAAGTATGAATGGAAGAATACCTTTTTGGAAGAAAGCCTTGAAGGTACATTTTGTTCTATTAAATCAAATACTATTTTATAATCAACAGAAAGTACAGTGGGATCTTATACTTTCTATATTCTTCAGTCATTTGTATGGTAAAGATGTGATCCACTACGGAATATCATTTCGAAAAAAACACTGGCTTTTTCCTTCTAATATCCTCATAGAGGATGTCTTTGATCCATGAATACATGTGATCCACATTAGAAAAAATTATATAAATGGAGAAATAGGGCATATAATTTATTTATTTTTTGTTTGTTTTGGTTTTTGTTGGGTTTTGGTTTGTCTGTTTTTGTTGAGGCAATCGGGGTTAAGTGCCTCGCCCAGGATCACACAGCTAGTAAGTATCAAGTGTCTATGGCCAAATTTGAACTCAGGTCCTCCGGACTCCAGGTCCTCTATTCATTGCACCACTGAGCTGTCCTGGCATATAATTTTGTGGTTGATATTCTCATGGTTGTCTTTTCTTGGAATTAATACTGCACAAACTGTTTTCTAGGCCTTTATAGCATATTTCCTCCCCTCCCCTAGAAAACAATTCCTCAGCACTCTCACAATGACATCTCCTTCAACACAAATAGATCTCTATGCATGCTTTATCAACCAAGATGCTTTTCTCATCTTTTTTTTTTCCCCTCTTCAGTGCTATTCTTACCTCTTCTGTAAGCAGATCTGGGGCTATGATAAAATTTCAAGTGTGAATTCAAGTACCCTTGAGAAAAATGTTATGGAAATCTTTGCAGATTTACTACACAAAGTAAACCCAAAGTAACATCAGGGGAGGACTGAAACAGGGGGAATCAGAAAAGGCCTCTTTGAAGGAGATGGAACCTTAGCTGAGACTTCTACAAAGTTTAGGATTCCAAGAGGCAAAGGTTAGATAAGAGAGAATTCCAGACACAGGATGGCCTAGACAAAAGCATGGAAGCAGGAGATGGCATGTCTAGTCCTGGGAACAGAAAGCAGGAGTACTGGGCTGATATATAAAGTATATGTACCTTCTCATCCTGTGCAATTCTTGACCACTAAAAACAGTAAAGAAACCACTGTTTTCCTCTTCTCTGAGAATAGTCTTTATCACTATCTCCTCAGTATTTCCATTCCTATTCTCTTCAATGGAGAACTCTACTTTCTGCCCATCAATCAGATAGCTAAACTGTTAATTCCAGGTTCAGTTCCTATTATGTCAAGATAGTTGTAGATGATACTCATCTACAAAAATCTGCTGATATTTTAATAGGACTGAGTTAGAATAAAGAAGGAAAGATAGCATTTACTGAATGTAGTAATTAATCACAACTTCTTTGCCCCTCAGCCCCTGGGTCACAAGTGGCCCTCTAGGTCCTCAAGAGCGGCCCTTTGACTGAATCCAAACTTCGCAGAACAAATCCTCTTAAAGGATTTGTTCTGTACTTGGACTCGGACAAAAGGCCGCACCCAAGGACCTAGAAGGTCATATGTGGCCTTGAGGCTTCTGGTTCCCCACCCCTGCTCTAGACTTTTCAAGAAATGGGTCAGAATTCAAATGTTACATTTTTAAATGAATAGTTCCTTTGATTATACATGACTGACCCAACAAAGTAGAATGAAAATATTATGCCAAACTTCAAATTTTCTGTAAAGAGTCTCACAATACAAATAAGCTTCTCTTCTGTAAATCTAAACAAAACTGTCAGTGAATTGTAGGCAGCCTGGTGTAGTAGTGAGAAGGATAATAGATTAGGCAGTGTGGTGTAACAGTAGGAAATATCATAGATTAGCAATCAGCCTATCTGAGCTATATCATAGCTCTGACCCTTGTGTGAGCTGTGTGATTGGTCAAATCATTTGAGTCTCAACTTTCTCATCAATAAATTTACAATAGTATAACTTAGCTTGCCTACTCCAATGGGTTTTTGTGAGAATTACATAGGATAACATAAGCAAAAATGTTTTGAAAACTGTAAAGAAACTAAGTATAACACTCATCTATGTTAATAAAAAACAATAAAAACATAGGAATATTTCTTTTCATAATATGACATATAGTATCTATCTGTAACAGAGAAGTAACAGAAGCCTTTACAATACAATAAAGAGCAAGGAATTTAAATTTTCACCACTATTATTTGATATAGTTCCAGAAATGCTAGCTATAACAACAAGACAAGAAAAAGATAAGCATAGGCAATGAGAAAGCAAAGTTATCTATATCTGCAAGTCAATTAAAGAAATTAATAATAACTTCAATAAAGTAGCAAGTTATGAATGAATACATGAAAATCACTAGGCTTTCTTGCATTCTTGCATTACTAACAAAAACAAAAGCAAAAAAAAAAAAGAAATTCCATTCAAAATAACTATAAAATGCACAAAGTATGTAAGAGTTAACCAAGTCATACTCAAGTCTTACATAACTACCACTGCAAAGAAGGCATACTTAATATAAGCAAATATTATTCCTTGATCATAATTGGGCTACATTACTACAATAAAAGATGGTAATACCTAAATTAATTTACAGATTTAGTGTCACAGAAAACAAATGACCAAGGGATTATTTTATAAAATAAGACAAAAATGATAACAAATGCACCTTTAGGACCAGAGATCAAGAATATCAAAGGGGAGTATGAAAAACAGTAGGTGGGGGGGGTGGAGAACCCCTGCAGGGAACTACCACTTCCAGACTTCAAACTATATTTCAAAGTAGTAGTCATCAAAACTATTCAATATTAGTTTTTAAAAAAGCCTGATGGAAGATGGTGGAGTAAAAGCAGTGACTTCCTTGAGCTCTCTCCCAAACCCCTCCAAATACTCATAAAAAATGGCTCTAAAAAAATTCTGAAGCAGCAGAACCCACAAAAAGACAGAATGAAACAAATTTACAGCCCAAAACAACCTGGATGATTGATCAGAAAGGTATATCGTGCCAGGCTGGGAGCCTGGGCACACAGGCCTCAGCAAACTTGGAGCAGGCCTCAGAGGACTGAATCATGGGCACCTGTGGAGGTTTCCAGACTCCTCCAATCCACTAATGCCAAAGACAACTTAGAACGTCAGTGGGAAAAGTCTGTTTCTGTGGTGCTGAGAAAGGAAGGCAGGGTCTCAGCTCCATTCCCCAAGAGCGTGGCCCTGCGCACGGGGTGGGGGGACAGCTGCTTCCCGAGCTTCCGGCCCACAGACTGAGGGGGAATCCAGTGGCTGATCAGAGAGAGGTTGCAGGGATCTCTTTGCCAATGCTGAGGCAGCAATCTCTTGCTTTGCCTGTGTTTGGATCTGCATCACAGTTCTGGGTGGCAGTACTGGGGGAAGAAGGAGCACTGGCATGGTGGAGCTTGTAGTGGCTGTGGAGAGGAACCCCTCCTCACAGTTACAGGACAGAAAGGAGTACTTGTGGTCACAGGCCAGGAAAGGAGTAAACACCTTGCCCCTTATCATACCACCTTGCAAGAACTGAAAATTTACAGGTCCCTACAACTATCTCTGAAAACAGCTGTACAAACCCCTGAGGCTTGGGACAGTACATTCTCCACATTGGAAGCAGATTCTTATCTTAACAAAGAGTTTAAAACTCAAATAATTGGCCGGGATCATGAGTAAGCAGCACAAAAAGAGTCAGACTATATTATCTTACTTTGGTGACAAAGAAGATCAAAATATACAACCAGAAGAAGAAAACAAAATCAAAGCTCCTACATCCAAAGCCTCCAAGAAATAAATATGAATCAGTCCCAGGCCTTGGAAGAGCTCAAAAGGGATTTTGAGAAGCAAGTAAGAGAAGTAGAGGAAAAACTGGGAAGAGAAATGAGAGTGATGCAAGAAAATCATGAAAAACAAGTCAACAGCTTGCTAAAGGAGCCCAAAAAAATACTGAAGAAAATAACACCTTAAAAAATAGCCTAACCCAAATGGCAAAAGAGGTCCAAAAAGCCAATGAGGAGAAAAATGCCCTAAAAAGAAAAATTGGCCAAATGGAAAAGGAAGTTCAAAAGATTACTGAAGAAAATACTTCCTTAAAAATTAGAAGAGAACAATTGGAAGCTAGTGACTTTATGAGAAATCAAGACACTGTAAAACAAATCCAAAAGAATGAAAAATTAGAAAACAATGTGAAATATCTCATTGGAAAAACAACTGACCTGGAAAATAGATCCAGGAGAGAGAATTTAAAAATTATTGGACTATCTGAAAGCCATGATCAAAAAAAGAGCCTAGACATCATCTTTCAAGAAATTATCAAGGAAAACTGCCCTGATATATTAGAACCAGAGGGCAAAAATAGAAATTGAAAGAATCCACAGATCTCCTCCTGAAAGAGATCCCCAAAGGAAAACTCCTAGGAATATTATAGCCAAATTCCAGAGTTCCCAGGTCAAGGAGAAAATATTACAAGCTGCCAGAAGGAAACAATTCAAGTATTGTGGAAACACAATCAGGATATAACACAAGATTTAGTAGCTTCTACATTAAAGGACTGCAGGGCATGGAATATAATATTCCAGAGAGCAAAGGAGATAGGATTACAACCAAGAATCACCTACCCAGCAAAACTGAGTATAATCCTTCAGGGGAAAAAATGGTCATTCAGTGAAATAGAGGACTTTCAAGCATTCCTGATGAAAAGATCAGAGCTGAATAGAAAATCTGACTTTCAAATACAGGACTCAAGTGGAACATGAAGAGGCAAATAGGAAAGAGAAATCATAAGAGACTTATTAAGACTGAACTGTTTACATTCCTGTATAGAAAGATGATATTTATAACTCATGAGACCTTTGTCAGTATTAGGGTAGCTGGAAGAAAAAAATTATATGGAGAGAGAGAGAGAGAGAGAGAAGAGAGAGAGAGAGAGAGAGAGAGAGAAAGAGAGAGAGAGAGAGAGAGAGAGGGCACAGGGTGAGTTGAAGATTAAGCGGTCATATCTGGAGAATAAAATTAAGGGATGAGAGAGGATTATACTCAGAGAAAACGAAAGGGACAGGTAGAATGGGGTAAATTATTTTCACAAAAAAAAAACAAAAGAAAAGTCTCTTACAGTGGAGGGGAAACAGGGGAAGGTGAGAGGGAATGAGGGAATCTTATTCTCATAGGATTTGGCTTAAGGAGGGAATAACATACACATTCAGTTGGGTATGGAAATCTATCCTACCCTACGTTAAAATAGGGGGAGAAGGGGACAAGAGAGCAGGGAGATGATAGAGAAGAGGGCAGACTGAGAAAGGGGGTAATCAGAAATAAATGCATCTGAGGAGGGAAAGGGTCAAAAGAAAGAATAGAATAAATGGGAAGGCAGGATAGAATTAAGGGAAATAGAGTTAGTTTTTCACAACATGTCTACTATGGAGGTGTTTTGCATAACTGCACAAGTACAACCTATATTGAGTTGCTTGCCTTTTCAATGAGGGTAGGTGGGGAGGGAGGAAGAAAGAAAATTTGAAACCTAAAGTTTTAAAAACATGTTTAAAAAAATGTTTTCACACGCTACTGGGAAATAAGAAATACAGGAAATGGGATACAGAAGTCTATCCTGCCCTACAGGAAAATAGAAGGGGAAGGGCATAAGAGAAAGGGGGAGAGATAGAAGAGAGGACAGACTAGGGGAAGGGATATTCAGAATGCATGCCATCTTGGGGGTGGGGGGAGGGGTGAGATGGGGTGAAAATTCGGAACTGGAAAACTTGTGGAAGTGAATGTTGAAAATTAAAAATAAATAAATTTATATTTTTTTAAAATATTAAAAAAAATTTTTTAAAGCCTGATCAATCAGATATGTAAGCAATGTAAGCAAGAATAAGAAGTAATTGAACAAAAAAGCCTAGCGTTCGATTAAATCCCAAAACACGAACTACAAACTGAGGATAAGAATTCCCCATTTGACCAGAACTGCTCAGAAAACTTCCCAGTTTTCTAGAATGCAATCTATCAAAAAATTAAGTTTAGATTGACATCTTACACTACAATTAGTTCCAAATGTACATATAGCCTAAATATAAAAGGCACATCAAAAGAACTTATAAAAAAATGGGAGCACCACATAGAACAACAAGATACCGTGAGGGAAAGACAGCAGGTGGAACATGTCAGGCAAGTCAAATCACTACCACCTGTCCTTGGAACCTACTGGAGATGGCATGGGACTCTGAAACAAAGACCTTTAGGTTTCATTGGCAATGCTTTCAGCCTGGGGCCCAGAGCCATCAATGATGGGAGTAGTCCCTGTGGAGAATGGGCACACCTTCCTCACCAACACCAACAGCAATAGCATAGGGCAAGTAAGCCCAAGAGCCCTGGATGTTGCAGCTTCCCCCAGACCACCTGTCATGCTTCTAGCGGAGTCCCTGCAGCCATCATCCGGTGGAACAACTCTTGCCGGAGGAGAGACCAGCCATCCCCACCAACTCTCATTGCCTCCTAAGGAATGGGCAGATAAATTTAACTGAAGCTGCAAGGTGCCCTGAGGTAAGAAACTGAAAGCACCACATGTCAGCCAAGTCAAATCACCACCATCATCTTCCACTGAAAGGAGACAACTAAGGACCCTGTGCCAAAGATCCCTAGGAATAAGAGCACCTACCTCATCACCTCCCAAACCATTGGCTTTGTGTCTAAATCAGGCCCTATGGCCATCAGTGAGGTAAGCAATCCCTGAGCCAATCTTCCTCCTTTCTGATAACATTAACTGCTGACTAACTGCCAATGACAAGAGCCTTAGGAATGAGAGCTTACCCCAGACCTCATCTTGTTTCCAGCCTAGCCCTCCCCCACATCCATAACCTCAGGAAGCACACCCTATCTTAATGTAGCCAGGTAACTGCTTCTTCAAGAGCTTCAGTCATAGTAACTGAAGACCCAGAAAAGAATACAAAGAAAAACAACAATCAAAACCATCAGAACTCTCATCAATGGCCAGTCATGACTTTTAAAGTCTCTTGTTATAAGATGCCAAACTGTAAGTTTTGAATAATACATAGACTATCAGACAGGGCCGATGTGCTGATTTGTTTTACTCCTCTGTTACAAGAGAGGATCCTACTCTGAGCAGAGTGAGGGGACAGGCATTGGGAAGTGACAGCATTATTTTTTTTTAAAGAGCATCAATTTTTAAAAAGAAAAAAAGTCCAAAACTATAGAATATATGAAATCTTATTATCATAATTTCTCTTACAACACAGTTCTAAGTACACAACATTTCTTAGGCACCTATATAAGAATATTTTTAAAAACATCAATGAAGTCTGGTAAGATCACCAGATGTTGTTCTTATGTATATGGCATCTATTGTAAACATAGGTAGGGATAGGATAGGATAGGTTCTTTTAATTTTACACAATAAGTAAATGATTTTCAATTGGCATTCTACTTTTAAGAAAGATAATCTTTTTTCCCCCCCCAGAAATTTGAGGAGTCAATCATTCAACAAAACTACATAAGGTAAAAATGTTTGGTTCTTCCTAAGAGCAAATAATGATAAAATTGAAGTTATCTTCTGTAACATGTGATGCCATGTAGAACAGGTAAGTGAAGAGAAAAGCAAAATACATTCAATCAACTAAAAGTTTTATACTGTAAAAAGATAGGCTGTGACTTTTCCTATGGCTAACAAAACTCAATTTCTCACTGTTTTTTCTCTACTATAAAAAATTTTAGCCCTGTATAGGTGATTTTAAATGGGAAAATAATTAACAAGACCTATCCTCACCACTCACAAGATTCATTTTTACTAATGTTTTGCAATTATGTTTGGCCTTTGTATCTAAAGCAAGTTGATTTGTGGCATGAACCAATTTGTGAACTGATTTAAACTTGCTTGTTTAGCAATTAGGAGATTTTACTGAGGGGAAGGGGGGCAGTTGCATAAGCTCTTTATAGATATCTTCCCCAATAGAATGTAAGCTTCTTGAGGGTAGCAACTGTTTCTTCTTTGTCTTTGTATCCACAGCACCTAGAATTATAGGCACTTGATAAATATTTGTTGTCTGACTGACTTTTTTTTTTGTCTGTCAAACCAGAGAATAAGTAGTATTAAGATACAGTGTTTGGGCAGAGCCAATATGACAGAATAGAGGAGGCACTGCAGCCAAGCTCTCCCAACATTCCCTTCCAAATAATTTCAAAATAATACCTCAAATCTAATTCTCAAGCAAAAAATCAAGGTAAGACATTCTTCCAGCCCAAGACATCTTAGAAGGTCAAAACGAAAGGTCTATGAAAGGAAATAGGGATGGGGGAAGGGGACAGAAGCCTATATGGATGCAACACCAGTGGTGGGACTTGGTGGGACTGACAGAAGCAGCAGCTTCAGAAGCTCTCAAGCCAGAGATGGTAAGTTGGGCAACTATCAGAAAAAGACTACAGGGGCCTCCTGTGCTGGCACTGGGCACAGGACATGCTGTTGTTTGGCAACTAGGTTGCCTATGCCCACTTCTGGGTCACAGTTCCAGGGCAGACAACAGCACTTATTATCTCAAAGGAGCAAGGACCCTGAAGAACAGTATTACTTCTGATCCCATGGGAGTACAGGCACTGAGGAACGATATCAATTGTGATCCCAAAGAAGCAGGGCCCTTCCTTGGTAAGGAAAAGAGCACAGACTAGGAGATCAGTGACCATACTTCTCCCTGGATCACACCGAAAATTTCCAAACCCCTACAACTAGCTCTGAAAACAGCAGTGCAAAAAAAGCTTAAAGCTTGGAAGAGTGACCCCCTAGCCCACCCCAGGAACAAAGCCCAACTTTAACATCCATTTTTTATCCCACAATACTCTCTTATGTTTTGTTTGGTGCACAGAAATAGAGTGGTGGATCAGTGGAACAGATCAGTGGAATACATAATACACAGTACTAAATGACCATGGTAAAGTCAAAGTCAAAAAATAGTCTAGAAAAAATAAGGAAACAAACAAAAGAACCCGACCATAAAAATCTACTATAGTGACAAGACAGAGTAAGACACAAACTCAGAAGAAGATAATGATGTCAAAACAGCTACAAGCAAAGCCTCAAAGAAAAGAAAAGGTGAGTTGGACACAAGTCCAACAAGAATTTCTCAAAGAGCTTAAAAAATGGTCTTCAAAATCAAATAAGAGTATTAGAGGAAAAAGTGGGGAAAGAGACGAGAGCAATATAAGGAAATTATGAAATGACAATTAACAGCTTGCACAAAAAAAACTGAAGAAAATACACCTTAAAAAACAGAATTGGCTAAATGGAAGAAGAGGCACAAAACTTCACTGATGAAAGTAACTGCTTAAAAAAAAAGTTAGCTAAATGGAAAAAGAAGTACAAAATAACTCCTTAAAATATGGAAGGAAATAACTCCTTAAAAATTAGAAGTGGGCAGTGGGAAGTTAATGACTTCAGAAGACATCAAGAAATAACAAAACAAAGTCAAAAAATTACATTTATAAGAAAACAAAGTATCTCATCAGAAAAACAACTGACCTGGAAAATAGATCAAGGAGAGATAATTTAAGAATTACTGAACTATCTGAAAGCCATGATCAAACAACTTAGACATCATATTTCAAGACATTATTAACAGAATATTGCCCTGATATTCCAGAACCAGATGGTAAAACAGAAACTGAAAGAATCCACCAATCACCATCTGAAAGAGATCCCAAGATGAAAATTCCCAGGAATATGATAGCCAAAATCCAAAGTTCCCAGGTCAAGAAGAAAACATCTCAAGCAGCCAGAAAGAAATGATTCAAATACTATAGAGCCACAGTCAAGCTCACACAAAATTTAGCAGCTACCATCTTAAAGGAATGGAGGGCTTAGAATATGATATTCTGGAAGGCAAAGGAAGATTACAACTAAGAATCACCCACCCAGTAAAACTTAGTATAATCCTTCAGGGAGAAAAACTGATATTTAATGAAACAGAGCATTTTAAGCATTCCTGATAAAAAGAACCAAACTAAGTAGTAAATCTGACATTCAAACACAAGACTCAAGAGAAGCATAAAAGAGAAACATGAAAGAGAAATAATAAGGAATTCAATAAGTTAAATTGTTTATGTTCCTATACAGAAAGATGATACATGTAACTCCTAAGTCTTTATCACCATAAGGAAAGTTAGAAGGCATCTACATAGGCAGAGGGCATGGGTATAACTCGATTATGTTGGAATGATCTAAAACAAATTAATAAGCAAGAAAGAGAGATGCAATGGGAGAAAAGGGAAGGAAGAGGAAGGACAGGAAAAATTATCTTACATAAAAGAGGCATACAAGGAAGAATTTTTACAGTGAAGGGGAAAATGGTGGCAAGTGAGCAACACAAATCTCATTCTGATCAGAATTGGTTCAAAGACAGGGAAGTAAATAAATATATATATATATAATATATGTATATTATATATATAGGTACGTAGGTATATAATATAAATAAATACATACATTCAATTGAGTGTAGAAATCTATCATACTCAACAGGGATTCAGTATAAATATACAAACAAATATGATAAAGAAGTAGATCTAGTCAAAAATGTCAAAGGAATCAATGAAAAAAAAATGTGAAGAAAGGTAGCCTAGCAATATCAGATCTTAAACTGTATTACAAAGCAGTAATCATCAAAACTATCTGATACTGACTAGGAAATAGAGTGGTGGATCAGTGGAACAGATCAGTGGAATACATAATACACAGTACTAAATGACCATGGTAATCTAGCATTTGACAAACCCAAAGATCCAAACTTCTGGGAGAAGAACTCATTGTTTGACAAAAACTGCTGGGAACACTGGAAAACAGTATGGCAAAACCTAGGTATAAAACAACATCTCACATTTATACCAAGATAAGGTCAAAATGGGCTCATGATTTAGACATAAAGGGTGATATCATAAGTAAATTAGGGGAGTACGGAAAATTTTTTTTGGATCTACATATAAGGGAAAAAGAATTTATGACCAAGCAAAACATAAGAGAACATTATGGGATACAAAATGGATAATTTTGATTACTTTAGATTAAAAAGATTTTGCAAAAACAAAACCAGTGCAGCCAAGGAAAGAAGGAAAGCAGGACACTGGGGGAAATATTTTACAGCAAGTTTCTCTCATAAAAGCCTCATTTCTCAAATATACTGAGAACTGAATCAAATTTATAAGAATACAAGTCATTTCCTTATTGATAAATGGTCAAAGGATATGAATAGGCAGTTTTCAGAAGAAGTAATAAAAGCTATCTACAATCATATGAAAAAAAATGCTCTAAATCACTATTGATTAGAGAAATGTGAATTAAAATAACTCTGAGGAATCACCTCACACCTGGCAGATTGGCTAATAAGACAGAAAAGAGAAATGGCAAATATTGGAGGGGATGTGGGTAAACTAGGACACTAATGCATTATTGGTGGAGTTGTGAACTGATCCAATCATTCAGGAGAGCAATTTAGAACTCTACCCAAAGGGCTATAAAATTGTGCATATCATTTTGATGGGGTATGGGCCCAAGCTGAGACCTTTGCCCTTCACCCCCAAAAAGAATTTGAGTGCCATTTGTTTACAGACCCCAGAAAACCCTTGAACTTTCTTTGAACTTTTACCTGGTCAAGGAAGTCCCCTGAAGTTATTCTTATTCTTATTCCTATCTTTATCCCTAGGCCCTATCTCCCAATTCTTTGTTACCCTAATTTAAGCCTAGCCCTGGGTTATATATCCCATCCTAGATCTTATCCAGACCCCATTCAATCTCCCAGACACTCCCCCAGCTTCAAGATCCTCCCTAAACTCTTCACCTAGTTACCCTAACTTCAAGATCCTCCTCCCAGCCCTTTCTCTAATCACCGAAAACTACTTGGCTGTATAAGATCCATCCTGGCTGCCCTTTAAGGCTGAGACTTATTCATGTCCTTATGAGGGTCAAAAACCTTCAGATTCCTTAAGAGTCTAGCCTATATGGTTCATCTTTAATAAACCTTGTCTTTAGCTGAAAGAAGGCTTGGGTTGAATTCTTTCAGGCAGGACCTGTGTCTAATGATTTTGGGGTCCAAGCACCCCTAAATCTCTACACCTCAACACTTTGACCTAGCAATGCTACTACTAGATCCCAAAGGAAAATGAAAAGGACTTATATGTACAAAAACATTTACAGCAACTCTTTGTCACAGCACAAAATAGGAAATTCAGGGGATATCCATAAATTGGGGAATGGCTGAACAAATTGTGGTATATCAGTGTAATGGAATGCTTTCAGAAAAACCTGGGAAGACTTACATGAACTCATGCAAAGTGAAACAAATAGAACCATTAAAACATTGTACACAATAACAGGAATATTGTATGATGATCAACTGTGAATAACTTAGCTATTCTCAACAATATGGCAATCCAAGACAATTCCAAAAGACTTAGGGTGAAAAACTGCTATCACCTCCAGAGAAAAAATTGGAGTCTGAATGCAGATTAAAGCATACTTTTTAACTTTATTTTTCAGGTTTTCTTTTGGGTTATTTTTTTGTCTGAATTTTCTTTTACAACATGGCTAATAAGGAAATGTTTTGCATGTTTTGCACATGTATAATTGCTTGCCTTCTCAAGGAGGGGGGTAGAGAAGGAAGAGAAAGAATTTGGAACTCAACACAAAAAAAATGAATGTTAAAAAAAGCTTACATGTAATAGAAGAAAAACTATAGGGGGAAAAAAGTAGATACAAAGTTCTATGAGAACATTTGAGGACCCAAACTAGCAACAAAGTTGGACCACTTTCACCTAGAAGTCAGGACCAAGAGATCACCCCTCAAAGACTCAGCCAGAATTTGAAGGCCAACATTTTAACAGCAAAACTGCATCGAATTAAGAGGCTTGTACTTTCACTCAAGAAACTCAGGCTCAAATTCCAGCTCAGGTAGTTATGAGCATAGTAATTACAGAAAAATCACTTGACCTCTGGAACTTCTTCATCTATAAAATGGAGATAATAAAATACTTGCACTGGTAAGGTTAGCATTTATATAAGCATTTTAAAGTTTACAAAGGTATTTGCATGCATTATCTCATTTGACCCTCAAAGCAATTCTCTAAGAAAGGTCCTTCAGGTATTATCATTCTTACTTCACAGATGAGGAAAATGAGGCTCACGGGGTCACAAGGCTAGAATCAGCTGGGTTTGAACCCAGGCATCTCAACACAAAGGCCTGAGCTCTTTCCACTAAACCAAGGGCCTCCCTTCTGTAGGGGAAAAGGCCAATTGGTAAAATTTACAGTACCACATAAACGGGGAGGGGGAGAGAATTTTCGGGTGCTAATCAAGCTCCTCTACAGAACACTGCTTTTTAATATGAAACATACTGAAACACAGAATGGGAAATTAACTGGCTATAAACAGCCTTCTGGGGAGGAGGTGGCTGGGCAGAAATCCAAATTAGGAAGCAATATACAACTTCTCTCCTCTAGAAGCCTGCAGGCAGGCGCTAGTGCCAGCCCCTTCTCTCCGCCTCCTATGCTGTCTCCACCTCCTACCCCACAGGCTTAGACAACAACTTCAGAGGGAGGTGGAGGGGAAGCAGAGAAAGCTGACACCCCGAAAGGCACTGTGGGCACGGTAGTTCTGGACACACAAGGACACACAAGAGCCCACAAGGTGGACTAGGCGAAGAGACAACAGAAAGTACTGAAGAGACCGTGATGCTACGAAGAGAAAAATGTGCAGTTCCTCTTAAAGTAAGAAGAAACTAAACCTACAAGAAACAAGAGGCTTAGACAGGTTTAAGGACAAATCTCCCAGAATGCCTTGCGTGCTCGGCCGCTACGCAGCCGTCGCGCCTGCGCAGGGAGACAGCCGGTTAGTTGCGGCTCTGAGACTAAAGGCTCAGACGGCTGGATCGGGAAGAGGCTGTGGAGGAGAATGTGGGTTTTCGGCTATGGTTCCCTCATCTGGAAGGTCGATTTCCCCTATCAGGACAAACTGGTCGGGTCTATCACAGGCTACAGTCGGCGCTTCTGGCAGGGCAGCACCGACCACCGCGGGGTTCCTGGCAAGGTGAGAAACTAGCCCCCGACCTTCGCTGCTGTCCCTTCCCGCCAGGGGCCCCGGCTCTCCCGTAGCGACCCCGACACCATCCCACCACAGCACACACCCCCACAAAACCCCCTGTCCTCCACCGTTAAGGCTTCAGGGACGCCTAGACAAAGTTATTCTACTCATTCTTACTCCATCTTCCTCAACCATCCCTAATTAACTCCTCCCAAAATGCATTAAGGAGAAAACTAGGAATGTTGACTGACATCTAGGGGTACTGCTCATTTCTGAAGAAATCGCTATGGCAGAGGCAAAATTTGTAGGTTTATAACTAGGAAGAGGGCCCCCACTACATGGGTTTTAGTGCTAAAGACAAGGTTTCATGGATCAAGTCACACAGACCAAACAGGAGAAATAAGTGTATTCACTTGCCTTGATCAAGCAGCACTGAAATCACCTTGACTGCAATTTATTTTCCAGGAATTAAATGCCTGGAAATTTCTACATTCGGCTATTAAAACCAGTACAGTTTGGAGATATATAGATACAGAGAGAGAGAGAGAGAGAGAGAGAGAGAGAGAGAGAGAGAGAGAGAGAGAGAGAGAGAGAATGATGTCATAACAAATCATTAACCTTTCCAAACTCTTTTCATGGTACTCAAGTTACTTATACTGAGTGATAAAAAGGAAGGCAATTTTGTTATCACAACTGAACGGCTGTTTCCTGAATGCACTTGGTAATGATAAATATGGAATCACTATTAACCAAAGTGTATTTTTCTGTTACTTTCTCACTAATCCTAAATTAAGGAAGTTTTGCTTCCTTGACGTTTTCTTTATCTTCCTCTCAACTATTACCGTCCTCTTTTATAGGCATTCATTTATATAGATAAAACGTAGCCAGAGTTAACAATCCATGGCTTACCTAAACCAACCTTGTATTGTCTTAAATGTTTGGTTTACATCCTTTATTCTTAAAGAAAATAAAGTTTTGAAAACACAATCATCTGAATTTGATGATCCCTTTTCTTTTAAATATTGATACTGTGTAAATTGATGAAACTTTTCTTAAAATAAGTTACTCAACCTTAATTGTTTACTTTTGACAAAGTACATTCCTCACAAATAAGAAGTAGGTAGGGCAAGAGTGATTTTGGCAAAGTACATTTCCTCACAAACATGAAGTAGGTAGGGCAATTGTCATCCTCATTTTTGCAGAATAGGAAATTTAGTCTCAGAAGGGTGAAGTGACTTATCCAGTCATAAAGCTTAAGGGTCAGAGCTAGGATTTCAGCCTAGATAGAGAAGATCATTGTTTTCGAATTCACCTTTCAGATACTTGAGTCAGAGAACCATTGCCCAGAGTTTAGTTTTGTTTTTTTAAATCCATCCGATTAATGAGAACAAAAGGGACAGAAAGGGTTTTTTTTTAAAGGACAGATAATATATAGATATATGGGAAGGGAAAAAAATCATAAGGCTCTAACCCAGAATAACAGAGGTACCTAACACTTGCTCAGAGTTTTAAAGTTTACAAAATTTACAAACAGTACGTCTTTTGATCCTCACAACCTGAGTATTGTCACCAATTTTTTATCCCCCAAGTTTACTGATTTGTTTATGATCAATCGCTATTAAGTGTCAGAGACAGGATTCAAACCTAGGTCTTCACATTAATCTTCAGCTGTAGGACTTGAAAGTAGCAGTTTTATAACAGATCAGAAATGAGGAGGCGCAATTAAGACATCAAAAAGTTGATCAAAAGCAGATTGATCTCCACCTAAAATTTAATGAGGTGTTACTTTCTTAGGTTGATATGCCGAGGGAGGGGTTAAAAATTGGAAATGAGATAGTATTTGAATGGTGGGGCCAGTGCAAATACCACAGACCAACAGAAATTTCTGGGAACAAATAGTGATTTTGAAAATTAGGCAAAACTGCTTAACATTTAAATTTTCCACATTTCAGTCAATTTTGAAATGATCCCTTAAATTGTTTTTCCATAGGAAAAACAAAAGCATCTTAGAGGAAAACAAGTTTATCAAATTATATATGTACATATACATATATAGTAAAAGGCAGATGATATACTAGTTTTCACTAGCATATTAGCTAGCACTATTATACTTTATTAATCTTATAAAATGAAGTTGGTATTGGCATCAAGAAGTATTATTATAGAAGAAAAATTACAAATTAGGGACAAATTTTGATAAACCAAAATAGTAGAAAAAATTTTTATCCATTTTTACACAATATCAAAACAAGTTAATATGCAGGATGTATTTGCTGATTAGCTTTTCTATTCCTGTTATGAATACTTAGCACTCTTTTTTGTCAGATAATAAAAACTGACCCCTTGAAAGGTTTTGCAAAGCCACTGAGTTCCAGACAATTTAACCTAGTTTTAAATTATCCCTTTTCAGTTTACAAAGGAAAATTATTTTTAAAGGTATTAGTTCTATACTGCAGTACTTTAAAAGTGATTTCATGGGTGTGAGTACCTTAATGAATCCTCTTGAGTTGCTGTGACTAAAAAAATAGGTCACTTAGTAGCCAACCCTCAGGTGATGAATCTATCAGAATGTAATTGGATTTAGATCAGTTTTTAAATGGGCATCAGCTTCCTCTGCTGTAAAGTGAGAGAACTGACTAGATGATCCTTAAGGATCCTTCTCTCTTTAAATCTTATGATCTTCACCTTATACCTCTTTTCAGAACTGTTTATCGTGATTAATTTGGTCATTTATTATTAAAAGTGTAGTGAAAGGAACAATTGATTTGGAGTCAAGACTATGATTCTAATCTGGACTCTGATACATATCAGTTACCTTGGGCAAGCCATTTAACTTCTTTAGGTCCTGGCTCAACCTAATCCAGGCCTAGATCTGGCTACTTTAGGCAGGGTTCAGAAGTTGCTCACCTGAAAAAGGAGAATAACATTCCCAACCTGATATGTGAAGATAACTTTTTTTTAAAACCTTAAAGTGTTGGGGGAAGGAGAAAGCACTAACAACTAGCGGGATAAAGAAACTTCCCACGGGAAGCATTTGAGTTGAGTCTTGAAAGAATCTAAGGTTAAGAGACAGAAATGAAGGAGTGAATTCTAACCAAAAGCAACAGCCTATACAAATTCAGTAAATTAATCATTTATTAAAAGATTATGAGCTAGCCCAAGTGCCACCTGTAGTGCATTCAATTAAAAATCAATCAATCCCTGCCCCCAAGGTATTTAGGTTCTAGAAGTTGAAGATGGAAAAGCAAACAGACCATTTTGATAGTGAAGGTAGGAAAAGTGCAAAAAGTTTGTTTTAAAAAATAGACTAGAGCCATTCTTGTGAAGGGTTTTTAATGCCAGAGGTTTTTGTATTTTATCCCAGAAGTAACAGTGAGTCACTAAATTCACAGGCAGTGGATCAACATGGCCAGACTTTTATTTGAGAAAGATAACTTTGGCAGCCATGTAGAAGATATAATGGAATGAGGAAAGACTAAATGACAAAATTCCAATTAGGAGGTGGTTGCAGTAGTCCAGGCAAAAGCTGATGAATACCTGAACTAGGCAGGTGCCATCATATTGTAAGCTTCTTGAGGGCAGGGACTATCTTTTGCTCATTTTTGTATCTTTAGCACAATGCCTGCCACATAGTAGATGGCTTAATAAATGTTTATTGATTGATGTGAATGAAGAGAATAGAATATGAGAGATGTTGTAGAAGTAATGTCTACTAATTGAGGATAATTGTAAACCTGGGGGAGAAAAAAAATGGTAGCCATGCCCTCAAAAAGAAATAGAGAGGTTTGAGGGAGGAATTGGTTTAGGGAGGGAAAACAGTGAACTCCATTTACAAAAGATTGAGTTTGACATCTTTGGAAATCCAGTTGTTGATGCGTAAAAGAAAAGTATCCATTTAGAACTAAAACTTGAAGGAGAATAAGCCTGGATCTGAGAGCCATCTACATATTGAAAATTGAACTCTTAATCCTACACCTCCAAGAGAACAAGGCCCAAGACAAAGCTTTAGGGGACACCTACTGGGTGAGGATGGGACATGAATGAAGACCAAGCAAGGGAAACTAAGCAGTGGTAAAATAAGTAGGAGAACCAGGAGAAAGCAAGGTCTTAAAAACTTGAGATGACTGGTTTTCTGGCTATTCTCTGGACATAACACTCGTGTCTGCCTCTATTTTAGTTAATGACACATCTAAAGAGATGGAAGGATCCCCCTCCCTAGAGGTTATTAAGCAGAAAGTGGGCAACTACTTGTTGAGTATGTTATGGTGGCAATTACATGTGTGGGTTGGATTAAATAGCTACTGAGGTCCCTTTCTCACTCTCAGAATTCTGTGATATTCTAGTTTTAGAGAGTTCCATATACATTAATAGGTTATAGTGATTTGCTCAGGTCACATTGCCATCAAGTCAGTTGTAGGACTTAAACTCAGGTCTTCCCAACTCCAAGTCAAATTCTATCCACTACTGCCTCACTGGCTCTGTATCACCCTATCCCATACAGTATTGAAAAATAACATAAGTTAATGCTGATTTTAAAATAATCAACATCATTTAGGGAATTCATCTGGGAAGTAAATAATGTTATGAGCTTTTTTTAAGTATTTCCAAAACACTAAGTAAACTCAATCTATCAAAGAAACCACATGTCTGAGTAGTTTTTTAAAATCAGAATTTTTATTAATGAAGGTGGCATAACAGAAAGCTAGCAATATTTATAGTATTTTTTTAATGTTAAATTGAGTTACATTTTTGAGAAACAGAATGATGTAGTAAAAAGAGGGCCAGGCCAGCCTGGTGTCAAGGAAGACTTAGAGATTCAAGTCTTTTTTTTTTTTTAAGGCAGTTGGGGTTAAGTGACTTGCCCAGGGTCACACAGCTAGCAAGTGTCAAGTGTTTGCTCTGAGGCTGGATTTGAACTCAGGTACTCCTGACTCTATCCACTGCGCCACCTAGCTGCCCCCTGAGATTCAAGTCTTAACCTCTAACAAATACTAGCCATAAAATGAGTAGGATAATACCTTCAGTTACCTCCCTAACAGTAAGGATCAAATAAGATAATGTGTGTAAATTGCTTTATAATATGAAAACTGGGATATATAATTGTCAGGTCCTATGAACAGACTAGCTCATGACCACTGAGAAGTACTGGTCACTTAGTTCTCTAGCAGGAGCTCCTCTCTGTTCTATTGGTGCTCCCTACAGAATAGTACCCAGGAATGTCATGTTTTTACTCATGTAACAAGAAAGTGACCAGATGTTTGATTTTACTTGCAGTTTGCCTCACCACATTTAATTTTGGAGTAGTCTCTTTAGCTATCCATATATTGTTTTTAACTTAAATTCATATAAAATACATCCAATGTAAATTCACTGAAATTATCTTTCAGAAAACAAAGCAGTAGATTTTCTGATTCAATCCACTGTAGATTACAACATATGAAAACTAAGTCCTTTGCTGAAATGTGATTGCTATTAACTTGGCATACGTTGATCCTATTTTAGCTACAGGTTGATACTATTGTTCAGTTAAGTATTTAATTTTTTTAAAAAGTATTTTTGAAATTTTTTTCCAGCCTGGAAGAGTTGTGACTCTTATTGAAGATCCTGGGGTATGGCACAGTTTTTATATAAAGATGTCTATATGAAATTATAAGAAATGTATCTCACTATAATCAAAACAGACAACCAAAGAAATTCTACAAGGGAGGTAGCATAATAGAAGGAAAATGCATGCTATCTTAGTTCTAGGATTTCCAGTTTTTTTAATGTTAAAACATCTTTTTTATTGTCTAGGTTTGGTTTCAGGTTTGCAGGGGACAAAGCTGTATAGAAGCAGACATGGTGTAAATAACAAAATGAAATAAAGCACTGAGGCACATTAAAAAAAACTATTTGAAAAATCTTACAACATTCCTTGAAATTAAGTGGAAACACTCATGTCATAAAACCAATGTTAAAGACTTTTTTGTGGAGGTGGGGGCAGACCTGTGATGTATGGGGAACTTTCTACAGTGCAGATCAGCCTACCATCACACATGTATATATACATATACACAGGTGTGTACATGTGTATATTCCCATCTCTAAGGCTAGCTAGTAGTCAAACTGACTACCATTTTCATTGTACAGATTTTTTTACTAGATAATAGATTTCTGCATTTCCATAAATCTATCAGTTACAGAATATCAACTAAGTGTCAGCGTCCTGATGTTTAAAGGAAGCTCATTTTTACTACCATAATTTCCTGGTGCTGAACAGTTAATAATTAATCAATGCAATCTTAAGTCATTCCCCATTTGCAAAGATAATCTAATCATTAGACTAATAACCTCTCCAGCAATTCTTTCTTTTATTGATTGAATTTAATTAACACCACTAAGTACAATGTTTTGTTCACAACTCCACATAGGTTTATGTGGTTCATATTCCTCAATTTCTCAGGTATTTATTACTTAGCAGTTTGGGGGGGGGCGGGGTTAACAGTTATTTTAACAAAGTTTGCAAAAAAAGAAGATGGAAGAGTTAATTTTTTAAAACGTGGCTTACAGGCAAAGCAAATGTATTATCATGCTTCATAATATGAACAAGTAAATGCTATAAATTAGGAGATGCTTTCCTGATACATATTTTTATGTGGTAAAGACTTAAAATAGGTAATTGTAGATATAAGCCCCAAACTAAACAATTAACAAATTAGACTTCATTGTGTAAACCACTTAAATCAATTTAGCTATTCAAAAAGATAATTAGCAACCCAGAGTTTAATTAAAGGCCTTCCATTAGGTTTACAGGTATGAAATAGCTTCCACTTTTGTGACAACATTCTTAGTCAAGTACCTAACATATGTTTTACCTTTTTCTTTAAACACAAGAAATGAAAAAAAAAATCCTACCTCTATGTCCACTGAAACAAAAGTCCAATGTTGGAAGTATTTTGCTTCAGTTTTAATTTTTGGGGGTTTTTTATTGCCTTAATCTTTATATAAAAATGAATAAAGGCTGCCAAAAAGTTTTATTTTAAAATAAAATTATGACTATTATTCTAGAATAAGATACAGCTTCTTCTTTTTTAAGGTATTCCCTTCACTTGTAAGCACTTTTATTGAAAACTACAAAGAACTCTTGAAAACCTTAGGCAAAAGAAAAAATTTACCAAATGGTGACTGGTTCCCATGTTGCATATGAATCTCTTATTTTTGAGAAGTGATACAGTGGAGAAAAATAGTCTTTGTGTGTGTGTACATATACATGTACATGTATATTATTATATATATATATGTATATATATATATACACACACACACACACACATATACACATGTGTATATGTGTGTATGTGTGTGTATTCACTTTAATTTCAGCCCCACTAAATACAAACTAAGAATAAATGTAAAATGTTCCAGTGAAACTATGATCCCACTGATTTGGATATTTCCTACCCATGTCTATCCATCTCGTATGACTCATCCATGTCCTACTGTAAATTCACCAATGGAGTCCAACCAGCATGCTGGGTGCCTTTTGACATCATGAGGATACCAGTGTAATAACACAAGAGCTGTTCTTTGGTTATCACTTACTCTGCCTAAGTGATTGGACCCTCTTTTTCAATCCTAGATTACAGCAGAGGAAAAAGAAACCCAACAGCATAGACTATTTCCCAACTGTGCAAATAGCTAAAGAGAATCATAACAGGAGTTATAGGTGCCACTTCAGTCTGCTGATTTAAAATTTTCAAAAACACTCTAGATATAACACTTCCCCATCTTTTATAAATATTTTACACATCTTTTAAAGAGTAAGATGGATTCACACACCTTTATTCTTCTGTAGGGTTGTGTATGGGGTGTTGCATACCGACTACCAGCAGGAAAAGAAGAGGAAGTGAAAGCTTCTCTGGATTTCAGAGAGAAAGGCGGTTACAGGACAACAACAGTCATTTTCTATCCAAAAGACCACTCTCTGAAACCATTCAGTGTACTGTTATATATTGGAACATGTGATAATCCTAACTATCTTGGTCCAGCCCCTCTGGAAGACATTGCTGAACAGATTTTAAATGCTGTTGGTCCTAGTGGAAGAAATACCGAATATCTTTTTGAACTTGCAAATTCCATCAGGAATCTTGTGCCAGAAGATGTAGATGAGCATCTCTTCTCCTTAGAAAAATTAGTAAAGGAACTTTCTGAACGAAAACAGAATCTGAATTGCATATAAAGAGATAATCATTGATTTCACAAACATTGTCTTCAGGGTAATGGTTTTTCCTAAATGTCATAATCTTTTACTTAATGGTGTGTTCAGGATAATGTAGTTTGCTATTTGAATCTGCACTGGAAAAACTACATATACATCTGTATTCAAGCATTTTTAAAAGTCCCAAGCTAAGTCATATTTAAATAACATCCAGTATCTTAAGCTATATGACAGTAGCTCTTTTTTTCCACTAGTAATATATTCTTTGTTTAGAAACATACAGGTAAATCATTATGCATCCTGTTTTGAGAATGTTAAACAAAATACAAATTTTTAATCTGATAAATAGAAGAGAAACAAGATAACCTGAGGACTCCTGCCTATGTTTTAGCCTTAGAAAGTAGTTTTCTAATATCACATCTTCTCCCTTTCTAGTGTGGAAGCATAAAATAGTGGGTAAGTTTGTCCTTTGATACAAGTATGGAACAGCTATATCTTAGGAGAACAAATATATTTTATTGTGGCCATCAATTGTGGGAAAATAATCTCTACATCTACCAACCTGCCAGTACAATACTGGAAATTTGAAATTTTTTGAAATTTTGAAATTACTGAAAAACAAACTGAAACCTGAAATTCTATAGCATGTATCTATGCTTGTAAAATTAATTCTGTAACAAACCATGGATAAAAAAATGCAAAAACTTATACTAGCATATGATTGTAGTGTGTGTATAAATGTGTGTATATATAGATATATATATATATACACACACACACATGTTTACATAGAGAGTAATAAACACGGCTTTCAGTCCTAATTTTAAACTTCTGTATTTTTCAAGGTTTGTCAGTCCCTTTAAGCTTAAGCTAATATTTTCATATAAATATTCTCCTATGAATGTTATATATTGTACCTTGTCTTCTTCAATAGCAGTTATTTTTGCATATGTAATTACTACAGAACATAACTCATTAACTTTGAAATACCATGGATCAAATATTTATAACTAGTAGTGGCCTTTAAGAGGTCATCTAGTGCAAGGCTTCTTAACCTGGGATCTTGGCAAGTAAATGTCTGAGGCTAGATTTGAGCTCATGAAGTTTTCCTGATTCCAAGTCCAGTGCTCTATCCATTGCACCACCTAGGTGCCCAAACGGGTCTAAAACACACACAAAAAAGTTATGACCCACAGATCTAGTCCAACCCTCTTCTCAAATGAGGAAGTAGACCCAGAAATGTCAAATAATTCCATCAAGGTCACAAAAGTACTAAATGGCAAAGCTGCAATTCAAATCCAGTGCTTTCTACTATACCACTATATCACACTGTAAAAAAGGGCACTTTTAAGTAAACCATCATTCACTTTGTAGTAACCTGCTAGCACAAGAATAAGATTCTGCCTTAACCTTGTGCAAAAAAAAGGATTTTACAAGAAATGTACTTTATCAGATAATCATATATTAAAAGATCTGCTTCTAAATATATTTTCAAGTACTTTTAACACAACTGCCCTAAACAAATAATAAAATCTAAAGTTTCAAAAAAGAATCCAGACATCTGGGACAAAGGAACAAAAAAGTAGGTTGGGAGAATGATCTTAAGCTAAAAGCAAAGGCTTTACTTTTTTGGATTTGAATCCTCAGCACCTAACCCAGTGCCTACTGAATAGTAGGCATTTGCACTTAATAAATGTTTGTGGGCAGCTAGGTATCCAAGTGGATAGTGCACCCAGCCTGGAGTCAGGAAAACTTGAGTTCAAATGTGGTCTCAGACACTCACCAGCATGTGATGACCCTGGGCAAGTCATTTACCCCTGTTTGCTCCGAATTTATGATCTTAACTAAGGTTAAGAGACTTGCTAAGGGGTCATATAGGTAGTATGGGCTGGAAGTAGAATCCAAGTAGAATCCTGGCTCCCAGAGCAGTAAGCTTTGCAAAACACTACAATCCCCATTTAGATCAGATTGCAAAATATTGCTAGATGTTCTCCTTTTGGAATTCTTTCCATATCTGCACATTCCTAAGCCTTTCTAGTTACACCAGTGTAGATAAAAGGAAATGCTGCACAACCTCAGTATTCAAGTTAGGGAAACCCTTCAAAAATTATACAATATTGTATTGTTGTTCAGTCATATCCAACTATGTGACCTCATTTGGCATTTTCTTAGTAGTCTTTTGGACTTCCTTTTCTATTTGGCCAATTTTTCTTTTTAGGGCATTTTTCTCCTCATTGGCTTTTTGGACCTCTTTTGCCATTTGGGTTAGGCTATTTTTTAAGGTGTTATTTTCTTCAGTATTTTTTTTGGGTCTCCTTTGGCAAGCTGTTGACTTGTTTTTCATGATTTTCTTGCATCACTCTCCTTTCTCTTTCCAGTTTTTCCTCTGCTTACCTTACTTGCTTCTCAAAATCCCTTCTGAGCTCTTCCAAGGCCTGGGACTGATTCATATTTTTCTTGGAGGCTTTGGATGTAGGAGCTTTGACTTTGTTGTCTTCTTCTGGTTGTATATTTTGATCTTCTTTGTCAACAAAGTAAGATAATATAGTCTGACTCTTTTTGTGCCACTTGCTCATGATCCCAGACAATTACTTGAGTTTTAAACTCTTTGTTAAGGTAAGAATCTGCTTCCAATGTAGAGAATGTACTGTCTCAAGCCTCAGGGGTTTGTACGGCTGTTTTCAGAGATACTTATATAGGGACCTGTAAATTTTCAGTTCTTGCAAGGTGGTATGATAAGGGGCAAGGTGTTTACTCCTTTCCTGGCCTGTGACCACAAGTACTCCTTTCTGTCCTCTAACTGTGAGGAGGGGTTCCTCTCCACAGCCACTACAAGCTCCACCATGCCAGTGCTCCTCCTCACCCCAGGACCCCTGTCCAGAACTGTGACCCAGATCCAAACACAGGCAAAGCAAGAGATTGCTGCCTCAGCATTGGCAAAGAGATCCCTGCAATGCCTCTCTGATCAGCCACTGGATTCCCCCTCAATCTGTGGGCCGGAAGCTCGGGAAGCAGTTGTCCCCCCACCCCGTGCGCAGGGCCACGCTCTTGGGGAATGGAGCTGAGACCCTGCCTTCCTTTCTCAGCACCTACAGAAACAGACTCTCCCCACTGACGTTCTAAGTTGTCTTTGGCATTAGTGGATTGAGGAGTCTGGAAACCTCCACAGGTGCCCGTGATTCACTCCTCTGAGGCCTGCTCCAGGTTCGCTGTGGCCTGCACACCCACTCTGCACTGCTCTGCACTCCCAGCCCAGCATAATATACCTTTTTTGATCAACCATCCAGGCTGTCTTGGGCTGGAAATTTGCTTCACTCTGTCTTTTTGTGGGTTCTGCTACTTTAGAATTTGTTTAGAGCCATTTTTTTTACTGGTATTTGAAGGGTTTAGGGGAGAGCTCAAGCAATTCACTGCTTTCACTCCACCATCTTGGCTCCACCCCCCATAAAGAGTCCTGGTGTTTTCTTAGCAAAGATACTGCAGTCGTTTGCCATTTCCTTCTTCCATTCATTTTAGAGATGAGGAAACTGAGGGCAGAGTTAAGTGATTTGCCCAGGATCACACAGCTAGTAAGTATCTGGGGCCAAATTTGAACTCACGTCTTCCTGAATCCAGGCTTAGTCCACTGTACCATGTAGCTGCCCCATACAGTACTATACCACATAATAATAGAGGGAGAAAGAAAGGGAAGGGCAGATAGAAATGTGTATCTCCTTCCTTTCTCCTTCCCTCCAGTGGAAATAGTAAGATTAGATATGAAGATAAGGCTGAAATGAAGGGTAGTGGTACAGTAATAGGAAGTTCAGAGAGAGGGTTTAATGGGAAAAATAATAAGTTCAGTTCAGACATGTTGAGCTTAAGATTTCTACGAGACATCTAGTTAGAAATGTCCAACATGTCATTAAGAGACTTGAGTGTGGAGGTTGGAAAAGATTAAGGCTGGATAAATAGATCTCGGAATCATCAGCATAGAGATAACAACTGAAACCATGGGAGCTAATGAGATCTCCAGGTGAAATCGTATAGAAGGAAATTGAAAAGAGGTCTGAGGACAGAGCTCTGGGAGGTGCTCACCTTTAGTAGTCATGACCCAGATGGAAATCCAGCAGAAAAGACTGATAAGGAACAGTAAGATGGGTAGGATAACCAGGACAGAGTGGTGTCACAGAAACCTAGAGTGAAGAGGGGATCAAGGAAAGGGGGGGGAGGGGTAACAACATCAAAGGCTGCAGTAAGGTAAAGAACAAAAATTGGAAAAGGTCATTAGATTTGGCAATATTAGCAACAAAAGTTCCAAGCTACTGGTAAACCAGGAAAAAAAAATTTTATTAACCTAAGCCGGGTGTCCCATGCGTGGGCACACCTTACCAAAGGGAGAGCAAAGGTTTTTTATTCCTAGGCCCCTAATCACAGTTCCCTCCCGTTTCCCCACTGGCTGGGTAATGCCAGGTTTATAGCCTATCTGGAGCACCTGATTTCCCCACGAGAGTCTGCCCCTAATTACATCTCCCATTCCCCACATTTCCTTGCAAACAGCCTACAGCTGTCAATACCCCAACAGCTACTCATCAAGGGGTTTTGGGGACTTATCCACACCCTGATGAGTGATATAAAGAAGCAACATTCCCAACCACATTTTATACAATCCCCCCTTTTCCTTTTATTTACTCAGTTGTGCCTGCATTTTAATTCATTAAGTAAACTATGATTTTAACCATTGAATTCCACTGGAGCTGTGTTGTTGGGCAACATTTCATCAAGGGGTTTTGGGGACATATAAAAAATATGGGAGAAGGAAGGGAGAAACTGATCGACACACTGACAAACCCAAAGGGAAAAAGTAACAATAAATAGTCAATTTAAGGCATCTCATGCAGCTGTCTGGTTAGTAAGCTGGACATCATCTGGTGAAGTCTGTTCCAGCAGTGTTCAGCAGACTGTCTTGTAGAGATCCTCTTGTGTCCACTCTCCTACAAGACTGATCTTAACAGAATTTCAAATTACCTTGCCTTTGTCTATTATTATAAGAGCAAAATTGGAACCTCAGCCAATTGTCATGTTTACAGTCTTATTCATATTCCCAGTCAGGAGGATGAGATTCCACTAAGAAATTAACAAAACAATTCCAACTTCTGGTGATGTACAAATAAATAACCCCTAATTAAAATGGATACTTCTTTTAAGATAGACCACAAGCCATTCTTCTTTTAACATTAAGTGTAACAAATTGAGACAGGTAAGATATTAACTAAGTAACAGAATGATATGCTGATCTCACAAGCCCATGGCCTAAGCATTCCGATATGTTTTGAGGAATTAAAGGACCCTAACTTATAATACTTAATTCTAAAATTCTAAAAACAAGCAAGATATAGGATAAACAGGGAAAAAAATAAAAGGAAGGTAGGTGGTAGAACTAAGAAGGTTTGGGAAAGGCTTCCTACACAAGCTGGAATTTTAGTTGGGTAATGAAGGAAAGCAGGGAAGCCAGGAGATGGAGATGAAGAGAACAACATTCCAGGTATGAAGATAGCCAGAAAAAAAAAATGCCTGGAGCCAAGAGACAAACTCTTATTTGTGAAACAGCAGGGAGGCCAGTGGCACTGGATGGTATAAGAAGACTGGAAAAGCAGGAGGGTTTGAAAACCAAACAGAAGATTTTGTATCTTATCCTGGAGGCAATAAGGAACCGCTAGAGTTCACTAAAGGTGGGGAAGTAACATGGTCAGACCTGCACTTTAGGAAAATCACTTTAGTGGCTAAATGAAAAATGGAATCAAGTCAGCAGACAGATCTATAGGATCTAATAAGATCACCAAGTGAAGTGGTGTAGGAGAAAAGAAGAGGGCCCAGAACCCTATGGGATACCTATGATTAGAGGGTATCATTGAACAAGAATCCAGCAAGGGAGAGTGAGAAGGAGCAGTCTGATAGGTAGAAGGACCAGGAGAGAAGGGAGCATCAAGAAAGAAAGGGTGATCAACAATGTCAAAGGCTGCTGAGAGATCAAGGAGAATAAGGATTGAAAAAAAAGCCTTTGAATTTGACAATTAACTGGTGACTTTGGAAACAGCAGTTTTGCTGGATTGAAGAAGTTAGAAGCCAGATTCAAGAGAGTGAGAGGACAGAAATTAGAGGCATCTATATATTGTTCTAGAAACGTTAGCTATAGCAATAAGTTAACAGAAAGAAACCAAAGGAATAAGAAAAGGCAAATTTTAAAAATGCTTTTTGGCTAAATAAACAATTAAAAATTAACTGAAACAATAACCAACAAAGTTGCAGGATAAAAAATAAAAACAGATAAGTTATCAGTCTTTCTGCATATTACCAACAAAACCCATCTGGAAGAGATAGAAAAATTCCATTCAAAACAGTAGAGAATGTATAACTATCTGGAAGTCTAACTACCAAGATACACCCAGGAACTATATGAATATAACAAAAAAAATACTCTACAGAAAAAAGACAGACCTAAATAACTGGAGAAATACTAATTGCTCATGAGTGGGCTATGCCAATACAATTATAATGACAATATTACCAAAATTAATTATTCATACCCATCAAAATACTAAATGATTACTTTATAGAGCTAAGAAAATAATAAAATTTAGCTACAGAAACAAAAGATCAAAAATCTCAAGGAAAACAATGAAAAAAAATTGGAGAAGAAAGGGGAGCCTAACAACCTCAAAGATTTCAAAGGACACTTCAATGTAAGCTTCAAATGGATACATAAGGATACATAACTTACATAATGCACACATCTAAGCAAATTGAAGGAGCCATGAAGAAAATTCCCTAGAGAGTTCAAGATCTCCCACGTTCCTGTGTTGGTGCCAGCTGCCCAACTAGAAGTACTTCTTGCAAGTACACTGCTTTTCTGAGGAGATAACCACCAAAAAGATAATCCTACAGTTGAAGGAATTAGAAAGCCATGACAGTCAGGCCTGAGGATCTGGACTTTGTGGGTTGCTTAGATAGCAGAGACTTGTGGTAAAAGTGAAACATCTCTTCAGAGGGGCAGCTAGATGGCACAGTGGATAAAGTGCCAGCTCTGAAGTCAGGAAGGCCTGAGTTCAAACCAGCCTCAGACCAAACACTTGACACTTACTAGCTGTGTGACCCTGGGCAAGTCACTTAACCCCAACTGCCTTAAAAAAAAAAAAGAAATATCTCTTCAGGAGGCCCACCAAGTTGTTTTCTTCTCCCAGGAAAGTAAAAAGGTATGATGAGTTATTGTTTTATGTTTTAAGTGTTTGCAATGCACATGAGTCTTTTGCATTTCTTTACATTGTGTGGTTTTGGTTTGTCCTTTGTTCTCAAAGAGGACCCTAACATTTGGGAGATGATGACATGACTTGCATTGAATTGGAATTGAGTAAGGGAGGGCTGTGCAAAGTCACTGTTCTCACTTTCTCCTCCAGAGCTATTTGGGTCCAGTGGCCAGATATAGATCAGGACAACTGGAGATGGCCCAGGACACACTGGACCTTTTTTGTTTTGTTTTGTTTTTTTGCTTTTTTAGGCAATTGGGGTTAAGTGACTTGCCCAGGGTCGCACAGCTACTAAGTGTCAAGTGTTTGGTCTGAGGCCGCATTTGAAATCAGGTCCTCCTGACTTCAGGGCCGCGCTCTATCCACTGCGCCACCTAGCTGCCCCACGCATTGGGGCCTTTTTAAGCTAAGGTATACTATATGTTGTGTTGGATATTTGCATATACCTAATTTCTGCCAGATTTCAGGACAGCTCATGGTAGTCACTTAATAACGGGTTTTTTGATGTTAACAAAGTTCTAAGTCATGAAAACACAAAAGGGTTTATATTTAATGTAATATAAATATATAATATACATCCAAGTAGGAGAGAGCACATGCTGCAGCAAATATAAGAATACTTATAGAAATCTATTTCTAAGTCTTCTTACACTTCACTTGTTAGCATCTGCCTACACTGGCTTAATTGAGGTTCCTCAAGCAAAAGATTCCATCTTCCATCTGCCTTGGTCCTGGCTCTCCCCCATGCCTGGAATTCTCTCCCTCCTTCCCTCCACCTCTTAGCTTCCTTTTAAAATTTAGCTCAAATCCCAGCTTCTACTAAAGGCCTTCCCCTGAGACTGCCTTCCACCTCTTCTGTATACAGGGTATCCTAAAGGTCTTAGTGCAGTTTTAAACTTAAAGCTTAAATCTGCACTCTGACTTTTGGGACACCCAGTATGTTTTGTATGTACCTATCTATTTACAGGATGTATCCCTCATCAGAATGTGAGCTCCTTGAAATCAAGGACCATTTTGCCTTTCTATCCATAGAGCTTAGCACAATGCTTGGCACAAGTGTTCAATAAATGCTTGCTGAATGACTGGATTTAAATAACTATAACTCACAATCCAATTAGTCAAGAGAATCTCTTAAATATACTTATCTTGGTTAAACAGTCAACCACTCCATTTCTGGAATAACTGCTGTGGTAACATAGTAAAAAAAGAAAAGGTAAGAAGGACAAGAAAGTATCACCAAAGAAACCCAATACAGTCTCAATACTCAAGGAAGTTACAATCTAGACAAGCTATATACACATGAAACAAAAAACATTTCTACAAGAAGCCTTGCCCAACCCCTCTTAATTCTAGTGTCTTTCCTCTTTTTTTTCCTAGTTACCCTGTATATAGTTTATTTGTACCTATTTGTTTGCTTGTTGTCTCCCCATAAGATTGTGAGCTCCTTGAGGGCACAGACTGTCTCTTGTCACTTTTTGTATCCTCAGCACATAAAGAAGGGATATAAAAATAGCTGCCTTCAATGATTTCAAGGGTTGTAATCGAGCACACATACACTTGTGTTGCTTCTGCCCCCAAAGTCCAGTAGTAAGTAGGAGTGAAAGTTGCAGAGAAATAAATTTAGACTTGATCAAGTGAAAAAATATTAAGCAGGTCTGCAATATTCCAGGACAGCTAGGTGGCACAGTGGATGGAGCACCGGGCCTGAAGTCAGGAAGACATAACTCAAATTTGGCCTCAGACTCAGACAAGCCCTGACCCTCGGCAAGTCCCTTAACCCTGTTTGCCTCAGTTTCCTCATCTGAGCTGGAAAAAGAAATGGCAAACCACTCCAGTATCTTTGCCAAGAAAACCAAAAATGAGGTCAGGAAGAGTCAAACGCAACTAACAACAATAAATACAATGCCAGTGGGATAGCCCACCCCCCCACAAAAAAAAGCAAAAAAAAAATCAGTCACTGCCTTCAAGGAGCTCAAGATCTAAGGGGTTTGACAATATCATAACTATGATACATGTATGTATAACCTATGTATAAACAAGTGATATATGGGATGAATTGGAAATGATCAACAGGTAAGTGACTTTTCCAAAGTCACACAGCGATTAAGTGTCTGAGGTTGGATTTGAATTTAGGTCTTCCTCACTATCAGTGCTCTCTCCACTGCACCAGATAACAATATTTAAGCCAAACCATTTAATTTTGGTTTCTGAACCCTAGTCAAACTCATTTCGCCACCGCTGGGAATGTAAATCCTACGCCTTTAGTGAAAAGAGTCATGGGGGGGAAAGGGTAGGAGGAGGTCAGGAGTATGGGACGGGGAAAACCTCTAGAAGAGCCACTTCAGGGTATGGGGGAACGAACGATCCTAAGGTACGAGCCCAACAAAAATAACAATCAGTCACTCATTAGACTTCGCAGGAGGAAAAGATTCTTTTTCCCTCAAGGAGAGAACCCTGAGGAGACAGACAACGTCTTCCTTCCCTTAATTTTTCCTATAGTTTCTGAACCTTCCCCCTCCCCTCGAGAATAAAAGAGAATCAAAGGGAAGCTGGAACCAAAGCGGGGAAGAAAGGGGCTTCGGCAAAGTCGGGGACGACGGCGGGAGAGACTGGGGCCCCTCCGGGAGAGCGCCTGCAGCTCGGCCGGGGATTACGCGGGACTCACCGGCTGCGAATACGAACGCGCCGCCGCTATGCGGCCTCCTCCCTTCCCGTCTAGGGCTCTCGGGCCGGAATCTCGGCCTGTCAGGGTCCCAAGCCCCAAGGCCAAGAGGGGCGGGTAAATGGCTGGCAGAGTGGATGCCTGCTCCCAGCGCCCAGAACAGCGACCCTCCAAGACCAGCGGGCTGCACAGGGTTTGAGGGGGCGGAGGAGAGAATAAAAACCTCTCGGCGTCCGTAGGCGGACCCGGATGTTGATAGGCCGTTTGTCCCGGAAACTGCTGCACGAAAGTGAGAGAAGTGGAGGCGGTTTCGAGGGGCTCCCCGGAAGGAGACGTGGCGGCGGTTGGGGCTCCCGTT
The DNA here is from genome assembly GCF_003287225.1 of Phascolarctos cinereus. Classification (NCBI taxonomy): domain Eukaryota; kingdom Metazoa; phylum Chordata; class Mammalia; order Diprotodontia; family Phascolarctidae; genus Phascolarctos; species Phascolarctos cinereus. Next base: position 101,795,303 of record NW_027555625.1, read on the forward strand.
CGCTGGGCGATCTCTAGTCCCGCCGCCTCCGCCTCCTCTCAATGGGCCAAGGAGGCAGCGACGGCGGCGGCGGCGGCGGCTGGAGAGAGAAGCGGAGGAGGATGGAAGAAGGAGGCGGCGGCGGACGGAGGCTGGTCCCGGGTGCGCCGGTGCTGCTGGTCCTCTGCGGGCTCCTGGAGGCGTCCGGGGGCGGTCGAGTGCTCCCTCCGCTCAGTGACGACATCCCCTTCCGAGTCAACTGGCCCGGCACCGAATTCTCCCTGGTCAGTGCCCGCGCCGACCCCCCACGGTGTCCCCCAAGCGGCCCCCGCTCTTCCCCCCCCAAGCTAGCGAGTGCTTTTCCTTTAACTCGACACGAGTTTTCTCTGGCTTCTTGACAGGCGTGCGTAGACACCCGCCACCAAAGACACGGAGCTTAGCTGCCCAAGCGCGACCCTCCCACCTTCCCACCTTCGCCCGGGAAGCATTCCTAGATACCTCCCTCAAAAAAGAAAAATCATCAAAAACGATGTGTACATACATACATGCATACGTATATGTACACATGTACTTAAATACACATATGCATGACGTGCTTGCGAATATACATATCCATATACATAACACAAATATTACCGTAACCTGAATCCCAAAGCCCATTGGTATGGGACACATATGCACATATTCATTTCATATACATATACGAAATATACTTAAGTCTGTGCGTATCATGTCCGCCTTCTCCTTGGCCAGTAGCTAACAGCTGTTCCTTGAAACAACCACCGTTCTCCCCTTCATCCTGACATACAGCCAGGCCTTGTCTAAGGCCCTCAAAGGCGGTTTTTTCTTTCAGGTCAATCCAGCAAGGTTCTTTTAAAGTCCTACAGCATGCCGTGTGCTGAGCTAGTTGCTGGAGATAAAGAGAAAATAAAAAGCAGTCTGTGCCCTCAAGGAGATTGGGGCGGGGAAGAGTGGAGGATACAGCATGTAAATAAGATGTGGAGTAATTTGGCGAAGGGGTTCAGGCTTCTAGTAATCAGTTAATAGGCTCTTATCAAGTCTCTATGTGCTAGGCACTGTGCTAAGTGCTGCAGAGAAAAGTTAGAAGGCAAAAAAAGTCCCTGCTCTCAAGAAGCTCACTTTGTACTTGGGGAGACATACAAGATAAACTGGGTGTTATCAACAGAGAGCAGGCACTAGCATTAAGTATGAGGTGGCATGTGAACTGAGTTTTTATTTTGGTTTTGGTTTTTTTTGTGAGGCAGTTGGGGTTAAGTGACTTGCCTGGAGTCACACAGCTAGTGAGTGTTATGTGTCTGAGGAAGGATTTGAACTGAGGGTCTCCTGACTTCAGGGCTGGTGCTCTATCCACTGTGCCACCTAGCTGCCTATGGACTGTTTGGAAGCAAGGAATTCTAAGGTAGAGATGAGGAAGGAATGCATTCTGACATGGAGTGCAGCCTAGGCAAAGGCAGGGAGAAGGGAGGTGGTATCCTGTGTTAAAGAGAACAGCAAAGTTTGTCTAAAATGAAGAGTATCCTTGAAGGAATAATGCTCAGTAAGCCCCAAAAGGTAGACTGAAGCTAGATTTTGAAGGGCATTAATGTCCATCTGAAGAGTTTGAAGTTCTTCCCAGAGGTGAAAGAGAACCACTGAAGTTTCTTGAGCCAGGGAGTAACATGAACAGACTTGAATGTTAAAATGATTTGGGCAGCAATGTAAAGGATAAGTTGGAAAAGTCAGCAATCCAATTAGGAGGTTCACTCCAGGTAGGAGGTATTTAGAACCTGAAAAGGCAGCTTGGCCTTGTAAGTAGGGAGAAGAGGGCAGATTGGAGAGATGTAGAGAAATGATGGAAAAAATTATCAACTTAGTTGGATATAGGGGAGTAAAGAAGGAAAAAATCTGGATTGACTCTAGTGTTGTAAAACTAGGTCACTAGAAGGTGGTTATGCCTTCAACAGAATTAGAGAAATTTTGTCTTTTACGAATAAATACTAAATACTATAAATTCTAGAGTGAGAGCTCTCCCTGCAGGATTGTTTTGAAGAATTCAGTAGGACTGTGTCTACCACCCTCACTCTCTAGTCATAATGCCCCTAAGAAATAACATATATAGAGACAGCACAGTTAATTTTTTTTTTTGTAATCCTAATCAGGAGTCAGGAACTCAGTGATCTGGTCCCAGTTTTTCTAACTGTCGCTGAATCTGGCTCATCACTTCAACTCTAAGGCACCGTTTTCTCACCCATAAAATAAGGCATTGAATTAGATGAGTGCTAAGGCTTCCAGGTCTAAGAATGTGATCTTATGAACACTCCACATTCACAACCTTAGGGAGGGACTAAAAGCTATCGATGTTGAATTGACTGAAGAGTGATCTAAACACTCACAAATACTACAGATAGATTGTGTTATTACAGTGGGAAAGTCTTCGATGTTCATCAATGTACAGACTCCTTCCACCAAAGTAGGCTGCAAATTCTTTAAGCCCACATTTGGTCTTGAATTGTATGGTTGAACATTTATTACCCTGTGATCAACCTGGGGTTAGCCTCTATAAATTTAGCTATGATGGCCCTGGAATTGCTGGGCCCTGCTTTTAATGTTTATTCCTGGTTCAGACTATATTATACATATTGTTGCCCATTCCACGTTGTGGACCTTGTTATCTGAGGAATAATTTTTTTCTGCTTTGTGAGTCTCTTATTACAGTGTTAGTGACACATGACATATTGAGCCAATCCTTTAGTACATCCATGATTTCATCATTGCAGGTATTCCCTACATCAGCATATATTGCCCATATGCCATACACAACTTTTCATCTTGTGTACGGGGTCTATTCAGTATGCTGAAGGCCTTAATCTAGGCCTTTTTAAAATTTCTTTCATCCTATTATATCACCATCCTGTCTGTATGTTACCTTACTGTATACCCAGCCCTTCACCTTTTTTAGATGTGCATTTCCTAAGAGCAGGGACTGTTTTTTTCTTGTTATCTTTGTAATCCCAGTGCCTTTCACAGAGTAGGTTTAACAATTGTTTGTTGAATCAGCTGTTGCACTCTCCTTATCCTCCTTCAAACACAGAGATCACGGTTGGAAAAGTGCTGCAACCATTTCCATTGCCATTCAGGTTTCCTGCAACCTTGATTATTTGAAGATTGTTGTTATATTGGGTCAGACCAAGAGAAAATTCAATTGTGTTATCAGGCTTATGTCTGTCATCTAATGTAAATTGAGAAATGTTCTGTCTATTCTTTGTGCCTTGTTTCTGTGTCAATACTTCCTTTATTTTCAGTCTTTCCTTTTTAATATTTGATGGGTAAATAATATTTCTCATTACATGGAATGTTGAAGCAAGAAGGAACATTGGAGATTGTTTTGTCCAATTCCCCTCATTTTTCATGAGACCAACAAAAAATGAAATGGTTTCCCCAAGGTCACACAGTGGTAGGCAAAATCTAGGACCACGACTCCTAGTTCTGTCTCACATTCTTTATATATTACCTGGTTGATGCTTCAGAGTTCCAACTCTGTTTTTCAGGTTTTTCAGAGAAGGCTGGATTTATAGACACAAGTCCTGTCACTTACCACCTGCTTAATTTTGGACAAGTCATTTCATCTCATTGGTCTTCTTCATCTATAAAATGATAGAGGTGGACTAGATCAACTTTAGATCCATTTCAGCTCTAAATCTATTTTCCTTAGTTCCTAAATTCAATAATTAATACATTTTTCAGTGCACCTAACAATCCCTACTCCCTGGTTATAACTGACATTGGACAGTTGTGAAAGGAAAGGGGGAGGAGTAGATGTGGAAAAAAGATCTACTGCTAGTCAATGAGGTGATCTGTTTTTAATTGATTCTTCAATCATTTCTTTAGCAATTTAATTGATTTTTAAAATAATCTCTGATTCATAGTTCTCCCAAGTGATTCTAGATACCTTTGGCAATTTTATTATAGTTTGCATTGAATATCCCCACTATATTGTGGGTTTTTAAAGTTTGGGTTAGTATTAAAAAAAATCCATCAAACAAGGTAGGTTAGCAGCCAAAGAAAAAGAAAAAATAAACTCTCTTATCTTCCCTGCTTACAGTAGGTTTCTCCAATCAATCTCATCTTCTTTTCATGAGTGTCACTTGGCTCCATTTGTGAAGTGTGTAATTCTCTTGCCTTTCTCTGTGCTTTAAACCATAACTCTCAACCCCAAAACCTTTGGCTTTAGTTTTCTCTTAGAAAAAAAATAAGAAAAGAAGGGGCCTACCAACTTCCTTTTATACCATACATATGGTCTTAATACTTAAAACGGAGAGTCAAAACAAAGAAAGAAAACTATAGACCAATATGTTAAATAAAATATTGGCAAGGAGACTACAGCAACCAATTAATTAACTAGTGTATTGAGTACCTACTAAGTGCCAGGCACTATTCTAAAGTTCTGGGGATACAAATAAAAACAAATATGATCCCTGCCCCCAGGTAGCTTAGAATCTAATAAAAGACAACACAAAAGAAAGCTTAAAAAGGGAGAAAAAGATGAAGTTACCCTTGGCCCTGCCCTCCAGTCATTGAGTCCAATAGGGGGGTGGGGCAAAAGGTACTGATAAGATTTGAGTGCCAGGCAGATTCAGTCTTGAAGGATAATGAGATTTCCCAGTGATACTTTCCTGGGAAAGGAAGCCATAATGGAGAGTTTGAAAGGAGTCCAAAAGCATTGTACCTGATGGGAAGTATGTATAATCACAAAAGTTATACACTATGACCTAGATTTATGCCAGGAATGTAAGGTTCATTCAGTATTGGGAAAATCAGAAATATAATTGACCATATTGATAACAAAGCAACCAAAATCATATGATTATGTCACTAGATGCAGAAAAAACATTTGACAATTTACAGCACCCATTCCTGTTAAAAATATGAAACCATAGGAATAAATGGAGCTTGCCTTAAAACAAGTAGTATCTGTCTAAAATTACCAGCATTATCTGTAATAAAAATAAGCTCGAGGCCTTTCCATTTAGATTAGAGGTAAAGTAAGAATATCCATTTGCATCATTACTATTCAGTGTAGTGCTAGAAATGCTAGCTGTAGCAATGATAAGAAAAAGAAATGGAAAGAATAATCAAAGAGGAAACAAAATCGCTATTGCAGATGGTTTACCTAAAAGTGCTCTGGAAAGGCAAACCAAAAGTTCACTGAAACAATTAACAATTTCAGCAGAGTTGCAGGATATAAAAGTAAACCCATACAAATCATCAGCATTTCTGCATATTATCAACAACAATCCAGCAGGAAAAGATAAAAAGAGAAGTTGTATTTAAAATTGTAAGTCTACCTGCCAAGATACAGTAATTGTGTGAATTCAATTACAAAACTCTTAACACACACACAGATGATCTAAATAATTGGGAAAATACTGATTGCTGATAGATAGGCCAAGTCAATATGGTGTAATAATAAAGTTGATATAGAAGAACAGAAGGTCAAGAATATCAAGGGAAATTTTTATAGAATTTTTTTAAAAGTACAAGGAAGGGGGCCTAGTGGTACCTGTTGTTGTTTAGTTGTTTTCAGTTACATGTGACCCCTTTTTGGTTTTGTTTGGGTTTTTTTTTTGGTTTGTTGTTTGGTGAGGCAAATGGGGTTAAGTGACTTGACCAGAGTCATGAAGCTAGTGAGTGTTATATGTCTGAGGCTGGATTTGAACTCAGGTCCTCCTGACTCCAAGGCCGGTGCTCTATCCACTGCGCTACCAACCTGTCCCCTTTTTGGCGTTTTCTTGGCAAAATCCTTGAGTGCTTTGCCATTTCCTTCTCTAGGTCATTTTACAGATAAGGAAACTGAAGTAAACAGGGTTGAGTGACATACCTAGGATCATACAGCTAGTAAGGGTCTGAGGCCGGATTTGAACTTCAGTGGTCCTGACTTCAGGCCTGGCACTCTATCCACTGCACCACCAGTACTATTCTATGAAATAATTTGATTACTGGGTAAGAAACAGAGAGGACAATCAGTGGAATATATTAGGTATACAAATGAGCACAGTGTTTGATAAACCCAAAGATACCAGTTATTGGGGCAAGAACTCACTATTCAACAAAAATTGTTAAGATAACTAGAAAGCCAGGGGCAGGTAGGTGGTGAAGTGGATAGAGTACCGACCCTGAAGTCAGGAGGACCTGAGTTCAGATGTGGCCTCAGACCAAACACTTGATACTTAACTAGCTGTGTGACCCTGGGCAAGTCACTTAACCCCAATTGCCTAAAACAACAACAACAACAACAACAAAAAATGACTATTTGGGGGCAGCTAGGTGGCACGGTGGAGATAGAGCACTGGCCCTGAAGTCAGGAGGACCTGAGTTCAAATGTGGCCTCAGACCAAACACTTGACACTTACTAGCTGTGTGACTCTGGGCAAGTCACTTAACCCCAGTTGCCTAAAAAAAAAAAAAAGATAACTAGAAAGCAGTTTGGTAGAAACTAGGTAGACTAACATCTCACACTGTATATACCAAGACAAACTACAGATGATTTATATTTTATGTCTATGATTTAGACATAAAGGATGATATTTAAAAAAAAATAAAGGGTGATATCAAACAAATTAGAGCAGCATGGAAGAAATTACCTGTCAGATCTGTTGATAGGGGAAGAGTTCATGACCAAATGAGAAAGACAGTGAGAGAGAGTCACAGGAGGTAAAATAGATAGTTTTTGTTACCAATACAGTTAAACTAAAAAGAGAAGCAGGAAATGGGGGGTGTGAGGACAGAATCTTGGTAGCAAGTTTTTCAGGTAAAAGTCTTATATCTAAGATATAGAAGGAACTGATTTAGATTTACAGGAATAAGAGCCATTCTCCCCCTCCTCCCAGATAAATTTCTCTTTGAAATTCATTAGATAAGAGAAAATTATCTGAGAGATTTAAATAGAAATTTCTTTTCTTTGGTATGTTACAGAAATGTTCTATTCACAACCATCTGTCACTTTACAAAGTACATTGTAACAAGGTAGAGCCATTAAATTATGTAAAGTGAATTGTAATTTTTCCATTGATTTTCATTACTTAATAGGAAGGCATTCCCAACATTTACTATAATCACCCAAGAGACTGACTTGAAAAGTTTAGTCAAATAATGGGTTAATGCCATCCATAGTCAGAAAAATGGAGCAGGTTATATCTTCTAGGCCAGTCAATGCTGGAATCAGGCTTGGTGCACTTCCAGCCTGGGTGAAAAATAAGGAGACTATCACTAACCCACCCTCCCCGAAGAAAAAAAAAACCCAAACCTTTCCTCACAACAATCCTATAAGGCAGAGAGAGCAAATATTATCCCCATTTTACAGATAAGAAATTTAGATTCAAAGAGATTAAATATTCTCATAGCTAATGTGTCGAAAGTGAGATTTCAACCCAGGTCAGCTGACTCTACATCTAGTACACTTTGCACTATTAAATAAAACCCAATACTTCAGATACCTGACCAACGCATGTTATTTGTGGATTACTACCCTGATTCGAACGTCGTACTTTTCTTGGAATGAGGCTGTGGTGTTGTGAATGGATAAAGACCTGGACTTGGAGACAAGAACACCTAGATTCAAATCCTATCTAGAGCAAGCTGCTTACCCTATCTTAGCTGCAGTTTTCTCTTCTATAAAATAGAGATAATAATACTTACCTACCAACCTTACATGGTAGTTGTAAAGTTCAAATGAAATGTTTGCATTGTGTTTTGCAGCCAGTAACATGCTATATGAATGTCAGCTGTTATTAATGTAACCTAAGATTACATTAGCTTTTATGGCAGTGTTAACGGGTAGACTTCAAAAGGCTTGAGTAGCAACTTACTTTATTACAAGAGATAGCAAAAGGCATGCCTGTTGAATCCTCTTGCTCAGAGTATGGAGGAGCCCAACAATACAGACAAAGCATTGGGTATTCAAGGGTTACAGTGAGAAGAGGAGATCCCATGGGAAGAATAATGGGCAATCCCCTCCCAAATAGGAGTGGCATGGGAGGAGAAAGGGGGCAGTAGTGGAGGGAGAGCAAGAGGGGAGCTCGAGCACACACACACACCCTCCTTACCCCCTCTCATGCTGCACCCCTTTAGGTAGAGATTTCTAGTACCTCCCCATTCCTTTGCCCTGCTGTCATATGTGTGCAAACTTCTTTATGGATTGTGAGCTCTTTGGTTTCCACATGCATGTTCATTTCTCTTGTAATAAACCTAGTTTTCAGATAAGTTTTGTGAAGTTGTAATTCCCTGTTGACACAGACGTCCTAGAAAAGTTAAGTGACTTCTCCAGAATCACACAGCTAGTAAAGAGCAAAGCTGGGATTTATCCGGGTCCTCTGACTTCAAATCCAGGACTCATTCTACTGCTCCTCTTAGTGCATTATTCTAACCTAAAAGATCTTCTTAAATTCCAATTCTGCCATCCAATATTTTAGTTATTCTTCTCTCATTGTATCAGTAATGGATACTACTTCGCTTACAAATATGTAAAGAACATACACATATACAAACATCAGTTGCAACAGTAGAACAGTTTGAATAAACAACAACTGTAATTATATTTTGTTTCACATACTTAAGAAATTAAACTGTCTACTTGTTTTTGTATCTTTCTAGCCTACTGCTGGTGTTTTTTATAAAGAAGATAATTATGTCATTATGACAACTGCAGATAAAGAAAAATATAAATGCATACTCCCCCTTGTAGCAAGTGGAGATGAGGTAAGTTCTGATAAATGTATTGATAGTAATGCAACACATATATTAAAGTTCTTCCTTGGAAGAATTAATGCACAATTACAAATAGCAACTGAGGGACTAAAACTTGAATTACAGATATAATTTGTTCAATTTTTTTTGTATTAAAGATCAGTAATCTTACATGGACCTTTTTCTCATTTCTCTGCTTTTGCTTCTTATCCCTCTGCACACACATATCTAGAATGTTCCTCTCCCCTCTCTTTCCATCCTTTAATATAGAAAATATTAAAAGAAAATCATAATTAGTAAAACCTTATTTCTTGTAGGAAGAAGAAAAGGACTATAAAGGCCCTACTCCAGGTGAATTATTGGAACCACTGTTTAAACAAAGCAGTTGTTCATACAGGGTATGTATTTTCTATTCATTTGACCTTTGTTTCAGAACTTTGGTAGATTAGGTGCAGGATCTCATTAGTGTGGGTATAACTTCCAGCAGTACAAATTGCAACCTATCCACACCTTCTCATCGTATTTGATGCTTGTCCATGTCTTCCCATCAATCTTTTTTTTTTTTTGGTGAGGCAGTTGGGGTTAAGTGACTTGCCCAGGGTCACATAACTGGTAAGTATTATGTGTCTGAGGCCAGATTTGAATTCAGGTCCTCCTGACTTCAGAGCCGGTGCTCTAACCACTTCGCCACCCAGCTGTCCCCCATAAATCTTTCATATAGAGGATCTATTCAGTGTTCTAGAGGCATTCCTTTAGATCTCTTTACATTAGATAGGTACTAGAGCAGCTAGTTGGCACAGTGTATAGAGCACCGGCCTTGGATTCAGGAGGACCTCAGTTCAAATCCAGCCTCGGACACATAACACTTGCTAGCTACGTGACTCTGGGCAAGTCACTTAACCCCAATTGCCCTCACCAAAAAAAAAGAAAAACAAAAAGCATTAGATAGGTACCAGAATAAGACTCAGGCTCTTCATCTATTGGCTATTGCTCTTACTATATGACTAACCAAAATCATATTCTAATGAAACGTTTCTTAGATAATATCCCTTATTACTAGATGTGTTAAACTTGGTGAGGCCAAACTAGATTAAAGTATAATTGGGAAATGTTTAAAAAAATTTTTTAATATGTTAATTTGTAGTTTTCTAAGTCAACATGCAGCTCTATTTCTATTCAGATTTAACACTACTACCTTACGTTTCTTATGCCCAAATTATAGGGTATAATAGTATGCTGCTTCCGATTTACCCACCACATGACTCTCTGTTTAACCTTATTTTACATAATGTTAGAAAAGAAATACTCAGCACCCAGTTGTGTCAAAAACAATTCTTTGTTTATTCTTATTTTAATATATGTTGTACGGCATTGTTAGAAAGTGAGCTATGATTCTAGAAAACCAAACATTTAATAAATTGCTTAACTCATATAAGTTCAATCAATCAATAAACACTTAGTAACTAGTACAAAGTGACTGATTAATAAGTGCTGGGAATATGAAAAGAGGCAAAAGACAGTCCTCAAAGACTACCCTCAAGGAGCTTATAGTCTACTGGGGGAGACAACATGCAAACAAATATATACAAAGCAAGCCACATACTGGATAAACAGGAGATAATTTTTAAAAGAGAAGGCACTGTAACCAAGAGGGATTGGGGAAGGCATCCTGTAGAAGTTAGGATTTTAGTTGGGACTTGAAGGAGCTGGGAATTCTGAAACTTTCAGAAATACACTTACATGTGTATTACCTGAAGTTTAGAAATATCTCTTTCTACACTCAACAGATATTCCATTATACCAAATTATAAATTGCTTATAGGTGAATTTCAAAGTTAAAAAAAAATTTTGATTTATTTCTTGAGTGTATTTTATGATTTATATCTTCAAAGTGGGTTTACCCTTACATATTATTTCACTTCTTGAAGTAGAGTATTCCCTAAGAAGTGGTTTTTGGTATATTTTTAATTGCTGCGAAATTATTTCTAAACTATGTGACTATGTAACAGATCCCAGAAGAATCAAACTGTCTGCTAGCTAATTTCTTTTCCCTCAAAACTTCAGTAATGATTAATTCGTGGTTTTAAAAAACTCTGCTTTAGAATTCAAGAAATATTTGTCATATTTTTCTGAAACAGTCACTTAACATTCATTTAAACTGTTACCCTCCTAGCCATACCAGATCTCAAACTATATTATAAAGCAATAATCATCAAAACTATCTGGTACTGGTTTGGAAATAAGAGTGGTGGATCAGTGGAATAGATATGTTCACAAGACACAGTAGCAGATGATCATATTAATCTAGTGTTTGATAAACCCAAAGACCCCAGCTTCTGGAACAAGAACTTACTATCTGACAAAAACTTCTAGGAAAATTAGAAAACAGTATGGCAGAAATCAGTTATACACAAACATTTTAACACTGAATACCAAGATAAGGTCAAAATGGGTACATGATTTAGACATAAAGGGTAATACCCTAAGCAAATTAGGAGAGCAGATCTATGGAGAAGGGAAGAATTTAGGACCAAAAAAGAGATGAGAGCATTATGGGATGGGAAGTGGATAATTTTTGTTATATTAAATTAAAAAGGTTTTGCACAGACAAAACCAAAGCAACCAAGATTAGAAGGAAAGCAGAAAGCTGGGAAACAATTTTTGCAGCAAGTGTCTTTGATAAAGACCTCATTTCTCAAACCCCATGGAATTAACAAAGATACTAATTGAGAAAATTAGTAACTTCAGCAAAGTCACAGGCTACAAAATTGTCCAAAAAATCAACAACATTTCTATATAACAACAACAAAACACAAGGCAACAATGGAAGTGGAAATCCTATTCCAAATAACCACAAAATACACAAAATATCTGGGGATCAACCTCCCAAACCACACAAAAAAATTATATAGATTCAATTACAAAGCACTCCTTGAAGAACAAAAGGACAATCTACATAGCTGGAGGAATATGCTAGTGGCTAGGCCATGCCAATATACCAAAATTGTCTTGCACTTTTAGTGCTATACCAAGAGGATAGCTCACAGAGATTGATAACAATAACAAAAATCATTTGGAAAAACAAAAGATCTAGAATATCAAAGGAAATGATGAAAAGAAGTAAGTAAGGGAGAATAGCACTTCTAGACCTCAAACTATATAGAGAACTGAGTCAAATTTATAAGAATACAAGTAATTTCTCAACTGATAAATGGTCAAGGAATATAAACAGTCAGTTTTCAAATTAAGAAATCAAAAGTATCTATAGTCATATGAAAAAGTGCTCTAAATCACCTTTGAAACTCAAACTTTTTTTTTAAATGAATGTTAAAATTTATCTTTACATGTAATCGGAAAAAAGAAAATATTCTTAGTAAATAAATGAACTGTTGCTAGCTGATCAGCTATCCATCTGATAAATTCCTCAATATCAAATTTAAATTCAAAAGATTTCAGTTTTCAGAAATTTAAGTATGTGCTGGGTTTGTCTTTTTGTTGTTTTGGGGTTTTTTTTAAAGATTGAATCTTATTGGACTTACGAAGTATGTCATGGAAAACACATTCGGCAGTATCATGAAGAAAAAGAAACTGGTCAGGTATGTTTTTCTTAAGCATGATCAAACCTTGTCACATCTTCATAATGAAATTTGAGTGTCAGTCACACTATTTTGGACCTCTCAAAAGGAATTATCTTATAATAATCTCTGTATGTGCCACATCTATCTTCTAGGCTATGAGTACCTTGAATATAGAAACAATGCCATACCTTTCTCTAAACCTTGTCTCTTCTAATGCCAAAAATCTGTGGTAGATGCAGTGGTAAATATATGTCAAATCAAATTGAACAAGAGTAAGAATTTTTAAATACTTTATTTTTAAAGTAATTATATTAGCAAAGTCAGCAATCCATAAATATAAAATATTTATTAAGTAACTACCCAAGTTCTCCCATTCTATTATTAGAATTTCTAGGTATTAGAAATACAAAGATTAAAAAATAACACAGTCCCTACCTTCGAGGAACCTATATTATATATATAGGTAAGTATAATAAAAGAGTAATAGGGACAAAAGAGAAATTTTTTAAAGGTGCTTTAAGAAAATTTGGGGGAAAAGAAAATATTTTTTCTGCTAGGAGATCGAGAAAGGCTTTCTACGACTTAAAAACTCTGATCAAAGAAATAACTAACCATGACTCCAGAGGACCAGTTTTAAGATATGCTACCAACTTGACAGGGAGGTGATAATAGACTTAAGATACAGAATGAAACATATATCCTAGGGTATGCCCAGTGTGGGAATTTGTTTTGCTTGTGTGTACATATTTGTTACAAGAGTTTTCTTTTCATTTTGAGGGTCAAGGATACAGGAAGAAAAGGATGACCTGGGATAAGGTTCCCCCCTGTACTACCCTCAAAATAAAAATAGAGCAGAAGGAATCACAGATAAACAGGACAGCTTTGAAAGTTACATTTTGAATTTATTATGTATTTAAAAAGAAAAGCAAGCCCTACATTCACAGTTTCATATACAATCCTCTCCTTTCCTACAATGTACATGGTATTAAGTTCAATTTTTTTTAAATGGGGAAGAAGTCTTCAGGTAAGAGATAGCACTTAAACTAAAGAAGAAAGGATACTGAAAGGCTGGGATGAGAAGGGCACTAGGGAAGGCATTGAAGTAAAAGTTAACACGGTAAATTAAAGTAACTAAAAAACAGTCCACTGTGTCTCAAAAGCAGATTACCTGAAGGGAAGTAATGTGAAATAGTACTAGAAGGCTATACTGGAATTAGATTGGAGAAGGGTTTAAATGCCAAGCCATTGTATTATAAAAGGGTGGGCAGTATAGAGTCATGCAGGGTTTTTAAGAAGAGTGTAACATGTAAATATTGGAAATATTATTAAAGCAGCTTGGTTGGGAATAGATTAGTGAGTGTAGAAGTAGGGGTAGCTGCCTGAGCTAAGATGGGCATAGTGTGAGGGAAGAAAAGGGAGTAGATGTGGGAGTTATGGAGATAGAATCAATAGGAGTTAGCAAATGAGAGACACAAGACTGTTGGAGTGGAGGGAATGGGATGGGGGAGTAGGACTTAAGGATTCCTAAGGTTTTGAGGCACTCAGCCTGGGAGAGTGGTAGTTTTATCAAAAAAGAAGATTTTATCAAGGAAGACCTGAATAAGTTTGAGAGACCAGTGGAACATCCCATAAAGGTGTCCAGCAAGTAGTTGGGAGTATAGAACTAGGATTTAGGGGAGAGATTATCAGATTAAAAATTGAGATTGCAAAATCCTGAAGATTGAATGGGTAGTGAGAAAATGGAGATGTTATATGTAAGGATTTAGCATTGGTTAGGAGAAAGCTAGGACAGTAGCTCAAGCAGATGACGAGATCAAGGGAAGTATTTTTAAGGGTAGAAGAGACTTAAGGATATTTTTGGGCAGTAGGAAAAGCATTAGTATGTAGCAAGAGATTAAAGATGAAACAGAAAAGGAAAGATTGATGGGTCCCAAAAGAGACAGAGAGAAATAAGATAAAAAGTATATGTAGAGAAGTTATCTTTAGTAAAGATTCTCAGAATTAAGAATTAGAAGGAACCTATGACCTTGTAGTCCAGCACGTACTTGAAAAAGAATCCTTACTACAGCATACCTAATGATAGGAGCGTTTGCCTAAAGACTTCCAATGAGGAGAAACCCACTCTACTTTTGTACAGCTCTAATTGTTAAGTTTACCTGACATCAAGTCTTGATATGAATCTTAGCAACTTATTATATTGTTCCCAGTTCTTCCTTCTGGAACCAAAAAAGCAGATGTTAACCCTTCTGCATGACAGTATTCATTGACTTGAGAGTAAGAGTAGAGAAATCAAATGGTAGAGATGACCCAGGATTGAAGATGAGCAGGGCGTGAATAGCCAAAAGGTGTTCAAAGTTAGAGGACAGTGCCTTTTTGAACTAATTAATTGCAAAAAATTTTACTTTTTTTTTTCATCTTCAAATATAGAAAATAAATATTCAAGAATACTTCCTTGGGAACAAGATGAAAAAGAGCCCACTTACTGAAGCAGGTTTGTCATTGCATGATAATTTAATAGTAAGACTTGAATTTATCTTAAAGTATATGTTTAAGTAGTAATTACTTCTAAGATGGTCTCAGAGACTCCAAATTATAAAAATAGTAAAGCTCCAAATTATTAGAAATTATTTCTAAAAGTCTTTTCCTTTTTTATTCTGTGTTTTGGCAAATACTGATTTTTTTTCCTCCTTCACCTGTTTTTCTCAGGAAGATACATTTGGAAATGTGCATGTGTACACACTTGTACAAATATTGTGAAGGCAGTTTGTGAATTAACTTGGCCAAGTTCCCTAGCGAATATTTTATTCAGGGATAATAAGCCCAGAATATTTCAAAAGATTATTTTTAGTCTTAATATGAATAAATAAAGAGACCATTTTTCCATCTGAAGATAAAAAAGATAATATCTTATGTGATGATGTTCTTTAAAATTTTTCAAGGAAGTAAACAAAATTACTATATGTTGGCCAATAAAAGTAAAACTCATATATGTATGTCCTATATTAAAATTTTCTTTCAGAAATATTTTAATGGAAACCTTCAAGGAAGTTTGGAAGAACCCATTTATTTCAAATTTTGCGTTTCTAAATTAATTGAAAACTTTGTGTCATTTGTAACTGCATTATAAGTTGCTACACTTACTTCATTCATTCTTATATTACTCCATAGAAAAAGAAGAAAAGGAAAAATCCAAAGAAAGTTCAAAGGAGGCAAGTGAAAAATGTCAAGTTTCATTCTTGCTACCCATTGACAGTGAGGCCACTGAATTAAGAATTTGATTTACATAATATTTCTTTTACTGATCAGTGTTTAGAGTAGGGCAATATCTTCTGTGACTGTTACTAAATACAATGTAAACCATTGACTTATTTCTTCATATTGAAGTTATTGCTTTTTTTAAAAGAAGCTTTAAATGTAATAGCGTAATCTTATTCATTTTTAAAGATTCTATAACACAAGCCTACTAAAGTTGAATTTAGAGAGTCTGCTGTTAATATTGTCAGAATATATTGTTAACATATTCTGCCATGAGACTATTAAAAGAATGTTGCAAACAACATGAAATTATTATGCTGTCTTTTAAAAAGTCCCTTAGGATTAAAATCAGTTACATTCCTGACATCTCCTGTGTATGACAGGTCTTTAAATTATAGGTCATCTAGGTTAACTGCTAAGTTGCCTGTGTTTCAACAAATCAGCCTGAAATTCCCATTCCCGCCTTAAAGAAATGTTCCCATATCATGCAGCTTGCCTTAATGACCATCACAGGATTCTTGAGTTTCTCCCTGGTATTTCAGCTATATAGGTGACCATTACAAATACTTTACCAAAAATGATGTTTTTCTTTTTGCCTTAAATGTTCTCCTTTCAGCCCTGTAATTACCAGCTTGGAAAAAGTATACTTACGGGGAAGTGCCAGCCTTCAAATCTGGGGACATGCAAATTTTCCTGCGGTTTGTGTGAATATTCTAAGACTTGGGTAGTTTATTAGAATTGAAGTAACATCATAAAAGAAAATAGAAAAATTGTTGATTAATGCAGTAAGGTGGTCTACTTTAGCAGAAATTTTATTTTGGAAAAAAATTTCTTCTAAGATTTTTGAGTTAAACCAGCTTAGAAGGAGGAAGTCAGAAGAAAATGGGCAGCTAGAGGCATGCACACTGACAACGAGAAGAAATGGTGGATAATTGACAACCTGCCATCCAGGGCAGAGGTGTAATCCAGAGTGGATACAGAAAGAGAACTGCATGGCCATTTAGGGCAATAGGCAGCCTGACAGGCCTCAAAAGCCTGTCAAGGCTTCAATGTATTGCTGGAAGGGGAGAGAGATATTTGGTCCATATCTCTGATGTGTTCAGTGTGAAAGACTCCCATTGCAAAGACTCCCTCCTCCAATGCAGTTTTGCTCATTAGTCTCACCCTGTTGATTCTCGCAGAGATGCCAGGGGTACCAATAGATGATTTGTTTATGATTTTGTAGAGTTATAATGTGTCAGGGGCAGGACTTAACGTGCAAGTCTTACTAACTCTAACACTGGCCCTCTATCCATTAGGCTTAATAGTGGATAATAATAATTGATGTTCATAGAATAAACCTGAATAATTAAGAAAATGGTTAGATTTATGTTTTATTATATTTTTTTTAAAGCAGAAAGTTTTATTTTAAAAGTTTAGGAAGATTTCTGTCTTGAAGAGGCAAGCTTCCATTTTCTGAAAATTTCACTTAATGTGAAATGGAAATATAATAATAATCACATAGATCACTTTCCTCATAACAGTTCTATGAGGGAGGTAGTATAAATATTTTTATCCCCATTTTAAAGACAGGGAAATCTTACATAAAGACATAGTCAGCAGTTGCACAAAATGAGTAAGTATGGATGGGCTAGAATCTGCATCGTTAGTATTTACTTCCAAATCAATGAGATAATAGGTCTACTGAATACTTTAAAATAAGTTAGGGAGGGGGGGAGGTAGAGGACAAGGGTATGGAGCCAAGAAGGCAGAATAGAGGCAGCAACCCGGCCAAACTCCTAACATTTTCTTCCAACCAACTTTAAAATAACACCCTAAATCGAATTTTGGAGCAACAGAGCCCACAACAGGTTAGGGTAAGATATTTTTCCAGCCTAAGACACCTTAGAACGTTGTTAGAAGAGATCCGATACCACAGTGGGGGCTAACCTAGAGCACACATGGCAGTAATATCCGGTGTGGGCCTTGGAGGTGACATTGGCAGTAGAAACTTCAAGAACTCTCAACCCACAGTAAGGGAATCAGAAAATTGGTCAAAAGAAGATTACAGGGAACCGTTTGCTGGCCCTGGGTACAGGACGTGGCAGTTTGGCGGTACTATTGCCTGTATGCAGTCCTGGGTTGCAGTTCCAAAGTAGAGGGGAGTGGTTGTGGTTGGTTACAAGGGAGCAGGAGTCCTGGATGCAGTTCCTAGGCAGAGAGAAACACTAGCCCTTGAAGCTGCAGGAGAGCAGGGGACATAGTCACAGTTCAAGGGCTAAGAAGAGCTCTAACACTCATGGCTGCAGGAGACCAGGAGCCTTTCTGGGTAAAGACCAAAGCACAGACCTGAAAAGCAGTAACCACAGTTCCTCAGAGGATACCTCCTGGGAAGCACTGAAAACTTGTAAACCCCTAGAACTAGCACTGAAAACAGTAGCATGAAAAAGCCTTTAGCCTGGGACAATGCTTCTTCACTCCACAGTGAGCAGAGCCCAAGTGTAACATAAAGTTCAAAGTCAAGAAACAGTTTGGAAAAATGAGCAAACAGCAATTTTTTTAAAAAAATGCCTGACCATA
This sequence comes from Phascolarctos cinereus, assembly GCF_003287225.1. Lineage (NCBI taxonomy): Eukaryota > Metazoa > Chordata > Mammalia > Diprotodontia > Phascolarctidae > Phascolarctos > Phascolarctos cinereus. The sequence goes on from NW_027555625.1 coordinate 101,813,416, forward strand.
AAAAGTTACTATAGGGGCAGGAAAGACCAATTCAGAAGACAACGGTGTGAAAACAGCTACAAGCAAAGCCTCAAAGAAAAATGTTAATTGAACACAAGCTGAACAAGTATTCCTGAAGTGTTAAAGAGATAGAGTGTTAGAGGAGGAATGAGGAAAAAAAATGAGTGATGCAAGAAAATTAAGAAAAGAAATTACAGCTTGGTAAAAGAGGCACCAAAAAAATGAAGAAAACAATACCTTAAAAAACAAAATTAGCCAAATGGTGAAAGAGGCACAAAAGTTTGCAGAAGAAAAGACCTTCTTAAAAAGCAGAATAGGCTGACTGGAAAAGGAGGTACAAAAGTTCACAAGAAAAGAACCTTTTTTAAAGCAGAATTAGCCAAATGGAAAGAGTTACAAAAACTCAGTGAAGAAACTAATTCCTTAAAAATTAGAATTGGGCAAGTGGAAACAAATGACTGACTCCATGAGAAATCAAGAAATCAAAGAATTTAAAAATATCAGAAAACAGGAACTGTCTTATTATAAAAACAACTGACCTGGAAAATAGATCCAGGAAAGAAAATTTAAGAATTATTAGACTGTCTGAAAGCCATAATCAAAAAAAAGAGCTTAGACATCATATTTCTTTCTTTCTTTTTTTTTGGGGGGGGGCAGTTGGGGTTAAGTGACTTGCCCACGGTCACACAGCTAGTAAGTGTCAAGTGTTTGGTCTGAGACTGGATTTGAGCTCAGGTCCTCCTGACTTCAGGGCCGGTGCTTTATCCACTGTGCCACCTAGCTGCCCCTTAGACATCACATTTCAAGGAGTTACCAAGGTAAATTGCCCTGATAGCTTAGATCCAGAGGATAAAATAGAAATTGAAAGACTCTGTGGATTATATGAAAGAGACCTTGATGAAGACTCCCAGGAATCTTATAGCCAAATCCCAGAACTCACAGGTCAAGAAGAAAATATTGTAAGCAGCTAGAAAAAAAAAATTCAAATATCATGGAGCCACAATTAGGATAACACAAGATTTAGCAGTTTCCACATTAAAGAAACATAGGGTTTGGAATATGAGATTCCAGAAGACAAAGGAGCTAGGATTACAACCAAGAATTACCTACCCAGCAAAACTGAGCATAATCTTTCAAGGGGAAAAAAGTAGATATTTAATGAAATAGAAGACTTTCAAACATTCCTAATGAAAAGATCAGAACTGAAAAAAGAAGTTTGACATTCAATCACAAGACTTAAGAAAAGCATAAAAAAAAGTGAACATGAAAGAGAAATAAGAGACTTAATAAAGTTAAACTTATATCCCTGTATGAGAAGATGATACATATAACTCCTAAGAACTTTGTCATTATTAGGGCAATTAGAAGGAGTCTACATAGACAGAGGGCACAAGAGTGACTTAATTATTTTGGAATGATCTTTAAAAAAAAATGGAGTTAGAAGATATATTGGGAGAAGGGAGAGAACTCACCCATAAAATGGAAGCAGCTAGCAGGATCTAACAATGTGTTATTTACAGGAAACACATGAAACAAAGACAACAGAGAGTTAAAGAAAGACAACCAAGAGTTAAAGGGGCTAGAGCAGAGTCTGTTATTCTTCAACTTATGTAATAAAGGTAGTGGTAGCAATTATGATCTCAAAGCAAAAGCAGAAATAGACCTAATTAAAAGATAATCAGGGAAACAACATTTTGCTAAAAAGTTACCATAGACAAATAACATTAAAAAATCTTCCAGCAAGTTTCTCTCATAAAGGCCTCTGTTCTCAAATATCTAGAGAAGTCAAATTTATAAAAAAAATTAGAAACATTCTCCGATTGATAAATGGTCAAAGAATATAAACAGGCAGTTTTTAATAGAAGATTAATAGATTTAATAGAAGAAATCAAAGCTATTTATAGTCATATTAAAAAAAACACTCTAAATCACTATTGATTATAGAAATTTAAATTAAAACAATTCTGATGTATCATCTCACTCCTACCAGAAATGACAAATGTTGGAAGGAACATAGGAAAATATGTATACTAATGAACTGTTGATGCAATTGCAAATTGGTCCAACCCTTCTGGAGAACAGTTTGAAACTATGCCCAAAGGGCTATAAAACTGCATACCCTTTGACCTCGCAATACCATTACTAAGTCTGTATCCCAAAGAGATCAAAGAAAAGAGGAAAGGACCTAGCTGTACAAAATATTAATAGCTCTTTTTGTGGTGGCAAAAGAATTGGACATTGAGGGGACCAGCATCAATTGGGGAATGGCTGAACAAGTTGTATATAATTATGATGGAATATTATTGTGCTATAAGTAATGACAGCAGGAATGGTCTCAGAAAAACCTGAGAAGACTTATATGAACTGACACAAATGAAGTGAGCAGAGCCAGGAGATCAGTAACAGCAATATTGTAACAGTGACCAACTGTGAAAGAACTCTGATCAATGCAGTGGTTCAAAACAGTTCTGAAGGATCGTGACGAAAAATGCTGTCCGCTTCCAGAGAGAGAACTGCTGAATTCTGAGAATAAATGTATAATTTTGCTCACTTTCTTTGTTTTTCTTGATTTTTTTTTGCAACTTGACTAATATAGAAATATATTTTGCATGATTTCACATACATAATTGGTATCATATTGCTTGCTTTCTCAGTGGAGAAGGGGCTGGAGGGAGGGAGAGAATTTGGAATTCAAATTTTTTTTAAAATGTTAAAAATATAAATTTTTAAAAGATAAAATAAGTATTTTCAACTTTAGTAGGCTTGCGTGACCCAAAGACATTCAATAACTTATTAAAAAACACAGTAAAATTCAGAGCTAGGACTCAAACCTTGGACTTTTGACTCCAAGACCATTCTCTGTGTACTATAAGCTGTAATACTTGTAATATAAAAAGAGTGTGTATTTTATTATATAAATTTGTGTGTGAGCTTATTGATTAATTTCCTTCTGTGCAGTTCTACAGCTGGAGTTGTTGAGAATGCCTAATAAGAAAACTCCCTCTACCAGTGCAGATCAGAAACTGTTACGAAACTAATCATCTTGAAGTGTTGCCTAGTGTACTAAGAAATTAAATGACTTGACCATGGTCACATGCCCAGTTTGTTTCTGAGGCAGGACCAGAACCTGAGATGTCCTTACTTCAAGGCCAGCTTTCTCTCCCAACTGTGCTGTTGCTGCGTCTCCAAAAAAAAAAAAAGTACTCTATTATGTAATAGGTACTTTTAAGATACAGAAATTTTTCATGAAATATATAAACTATAAAAATGAAAATAGGGCTCTAAATGAATTTATAGTTCTTCCCTAACATGAACGATGGCTTAGATTTAGTGTGTGTATTTCATATATGATGAGCATTTTCTTATAGTCTGTGCATGTGTTTTGGGTTTTTGGTTGGGGCAAGGATTTAAAGAACCATTAAAATAATCAAGAACACTGTATAGCTTTAAAAATGGACTTATTTTGAAATTATTAAGCATTACAATTAAGGCAATTTCATTACTCTGTATAAAACTTGCTTTGGCAATATGTGTACTTAATTAGATAAGGATTCATAAGTCAAAAAGAAAATTAGCAAGAAGAGATCTTCAAAAATTACCTGTGTATTTGTGAACTCTTAAAGTATGCAGCTGTTTTAAGTTTATAAGAAATGTCTTTTGTGGTGGTTTTTTTCCTTTTGTTTTTAAGATTCCCACTAAAAATATCGAAGGTCAAATGACTCCTTACTATCCTGTGGGAATGGGAAATGGCACACCTTGTAGCTTGAGACAGAACCTCCCCAGATCAAGTACTGTGATGTATATCTGTCATCCTGAAGCAAAACATGAAATTCTTTCAGTAGCTGAAGTTACTACTTGTGAATATGAAGTTGTCATATTGACACCTCTGCTGTGCAATCATCCTAAATATAGGTAAGGTATTCAGAGTTAATAGCATTATATCTGTCAATCCTAAATATTTGCTCCACCCTTTGTACACAGTAGCTTATGCCCTTGTTCTGTTTGAATAGGTTCAGATCTTCCCCAGTGAATGACATATTTTGCCAGTCACTTCCAGGATCACCCCTTAAGCCTCATAATCTGGTACAGTTGGAGCAGCAACAAGAAGTAATGAAGATCCCTTTTAGAAGAACTAAAGAGGTATAAAAATGTCTCTTGTTGTTAACTTAATGCTGTTTATTTAATGCTTTGTATTAATATGTCTTAATATGTCCGTGATTTCTGTAGTTCATTCTCTTTTATGACCTAAACTATATTGGCTTTAAATAAGAAATTTTAATTTTTTATTTTCCTTATTTCAACTCACCTTTCTGTTCCATTCATTTCTACCTTCCCTTTACTACTACAGAGCTTTAAGGTATTTTGAATTTTGTAAACATTCTATTCAGTTTTTTTCCTTCAAATTTCCATTTTTAGCTTCAAATATAATCCATACTTTTCCCATCTTTCCTGATCTTTAAGCATTTAAATGGACATTAACAAATTTTTAAAATATCACTTATAATGTACCAAAGCATTTATTTGCCTTGTGAAAGAAAATGTGTGTACTCTTTCTTTATCCAGTGACCAACAGTGTCACTCTGGAAGGAGGAAAAAATAATATATAATGTATAGATTCTTTGACACACTACATTGAGTTTCTATTCCAAATGAAATCCTGGCCTGTCTTCTTGGTAGTATTCTTAGTACTAGAGCAAGTGTGTTGTGGTAGAAAGAGTATTAGACTTAGACTGAAAAAGTTATATGTTTGAATTCCTGCTTTGCTACTTCTCTGCCTTTGTGACCTTGGATTCATCCCCCTGGCGATTAATTTCTTTATCTGTAAAATTAGGTTTAATTAGATATCATCTAGTCCTGTGCACATCCTATGGTCTGTTATACTCATAGGTGACTTCAACCAAAATACTGAACAAAATCCAACTTTGTTGTATTTTTTCAAAGGAAAACAGTACAGTTTTAGTTGATACTATAAAGTTTCCATTTCAGTAAGTGAAGTTTTCAAGGAAATTTAGGGTCTAATGCTTTAAAAATATTTTTTCTAGCATTTGTAACATTTCACATATCCTAAATATCAGTATTTTTTGGGTAATATTCTAGGTTCCATGAATGGTTAAAACTGAATTGAATTACTGACATTTTTATAAGTATAGTGAATATGTACGGCTTTTCTTTTTCAGGTTTTAATAGGTAAAATTCAGTTTGAGCTTCAGGCTTTAAATCTGTATAATTAAAATTCAGGTTCCCTCATTCACCCTCCGCTATAAATTTTTCTTACCCTTTTATTCCTTTCAGCAAAAAATAAGAATGTTTTATGTTTGCTTCTGAGGGTTTTTTATGTGCTACCTGGTGGTATACATCACATTCATTTAGCAATAGCAAAATGGTCTTGACATTTGGGTTTATGAAAGTGAAAATATTATATAAATACAAGCTTACAACTTGAGAATGAATCCTTGAGAATGAAAATTTATCTTCTGTCCAAAAGGAGCAATAGTGACCTTTGTTCATGTTCTGTAAAACATTGAAAGGTTTTGAACAAATCATTGATGTGATCAGATCTGTACAGAAGGAAGATTAATCTGGTATATGAATAATGAATGAAGGGAAGAGAAAATTGAGTACAGAAGACCAATTGGGAGACAATTGTAATATTCTAAGTAGATGGTAGTGACAGATTTACTGGGTTGGTGGCAATAGAAATAAAAATTCAATCTCAGCAAACATTTATCAAGTGCCTACTGTGTGTCAGGCATTGTGCTAAGCACTGGGGATACCAATAAGAAAAAGACTGTCTCTGCCCTTAAGGAGCTCATAATCTAATGAGGGAAGACAGCACACAAAAGGAAGCTGAAAAGCTAAGGAGGTGGGGGTATTGCCACTAGGGGGCACACGGGGTACCTTACACTGAAGCTTCGTATTCTGTGGAGTTCAAACCAAGCAGAGCTGCAGATGGCAAGTGGAGAATAGATTCTGAAAAGATCTTTGAAACCAGTCACCTTAATGATTTGATTTCTGTGTTGTCTTATATTCTTGGATCTTTTCTTTCTATCACTATTTTTCTTTGCCTCTATCTCCTGTTCTTAAACTATTCTTCAGAGATGCAATTATCATTGGCAAAGCAAGGAAACAAATAGCCAGTAAGACCATAAGATCATAGAATTAGAGTTTGAAGGGACTTTAGAAGCTAGCAACTCCTTCATTTTTACAGATAAGGAGGCTGAAACTCAGAGAGTTAGGTCATTTAGCTAAGGCCACACAGGGAGTACATGGCAGAAGCAGGATACAAATCCATCTATTCTAATTCAGTCCTCTGCTCACAGTACCATGATGCTTCTCTAAGAGTATTTGTATAAGCTTATATATGTGTGTGTGTGTGTGTGTGTGTGTGTGTGTGTGTGTGTGTGTATATACACACACACACACACACACACACACACACACATACATATACATCTATATATGTGTATATATATCTGATGTTATGTATAGGTATATGAAAGCAATATTAAAAGACATGAGGTTTTAAATTAATGCAGTGACTAATCTTGACTCAGCAAGACTGATGGTGACATAGATGTTCCTCCTTCAGAAAGAAAGGGGTGAACCCCTCCCTTCATGGAGGTAGGAGGGCCACAAGTATTGCACATTTCACCTATTTTTAAATTTTTTCAATGTATCAGTCAGTTTTGCTGATTTTTTTTTCTCTCCAAAAAATACTATTTGTCTTAGGGATGGCTCTCTGAGAGGAAGATAAGGAGGGATAAAGGGGTACTATGGTGATATAAGAAACAAAAAATGGGGGGCAGCTAGGTGGCACAGTGGATTGAGCACCAGCCCTGAAGTCAGGAGGACCTGAGTTCAAATCCAGCCTCAGACCAAACACTTGACACTTATACTAGCTGTGTGACCCTGGGCAAGTCATTAACCCCAGTTGCCTAAAAAGAAACAAAAAATGAAAAAAATTATTTAAAAAAAAAAAAGAATGATATATAGCCACCATCCAGCTCCATCTTGGTTAAACATTTACATATGCTGCTCATAACTTGAGTGCCTCAAGCTACTCACTGCTTAAAGCAGTTTCAGTAAAACATGGATCTATACCAATGGTATCCCCTGCTTGCTTGCTGTCCATCTGAAGGGGCTAACTACGGGGATCTCTCGTAAATAAATTTAATAAACCCCCTGAAACCCCCTGAAGGGGGCAGCTAGGTGGTACAGTGGATAGAGCACCAGCTCTGGAGTCAGGAGGACCTGAGTTCAAATCCAACCTCAGACACTTGATACTTACTAGTTATGTGACCCTGGGCAAGTCACTTAACCCCATTGCCTAGCAAAACAAACGAACAAAACAAACAAACAAACAAATAAATAAATAAATGAAGCCCTTGACGGAGGGGGGGAAAAGGTGTTAGATTGCTGGTGTAGAAATAGGCAATACATTGTCAGATATGGTCAGTGTGTATGTTGATTTTGTTTAACTATACTTCTTTGTCTGAAGAGAGGATTCTTTGAGGGGCCAAGGTAATTGGGAAGTGACAGCACTTGTGGGAGTTAGGGGGAACATAAAGCATCAGTGCAACATTTTTAAAGTGTACATTGAAAGCCCTTAAAGATTCATGTGCTTAATTTCAGGAAGAACCACATTCAACTAAAGAAGACAAATTTACCTCCATCCCCAAACCAGTTGTTCTTGGCACTCATCAACTCCTCACTGTTGGAACAACACACATCTCCAAACTGACTGATGACCAGCTCATAAAGGAATTTCTTAGTGGCTCTTATTGTTTTCACGGGGTGAGGAATGAATTATTAAACTCTTAAATTAAGAGTCTTATTTTTTAGGGACTCGCTAACTGTACATTGACAGGATTAAAAATTGAAAGATGTGCTTGTCTTTAGGAAACAACAATTTTCTGGGAAACATCCAATTAGGATTTTTCCAGTTAAAATTGGCTGGTGACCACAATGTAACCTTAAAGGTGTTACACTTTGTCAATTCATGTCAATTAACTCTTATCTTAAGCAAAAATCAATTAGTTTGAAAAATTGTACGTGTACTACAGCTACTTCAGTGGTTGACACAAATCACAGTGGTTTTTTTGTCATAATTTAAATGGTGAAATTTATTTGATTTCTGATTTTTTTAGTAGAAAGCCAGGATTAAACATAACTAAATTCTGTAAATGTTACACACTAGTCTCCGATATTGTCTAGTTTTGAGTCTGTAAAAGATATGGAAGAAAGTACATGAAGGTAGAAAATTTTAACCTTTTCGAACTTATTTTCCTAATATATGCTGCTTCATTGCCTAAATTAGTTTGTACATGATGATTAAAATAGCAGCTGCATTAAATGTATTCCTGCTGACACGTGGTAAAAAATGAGAAGAAAAATGGGAAGTTGCATTCTGGTTTAATATTGCTAATATTTCCATCGCGAACTATATTTCCCTCGTCTGTGTTCACATTCTTTATTTCATATTGTCGTAATCGAAAAACATTTTGTCAAATGCCTCTTGTATAGTGTAAGTAGAACTGATTTCACTATATTTCTCACTTGTACTGAGAGACCTCTGAAACTGTCACTGACTTTTTTTTTTTTGCTATCTCTTAGGGTGTAGGTTGGTGGAAATACGAATTTTGCTATGGCAAGCATGTTCATCAGTACCATGAGGTATGTAATAGTATTTATGTCGTCATACCACTACATATTTATGTTATTATACCACTATAAATTGAAGTTATTTTTATTTTATGAAACAGTTGGTATTGCAAGGAAAATCTGGTTAAATCATCTATAAAGTCTGAAAGATGAAGGACAGGCTATTAATTTTGAGCCAGTCACTTTAAAGTTTGCTCTTAGAAGGATCATTTATTCCTGTGAGCGTGTAAAAATCATTTTATGTATGGGAATGAAAATTTTATGTTAGTCTGATGTCTAAGATACCTTATGTATGGGCAATGATAAAGAGACAGACTTGGAGCCAGGAGGACTTGAGTTCAAATGTTGCTTCTGATTAGCTACATAACAAGGGTGAGTCACTTAAGCTCTCTGAGCCTCAGTTTGCTCGGTAACAAAATAGAGATGATAATACCCATTTTACATACAGGGGCAACTAGGTGGCATAGTGCATAGAGCATTGGGCCTGGAGGCAGGAAGACCTGTGTTCAAATCCAGCCTCAGACTTTACTAGCTGTGTGACCCCAGGCAAGTCATTTAACCTCTTTTTGCCTCAGTTTCCTCATCTCTAAAATGCAGATAATAATAGCACCTACCTTTCAGGATTGTTGTGGGAATCAAATGAAATAATAATCGTAAGGCCCTTAGCATAGGGCCTGGCACATAGTAAGCACTATATAAATGTTAGCTATTATAGCTAGCTCTAAGTGTTGCTGTGAGGCCCAAAAGAGATAATATTTGCAAACTCTTCACAAATCTGAAAGTGTCCGATATCATAAGTATTATTATTTCCTGATGAAGCCCTAAGGTTTAGATTTGTGGCAGGTCATGAAAGTATTTTTTATGATAAGATTAGTGTTTTATGTAATGCATTATAAAAATTATATAACAGATGAAATAGGAAGCTAATATGTGAACATAGTTAATACATCTGGATAAACTAAGCCAGTTACTCTGAAAATAGATCCATCATATCCATCAGAGTCACGGTAACAATAAGAATAACTATAGTTAGACTGTAGTTAATGTTTGTCAAACATTAAAATTGCTATTACCTTTACATACATTATCTCGTTTGAAAAAGGTGAACATAAGATCTGAAATTAGTCATTATTCCCTTCTTTTCCTTTCTTCAATTAATAAGCATTTGTTAAGCACTCATTGTGTGCCATATACTGTTGGGCATTGGGGATACAATGACAAAAAAAATCACTTTTCTCAAAAAGATGATATTATATTACATCAGGGAATACAAGATAGAAAGATAGATTGATAGAGAATTTATTAAGTGCTTATGAATGGCAAGAACAGGGAAGACCAGCTTGACTGAACTGTAGAGTAAAAGAAACAAAGTAAATGGATAATGAAAATAGAAAGAGAGATTGCGGTTAGATTGCAAAGGGCTTTAAAATTTAAACAGAAGAGTTTGTATTTTTATCCTGTAGGCAGTAGGGAGCCAGTGGAATTTGAGTAATGGACTAGGGCATAAGTATTCATGGAAAATAAATACATTTCTGGACTCAAGGTCCCTTAGGTGGCAGCTTTTTATGTTCCACCCTTTTTGTGTTATATAATATGTACTTTTGTGGTGTTAATAAGATAAAAAGATTACTTTTTATGAGGAAAAATGTGGGTAAGGGGAGAAAATACTTTTCTGATGGTAATAAAATAAATTTTATATGGAATGAGTATTCTTCTGGCATAGGCAAGGTGTCTTAAAATCTAAGAAAATTTAGCAGAAACCTTTTTTTTTTTCCTGTATGAAGGGGAGTGGGAGGATAAGGGGTGATATGGATAGGGTAGGAATGAAAGGAAAAAGGGAGGAAGGGAAGGAAGAAAGAAAAGATCATAGGCTTATTGAGGCATCTTTTAAAAAAACAGAACAAAAGCGAGAAAGAAAGCAAGACAGCTTTGAAGGCTACAGATTGAATTTATTATATACTTTCTGAGAAAAGCAAACTGTACATAATGGAGATCTGCAGCCTTTTTGATATTAAGCCTAGAGTAATTTTATTTTATTTTATTTTGGAAATTAAAAGAAGCCACCTGCCCTTTGTCTCCTGAACTTTAGAGAGGACCGTATTTGAACCATCTCAGACAAATAAGACATCCTCTGACCTAGTATTTTTTATTGAATTATTCATTAAATCAGCAAGCAATATTATACTAAAACAATTTTGTATAATATTTAAGTGACAAAAAGTGATGTATACAATAAATAATAGTGAAGTTCAGAGAATGGGATATGAAAGTGACCTGGATGAATTAAAGATGATATTATGGAGAAGATAAGACTAGAGCTGAAAAGTCAAGGATAGATAGAATTTAGATAAATAGACTGTTAGACGAAGGGCATTCAGAGTAAAGCAAACAATATGAGCAAAGTGTTGACATTACAAATAAGTATGACATGTTTAGTGAATGGTATGGAAACTAGTTTGACTAGGACCTAGAAGAGCAGTTGGAGATAAAATCAGAAAAGTTGGCTGAGACAAAGTCATGAAGGGCCTTGAGTTTCAGATTCAGGAATTTGGCCTATTTTTTTTTTAGGAATTTTTTTTAGGAATTAGAAAACTGTTGAAGAAAAGCAGCATGATAAAATCAAGTACCTTAAGAAGATTAGATCTACATGAATATTTTTGTTTCCTCACAGTTGTAAGTAGCCAGAAGTGGAATAGGCTGCCTCAGGAATAAATGGGTTACCCCACCCCTCCACCCCCCCCATTTGCAGTCTTCAAATCATTGTTGGATAAGCACTTTAGGGTATGTGGTGGAGGGCTTCTTGTTCAGGTCTGAGTTGTACTATTGGCTAGTGTTGATCAAAAAAAATACAAGTTTATATGAGACATGCATTGCAATTGGATTTACTACAAGAGAAATGAACATGAATGTGGAACCCCTATATAGGTGCAAGGAGATCACAATTCAAACGAAGCTTGCATATTTATGAAATTGCAACAAAGAGAGGAGGAGGGGCATCAGTCTCTCCCAAATGGGAGTGGCATAAGAGAAGGAAAAGAGCAGTAGAAGTGGGGAAAGGATTAATTCCCTCTCAAAGGGAAGGAGAAAGGCAACGGCAAAAGCTGCATTCTTTTCCCTTGAGAATTGCTAGATCATGAAGATAGGATGGTCTGTTTATCTACCTAGCTGCGCAGAGATTCTAAGTCTGGTGCAAACTGACTGGCATCTTTTTTTTTGTTGCTGATTTGACTCCCAAGGTCACATAGGGAGTCCAGTTAGGAGTACAAACAACAAAGTATGTCAGGCAGGGTAGACTGTGTCATTGACATGTTCAGGACCTCCAGTATACTCCAGGTCCAGTGTTTTTGGAAAATATGGCAACTCAAGAAGACAAGTTCAGAAGGTCCCTTAATACTACTCAGGTCCCTTCCAACTCCAAAATTCTGTGATGAGTCTACAAGAGAATTGGAAGGGAGAGGGGCCACTTAAGAGGTAGTTGCTGTTCTCAAGGTTGATGGAAATCATTTGTATTTGTGTGGCATTTTGTAGTTTCCTGAGCCCTTTACATTAATTGTAGCTATCATTTGATGCTCAAAACCACACTGCCAAGTTGGTTGTTGAAGTAGGTGAAGCGATTTCCCCAAAGTTAAACATTTAGTAAGTGTCAGTCATAATGGTCCTAAGCCATTGCTTTTTCCCCACTACATTATAGCTTCTTACTTAGCAATTTTCAAAGGAAGTGATGGTACTGGTGGATATAGAAGAAGAGAGAATTGTAGGAGCCAGAGAATTGTTTGTAGTCTCGGTGAGTAGGAGACTGGTGGTGCCATTAATGAAAAGATAATTTGAGAGGAGAATCTAATTCAGCATGAAGATGGTAAATTTTGGATGCATTAAGGTTAAGGAATGGCTAGCTGAATGGATAGTATTCAATAGGTAGTTTCGATACAGGGCTAATGGTCAAAGCAAATTGGAAAAAGAGATGTGAGATATTGATATAGATATGATATTTCAAACTGTAAAACCTGTCACAAGCATTTTTCCATATTTTAGGATAAGGAAATTGGAAAAACATCTGTGATTGTGGGAACATGGAACAAAGAAGAGCATATTGAATGGGCAAAGAAGAATACTGCTAGAGCCTATCATCTCCGAGACGATGGTACACAAATAGTTAGGTAAAGTCCAAAGAAGAGCAAAGAAAAACCAGAGGGTGATGTTAAAAAATTGAATGCTTTCATTTACAACTTCAAGATTTCGAATTCCTCAAATAGGACATGACATTGTATTAGGATCCAAAGATATAGAATGAGCATGTGGCTGCTCTGATGCTTTCATAACTACACTAGGTCCAAAGGAACTCCATGCTTAATGCTAGTATTATTCTGAGGTTTCAATATATTTGGTACCGTTTCCTCTTAAAAAGTGGTATCATATGTCTTAAATGATCTCCTTTGATTATCAGACTTAATGACTTGGCTGGTACCCCTGCTTTCCAGCTATGTTAAATGTTAGTCTTCAGTCCTGGGACAAAGTGGGCAGTCATCTGATTTGGACTGCATTTTTTCTCTTGCCTCTCAGGCTCTGAGTTTAGCCTTTGAGGAGCTGATTGTACTGAGAGGCTCTGGTTTCTGAATGTGCTGGATTTTCTAGCTGATTAGAAATCTGGTTTCTTAATCTTAAGAATATTAGGTATAAACCTTTTACTTTTTTTTTTAATATGGATTGTGATTTGAATTGTAAATTGTAGGCTAATTTTAGCTGATAAGTAAACTTTATAAAATTTTAGAGGAATATTACACAAATTAACAAAAATAGGAAATGGGATTGTAACAAAGACTTTTTGCAAAGTAAGCAACAACAGCAACAAGAACGACAACTAAAATTTGTATAGCACTTATGGTGTGCCGGGTACTATGCTAGGCTTTTGACAATTATTATTTCATTTATTCCTCACAAGAACCCTGGTAAATAGGTGCTGTTATTATCCCCATTTTGCAGATGAGGAACCTGAAGCAAACAGAGGTTAAGTGACTTGCCCAAGGTCACACAGCTAGTAAGTGTCTGAGGCTGAATTTGAACTCAGGTCTTACTGACTCCAAACCCAGCATTCTGTCCATTATGTGACCTAGAGAAGTTAAATGACTCGCCTAAGGTCACAGGTAGTTATTTGTAGAGATTGAATTCACACTTAGGTCCATTAATCGTTCAGCTTTCCAAACTCAACATTTTCACCCATTATGCTATGAAAATAAAGTGGCTCTTCATTAACTCAGTAAGTAATATCTATTTAAAACCAAGTGCCAGTTATGTGCAATGGAGAAACACTAGAGGCCTTTCCAGTAAGATAACATATAAAGCAAGAAAGTCCATTACCAGCAGTTACTTGATATAGTTCTAGAATTGCTAGCTCTGTCAATAATATAAAAAAAAATTTGAGGGAGCAGACAAACAAGAAAAAAATATGATTTTTACAGATACGATGGTTTACTTAGAGAACCCTAGAGATTTAACCCCCTCAAAAAATGAAACAGTAACTTCAGTAAAGTAATAGGCTATAACGCCTAAGATTACATTGACTTTTTTGGAAGCTTCATCATATTGTAGAATTACATTGAGTTTTCAGTGTACTAAAACCCCCAGATTATTTTTCAGAACAACTCTTGCCTATCCATACCTTCTGCTAAATTATATTTGTGAAGTTGATTTTCTTGTACCCAAGTATAAGACTTTGTCTCTTTTGAATTTCATTGCTCTAGATTAAGCCCAATGCTAACCCAAAGGCTCAAGGCCTTTCAAGGTCCTTTTGGATACTAACTCTTATCTCCCATTGGGTTAACTATCCCTCCAAGCTTTGTGTCATCTACATATCTAATGAGTATCTATGCCTTTATCCAAGTCATTAATAAAAATATTAAATGTAACAGGACTAATCAGAGAACTCTGGAGTACTCCACTGGAGACCTCCTGCCCTGTTAATATTAAACCAGTGACAGCTACTCCTTGAATCTAGTCATCTAACCCATTCTGAATCCATTTGATTGTATGATCGTCTATTCCATATCTTTCCATCTCATCCATAGGAATAGCATGAGATATTTATCAGAAACTTTGCTAAAAATTAAGGTAATCTAGGTCCATATCATTCCCTTAATATATTAGTTTAGTAATCCTGTCAAAAAAAAGGCTATGGAATTAATCTAGAATGACTTGTGGTTTTTTGGGTTTTTTTAATCATCACTTTTTTGGTTTGGTTTGGTTTGGTTTGGTTTTTTGGGTAGGCAGTGGGATTAAGTGACTTGCCCAGAGTCACACAGCTAGGAAGTGTTATGTGTCTGAGGTCACATTTGAGCTCAGGTCCTCCTGAATCCAGGGCCAGTGCTCCATCTGTTGCACCACCTAACTGCCCCTAGAATGACTTGTTCTTGATGAAACCATGATTGCTTTTTATAGTCATTGCTTCCCTTTCTAGATGTTTAATCATCTCTTTTATGAGCCATTCTAGAATTTTCCCAGGAATCAAAGTTATTCACATTGACCTATAGTTCGCACACTCTTATCTTTTATTTTTTGAAAATCATAACATTACCCTTCTTCATTCTTGTGCTTTGTCTTCTATTTTCCATTATTTTTTCAAAAACCACTAATAGTGGTTCAATACTTACATCTGCCAGTTCTTTAAGGATCCAAGGATGTCATTCATCTGATTAGGTAAGCACTTGACTTCAACAGTGTCTTCTTACTGATCTTGATCATCAGCTCTTTGCTAGCCATTTTGTTATGTCGTTTCCAATTTAACAGTCAATCTCTTTAACAAAACAAAATATCAAATATTTGCCAGTTGTCATCATCTCATCCAGCTAAAGCTGGGTGCTTTTTTGGCTCTCCTTTTTTCATTCATAATACCTTTTAAAATTCCCTTTTTGTTGTTCTTACCTTTTTTCATCCATCTCAGCTCACTGTGAATTTTTGCATTCTGTTTTTAAAGAATCATACTACCTTCTTATATTCATTCATCTTCTATTACCTGGCCTTGCTTCCATCTTATATACAGTACTTTAAAAAAAAAAATCTTAAGTTAATGAGTTCCCTTTGCATTCACAACAGTCTCTTCAGATAAATCTGTTTTCCTTTATTAGAACTGTTTCCCTTTGAGTCTTCTGAAGTCCGTTCTTAAGCATCTCTTATCCCTCCTGGGCTGACTTCCCAGAAGTATTTTATTCTATGGGATCCTACCTGTCTTTCCTCTGGACTCTTTTGAAATGTACTTCCCAAAAATCTAGGATGCATGTCAAGTCAGACCAACCCAACAACTATTTATTAAACACTTATTATGCCAAGATTTCCTCTCTTCTGTCAGAAACTTTAAGGAGTGGTCACTTCACGTCATTGCCTTCTTACTTCCTCTTAGTAAGAATCAGATCCATATTGGTTGTACTCTCCACCTTTTGAAGAATATTAACTACTCTGCTTTTGGCAGAGAGAAAGCTCCAACAGATGACTGGATAATTTAAGATCATTATCGTATCATGATGCCTCTGTTCCCACTTTGTTTTGTTTCCAAAACTCCTCGTTCATTCCCTCTTTCCATCAGGGTGCCCTGTAGTATACTTTAGTTGACAAAATCACTACTTCTTCTCATTCCATTGACCTTTACCCATATACCTTCCTAAATGCTTTCCCTTTCTGGGCTCTGCATTTCCTCACATTGGTATACCTTTTTAGTAGACAGTTGTCTGTGGGACAAATTAGATAAATATATTCCAGAAACAAATAAACATAGTAGCATGTTTGGGTTTTATAAACCCCAAGACTTCAACTACTGGCATAAGGACTCACTATTCAACAAAAACTACTGGGAAAACTAGAAAGGAGTCTGGCAGAAATTATGTTTAGACCAACATCTCACACAGTATATTACAATTAGCACCAAATGAATATGTGACCTACATATAAACAAGTTCACATCATAAACAAGTTAAAGGAACAAGGAAAGAGATGACCTTTACAACTATGGATAAAGAAAGAGCTCTTGACCAAAAAAAAAAAAAGGAAAAAGAGGATCCCAGAAGATAAAAATGGACAGTTGCTATTACATAAAGTTGAAAAGCTTTTACACAGACAAAGCAATGCAATTAAAATTAGAAAAGAAAGGAGTTTCAGCTAAGATGATGGTATGACCAGTAGTATACAGCTCAGCTCTCACATAGATACTCTGGCAGGGGTATAGAAGAACAGCTTATGATTGCAAAAACCTAGAAAAAAATGATAGTAAGCATTTTTCTAACCCAGGTTTACATAGAGAGATAGCCAGAAGCCTGCAGGCACTGTGAATAATGTACAACCAGAAAAGCCCAGCCTCAGAACAGAATATTGAAGTCTTTACAGACTTCTGAGTCTGGGATGAGCAAGGAAAAACTGAATTTAGCAGCAGTTTACCTAAGGGTGAGAAGATGAGAATGTAAGCCATCAATATTTGGAAACTGTGGCTTTGTAATCTGACTCCATAAAAGGACTGAGAGCCTGAAAAGCTCAGACAGCAATCAGACTCCATCCTCAGACTCTGAAAGTTTGCCATTTATTTGCCTGAGAAACCCTGAGTTCCTTGAAGAACATAACACTCAGTACCCAGAATAAGCGTTGACAGGACCCTCATTAAGAATCCAAGAAGGCCTCAACATTTCTTTAGAAGTACTAGAGTATTAATTTATGAAAAAATGAGTAAATAGAAGAAGATACTAATGTTGAAGAAGTATTATGGATCCAAGTTTGGCCAAATCACAATCCTACAAGAGAACATCTACACAATTTCTCCAAGCAAAACTTCAAACAAAAGCACAACTTGGCCACAAGATCTACTAGAAATCTTAGAATTGAAGCAAGAGCTAAAAATTATGAATGAAATGGGAACTAAAGAGGAAAGAAGTGGCAATGAAATGAGAGCTCTACAGCTAAGAATTGGAAGATTAAACAGTGCAGGATAAGAAGTTAAAACCTTTATAATAGACTACTAGAAATTCATAATGAACTAAAAAGAATTTGTGACTCTGTGAGAGAAAAGAAATTAGAGCAAAAACAAGCCTGGAAAAAAAAATGTACCTTATCTACTATCAAAAACAACTGATCCAGAAAACCATGTCAAAAAGAGATAACAGTCATCAGACTACCTGAAAATCACTATTTTTTTATTAGGGGGTGGAGCCAAATCTATTATGCTTCAACTCAAAAAAGCAAGAGTAACACTTATGATCTCAGACAAGGATTAATGGTAAATATAGACTTGATTAAAAGAGTTAATAGGGAAACCACATTATGCTTAAAGGCAATATAGATAATGAAATCAGTATCAATACTTGATATAGATATATATGTACCAAATGATGAAAAAGTTGATGCAATTACAGACAGGGGGAAATGGACAGTAAAATTCTGATATTAAGGACCTTACTGTACTCTTTGTAAAACAATAGTAGCTAGCATTTATTAAGTACCTACCTTGTGACTACTGCCATGAAATTAAAAGATGCTTGCTTCTTGGAAGGAAAGCTATGGCAAATCTGAACAACATGCTAAAAAGCAGATGCATCACCTTGCTGACAAAAGTCTGTATAGTCAAAGCTATGGTTTTTCCAGTAGAAATGTATATTAGTAAGAGTTGGACTATAAGGAAGGCTGGAGAAGATTTTAGTTCCTTGGACAGCAAGGAGATCAATCAATACTTAAAGAAATTAACTCTGTTCATCAGAAAAACAAATAATGAAGCTGAAGCTTAAAACTTTGGCCATATGATGAAAAGACAGGACTCATTGGAAAAGACTGTTTTTGGAGAAGATTGAAGGCAAAAGGAAAGGGGACAGAAGAAGAGGAGATGGCTAAATGGTGTCGTGGAAGCAACAAACATGAGTCTGGACAGACTTCAAGAGATAGTGGAGGACAGAAGGGCCTGGCATGCTATAGTCCACAAGATCATGAACACAAAAAACACATGAAAAGTTGAACACAACTGAACAACAACAACAGTGAGCCAGGCACTTTGCTAAGCACTTTTCGAATATTATTTCATTTGATCCTCATAACAACCTTGGGAGGTAGGTGCTGTTATTATCCCTATTTTACAGATGAGAAAGTTGAGACAAACAGAAGTTAAATGATTTGCCCAAGGTCACACAGCTAGTAAGTGTCTGAGGAGGGGATTTTAACTCAAATCTTCCTAATTCCAAATCTATCACTATATCGACACTCTGACACCCAGCTACCTAGATGTAGACAGATCTGACATAAAAATAAATGAAAAGGAAATTTAGATGGAATTTTAGAAAAACTAGATATAATAGCTGTCAGATGATTACTAAATGAAAATAGAAAGGAGAAACATTTCTCAGCCCATGGCATTTTTACAAAAATCATGTATTAAGGAATAACAACTTCACAAAAGAATGTAGAAAAGCAGAATATTAAACATCTTTTATAGCTCACAATACAATAAAATTATGTTCAATAGTGGGTCAAAGAACAAATCATAGAAAAAGTAGTCATTTCATCAAAGAAAATTAGGACAGTGAAATATAAAACTTTGGTGATGCAACTAAAGCAGTCCTTAAGGGAAAATTTATACCACAAAATGCTTTCATCAGCAAAAGAAAGAACAAATCAGTGATTTTGGCATTCAGATTAAGGAAAAAAAACCTGGAAAAGTGGCAAATCCCCAAAAAAGGTCAATAAATACAAAAATGTAAATTCTGAAAGACAGTACAGATTAACATAAATGAAAGCAAAAAGATAATTGAAATGATAAAGCTAGAAGTTAGTTTTTTTAAGATAAGCTAGTTTGCATTTAAAAGAAACTAAACTATCATGAAAAATGAAAGAGAATTAATGACAAATGGAGAAATAAAATTATTAGAAACTATTTTGCCCAATTCAGTGCCAACAAAACTACAAATAAAGTAAATGAATATTTACAAAAACACCAAATTCCTAAAATTTAAATAACCCAATTAGAAAATGAAAATGAATAAACTATAAATGAATTCCCAAAGAAAAAATAAGACTGGATGGATTTAAAAGTGAATTCTATCAAACATTTTTTAAAAAAAACTAATTACAGTATTACATAGGTTGGGATCCTGTTCAAATTCCTGGGGCAGCTAGGTGGCAAAGTGGATAGAGCTTTGGCCTTGGAGTCAGGAGGATCTGAGTTCAAATTTGACCTTTGACATTTACTAGCTGTGTGACCTTGGGCAAGTCATTTAACCCTAATTGCCTCACCAAAACAAAACAAAAAAATTCCTTCACAGATGCAAATATGGTCTTGATCATTGAACCAAAAAGAGAGAAAATGGAGAAACAAAACTATAGACCAATATCTCAAATGATTCCAGCCTCAAAATTTTAAATTAGCTAAGAGGCTATAGCAACACATCCAAAAGAAAGTATACACTGAACTAGGTTTGATTTATAACAAGACTTTAGAGTTGGGTTAATATTGGGAAAACTAAGTATAATCTACCATATTAAAACAAAAATGATTTAAAAATTACTTCAGTGGTTGCAAAAAAAAGCATTTAATACTATTAGCATTTGACAGCATTAGTTTCTCTAAGAAGCAGAGGAATAAATGGACCTTTCCCTAATAAGGTAAATAGCATCTATCTAAACTCAAAAGACAGCATTATATGTAATGAGATAAATATAGCCTTTCTACTAATGTTGAGAGCAAAGCAAAAAAGTGTTATCACCACTATTATTTTATGTAGTTCTAGAAATGCTAACTATATCAAAGCAAAACTTTCACTTTTTGCAGATAATGAGATGACCTGAATGCATAGAGAAACATAGTCAACTAAAAATTAATTGAAGCAATAACTTCAGTAAAATAGAAAGATGTAAAATAAACTCACGGAACTTTGTACAGCCTTTCTGTATACCAACAAAACCCAATAGGAAGTGATAGAGAAATTTAGTTCAAAATAACTGTAGAATATATAAAATATTTGAAAGTCTATGTCAAGACTCTATATGTGCCAGGAACTATATGAATGCAATTATAAAACATTGTACAGAAGTAAAGACAGACCTAAGCAATTAGAGATATATTAATTGCACATGGTTGGGCTGTGACAATATAATGATAATGACAGTAATCCTTAAATTAACTTTTCCAGTACCATACCAAACTATAAAAGTATTGTCTTACAGAACCATAAAAAATAATAAAATTAATCTGGAGACATAAAGGGTCAAGAATATCAAAGAAAGTAGGAAATAGTGGGAAGGAAGAATGATCTCAGATTACAAAGGTATGATCATCAAAACTGGTTAAAAAAAATAGAAAAGTTGCTCTTTAGAACAGATTAGGTACATTACCTATAGGAACATAATCAACTACTGATGTAATGACTAGGACAAAACCTGCTGGGAAAGCTGCAGAGAAGTTTGAGAGAAATTAAATTTAAAACAACACCTCACATCATATATCAAGATAAACTCCAAATTATGAATGACGTAGATATAAAGGCTCACATCATAAACAAAGGAGCAAGGAAGGAAATAATTTTGGACGAGGGCAAGTTCTTAACCAAAAAATGATTGAAGGATATGAGCAAGCAGTTTTTAAAATAAGAAAGTCAAGCCATCAACAGACATGAAAAACATGCTCCAAGTCCCTGGTAAGAGAAATCCAAATTCAAACAGCTTTGGTGTTTCACCTCACAGTCAACAGATTGGCAAAACTGACAAAAATAGGAAAGTGACGGTTGTTGGAGGGAATATTCAGAGCACACTAAAGTGCTATTGATTTAGCTATCAAAATGTAGCTATCCTGAAAAGCAATTTGGAGCTATCTCCAGAGTTAATACAGCCTTTGACCTAGTAATACCACTACTAGACATATACCCCAAAAAAATCCAAGAGAAAGGAAAAGGAGCCCTATATACGAAAATATTTATAGCAGTTCTTTTTGTTATAGAAAAGTATGGGAAACTAAGGGGAGTGCTCATCAATTGGAGAAAGGCTGGACAGGTTATGATATATGAATATAATGGAATGTTATTGTGCACTAAGAAATGACGAAAGGGATAAATTCAGAGAAACCTAGTAAGGCCTTTATGAACTGATACAAAGTGAAGTGAGCAGAACTGAGAGAACAGTACCTACAGTGTTATAAAAGAAAACAGCTTTGAAAGTCCTAAGAACTTTGATTAATGCAATTACCAAGCATAATTCCATAAGACTGGGGATGATGCATGTTTTCCCACCTTTTGACAGAGATGTGCAGAATTAGACATACTCTTTCAGACATGTTTGATAAGTAGAGAGGAAGTAGTGATACTGGTGGCCAAAAATACCCAAAGCAGCATCAGTGAAATATTTTTTTTAAATGCATAAGAAAAAACAGAAGGAATTTCAGAGGGAGCCACAAACAATCAGGACAGTTCTAAAATTCAAGTGTTGAGTTTGTCATATACTTTTAAAAAGTTTTACCTAATAGAAATTTGTGATTTTGTATATAGTCCTCTTTTTCTGCTCTTTGTATATGGAAATATTCTTGTTTATTGTTGTTTGCCAAGTCCATAATAATAAAAACTTTTTATTCTAAGGTTATAGAGGAACACAACACATTAAGAAAATATACAGGAAAATCTATTAATTTAGATTATAGTAATTTGGAATTTATTATTGAGCCTGTATACTATCTAGAATATATTAAAGGGAGGGTGCACTCATAAGCAAAACAAAATAGTGGGATATGGCTAACTTTACTTAATAGAGAAAGCATAGTTTACTGCTATAGCATTTTATAATATACTAATTGAAGTATGCATGTTATCTGTAATTACAGCATTGAGTAGGACCTAACCTTGATAAACATTGTTTGCAGTAAATTAAAATTACAACATATACTTACACCTTAATTTTTTTCTTTTAAAATTCACTTTATAAACCAAAATTTTCCTTTTAAAATATACTTTATAAGGCAAATTTTATACTGACCTTATTTTATTTTTCCTGAATGAATAAAGTTTTGCTTTATTAATAACGACTTGTTTTCTTCTCTGTTGGTAGGATGGTATCCCATTTTTATGGGAATGGAGATATTTGTGATTTAACTGACAAACCAAGACAGGTCACAGTAAAACTAAAGTAAGTTTAACGTTTGAATCATTCTTCATACGTTTTTAATCAACCATGTTATATACAAAATTTTCATAAATAGAGAATATATTTCTAAAAACAAGTCCTATTTAAGATTATACAAGATCTTTGCTTTATTCTTTTTCTAAGTTAAAGTCCTTTGTGGTTTATTTTATAGCTTAAAACAAACATAAGCCTTTATAGTTTGTGGAATTCCTTAAAGTATTTTTTTAATTTGTTGTAGATGTAAAGAATCAGAATCACCTCATGCTGTTACTGTGTATATGTTAGAACCTCATTCCTGCCAGTACATTCTTGGGGTAAGTACAACAGATGTCATGAATTAGTCTTGGGCTAGATCTAGAATCTAAGTTAAGGCCTTGGGGCTGCCTACAAGGAGCACCTACACTATGTTCTCATGTCCAAAAGGAACTTTTCACAGATTGAGAGCCTTAAAAAATATTAGAGACTCCCTCATTTTATAGATTTCTCTGACTTTTTCCATCTCTCAAATGCTCATCCTCCTCTGTTCTGCCTACTGACCTCCCTAGCTTCCTTTAAGTCTAATTAAAATCCCTTCTTTACTGGAAGTCTTCCTCAATCTATCTGATTTCCTATTTATCCTGAATATAGCTTGTTTTATGTTTGTTTGTATGTTGTCTCTCCCATTAGATTGTAAGCTCTTGAAGGCAGGGGCTGTCTTTTGGGTTTTTTTTTTTATTCCCAGTGCTTAGCACTGTGCCTGGCACAAGTAGTCACTTAATAAATCTTGATTGATTGATTAACTAATTGAAGCTAAGAGGTTAAGTAACTTACCCAGGATCATATAGCTATTTAGTTCTGAGACAGGAACTCAGCATTACCTGACTACAAGCCCACACGGCACCAGCTAGCTGCCAGTGTTTACCTCAGACTATCTCAACTTTTTAAAATTCCTGCTCATATCCAAATCCCATGGTACTGTTCTATGTGGGAAGCCTTTCCCAAATTACTTTAACTTTCCTTTGTCTCTGAAAAGAAACATGGGCAGGGGTGGGGGTGGGGGTTGGAGAGGGACAGGCCCTACTCTCAAGGAGCTGATTTTCTAATATTTTAGCAAACATTTATCAAACACTCATTTTTGAAGATAAAAAAAAAAGCAAATAACATTCCCTGCCCTCCTGGGGCAATCTTTTTGGGGAGACAACAAACAGAACAATATATACAAACAAGCTGTATGCAGGTTAAATAGGAGATAATTAACAAAGGGAAGGCACTAGAATTGAGGGATTGAGAAAGTCTTCCTATAAAAGATGGGATTTTAGTTCGGACCTGAAGGAAGCCAGGGAATCCAGAGGGGGAGATAAGGGGAAAGAGCATTCCAGACATGGGGGACAGCCAGAGAACATGCCAGGAGCTGAGACATAGGTGTCTTGTTCATGGAACAGCCCGGAGGCCAGTGTCACCGGATCAAAGTGTACATGTTGGGGAGTAAGGTGTAAGAAGACCAGAAAATAAGAGTATGCTAGGTTATAAAAGGCTTTCACTGCCAAACAGAGCATTTTGTATGATTCTGGAGGTAATAGGGAACCACTGGAGTTTATTGGGCGGGAGAGGGGGTTGGAGGTAACATAGTCAGACATCTGCTTTAGGAAAATCACTTTAGTGGCTAAATGCAAGATGTATTGGAGTGGGAAGAGACTTGAGGCAGGCAGACCAATCACCAGCCTATTATAATAGTCCAGGGGTAAGGTGTTGAGGCCTTGCACCATAGTGGTGGCAGTGTCAGAGGAGAGAAGGATACATTTAGAAGAGATGTTGCAAACATGAACCCAATAGGCAGTTACATTACTACATTTTACAGTTCTCCTTTGAACAAGAAATATCTGGGCAAGCTTTCCAGTTCTGACTCTTACAAGTATTTTTCTCCCACACCTGTAATGGAAAGGATAGTTCATTTTCTTGCCCATTTATCCTCTTGACATCTAAGAATGCCCAAGAGATTTTTGTTTTCCTAATTGTGAATAAGGAACAAAAATAGAATAGTATTTTATATTGTCCCCTCAACAACATTATGAGGCAGATTAGCATTGCTACATAATGAGAAAACCAAAGTATTAAATACCTAAGTTCATTTAATGTCAAAGCCATGTTTAGAATTTGTAGTAAATGTTTCTTCTGCTCTTGAATTTATTATCTTTACCTCATATTATGGCCTAGATTCCTCTTGCAAGAATGTGTGCCTGTTTCTAGGATATTAAAGGAGCTACTTTCTCCAAAGGCTTTTTAACCCTTCTAATTAATTTTTAACCTTACCTATGGCATTAGATCCATGAAAGAGCATGGTGTAATTTTTTTAAACAATCTTTTTAATAGTAAGGTTATATCATCCTGAAGCTAGGTCTTCCCTGACAGAGTAAACTGAGAAAGTTATCTAGATAATTCAGACTAAAGCTTCTTCATCCTGTTTTTATCTCAATTATCCGTATTATTATCTTGCCATAGTTTTTAATATTCATTTTGCCAGTAGTAACCTGGCCTCTGTCTCCTTTAGCTATCTGTACCCTTACTTCCTGCTCCAGAGTTGAGACTTTTATTCCTCCCAAATCTGAACATATTCCCATCAGGATGTCATTTATGATGGAGCCAGAGATCACCTAGAGATTCTTAGCAGAATGGCATGACAAAGTGAGACCTCCAAGTTTCCCAAGGAGGGCTAAACCAGCTCAAGTCATAAACTTGGTGGATCAATGCATATTGTTTTACTGATCTTTATCCTTCAGAATTGTTACTTGGGCAAGGTTTATTTTTGAAACCCATTACCTAGACAATAAGACACAACCTTTAGGCAGCCTAATCCAAAGGAAAACTAAATAAGAAGACTTAAAGAAAAGAATTGGTAAAACTCTATTTGAAAGATGTCTGCAAATTTTTGAATGAGAATATTAGAGAACAAGTATTTATAAGGCTCCAATGGAAGTTATACAAACATCTATAACATGCAAAAATTGATCATTTGCTGGCACATAGAACTCAAGCAAATGCAGAAAGGCAGACATATTGAACATATTTTTGTAGACTATAACTCTTTAAAAAGCAATCAGTAATGGAAATATGAATAAAAGATATGAATCTAAATGGAAATTAAAGACATCCTAAATGATGACTTAGTCAAACACACAAAAAATAAAGAATAAATATTATTAAATAACATAAGATTTATAAGCTATAGCCCAATTGGAGGAACCAAATTAGATCACTGAATGTTTACAAAAGGGTGGACTAACAAAAAAAAAAGACTGAGAGGAAAAATATTTAGTAATTCCAAAAAAGGAACAAAAGACATTTTGAAAATTAAAGATAAGATAAACAGAATTAAACTAATAAAGCAGTGGGGTTTGTTTAAGACTTAGAAACTCACAAACCATTTGCTATATTGATTTAAAAAGAGAGAAAGAAGAAAAACCCAAATTATCAAAAAGTAGCTGTTTGCACCAAATAGAGAGGGAGTAATTTTCCACCCTCTTATACAAAATGGATGAGTATCTACAAAACTGTGCCAACAAAACAGGCAATAACCCAATCAGTGAACTCCTAAGGAGGAGAATAAACCCCAAACTCCAGATCCAGAATCATTTACAAATGACTTATGGCAAACATTTAATTTTTTAAAAAAATAATATTTTCTCCCAATTGCATGTTAAAACAATTTTTTAACATTTGGGGGTTGTATTAAGTTTCAAGTTACAGATTCTATCCTTCCTTCCCTCTCTCCTTCCTCTCCCCCCTCCCTGAGAAAGTAAGCAATCCAATAAAGATCATACATGTGTAATCATGTAAAACATTTCCTTCTTAGTCATTTTGAACAAGAAGACTCAAAAAGAAAGACAGCATGCTTCAGTCTGTATTCAGACAGTATCCGTTCTTTCTCTGGAGGCGGATAGCATGTTTCATCATGAGTCCTTTGGGATCGTCTTAGATTATTGTATTGCTGAGAATAGCTAAGTCATTCACAGTTTTTCATCATACTATATCGCTTTTTCTATGTATAACATTCTCCTGGTTTCGCTCACCTCACTTTGCATCAGTTCATGTAAGTCTTTCCAGGTTTTTCTGAAATCATCCTGTTTGTCATTTCTTATAGCATAATTATATTCCATTACAATCTTATACCATGGCTTATTCAGCTGTTCCCCAATTGATGGGCATCCCCATGATTTCCAGTTCTTACTGGCAAGTATTTTAAAAAGAGAAATAGCCACTCTGTATAACTTATTTTCAAAAACAGAAAAATAAGGCACCCTGAGACTCAAATCTTTGTACAGTCCTCATTCCCAAATCTCGGAAGAATAAAGCAGAGAGAGAACTATATAGACGAGTAATAACAGTAACACTAGTGAACCTGTGTGTGTGTGTGTATTTGTGTAAAGCACTGGCAAAGAGATTACAAGAGGTCAAAAATCATTATGACCAAATTGTATTTTAAGAAAAAATAATGGTTAAAAATTATGAAAGCAATTAGCATAAAATATTAATAACATAATTACATGATTATAACAATAGATGGAGTTAGTTAACAAATATTTGTTAAACACCTACTATGTGCTAAGTGCTAGGATTACAAAGTAAGGCAAAAAACAGTCCCGCTCTCAAGGAACTCTAAGTCTAACAGAGGAGACAACATGAAAACAACTATGTGCAAAAAAGGTATGTACCGGACAAAACTGGGGGGGGGGGGAAGGAAGCAGTTTAGTCTCAGCAGGAAGGCAACAAGATTAAAAAAGACTGGGAGAAGATTTTTGTAGAAGGTTGGACTTCACCTGAAATTTAAAGGAATCCAGCGAAGCCAGGAGTTGGAAATGAGGAGGGTGAACATTCCAGGCATGAGGGGACAGCCAGTGAAAACACTTGGAATTAAGAGATGGGGTATTACGTATGAGGTAAGGAACAAAAAGGAGGCCGGTATCAGTGGACCTTAGAAAATGAGGGCAGGGAGAGAAGAGGAAGTAAGGAGTAAGACTGCAAAGGTAGGAAAGAGTCAGGTAGCAAAGGACTTTCAAAGCCAAGAAACAATTTTCTGTTTGCTCCTGGGTGTAAAAGGGAACCACTGAAGTTAACTGCATATGAGGAGAGTGATGTTCTCAGGCCTGAACTTTAGGAAGATCAGTTTGACAGCTGAATGGAGGATGGCCTGGAGTGGGGAGAGACCAGATAGAGAGAAGAGGTATGCATATATGAAGGATACTACAAAGGTAAAAACAGCAGGACTTTATCACTGATTGGATATAATGAAGGAGAGTGAGGAATCAAGGGTGGCACCTTTGCTTTCAAGCTAGTTCTATGATTCTGGGTAAGTCACTAACCCCTCTCAGCCTCAGTTTCCTCATTTGTAAAATGGACAGACTACTACCACTTGCCTCACAGCAAAGGCTCAAATGAAATTTGGAAAGCATTTTTAAAATCTCAAAATCCTTTGTAAATGTTAGCTATTATTATCTTGCTCTGTTTACCTCAGTAGATCCATATAGATAAATTAACAGAAAATTAGAAGAGAATGGAAGGTTATAGCTCCCAGCTGTGTAGTTAAGGGATATGACATTATTATAAAAGACAAAATTACTTTGATTTTATAAAAAAAAATTCTTTTGTTCAAATAAAATAAATGCAGGTAGAATAAATTATTGAATAGCAAAAAAAATTGCTGAAAACACTTCTGACAAATGTCCAGTATCCAAAATCTACAGAAATTTCACAGAAACCTATAAGATTAAGAGCTATACTCCAACAGTATTCGAAGACTATGAATGAAGTTATCACAAAAAAGAAATGCAAACTATCAGCAATGTTCAGTAACACTAATAATCATGGAAATGCAAATCAACTGACACGTCACCTGGAACCCATTGGCAAATGTGGTAAAGTTATAGGAAAGGACTTGAGAAAACAGGCACAACGAGTCACTGTTAATGGAGGTTTGAATTAATCCAGCAAGTCGGCAGGCGTTTAATCAGTGCTCCGTAGACATTGTGCTAAGCCCTGAGCATGCAGGGAAAGGCAGAGACGGCCCCTGCACTCAAATAGCGCAGTCATCTTGGAATACAATTTAAAGTCATGAATGAAAGAATGCATAAATGAGCATTTATCACATATTTAATATATGCCAGACATTGTGATAAGTGCTGATAATACAAATATTAAGAAACAGTCTTAGCCCTCAAGGAACTTACATTCTAATCAGAGAAGACAGCACATAGGGGAGAGATGACCAGAGACGGGAGGCTTTTTTGTTGTTTTATCTTGTGGAAGTGAAAGGAGATGGGCAGGATCACCTGCAGTAATACACAGCTGGTAAAATAGATTATAATTGTTTGTAATCTTTTAACTTGTAGTGCTACTATTAGGTTCATACCCAAAGGAGATTATTGACAAGAAAACTCCTATTGATACAACAATATTCAGAGCAGTACTGTTTGTAAAAGCCTCATTAAGAAGTGAGTCAAGGGATGGCCCCTTTAATAAAAAAAAAAAAATCAAACTGGGAGAGGAAGACTCTCAGGGTTGCTTACCAAAAGAGAAACAGTTACTGTTTACGTTCACTGAGCCAGGAGGGTCCAAAAAATAGCCATTAAGTGGTGCTTGGGCACCACTAGTTACCTCAAGCTAACTAGGTAGCTTTTGGCCATCAAAATTTACCTTCCTTTGGGCAGAACACCCTCAAGTAAGGGGAGGGGAGGCTAAGTTGCCCAACTGGAGCTGGCCAGCTGGGTCCCCATTCAGGCAGCTCAGGCTACTCACAGGTTATGGTTTGTCCTTTGTTTTTAAAGTGGACCATGTCATCGGAGAGATGATAACATGACTTGTAATTAACTTTGATTTGAATGAGGGAGGCTGTGCAAAGTCACCAGCCTCAGTGGGTGTTGCCTCACTCAAAGTAAGAACCTGAAAAGACCTTAGCTTAAAAGGGCCAAGGTCTCCCACTGCATCCTGAGCCATCTCCAGTCATCCAGATTGATATCTAGCCACTGGACCCAGATAGCTCTGGAGGAGAAAATGAGGCTGGTGACTTTGCACAGCCCTTCCTCACACAAATCAAAGTTAATTGCAAGTCATGTCATCATCTCCCTGATGTCATGGTCCTCTTTGAGAATGAAGGACAGAGCAAACACAACCACCACCTGTTTGTAAAAGCAAAATATGGAAATAGATTGTATTTGCAAATTGGGGAATATCTGAATAAATTGTGGTATGTGACTGTTTTGGAATATGCTATGGCCTTACATTCATCCTTGTAACAAATAGAACTATTAAAGTTGCATATGCTATCAATCAACTTTTTTATGTTGTTTTTATTTAATTAAGGGTAGAATTCATTGAGGATCAACTGGAGGTTTGTATATGTTGAAACAATTTCTAAGAATATTAATAATATTAAAAGAATAATACCGAATTGTTGAACCAAACCAGTGAAACAGATTATTTCCATTCCTTTGTCTTAAAGACTGTATTCACTAAATAATACTTTATTTTTTTTTGTTCTGTAGGTAGAATCTCCAGTAATCTGTAAAATTTTAGATACAGCTGATGAAAACGGACTCCTTTCTGTACCCAGTTAAAAGATTAGTGAAGCAAGAAGAATGAAGATCACTAAAAACACCATGATTTCTACTGTCCATGGCCAATGACTTCATTAGAGTTCTCAGCCAATGGAGCTTGACTGAAGGACTGTTTAAGGGGACTCGTTGAACCACTTTGTGAATATATATGTGTATATAAGAGGTTATTGATAAACTTTTAAAGCAGACAGTTTTGTCTTACTCATTTCATTCGTGTTGTGAATTAGAAATTTTGTAAAAAAAAAAAGTGTTTTTTCTTCCTCTGAGGTAAGAGGATTCAAAAATAAATCTTGCCCAAGAAAGTTAATCAGGTGTCATAACCATTGCTAAACAGGCAAGTTTTCAAACTGACTAATCAAGCTGGTCTTATCGATGCCTACTCTGGTTGGGGAAGTGAACATCATGGCTGAAGATAACTTGACCCTTGATTATCTTCAAGAAATATTGATTTGCAATAGGTCATTTCCTTCTGTGACCAATTATTACTTATTTTTCCAGTGTGTATTAGTGTGGTTGGTTCTTCCCTTCAAAGTACATGTTCTGATATAAACCATTCACTTTCAAGGATTCTGCTGTATTTCCTGTTGTTTTGATCTAATAGTATATACATTATTCTGACTTTCTTGTACTTGATGATTATAAGCTGTATATTTCAGGTCCTGGGATCATAGCTGTAAAGCCAAAAGGAACTTCAGATACCTTCTAGCCAAAGCTCCTCATTTTACAGATAAGACACTGAGGCCTAGGGAGGTAAAGTAATTTGTATAAGGTCACAGAGGCAGAATTTGAACTCAGTCTCTTCTCATGTTTGCAACCAGCCTCTATCATGAAGTTAGTGCTAAATTATTCAGGATTGAGATTCTCCATTCCTTTACTTCTGTTTTCACATCTTGTCATATGTCTTTTAGACATCTTAACTTCATCTTACTTTTAATACCTGTGACAGAAATAAGGAAAAAGTGAAAGAGAGAAAAAAAAGTGATCATAAACTTATTTATTTTCTTACTGGAATCAGTTTTTGTCAAAGGACTGTTCACAAATGTCTTGGTATTTAAAATAATATTTTCCTTAAAATTATGAGGCTTGAATGATTCGATAAATATTTGAGTCTCCTGCTTGAACTGAGACCATAGGATCATCAATTTAGAGCCGAGAGGAACTTCAGATCCAAGGGATTAACCAACCACCTAATTTTAGGAGTAAACTGGCCCAGAGAAGGTAAGTGACTTGTCAGAAAGCCAAACAGTTAAGCAGTAGAGAGCAAGAATTTTAATTTGGACGCTGAATCAATCCTGCTCTGAGCTGATGGAACCCATTTCTATTGGTGAGATTAGTAACTATATAACATCCAGCTTTTCACAGTATAAATTATGTGCTATTTGGATACTTCTTTTCTAGCCTATATATAATTGAAATCATGGCATTTCTTGGAGAGTATGTCCTTTTAGCATTTTTTATAATGATAACCAGAATGCATATTTTGTCCTTTCTAAGGATCTGTTAGATTCAGATTGGTCAAAAGCTGACCCTTGCTGTTAAAATGAAACCATGTAAGGAACTTTGTTGAAGTACAGGCGTGGTGAGGAAAAAAGGGCCAAAATGATTAAAGAAATAGAAAAAAAAATACATGATCAGCAAAGTTAAAGGGATTGAAGTTTAACCTGAAAAAGAGAAAGCTAATGATAACATTAAGTTAGAAGACTCAAACCCGTTCTTTTCTTGTGATGAATAAATCTGGACTTCTATGAGGAATAATGTAGATAGAATAAGAATTTTAGAATTGGAAGGGGCCTCCAACTCATAAGAAGCAGTGTGGTATAGGAGAAAGAGCACTAGATCTGAAGATAACATGTATGTTCAAGCCCTGGTTGTACAACTTCAGACAGCTAGGTGATGCAGTAGATAAAGCCCTAGACTTAGATGTCAGGAAGACCTGAGTTCAAATCCAGCCTCACTTATTAGCTGTGTGAACCTGAGCAAGTCATTTAACCTCTGCTTTGCTTTCTTCATCTGTAAAATGAGGACAAATAATGGCACCTACCTTCCAGATTTGTTGTGAGGATAACATGAAATATTTCAGTGCTCAAGTGTTCTATCTGTGCTCCTCTTTTTACCACTTAGTACCTGTGGGATTGTGGGCAAGCCTCTGCTTTTTGAGGCTTATTTTTGTCACCTGTATAACAAGAATGATAAAACTGTACCACCTACCTCAGGGTTGTTGTGAGGTGTCATCATAATTGTCATTAAAGATTTTAACTGAATTGATGAATAGGCCATGAAAAGACTGACTTTAAAAAGAAACAAGCTTTCTTAGATATTTTGGCTCTTATCCTGGCTTAAAGGCAAGGCACTGGACCAGGAGAAGATCTTGAGTTTCCTTCTAGCTCTGTGATTTCGTTAAAAGTAGGAATTTCCAACCAGTAACCTTTAAAATCTTAACTGGTAACACTCCAGCATGGGCTACTAGCAGTACCTACACACACACATACACACATGCAAACACTGATTATCTCAAGACTTGGATGAAATGAAAATTAACTCCTCTTCCCACAAAAGGTTGGAAACCCCAATATTGGGGGGAGGGGGAATATTTTAACTTTTTAAGAAGCCACAAGGTGGCACTTTCACCATATTTCTTGGAAGACAGTTGGCAATAGTTATGAAGAGCAAGTAAACTTTTTTTTTGGTTAAGCTTTATATCAGTGACTGCTGCCTACAGAGAAGTCTCCACTTCTTGGGGAATCTATTAGTTATAACCATTGTTGTCAGTTGCACAATTGGCTGTTCAATGCTTTTTAAAGTGTATCTGTCCCACACTAATTCCCTCAAAACTGTTGACCTGATAGTAACAAAAACCTAGCCAAAAAGAGCTTTGAACTGAACAGAGAAAAAGTAAATTAAGTTCAATTCATTAAACATATGTTAAGCACCTACTATGTGCCAGGCACTGTGCTAAGTGCTGGGGATACAAGAGGCAAAAGATTGTACCTGCCCTCAAGGAGCTTATAGTCAAATGGGGAAGACAACATGCAAACAAATGTATACAAAGCAAGCTATATACAGGAAATAATTAACAGAGGGAAGGCACTGGAATTAAGAGGGTTTGAGGAAGACTTCCAATAGGAGGTGGGATTTTAATTGGGGCTGTAAAGGAAGCCAGGGAGGTCAATAGTCAGAGGGGAGAAGAGAGAGTGTTCCCAGACGTTGGAGACAGCCAGAGAAAAGGCTGAAACCACCTTGTTCATGAAATAGCCAGGAGGCCAGTGTCACTGGATCAAGTTGTATATGTTAAAGAGTGAGGTATAAGAAGGGTGGGAAGGTAGGAGGGGGCTGGTTTATAAAGGGTATTGAATGCCAAACAGCATTTTGTATTGGATCCCAGAGGCAAGGAAGCCACTGGAGTTTATTGAGTGGGGGGGGGGGAAGAGGGGAGTTATATGATCAGACCTGCATTTTAGGAAAACCACTTTAGTGGCTAAATGGAGAATGGATTGGAGTGGGGAAAGACAAGGCAGGTATGCCCACCAGCAGACTATTGCAATAATCAAGGTCTGAAGTGATAAGAACCTGCACTAGAGTGGTGGTGTCAGAGAAGAGAAGGGGGTGTATTTGAGAGATCTTGCAAAAATGAAATGGATGGGTCTTGGCAACAACTTAGATATGGGGGAGGGGGTGAGAGGTAGTGAGAAATATGAAGGGCAAAGGCCTGCACAACCTGCGGCCCAAGGGTCATTCCAAAGGATTTGGGGCAGCCCTTGAAAAATGTAGAGGAAAACATTCTTTGTATGTAGAGGAAATCCTTTGGCAGGCCATAGACTATGCAGGCCTGGACTAAGGTTGGTTTTGCCCTCAACTGTAATAGGAAAGGTGGAAGTGGGGGAGGGAGGGTTTAGGGGGAAGAGGAATGAGTTCTGTTTTGGATATGAGTTTAAAATGTCTACTGATCATGCTGTTTAAGGTGTCTGAAAGGCAGTTGGAGATGAGAGATTGGAGGTTAGCAGCGAGATTTGGGCCAGATAGGTGGATTTGAGAACATCAGCAAAGAGAAATTAATCCACGAAAACTGATGAGATCACCAGTGAAGTATTATAGAGGCAGAAAAGAAGAGGACTCAGGACAGAGAACCCTGAGGGACACCTACAATTAGACGATGTGATCTGGAGAAGGATCTAGCAAAGGAGACAGAAAAGTAGTCAGATAGGAGGAAAACCAGGAGGAAGTGGTATCTTAAAAACCTAAGAGAATGTCAAGGAGGAAAGAGTGATCAATACTGTCAAAGGCTACAAAGGGGTCAAAGAGAATAAGAATTGAGAAAAGGGCATTGGATTTAGCAGAGAGCATTAGTAATTTTGGAGAGAAAGTTTCAGTTGACTGATAAGGTCAGAAGCTAGATTGGGAAGGGTTAAGAGAATGAGAGAGAAAGTGGAGACACCCATTGTAGAAAGTCTCTTCAAGGAGTTTAGCTACAAATGACGAAATGGAAATTGGATACTTAGGGACAGAGGATCAAGGAAGGGTTTTTTTCAGGATAGGGAAGACATGAGAATGTAGGCAGTAGGAAATGAGACAGTAGAGAGAGAGATTGAAAATAAATGAAAGAATAAGAATGACAGAGGTGGCAATCTGTTGGAAGAGACAAGATGGAATGAGATCACATGAGTTAGCCTTGGTAAAGAGCAAGGCCACTTCATCATGTGAAAAAGGGGAGAAGGAGAAAGTAGTAGAAGGCACCTGAATGATAGAAAATGAGAACAAGGAGGGAATTCAATAGCCTCATTTTGTTCTGTAAAATATGAGGCAAGGTTCTGAGCTGAGAGAGTATAGGGAGACAGAGAGCCTTCCTTTGGAAGAACTGCTGTGGAGAATGGCTAATGGTATATTGACAAGGGAGATGGTAGGATTGCCTAGAAACAGTAAGAGCGCAGTTGAGGTTATATAACATAACTTTGTAGTGGAACCAGTCACAACAGTTGTATGATTTTTTTCCATCTTGGTTTAGCAGGCTTGTGTAGGCACAAAGGTGACAAATAGGGGGAGTAATCCAGGGCTGAGGCTTGGCTAGGCATAATGAGTGATTTAAAAGGGTAGGGATTCCAGAGAAGAGGACAGTGTAGAGTTGAAATGGTTCACCAAGAAGTCAAGATGGGGAGAAAAGGAGAGACTAGAACAGAGGAGATGGCCTGAGAGAGAATTGAGGGGTCAAGGGAATGAGGTCATAGTGAGGATAAAGTGTTATAACAACTTGACCTACAGCCAAGAATTGGTGTTTCCAGATTCTGACTTCACTTCTCTGCATTTCAATTACATATGGAAATTAGAGATAATAACTGGTTTCTACTTTAGAGAGAAGATATGAGCATCACTGAGTTTTTGAGATGTAAGTTTTCAGATTTAGTTTTGCTACACTGACATAATTTAAAGTGGAAAGAATATTTAACTTCCACTTTTTTTAGAGAGTTCTGAAGAATCAGGAAGTAGTTTAACAAGATGTCAGTCTCTTTAGCCCAGCTTAAGAACTAGGTTACTGTAGTCCCCCTTTCACCAAATAAGAAATTTAAGCAGGAAGCCTTCCTAACCAATTTTAATTCCAGTGTTTTCTCTTTTAATTATTTCCCATTTATCTTGTGTATAATTTGTTTTGCATGTATTTGTTTACATATTGCCTCCCCCATTAGACTATAAGATTCTTTGGGGCAGGAACTGTTTTTTGCCTCTTTTTAGCCCACTACCTGGCACATAGTAGGCAATTAATAAATGTTGGGGTTTTTTGTTTGTTTTGTTTTTTTTCCTTTTCCATTTGGCAAATTTTTTCTTTTTAGGGCATTCTTCTCCTCATTGGTTTTTTGGACCTCTTTTGCCATTTTGGTTAGGCTATTTTTTAAGGTGTTATTTTCTTCAGTATTTTTTTGGGTCTCCTTTAGCAAGCTGTTGACTTGTTTTTCATGATTTCCTTGCATCACTCTCCTTTCTCTTCCCAGTTTTTCCTCTACTTCCCTTACTTGCTTCTCAAAATCCCTTTTGAGCTCTTCCAAGGCCTGGGACTGATTCATATTTTTCTTGGAGGCTTTGGATGTAGGAGCTCTGACTTTGTTGTCTTCTTCTGGTTGTATATTTTGATCTTCTTTGTCACCAAAGTAAGATAATATAGTCTGACTCTTTTTGTGCTGCTTACTCATGATCCCGGCCAATTATTTGAGTTTTAAACTCTTTGTTAAGATAAGAATCTGCTTCCAGTGTGGAGAATGTGCTGTCCCAAGCTTCAGGGGTTTATATAGCTGTTTTCAGAGATACTTGTAGGGACCCGTAGATTTTCAGTTCTTGCAAGGTGGTATGATAAGGGGTGAGGTGTTTACTCCTTTCCTGGCCTGTGCAGAAAAGTGACCAAGGTCCAAGCACAGGCATGCCAAGCAAGAGATTCCTGCCTCAGCACCAGCAGAGAAATCCCTGCAATCCCCCTCTGATCAGCCACTCAATTCCCCCTCAGTCTGTGGGCCGGAAGCTCAGGAAGCAGCTGCCCACCCCAGCGCCAAACTGGAGCTGAGACCCCGCCTTCCTCTCTCAGCACCGCAGAAACAGACTTTTCCCACTGACCTTCTAAATTGTCTTCAGCATTAATGGATTGCGGAGTCTGGAAACCCCTACAGCTGCCCACGATTCAGTCCTCTGAGGCCTACTCCAGGTTCGCTGCGGCCTTTGTGCCCACGCCGCCCGGCGCTTAGCTCCCAGCCCGGTGGATATGCCTTTCTGATCAATCATCCAGGTTGTCTTGGGCTGGAAATTTGTTTCACTCTGTCTTTTTTGGGTTCTGCTGCTTTAGAATTTGTTTAGAGCCATTTTTATAGATATTTGGAGGGGTTTGGGGGAGAGCTCAAGCAAGTTGCTGCTTTTACTCTGCCATCTTGGCTCCCCCCCCCCACTCCTCTTATCCCCAACTTCTCCTCCCCCCGCAATTAATAAATGTT
Source organism: Phascolarctos cinereus (assembly GCF_003287225.1). Classification (NCBI taxonomy): domain Eukaryota; kingdom Metazoa; phylum Chordata; class Mammalia; order Diprotodontia; family Phascolarctidae; genus Phascolarctos; species Phascolarctos cinereus. Next base: position 101,850,743 of record NW_027555625.1, read on the forward strand.
AATTGAATTGAATTGAATTGAATAGCCATGACCAAGACATTACATGCACACTGTCAACCTAATCTGAAAGCCAAGTCTGCTCAAGCTCTCCAGTCACTAATTGGGTCACATTTAATCCCTGCTTTCAAATGATCGGCTTCAATGCTGAAATTAAAAGGCTATTTTAGTTGAGCTGACAAGCTGCTTCTGTCAAAGGTTTGAACTTCTTTGAAATTTTTCTAACTATGACAAGGATTAAGGTAGAATTTTTTCTAAGGTTCTGCCACTCAAAAAAAAAGAGTTCTGAAAAGGTATCTCATAAACTGAATTGGAAGGAACATCCGGCCATTTGGCCTTTTGCTTAAGGACCTTTAGTGAAGGGAAACCAACTTCCCAAAGTACTTCATCCCATTCTTTGATAGGAAGTTTTTCCTTCTATTGGGCAGAAATCTGTAGCTTTGCTAGTTCTTAACAATGCTCCTAGCTTCCCAAGCCAAATATCCCCAGTTAATTCAACCATTCATCATAAGGCTTTATCTTTGAGGTCCTTCACCATCCTGGATGTCCTCTTTGAGTGCTCTCCAGCTTATCAATGTCCTTCCTAATAAGTATGGTCTGACAGGGTGAAGTTCATTAGTGGCGTCACTTCCCTAGTCCTGAACACTATTTCTTGCTTAACACAGCTTAAGAATTCTATTAGCTTTTTTTGGCTGCAGTATCACACTGTTGTCTTATACTGGCAAGTTTCCTGGGTATCCACATTGGTCTCTTTAGAAAGCTCTGCCTTCGGGGCAGCTAGATGGTGCAGTGGATAGAGCACTGGCCCTGAAGTCAGGAGGACCTGAGTTGAAATCTGACCTCAGACCAAACGTTTGTCATGTTACTAGCTGTGTGACCCTAGGCAAGTCACTTAACCCCAATTGCCTACAAAAAAAAATTCTGCCTTTTCTATCTTATTAGATTTATCTTTCTATTTAAATAATTTCATTCTTGATAGCTTCTCTTGGGCTCTTCCCCCTGTGCAATTTTAGACCATGGGAATTTTTATAAAAAACCCTTTTGCTCCCATACAAGAACAATTTGAGTCTAACAGAGAAAATGTTTCCCCTAATCTAGGAGTAATAGTGTGGCCAGCTAGGTGGCACAGTGGATAGAGGGCCAGGCCTGAAGTCAGAAAGACTCATCTTTCTGAGTTCAAATCTGGCCTCAGACACTTACTAGCTGTAGGACCCTGGGCAAGTCACTTAACTCTGCCTCAGTTCCTCATCTGTAAAATGAACTGAAGAAGGAAATGGCAAACCTCTTCAGTATTTCTGCCAAGAAAACTCCAAATGGGGTCACAAAGAGTTGGACACAATTCAAACGACTTAACAAAGAGGAGGTAATAGCTTTGAGCTGTGGCTCAGTGCAATCTATGCATGAGCCACCAGGTGGCACTCCAAGATAGAGCTGTTTAAGTCCCAAGCCTCTTCAAGTCTCTTTCACATCCTCTTGAAACTTGCTGCCTCTGTCGCCTTTCTATCTGACTTCACTGGTAGAAGCTGCCCGATCTGGTCAAATCCCCCTTTCTCCCTATTGCTCCCAGATGCTAGTGCCTTTAAGAATCAGCCCAGGTTCCTTCTTTCATTCAGTCTAAAGTTGAAAATACAAAGATTATCATAATTTATTTTATAACTTTATCAAAATGGGAAAAGGTTGAGCCCTTACTCCTTGAAGAGCCTTATCTCCCTTCCAAATTTTCATGACCCAAAGGACTACACACTCACATTTTAGATTATTTGAATGGAATAAAAGGTAAAGATAGAGTGCTAAAACTCTTGGGTAGCATATTACTAAAATATCCATACCCTTTGCCCCAGGTTCCATAATTAGGCACACACCCTCAGAAAGCCATTGATGAGAAAAAAAGTTCCCATATATACCAAAATATTTATAGCAACACTTTTTTATGACAGCAAAGAATTGGAAACAAAGTAGATGCCCCTCAACCAGACAATAGCTAAACAAATTGTGGTTTTACACAGGAATGTAATGATATATACATCAGGTAGTCAATGTGATGAATACAAGCATGGAAAGATAGCATGAATTGATGCAGAGTGAAGGAAGCATAGCCAAGAAACAATATATACAATGTAAACAGAAAAAAACAAATTTAAAAAATGAATGTTAGAAAATTAAAAAGAACAAGCACAGTTCAAAAGAAGAGAGATGAAAAGTACCCCACTTTCTTTGCAAAAATGGGAGATGCACAAACGTTGTGCATTACATGTTGTTTTAACTTTTTTGCTAAATTGATCAATTATGCTAATTTTTTGCTATATCGATCAGTTATGCTGATGTTTTTCTTTCTTTTTTTGTCTTTAAGAATGCTATTTATTATCTGGTATGATTGGGGGAAGGGAGAGGGCACTGAGGAAAACAATAGTGTTATGAAAAAAAAATACTTTTAAAAAAATCATCTGTTTTCAGCATTACTTTTTCCAAGAGAACAGACACACCAAGAAATCATTTGTAGAAGAAGACTATCAGAAATCCTTTCAACCCTATGGCCAGAGGGCAATCAAACTGTGTATAGTGTGTATACCCTTTTGATCCAGCAATAGCACTACCAAAGAGATCATAAAAAGGGGAAAGGGCCTACATGTACCGAAGTAGTTATAGCAGCTCTTTTTGTGGTGGCAAAGAATTGGAAAGTGAGGGATGCCTGTCAATTGGGGAATGGCTGAACAAGTTGTGGTTTATGAATGTAATGGAATATTATTGTTCCATAAGAAATGATGAGCTGGCAGACTTCAGAAAAACCTGGAAAGGCTTACATGAACTGATGCTGAGTGAAATGAGCAGAACCGGGAGAACAGTGGGCACAATAACAGCAACATTGTACGATGACCAACTTTGAAAGACTTAGCTCTTCTCAGCAATGCAATGATCTAAGACAATTCCAAAAGACTCATGATAGAAAATGCTATCCCCATCCAGCCAAAGAACTACGGATTCTAAATGCAGATCGAAATATACTATTTTCACTTTTTTGTGTGTGGTTTTCCCCTTTTGTTCTATTTCTTATTTCATAACATGACTAATGTGAATATGTTTCACTTTATTGCACATGTATAACCAATATCCGATCACTTGCCATCTTGGGGAGAGGGGAAGGAAGGGAGGGAGAAAAATTTGTAACTGAAAATCTTATAAAAATGAATGTTGAAAACTATATTTACATGCAATTGAAAAAAATGAAATACTGTTTACATAAGAAAAAATAAATCCTTTCAACACCAAAGTCACAAAAAATTGAAAGATAACACTTTCACTGTGTAGTGAATAGTAATCTCCCACCCTAATTCTTCAAGGGATAGAAAGTTGGATCTTGGCCAATTGCTAGGTGACATATATAGTTCTATGGTCACTGGAAAGTCTCTGTCTCACTAATGTCTCCAAAATTACAGGTTTTCCCCGTGGCTCAAAGCCTTACAAATTCGTGATATAAATTCATTGTCTATTCTGTATTGCATGTTGCCTTTCACATGACCCTTTTCCATCCTCAATGTAGGAAATAAGCGTGTTATCTATATATGGGCTAAGTAAACACCTTTGGTAAGGCATTTACCTGGAGTTTTGACATACTATAGATGGTGTCACAAAGATTAAGACCCTGCCAAGAAAGTTAGATTAGTTTAGGGTACATCTGATTTGGCTACTAGGTGGCATTCTACCTAGACTGAGTTTCTGGGTCTGTCATGCATAGACACCAACCTTCTAGCAGGCTGACAGCCTAGATGGTTTTTCCTGCCATCAGCACATCTTACTATACAGATTTTCCCTAGCTACCAGGTTCTAGACTAATCTAAGAGATGAAATATTGGTAAAACAATAAAATTTAAAAGTTCCTATTTTGACTTGTTGCCACTCAAGTACATTTCATTCTTTCTGCCTTCTTGCCTTGACTCCCATTGTTTAAGATACTTACTGTATGGTGATCATGCAGCTTTAATATCGTAAAATTAAAATGCAAAAGAAAATACGAACTCTTTCATCACACTCATTCCCTCTTAGATCTTCAGTGCAGAAGGTTCTTCCTAAGAGCACATAACCATGAGCCACAAAGGGAAATGGGAGAAAGGGACATTAATTTCCCCATCTCAAAATTATCACATAAAGGAAAGTTGAGAAGAGCCATACCCCCAGCATAGGAATCAAAGCTGCAGTTACTCAACTGATCCAGGGTGATATTGGTCACAGTCTACAATAGTGGTGTTAACCACAAAGAGAAATGAATCCCTGGCTATAGCAAACTGACTTAGAAAACCACAAATTAACATTGTCTATATTATGTTGTGTTTTTATTTATGTCCCATTTATGTCTCTCCTCATTAGTGGAGACAATACCTCACAAAGGATAGGGAGGAGTTCTGGGATTTCTTGAAGTTTCTGGGTTCTACAGTTGTTTCAGGTACTTTTAGCTTCCAGTTTTGAAAAAGAAGGTAGAGGATGCCAACCCCACTTCTGGTTGCTGAAGAGAAAATGAGACTCTGGGAAGAAGCCAACATAAGAGGATCTGGCAGTCTCCATCATGTCACTATCCCCAAATTGCTACACTAGAAATTTCAAGGAACTTCTTTTTAGATGAGATCTAGGATGGACTTTCTCTCTCTCTCTCTCTCTCTCTTCTCTCTCTCTCTCTCTCCTCTCTCTCTCTCTCAGTTGAGCTGAGTTACCTCATTCTCTTGGAAGAGCTCCTTCACTCTATATTGTCTGTATATATTCTCCTATGTATACATCCCCTGATTTCTGTTTAGCTATTGACTTGAATAAACAGGTTTCTTTGCTACTTACTATGTGTGTTCATTGTAGAACTAGTATTTGGTGGGAAGAGAGTCAAGTCTTGGATATAAAGCTTGGGTCACTCTCCCCCCTTCCCCCCCCCCATTGAGAGACAGAGACCAGAAGTTAACCTGAAAATCACATCCCTTCCTAGACTAATAATATTTAAGGAAGCAGAAAGATATAATTCCAACCCAATGCCCCCCTCTGTGAGGAGAGCAGAATGGCCAAAATCTCCAGCCCCAAATTCCTACTTCCCCTCCTGGCAGGAATTAAAGTCTCCCTTGGAGAAAGATGGGGGAAGAAGAGTCTAGAGATGACTCATCTGATTCCCTTTGAACCAAGCAACACTCCCATACTATGTGTCAAGGGCCAGCCTTTGCTGCATTTATTTTGTTAAGCATTTCCCAATTACATTTTAATCTGGTTCAGGTTGCACTCATAGGCTGTAAGTGGCCAGCAGGCTGAAAGTTTCACCATTGGGCTGAATTTAATAAGCTGAAATACTATAGAGATAAAGATAAAATCTTACACTGGAGGTAAAAAAATGAATCTCACAAGTACAAGATGAGAGGGACACGGATAGATAGCAGTTCATATTTTTAAAAATCTGTGGAATTTATCAGACTGCAAACTCAATGTGAGTCAGCAAGTTGATAGGGCATCTAAGAAAGCTAATGTTTAGCTTTGGGAAGAGGACTTAGGAAGGTCATGATAGTTTTTTTTTCACATATTTGAAACTCATGTATAAGAGGGACAACACTTATTCTGAATGACCACAGAAGATAAAACCCAGAGCAATAAGTCAAAAGTTGGAAAAAAAGCAGATTTCAACTAAATGTAGAAGAAAACTAACAATTTGAGTTGTCCGAAAGCTGACCACGTTGTCTTTAGAGGCAATGAGATTTTTATTAAGGTTTTTTTTTGTATGTGTTCTTTCATTCATTCATTTGTTCATTCATTCATTTATTTATCTATCTATTTATTTATTTAGGTCTGACTTGATGATTTCAGGCTCTTCCCAATTCAGAGATTCCATGATTCTGGGAATAATAATAATTGCACTCAGAATAAGTGTGAGGATCAAAGCAGATAATATATGGAGAGTGCTAATAAAAACTGTATATAACTCTGGGACATCCTGTAATTAGCCCTCATTCTACCCATTCTCCTCTATTACTCCTTCCTGAAGGCAAACCCTCCATTCTAATTAGGTCTGTCTCTTATTCTCTTCTTCATTCCCCTTTCTCTAAATCTATTCAAACTTCCCAGTTTCAGTTTCTTTACCACCATGAAGTGTTCTCTAACTCCTTCTTTCTCTGTATGGCTATTGCACTCCCTCATAATTTGCATTATATTGTGTAAGGGTAGACTTTTATGAAATGCTGCTGGGGGAGGGGATGAGAAGAGGTAGAGACAGTTAGGGTGGCACAATGGAGCCAGTGCTGGACTTGGAGTCAGGAAGACCTAGGTTCAAATTAGGCTTCAAGACACTAGCTGTTGTGACCCTGTGCAAGTCACTTAACATTTGACTGCCTCCATATCCTCATCTGTAAAATGGACATAATAATAGCACCTACTTCCCAGGATTGTGATGAGTATCAGATAATATAATATTTCTAAAGCACTTTATAAATCTAAAAGTGATATATAAATGCTAGCTATTATTACTCACCCTCTCCTCCATAAATGGGGGGACCTCTCAGCTCTGGACCCACACATTCTTGATGAGGCTCAGTCCTAGGGGAGCCTGACCACCTTAAAAAAGGGTCAGAGTTCTTCCCACATCGAACCTTTTGGCTTTTCATAAACAACCATCACGGGGCAGCTAAGTGGCGCAGTGGATACAGCACTGGCCCTGAAGTCAGAAGGACTGCGTTCAAATCTGGCCTCAGACTAAACACTTAACCCTTACTAGCTGTGTGACCCTGAGCAAGTCACTTAACCCCAATTGCCTAAAAAAAAATAAACAACCATCACCACAACCAGTCTTCAGAACCCCCTACACCAGTTTATTTTTCATATTTAAATGTTCCCCCTTTGTTTTGTTTTGTTTTACCCCAGGGTAAATTACTTCAAGCTTGGTTTCTTGGGTCTCACCAAAAAGGAGAGTGGAAAAGTAGTCAATGTTCAATATAGAAGCATACTTTGTTTTATTGTGCTTCATAGATATGGGGGGGGTGTTCCTTACAAATTGAGGGTTTGTGGCAACCCTGCTTAGAGCAGATCTATCAGTACCATTTTTCCAACAGCAAGCATGTGCTTACATTGTGCCTCTGTCACATTTTAGTAATTCTCGTAATATTTCGAACTTTTTCACTATATTATATCTATTATGGTGACCTGTGATCTTTGATGTTATTATTGTAATTGTTTTGGGATTCCACAAACTGCACCCACATAAGACAGTAAACTTAAATCAATAAATGAACTTAATCAATATGTTCTGACTGCTCCACCAACTAGCCATTCCCCCATTTCTCTTCCTCTTCTCCAGTCTCCCTATTCCCTGAGATAGAACAATATTGAAAAATATTACATAAACTTAGTTGATATTGCATTTGCGGAGTTTGAGAGGATTGACTCCAACTTTGAAAGAAGTTCTACTGTGGGTAAAATGCTATCAAAAGCATCACATGCTGCAGAAAAATCTTTTATGAAAGGAAGAGTCAATCATGTGGAAAGCAGCCCTGAAAAAGGGTTCAGCAACCCTCACACCAGAGGAACTAGTCCTCCCTGAACATCCCATACACTTCTCCTCTACACAAAAGAAATAATTAGCATACAAATGCCTAACTGCACCCCTGTTCTAGGTTGTATGCTTATGTAAGTCCCAGAGCTACATAATGCCACCTCAAGAGTCAAAGGAAAAAAAGACAGAGTGGAATCATTCCCTTTTTAAGGTCAACTGACAGGGCCATTTCTTCCAGATTAGTGGCCAATCCTACCTGTTACAATTCTGTTGAAGCCTCCACCCCTCTCTCCTTTTAGCTCTCACATAGTGAAGGACCAAAGGATAAAAAGGGTTTATTGTCTCATCCCAAAGCAACAGTTCTTTCAGAAGTAAGCTGGTGTCCCTGAAAGTGGCAAGGGCACCTCAATTCATGGCCCATGAGATGGCCCCTGCCGGCCCAATGCCATGCCCTATGCTACTATCATGTGTTGTATTCTAAGTGTTTCATATGTGTTGGTCTTGTTTCTCACCAAAAAAGTAGCAAAAGACTTAAAAGCAGAGTTTGTGTTTATATTCTTTTTTTAAATTTTTTTATTTTTTGGCTAGGCAATGGGGTTAAGTGACTTGCCCAAGGTCACACAGCTAGTAAGTGTTATGTGTCTGTCTGAGGCCAGATTTGAACTCAGGTCCTCCTGAATTCAGGGCCAGTGCTCTAACCACTGTACCACCTAGCTGCCCCTGTGTTTGTATTCTTCTTAGATTGCCAACTATAGTGCTAGTACATAATAAGTGTTCAATAAGTTACCTGATGATTGTTGGACTGAGGTCCTGTTCTCAGGGACATAAAAGAGGTTAGAACTTTTCAAGCTAAAAAAGCTGAATATATTCAGGTTTCTAAAGTACTCTGAACTTGGACTAGGTTGTCTTAAAGGTTCTTTCCAACTAAGATTCTGTGATTCTCAGAGAAAAGCCCTAACATTGCAGCCTTGTAAAAAAATAATTTGCCATTTGCTATTTCTTCTAAGAGTATATAAAACCAGTATTCACAATTGCCCTGACATATTACTTATGCTAACCTGACTTCTGTAAGACTTTGATAATGCAAAATATTTTTAAAAGTAGACATGTTAGAACTGAAGAATTTAAACATATTCTAAGTTATACCATTCAGTGCTCAGAGCGCTTTTTAAAATTTTTTAAATATATTATTTGTCTGGAAGACAGCCAGTAGATCCTCTCTGAATCTATCCCAGTTTGGTAAAGTATCGCTGGCATCAGAATAAGTTGTATTTTGCTGAACATAAGGACTTGAATGAAAATCAAGATTCCTTCATGAGGGGGTCACTTGGAAGATTTCTCTGCTCATTAGCATGCTACAGAAAGCTGAAGGTCCCAGCAAGGACTGAAAAAGGAAACTTACTTAAAATGGAACTCAGAGAAATACGAACAGAATCTATTTTTGAACCATCTAAGAGTTTGTCCTGAAAGCTAGCATTGATCCATTTGTTAAGAAATTAAGAAAATGAACTAAATTCATTCACATACGTGACATGAGTGAAATTAAGAATTGTAGTCGTATGTGTTTGTGTATGTGTTTTAGGTGCTGTACTTTTGGGCATAAAACATACAGTGGGAATAGATGGAATCTACTTCTTTTTAATGGAGCAAAATTTATACAGAAATGTTTTGCCTCTTGAATGTAAGCATAAAAATCTCTAGATTATCTTCTATCAAATGGGTCTGGCTTACCTACACAGTAATGTCTCATCAAACCTGTCTGCTTATTTAAAATATTTATGTAAAGCAACTGGCATGACTAGATTCTCTATTCTTTAATAAAATTACCAATTAATCCAATCGGACTCATTCGAAGTATGAACTGTGAAAAAACTTATCGGGGGGTGGAGCCAAGATGGTGGAATAAAAGCAGTGACCTGCTTGAGCTCTCCCCCAAACCCCTCCAAATATCTGTAAAAAAATGGCTCTAAACAAATTCTAAAGCAGCAGAACCCACAAAAAGACAGAGTGAAACAAATTTCCAGCCCAAGACAACCTGGATGATTGATCAGAAAGGTATATCAAACCAGGCAGGGAGAGGAATGCAGTTTGGGGTGGGCATACAGGCAAACCAGGCCTCAGCGAACCTGGAGCAGGCCTCAGAGGACTGAATCATGGGCAGCTGTGGCAATTTCCAGACTTCTCAACCCATGATTGCCAAAGACAATTTAGAAAATCAGGAGGAAAAGTCTGTGACTGCAGTGAGAGAGAAGTGTGGTCCCAGCCTCAGCCCTGAGCGCAGCCCCAGAGTGGCGACTGCTTCTGGAGCTTTCAGCCCACAGATTGAGGAGGAATGGAGTGGCTGATCAGAGGGGGATTTCAGGTGTCTCTTTGCTGGTGCTGAGGCAGGATTCTCTTGCTTTGCCTATGCTTGGATCTGGGTCACAGTTCTGGGTGGCAGTCCTGGGGCCAGAAGGAGTGCTTGTAGTGATGGTGAAGAGCAAATTCTCCTCACAGTTACAAGGCAGAAAAGAGTGCTTGTGGTCACTCATAGACCAGAGCACAGGCCAGGAAAGGAATAAACACCTCGTCCCTTATCATACCAACTTGGAAGAACTGAAATTTTACAGGTCCCTAGAAATATCTCTGAAAAGAACTGCACAAAACCCCTGAAGCTTGGGATAGTACATTCTCCACACAGGAAGCAGGCTCCTACCTTAACAAAGAGTTTATAACTCAAGTAATTGGCTGGGATCATGACAAACCTTGCAAAAAAAGTCAGACCACAGAATCTTTTTTTGATGATAAAGAAGATCAAAACATACAACCAGAAGAAGACAACAGACTCAAAGCTACTACATCTAAAGCCTCCAAGAAAAATATGAATTGGTCCCAGGCCATGGAAGAGCTCAAAAAGGATTTTGAGAAGCAAGTAAGAGAAGTAGAGGAAAAACTGGGAAGAGAAATGAGAATGATGCAAGAAAATCATGAAAAACAAGTCAACAGCTTGCTAAAGGAGACCCAAAAAATACTGAAGAAAATAACACCTTAAAAATAGCCTAACCCAAATGGCAAAAGAGATCCAAAAAGCCAATGAGGAGAAGAATGCCTTAAAAAGCAAAATTGGCCAAATGGAAAAGGAAGTCCAAATGTTTACTGAAGAAAATACTTCCTTAAAAATAAGAATGGGGCAGTTGGAAGCTAGTGACATTATGAGAAATCAAGACACTATAAAACAAATCCAAAAGAATGAAAAAATAGAAAACAATGTGAAATATCTCATTGGAAAAACAACTGACCTGGAAAATAGATCCAGGAGAGAGAATTTAAAAATTATTGGACTATCTGAAAGCCATGATCAAAAAAAGAGCCTAGACATCATCTTTCAAGAAATTATCAAGGAAAACTGCCCTGATATTTTAGAACCAGAGGGCAAAATAGAAATGGAAAGAATCCACCAATCACCTCCTGAAAGAGATCCCCAAAGGAAAACTCTAGGAATATTGTAGCCAAATTCCAGAGTTCCCAGGTCAAGGAGAAAATATTGCAAGCAGCCAGAAAGAAACAATTCAAGTATTGTGGAAACACAATCAGGACAACACAAGATTTAGCAGCTTCTACATTAAGGGTCCAGAGGGCTTGCAATAGAATATTCTGGAGAGCAAAGAAGATAGGATTACAACTCAGAATCACCTACCCAGCAAAACTGAATATAATCCTTCAGGGGAAAAAATGGTCATTCAGTGAAAAAGAGGACTTTCAAACATTCTTGATGAAAAGACCAGAGCTGAATAGAAAATTTGACTTTCAAAAACAAGACTCAAGAGAAACATGAAGAGGTAAACAGGAAAGAGAAATCATAAGGGACTTATTAAAGCTGAACTGTTTACATTCCTGCATAGAAAGATGATATTTGTAACTCATAAGACCTTTCAGTCTTATGGTAGTTGGAGTGAAAAAATTATATGTATGTATAGATATATAGATAGTATGTATGTATAGATAGTAGATATATATATATATACACATAGATAAATAGAGGGCATAGGGTGAGTTGAAGATGAAGGGGTGATATCTGCAGAATAAAATTAAGTGGGGAGAGAGGATTATACTAGGAGAAGGAGAAAGGGAGAGGTAGAATGGGATAAATTATCTCACATAAAACAGACAAGAAAAGGCTTTTACAGTGGAGGGGAAATGGGGGAAGGTGAAAGGGAATAGATGAATCTTATTCTCATCGGATTTGGCTTAAGGAGGGAATAACATACACACTCAATTGGATATGGAAATATATCTTACCCTACAGGAAAATAGGGGTGACAGGACAAGACAGCAGGAGAATGATAGAGGGGAGGGTAGATTGGGAAAGGGGGTAATCAGAAGCAAACACTTCTAAGGAGGGACAGGGTCGAAAGAGAATAGAATAAATGGGGGGTGGGATAGGATTAAGGGAAATATACTTAATTTTTCACAGCATGACTACTATGCAAGTGTTTTACATGACTACACATGTATAACCTGTATTGAGTTGCTTGCCTTCTCAGTGAGGGTGGGTGGGGAGGGAGGAAGGGAGAAAATTTGGAACCCAAAGTTTTAAAAACAAATGTTAAAAAAAATTGCTTTCACATTCAACTGGGAAATAAGATATACAGGAAATGGGGTATAGCAATCTATCTTGCCCTACAGGAAAATTGAAGGGGAAGGAGATAAGAGAAGGGGGGGGTGATAGAAAGGAGGGCATATTGGGGGAAGGGGCATTCAGAATGCATGCCATCTTGGAGTGGGGGGAGGGACATGATGGGGAGAAAATTTGGAACTCAAAATCTTGTGGAAGTGAATGTTGAAAACTAAAAATAAATAAATTATTTTTTAAAAAAGAAAAAACTTCTCAGGGTTTGTGGTTGGATTAGCATAGTACCTAGCACATAGTAGGCATTTATACTAAACGCCTGTTGACTTGATGTGCTCCAAAAGAGTCAGAGATATTTTTCCTTAGTTCTTCACAGCCCACTGAGTAGCTCGTTCTTCCTGGATCAGTAATTATCTTTGCCAAACTCCCCAGTGATAGGAAACAGTAATAAGGAGTGTCGAAGTTATCCCAAGAAAATACATGGCCTTCAGCAAGGGATATAGACCACAGAAAGGGATCTGAGTACATATTTAACTCCATGTAAGTTGCCCCAGTTCAGCAAATCAAGGACACTCTCCTAATCACTCAATTGATTAATTTAATTGAATGGAATAATCACCCAATATCAGGACCTGACTCAGAACAGTCCCTTGGTTATGTAAGTTTTATATTGGAACAAAATGAGAAACCCAGAATTCATTCAATAGTTAACAAAATACTTAGTCATAGCAGGAGAGGGATATTCAATAAAGCTAGGCATTGAGAACACCTCAGATGATCTGGAACAGAGTATTGGGCCTAGAGTCAGAAACACCTCAGTTCAAATCTGGCCTCAGACACTTACTAGTTATGTGACCTTGGGCAAGTCATTTCATCCTATTTGCCTCACTTTCCTCATCTACGAAGTGAACTGGAGAAGGAATCACTCCAGCATCTTTACCAAGAAAACCCCAAATGGGGTCACAGAGAGTTAGACATGACTGAAACAACTGAACAACAAGAAGTTTATTCAGTTGAGTTGCCCTTGCCTGTGTTTTCCAAGAACCAAGTATAGAGAAGACCAAGGGCTCCTCATGACTGCTTTCCAGGAAATGATGTCAACAGTCTGAGCCTTTAGCCCTCTGGGCCAGCCAAATCTTGTAAGTGGTCTCAATGCCTCTGAAAGAAAAACAGACTTAGTTTGAATATAAGCAGTTTGAATATTGCACCTATCACATTCCATCCCCTGGTGGTAAGGTTCTTAAGGTCTCCTACAGGACGTTTTACCACTTGGATAACTTTTGGTCTGTCATTGGTCAACTCAGACCTTCAAAATTCAAGAAGTCTGATGAGGTTAAAAAAAAAACAAAACCCAAACTACCACATGAAATGGATCAGTTGACTCTTCAAAAAAAGGATTCTGGCTGGTCCTGTCAGTGACTGGAGTCTCCATCCTCTCAATGGTCATCCTTTTTAATGCAGGAAATCCCTCCTGCTGCTAGTCACCCTCTACAGAGGTCAGGACCCAGGAGCTCCTGACATCTTGAACTCACAGGGCTGCCACCAAAAGTAGAAATGTTTGGCTGAAGGTCACTCATCTATAATCTGGGAAAGACACAAAGCAAAACAAAAAGCAAAAAAATCCAGAGAACTCCATGTACTAGGCCAGAACACATGCTCTATTTGCTATGTGTAAGCAAATTACTTTAAAGCATTACTGCTGGGGTGAGTGAGTGCACCTGGGGCCTCAGCTCACTCCAGCCCTGGACTTACAGATTGGAAATACTCCCCACCTCTGCAGCCTCTCCCTCTGGCTGGTTCCTCTCAGAAAACCACCCATATCTTCTTTCCTCTCCAGGCTGCACTCCTGACTCTTTCTGGACTTTCTCTACCATCCTTCTCTACTCCACACCCCACACCAAGTCTCTTCATCTTCCTCCCCAACCCTGACTTTCTAGCTTCCTTTTATGTGTTGTCCCCCCACTAGAATGTAAGCTCCTTGAGGGCAGGGGATGTCTTTCTTTTTTGTATTTTTTATATATTTTCTTTTGGTATCCAGAAACACATACAAGCCTAGCACACAGTAATCATTTAATTAATTAAATTAATTAAGTCGAGCATGTTGCTTGACTTAAGTTGACTTAGCTCCACACAAAGTCAGAGAAGAAAAAGTACCAGAACATATAGCAAGATACTACAAGGATTTCTATGGGAAATCAATAAGCAAATACATAGAGCTTTAAGGTTTGCAAAGCACTTTATAAATATTATCTCATTAGATCCTCACAACCTGGAAGGTGGGTGCTATTATTATACCCCCTCCCCCTTTACAGATGAGGAAAGTGAGAGAGAAAGAAGGTAAGTGACTTATCTTGGGTCACACAACTAGTAAGTATTTGTGGTGCAGCTGGAACTCAGGTCTTCCTAGCTTCAGGTGTAGGGCTCTATCTACTTCACTATCTGACTTATTATCCTTTCTTGTGGGGACAGTAATTATTCCCACTGATGGATTGAAAAGGAGACTATTTTCTGTTTTGGAGACGAAGTAAGTCATGTCAGGACTAACTAACTACAATTGATGCTTTAAAAGGAAAGCGTGCAAGAATCTGAGCATTCAGCCTAAAAATCTAAATTCAAATACCATGTATAGTGATTCTGTTTTGATCTCTGAACATCAAATTCTCACTGATTTATTGACAAGGTTCATCCACTTCCAAATTGATCTTATATTTTAAAATGTATTTTAAGTATTCTTAACTTAGTGATACCTTTGGGACAAAAATTACATCTTACTAAAATTTTATAGTAACATCTAGAGTTCTTTACCATGGGTAACAGTCTATTTTCTGTAAAGATTACACAACTAATCACTTCATGTCATTAATTCTGCTGTTAAAAGAATTATTTCCATGAAGTTGTAAAGTTCTTTTCAACATAACTTTCTTTACCTACCTGGTAAAAATGTTAATTACAGAGTATTCAAAGTTTCATATAGATATACACCAACTCATTTAAAGTAATGATCTCCTTACAAAGTGAAGTTCAGAAATTTTGTAATTTTTAATATATGATTCTCCAAACATCATTTTAAAAGAACTTTTAAAGTATTAGTATAGAAATACAAATCTGAGTTTACAGTTGAGAACAAATATTACAAAATATTTGAAAAAACATCACTTTGCATCACAGTAATACACCTAACTTGTTATAATTAACTAATCCCTGCTTTTTTTCATATTCAGCTACTTTTTCTTTCCCCTTCATGCCCGTTTTAGCCCTTAAAGAAGACACAAGGAATATAAGAGACTGAAAGTCTGGCCCATAGTGTAGTTCATGCAAACTAAAGCAAATACATAATTTGTAGATGAGAACAAAAAGACTCAATATCTCATATGTGCATGCTAGGCTGTTTCATGTTATAACTTTTCCTTCCAAAAAGATGGGAACTATGATGGAAAATATTCCAAACCACAAGCACAAACATAAAATATAATCTTTTAAAGTTAGAAATGCCTCAAATAATTTTTGTAATAATTCTTTTCTGAAATTACATATTAAATATTTGAACCCCCAAAAAGAATAAGAATATAATTTAATACAGTTAAAGGAATTTTGCAGTGTATTTGGGGATATAGGACAGACTTGAAATTTAGGGAAAGAAGATAAATTTGAGCTTGATCAAAAAAGTATTTTTCTGTTTTTCAGATTTATATTTGTTAAATAGAAAAAACATGCCAATCTATCTCTCAGGTTTTTAATGAAAAATAATAGCCAATTAAAATGGTGATTAATTAATTAATTAAAATGGTAAAACTTAAAAACAGAACCAATATGAATGATTACATTTTCACAATAATGTTCAGGTCTAAAAATGAGATAAGGGATAAATGTTAATAAAAAATACTGTGCCCCAAACAAAGGTACAAAGGGCTTCAACAATGAAGGAAAAAAAACAGACATTTATACAGTGTTTTAAGTGCAAGGTGCTTTACACATATCTCATCATAATCCTCACAACCACTCTGTGAGGTAGGTGCTATGGTTTTTATTATACCATTTTACAGATGAGGAAACTGAGGCTCAGAGAGATTAAGTGATTTGCCTATGGTCAAACATCTAGTAAATGTTGAAGACAAAAATTGATCCCATGTCTCTTGACATTGTGTCTAGCAATATTTCCACTACACTAAACTGTCCAAAGACTAAAGCAATAAAAAAGAAAGAAGGAAAAAAGAAAGAAAGAAGGAAGAAAGAAATCAAAACTAACAGTCAATCCGAAATGAAAATGGTGAGCGTATATTAGGATAGAAAGCAACTGAAAACTTTCTGAATGTACAAATTTTTAAGAAATGCTTTTTGTTTTCAAAAGTTACAGACGCACTTAGCAATTATTCTCATGATTAAAGTGAATTAAAATAAGTCTAAATTGTAAATGCTTAACATTACATTTTTAATTTGGAAACTATGCTGATTGTTATTATGGTGTAATTTCTCTCAAACCCATTGAGATGAGCAGAAAACTAAAAAAAAAAAATTCCAAAGAATCAATAATGTCACACTGGTTATGCTAGGATCACAGTGTATAAAATATGCCATAGGTAAAGAAATATTTAATATATTTTAACCTCTGCACATTTGCAACTCATAGGTAACTGAAGATAAGATACTTTGAAGTGACATTGAAGATAATCTTAATAAATCACTACTAAGAATTCACTTAGTAAATAAGCAAAGACAAAAAAAATACTACAATACTGTTATTACATGGCTACTCTATTTATCAGGTTGTTAGTAAAATTCCCATTCTCATCCCAATTTCTTTTCACAGGAGAGTTATTATTGCTTCCCATATAAGAGCTGACCAAAACAATTACAGAAGTTCATGGTTCCTTATTCATAAAGAGTACTATGTAAGGAGTAGTCAAGTTCCTCAAACTCCTAAGTAAGATCATTCATTACTTAAGCATTTAACTTTTAATAAACCCCCAAATATCTCCCTGTTCTCCTATAACCTTTGAATTGATCCAATATGATACTGCCTACAATAAAAATAAAGAATGAGAATAATTAAGATGTTGCATATTTAGCCTACTGTCTTATTAGACAAGAGGGACTAATGCTTCTGGAAGTTACTTCAGGAGAAATACTCTTTAAGTTATGTGCAAAGTATTTTTTACATTCTGCCACAGCAAAACATTCAGTTAAAGTATAGGAAAATACTCTTTTTTAAAAACTATTTCAAATGCTGAAAAATGCATATGTCCTCATTTCTTCATTAAAAATACTGCCTCCTCAAAAACTCCCTTTACCAAGTCTGTTATTTTACATTCTTTAAGAATACAACAAATTCATAATTCAAAAAACTATTACACTGATTCTTCTCAAATTGTTGATTTACTATTTTGATGTAATTAATAATAACTTGTGGTATCTATTCAAAGTTTCAGTATAGACATAATCGACAAAATTATTATTATACAGATCAGGTTGTAAATCTAAACAATAGATTTTAATGTGAACCCTTACAATTTCCAGGAAAAAAATGCAAAGCAATCACTAAATACTAATTTTCATTCAAGGGCAAGTAACTGAGCATTTGTAGGCAAAAAAATCAACTGGCAATTGGCAATTATTTATTTTCACCTTCAATTGTAGTTTAGAACTGCAACTGATTGCCTACACACACTCACACACACACACATACATGTTTAAAATAAAATCAGTAAAATGGGCTGTAAACTCAAAGGAAGTTTATACAGGATTCTATAGTCTCTACTGTGTCAAACTGAGGGGATTGGAATTTGCTTGGCAGAGATGCTGTCACAGTCTCGCAATAAATCATTAGTGGTGTGATAATGCTTAGCAATGCTCAATTTAGTAAATCCAAAAGCGTTCACCGGCTGTACGCTATTTGGGGTGCTCACCTCTTGGGATGGGCTACTGTTGTAAATGCTGTAATAAGGTTCAATTCGAGTATTGATGGGGGTTGAACTGCTCTGACCACAGTGCTGATGTCCAGCTGAGACTTTGGGGCTCAGAACACTTTCTTTTGAGTGACTTGGACCACAAGCTTGGTCCACAAATTTCTTCTGAGGTTTTGGAGACAACATGTAAGCTGAGTTGGTTTCATGATGGGAGGACTTATTCCTATTGACTTCCAGGCTCCCTTTGCCTATAGCTCGAAGCCTAGTCTTCTGCTTGCAGCAACAAAAGCCCAGGGCTATATACTGGAAGCACCAGAGGACTTTTCTCCTCAGGCCTGCACTGTTCCGAGAATATATAAAAGGGTTCAATCCTGATTTGAAAAATATGAGGGTAAATCCAAACAGTTCAAACTGGTAAAAGATAAAGCTCCCACTGCTTGACAGAACTACCTGTACCAGGGAAATACCCAGGGGAAGGCAGCAAAGCAATACAGATAGCACAATGACTACACATGTGACCACTGCTCTAGAATCCTTTGCAGTGGACAGATTGACAGCAGAGACCAGCTGGAGCCGACTGGCTGCAGGAGTTGGTAGCTGGTTGGAACACTGGGTGTATCCATGGGTCTGTACATGTTGCAGTTTGTTGTAGTTCTGGTTCCTATATAGAGCTGGTCCAGCACCCTGGATGCTATCTATGCCTCCCATCTGGCCCCCACCCATGAAAGGCTGAGGCCTGGAAGCATCAACTGTGATGACTGGAGGACATTTTCTTATCTGAGCATTTTTCCTCAGGGCCTGAGCTATCATGATGTAGGAGACAGAGACCACCACCACACAGAAAGTGAAATCAACCACATACAAAGAAAGGATGGTTTTGCCTTCTCTGGTAATCAGACTGGACATGGGGAGACAGAGGTGTGACTTGCTAGTTTTCAGTGTAGCCAGGGTGGCCAGTGTGAAGCTAGTAGTCCAAAGAAGTAAGGTAAGGATCAGTGTACACGGGAAGGAGGCAGTTCGATTGGGTTGCTTCCCCAGAACCATTCGAAGTCGGTGAAGGGCAATCACTGCCACTGTTTTGAGGGACATGATGATGAAGCCGGAACTTGTGAGGTGAAAGGTGAAGCAAAAAGCATCAGGGATGCTGGCAGCTGAGCTAAAGAACAGTACAAAAGTGAACATGGGAGTTGTCACGCCACAAATGAAGAGGTCACAGAAGGACAAGTTCAGGATCATGAAATCAAAGTTGGTCCTGAACTTCCTGAAGGCTGGGTCAAAGAAGGACATGAAAACAATGATGTTGCCATAGGAACCCATGAAGAAGATGATAACAAGCAGGAAGGTACAAGTCACCAAGGTGGCTGTGTGAATGATCTCCTGAAGATCCTCCTGGAAATAGGTGTCGTTGCCTTTTGGGGAGATTGGCAAGGTGATATTGGGGGCTATCTGAAGATGGTCTGTCAAATTCATCTTCAGAAAAAAAAATGTCTCTTTTCTCTGCACCAAATAAGTATGAAAGGGAAAGGAGTCAGAGCCTCAACTCAGAAATAAGTTGGTAAATGTCAAAACAGCTCCAAGGTAGATGAGTCTGCACACAAAAAATGAATGTTGAAAAACAGAAAAGAGTCAGTGTAAAGCGTATATTCCTCAAAATATAAAAAAGTAACATCATCTTGTACAAAGCACATTATATAGTCTTTTTTTTAACCCAAGTCTATGTGCAGAACACATATTTACCCATAAAGGCGAACAGAATAATCACTCCCAAATCCTGATATGTGCGTCCCTTTTTCTAACTTCCATGAATCATTAACAAATCTGTTCTTTCTCCAGGGATCAACCCTTACTTATTACTTTTGTTTTGTAATTTTTCTATTTCCTACTTTCAGTTTCTTCTGTTCTGTACTATCCCTATGTGATCTATGGCAAATCCCAAGGTTCCCCATATCCTGTTCAGTAAAACCCTGAAGTAGACCACACTTGCTTCTATACTACCTCTTGTAGTTTCAGCGCCCATTTTAAATGGGTATATTTTGAAAAGCAATTTTAATTACTTCCTTGTCCCAAATGTGTAGCTCAGATCTTATCATTTCATTTGTAATCAGTTAAAAATGAAGAGGTGGGACTACAGGTACCTTCTTTTTGACTGCCACACATATTTATGAATACTGAAATATTTTAATTCAATGAGCAATTATTAAGCACCTACTATGTGCTAAGCATTGGGGAAACAAAGACAATGATAGATAAAATACTGTTTGTCTGCAAGTAAGATCTAGCTCAGGGGTGAGGAACCTGCAGCCTCCAGGCCACATATGGCCCTCTAGGTCCTCAAGTGTGGCCTTTTGACTGATTCAGGACTTGAGAACCTAAAGGGCCACATGTGGCCTCAAGGCTGTAGGTTCCCCACCTTTGACTCTTTTAGGTAAGCACTATGAATCATTTGCATCTATTTCAAATTCATAAATTAGTTTAATATTTCCTAATTTGTAATTTTTGGCATAAGAGACAACATGATATAGTGACAAGAACAAAAAATTTGGAATCAGAGGACCCGAGTTCAAATTCTGGCTCTATTAGTTATTATTTATATAACCTTGGACAAGTTCCTTCATCTCTGGGTTTAGGTCTTCTCAGGAATACAATAAATGAGTTAGTCAAATAATCTCTAAGTTTCCTTACTCCTCTAAATCTTGTTTCTATCTAAGCAAGTTAGTATGAGATAGAAGGCTTGCTTGATTCTGTGAGGGTAGAAAGATGGAAGGAATCAATGCCACTTGATTCATGCTTTATGCTTACCATGCATGACTTCCAACACAATATACCCTAATAAGAATAGGCATTTGTTACCTATAGCTGCTGTAGCTACTGCACTCACCACAGACTTTTTTTTTTTGCAGTCATCTTTGATACAAATTTTGTAGACCACCACATATCTCAGACCCTTAGATGATTCTGTTCCCAAACTGGCCCCCAATTTGGGGCACTTTCAGTGAACTCTACCCTCCCCTTTCCCCCAAGGTTCTGAGCTGTTCTGGAATTGGCAAAGTGCTTCCAACAATCTGAAATGTCTCTTTTATGCTTAAACCCAGTCCTGGGGTTAAGTGAAGGATACCTAGAAGATTTACCTTTTCTGGTCTCCCCAGCTGCTAATGACTTACCCTCTGAGGCTACCTTCTATCTATTCTGTATATATTTTGTATGTACCTATATATCTATATGTTCTTTTCTTCTTGAGGTCAAGGACCATTTTTGCCTTTCTTTGTATCCCCTGAGTTTAGCAGAGTGTCTGGAACATAGTAAGCACTTAATAAATGATTATTCATCTTTGTATCAAATTTCTCAGATAAGGTCTCTACATCCAAAACATAGAGACAACCAACAGAAATGAGCTCAAAATCTGTTCTCTAATAGTTAAATGGTCAAAGGATATGAACAAACAGTTGTCAAAAGACCTGCAAACAACCATATGAAAGAATACTCCAGACATGACTAAAAATAAGAAACATGCAAATCAAAATAACCCTAAGGTTTTGCCTGACACCCAGAAAATTGTCAAAGATGACAAAAGATGGGAATATTCAATGTTGGAGGGGTTATGGAAAGACAGGCACACTAATCCATTGTTGGTGAAGATGTGAATCAGTAAAAACCATTTTGGAAAGCAATCAGGACTTATGCAAATAAAGTGGCTAAAATGTCCATACTCTCTGACCTAGAGATTCCACTGCTAGGAATATATTCCAAGGAAGGCATTGATAAAAAGAAAAGCCTACATGCACCAAAATATATTAGTAGCCCTTTTTGTAGTAGCAAAGAACTGGAAATCAAGTCGATGTCCATCAACTACGGTAATGGCCAAACTATGATACATGTTAAGTATGCAATATAATGTGTGTGTGTATATATATATATATATATATATATATATATATATATATATATATATATATATATATATATATATATATATATATACACACACACATACATATATATGTGTATATATATACATATATACACACACATATATAATGAATATATCTGTGCTGTAAGAAATGACATATAATGAATAAGAGAAACACGGGACGACTTACATGAATTGATGCAAAGTGATGTAAGCAGAATCAGGAACACAAAATACACAATGAGAAGCACAATGTAAAAGGAAAGAATAATGACCACAAAACAACTGGAAAATTGATTGTTAAAATTTTACAAAACCAAAACAAAACACTTCAGCCCCAAATAAGAGATACAAGAGGAGAGACCACTGATGTTGGCATATAATCAGATTTTTCAATGTATGGATTAGTTTTATGGGAAGAATAGAGGAAGGAGGGGAGATTTAAGTTATGTAAAAACAAAAGATGTCAAAATTTATTTTAAAAACATGCTTCCTGACTATCATAGAAATCTTTCTAAAGCACTCCTAATCAATTTATATCTTCCACCTCCTGAATTCCTTCGCTGTTCCTATGAGGGAGCGGCTGGGTTATTACAGATTTTTATTATAGAGATAGGCACTCAAGCGATCTTATAACTCTCTAAGGGCAACAACTGCAGTTGCTGCACCTTGATTCCAAGAATTCTGGGCGAGAAATCCCCGCACATGCCAGGCTCCTTCTTTGCCTCAGAAAAATGCAAGAGAGATGCAGGGGCCAAACTTCCCACACTTGGATGCTCCACCTGTCCCTAATCCCACGTTGTCCATATTAATGTCCGGTGAAAGAGACGACTTGCCTTTGGGATTTTTAAAAAGTCGTGGGGATCTGCCGGGAAAAATACTTCGGAGGGCTGGAGATCCAGGCACCTCCGAGCAGGAAGCAGAGACAGGGACGCCAGGGCCTGCTGAGGACAGAAGTGAGCGAAGCGAGCTTCCAAGGGGTCTGAGGAGTAAAGGAGTCTGGGGCTGGGGGGAGCGGTGCTGGACGGACTGCCTGGGGGGGTCCCGGCTGGGGAACGGAGGAGCCCGCCATGGGTAGGATCCCTGAAGGCCAAGGAGGCAGACTGGGGTGCCGCCTGCGGACCTGGGCCCTAGACACAACCTCCTCCCACCACCGCATCCCTCCCCGCAGGCCCCAGCCTCTCCGCACAGCCTCTCACCTGCCCGTGTCTCCTCCTTCTCCATCCCGGGCCCAAGAGCCGGGATGCTGGGCCCGATGCAGCAGCTGCCGCCCCAGCCAGAGGATGCGGGCACGCGGCATCCACGCCATCGCGGCCACCTCCTCGAAGGAGGAGGCTGGGGGCGGAGAGACTCTGGGAAAGAGCACTGGGAGGAGGGAGCGCCGCGTCTCCCCACCTTTATCCCTCCCCGGCCCACTCCAGCTCTTCGGCTTCCTCCCCGCAGCTCTCCCGCTCCTGGGCTCGCGGCGCAGCCCCTGGGCTGCCTGCCCGCCACTTCCCCCGCAGCTGCGGCGCCCCTCCGTCCTTCTCCACTTGGCTGGGGGCTCGCGGCAGTGAAGAGGCAGGCTAGCTTTTGAAACGACTCGCGGTCACTGCCGCGCCCCCACCTCTTTCCCCAGGACCTCAGCCTGGCCTCCGGGGTGACCAGTTCCCGCAGCCGGTGCTTCAGCACGGCCCCCTCAAGCTCGCGATATGGCGCAGGCGGCTTTCCTCCATCCCCACTGAAGCTCCCTCGCCCCTCCCGCAGGGGCAGGGATTTGTTAAGGATCTAGGTATTTGTCTCAGGGGCTACAGGGTTCCCCGAAGGCTGAGAAGATCTAGGGTAGGGTCACGTTCCCAGAGCTGGAACAAAACCCAGACGCCACCTCATCCCTCCACCACCTGTGCCCGAAGCCGAATGCTCGCTCCTCCATACCCGACCCGCGAGAGGGGAGAGACAGGGGGCTTAGCAATAAGGGACAGTGTAAGGAAGGAGAGAATTCATGTGGGGAGGAGAACGGGGCTAGTAAATGTGAAGAGACAGCCTTCCTTGCAGCTTGTCCAGGTCGGGAACGCGCGGTGGGACCACATGCGGTTTCTCCTGAGCTAAATCGCGCAAATTCCAGTGATTCACCCCCGCCCCCTTTTCTGGCCGCCCAGACGCAGAGGAGGTTGGGTTTTCATCTCACACGCCAGAATTTTAGCTTAGCTAGAGAAGAATTAATATTGGCTTTTCTTATTCTGCGAAGAGGATTTTGCTTTAAGGAAGAGAGCTCGGTTTCTTAGCGGTGTGTGTCCTTCCCTCCTCTAAGTGACCCCTCAATTGGCTCTCCAGCATGCATTAGGAATTCCTGGCCCTCTTCCTCCCACTCGCTGAAGCAAGTGACTAGCAAATAAATGGCAAGCCCCGGTACCGGAAACACCTGGGTACTTTATTGACCTTGGGCAAATGGCTTTACCTTTCTAAGACTTAGTGTCCTAGGCTGTAAACTGAAGGTAATTATTGTACCAATCTCATTGGGGTGTGGGGAGACTCAAATAAGATCATGTCAAGACCTCTGCAAACTCTAAAGTATTATATATCCGTTATCATGGTGATTTTTGTTGTTCAGTCGTTTTCTACTCTCCATACCCCATTTGGGGTTATCTTTGCAAAGATACTGGAGTGGTTTACCATTTCCTTCTCCAGCTCATTTTACAGATAAGGTATGGAGGCAAACAGGATTAAGTGACTTGCCCAGGGACACAGAGCTAGTGTCTTAGGCCAGATTTGTAGGAAGATGAGTCTTTCTGAATTCAGGCCTGGCACTCTATCCACTAAAATTACTCCCTTGGTTATTTTGGATGCTCAGAAAACAAAACAACTCTAAAACAGATCAATGCTAACATTTTAACTACACGTCCAATAGTTGCATGACTTATAGCTTATTGATACATGTCAACAATGATGCACATTTATGAAAAAAAATTCACACTTTGGATTCCCTTCTAAAGCTCTTTTGGATCACTGATTTAGAGAAGGAACTTAGAGGTCAACTGTCAATTTACACAAAATGAGGCTCACAGCAGTTAAGTAATTCACCTAAAGTCTTATGGAGAGTAAGGCCAGGACCTATGTCCTATTTCACCCAGTATGGTGCTCTTTCTACTGAAATGTTTTAGGGAATTTACTGCTGGAATTAATGTCAGCACTTCCAACTGAGGGACAAAGCAATGAAATGCAGGGAAACAGGAAATGTAATAAAAATGAGGTGCAAATCATGACTGTAATATATGGGCCTTCTGATCATGAATTAAGATGAAAAGTAAAAAGAACCACTTTTCCACTTCTGTCCATGGTGAAACTAATGTAGGTGGGGTTAAGGCCACATGGCATAGAGAATTAGGCCTTGGAACCAGCCATACCTTGACATAAGGGTTATGTGATCTTGGCAAATCACTTCACCCTTTCAGTCCTCAAGGCAAATCTCTAAGGCACTAAGTGGCTGACTTTGAACAACAGAGGGAATTTCCTCAGTTGGGAATTGCCCATACTCATGAAATTGCAGGTCTCATTCTGGAATCCTTATTCCTCATTTAAACCAGTTTTAAACTACCACACACATCCCCTCCACTCTTCCCCTTTCAAGCAGAACTTAAGTCTTAAGAGCAGGGAAAGGTTTTGTTTATGTAACTCCAGCACCCAGAACATTCTTCTTAGGTCCAGAACTGTGATTTCCTTGTGATAGGGAACTAAGGTAGACCAGCAGTTCTTCTGTCATTTATAGCCTGAGAGAGTTGCCTAGAGCCCTGAGGGATTAAATGACTTGTCCACAGTCACACAGGCAGTATAAGAAAAAGGGAGGACCTAGAACCAGGCTTTCCAGACTCCATCAGGACAAGACAGGACACAAGGCTTCCGGCTTTGCACATAATAGTTGCTTAATACATTTATTACTAAATTAAATTCTTCCAAAGATTACACAATGTCTAGAATGGACTGTCAATACCAGACTCTAGGAATCTGGAGTCTGGTAGTTTTGCCATCATCAATGTTAATTGTGCACCAATAAACATGCTGCTAATGCCAGACACAACACTGAAGGCAGCAAACCAGATAATGGTGGAAGTTGGAATTAACCCAGTTAATCTATATGCAAGGATTATTATTACCTTGCTAACAGTCATCTTACTATTTTAACCAATTCCACAGCAGATTAATTTTTTTTAAATCTGATTTTAGATATTTGTTTTGTTTTACCAGTTACAAATACCAAAGCTACTAATAAGTTCCAAAACAAAGTTTACTAGGTTCTCAAAATACTGACTTTGACTAGCACATTTATATAGCTTGTATATAGTTGTTGTTTTTTTGAGGCAATTGGAGTTAAGTGACTTGCCCAGGGTAACACAGCTAGTAAATATCAAATGTCTGAGGCCACATTTGAACTCAGGTCCTCCTGACTCCAAGGCTGGACCTCTATCTGCAGTACCACTTAGCTGCCCCTTCGACTCTATATAGTTTTAAGGTTTGCAAAGTACTTTATATATCATCTCATTTGATTCTCCCAATAATCTTTTAAGGCAGGTGTTGTCATCATTCCCATTTTACATATAAGAAAACTGAGCCTCAGAGAGGTTAAAATGATTTTCCATGGTCAAAAGGCTAGTAAGTGTTAGAGGCAGAATACCAGACAAACACTCAACTTCAAGACCACTATTCTTTCCACTGTTCCTTACTGCCTTTCAGAAGTATTAATAAATTAGCATATGATTTATATTCCCCCTTTTTCGCTCTAGACAATGCCTCTTTTCCTACAGAAGTCATAATAGGCAGCATGGCATAATCAATAAGAGAACTGGACTTGCAGCCAGGAAGGCTTGAGCTCAAGTCCTTCTGACAGACACAGGTTGCATGGATCCTGGGCAAGTCACATAATCTCTCTGTGTCCCAAGGCAACTCTCTAAACCAGGAGTTCATCGACACAGATCTGAGAATTTATTTTTAAAAAATAATTCCATATATTTGGTTTCTTTTGTAATCCTATGTATTTGATTTTAGCCATTTAAAAACATTCTGAGAAGGGGTCCACAGGCTGCCAAAAGGACAACACACACACACACACACAAGTTAAGAACTCATGCTCTAAACCCATAAATTGCAGAATAGTTGCTGGTGTGCACTGGTGGGACCGCAGTTGCTGGCACTGAGGTGGCACATAATAAATGCCTGCTGACTTAGTAGAGTGAGATTTTTTTTCAGCCCAGTAGTGCTTTACACAGATTCTCAGGTCTGGACAAAAATAAAAGCACTATGAGTTTTTTATATGTATATGAAGTGGCAGTAGGGTCTGAGACCCTAGAGATAAACTAGAAAATGATTGGAGGATAGTTGTTAACAACTCAGGAAACTCCATTTCATTTACCAAAATGAGAATTTCCTCCCATTCATTCTGTTTCTATATAGATTTCGGCTAATTCATTTTCAAGCCCTGGACAGCGCAGATAAGGAAATGAGAATACTTCTTGCCAAATATACTCCTAAATTGGGGGAGATGATGAAGGAAGAGTCTCTCTCTTCATCATTACAGAACATTAGGACAGTCAGGCTTGGATGGGACCTTTGCAGTCCTTTAACTCTTCCTTCCAAGTGAACCTCAGACTATTAATGTCTACTCTTTGGGGCAGGCCACTTAACCAGTTCGTTTCAACTAACTGTATTATCTAGCCAACATCTCTGAGTCCTGTCCACAAGAATAGCATGAGATACTGTGTCAAATCCTTTGTTAAAAATCCTGGTAAACCACATGTACAACACCAGTGTCCAAAAAGGAAATGAAGTTAGTCAGATCTAAGCTATCCTTGATGAAGCCATGATAGTGATTAGTGATTACTACTTCTTTTTCTACATCTTCACCAACATTCCTTTATTGTTATTTTCTAAAATTTTCTGGAGTATAAGTTAAGCTTGCTGGCCTACAGTTTTTAGATTCTCTTGTGTTCCCTTTTCAAAATCAAAACAACATCTATCCTTTTTCAATTTGAGACTCCCATTTTTTAGGACCTTTCAGAGATCACCTACAAGTGGCTCAGCAATCATATCTGTCAGTTCTTCAATACCTAAGATTATTTCCTCTGAGCCAGATGACCTGAACTCAACAAGGGCAATTAGATGTTCTCTTACTATTCCTCTGATTCTTTTGGGTTATTAACTCCTTATCATCCATTTTTCTACTTCTTTTTCCGGTCCAGACTTCATTCTCCTTCATAGATCAGGATGGCAAACAGCCTTGAATTTGCGTGATGAGGATTAATTGAAGGGACTGAGAATGCTTATCCTACAGAAGAGAAAACTCCGGGCAAGTAATGATTGTTTTCTTTAAGTATTTGAAGAGGTTAGTAGCAAAGAGATTAAACTTGTTCTGTCTTCTGAGGCCCAAAAGAAACAAGTGGAAAAAGAGAGAGGTAAATTTAGGCTTAATGTCTGGGAAAACTTCCTAACAATTTTAGATATCCGTAAATGGAATATGCTGCTTTCGAAAGTAGTGGGTTCCCCCTCATTGGAAGTCTTTGAATGGAGACTGGATGACCACTTGGATATTTTGTAGTAGAGATTTCTTTTCAGGTCTAGCTTAGGCTAGAAGGCCAGCGAAGTCTCTTCCAACTCTGAAACTCCTGATTCTGTGATTCTGCAGGAAAAAAACAAAACAGAAGCAAAATAAGAGTTAAACAGCTCTGCCTTCTTTCATCATCCCATCTACCCTGAGCAAGCCTTAATTCCTTCTATGATCCTCTTTTCCCCAAATTAGCCTTTAAAGAAAATCTTTTCGTTGTCCTTATCTTTCCCCCTAGCCTAAGCCAATTGTGAGTCCTACAATTCCTGACACCATGCTTACAGAACTTAGCTCTGCTTTTGTATTTCGAATCCATTACCTGCCCTTGTTTCCATCTTCTGTACATGCCTTATAAAAACCTAAGTTGGTTGATGACACTTCCCTGTGCATCCACATTGGTCTCTTTAGATAGTTCCTTTTCCGCCTCATTGGAATGGTTTCTTTGATAACTATAATATACATGTTAAATTGTTTATGAACAATTTTATGTTAAATTCCTTAGAAAGGTACAAAACAAAGAACTCTATGGGGTTTCAGGGAGTAAGATCATTACTGACCAGGAGAATCAGGGAAGATTAAAGAGAATCATAGATTGCAAGCCGAAGATGTAGGCGGTATTTCAATTCAATTTAACAAGGATATAATAAGTACATATTAAATGTCAGGTACATAATATACTAAGGCTTGGAATACAAAGAACAAACAAACAAGAAAAGGAAACCTCTGCCCTCAGGGAGCTTACATTCTACTGAGGAAATACATACACAAATATATACAAAATATATACAATGCAAATACATTATTTTTTAATTTTTTTTTTGGTAGGAGAGGAAAAGAGCATTAATCACCTGGGTAGGGGATCAGGAAGACTTTGTTTAGATAGTGGTGCTACAGCTCAACCCTGAGAGGAGCTCAGGATCCTAAGCAACAGAGATGAGAAGTGCATATTCAAAGTATGGGGGACAACCTATACAAAAACAAAAAAATGAGGCAAAAGGTAGAATATTCTGTACAGATTACAAGTAGGCCAGTCTGGCTGGAACACTGATGGAAAGCAATGTTAAATCAGTCTAGAAAGACAAGTTGAACATGGTGACATTTAAAATGCTAAATAGATCAATTTGTATTTTATTCTAGAGTCAATCAGGGAGCCAGCAAAGTTTGTTGATGTTGGGAATGATATAGTTAGACTAATGCTTTAGTACACCAAAATGGCAGCTTTGTGGAAGGTAGATTGAAGAGCAAGAGAATGAAAGCAGGAAGATCAATTATGAGGCTGTTGCAACTGTATAGGTAAGAAGAGATGAAGGCGTGGATGTTATTTGGGGAGGGAAGAAGACTTATTTATTAACCTGTCGACTTATTTATTAAACGCTTACTTTGTGTCAGGCACTCTTCTAAGTGTTTGGGATACAAATAAGAAAAAAAAAGATAGTCTATGCCCTCAAAGAGCTCACAATCTAATGGGGGAAGATAACACACACACAAAAACTGAAAAGAGAGTACCAGAGGGTACCTGGCAGGGTCATGATAATGACTGATTGTAGCATCAACACCATGTAGAGTAGCTGGTGACAAATAAGAAATGGTTGGCATTTTGAGCCCTCTATGAAGGGAGGTGATGAGAGTAGTTTTTATGCTCCATCCTCCAATCAGAAGAGCAGAAACAACTGAGGGTACTGTTCAGGTATAAGTACCAAGGCTGAAGCAATCTTCTAGTTGAGTTTCCTGGTGATAAGGTTATGCAAGAAGTGGGAGGGAAAGGAGGAAGATGAGGATGATGATGATGACAGTGAAGTCAAAACCAGGCAAAGCAACTGGTGGCAAAAGAAGACCAGCATGAGAGATGCTACAGAGGTACAATCAACAGGACTAAGGGTAGATTAAAATACAAAGGCAGGTGTAGTCAAGGAACATCTGATAACCTGCTTTGGTTGGAATGCAGAATTCATGGTGGGAATATTATAAGATTAAGATTAGAATGGCAGGGATGCACTCTTTTTTTGGCTAGGCAATGGGGTTAAGTGACTTGCCCAACGTCACACGGCTAGTAAGTGTTATGTGTCTTGAGGCCGGATTTGAACTCAGGTCCTCCTGAATCCAGGGCCGGTGCTCTAACCACTGTGCAACCTCGCTGCCCCCAAGGGATGCACTTTCTAAGCAGACTTGTATAGTATATGCCATGCTTAGTTTAGAAATTTGAACTTTACTCAGACAGCAATAGAGAAGTGACATGCTTAAGGAAAATTAGTTTGGCAGAGACATGAAGTATGAATTGAAGTAAAGCAAGAGTAAGGATGGGAAGATCTGATGAAAAATTATTACAATAATCTAAGTAGTGAGGGCAGATAGGTGGCACAATGGATAGAGTTTGGAGCCTGGAGCCAGGAAGACTCATCTTCCTGAGTTCAAATCTAGCCTGACACTAGCTGTAACTCTGGGCAAAACACTGAAGCCGGTTGGCCTCAGTTTCCTAATCTGTAAAATGAGCTGGAGAAGGAAATGGCAAACCACTCCAGTATCTCTGCCAAGATGGGGTCATGAAGAGTTGGATATGACTGAAAATGACTGAACAACAACAAAAGTAGGTAGTAGACTTGTACTAGGGTTGTGATATGGGAAAAGAGGAGAGAGGAGAGATATGAGATGTAGAGGTGGAATTGATAGGCCTTGACAACTGATTGGATATGAAAGAAGAGCAGACACATCCCGAGTATTACACATGGATAGACTGAGTGAATGCTGGTACAAGGATAAATAGTGAAGTTAGAGAGAAGAGCATCGCTGGAAAATACACAGTAGCAATAGGTTTATGGCAATAGGTGTGGAATAGATTGTCAATCAAGACTTAATTTATTGAGTGACTAGTGAGTGCAAAGCTCTGCAGTAGATGTCTTAAAGCAAAAAAAAAAAAAAAAAGGACCTGGTCCCTTCCCTTACGGAATTTAATAAAATATAGAAATAAGAACACATACACATTAATAAGATGTATGAAAATTTGGAAAGTAAGTTTCAAAATCTATAATGAACAGTACCAATTGTGTACACTAGTCGTTACAGAAAATCACAACAAAAAGTATTATCAGATAAGTACGTCTTTGTCACATTAGGTTTTCTAAGAGGCAAATTTTGAGCAGACCCAAAGGAAAAGGTGGGTGGAATATTTGAAGGAAAGAAACAAGCATTTAAGTACCCAGCATGTGCCAAGAACTGTGTTAATTACATTAGAAATAATTCATTTGATCCTCAACAATCTTGCGAAGTAGGTGTTGTTATCATTCCTATTTTACTGAGGAAACTGAAGCAGACACAGGTAAAGGGACTTGCCAGGGTCACACAGCTACTAAGCATCTGAAGCTAGAGTTAGGTCTTCCTGACTCCAGACTCGGCACTCTATTCACTGCACCACCTAGCTGCCCAGGTGGAAATTTGTAAGATCTAAATTCTACTTTTGTGTTTAGTGGCAATTTAGGTTACCATTCTGCTTTCAGTTTAATGCTGGTATAAATCTTAGTTTTCCAAACATAGGACCTTCCCTTTCCCCCTTAAACAAAAACAAAAACCAAACAAAAAAAAAATGGAAAAGGAGTCTTTAAAAAAAGTAGACATGGACTGACTTGAACTTGGGCAATTGGTTAACTCAGTAGAGTGGTTCACATTTTTTGGATAATTTTATTTCCAATTGGTTTTTTTCTGTATTCATTTTTAAAAAGTAGACATATTGACAAAGATCTGATAAACTTGTTTGATACACAAGAGATTTGTTTCATTAATTAAGCTTATTTTTGAGTTACTTATTTGATATAGTAGTAGGATAGATATTTTCTTCTGGGGAGAGAAAGACTGGCCTGTGATTTCATTGTTGGGGAGGTAGCTAGCTATGAGGAAATTTCTCTACCATTACACCCATTCTATAACTTAATAGTCTTAGTTTCCTAGAGAACCAAGAAATGAAATGACTTGTCCAGGGTCACAAAGAGCCAGTATGTGTCAGAGGACTTGAGGACAGAGATTTTCCAAGAAAAGATTTCATTTGGGAAATAGAGAACTCAACTAACAGAAACCAGAACACATTCTTGTTATGACTGCTAATAACCATATTCAGTAACCAAAGCCCTGGTCTTAATTTGGCATTTAAAACCAGTAGCATATGGATACTATATTACCAATAGCATTTTAAAAAGAAAAAACCCATGCCTATTACATGGTCATAAGATGTTGAAGTAGAAATTTCTAGCAGGTTGGCAAATTAATACCTAGGTTTAGAAGAGGTTCATCAAAAAGGTTGGTATGAAAAATGTCAATTATGCTGTTCTGAGTCATTTGGGCACAGACAGAATGACTTTCATTCTGCTATGAAGAACAACTTCCAGGGACAGGTTGTTGCTGTTCCCTTACCTGCCCCAAGGAAAGTCCAAGTTAATTAAAAGGTCATCAGGCTTTACTGCCTTGCCCCTTGCAATCAGTTTCATGCAGATTTACAAAAAGCTAGTAATCTTTGGCAAAAATTTTGATGACCAGCTCCACCCACCCACCCGTGGTAGGCAGTTTTCATGCCCATTTCATTTATCAGGATGAACAAAAATAGCTAGGATGAAAATTAAATTTTCTTAACTTTGAGTTCCAGTATTAGAATTTCATTTGTTTTGTGGAAAGCCTGAGGGATAGAGAAACAATAACATTTCCAGGAGAGACAATGTAGAATAGTGGAAAGATGGCTTGGATCTAGTTAGAAGGGCCTGAGTTTGAATCAGTATTAACTGGTGTTACCTTGGGCAATTTAGTTAACCTATCTGGGCCCATTTCCTTATCTTGGAGTAGATGATTTCTATGGTCCCTTCCAATTCTAAATTTATGAAATAAGACCTTAAAGATTTGTAAATAACTCTCACGTCTCAGTTCATTTTTACCTCAAAATAGCCCTGTAAGAGCAAGTATTATCTCCATTTGACAGGTAAGTAAACTGAGGCATTAAGAGGTTACACAACTTATAGTTGGCCATAAAGTTTTAATTATAGAACTAAGACTCAGTCTGAGTGTCCTAATTTCTAGCCCTGCTCTCCTTCAATTATACTGGTCAGCAACACTGAGAAAATGCAAACTACAATACACAAGAGACCAAGTAAGCCTTAGCAGGGCCTACCCCAATGAACTATAAGGCTTTACAGTCTTCTTCATACAGTGACTCCCTACTCGTCCCACATCACAGAGGAATGAGACTCTAAAACAAACTTGTTTCACATAAAGACTTGAATTCAGCTTGAAATCAGCTGATACCTATCTCTCTAGTCCATGTTATCTGGAATGAGGAAATTTCTGGTTCAAGACTTTAATTATGAGGCCCACCAGACTGCACTAAAGGACCTGGTATTAATATATATTACATAACACAGCTATTCTACAAATTCTTTTAGTTACATAATAAACATGTCACACCATTGCCTTCCCTAAATTTGGAGAGATTAAGAATCCTGGTTTAAAAAAAAAAGACAAAGGTCTTTGACTTTTATGCATGAAAGCATTAACTGGTAAAGGCATGACATCCCCTCAAAGCATAGCATAATGGAAAGAACATCACGCTAACTAAGACTGGGGAGACTAAATCCTACCTACTTGTGACCTTGTGCAAATCACTTAACCCCTCTGAGCCTGTTTTTGCATCTACGAAAATGAAGAAATATTGATTGCTAATATTCCTTCCATCTCTTAAATTGAGTCCTGTGATTCTCGGTTAACCTATCAGCTTTCCTTTTTCCTTCTTCGTCACATTCACATCATATAGCTTATTTTTTACCAGACCATCTTTATTTCAACTTTGTACTTCCTATGATGAGACTCACATTAGGCAAACAAAAACAGGCCCTCAGCCTAGGACAAAGAGATAATTCACAATCAACTTAGGCAAATTATAACATGAGAACTGAAGTGTGTGTAGAAGGCACTAGAAGTTGAGGGAACCATCAAAGACTTCATGTAGAGAAGGTGGTACTTGAGTTGACCACCTAAGAATTGGGATTCCAAGAGGGTGTAGAGGTAATCTACCACAGTCATAAGGAATAGAGGCATGACATGAATGGCCGTAGGAGAAACAACAAGGGCAATTTGGTTGGGTAATATATATGGGAGTGGGTGT
The DNA here is from genome assembly GCF_003287225.1 of Phascolarctos cinereus. Classification (NCBI taxonomy): domain Eukaryota; kingdom Metazoa; phylum Chordata; class Mammalia; order Diprotodontia; family Phascolarctidae; genus Phascolarctos; species Phascolarctos cinereus. The sequence continues at coordinate 101,885,364 of NW_027555625.1, forward strand.
AATGTATAAGGCTAGAAAACTTAGTTAGGGTCAAGTTATCAAGGGCATTTTTAAAATGTGAAACAGCCAATTATATTTGATCCTGCAGACTATTAGGAGCCTCAAGGAGGTACCTGAGTAGGAATAGAGACATGGCCAGCCCCATATTTTAGAGAAATCACTTTGGCAGCTGTGTGGAAGATGAACTGAAGTGGGTAAAGACCAGGTAGGGATATCAACTAGAAACCAATTACAACACTTCAGGTGAAAGATGATAAAGATCTGAACTAGGGTGGTGGCTGTATGAATGAAGAGAAGGGGACAGGGGTGAAGATGTGGCAAAGGTAGAAATGACAAGATTGGCAACTGCTTGAATGTGTGGGTTGAGGGCGGCGAGAAATCTCAGATGACTCAGGAAGCAGGTGGACTAGCAGAATGGTATTACTCTCAATAGAAATAGGAAAGTTGAGCAGAGGAGTGCGTTGGGGAGGAGGGGTAAGAAAATACCTTTGCACATGGAGTTTGAGGTGTTCACAGGACATCTGGTTCAAAATGTTCATGAAGCAGTTGGTAATGTAGGACTAGAGTTTGGGAGAAAGTAAGGCTAGATGTATAAGATCACTAAGTGCAAGAGTGAAGAGAAGACCCAGGACAGAGCCTTGGATTATAACCACTTTTAGTGAGCATGAAATAGATGATAATATAGCTAAGGAGACTGAGGAGTGGTCAGACAAGAGAGAACAGTGTCATGAAAACCCAGAGAAGAAAGGTTTGGCAATAGTGTTAAATGCTACAAAGATTATGTACATAAACTACAACTCTACATCTCCTCTTCCAAAAGGACAGCAGCATAAATCAATATTTGCGAATAAAATGTAAATAAGACAAAAAAAGTTATAGAAGCTAAGTATCTGCCAGGGAAGATAAAATAATGAAACCCAATGCATATCATTTATGCAGTTCCTAAAAATGTGTTACTTCCAAAATTTGGTAATAAGATTTTCTTATAGATTTAAGCCAATTGTAATTTGTAAAACATTTTTCTACAGTAATAACACTCCATAGAAAATGTTTAGGTTTCTGGGGGTACAAAACATTTTTACACTTAAAGTATAAATGAATTTTTATTGTACTACTAGCATAGGCAACTCCCAACACACAAAATAGGTTATGTTTCAAAAATTCATTGGTGTATTATCTTGGAATTTTAGAACATTTCCTCACAAAAATGTTCTAGTCTAGCTGACATAACTTACCCATAATGTAGCAGAACAAGGTTTATGAAAAATTAGTAAAAAGCAATATTGTGGAAAAACTAGTAAATAATACTGAAAATAAGTAAAACTGAATCAGAAAGAGTTTGGTTAAAAAGACTGTTCAACATTTAAGAGATGTTGTATTAGTTAGATGAAGATTTTTTTTGTGAAGCTCCTAAAGGCTTTTTATTTCTTTAGTACCAATAAAAATATTACTATACTTATCCACTATAATTTTGGACTTTTTTTTAAAACTCGTTAACTTGAAGGCATTCTCTAAAGTAGAAGCTAGAGCTGGGAAAGAAGGGACTCACAGAAGATACAGGTGCACATTTTAGAAAGATTACCTGAGGTACAAAAAGTGAAAAAGGAAATCAGAGATGCACAGTATGTGTACAGTGTCCCTGAATGGGGTGGGAAGAGAATCTGGATGAGTCAGACAATTCTGCTTGCGGATCATGAGGTGACATAGGCACAGGACAGCTTGGATTACTATAAAGAGCAAGCACCACTTGGGTGGAGGTAGCCACATTAATTTGCAAGGTGATGTCATAACCCAGAGAATACCTGATTTAATCTTCCAAGTAATTAGTGGTGATCTTTCCTAAATATGTGGTCCTCTACTGATCCACTGAATACTATTTGTTTAGATTACTATGTTCCAGAATTTTCTCTCAGTGAATAAATTCATACAATCCGAAAATGTCACTAGTATGGTATCTTTCCAATTTTGTGCAGTCATATTAAAGGATAGTCTTGCACTTAAGACACCTAGTTTAAAGCTGTCAGTTAACAGATAGTTCTATGAGATTAAAAAAAAAACAGTAGAGAAAAGTACCAAATATCACTACACACTTAATTTTCTTCCCAGAATTAAGACAAAAACCAAGTGTTACAAACAATCCATTTATTGGGTTTTGAACTAGGTACACAATTGAAATAATAGTTTTGGCACTACTCTATACAGTGATTACGTCTGTGTGCTGACACTTAGGAAATACTGCACTAGGAACACTGCTGTGCTTAAAGTCTGTATTGAGTCACTAACTCAGTAGGTAGGGATTCAAAAACATATTTTTAGTGTTCCTGTAAGGAAGACTGTACAGGTTGTGTGAATGATGAAACACACCAACTTGTGAATTATTTCAACTTAAGAGGTACCTCGCATCTACAAACTTGCCACAGAACATGGGATGTTAGAATTTAGAAATGCACACAAAAAGTTACATGAGACATACTAATGAGTTAAATGAAATTCAAATCAACCCCCTTCCCTTCACTCCCCCCTAACCCACCTTTGCTTTTGTAACATGAAAAGATAATTAAGGAGAATAATTTAAACACACAAATAATGGCATTTGATTAGATACAAAAGCCATAATATCACTATAGCATAAACATCTAAATGTGAATTTTACAAATTAATTTCATAAGGATGTCGTGTAAAAGGTTGTAATCTGTACAATGTCTTGCCAATGCAATACCTCTACAGTTTATACAGTCTTTTACATATATGCAACATATATTAAATAGGACAATTAAATAGCCAATAGTCATCAGCCTCTCAACGATGTTGCAGGCAAAAAATATACAGAACTTTCACAAACTCAGCAGTCTTCCATTTATGCAAAGTACAACAGGGTGGGCCAAACATATTTTTGTAAAGAATACAGGGTAAAAAAGTCAGTTTTTTTGTTTTTGTTTATTTTTTAATACACACAACTGTATACACACACTCCAATCAATTAAAATGTTGCTCATCAGTCCTCCCCGCCCCACAGCCCCTCCCCCCTTCATCTATTGGCTCTATTCAGCACCAAAAACTCTAACCTACAGGAAGCAGGTGGACATAGGCTTCAATTCAGTATCTTGGTCAAGCACTCCACCAGGTCATGGATGAAGTTATAAACAGTTCCTCTGTTTTCCCTCCTTTCTAACTATGGCTAACCTGATCCAGGCTGAAGAGGTTACAAGGCTTTCCACAGCCCACAGCTTTAAAGTCAACAAAGATTTAGAAAAAGTTCAAAAGAAGTTGAGATGAGTGAAATGACAGGACCTGTCAGCAAATGGATGTTTTTGATCCCAAGGAGCAATAGTATTTTAAAGGGTTCCCAGATTCTGGTCCTGGATGCCGAGGTCTTAATTAATATTGGACAAATGTTTGTTTGTTGAAGGTTTGCAGCTCTTTGAGATGTCGCACAGAGAAAATTATCTACTGATAAATCGGGGAATGCATCCTGACAAGTGAAGATATCAAATGAAAGCTGGGAACCTATGGAACACAGACCAAATGAGACCAAACATGAAAACCACCAAAGCAATTAGGCTTGACAGGCAGTTTCAGAAACCTGCCAAGAACTCCCACAGCTGGTACCTGAGGAACTGGAATTTTTGATGAAAAGAGCCTGAAGTTAAGGCTACTCATCTGTACTGGGGAAGGAGGAGGGAGAGTTTCAGTTAGGCATCAGGATCTCCAAGTCTAAAAGTTTTTATACATGAAATTTCTTTTGAGTTTCCTCTCTCACTGCAGAAAGGTTTCTGGGGCCTCCCTCATTAATGCAGAACCTGTAACAAATAGATAAATCTAGATTAAACATTTTTATACTTTTAAAGAACTTGGGATGAAAAGGCTGCCTATCACACTAAAATTGTCATCAAGGGCTGGGCCAGTAGCCTAGAAACCCTACAACAAAACAAATAAGACAACATCTGGCCAGTATTCCCATATATGACAAAGGCTGAAATGGTGATAGATTTTTTCATATGTACATTACCTGGTTAATATCCAAGGTGAAGAGACAAAGAAAAATTCTCTAGAACTTCATTTATATTAACCACAAGAAACGGTGAAAAGGAGACAAGGGTTACTAGAATTGTGTGCATTTCCCTTAGTGGGCTATTTGCAAAAGGAATGGATTCAGATATATGTTACACCATACACTGAAATCTATTGCTAGTCATGTGTATCTAAGGTTGCTAAAGTAAAATATTCTTTTAGCTGCCAATCCTACAAAGTGATTATCATCCAAGAATATAAGCAAGAACACAAAGAAAAATTTGTTATCTCAATTTTTAAAAAAAAACCAAGAACACTACTTCCTGATATTAGAGTTTTTAAAGTCCAGAACTTTACTTACTTTTCTATGCATAATAGCATGGTGACACCAGGAGATCAGTGAGCACAAGCAGCTGATCATCAGTGAATTGTTGTTTGTGCTCCTGCCAGTTGTCATGGTGTGTTCTTCGGAAATTAGATAAGGTCTTCTTTACAGTCATCTAAAGAACAGGTAATCCAAAGACTTTTAACCTTTTCTGAATACACTTAGGCTTATTAAAGAGGAATTAAATAGGAAAAAAAAATTCTATCTTCTAAAACGGCAGTTCTCAAACTCTTTTGGTCATATGTGACCAAATCAAAGTTCTTACCCCACACTTTTTTTTTCTATAACAAAAAAGACCTCAAGCAAATCAGAATTACTGAGAACAACAGTAACAATAAATAGTAACAATTATAAATAGTAATGGCTTTAAATAATAACAATTCTCAACATACTTCTAGATAGAGTGGTAAGTGTGTGATACTACTATTCAAGATAACTTACACAGAACAACTCGCGGTCCATACTATAATCCAACAACAATCACACTTTCATTCTTAAATTAAATGTAAGATACTACCCAAGGCTAGCTATTCCGCATTCAGCAAAAATGATAATACTTAAGAATAAAAACTAGAGGGGCGGCTAGGTGGCATAGTGGATAGAGTACCAGCCCTGAAGTCAAATCCGGCCTCAGACCAAACACTTCACATTTACTAGCTGTGTAAACCTGGGTAAGTCACTTAACCCCAGCTGCCTTAAAAACAAAACAAAACAAACAAAAAAAACCTAGTGTGATACTGGACACTTTTGGGTTCCTTATAAGTGGCTCTTTGCTACAATAAAGGTAAGAAAAGGGTTGTCAGAAGCAAAAAGTAACAATCTGTAGTTTTAAAAAAACCATTATAATAAAATGTGGTTGGTTTTTTTTTTGGGGGGTGATTAAAAAGATTGATATGGAATGTGTAATAAAATTAAAAATTTTACCTCAATAGGCTGGGGATCATTCAGGTGTGCACTGAGATTCATCAGGAGCTGTGGCATCCAGGTAGGGACATCGTAAGGACTAGATAAAATACATGCACCAATTCCTAGCACTCCAGCATGGCGATTGACCAATTCTGAAAAGAAAGTAATTTCCTTTAAACTATTCTGGTTTTTTAAAAGACATGAATACCATTCAAATGGATGTACAAAGCATGACAAATACAAGTCTGAGCTACAGCTACCAAAGTAAATGCATTTAGATACTTAATAGAGATTCAGTAAGCTATCCTTAGTATCCCTAGACTCCTTTGAGCTGAATGATGGTACTACATATGGGATTTAGTGCTAGGAATATGGCCCGTGTCCATTAAAGCCAATGAGAGGAAGGTGCATTTCTGACCTTCAGGTATTATTTATAGTAGCTGAGGCCTTGGAACATGAAAAATGAAACTTAATCTCTAGGTCTCTTTTCCTTATTCAATCTACATAAATTATGTAAATAATCCAATGTGTTTTAGGATTTTTCCTACCTTTAGTTTTTTCTAAATAAAAACTAATCAGTCAACTATACTGTCAATAAAATTGTGAAAGCCAAGCTGCCTTATTTTTCCTTAATAGTTCCTCCTATATTAACAGTATTACATAAGCATTATAGTATGATATATTTAATCAAGCATACAAAATGATAAGAGAAACTCATGGAGCCAATCAACCTGATAATTAAACCTAAAATCTCTAAATCTCTCATGTGTCTCTCACCTTTTATTTTTTCCTTCCCATTTTGGTATTAATAGAATCACAGAATTTCAGGAAAGCTGGAAGGGGAGTTAGAAAAGTTTGACTCCTACCTGAAGCCTGAAACCCCTTTGCAATACTGCTAATGAGAGAATTTGAGAGACAGGAAGGACTTCAGCAGCCATCCAGTCTAACTGGTACTGGAAGGCAATCTCAATCACAATATACCCAACAAGGAGTCATCAAGCCTCTGTTTCAATAGCTCCAAAGAGTTACCAACCACAGGACCTATCACTTGTTGAGGCAGCCGACTTCCCCTCGAACACCTTCAATGATAGGCAATATATAAATTTCTCATTGTTATGAATTTGCATCCCTTTGATTTTTACATGTTGGTGCTACTTCTATTTTCTAGAGGAAAACAAAATCCCTCAACTATCACGTTCTTAAACTCTTCATTTCCTTATGGTAAGGGTGACAGCACCGCACTGCTCAGGTTAGACCAAACACTGAATATTTTGTTCAGTTCTGGCTGCCACATTTAGTAAGGCATCATTATAATCCAGAAGAGGGCAACAAAGATGATGATGAACCCAGGATTCAAGCTACATGAGTAAAAAAGATAACCATGAGACAATAAGACACTCATTTTCAAGGGTCAGAAGGGCTATTATATAGAAGGAAAATTAGACTTGTTCTTTTTGGCTACAGAGAGACAAGGTAAGAAATATGGATGAAAGTTAAAAAGAAGCAAATTTAGGTCAGATGCAAGAAAGAACTTCCAATAACTAGAGCTCTCTAAAAATAGAATAGACTGCCTCAAGAAGTTAGAAGTCTTCCAGCAAGATGACCACTTTTCAGGTATGCGGTAGAAGAAATTCTGGTCCTTGGTAAGTTGGACCAAGTAGCTCCTCATGTTTCTTCCAGACCTGAGATTCTATGAAATCATGTACTGTTACCTGCAGATGGAATGGTGTCTCCCACTGTGCCAGGGTCTCGCTTTCTTTTTTTAGGTAGCTTTGTCTTGCAAAGTTGCTCAAAGTGAATCTGCATAGGGCTATCCATGGTAAGGAAGCTACACTGCAGTAGCCCACTTAAGGTGGTAGCAGCCATTTCGCGAACCTATGAAAAGAGACTGTTACGTGTACCAAGGTAGACTACCTTTCAAAACAAACAGAGACTACTGGGAAGGCATGAGAAAAGAATTATTAAATAATTTTATGCAAAAAAATTTCTTACAAAAGCGCAAGATCTTTTTTTTTGAGGGAGTTTCTATCAGATTAAGTAGGAGATATACAAGTGTTACTAATTATGAAACCTAATGTATACTTTAAAGCTAAGTTTAATACATTCTATATCACTTATTAAAAGTTTTAAAATTGTTACAGAAATGCTAGAAATTAGTAGAAACTCATTCATTTTTAGTAATAAATTACAAACTGATAATTTTCATCAATCATTTAATTACAGCATATGTGTAAGAGAATTAGCTATTCTTTTTCTCATCAATTTCATAGGCTATTAACTTTCAGTATTGGCTTACACATTTTTTTTTTGTCAGTCCCAAGGATTTTAAGAAGGGTAAGATTCAGATACACTTTAGACTTCTGCTAAGAATTCACTGTAGCATATTAATGATAAGAGGATAAATTTACAATTAGGCATTTGGACATGGTATTTAATAACAGACATTCTGCGTAAATTTAAATTGATAAACTTTCAATAAATGTGATGGCCCATATTTAGCAAAAGACACTTTATAAGTAGTTGAACATAACGTTCTCATATTCTATGAAATGGAGGTTGAATTTAAATCTAGTGTGTTAATGATGAGTGCTTGAGACTTCCATCTCTCAATTCTCATGTCTAAAGGTTATTATTAAAATGTGAACAACTTTATGTTAATTGCTATAAGAAGGATAAGCTAAAGCCTAACAAAAGTGTGACTGGCAATTTGTGCATAATCAATGGACTAGGTTACACAATGACAAAAAAAGTGCTAATACAAATCCCAGAATTAGAGTGGAAAGAACTGGACTACAAAATGAGCAAACTAATGAGCTGCAGTAATTTCCATCCAGTTCCTAATATCAGACTCCATTTTTCAGGGCTATTGAATTAATAACTAATTAATTACAAGACTCTGCTCTAAGGAGCACCTAGAAAAAAAGTTCATAAAATTAAAGGTTAATTATACACCATTTCCACACTAATTGCTGGGTTTTGTTACCTGCCTCTCCTTTTAAAAAAAAAAGACATTGAAAATGAAAAATCCAGGGATAATTCAAAGGGAAAATTATTTATTGCAACACATTCCCCCTTCCCAGCAAGCTTTTGGAAATACCAGGTTCTGCTTTTGTATAAAACAAACCAAAAAAGGAAAAAAAAAAAAGGCCTGAGCTTTGCTTCTCCTGATTGGACTGTCCAAGCCCAGGCAGCCAAAGTAAAATGATCATCAGGTCCCTTCCACAAGAAAACCTTAAGATAATTAAGCCTGCTTTTAATTTTACCACTTAAACTTAAGGTGGGACCAACTTTCACTGTCTTCTTTTTAATAAGTCTACAGAAATTAATTTTAGCAACTCAAAACTGAGAGATGTTAAGTTAAAACTCTGGATGTAAACTTAAATTTGATCTATGATCTCTCCATGTTAATTTAACTAATGCAGAAAGAATTTTGTGCCAAAAAACTTATTTTGGGAGCTGATTTCAGGTCCTTTACTCCTTGACAGTATGAGAAATGCTTTATTGCTTTTACAATCTTGGAGACCTTTGTTTCTGTTAGTTTCTAAAGAGATCTCTCTCTCTCTTTCTCTCTCTCTCTCTTTTTTTTGCTTTTTGGTGAGGCAATTGGGGTTAAGTGACTTGCCCAGGATCACACAGCTAGTAAGTGTCATGGGTCTGGGGTCAGATTTGAATTCAGGTACTCCTGACTTCAAGGCTGGAGCTCTATCTACTATGCCACCTAGCTACCCCCCTAAAGAGATCTCTTTTAAAAAAATCACAAAATATCCAAGAAGAATACAATATTATGAGCAACTTGGTCTTAAATTTGCATATTTTATATATTTTTAAGGTCCTTTCACCTTATCAATTGATACAGCAACCTATGAAATAAAGCAGATGTTACTTTTCCCATTTTAACAGACGAAGAAACTTGGGCTCAGAGAAATCAAGAAATTTGCCAAAGGTAATAAATAAGTCATTGGTGAGTCCAAGACAAGGGCCCATGAATTTTTCTTTCCAGTCTGATTTTCATGTAGAAGTACAGAAAATTTTAATTGAGGTATCCAAACTATTCCTTATGAGATGAGTTAAAAGAAAATTACAATGATAAATAAATTTTAAACTTGAAAATAGGACATAGCAACTTTTAACCTGCAAGAGCTGTGTGAAGACAGGGAAGGAATTCACTGTTCCAAATCCTTAAAGTATACTGACTGTTGTTGTTTTTATTATATAGTAATATTTTTTAAAAGAAGAATTAGTTTTATTTAGTCAGAATAAAAGAAAAATTCTAATTTTACCTCTAGCTGTTCATCTTCCAACAGACCTATAACAAGCCATCTGATATCTTTAACTGCTTCTTCATTGTTTAGGAAAGTAAAGAGATTATAGAATACCATGGTTTGGAGGTAGGTCAGTACCGTGTATCTAGCATGCCAAGAACTGCTTCTTGCTGTCTGTTTAAAAAAAAAAAAAGCAAATACTTTATACAAAAAAAACAAAAGTTTAAAGAAAACACTACTAAATTTATCAGGTGGCACTATATTCTAAACCTAATGTAATTTGCTTTTCATGAGTTTAATTAGGTCAATGTGGTCTGTCTATTTGCTTTTAAGCAAAAACTTCAATAATCTAGTCTTCAAGAAAATTTAGTGACTAGGTGGAAACACAAGGGAAGGAATGGTAGGAAGTGGTGGGAATTGGTAGTTATCAGCTGGGACTGGGAGTAGGGGAGGGGAAATAGTAGGAAACCATTGCATTTGGAGTGGGGATGAGATTTAGATACAAACTGATCCTGTTGGGACACTTACTGATCATGGGCAAGTTACTATTCCTCTTACTTGAGTTTCTTCATTAGCAAAATGGAGAGACGATAGCAACAATAATCTCTTTATAGGGTTGTGAAAATCAAATGAGAGAATGCTTATAAAGTATGTCGCAATACTTAACAGACTTAAAAAATTAAGGTAACTATTATTACTTTCATCAATGAATACCAAAGTCTGGTTTCAGTGGACTTCAAAAGAGACTCTAATATGATTGTTCTCTGGGTTTTTGTGACAATGGCTTCTTTTCCTCTGTCTATACTAGCTCACTTCAGGGGGTTCAATCCTCATCTCTAAGCAGATGACTCCCACAGCTACATATATATTCACCCCTAGTCTCTCCTGAGATCTAATCCCAAAACACAAACTGCCCACTCCACATTTTCAACAGGACATTCCACAAGCACCTTGAACTCCATATGTTCCAAACAGAACTCAATCTTTCTAATTCAGTCATTACTTACTTGTTTTAGCACCTGAAGCACCAAAGGCACTTGTTGAGGGTAAAGCAACCCCTGAGACATTAATGATAGACACAACTTTGCATCTCTTTTTAATTCATCATAGCTATTGTCATTTTCAACTGGGGCAATCTAGGAAATAAAAATAAGCAAAAAGTTAGCAGCTGTTGCTGAGTAGCAATATATTGTAAATAAAGATTTTTAAAAAATTGATAAGTACAGTGACATCTTAGGAACTGCAGAGAAGGGTTGAGATCTGTATCTTTGAAATCATCAAAATATGTGGTTAACACAGGGTGCTAAACTTGACACAATTATTGACTGTTTCTTCCTTCTTTTTATCTGTGGTTTCATCAACATAGGGAACTCTTCCCATTGAAGTTTCCTTTTTTATCTTCGTATCCTAGAGTCACACAGCTAGTAAGGATCAAGTGTCCAAGGCTGTATTTGAACTCAGGTCTTCCTGACTCCAGAGCCAGTGCTCTATCCACTTTGCTACCTAGGTGCCCTGGCTTGCCCTTTTTATTGTATCCCTAGTACTTAGCATAGCACCTATTTTACTAAATGTTTATTAACTGATTTTATATATTCAGTGCTCAGCAAAGTGCCTAGCTCATAGTAGGTCCAGCTTAAAGGCTCATTGATTGATCTACTCCTTCCAACAAAATTGATTTGGATTTAATTTGTAATCTCAAAGTCCTATAAAAATCATGGAATCACCTAAAACTACTCACTTTAACATGTTAGATTAGCAATAACATACTGTTGTCACAACATATTTCAAAGTAAGAATTTAAGATATAGTATTTTCAAGTGGAAAAAGAATATGTTCTATTAATATTAAACTCAATAAAATTTTAAGTTTCACTGGTCTTCATAATTTAATCTCTACTATACAAAAGAACATATACATATATTATTATATATTCCTATATTCTATGTTTAAAACGGTATTTCCTCCCAAAAGTCTTAACTGTCACTTTTCTCATGCTTTACAGCTAGAACACTGTAGGTCAACATGTCCATCTTACAGTATTTTAATTTGTTCAACAATTCTTAGATTGAATATTAATTCAGAATAGCTGTTGATAATTATGATATTTTAAAATAAATTCCATTCCTATGGATTTAAATATTTTCTCCCCATTCTCTTTTCTTTCCCCTACATATATTATTTTATTAAATTACGCATACTATCTAGTTATTCAATAAATATTTATTGACTGCCTGCTATCTGGAAGGCACAGTGATAAGTGCTATAGAGGATACATAAAATATTATTATTGTATTACATTATAATATATTATTAAATATTCCTTATGAAACTTCCAATGTATTTGTGGTGATAAGACACGCATAAAAAGGCTCTATTATGAGGTAGAATATTTAAGTATAATAAGATTGCTGGGAGGATTAGATACCTGTACTGCATCTCTAAGATATACCTTTCAACCTAAGATGCTATTATTTCTAAGAAGTACTAAGAAAATATAACTTCCAATTTTGCTTGGGGATGCTAGTATAGTGAAAGAGGAGTGAGATGACAGGAAATCAATGCTGGAATTTAAAAAAAAAAAGCTACTTTGAAGAGGTTGCATTTGAGTTGGACCTTGAAGGATTTTGTGACCTCTAGAAGCAAACAGCATAACCAAAAAAGTACTGAGACAGGAAAATAGATTATATTTAAGTAAAGTCAAGGAATCTAGAGTTTGGCTGTAGCTTATAGTGGATAAAGGTTGGAAAAGGAGGTTACAGCCAAACTATGGAGAGCCTTTAATTCCAGGCTGAAGATTTGGGACTTAGAATCACAGACCATTAGAAGACAACCAGGACCTTAGTAACTAAGTCAGCCTCCTATCTTACAAATAACATTTAGGTCATAAACATGACTGAAGATGTCATCTATTTAGGAGATAAAGGATTTTTAAAATGATGAAAGACAGATTAATTTTTCACTGAAATCCTAATTAGTCCACTCTTTTCTGTTTTCAGAGTTGAGAAAATCTTTCTTTGAATCCCCAGAGTGTTGCCACATAGCAGACATCAAATAGGGGTAAACAGGTAGCACAGCAAATAAAGTACTGGCCCTGCAGTCAGGAAGACCCAAGTTCAAATTCACTCTCAGACACTTTCTAGCTGTGTGACCCTGGGCAAATCACTTGCCCCCATCTGCCTCCATACCTCATGTGTAAAATGGTCTGGCACAGGCAATGCCAAACCACTCCAGTATCTTTGCCATGAAAACCCCTAATGGTGTCACAAAGAGTCAGACGCAACTAACTGACTAAACAACAAGAGACCAAAGAAGCATGCTGACTTAATTATCATACTTCTTGTTCCACTCCCAATTTCTTTAATTTCAATATGTGAAAATGTATCAAACACTCTAAAACACTTGTTTTTAACAGTGTTAAAACCAAGTTATTTTAACATCATTATTCCTCTTTATAAATAATGTCTTCCTACCAACCCCCTAGAATTGTGTTCCCACCACTTTTGCTTGTCTCCAATCTTTTTTTTTAAAGGAAAGAAAAAGTTGGAGGATGACTCAGCAAAGGAGACAGATAAAGAATAGTTACATTAGGTGGGATGAGAACTAGGAGAAAGTGTCATGCAAAGCGGGTGGGGGGGAGGAGAGAGTATATAGAAGGAGGGAGTTTTTGTTTTTAAAGAAATGTGAAAGTTTATTGTGAATCACCTTGCTAGGCTAGTGACAAGAATGGTAGAATGTTCTTAATACAGCTGGGGATTCTTAAGGCTCAAATACTGAGAGTTGATTAGGCATACACTATGGGTACTATTTTGAAGGAGAGGAAGAGGAAATAATTTTTTTCTTGATTGATTTTTATTTCTTTTTAATTAATTAATTTAGTTTTCAACATTCACCTCCACAAGATTTTGAGTTCCAAATTTTCTCCCCATCTCCCTCCTCCCCCCACCCCAAGACGGTGTGCACTCTGAATGCCCCTTCCCCTAATATGCCCTCCTTTCTATCACCGCCCCCTTCTCTTATCCCCTTCCCTATTTTCCTGTAGGGCAGGATAGATTTCTATATACCCCATTGACTGTATATCTTACTTCCCAGTTCCATGTAAAAACAATTTTTAACATTTGTTTTTAAAACTTTGGGTTCCGAATTCTTTCCCTTCTTCTGTCCCTACCCACTCTCATTGAGAAGGCAAGCAACTCGATATAGCTTATATATGTGTAATCATGCAAAACACTTCCATAGTAATCATGTTGTGGAAAACTATATTTCCTTTCATCCCATCCCACGCCTGCCCCCCTCCTGTTTACTTTATTTTCTCCTCTGACCCTGCCCCTAAGAGGAAACAATTTAAAGAGCAGATTTCTAGTTTTGAATAGTACTAATTTAGGGGGTCCCAGACATCTGAAGAACCAAATATAAGTATCACTCAGTTTTAAATGGTACCCAACTGTTTTCAATTTCTAGAAAATAAAAATAAGTGTTACCAGCAAAGATTGGTAACACTTTTCATCTCCCAGAGCCCTAAACATCTATTCTCTCTCTAGTCTCTTTAAAACTAAGAGTTATCAGTCACCTATGTGGCAATCTTCCAGCAAAGGAAGTCATCAGTTAAAAAAAAACACAACCAGTTTTTTTTAATAATAAATTAGTATCTGAATAAAATATTTGTTGAGTAACACAAACAAGGACAATTAGACTTAAACAACCTCCTTGACTAACAAAAAAGTCTGATTTATGAAAGACCTAAAGTGTCAAACTATACTCAAGTGTCAAAAAGACAAAAGCATCAAAAACTACAGATATGTCAAGAAAGAGGACCATCATGATGAACAGTAATGACATCACTGGTAACATTCAAAAGAGCAATTTTGGTAGAGTGGTGGGGCCTCAAGCAAGATGTTAAGGGGTTGAGAAGCGAGTATAGGTAAGAACATATAGACAGCACATATGGATTCCTCTTTTTAGAAGTTTGCTAGTGAAAAGAAGAAAACTGGGGGTGGGAGAAGTTGAGAGAGAATGAAGAGTACAGAAACCTCAGGATATCATAAGGCTAATCATGTTGCTGTTTTGGACAATGACATTCATGTTCCACCTAGCCTTATGTATTTGTAATTGTGGTTGACCAAATCAAGTCTATTTATATCCATGTTTTATTTTTAATTAGGTTTTTAGACATACAGTATGAAAGGCAGCATGACATAGTGGATAGAGAATCAGCTGTTGGATCAGGAATTTCATTTCTGATACATAACGGCTGTGGGACACTGGGTAAATCACTTCAGCTCTCATTACCACCCATATGACCTTTGAAGACTCTTAAGTTACAGAAGAGTTGCCAATCTACATTGGTAAATGCAGTTTATTTCCCTATACCAATAAATCTAGACCAGAAGAAAAAAGACAGTATAAGCTACAGAGATATTTTCTTTCTACAACAATACCTGAGTTATACAAGGATGAAAACATGGCTTTGGTCTTGGCATTATCATCTAATGAAGCAAGTATTGAACTACTACAATTCATCTATCACAGTGAGCTGATATTCTTAGATCAGATGAGAAGTCATATGCAACCAAAGATATTTTTCTTTGGATATTTATTTTATAGTTTCAAGCATTAAATTTTCATAGATACTAAAGGATTATGATCTTAATTTTTAGTGATTATAAGGCAACTATGACTCAGAAAATGGTTTCTCATCAAAATTACTGGCGATTTTTTTTTTAAAGAAATCCACTACCCAGTAATTGGGGAAAAAATAAAATACTATTTAAAGACAGAAAAAAAAAGAAATCCTTTGCCTAACCAATTAAAATAGCTCAGAAACTGGTTATTCAATTTCACTGAATAACCAATGTGTTACAACAGTACAGTTTGATGTAGTAGCCTCAGGATTATTCTTTTATTTTGTAGGTGTTTGATTCTATCAGATACTCATCTGCTCTTTCTCAGCATTTTTTCACCTACTACTACCACAGATACTATCAGCAGATTACATCATCCTATCACCACCCACCCCTAAACCCCTAGGAGGGAGGCTGGGAAGGAGGGACATACACCTTCACAACCAGTACACAGGTAATACCTTAAAAAACAATGGCAAAAGTTGGAGCTGCTCTGTGACTGCCGTAGAAAAGGATCGTCCTGCACTTGCCATCAGCCACTTCAGTACTGTATGGGGACAGAAATGTAGACTCAATGATCAATAAGTATGAGAAGAATGAGCGACTAATGCTTAATCCCTCACATAATAGAATCACAGAACTATATTAGTGCTGGGTAGCAAGAGTGGCATTTGCTCTACAGCCTTTCCACATAAAGGCATGATATAACCCAATGACACTACACAAATACCACTACAAATCCTTCTGTTGCATCAATGGAGGCCTCACAAAAAAACACCAGCTTATCAGATAATCAATTTCTTTTTCCAGTCTACCCAAAATGTACACTTAATATAACAAAAATAAAATAAAATCAACTTCATACACTATTAAATCAGTATAAATCAATACCAAACAGGCAAATGGATATGCTAAAAAATGAATTTACTGAATCAATATTCAAGACTATATGTCAAAAAAAGGTGTCCACAAGTTTTGCTAATCTCCTCAGTGTTACCATTATTAACACAATTGAGTGACTCACTAGTTTTCAATAGTTTGATGCCCTGAGTTCTTTCATCTTCTTCACCAACTCCATTCTCTTCCATAACATGATTCTGGATTTCTTCATCTACATCCATTAGGGGTTTTAGTTTCTCCAGGATCCGGGCAGTGAATTCAGGAACACGAGGAGACTTTGTTGGCGCAGTGTTTGGCAAAGAAACATCTATCATGAATATATAAGTCAGTACACTGTAAAATAAAATAAAGAAAAAGAAATACATTAATAGAGACCACATGAATACATCTCATCTTCAGAAGTCATGACTCAACTAAACATGTTTTCTGAATTTTGCTTTAAAGTATAACTTGAAACAACTAGTTAATTCTTTTTCCCCCAACCATTTCATATGATATAACATGACAGCCCTCCCAAGTCAACTTTCCAAAGAAGAAAATTTAAAATGCTGAAAAGGCATTAAATAACTAAGCTTGGAATCGATACTTTCTGTTGAAGAGGCAAAATTCAAAACCATTAAAACAAACAACAAGAACATCCACATAAATATGTAAGTAAAGAAATTAATACATAGATGGGTCCAAACATATAAAAAAAATTAAATATACTGAAGAAGTCAATTAGAAAATGTTATCTCTTCAAAATACAAGCAATATAGATTACAAACTAAAAAGAAAAGAAAAACAAACATACAAGAAAGATTTAAACCACAAAGAGGAAAGCAATACTTACCTCCCTATCCTTTCCCTGACATTTTTGTAAACTTGAGTGAGTTTGGGTTCTAAGTACTTCAGTAACCTGTGTAACAGCTCAGGTACCCTCCATTCTTGCTGTGCAAGCCCACCTTGCAGTACATAAAGTCGACTAAAAAAAAAAATTTCATCTTCATCATTTATCTTGATACATTAATAAAGACAATTGCTCATTATTACACAGAAGTTACCTTAATTTTTTCAGATATTAATCATGATCACAAAAATACCACTGACTCTTAATTGACGAAGAATACCCCTCCTTATGCCTATATAAAGTATCTTCCCATAAGTTCTCATTTGTTTTTCACAATAGTGTGAAGGAGGTAAAATATATGAAGAAACTAAGTCACCAAAGTATTAGCTGATCTGCTTTATAAGCAAAGATACCTGGCTGTAGTACTGATTCTTATCAGTTTTCTTTTTCTAAGCTCTCCAGGTCTTTTACTCTCCTTTTTCCTGCCTTCTGGTCAATTTACCATTCAGTGGTTCCCCTCATAAGTGTAGAGGGTGACCACAGGAATTGTTCACACTCAACTGGTCAATAACATAAATCAATAACAACTCTCTGATGAAATATTTCACAGAGAAGAGGTGATTTTAAAGAGAAGAAGGCTGTAATGATTAGATAAGATTTAACTTGAATAATCTTGTGTTATTCCAGTTTCCACAATAAAGATGGCTACATAGTTAACTGACTTTTTTTGTACTAGATCTAAAAAAAAATATCAAGATTACTATTTGCGTATTATATGAACTGATCACAAAAACATCTTAAAAGCTAACTTTTTAGGTTTGTTATGGTTTACCATGCATCTACAAAAGATCCTCCTTCACCACTCAATGGAGACTCCAATAACAACTCAAACAGCCAATGAAGTTTCCGAGGATCTCTGCTTTCCTGTATTGAAAAACATGTCCAAATATCATTATTTCAGTGAATCTACAATTCTGCAAAGTACATCATGACTATAATTACTATGCAAAGACTTGAAACAGAAAGACAGTTTGAATGTAAAGATTAAATCAATACATTAAAACATACATCTTAGGCCTAGGTCAGAACTGATTAAGAAAGTAAATTCATCATTTATGAAGTGTCTCACACTAGGACATGCCAGAAAGATAATAGTTGTTCAATTTAACTGACATGTTTATTAACTACTGACCTAGTTAGGAAGGTGGTCTTTAAAGAATATTATCAAGAGGGTGTGTGTGTGTGTGTGTGTGTGTGTGTGTGTGTGTGTGTGTGTGTGTGTGTGTGTGTGTGTGTGTGCGCGCTGGGGGTTAAGAGCAGCAGAATCCTTAAAAATTGTGACTTTATCCATGTGTAGAATATCTCATTCTGAAACTCCTTCCACCAATGCAGAAAAGCAATTTGTCTGCAATTTTAATAAAGTCCTAGGGACACTTAGAGAACTGTCTAGGGCACTGGGGGGTGAAGTGATTGGTTTAGGATTCACATAGTTAGTTGTATTAGAGGCAGGTTTTCCTGACTCTGTGGCTGCCACCCCAGCCTTTATGCCATATGTCATCTCTAAAAGGTGAAAGGGGACTCAGAGGAATAGGAATGGCTAGATTACATAATTGCCAAGACTATCCAATATTAGATTTAAAAAACAAAGTCATTAAACACCAACAAAATTCAAAATAGCAAAGATCTGTAAACAATCCATGCGTCTAACAACTAGGAAAATGGCTGAACAAACTAACTGTGACATAATAAATGACAAATATGAAGAACACAAAGAATTTGAGGAAGAAATAATATGATGCAGACTGAAGATGGCAAAGTCAGTGTAAAAACATACACACTTAATACAAACAACTATGTAAAAAGGTTACTTAAGGCAAAAAAATCCAAAATAAGTTTAGAAGGGGATATAGTAACAAATAAGAGGTTTGTTATTGTGTTGTTTCACTTAATACATAAATTTAAAAAGGAATATTTAATAATAGCTTATTACCTTATGTAATATATTTTTAACATTTTTCTGAATATCTGAACACTTATTTTTGTTGCCAGTTTCTAAAGTGAGGATAAATTTTTACTAAATGTACACATGGATTTTCCTCAAAGATTAGCAAACTCAAATACAATTTTATCAGCTTAGTCAATATTTGGAGGAATTTAGGTCATCAAGTAAAATTTAGGATTAGAAGAAATAATACATTTTATGTGACTAAAATGGCAATTCTCTTTCATTAAAAGTGATTTAAAATGATGGTGCTGACCATGATCTATAGATCACTATTTAGTTTTATTTAACAAATTCTCAGGGGCAACTAGGTGGCACAGTGGATAGAACACCAGCCCTAGATTCAGGAGGACCTGAGTTCAAATTAGAACTCAGACACATAACACTTACTAGCTGTGCGACCCTGGGCAAATCACTTAACACCACTGCCTAGCCAAAAAAAAACCCAACAACAAAACACATTCGCAAAATAAAAGAAAGTAGCAAGAGAACTTACACAGGAAGTTGCTATACAAGTTCCCCAATCATTATATGTTTCCACTGTAATGTTACATAATGCTGTTCTAAGCAGGGGACACAGAAGCTCCCAAAGTCTTTCCACCTGTTCAATAAAAACAAGAGGTAATAGTCATTGTTATTCAAAACATCCTATTTTCAAAACCTAAGTTTTCATTTACCTGGAAAAATGAAGAGTTGTCAATGGGCATTTCTTAGCTCTTTTTTTTTCAGAAGTTTTACAAAACAGAAATTTTAACACAACTGTTAGTGTTCAGTCAGTTTAAAGTGAGTTTAATTCTAATATTCTAAGGAAAGCAATTTGTCATGTCCTATCAAGCCTTCATTGTTGATCTTGAATCAGAAGTGGGATGAATAAAGAAAACAGTTGCAAAGAAGAGAATAGTAAAGCATAGAGATATGTTTTTGACTGGATATTTTCTTTTTAAAAAATACTGCTTTGTATTTACTTGTACATCAATACAATTACAAGTACATCAATAACACTACTAATAAGTAAATGTAACTTATTAGAAGTGATGTATATATGCACACAACACACACAATACACACAGACACACTCAGGCACACACCTTCTCAAATGTCCAATGCTTAGAACCTCTAATCAAGCCAGCTATAATTTCTGCCACACACCGCTGTGTACTCTCATGTGAGTCTGAAACTAGACGTTCTAAGTGAGGCTTCAAAACTGGCAAAAAGGCATCATCAAAATTCCTGAACACACCCTATTAGAAATAATTAAAAGGAAAATCACAATTATTTAAAAGTATACCTTCATGTGTAGTCTAATTCTTTAAATGATTTACATTATGATTACTACTGAAATCTTATGAGTTTATTAAAAAGCTGAAGAACAAAGAACCTTACTGATCTATCACCTGAAATAAAATACATACACATAAAATTAATGAATACTCTAAGAATACTTCATAATCAAAAGAATTTTATGTATATATTATACATCCTGAGTGATGAGTACAAAAGTTCACAAACAAATAGTACCAAGGGTTTGGCTTTATAAAAAAGACAGCCATCATCATCTTAGGTTCACTAAAATAATACTTGATGTGATTTCCTGAGTAGGTATGATTAAAAAAAAAATACGACCACACTCACTACAAACACATAGAAAACTAAGAATTTTAAGTACTCCAAGTCCAAGTCTTAAATTACCCCACAAGCTGCACTTTTCAGTCAAAAGCTATGAAACTAATGTATAATGACATTTTGGTTACCTTGAAGAGGCAAAACCGACGAGGATTAAATTTATCTTTTCCTTTTCTGTCTTCTAAAGATAGAAAATTTATTAACTGCTCAACAAACTTAGGATTGGAAAAATGGTCAAAAATAATCTGTTCTGCCTACAGAGGAGAAAAAATTATTAAAACAGTTAAAAATCCACAAAACCATTAATGCAAATTCTAAATTCTACTTTTAATACTCACTGATAGCTATTAATTAACTTACTGTAAAGGTAGGTTGAATTCCTGTCATGAGAATTTTATCCTAGAAATAAGCCACACCTTTTCTACTTTCTTAAGAGGAACTATTTAAAATTCAAAGCCTTCAAGAGTGCAGCTAACCTAATTTTATTAAAATCTTCAAGTCACAAGTGTGAGATCCCAAATACTTTTACCTATACAAGCATTTTTTTTTCTGCTAAAAGAGTAAAGCAATTATCCTATCATCTGTATAACCTGATGATTATAGAATTTAGGACTAATACACACAATCAGCACAATGAAATGACACACAATCAAGTCCTAAACTGTGCGTTACAGACTACAATTTTGGGGTACCTGTCGACATAAAGCTACCAACAAAGAGCTTGAATGACCCCCAACAAGTACATAAGGGTAAGGAACCGAGAAAGAAATATTGAGGGCTTCATATCTTGTATAACATGAATTCAATAATGGCTTTTGGTCACAGCTGACCTGAGATAAAAGATGAATTTGTGGTCAAAAGTAAGGTACTACTGAGTCATCTTGAATACCTACTTATGTATTATAAAAAATAAAAGCTTACCTCAGTCATATCTTCACGACTTCTGCCAAGCTTGGGTTGCTCTTCTGCAGGTGCATAAACAACCATATTCCTAAATTTATTTAAATAAATTATATACATAAATTTATATAAAGCACATTAGCACAGAGACAAGGAAAACGTGTCATGGCATTAGCTACAGGTACATACACATAGCTTTACAAATATGTGCCAGCATTATCAAGAAACACTGGAGTGTCTACTCTGTGTAGGGAACCAAATTACAAGGGAGATAAAAAGTAAAATAAATAATTCCAATGACTTAGAAGCTCAGAAGTCAGCTGGGACATATAGACAGATGACAAACGGATAGAATTTTAGAGCTCGAACAAATTTTTGGGGTCAATGACTCCAACCTTATTTAAATTTTTACAAAAATAAAGCTGTAGAAAATAATAAGAAAGCTTTCTGGTTACCACATAATAGATTACTGGAAGTAACTCTAAGGCACATTATCTCTCAAATAATGTGTAAGTAAAACACTCTACTATGCCCAGTGTAGTGATTTAGAGGAGGGATCAGCAACCTTATTAACCCTGCTACTAGAGAAGCCAAGCAGTACCCCAGGCAGGCCTAAAATAATGGTAGGAAAAGTAAGAGAAAAAAGAGTCACAGAATGTTGTGTGGTCCAATGCACACCTGAAGCAAGAATCTTTTCTACTACTTCCTTGGCTTGAAGATCTCATTGACTGAAACCACTCCCATTTGAAACATACTATTATTTTACTTTGGGATAGCTCAAACTATAGGAAGTTTTCTTCATATCAATACTAAATCTGCTTTTTTGCAATTTCTACTCATTGTTGCTTGTTCTTCAATCACTCCTCCAAATTTAAAAAGACATCCCTCTAAGACAGCCATAAATTGTTTCCCCTTTAAGTCTTCTTTTCTCTAGGGTAAAACACCTTCATTTCCTTCAAGCAGTTCTCATACTGCATGATCATGAAATCCTTCACTATATTGGCTGCCTTCCTGTTTATCAGTGATCTTCCAAACATGTGGTATACAGAAATGAACACAATTATCCAGATGTAGCCCAACTAGGGCATGGTGCCACTATCACCTCTTTAATTCTGAACATTATGATTTAATACAGCTTTGAGGAAGTAAGACATTTTAGATACATAGCCAAGTTGATTCTTGTCTCTGAAAGTTGTATGCTATACAATCATGAGCAAACTGCTTAACCTGCCAATGCCTCAGATAACTCTCTAAAATGGTGGGTTTTTTTTTTAATGAATATAGGTTCATACCCAAACACATATGCTCAGAGAATGAAAATTTGCAATAGTGTTTTAGCTGCTATATCACACTATTGACTCATATCATCTTTTTATTCTACTAAATGACCCAGATCTTTTCTTTTCTTTTTTTTTTTTTAAAGGCAACTGGGGTTAAGTGACTTGCCCAGGGTCACACAGCTAGTTAAGTGTTAAGTGTTTGGTCTGAGGCCAGATTTGAACTCAGGTCCCCATGACTTCAGGGCCAGTGGTCTATCCACTGTGCCACCTAGCTAACCCTAACAGTCTTGTTTGTTTTGTTTTTGGTTTTTGGTTTTTTTGGCGAGGCAATCAGGGTTAAATGATTTGCCCAGGGTCACACAGCTAGTAAGAGTCAAGTGTCTGAGGCCAGATTTGAACTTGTCTTCCTGACTCCAAGGTGCCACCTAGCTGCCCCCAGATCTTTTCCAAATAAGTTGTTGGAAAACCATGCCTCCCTCATGAGGGTGACTTATTAAACAGAGTAAAACTTTACATTTATACTTATTAAATTTTATTTGGTTAGATCTCGCCCAGTTATTCTAGCCTGTCAAGATCTTTTTGGATCCTGACACTACAATCTACTATGTTTATTACACTTCCTAAGTTTTGTGCCAATTTTACAATAATGACATTTATGGCTTTATCTAAGTCACTAATAAAACAGTCTGTAAGTCAACTACCATTTATTAAGCACTAATTATGTTCCAGGCACTGCTAAGTGCTAGGGATACAAAGAAAGGCAAAACACACTCCTTGCTCTGAAGCTCCCAGGCTAACATGGGGAAGACAACAATGAAATATATACAAACAAGATTCATAGAAGATAAATTGCAGGTTAATCTCAAAGGGAAGGCACTAAATTAAGAAGGGCTGGGAAAGGCTTCTTGTAGAGGGTGGGACGTTAGCTGAGACTTGAAGGAATTCAAGGAATTCTCCTAATTTTAACATCTATAAATCAGTTTTAAAAAAAAATTAGTTTGCATGACTAGCTTTAGATGGCTTTTTATGATGATGCTTTCTTTTCCAGATGAACCCTAACCATTATTTTAATGTTTTCTAGAATTTGGCACTGTAATCTTTAGCAACATTTCCCAGATTCCTTCCAGAAGAAAAAAATGAATAAAGAAAAGAAGTGCTAGTAACAACTACCTTAGTTATTTTTCACTGGAACCTGTGCCTATTTCTGATTTATGTCTTCCAGAGTGTCTTAAAACATTACAATTAAGTAAAAAAACTAGTTGCTCAATAAAATGAAGTTACAAACATCCACATTAGTAAGACTCACTGAGGCCAGGTGTAGTATCCCCAGTGCGTTTTTTCCACAAAACAACTTGATTCCCATTCTGTTTTAGTTCTTGGTATACTTTTACTATCATAATGCATCCATTGGTTATCAGGTCTGTCACCAGCAAGAATGCAGGAGGGTTTAGGAGTAGTACCTAAAAAAGAAAGTTTATATTTGATGAATTTTTAGATTCCTTTTTTCAACACATTTCTAACTTTTCACTTATAGTGTAACTTATTTTACCTGTAGTCTTACAGGCACTTATATTTTTCCCAGAAATGTTTGCTTCATTTATTATCTATCTATCTATCTATCTATCTATCTATCTATCTATCTATCTATCTATCTATCTATCTATCTATCTATATATATGTGAAAACACAAGTGTGATTTAAGGAATAGCCTAAGACAGCTTTTTGAGAAATTTATCATCCCTAGATTTCAGAGTCTTTAAACTACATGAAATCATGAAACAATGTTTGTAGAGACCTCTATATAAAACCTTTGAGAGTGCCATTCTATTTTAGAAGTAGTGGGAACAGAAAGGATAGTACTCTGTGAAGTTCAAATTTTTCCTCAAGCATTTATTTCATAGCTGTGAGACCTTGGATAAACCACTTAACTACTCAAGGCCTCAATTTCTATATCTATATAATAAGGATAATACCTACCTACTTCACAGGCCAATTATGGAAGATTATCTAACACAACTTCTTTATTTTAGAAGTAAAAAGCAGCTAGGTGGCACAGTGGAAAAAGCACTGGACCTGAAGTCAGTAAGATCTGAATTCAAATGTGACTTCACACAGACCCTGGGCAAGTCACTTAACCTCTATATGCCTCAGTTTTTCTCTTCTATAAAATGGAGATAATAAGAGTACATACCTCCTAGAGTTGTTATAAAGATAAAATTAGATGATATTTTTAAAGTGCTTTGCAAACATAAAGTACTACACAAATGTTATTTGTTATTATTAGAAAAACTTGAGGATCAAAGAAGTCAACTGACTTGTTACTTGTGTGACAGAGAACATTCCTCTGACACTTATCTAGTACAGCTACATATCTACTTCAATATCCAAAGTTAATACGTCAATTTTATATTACATTGAGTATAGAAAACAAATCTGGATGTGTCTCAAGTGAGAGTAACATGAGAGTAGAAGTTGTATTATCTTTCACTCACATAAAATAAATAAAATTTCTTTGTAACCACTGTTGAAATAAATGCAAGTGACAGATTTATGTGCTGCTTTGATAAAAGAAATGAGCCCAAGAAAAAAATATACTTTAGGTTCCATGCTGGAAGTAATCAGAGATTGGTTGTAGTTTGAATATGAAGATGTGGAAAGCAAAGGAGATAAAAAAGAATATTTCAAGCTTTTGAAATAAAGTCCAACAGATAATCATAATTATCCCCTAAATCAGACTGGAAAACGCCTCTACTGCTGAATACTAAATGCACAGAAAATACCAAGCAGGCACAAAAGGTACATACTTATATTTAACATAAAACTACTGAATTTCCTTTAATGAATGCTTTTCGTTTTATCACAGAATTATTTTGCAAAGTAAACTCAACAGAGTTTTCACAATGTCTTTTATTAGAGTTTAAAAAATAAAAAAGCATCAGATGCTCAAAAAAGTTTAGTATATTTATCCTCGAGGATGTTATCTATGGATTCAGTGAATCAACTCTGAGAAAATTTGAGTGAAAACATTTAAAAACATCAAAGAGGAGCTAAATTATCTTAGGTGGCACTTACTGATTTCATATGGGCAGATGGAAAGCTTTTTGTGTGTTCTCTTCAGCTGCTTGAGAATGCCAGCAACTGCTGAGATAGCCATCTAGAAAAGAAATCTTTAAGTTGACTTCATTAATTTTTTAAAACCTAGTAAGTATTTGCATACCATGCTATCAGCAGAGGCCAGATTCTCTTTCTTTTTGAGAACAGGGAAATCCCTCAAACTCTACATGTTCAGTGGAATGGCTTTAGGGTGCAACTCCATCCAAGACTTTGGCATGGACCATTCCCACCGTAATCTGTCTGAATCAGTTCAAAGAAGAATGTAGAAATTTTGCCTTGGAAGTACAAATGACTGGTTCAGTTTAGTTATATTTCCTTCACAATGAAGAAAAGAAGAAAACATTTCAGATTCAACCAATAAACAGGAAAACCAGAAAGTGACTACATGTAGGTTGGGATACATTCATTTGTTTCAATATATTTCCTTGACACTTGAGCTAAAAATTCCAAGACACTTAAACTGCTATCACAAAAAGTTACAGGACACTTAAAGTGACCTTTGCCAAAAGAGACAGAGGAATCAAAAGTAAAAATGGGCAGCTGAAAATGAGATATTTTAACGCAGGAAGAACCAGGTGCATTACCTGATTCAAAGTTTGCTTGATAAAAACAATTCTAAACAGATAATGATTTTCCTTTGAAATAAAAATTTTCATGATACTTTATTTTCTTTGCCGTACAGATTAAAACAAAATGCATTGCAACAAGTGGAGCAATGTGGTCCTTTCACATATTCCTAAATTCTGGTTCTTCTTTAATGGGAAAATACTCAAGTTTTAGTTAAATAAAACTTTAAAACTTAAGATTTTATCTGAAACCAAGCCTACCTTGCGAACCACAATTGCATCATGGTTGAGACTCTGTACAAAGAATTTTATGGCACGAAGAGGCAGAACTCGGTCATCTCTCAACAGCAGGGACAGAAAGCCAATGCCTATATGTTCAAATTTCCAAGGACTTAAAGAAAATATAGTAAAACTCATTAGTTATAACCACCAATATATCCTCTACTGTAATATGCTATAAAAATCAAGTAGCCAAAACTTCTTAATGATGAATACCAAAAACACTTTACTAAAAATTAATAACAAGTATCCAATTTTTCCTCTGCATCTTCCTTCTTCTCCCATTCCAGACCCTCTCCAAGTGGCCTTTATATTTAAGTAGATTTACAATTCTTCCTATCTTGTGCTATCCAATATGCAGTTCTCATCAATGCATGGCCAAATCAAAGAGAAAAAAATTCATCTGAAGATAAGATAAGCCAAGTCTTTGGAACTACGTGCCCCAGGTTTCAGGATGTCAACTACCATAAGGGCTTCTAATTGTGAAAGATAATTTGCATGCAATTTAAATGAACCTTGGAACATTTAAGTCAAATGTCTGTCATAAATAGAAGGAATGTAAAATTAAATGCACAGAACACTTACAGATTTCTTTGATCCACACAGTCTAATAAAGTATGTACCAAGTTTTCATAGTTCCTAAAAGAACAAGCATACCATTTAATCTGTATTTAAATACTACATAATATGACAAAGCTTAGCATCAAATTACATAGACTAACTAGCCCTCATGACAAATACATGAATATTTTCTTTCATCAGGCACATGCTCAGAATTTTTAGAAAACATGTTAATCTATGATACGAGGCTTCAAATTTTTTTTAAACCGGATCTCAGAAAAAAGTGATTGGTTTATAAATATTCTTTCCGTTAATTTAGTAACTGAATAAGAATTAAAATTTGAAACTCAAAATCTTATGGAAGTAAATGTTGAAAACTAAAAATAAATAATTTTTAAAAAATTAAAAAGAAAAAGAAATTGAATAGGGTTTGTTTAAATAATTTTTAGTATTCTAATCAAAGGACTTTTGTTGTCATAGAATGCAATGATAAAATAACCACTACAGAATTTAAGCAATTTTACTTAACAGATAGTAAAGGTAAGATTTTCATTCCATATCCTTTGATAAATAATAAAAAAAAAAAAGACATAGCAGATTTTGTCATGATTTAAGCTGTGGAGATCACATAAAGAAACCATACCTGAATTTAAGAGGTATATTAACAGTATATCATCTATATTAGCTTAAATTACTTACTGTAAGGCCTCAGCATTCTTTTCTTGCTGTCGCTGAATTCCTAACTGAATCTCCTCTGGACTAAGCAATGGTTGATTGACAGAGGGGTATTTTGACTGTTGGATTAAGACACCCATTGCAACACATGTCTGTGGAACCTTTTTAAAAGAAAAAGAAAAAAAGGATTATAGGACTTAGAACTGGAAGAAACATTAAAAGAAAGGCAGAGGAGTATAGTGAACGAGCAATAAACAGAAGTGAAGATACAGGACCCAGTTCTAACACTAGCTCCAATCCTGACTCAGTCAGGATTTAGATGATTTTAGGCAAGTCACCTTTCTTGGGCTTCAATAAATTTCTCATTTGTAAAATGGGGGATTGGGGGGGGGTGTCAGACTAGAGTTTCTACTTTTAAGCTCTAAATACATGATTCTTTTAATCCTATAGACTCACTTTATAGACAAGGAAAACCAAGGCCCAGAGAGGATCAGCTGAGTTATGTATTATGTGACAGAAGCAGTTTAGTCAGGATTTGAATCTAGGGTCTCTGACTTCAAATTACACAAAGGAATTAATTTGTAATATAAATAACCTGGGGTACAGTTGGGTGAAAACAATTATTGTAAATAGAATGTTTTCACTTACTGTAAAATCCAGTCCAATTGTTTCATATTGCCTATGAATCTTTTCTGCAAGATCATCAAACAGCCGAACTATTGATGGCTTTTCTAGGGACATTGCTTTGCTTAGCCCTGAAGAAACAATTGCTGGCCACGTCTGTACAATACAATCCCAGTCATGAAGATTTGCTAGGCACACTCCACTGTGGTTTCCAAGTAGACAATACAAGGCACCCTGCAGAAACAAAGAAATATGTGCATTTATTAGATTGTAAGCTTCTTAAGGAAAGAGACTGTGTCTTTTATGTCTCATCCCCTAAGAAAAAGATTATCTTTTGTCAGTTCACTGGCAATATTTTTTAAGCCTTAAATAGTTTACAATGTGTGGGGAACCTGCGGCCTCAAGGCCACAGGAACCTCACCTCTGACATAGTCAATTTTCGTTTACTACTTTAGCTAGATGCTAATTTTAGAATGCACAACTAGATTATAAATTAAGAGACGTGCTGATTAAAAAAAATACTCCATTCAATATGTTGAGCCCCTTGAAAAGGCAGCCACCAGGCTGCCTAAGAAGGTCCAGGTCAAAAATGGAGATAAAAACCCCAGATATGATCAATATTGGGATAGGGTTTGTGAGTGGCAGTTGCACTGCTAGCCTGGGTGAAATAGGAAGGCCCTGCTGCTAAATGAACAAATGATAGATAGATATCTGCCATGTAACAAGAATAACCGTCCAAAATAATTCATCATAGCCAGTGATTCCCAATGATTACTAAAGGAATAAAAATGATGAATAATATTTGAAATTTAAACCCAAGATTTATGTTTCTAAAAAAGCATTTCCCTTAGAATTATTCCATTCAGC
This sequence comes from Phascolarctos cinereus, assembly GCF_003287225.1. NCBI lineage: Eukaryota > Metazoa > Chordata > Mammalia > Diprotodontia > Phascolarctidae > Phascolarctos > Phascolarctos cinereus. Next base: position 101,914,766 of record NW_027555625.1, read on the forward strand.
TTACACGTGTGATTCATATTTTTACACAATTTTAAGCAAGCCATACTGCTAACAGGAATTAATAATAAATCCTTCTCACTGAAATGTTCTTTAAAAAGTTTCCAAAACTTAACTTACTAAACAATTTTTTAATATGATAAAATTCTACTTAATCATTTATTGTTAACTGAATATTCTGATAAAGGCAAGTGCCTACTTTTACAAAATGGCATTAGAAAAATATTAGAATAAAAAAACTAATCCTTTTGTAGTTCAAAGTAAACACTATATGCACTATTTGATCACATACATAAATACAAAAATGTATTTTTAAACAAAAATATGATAATTTGGGCCTAAGAACTAAGATTAAAAGTAAGAAATGATTAAAGATTGAGTTTTCTTTGTTTAGACCAGTTACTCTAAGAAACATTCTCTTACCTATCTGCCTCTGTAGCATTCTGAAACTTGAAAACTTCATGAGGAGCATAACATGAATGAATATTATTTTGTTCCCAACTAAACAGAACACCTTTAAGTACCAGCAATATATGATAAATATTTTTGGTTTTTTTGTTTTTGCTTTTAGGCAGTTGGGGTTAAGTGACCTGCCCAGGGTCACACTGTAGTAAGTGTGAAGTGTTTGGTCTGAGGCTGGATTTGAACTCAGGTCCTCCTGACTTCAGGGCCACTGCTCTATCCACTGCGCCACCTAGCTGCCCCCTGATAAACATTTTTAATGTAGAATTCTGTTTAGGTCGAAATATTAACTAAATTGACTTCGGAAAAAATAATTTAATGCTGAAATGTGAAAATAAAATGATACTGTAGGTAAATCATTTATGCATTTTAATCTACTCAAAATGAAAAGATGGTATACATTTTTCTAAATCTAATTTAATTTTAATCGTTCACAATGTGTATCCTATTCAATTATTCTACTATGTCTTTAGAAAGGAAAAGTCTTTATTGGGGTGAACAGCTGCTTTCCAGCGCTCTGCACAGTGGGTGGCACACAGGAATTTAATAATATTTATTGAATGGTGGATCATTACTCAATGACTTTACTTAACTCTAATCTTTGCTGCTTCTTGATTTTAAGTCAGTACAACATAAATGGTGTTTGTTACAAAGCAAACTGGAATCCCACAAACTCATAATGTTATACAACCATACATAATAACATTTCCGCTTTGCTGTCTGTCTTGCAAAATGCTAATATCTCATGCAGAAAAGTATGAGACTGACTGCTTTCTCATTAGCCTGGATACCCAACTAGTTTCTAATTATCAGTTTGTCTCCACAGACTATATGTAGAATAACTACATGTATAATAATTAATATCCTTTCATTTTCTTTTGCTTCTCCCCCTTTGTAAACATTACAAAATCAGAAAGCCTGAAGAACAAGAAAGCAGAACTGCAAATAACCAAAATTTTGGTAATCCACACACTATTCATGTATAAAATCCCAAATATATTAGAAATATAAATATTAGAGTATCTCCAATTTGGGCTTACTTCTGTTTATCCAGTGTTCATATCACCAAATGAAAAAAACAACAGTTCCACAGTTCTAACAAAATTATAATACATTTAAAAGTATAAACAAAATATACAGAATTTTTCAAATTTCTTTCCATTCAAACCAAAAGGCTTGAATCTCCAAGATCTGGTGATTTTCTTCACTTTGAGATACAATGACTTAAAAAACACTGAAACTACCCATTTTTACTCCTCCACCCAACTCTGACTCCTCTCTATACATTTATGAGATTCTGAAAATCAAAACATGATACTTGAGTAAGAAAATTCTACTTTAAATGTGGATCACAAAATATTAAAGCAAATATAAGGAAATGAAATAATCACCCCTAATAGTAGGAAATCACAATAAAAAATCTTATAAAATCAACCATTATATCTAATACTGGTTTCACTATGCAGCTTTTTGAGAGCAACCACATTCTTCTCTCAAAAAAAACTGTTAATATTTTATATTTGAAACAAAAGTCATCTGGAAATATAAGAAAAAAAACCCTGTTATTTGGTACCACCAAATAGTAGGCAAAATTGTAAAATTCATTTAAAAAATTTTTACTCTAAGCATTCTATAAAAGTTTAAAGTGAAAGGTCTCCCTACAGATGCAAAAATTCTAAGAACCCAAGGTTTAAGTATACTTAGCAGTAACAAAGAGTAAAACCTTCTGGTGGCATACACAATCCTTGGGCACCGAATTCTTTGTATCAACAACTTGTCATGTATAGATAAATAACAATGGAATTCAGGACCGAGAAAGGAAGAGAAGGCGAGAAAGAAGAACCTACTTTGAATTGCTGTTGAGTGACATCTTGTCTGTCTGGTCGCAAGAACTCTAAAACCAAGGGAATAATATCTCTGCAGCAAAATGTATATGTTCCCAGAGCTGTGAAAAATGTTTGCTGAGCTTTATTCCTAACCTAGGGAGAGGATCACAAGGTATTACGTTAACAACATGGCTGTTAAAAATAATGTAAAAAATATGTCCTACCAACTGATGGGTAAATAGGATTATCTCTGTAGCTAAAAGACTATTAAGCATATAAACTCCATTTTATAACATGCAAAAGAATTTGCAAAAGTTTAAGCATCCTTCCCAAGTCCCCAAGATGTCCCTCTCACTAAACTGCTGATTAATAGTAAGTCATTTGACCTTTTTGGGCTTCAGTCTCCTTAGTTATCACAGGAAGGGATTAGACTAGATGGTGCCTCTTTCAGGTCTAAAATACTATATTTCTATCATTAATATATTCTATTTCTATCCACTATATTTCTATAATTATCCAGATTACATTAATTTAGTTAACTATAAATTTTTTAAACAAATTTTCATATTAAGTGAAATCTTGTTTATCTACATTTGTGGATGTGAAGAAAAAGATCATACAAAACAGTGATTAGTATAAAAAGAACTCATTTCTAGTATGGATGTGCTAGAATTCTTAGGAAATCACTGAAATAATGGATTTATAATATAAAGAGCTAATTCAGGAAATGCTAACCATGAGTTTCCTCATCCTTGAAACCCACTTCCACACAGTTACAGCACAGTGCTCAGGCTAACATCAAACCTTCTTAAAAAAGTGGACCTCACAAATCTTCCTGGTACTTGGATTTCAATGAAATTGCTTACTACTTCCTTCAATAGTAGAAGTTAAGCATAAAAACAGGAAAAGTGGCATACAGGAAAAATTGTAGAATTAGGGTCAGTCCTTGTGCTACATTAACCAATTACATAAAGTTGGTTACATCATGTACCTGTGCCCCTTAGTTTTATGTTTAAAAAAAAATTTGTGCTAGATAATAACAGACTGTGACACTATGCCACCAACTAGTCATGATCATATAATGTGGACAGTTTCAAGAGTTCAAAATGACAAGTTTAATTGCTAGTTGTTCACTTCCCTCCTTGAAGGCTCCACGATTTTGTACTCCCCTCCACCAATGTAGAATCTAACAATATTTCAACAACTTGGCAGAATTGCCCTAGCCAAAAAAATCATGAAATCAGTGACCAAGTTGATGGTTAGTCTCTTTAATCTAAGCCTGGTTGATCTTTTGATGACATACAGTCTTATGACCTGGCCCCTTTTTAAACGCCTTTTAGCTTTGTAGAGTCTTCTGGTGTTATGCTATTATGCTGGAACGGCCTTCAAGAACCAGGGCCATACTCATAAAAGCCATAATGAAGTACTAAAGGGCAATATTAGTATAGCAATAACTGAACAAGTTAAAAAAAAGAAAAATCATACCTGGCCATATGAACTAGTAGATAAACGGAGAAGGTCTCTGATCATATCTTGGTGTACTTTTTTGTATTCACAGCCTTCAACAGTTAGTGTTCTCAGCTAAACAGAAGGATATACAAAATAGAAAGTTTTCAAAAAATGTCATATTGCTAATGTAAAGAATAAGGTTATAATTCGTGAGAACTCAGGTGACTAAATATTTATTTAAAATTATGCATTCTTATGGTAGGACTGATTAGGAATGAATAAGAGAAAATTACCTCATGCTGCAACATTACTCTATCAATTAGCAATGCTCTGATATGCTGTTTTTTCCCTTGGAGCTGGAAAACAAATATCAAGAAAATATTCTAAGTAACTCAAATGTAATCTATAATTTCCTTTCATTCTTTAGCCAAAATAAATGGCAGTTAACAAGTTGCCTACAATCTATAATCACCAGCATATTCTTTACCTATAAAGAGCTAGAACTGTGGTTGCTCTAGTTCCATCACATAAGAAATAATCTTACACAGAGTGATCCATCCAACCAATTAATTGGTTGATCTCTGCAGGACCATGAGAGGACCTTTTGGGGGAAAGTATAATTTGCTCTGTATTAAAGCAAACTCAAAATTTGAAGGATGGACTGCTTAAGATCCTTAACTATCTCTCAGTTGTCTGTAATTCATTAATTTATCTAAATCCTACTTGAATCTATATTTTTAGGCAATATAACTTCTAATGGTAACAATTCTGCTCTCTTTACATTAAATGAGCTTCTACAAATATCCTCTAATAGTCTAAAGTATGGTGACATCATACCATTTAAGTTAGTGGAATTAAGCTGTTTTCATAGGTTTCTATCACACATCTTCCCTCAGATTTTTTAGTCTGTATTCATATTGAATCCATTTTACCACCTTGCTTTACTCAGCATTCTCTGTTCAATTACCATACAATTCTAAAATGATTAAAAGTCTTTTAAAACAACTGTTATTGTTGCTTTTTATTCAGCCCAACATTGGGGACAAAAGTATACAACAAATCCAAATAAGCCACTTCCCTTCAGCGAAGGTGATGAGGTTATTGTAGATATGAAAATCTTTCCAGTTTCTAAAAAGAATTACTAAACTCTAAGTCCATACTCATTGCTTACTGGCCCCCTCCCCCTGCCAAAAGAAATTCCATCAGAAAACTTATTTCAAAAGTAAAACTTTAAATTTGTCTGAAGCTAATAAAAGGTGTTTGTGAGTCAATATTAAAACAATATAGAAGAATAACAGGTATTCTAAAATAAACTTCTGAACAGTTCATCAAAATGTGAAAAGGCTACAACAATAAACGCAGGTCCACAGAAATGTGAGATGCACGCACACACACACACGCATAAAATTTGCTACATATATTACAAATTTGTTATATATATTATGTGTAACACACACATGACATGTATAATATACATATACACACACATATAATGCTATATGTAGTTTCACATTAGTTGAGATTCATATGATCCTACCTGAACCCCACGGGTAAGATTTTTAAGATTTTTTTTGGGGGGCAGGGGGAGATGGAAAGAGAGATTTGCAAGATTCCTAGACGCTAGAAATGACATCTTGCTGCATTATCTAGTTTAGTTGCAGGAATCACAAAGAAAAATAGTGTAAATATTTCATATCCAATATTGCCACAATTCATTTGGAATCACAATGTCGTAAAAGTTTACTTGCACAATGGTAGGACTAAAAAAGTTAGGAACATTGTTTTTAAAAAGGGTTACAATACAGAGGTATCTGCCCCCCTCACCCTTGATACTAATGAATGCCAAAAATCATGTACAACTACTTCCTAGATGACACAAATGGGTTGGCAGTGAATGTCAATGTCAGAATTAAAGTGAAAGCCACAGCAAAAGAAATGTAGGGAAAGCTCCACTATTTGTACAACCCATAAAAAATTCAATCTCCAATTTAAGGGGAAATTCTCTTTTTACTGTAAAAGTGCTCCTTACATATAATAATTTTGTGTTTCTTTCTCAAGGTCTGACAACCAAAATTACATAGTGTATTCCTAGGTCAAACCCTTAAGATGTGCCTTTCATTGATCCTATCTTTTCATACTCCATCTTATTTTTCTAGATTATATAATATCTGAATGGTCTCTAATAATCTACTGGTCTTCTGGTTTGCAGTTTATGATTGATAAAGGTGCACTTGTTAGTTCAAAGACATATCCATTTTTCTAACTCTTAAGTTTTTCTTCTGTGACCTCAAAGGTGAGACCTAAAAACAGTCTTCCAAATAACAAGCACCATGGGCTTGTTACATATCTGAACTTAAATTATACATTTTCTTTCCAATAACACTCTTATTATACATCAATAATACGCTTAATTTTCATGTTCACAGAAAACCTACTCCTAAGTAGGATGCTCCTACACAGAATATCCTTCAAATTTTGTGGCCACGAAGTATTTAGATAAAGTGTTTATGATTTAATTGTGAAAATACTGACCCGATTCTCCATTGATTTCTTCACTAGGTTAAAACTCTTCCATCGAGAATCAAATTCATGCTTGTGAGAGCCTTGAAATTGCAAAAGGTCCCCTATGATCTGTAGTTAAACAATTTATAAATTTTACCAACAAGCCAAGATTGATTATACATCAAATTATGAATCTATCAAATGGCAACTGTACCTTTATGATAAGAAACAATGATTTGGTATCATCTTCAGAGTTATCAAGTATGTGATCTATGATCAGAGTGCAAGATTCTGGGTTAGAACTTAATACCATGCTAGCATTACGTCCATTATCATTTGAATTCACTATGAGAATCTTGAAAAGAGGCAATGTGTAATAGTGAATAAAGTGCTAGGCTTGGATTCAGGAAGGTATGGGCCCAAATCCTGCCTCTGACATTAGCTGCATTACCCCAGCAACTCCCTTAATCCATCTGTATGCCAGGCACTTCTTACAATTTCACTCCTAAGTCATAGCCAAGATATTTTTGAAAGAGGAGGTGGCTGAGGGGGCCCCCGATTTCCCATAGTGATGATGGAGTATCCACCTTCCAACTTGAGAATTCCCTAAACGGAGGAAACCCCAGTTCCTTAAGCATCATTGTAGGTAAGCAAATATGTTTCCATAAGCTATATAAACAAGACACAGTAGTGGATAAACAACAAGTCAAGAAGACCTGGGTTCACATATTTACTATCATGCATCTGGGCATATCACATAACCTCTCAGTGCCCCAGGCAATACTCTATAGTTAAACATTGAAAAAGAATGTGCCAATGGTATTGGTAGAAGGAACTTCAAAACAATCTAAAATGTTAATGAGTCAGAGAGGAAAATGAGCAAAACTTCCTAAATACCTCCCACAGCATGGAAAACACAAAAGCACTTACGGAGGAGCTTCCTTATGACCCTAGCAATTGCTTCTCGATGGTTCTCTCTAGAAAGATCTATAAATAAAAACAGAGAAGATATTTTAGACGCCTTCCATGTTCTTCCATTTAAAAGTTATAGTTCGAAGTAGGAAGAACTTTTTTTTTTAATTGGGCAAGGCTTCAAGGTATTTAAATTTTCTTTGCTACTCCTCTGAAGAATTAGAGGCTGATGATTATAATATACAATCTAGAATAACTTCAAATATCTACAGTTACCAAGTGAACTGATAGTTCCCAAGGGATAGACTTGGGGTTGGGGGAAGAATACTTAAAGTTCTTGTGAACAATATCCTCCATGCTTTAACAATTAGCTGAAAAGACCATGAAAATAAAGCAGCTATGAATGTTTTCTACTGGGCTAAATAAAATTATTTCCAGTATTAAGTGAAATGGTCTAGAAAAGAAGGAAAATTTCATTAATTTGGATAGGTCTAACATCATTTGTGTTATATTTGGGGTTTAACAAAACAGGATGTTATTAAACATGAATAATGGGTGAACACTGCCCGATTTTTGTTTCATTCAACTGAATTTGAGAAAATACTACTATACTGTTATACCTGAGGTTTTCCACCATATTACTTTTTTGAACTACTAAAGAAAAGCTTATTTCACCAACCCTTTTGTTTTATGCCCTCATTTCTTATATTCAACTACTGGAAACATAACATCTTTTACACTCGTTTAAGATTTTCTGAACCTTCACTTTAGAAAATTTTTACTGGCTCTTCTGAGTCATATTTTTCCCCCAGTTCCTCCAGAAAAAGAAATATGGACTCAGCAAAAGATTTATGTTAATTTTATATGCCCATAGAAACTAGGTAGGCTAAATCACAACTATAAATTTAATCTAGATTTATAGCACCTCCGGAATAGCTGGAACAAGTCCTCATAATTTAACTTTTTAATATTTGCTTACCATAGTCAAGGCCAGTGTACAGTTTTGTCTCTTCCAAAGACACCATACTTGGCACCCTAAATAAAAACAAAGAAGTATTTTTTTTTAAAAGAAATAATGCCAGGGAAAAAGACTATGTAAAGGATTTTTATGGCTATAATAGTTCTAGTAAAACAAAAATAATACTGTTCAGAGAAGTATAAATTACATGTCTTCAGGACTTCCTAATGAACACTAGGGTTTTACCTGATCCTTCTGATGATTCATAGTAATTGTTATAATCATCCTTGAATAAGGAAAGCTTTAAATTTAATAACAAAAGAAAATTCAACTCCAAATTAAATATATTTCAATACTATTTAAAAGTTACAGATTTTTAAAACTGCTACACATATTTAATCTCAAATTAGAAAAACTGTTTGCTTTTAACTGCACAATGACAACTAAAACTAGACACTCATAACTCCAATTTTTTCAAAAAGTAGAAAACATGCTGCATTTTTAGGTAACTCTGATCCTTCCTTCTGTCATATCATAATATGTCTATATCTACATTTTGAAGCCTGAATTCTTCTAGGATCCCAAGACACACCCTCCTATAAAAACATTAGGGTTCCTAAATTAAAAAAAAAATCAAAATATATTTTCCATAAATGTTGACACTCAATTCAGCTGTTTTGATGTTTCTATAAATTATAAGTTAAGATCTTTATTCACACAGACAGGAAAAGATTTTATAGGTTAATGGTTAATACCTTAAAAGTAAAAAGATAAGCAATCCAAAGTATGACTTCTTTTTCAACATTGTTTCAAAACTTCCATAATTCATTTTTTTCTAATGCTACAGTCAAAATGGAGATGTATTTTAAGAGAAAGCTTAGGCAGAAATGCCACAATAAGACACTAATTAAAGAACACACTTAAGCATACTATGTGCATATTAGGGATAAGCACATCTAGTCCAAAAAAGATAAGAATGCATGGCCTTCATACATAAACTGCATAGTACTGGGGAGGGAATTTCTTTTGGCCAAGACATATTTGCATACTCTACATTAATACTAACACTGTAGATGGAAAGCAACTAAAAATGGTAGTAAAATAGGACACTTCATCAATCTAGGTTTGACATAGTTAGGAATTTTAGAATTTTAATTAAATACTTATGACCACTTATAATGCACTGATTAACCATATTCTCTCCCTAATTCTGGTGCGTGGGAAGTCATTAACACTTTGGGGGGAGGGGGGCATGAATCTGTAGAATACAACCTTAGAGTAATTACTTTTTTTTCCCAACAGACTGGTTTTAGAGTTTATAAAATTTTAGGACACAGAACCTTTTCTGCTTCAAAATACTCACTTTTAATCTGAATTTTAAAAATTTTTACTAAATTTAATTCCTCAACACAATTCAGTGAATAGACAGGCCACTCTCATTTGCAAAGCTCGGAGACTCAACTTTGTCATTTGAATATTTTCTATATAAAAAATGGCATATTACCAGACTCCCACAACTTAACTAAAAAGTAATAAGTAATTTTTGTAATGTCAAAATTTCTCCACAAATTATTTGCAAACATAATAAGCATTCCCCAAATTACATACATTTAAAGGGCATTAACACAACCAAATGAGAAATAGTGAAGGGTCTAGCATACATAAATTTGACAAATGAAATAAAAATTAAATGCTATGCTGAATTATTATATCCTCAGTGAGAATGTCCAAATTATTTTCTTTCTTTCTTTTTTTTGTTGTGTGTCCCTTGAGAATAGAGGTTTTCCAATCTAGTGAAATGTAAATAAAAAGCTTGAATTCATGCCCCAATCAATATACCTATCCCCTTCAAACCAAGGGCAAACTGGCTACAAGTAAGATTTCTGTTAAAGACAATGCTATCACATTACATTGCAAAATGGTAGTCATGTAGACAAGCCAAGTGCAGAAAATGGATCTTGGTTCAAATCCCTGTTCTGCCACTTACCAGTAAACAGGAATTATTTTTTCATCATAACGAATGATTATTACAAAAACTAGAAAAAATAACTTGGATTGTTATTCATAGTAGCAAATATATCGAGATTAAAGCATCACTGCTTTGGGCATGATCAAAATGGGGATGGTAGTAAACATTTTTTACTATAATGGTTCCAATTCCTATTGTAATGAATTTTTCTAGCAGAAATATCTTTCTGAATATCATTATTAATAATACAGTTTTTATATTTAAGCACACATTATTTTAAGAACAAATCCATAATTTCCATCTGTATAGCTTTCATTAAGATACAATTTCAGGATTCCTAATTTCAGTTCTTGACTCCTCTTAAAATACCCACTAGGAAGGGATTTAAAAAAAAATTAAAACAAAATCTTTAACCTTAATGATTAAATCAATTACCATTTAAATGCTTTACAAATTGATAACTGAAGTAGCCATTAAAACAAAAATAGTAACTATAAAAATTCTGCATTAAATACAACTTTTAAGTCAAGATTGGAAGACAACTGGCATTATCTTTCTATGCGTGTTCCTATGTTAAGTTGTTCTGTTCCCACCCACCTCTGATTTCTTTTCATACACTTGCTCTACTTGAGAGGTCCCACAATTGCATCCCTTCCTACTTGATTTTCCCCCCCAAATATCCCACAGCTAGGCTGGTGTGAGCAGAAAAAAAAAGAACAGCTCAATGATAGAATCTGTCAATAGCCTACACATAAGCAAAACTTCACGCTCAAATCCTTTTGAACTATAGCTACACAATACACTTTTGTACACCTTTACCCCTATGCTGCATGGGTCCAAATATAGGTGTCTCAAAAGTCTCGGTGTTAATTTTAAACTTCTGGCTTATAACAGCACCGAGACTTCTGAAACACTCTGTATAAGCTGTACTGCTTATATATGAAATCCAAGTTAGGCCTATAAATTTGTACTCTTAGTAGCACAGATACAATTAAAGCCTTGCTCATTTCCCCAGCAGCAGCACAAACACTAGCAACAGCTTTTCTGCTGGCCTGCACCCCAGCAAAAGAAGCCTGTGCCGGGTATAGCTGCTGCTGCTGCTGCTGCTGCTGCAGTAGCCTAAGGGAAACAAATTCTTTTCACTTGGTTCCTGAAAAGGCAATCCTCCCCAGTATCCTAAGCTACATGCTTGAAGTTCCCTTGCCCAAAAGTACTTGTACTATATCTGCCACAGGAACAGAAGCATCTAGTTGGGGGAAAAGGTAGGAGTGGTGGATCCCATGAGGTATCGGAGGTTTCCAAGCTTTGCAACTGAGAGAGACCCACCTACATTAGCTTTCTTCTTAGCTTCAAAATACCTACTGACATCCTGGGGTCCAAGTATACTATTTCTACAACAAGGCAGTAGTAGGGTGCTTTCAATCAGTAGAAAGATGGTTACATATTGTATGAAGTTGTAGGAAATACATCTACTTGAAAAATTCTTTACATGAAGTCAGTATGTTATTAGGTTTTAGAATATATTTAAGTATTTTTTTAACAAGTTCTCATCTATAATCCCAATGTCAATTTCTCACGTTTATTTGCCAGTCTAAATTTCCTTAGTTTGCTAAACCATCAGCTTTATACTTTTTTGTATGGCAAAAGCTTGTTCACTGAAAGAAAAAACAGGCTTCTCCTAAACAGACCAATGTGGCATTGTCTTTTAAAATATTATAATTATGTGCATTTATTTTTCTGGGTATATAAACACATATATTTATTTTTCCTTACAAAGAATTCTTACTGTAGGGGCATAGCCTACTCAGAATTGGACTGATAAAGTAGGCTTGTATTTTAAACACCTCCTATATTTATTCCGTATGAATATACATATGGACTAAAAAGGCTTAAGAATTATCTCAGGTGGTTTCCACACTGAATGTTCTTTGTTGAGCATGTATAGAAGATACTCTCAGTTAAACAGATACCAAGAGAAGTATGCTGCCACCAAAAAACATATCCAGAGAAAGAATTCCAGCATAGAAAATAACACACCCAACAACTGTAATAAGACCAGCTTTATATATTTATTTAGTAACACTTGGCCACCAAGCCTATCTCTTTTTTAACAATGGATACCATTTTCCCCCTACTGTATTATATCTTATATGCTTTCATTTTTAAGAGTGGCTTTTGCCATTTGATGGCAATTTTGTTTAGAACCATTACCTTTAAGAGAATAAACCTTTCAGTGTAAGAAAATATGATGGAGAGGAAAAATGATCAATATAAAAACAAAACATACATGCAAATTAAATACGGAGGCTAAATGAAGTCGTATACATAGAACTACAATTGAATTAGTATAAAACTATTTTGGTTTATCTTGAAGATGTTAAAAAAACTTATACAGTGCTAAAAAATAAAGTCACTAGGAGTTACTGGGTTATTTATCTTCCAGATTTACTAATACTAGCCTTTTATGCAACACAATTAGGCTAATTCTATCTTTTATCAACTGCAGTCCTAGTTAACAGTATCTATAAACACAAATGAAATGTTGGATCTAGTCTCTATCATGTGTACATTCTGTTTCTACATAAAAAGAAAAAAATTCTTACATGCTGCTAAGTTTAAAAGCAGATCGTGGGCCATTGTAATTATTTCCATGGTTGACATACAAAATTTTAAAAATCAAAGAAAACAGTTGGAAGGTGAAAAAAAGGAGAAAACAGGGTTACTCACCGTGGAGTAGTAACTGTTTCCTTTTCTGTGTGCAGCTCCCCCAGCAGAGCTGGGTAGTTTCCTGGAGGTGCCAAGAGAGGTTAGCTAGCCCTGCCCCTCATTGCATAACATCACATCCTTTCACATATAAAAGAAATGGTCTTGTTCTAGACCTTAAGTATCAGATCTCTTGAGTGAAAAGATAGTAAGAGCTGAGTTCTTAAGAATGCTTTTATAACATTTCTATCAGAGGAAAGGGGACACCAGAGGTAATAAAGCAGTATTTAATTAGAAAAATGGGGACTCCTCTACCTTGAGTAACCCTGTTTTTTATATCCCATGAAACTGGTTAGGACTGTTAGAGTGGGTTATAGTTTCAAAGGACTATCCCTGTGCAACTAATTAAGACTGTACATTGGATAAGGACACTTTCTCTTAAGCCTTGGAGGAGTGCCTAGTCTAGCTTTTACAATGGCAAATAGTGTAAGGGACTACCTAGGCTACCTGATACCACTCATTATTTGGGACTCTGAGAGCAAAAGTTTTAATTCTAAATTAAGAAACATTTTTGATTCTCCCATTTTGAAAGGCAAGTTTAGTACCCTGGTACTACAGGTGACCAAGCTGCTGGAAGTTAAAATGTTGTAGTTACAACATTAGTTGCCCTTCACTGCCCCATGGGCCTGATGTTTTACATGCCCTTCGAAATAGGAGACAACTGAGCTCAATTAGTAGTTGAGATACCTATCATAGTAACCTTATATTTCTAAAACAAGAGTACAAGCTGAGTAACATTTAATATAGCTGTTTCTTTCTACATCAATATCCAGTCAATTTCTGTCAGACTCAAAAAAACCTCAAAACACACAAAAGAGGTTCTCACTTCAACAGCTATTTCGAGATTTCAAAACCATTCACTATCCAGTTACTTCCGTATCCCCCATGGCACACCTAATGTACTATTCAGCAAAATTTAAAATCACAGAAGACATTAATTTTCAAACAGGTCACCACCCCTAGTTTGCACAGGGTGAACCATAAAACTAGTTGAGAGAAAAAGCTTAAGGTAACAAATAAGACCAACACAATATTAACCTTTTATGCAAAACCAAACCACCAATAAGAGCTTAGTTATCTGTCACCCAAAGAGGTAGAGGACAGGCAATTCCCATCCATTGTTTTGGAGAATATATAACTTCCATAATCTGTTTGATATTGTTACAAACAAGAAAAAATTTCTTAGCCACTAGAAATAAATTTACATCAAGGCATAAGAAAAGTTTCACTTTAAACTATAATATTAGTGACGTTCATTTTCTTTCCTCTTCAAGCTACAGCATTTATTTCGTACTACCACCATCTTCAGTAGCTAATATCCCAGGCAGATGTGTAGAAAGTGAAACTATTTTTTCTACTATAAATAGTCTTATTCATAATAAGAATAATTCTACAGAAAACATCTTCCTATTCTTTTTGTTATAGTAGGTAGTGGGCAAAGAAAGACCTCTACAATTTTGTGCACCAACCTAGATTAGTCTAAGAAAAGTAACACTTGATAATTTCAAAGAACCATAAAATTTGCAAGTTGTAACTTAACATTATTTCAAGTTAGAAAATATTAAAGAAATTTAAAGTACTGTAGATTTGTTGCATAATGCTTTGAAAAAGTCTAATAAATTCATTAGCACTGGCTACACAATCACTTTTAAAACATTTATCTAGAAATGAATTAATCTCTGTTAGTGTGTGTATTACATGTTCAACTGCTAAAGAAGTAGTGTTTTACTTATACTGCATGGAAGCCTTCTGGAAGGGGAGAGATCTGAAAACTAGACTCCTCCTTACATTTAAATAATCAACTTTCTCCACTGTGAAGTCATACTCTGGTGTCTCATGTTGTGGAGGTAATCCTGGGTTCTCAAAGCTATGTTAGAGTGCACAAGTTTTGGCAGGTCCTATTACCAAGATGGAAAGGTTTTGAATGTGGGCCTTGTGAAAGAATGTCTGTTGTCTGTCTGTCTCTTGATTGAGGACTAGCCTAGGTAAATTAAGAGAGGCTCATCAGAATGAGTGATAAACTGTTTAGCCATAGGAACTCTTGAAGACCATCTTCTGAGCTACAGAGGAGCTATGATCTATGTTGAAGGAAATATCCAAACTGAAGAAACTGTTATCTTTAAAGTAGTGAAGTAAAAGTATCAACCAAAATACAACCTATCATATTTGGATAAAACACGTTTACAAGTTAGAGTGACATTTTAGATGAAGATAATACAAGACACGAGCTAATTTAGTATAGCTTACTATAAATTTAAATATAGAGCAAAAAGTTCTTTCTAGAAAGTTGTGGAATCTATTTATAAAACAAAGTTGACCCTCATTTCAGCAACCAGAAGGAAAAGGCTTTTTGTTTTTCCTACCTATTCAACCATATATCATCATTACTTTTTATCATAATGTATTTCGTGTTAAGTATTCTTTAAAAAACTCTTCTATCCTAAAAGAACATAAAAAGCTAAATAAGTTCAATTTTATCTAAAAAACAAGAAAAAAACCAACAACCAGAAAATATCCAATTTTATCCCTTCAAATCTTTAGTGATTTTTTTCAGTCTAATTTTCAACACAAAGTCAACATCTTCACTTTTAGAGAAGACCTCCCCAGTCAAATATTTTCCTGCTGTTCAGCTTTTGGAAGGAAAAGCAGACCTAAAAGAATAGGGATATGCAACATCAACTTTATGGAACATATGATTATGTACCACAAGGCAACATAGGCTGAGTTCATTTATCCCAGAAAGTATTACAAAGTCATGTTAAATTTTTAATAAGGAGAAGGCCATTTTGATAGAAAATCATTATATGCAACTGATCAAACTATAAAGCACCACTTTATACACACTTAATTCATTTTTGCTTCAGTTATCCATCATAAAAGTAAAAAAAGTTAAAATGTAGCTACGTCTGATATCTACCTCAAATGGAACAATTACTTTAGTAATCTACCTTAGTTTAAAGTAGTTTCCTCGTCATCATTTGATTCTAAAATCCACTGTGTTATCTGCATGGAACATCCTTTTGGCCTTATAAGAGAGATTCTTGGCCTTGATAAAGAAAACCCTACTTATCTTCAAAGCAACATCCTCAAGAAGAACTCCAATTACCAATTACTCAATTTACATGCTGTATAAAAAACCCACACATTTGGCATAATACTACAGGGTCAGGATTTCATTGTAATGCATTACTTAAATTATCAAGAAGTTAAAACTATGTTTCTTTATTTTTAAAAGTTGGTATGTTTGTATCAAATTATTCTGTTACCAGTGGATATCTGAAAATTTTTTTGTTGATTTCAAACAGTTTATTCACCTGATATTAAACACAAGAAACAAAAGTTCCGAGAAAAAAAACCCTATGATTTCTGGGAAAACAAAAACAGATATCTTTATCAGAAATTAACTAACCATCTAAAGAACTAGGCCTAAAATAGTTTTCTAATACTTAATTTTCATGCTAAAAAAACACAGGTGACAAATAATATCTCATTCATCAAAAAGGACAATGTAACCAACAAACTGAAAATTGTAGGAGTTATCTACTGGCAAAAAGAATTTCAAAAATTCAAAATTTCAAAATCCTTTTAACCACTTCTGGCAAATTAAATTTCTTTTCAAGTTCTTTCAATATGCACCAGTAATCAAACTGTCCTGTTAGAATCCAGAAAGATTTTATAAAGCAAGATCAGTCTCTCTCTCTTTTTTTACAGATCTCACAGTAAGTTGCTCAAAAATAAGGTGAAGGCTGAAAAGAAAATGGCAGCTTGAGACGGCATACCAAAACACACATGTCTACTTTCTAGGTGACCTAGAGCTGTTAAGTGCTACAGATCCCACTTAAACTCAATTCCTGAACCAAGTGTCAGCTAAAAAATGGGATTTTATTAAATCAAAGTATACCAATTCACATGGCCAGTCCTCCTAACATTGCAAAACCATTTAACTCCAACATCTTGAAATGTAAAAGGAAGAAAATTCAAAGGACTAAGTATCTATTTTTTGCCAGAGGAAAAAAATATTATGTCAAATTGCTTTCAAAGTACCAAGTTTCTTTTGGCCACACATTACAATACCAAAACATTTTCTACATAAAATTGCAGGCAAAAATATAATAGGTTTTAGCTTTGCTCTTCAAAAATAATGAAAATGTATCTTTAAACAATTATATCTAAGTACGTATGGTGCAAAAAAACTTTTAAATAAACAAAACAGATGCACATAGGTTGATATGCTAAAACATTTCAGTCAATGCATCCTCCTATTACTTTACCTATAAATATGTATGTATATAGATATAGTCTTTTAAAAAAATGTATTCACTTAATTTGTGCCTCAGATATTTTTGGTTCAACAATGATATAAACAAGGATAAAAATGACTAAGTCACATTTATATTTTAAAAATAATAAAACAGCAAACATGTAAAGTAAATAGCAAAACAATTCTACTTACAAATGAGTAATCTGCTCTCCTTTCAGAGGGGGTAGAAGGTTCCCTGAACCAATCAAACAGTTGTGAACTATGGTCAAACGCTGTTGTACATCATCTCTAAAATTAAAAATTTGAAGTATTTCAATATTTCAGAAGTGATAAAAATTTTTGGTTTTATTAATAAGATTACCCATTACATTTACTTATGAGATCTTTTTATTTTTCAGCCTTCTAGAATTCAAAAGTACATAATGATTTATTATTATCAGTCAAGGTACTCAAGATTAAGACAAAGAAATGACAAACTGCCCCTGTGCCAGCAAAAGGTAATTAAACAGATGTAGAATTTTAAATGGTAATATTAGACAGCTGAGGGTTACTCAGATACTGCATAATTTATCATGTGCAACAATGGTCCACTGACTCTTCAAAAAACCCTTTACATAAGCAATTCAGAATCCTATAGTTTTTCTTTAACTATATGTTCATAATATTCATGGTAAAAATGACAAATATTTATTCTTTCTCTCTAATAATTTTGATAGAGTTGAACTGGAAGACATCAATGGGCACCTCCTAACCAAATAAATTTAATATACATATAAAGAGTCAGTTCCCAATACCCTCCCTACCCACCCTCCATTTCTGTTATTTCAGTGCCAACATGTTATTATCTTGCGTTTCATCATAATTCTGGAAACTTAGATTGTGAAACTCTAGCCATTAGCTTCAAATATTAATAATTTTTCTGTGGAACATCTTCTAGGAAGAATCTTTATTTGTCCATAGTTGCTTAAACACACACACACACACACACTCTCTCTTTCTGGACTGAGAATACTAGATGATTTTTAAAGTCTAAGCAGTATTCCAAAGTCTAGAAAATATATTCTTCTTTTCAAAGTAGATACCTAAATACGCTTGCATATAAGTCATACTCAGAAGTGTCTAACAGTGGGAATTTAGCAATGAGTCAAATGAACACTTCCTTATTTTTCATGTAATACTTTGAAATATTAAGATGCTATACAAAAAGGAAAACTTTTCTTCCTATTAAAAATATATTACACTCAAGAATTTTTAAAGTACTATTTGAATAGGCACATTTTCAATTAACACAAAATATGCATCATACATATTAATAATCTCATTATAAAGAAAAAAAAGATTAATGCCAAACTTCTGAAAATAGGCACTAATGAGACAAATGCATAACACTGATAAAACAAACCTGGACATTTCTAGTTCTCCATTTGCATAGAGTTGGAGCTTGATAAGCTCAGGCTGAAGAAAGGAATCCAGTAAATAATAGGCAAAGGTTATTTCTTCATGTGAAGGTACATGCCACTGGATACCTAGATTCCACAAATCACCTGGTTTTCCCCAGTCCTAAGAACAAAGTTGCACCACAGAAGTTGTAAAATAAAGTATTTTATTAAACACTTAATATTCATGAAATAAAACAAATTTATTTTCCAATGAGGCACAGGGGAAGAATTGACAAAAACAAGAAAATCTAAATCTTGGTGATACAAACTTCATCATAAAATACTACAACTTTATGACAGAAACCTCTACTGTAGTAGTCAATATCTTTTATATAAAAGGCACTCAATAAATGAAGATATATTTCTGTTGAACCCCATATGTAATTTGGAGATCTTTACTGAGCTTATTAATAGAATTAGCTCTATAATATGTGTACAAACCAACCAATTTCACACAAAATTGGAAAAATTTGGGTTAAAACTCTTTTCAAGGATAAGACATTATTTTCATAAAAAATAGCATGGCAAAATTAAGAGAACATGGAATAATTTACCTGTCTTATCTATGGAGAAGGGAAGAATTTAGGACCAAACGAGCATTATAAAATGCAAAACAGATAATTTTGATTACATAAAACTAAAAAGGTTTTTGCACAAACAAAATCATTGCGACCAAAATTAGAAGGAAAGCAGAAAATGGGGGGAAAATTTTTTACAGCAAGTTATGTCTGATGAAGGCCTCATTTCTCATATACACAACACACACACACACACACACAACACACACACACACACACACACAGAGAGAGAGAGAGAGAGAGAGAGAGAGAGAGAGAGAGAGAGAGAGAGAGAGAGAGAGAGAACGAGAACTGAATCAAATTTACAAGAATACAAGTCATTCCCTCGTTGATTAATGGTCAAAGGATATGAACAGGCAGCTTTCAGGTGAAGAAATCAAAGCTATTTATAGTTATGAAAAAATGCTTTAAATCACTATTGATTAAAGAAATGCAAATTAAAACAACTCTGAGGCACCACCTCACACCTATCAGATTGGATAATATGATAAAAAAGGAAAATGATAAATGCTGGAGGGACTGTGGGAAAATTGGGACATTAAGGTGGAGTGGTGAACTGATCCAACCATTTGAGAACAATCTGCAACTATGCCCAAAGGGCTATAAAACCATGAATACTCTTTGACCCAGCAAAAACACTACTAGGAAAGTATCCCAAAAAGATGATTAAAAAAAGGAAAGGGACATAACATACAAAACTATTTATAGCAACTTTTTTTGTGGTAGCAAAGAATTGGGAATTGAGAAGATGCCTATCAATTGGCTGAACAAATTGTGATACATGATTGCAATGGAATATTATTGTGCTGTAAGAAATGACAAGCAGTATGATTTCAGAAAAACCTGCAAAGATTTAAATGAACTGATACAAAGTGAAGTGAGCAGAACCAAAAGAACATTGTACACAGTAACACTGATACAGTATGATGAACAGTGAATGACTTAGCTATTCTCATCAATACAATGATCCAAGACAATCCCAAAGGACTCATGATGAAAAATGCTATCCACATCCAGAGAAAGAACTGATGCTGTCTGAATACAGACATAATACACACTATTTTTCAATTTCTTTGTTTGTGCAAAAAATGAATAATATGGAAATGTTTTACTTGACTGCACATGTATAAGCCATATCAGATGGCTTATTGTTTCATGGAAAAGGGAGGAATTGAGTTTGGAACTCAAAACTTTAAAAAAAAAAGGAGTGTTAAAAATTGTTTGCACATGTAACTGGGGGGAAATGTTATTAAAAAAATAACATGGCAAACATTTCCAAGCCAATACTCTAATTACATTTTTCATAATAATTACACTGACTAAAATAATCCTCTAATCCTATATTAATGAAAACCTTACCTTAATAGGAAAGTACTCAGAAGGAGGCTTATTAAAGCCACCTGGCACACTGCAGTATTCTGTAGGGTAGATAAGTGTAGTAGATCGCAGAAGGTGATGTAAGAGATTACAAGACAAAGTGTAACCCTGTTTACAGGTTAAATGTAAGGTTCGCTGGAGAATCTTTACCAGCTGTTCTTTGTAAGGCAACAACTTCTTTCCATCAACTCGAGTAATCTAATAAAAGAAAGATTTTTTTTTAAAGAATTTACTATTTGGTTATGACAATGATAGAAAATTCAGATAGTTCAAATACTAATGTTAGTCTAAGTTTTTAAAAAGTTTAATTTCAAATTATTTAAAAATATACTAAATAAATGGTTCTCATCATCTGCGCCTCGGGCAGTTAAGTGGCATAGCTGATAGAGCACTAAGCTTAGAGTCAAAAAGACCAGAATTCAAATACAGCCTCAGACAGTTACTAGCTTTATGACCCTGGGCAAGTCACTTAACCCAGTTTGCCTCAGAGCAGAAGAAGGAAATCGCAAACCAAAATTTGCTAAGAAAACCCCAAATGGGATCAAGAGGAATTGGACACAAAACAATAACCTGGGTCATGTACTTCTAGGTGCCATTTTATTTTAAGGGTTTTGTGATTCCCTATGTGTACTAAGCACTTTTATTCTGTCATGTACTCCTTCAATCACAAGATGCTAATACCAATCTAAGTACTATGTTGTAGGGGGTACCCTAAAATATTATCATTTTGTTTAAAAAAGGGTCCTACTTTGAAAAGGTTGAAAAGCATGCTAAATAAAGAAGTCTCTTAAGCTAGGAGGTGAAAAGACAAAATTCTTGACCTCAGGGAACTTACATTCTAACAGAGGGATATGCCACAGATACAAATAACTTTAATACCAGAGGTTGGCAAATTTCAGCCCCACTTGTATTTGTAAGGTCTGTAAGCTAAGAAAGGTTTTTACATTTTAAAATATTTTACAACAGGCATAGAAAACACACATAGGCCAGGGTCAATCTGCCTACTCCTACAATAGAGAGATACAAGACAAACTTAACAAATAAGGGAATTAGCAAAGTTGATAGTAATATTCAACAGGCATAGACAACATAAAGGCACACCTTGGGAATGGATCAGCAAGGGAACTAGTCTCGAGGAGCAAATCAAAAAGACGGAGAAGCAATGCAAATAATTCTTTAGTAATGCAACTGCAACAAGAGGAGTATTATCTTTGAACATAATACCTGACAAAATTTACAAGAAGATTAAGAAGGACTCATGAAGGACTCAAGAACAAGAATTTACAAGAGGACTTAGACATGAGCCTAAGAATGAAGAGCTCCTATTTAACATAAAGTTATCTTTTGCTTTTGACAAAGGCAGGGATCATGTTAATGAGTATATTTCATTTATACTTCACAGAATTTTGTGAGTGAGTGAGTGAGAAGGGCCATTTGATAAAAATCCACTCCCATAAGGAATCTTTGCTATAACATACTCAATAGTCTTTGATTGAAGACTGTCAATGAGAGGAGACCCACAATCTTCTAGATGTATGTAATGCTGCCCTGGGATAGCTCTAATTATGAGCAAGTTTTTTCTAATAACAAGTTTAAATTTTCCTATTTGCCACTACCACCCATTGTTGATACATGTTATTAACACTAGTAATGTTAATTAATACAAGAAAGGTAAGTCTTCCGTGAGCCCTAGAAAACAGGTCACGATGGAGGAACAGTACATGAGAAGTCAATGACACTACTAGGGAAAATGGGGACATTGGACTTGATAATTAGAAAATCATAATTAAGGACCTGACAGTAAGGAAATGCAGGGATTGATTATAGACAACTTTCTCAAGAAGTTCAGCAATTTAGGAAAAGAAAAAGTTGGAGTAATGTATGACTGGGATAAAAGAGCTAATAAAATCTACTTAAAAAAAAGGTTAAGTATGTAAACGGTCACTTTTACCTCTTTGATCCCTCAATTTCCAAATTTGTAAAATAGGGATAAATAATACACTATCTATTTTAGAAGAAAGCACATTGTTAACTCTAATGAGTTATTATAGTTGGGACTGATCAGAATGAGTCACTGATGAGGGAGAGATGATTGATATTATATAGCAATATCCTGGAAGAAGTGAGAGGGAACAGGATTCAAAGATATAGGCAGAAGGATCAGCTTTAGTGAGGAGTAGGGATACAGTTTTCAATAAGGGATCATACCAACAAGATTTAAGGAACAGAGGAATGGAACTAAGTTAGCGTACAACGGGTGGTCTTTATCTCAGAAAAACAGAAGACTGTCATTGATCCAGATTCAAAGGTAAGGAAACATTTATTTCTAGCATTTTAAGAAATGTTAGCATGTATGAGATGTTTTTATTCCTCATCTAAAATGCATTTCTATCTTCATTTCTTTCTTACAAAGATTTTTTTCTACCTGTATTAACAATTAAAAAATTTTAACCTAAACACCAAAGAGCATTTCCATACACAAGAATGCAAAAAGAGGACTATATATGAAACCGTGAACTTATGTTTTGTAACACTTTTTAAAAAAGTATTTAACACATTCTACAGATCACTTTTTTTATTTTTGGTTGGGTAATTGGGGTTAAGTGACTTGTCCAGGGTCACACAGCTAGTAAGTGTTGTGTGTCTGAGCCAGATTTGAACTCAGGTCTTCCTGAATCCAAGGCTGGTGCTCTATCCACTGTGCCACCTAGCTGCCCCTACAAATACTTTCAAAATTGTCCCCCTTTTCTTTGCTTCCCTCTTTCTTTTTTGTGCATTTAAAAAAATGGTTCAATGGTGATTTTTTTGGCAACAGTGTTACCAACTCCCTACTTACTTCCAAACCTCCCTCCCCAAATTTAAAAAAAAAAGAAAAACCCTCCTTGCAACAAATAAGCATAGCCAAAGCAAAATGAATGCACTCAATGGCCATGTCTAAAAGTGCATGTCCCTTTCTATCCCTTGAGTCCATCACTTTTGTCAGGAGGTGATTAAATGTTTCATAGAGATCCTCTGGAGACACACCTGAACACTGCATTTACAAAGTTACCATGCCTTTTAAAAAAATTTTTCCCCCTTCTCCTTATATAAATTGCTCTCCTAATCACTTCACTCTTTACCTACTGATATTATACAGGATTCTCTGCAATCATTTCTTTCATCTTTTCTTATGGCTCAATAACATTCCATTGCATTCCTATACCACAATCTGTTCTTGATGGGCGTCTCATTTCTACAAACTGATAAATTCAGGCAGATTCCTATAAATCCTACTCTGACACCACTATGGTATGGAGGTGACCCTGGGTTTGCAAAGGCTATGCCAGCAGAGTACAAGCTCTGGAATATCATACCAAAATGGAAAGGTCTATCAAGCAAGAGACTTAGCATATGTCAGAGAGCCAGCTAAGCTAAGCACAAAGAATCTCCATCACCAGGAATCTGACCACTAGGTTAACTACCATGCTGTCAACCCATGAAAGAAAAATACAAAATGGTCTCAATTCTTTGAGTTCCTCCTTCTATTGCAGCAGAGTAGCAGGAGATAAGAATTCAAAGAATAATAGTTTTTAAACCATCTATAAACATAAACTGAATTTCTAAATGTCAGTTTCTTGTCTAATGACAAATGAACTGTGACACTAGTAGAAGAATTGAATTCTATCACTATTTTAAAAAATGGAAACAGAAAACATAAGAAACTACAGTTATATAGAAGGATGGCTTCATGAATACTCCTGAGAGAATTAAACAAATGAGTTGGTGAGTTAATAAATGAGCTGGCTTCACCAACCACACAAAAGTAAAAAGTATTTCATAGAGATAACTGGTTATTTCACCTAGCTGGGCTCATGATGAACATAAATAAAGACCATAAAGTAAACTGTAGCACATGTATCATTTTTTGCAAAGGATAATGGAAGAGAGAAAATCTAAGGAGACCCTGGCACACTACTACAAAGTAAAGTAACATGCTGGTATTCAGAAATGTCAATGTGAAGATGGGCACAGCAGAAGACAGCTGAAATGCTGGAAAATATTTTTCAGGACTAAGAACCAATATCAACTAAAGCATAAAACCAGAAAACAAACGCTCACCAAAAATGTTTGCTCCTCTCATCTGTGTGCCATGTTAAGTTCAAATGAAGGAGGGACTGCCTACAGATAGTGACATCTTCCAGATACTCCTGTTTATGGATGACTTTGTACTGACTGCACCAAGTCCCACAATACTACAGAGCCTCCTCACTGAATGCAACAGATTCTCAAAAGAGATGAGTTTGACAACTGACACAGTAAAAAGAAAATGCATGAAGAATGCCTATTGTTGAGATCATGAGATGCAGCTGAATAAACAACTCATTCAGTTAGTCTAATACACATCTTAATAAGACACTGCAAATGGACTATGAGTAGGAATTTTAACTGAAAGATCTTAAATATTCTTTTAGTGAGCTACATTGTTATGAATCACCAAGAAAACATAATAATCTCTGAAGAATAAAATTTCAGATGACCCAAAGCTCAAATGCAGACATGTTGTAAGCTGAAGAATATTACTGAAGGTGATGTAAACACAAGTAGTGGCATAAAAGGTATCATCAAAGAAATGCATGCTTCAAAAGAGATGAATTGGTCACATGATTAGAGCGAGGAATAAAGGATGAAAAGGCAAAGTACTGCACAGGAACCACAGAATGTTGGAAAGCTTCCAACATTTTGGATATAACTTATGTAAAAGATTGTAGGAGGGTATGAACACAAATCAGAGATGATTAAAAGGCATGGATGGCTTGTAATCTGTATTTTTGGGGATAGTGCCCTATATTAACATATCATATAACCACTCTAGAAAGTATAAAGTCAGGAAGAAAATGGTCAAAGGACAGACTACAACATAATTCAAATACTCTAAAAGTTCTCTGTATCTATCCACCATACTATAAAACTTTCATAATTTTATCACCCCTTTACTGTCTCTAGAATAGTCTGTCAGTAAAAAAGATATAGCTTTATTGTTAGTCCATGCATACAAAATAATTTTTAATTTTTTTTCCTCAAGAGAAAAAAGAATGCTCAAAGAACATATACCTCAGACAAAAGTTGGAGATTCCACAGTAATTCCTTATCTAGCTCTTCTTCCTTCAAGACATCATCATCTAAAATGGGGGGAAAATTTCTTTAATAAATTTTAAGCTTCCAAAATTCATAGCTACATTTTCTGTCAAGCTTATGTACAACCCTGCATTTCTACAAAGACTTCTTGTTTCATCTTCTAGAAAGTCTTTTCACTCTTTCCTGTCCAGAAAAAAAAGGGACAATGTCCAAGAAGTAAATAAATGCATCATTTCAAAGATCAGGAATCCTGATGTTCCACATGTACTATGTCAATTCTAATTTCTCAAGTTAACTTAAAGAAATTCCTTTTGGATACCACAATAAAATTCCTTAAAGTATCCAGTTTGGTTTTCTTATTGCATCAAGCTGACAGATACTAGTGTTTTAAAATTAGGGGAAATATCTCAAGTTGTTAAAAGTTCTAATTAATGTAACTAATGTACATTTCTCAGAATCATAGAGCTTTTTTAGATGGGACCTCACTGTCCATCTGATAGAAACTACATCCAAAATGAATCCCCAATACATTATACCCAATAAATGGTCATCTAGCATCTTCTTAAAAGACCACCACAAAGGAAAAAATCCACCATCTCCCAGGACATTCCACTTCACTTTTGAACAGCTCTAATCAAGAACTTCTTCCTGAAATCCAGCCTAAAACTGCCTCTTTGCAACTTCCATCCACTATTCCTAGTTTTGTCTTCTTGGGGTCAAACAGAACAAATCTATTCTTTCTTCCAATCTAGACAAGCTAATCTGTGCATAATTAGATTGTTTTCAAAGACTAAAAGAAATGTTTATTCACAAAATGAAAACAAACAAGTCAATAAGATCATATGACTCACTCATTGTAAGTTGAGTTATAACACTGCAGCAATGGGGAACAAAGATCTTCAAAGATTCCTCTGGGCAGCACTAAAACATATTTTACAAATGATTTAAAAAAAGAAGCAGCCAACATGAGGTCAAAAAGTAGTCACTATTTCAGGGAATAAGTATACAAGATAATTATCTTTTGGGACAAATTTACATTTAAAACATAACATCCAGGACAGAAATAAATTATTATCCACAAGATTACCTTCTAAGTTTTCAGTTTAAAAGCAACAACTAACCTTTACAGCAGCTCGGCACATGTCTGCCACCATGCGGCCTGCTACTCTAGTTTCAAATATGTTTGAAACAGCAAAATTAAAAACCTTCTGCAGGGCAACCTGTTAAGTGGAAGATATAGTCAACGTTTCTTTAGAAAAGAAAAATAAAATCCTCGTGGAATATAAAAGAAAAATATACATGCATATATTTCAACTTTACATGAGGCAATTATTTCAAAATGAGAAATTAGGTTCACTGAATCTTTAAAGAGAACCATCCACAATAAAAATTAATCAAAGAGTTAAAACTTCTACAAATATTTTAAATCATTTCATTTAAAAAACTGTTTCACATCTTAAGTGATGTTAAAAAGAGACGGACAAAATTTGCATGTGATACTAATTTAAACAAAGCAAAATTGCTACAAATTTGCTTTCCTAAGATTTAGGGAAGTCACACAAAACATGGCTGGATATGGTCAAGAGTATGTAGTTGGTTGAGGAGGTCAGTGTTTTAAAAGGCATTTTGTGGAAAATATTTCATTAATTAATTAATTAATTTAACATCAAGGTCATGCTGAATAGTTCAGGCATTAATTTAAAAAGTAATTAAATAGTACCATGGTGCTCATAGTGCTAAGGACCCAAGATCCTTAGACTAAATTTTAAACTGTGTTAATCAATTTTTATTTCATTATCAAACAAAAGAGGCCTAGATATAAACTTTCCAGGACTAAAATAACTGAAGATTTTCTTCCAAAAGCCACTGAGTCAAAGAAAATTTGCTAAGATCAATAAAAGATCATTTTGCCCCATTAATTTATATCATAAAAACTTTAAAAATTGTTCTTCTGCATACTGTGTAATTATCATAATAAAACTTGGTATTAAAAAGAGAAAAAGCACTTCCCTTCCTTGCAGAGGAAGGGGAACAGGAGTATGGAATATTGCATACTCTCAAGATTCAGGTGATGTTGGCTAGTTGTGCTGAACTGCCTTTTCACTGTCTTTTTTTTTTTTTAATTCTGTGTTACAAGGGATGGTTCTCTAGGGAAGAGAGGATCAGGGATATATTGGAAAGAAGGTGATATAAAAATCAAAAGATATAAAAAAATCTCTAAAATAAATTTGTTTCAGAAAGATACTATTTTTGAAGATGCAAAGACATCTAAGACTAAGATAGAAGGAAGAAATAAAATAAAAATTTTGGTGATAAAGAATGAACATTGCATAGCATGCTTTGTGAGAATAACACTAAACACCAGACTGTTAAAATAGCTTTAGTTCTAATGAAACAAAAAGGTTTTTTTCCATAATTTAATATCAAAATAATGTAGAGTGATTATATTAATCCTGAAGTCACAAAAATAATATTAAAATTAAGTTTAAAAATTTCAGTGTTTTTTATCCCAATTTTTTTTTTATCATGGCATGGTTATATTAAAAATGACTACATACCAAAACCTTAAAATTACTTATGGAGCAAGAAAGGGTGAGGAAGAACTTTAAGGCAACTTGCTATTTGAAAAAGTTATATCACATGTAAATTTATAATTTTATTTTGTATAACAATATTCTCTGTACCTTAAATATCTCATTAGAACATTGTGTGAGAATCGTACTGAAAGTAGAAGAGAGGCCTAATTCCACCAGACTTTCCAAGTGGGTCATCTTCTCCGTTTCTGTCTCCTCTCTTGTTTGTTCCAATGTGCTACTTTCTATAAGTCCAAAACACCTAAAGAACCCAAAGAAAGTATATGTTCAAGTAACTTAAAATTGATTCAACTGAATATATTTAATACAGTTAAGCTGGTTTATTAACAGCATGCTCATTAAAAAAAATGCTCTTTTCAGAGCATTTTATGAGTTAAAAGATGTTTTATGTATACTCCCTGGAGAGTGGCCACCAAAAGGATACGGATGGGGTAGAAACAGTAATGACCAGCAGATCAGTAACAGGTCCAAGTATCAGCTATACAACAAAACTAGCCCACATATTCACCTGTCCATAAACTGTAAGACAAAATCTTCAAATTCAGCTGTAGCAGAGCACAGCTCCTTTTCCACCTAGAAGGTTCAACATACACAAACTTTATTTTTTCTGTAAATTGGGTAGAACATGAACTATATTTTGTGAGAAACAGAATATTTTGCACACACACACACCACACACACAATACAGTACTAAATGCATGAATAAACAAAATTGTACAATTGGTTTTGAACACCTATCTACTTGTAAAGCTCCAGAAACTAAAAAATGGGAAAAACTTATTTCATATACATCAAAGTGAAAAAAATATCTAGCTACTTTCATCATATAATCAATATTAAAATTGCTAATGTATAAATAGATTATACATCTAGACACTGAATTACTCAAGCAAGTAGTAACATAGCCTAGTAATTTGTAAGTATGACTAGTTGTGCAGAGCTCCTGACTTGGAAGATAATCCTGAAAGGGCCAGATGGGACTTGAACATGTATCTCTTTAGCACATGTATATTCTAGACACATATTTATTATCATTATCGTAATTCATATTAGTTTATTATTGAGATTAGACTAACACAACGGAAAACTAAAACCTCAATTTTACCAGGTGTTACTCATGTGAATTTTGTTCTTTTATCTACAAAACATAAAAAAGTGTTTTTGTCTTATCTAACAAGGAGGCTATGTACAACATCTTACGAGATTTTAAATAAATTTTAACATTTTAGCAAATTTCTGCATTGTTGTCTTAACCCTCATTAAATGTGGAAAAGCTTGAAGAACAGAAATTAGTATTCTCTATTTCATTTATATAATTAGAAAATAGTCTTACTTCTGTGAGGTCATTTTTTTCTTGAAGTACAGATGAGCAATCTACTAAAGGCACCAGAGTGGAAAATGTTGCTATAAACTGGAATGTGATCTGTTGGAAGATGCAAAGGGTTTTCAACATTCAGTACACAACTCAGATTTAGACTTTAAGGATACTGTAAAACAAAGGCCAGATTAATAAATTATCTCCCAAAAAAAATCCTACAGCAATTTTATTGCATTTCATTTAGTTGTACACATTTTTACTCTTATCATAATCAACTATGTTTCAGTATTATTTCCATTAAGTTCATCTTTTTATTAACTATGTCTGTATTTTGTCATATGCATCCCTAAACTTCCTAAATTTGTTGTAGTGCAATGAGATCACCCAGAGATGGAATAGTACTGATGACAGAACTGTGACAGGGAGAAAGGTGGTATTCCTAGAGAAGGCAGTCTTGCTACCTAGCCAAGGGATTTAGGGAGGTCTGTGTTGGTGCAATGATACTTAAAACACAAGCCTTCCAACAATGTCACTTTCTGGCTGGAAATTCCAAAAGGGTCACAGAGAAGGTCCTGTGACTAGAAGTTATTACTGCCCATGACTGAAATCCAGGTAGCATGGGAAATTTCAATATTATAT
The DNA here is from genome assembly GCF_003287225.1 of Phascolarctos cinereus. NCBI lineage: Eukaryota > Metazoa > Chordata > Mammalia > Diprotodontia > Phascolarctidae > Phascolarctos > Phascolarctos cinereus. Next base: position 101,944,925 of record NW_027555625.1, read on the forward strand.
AACAAACAAAAATGTCTAAGACATAAATATTCATTGAAATGAATAGAAATTTTGAATTATAAACATGGAAAGCATATTGATTTGGACAATTTTCCTATTAAGGAGAAAGAATATATTATATTATTGTTTGCCCACAATTTAAGTTCAGACATTCAATTACATTTCTAGAAAACAACATTAATGTTACTAGCTTTCACATATAACACAGTGGTAAAGGATCCTTGAGATGTTAAAAGGAATCTGATGATACTCTCACAACAACTTAACAAGACAGAAAGTAAATGTGCTCACCATGCATTTACTAAAGTCATTTGGATCCACGCCAGGTAATGCTCTCATCAACAGAGGTAGCATATGTGTTGGACCTTCAGGAAACCATTTGCCCCCTGACACTAGACTACGGGCTACTCCAATCACACAACTTAAAGTGGCGGTGAGTTGGTGAGGTTCTGTTAATGTCTCTAGGGCAGGATACGTTCTAAAATGTGAAAACAGTGACAACAAATTATTTTAAACACTCAAGAAGGAAGTTAAATAAAAAATCATGGTACCATTAAATTCACAAGTATATTTCAACCTTTAAACCTTTTATTGCCAATGAAGTGATTTCTTGATTTAATTCATTGTTGCCAGGCTCTGAAAGCTGGTCCAAAGACAAAAATCCTCACCATTATAGGATAGGACAAGAGCTATAAAAACTGTGGTAAAATGCACATTATCATCATATTGCACTTTTTTCCTAAAATACAACTGTATTTTATTATTTCTGAGTAATATTACTTGTGGTGTCCAGATATTACAGGGAATAAGAAGAGATGGCAGAGATGAGAACACTGGTAAGACTTGGAATAAGGAAGGTTCAATTCCCAGAGCATTACCTGAGCAAATCACCTAACCTGTGCCTTAGTTTCCCCATCTGTAAAATAACAAGGTTGGATTCAATTGCCTTAAGCTCAAAATCTACGATCCTATAAACAGCAGTCACTATATCAATTGCTAAAAGGTGTTCTATTCTTCTAATAAATGAGAAAACGAAAAGATGGTATGTTTAAGTTTATAATAGTTTCATATGCTCCTTCAATGATTATAATTTAGACATCATGCAAGAGAGTATCAATTTCCCTGTATCAATTCTCTGTAACTAAACAAACTGGAGGAAAAAACTAGATACAATTAAGATCTGACAGATTAATACCAAAGGGAAAGTGATACTGTATCACTTTTTAAAAGTACTAGGTTACAAGTCACAAACTCTAAAAAATGTCTACTAAACTACTGATGAAATATTTTAACAGCTACACATTCTGCTTCATTCAATCTTCATGTGAGTATACAGAAGTAAAAGTATTGACAACTAATATAAGTACATTCTATTTAAAAGCAAAATATGCTCATATATATTATATACATGGATTATATACAATTATTTTCTAATCACTGGATCTGTTTTTTAAAAGGTTTGAGGATAAAAGGCTCACTCTACTTCAATTGTGACTGATCAGCAGCAAAAAAATTAAGAACAATATGAAAAACCCTTGACAGCCCATTCAATTCTGGATCTTCTGCTTCTGGTTCCTCAACAGTAAGGAAAACAAGATCCAGAAAGCATTTATGGAATCAATATTGTATGCTCTCCCATTTTCCTCACCTCCAAAACCAGAAGGCTGTCAAGGCAAACAGCACACAGTAATCTTTTCCCTCTTTTACCTGCTCCTCTCTTCAGTTTAAATGCAAGAAAAAGCAGATACTCAAAACTCAAGCATACAGAGCAAAAGCATGGATGAGCGGGATACTGCCTACCAGTTCTTGATTATTTTGAGCACTGGAACTGAAGCCCAAAGAATCATATATAACATCCAAAAACCTTTTCTGTTTGCATCATCATTTTCCTTCTAGAACTAAGTATTTTTTATATATGAATTAAAATTAATTTGCATTCTGCATCTTCCAATGAAGTATATAAAATGTTGTAGAAAGAACACTGAATGAGGATTCAGGGACTGACGTTACAGTTTCAGCTGTGCTCCGAGGCAGTAGGATGCTATATATATTAACTTTCACTTAACCTGTCTAGTCTTCAATTTACTCTGTAAAATGAGTCTTGTACTTAATGGTCTCTATGGCTCCTTCTAGTTATAAAAAAAAATAAAAATCTGATGCTTCTGAAGCTTCTAGTCCCCTTCTGACAAAGATGCTGGTAAGAAATCTTAAAGGTGAAATGTAGACAGCCCAGAAGAAAGCAGCAAAGCTAATGGCTCCATTCGTTTTTTTTTTCTTCTTGTATGGACTAATGGTTTCAGTAACACAGGAAGCTCCCAATATGGATGTTCTTTCTAATGACATAGCCTGTGGTAACTCATCTGTATCCAGACTGAGAAGCCTAAAGCCCTGAGAAATTCAATTGCCTTTAAAGCCCTGAGAAATTCAATTGCCTTGCCAAAGGTTGCTCAACTTAGCAAGTATATGTCAGAGAAAAGATCTGAAGCTAAAATCACCTCAACTCCACACTAGGTAAAATATATATTGGGAAATAAATTCCCAAATACTCAAGAATTTGGAGGAAGTGAGGAAAGCTATTAAAACTCTATGGTGGCTTGTTCACATTAGGCAAATGGGTAGTTATTTACATGACTGTTTACAATATAGAAATTGCAGGGATGCTTGTCAATTGGAGAATGGCTAACTTTATTATATATTTATTATATATTTAAAAAGAATAGCAAGTTGTCCATAATAGATTTGCAGCTTCCTGTGCAATCACGTTTTATTTTGTTATACTGTTATAGAAATACTTATCTTATTCCATAAATTAAAATAAATAAAAATTTAAAAGCTATATAATAGTATTATTCTGATTTTCAATGTGGTATGGTGGTGAGGTTTTTTCATCTGGAAGGCTGTTCAGTAGCATACAAGGCCTGGACAGTCCTACAGAACCTAGAAAGATTTACATTTAAAGTTCAAAGATGAACTCTGTTCCTTTTGTTTAAGGATCAGCATAGCTAAGTGTGGAGAGTCTCCTTCATTAGCAGAAGGCTGGCTACCAGATAATCAATTTTTTGGATATGGCTACTTACAGTCACACCATAAGCTCTATCCTGGGCCCTTTTTCTTTACTCTCTACTTTTTTTGGTGCTCTCATCTACTCTCACTGATCAACCTATCATCCTTCTATGCAAACGACTACATAATCTATATCTCCAATTGCCTGTTGGACATGTACCCCAGGCTGTACCCCTGGAGATCTCCAACTCAATGTGTACCCTCAAAGTTATACCCTTTCCAAGTCTTATTCCCTCTTTCTAAACTTTCCTAACTACTGTTGTCACCCAGATTCACAACACAGGGCTCATCCTTGATGCCTCACTCTTTCACACAACCCCATTTCCATTATGTTGCCAAGTCCTATTAATCCCACCTTCACAATATCTCTTGAATGATGCCCCCTTCATCACTCTTCACCTAAAGTATTACAATAGCTTTCTACTTGGTCTCCCTGCTTCAAGTCATTCCCTACACTCCTCTATATTCCACTCATCTGTCAAAAATATCTTCCTAAAGTGAAGGTGTTCCATTATTACCCCTTCTTTCCCCATGTAATAAATTCCAGTGGCTCCCTATTAAGGCTCAAATATAAAATCATCTATTTGGTATTTAAATGCCTTCACAACCTGGCCCTGCTCCTACCTTTCCAGTTTCTTACACTTTACTTCCACCACATACAAATGACAACATCCTCCTTATTATTCCTCGTTCATGATACTCTATCTCTAGACTCCAGGTATTTTCACTGGTTGCCTTCCATGCCTTGAATTCTCTCCTTCCTCTTCTCTGCCTTCTGGTTTCACTAGCTTTAAGACCTAGCTAAAATCCCACTATTAGAAGAAGCACTTCTCAATTCCCCTAAATGCAACTGCCTCCTCTCTCTCTCTCTCTGTATGTATGTATATGTGTGTGTGTGTGTGTGTGTGTGTGTGTGTGTGTGTGTGTGTGTGTGTGTGTATATATATATGTCTTGTTTATACACAGTTGGTTACATATTTCCTTCCCCATCAGACAATAAAATCCTTGAGAGCAGAAACTGATTTCCCCCCTCCTTCTTTGTATTCTCAGTGCTTAGCACAATACCTGGCACATAGCAGACACTTAAAAAAAGCTTACTGATTGATCTAAGTTCTAAGCCTCAGCATACATGACAAAACAAAGTGAATAGTGAAAACAAAGAGAAATATCAAAGGTTATATAGCATTAGCCAAAACCATAAATACCAAATTTTTTGAGGTATCACACATTTCAAGAACTTCAGTATAAATAATATATATGCATTATGATGTTCACTGCTATAGTTTTAATACCAATTGTCTCTCATACAGATAAAATTTTGTTGTAAAAATTAACAATTTTTGATTATCCATGGGGGGGGGTGTGGAGAACATATTTTTTTTATCTCCAGAATATGCAAAAATCACATTTTGATAATTCACTTCAATTCTTTTTCCATCTAATTTTCAAAACCAAACTTTTTTAAAGAGCAGAAGTTATACTATCTGTTTCGGGTCTTTCTCTCCTACCAAACTTCTGCAGGAGGTAAACAGTCAGAGTCAAAAGGCAAGCTTGTATGAAAAGGAAAACCAAAAGGACATGAGATACTCAGCATCAAAATAAGTAACTCTCGATTGCTGCTTGAACAAAAACAATTCTTTAATATCAACTTACCTTTCAAGTACAGGTGGAATTACTAACTCTGGTCGCATGAGTGCAAGATTCTGTAGAGCTTGAGCTGCCTCTAGGCTACCCGTTTTGCTGAACATAGCCAAAAGAACAGGCTGAATAATGCATTGTACAAAATCTGTAACATCTTGATCTGTAAGCTTATGGCTATCAGGCACAGGAGTCAGCCAAGAAGGCTTCTTGTATCGTTCACGATGTAATCGTCTAACAACACTGTTTGGCAGTCTCTGAAGTAGTTTCATTAACTTGTTCTGCGGATACATAAACAAAAAACGTTGGTGGGCTCCCTTTATCACTGTATCATGAAGGGGAAATTTTCCCCTCTGCAAAAAAAGTGCTATAAGGTTGTTTTTTTTTTAATTACCAAGCAAATTCTATGATGAAATAAAAAGAACACATCTAGGTATTTTTAAAACTTACTTTGCAAAATACTTTGAATTATGTGATTCTTAAAATTTGTTTCAACCCTAGTCTTCAAAAGAATTTCTTTTTTTTTTTTTTTGGCTAAGCAATGGGGTTAAGTGACTTGCTGAGGGTCACACAGCTAGTAAGTGTGTCAAGTGTCTGAGACTGAATTTGAACTCAGGTACTCCTGACTCCAGGGCCAGTGCTCTATCTACTGCGCCACCTAGCTGCCCCTTCAAAAGAATTTCTTATAATTTACAGATTCTCTGTGTGATCAGTTCACCCCAGTATCTAATTTTCAGAGTTGATAATGTACAAATAAGAAAATCTATGCCTTTAAACTATTTTAGGCTGTTAACATTTTTTAAAATTTTATAGCAATATTTCCTCAGCAATTTATTTACTTCGACATTGAGTAGTACTTATAGCAATCTACTCTGTACTGAATCACACCATCAAAATGCTGATACAAAATAGAAAAAGGGCAGCTAGGTGGAGCAGTGGATAGAGCAGTGGGCCTGGAGTCAGGAGGACCTGAGTTCAAATCCGACCTCAGACCAGACATACTTATTAGTTGTGTGACCCTGTGCAAATCATTTAACCCCAGCTGCCTCACCAAAAAAGAAAAAATAAAATAAAATAGAAAAACTATGTTTTAAATAACACTAGTTAAATGAGAAAATCTTTTCAAAAATACTGAATCCAACCATAAAAAAGAAAAAAAGAGCAAAGCAAAGACACTAAACTCCTGCTGAGTTCTTTTAACTACCTAAATATCAATGTTAAAGATCCTTACCAGCCAGCGACCATTATTTGAAGGATGGTAAAACGATGCAATGCTGTTAAATAGGCCAGTCAGGTGCTTCTGCACTAACTTACTTGGTCCACCCTGTTCAAAAGAACAAGTTCAATATTAATGCTTTACATTAGAACACACAGATAGACAGATACATATGCACACACACAAAAAAATGAAGAAGTAATCTCAAGCTTAACAGACTCAATATTTTAACTCATCTCATCCTGATAGAGGTTATTTACTATAAATGAAAATAATGTCATAACAATGACTCCATAAAAATCAATTATCAGTTAAGATATTCTATTTGGGACCAAGGAGCAAAATTTACCTTCAGATTTGTGGTATTTACTTTTCATTGCATGGCAGGAAAATAATTCTGACACTAAGATTGGTATAGTAAATGATCAGATGTGATTTAAGTCTGGCTCATGAAAGAAGTTTGGTAGTATTAATTTGTTTTAAGTTGGAGAAAATATGAAAACATGAATTAGTTATTTTTACTACTAAATGTTTTAGTACTGTATATCCTCTAAACATAAGCTATCAAAGCCCATTTTAATTAAATATGAAAAGGACTTCAAATTACTTGATGCATCTTAAAGAGAAAGTGCTAGCCTATAAGACACATGGAAATAAAAATGCTGACTTGCTTATCATGGGCTGAATACTACCAAGATAAAGTATTACAATGTAGTCATGAAACATGGCATCTTTCATCTGCTTACCCAATTTCAAGAAGCATCACAGCCCTAAGCTAGTATGTGTCATGTTGTATTAGAAAACATTGTGCTTTGAGATCTACTTCATTTTTCCTAATACAACATTCCCATCTAGTATAGGGCATCATCAAAATTGATTAAATAATAATAATGGCAAAGTCTGGAAATGAAAATGCTGAAAAGGTTTATTCAATTAACATGACTGACTTAGGATACACTATTTTCCATTTGTACTACAAAATGTAACTATCTAAAAGAACAAGCAGCTTCTGCTATTTTGGTGTACTACACTGTAATTAATAATATTAGGGGAAGTACTGGCTACTATCTAATTAATTATCTCCCAAAATATAATGAAATAACTGCAATTCATTTGTAATGAGATACAGTGAGCAAAATACAGGACGCTCCAAAAGTCTTAGTTCAGTTTTAAGCTTTAATTTTAATTAAGTATATTTTAAATGGTTTAATTTTTACTGACTATAAGGAAAAGAAGATATTCCCATTCCATCTGTAATCATAAAACACCAGTGCTATCATATTACTGAGACAGTTTATAGTCTTTAATATAATCGGGGGGGGGAGAGATGGCACAGTGGATAGAGCACTGGCTCTGTAGTCAGGAGGACTTGAGTTCAAATCTGGCCTCAGACACTTGACCACTTATTAGATGTGTGACCCTGGGCAAGTTACTTAATCCTATTCATTGACTAGCCAAATACATACATACATACACACACACACACACACACACACCCTCATTTTACATATTGGGAAACTGAGCTCCAAAGGGGTTAAGTTCTCCACAATTGTCAGCTATTTAGGTGCAGAGGTGAGAAATGAACCCAAGTTTCTTGATTCCCAATCTAAGGTTCTTAGAATGGCATTTTAAAAAGTAGGGAGGGGGAAAGGCAACAACAAACAAAAGAACAAAAAACAAAGCCTGACAGATTTTTAGCATACTTTAACTACCCAATTTAAGTTCAGGGACTAAATTTTAGAATAACCATACTGATATTCCATGAAAATATACCATAGATACAGAAATGAGTTTTTCAATATAATTTAAAGGGAAAGACAAAACAGGCTGTGAACAATACGTGCAAAATGAAAACATGGACATTTATATTTGAAAGCTTATGTGAAAGATGAAAAACAAGGTAATTTTGCAGGGGGAAGGAGATAAAAGACCAGGAATAAATTCACATAAAAGGGTAGTGCTTATGTTGAGTTTTAAAGAAGGCTAGGGTTTCTAAGGAGGTAAGGAAGGAAAGCATTCCAAACATGGGATATAACCAATGCAAAGTCACAGGATATGATGTGATATGTGAGAAATGGTAAGAAGGCCAGAGCAGCTAGACCATGGCATGCAGAAAGGGGATTAATGTATAATAAGGCTGGAAAGTTAGGTTGTGAAGGACTTTAAATGCCAAACAGTTTATATGTGATTTCAGAGAAATAAGAAGTGACTGGAGTTCATTAAACTAGTGAGTAAAATAGTCAGACCTGTCCTTCAGGAAAACCATTTTGGTAGCTGTGTAGAGGATGGATCAGAAAGGGGAAAGACTTGAGGCAGGCATACTAATTAGAAGGCTGTTTTAATAGTTTAAGTGAGAGATTATAAGAGCCTAAACTAGGATGGTGGCTATGTGTGTAGAGGACAGAACAGATGCAAAAAATGTTATCAAGTCAGAAATGAAGGGTGGGTTTGGGAAAAATACAAGTTCTCTTTTAACAGACATGTTGAGTATGAGATGTCCAAAAAAGGATATCACTTGAAATGTCCAATAGTGGTTGGGTACGTGGAACTGAAAGCTCGAGAAAGAAGCAGTTAGAACTGAATATGTTAATCCAAAATCTGCTTTCCCTCCAGGGCCAATTCAGCAAAATAATCCATTAAACCTTTATTTCAGCTTGTTTTTTAATTTATGAATTCTGACCAAATCAAAGGAATTACAGGATAAAAAGAGTATTAGATTGGTAACAGAAGCCTGGGGTTTTAGTTTTACTGTCACCTTGTGACATCACTTCTCTGGGCTTGATTTTAATGAACTGTAAAATTAGAAGCCTGAATGAAATACCTACAGTGGCTTTCAGCTTTAAAAGTGTAAGCTTCTGTTTTGTTTTGTTTTGTTTTCAATCAACAAATCACCAAGTACTGCAATAAGTCCACTTATGAACTAAGTTTCCTATTCTGCCTAAATGCCACTATGAAAGTCTGGCATTATAACTGAGGCTCAAATTAAGACACTAAAACTGGTTTAACATACTCCTAGAATTTCTATATTAGTAACACACATTTTAAGTGAACTTCTTAAATAAAAACAGTGCATTACAAACCATCATGGCGGTGATCCAAACTACTGCATGCCCTATATCATAAGCATTTGTTAGGAATCTTGGAACTAAAACTTGATTGCTTCCCACTGGGAGATTCAAACTTCTGAGAATCCTTGTAAATATCTGTTTGAGAGAGAGAGAGAATAATAAGAAGCATTTGTTCATCTTAAAAACTAAAATAATGGCAAATATTTACAGATTAAAATTTTATTACTACTTCCTCTAGCAACAAGGAAAAACAGCTGGTCTTTATTGTGGAAAGTGATCACACAATGCCTTATGTAATGAAACAGTATTTTGGCACTGAGCATATGAATCAAATCATAATCCTAATTCACTTAGAGGAAATTTTCAATATTAAAATAGGTTTTTGCAGAATTAAACATGTATCCATTGTCCACAGTGCCATAGTACACTGATACAAAGTAGCCAAAATATCTTCATTCATTCATTTATTGATAACCTTCCTCAGTACTGCTGAAATCAAAGTTACCCTGGTGAATCTTCTCCACAACTGATAGGTGCCAACCTAAATTTAATTATTTTCTCAGCCCATGACCTTTGTTATCCTCCTCTTTAAGCTTAATGTTTGCTGCCTCATTCTTTCTGCTACAAGAAGCAACCACATCTTTTGGATGAAGACATCTTTTCTAGCAGCTGAGCTTAAGTAGAGAAAGAATAATTCAAATCTACTCCTACTGGGATGCAAAAGAAAGAATGTCACCCAAACAGAAACCTAGCATTTGCCTGTTGCTGCCCTTTTCCCCATCTCCCAACTCACTAGGAAACTGACTTTTAAAGAAAAAATATAACATGATTTTATACATGAGTACACTGGACTCAGAGGGAAAGGGAAGGTTATAGAATCTCCTGCAAAATACCTCTCTCTAAACCAGGCTCCTACATCTCTAGAGTTCAAGGACCTCCAAAGTTAATCAAGATTCATACAATGCCCCAAAAGACTACAATCACTTTGGGAAGAATGAATAAATAACCCACCCCTGCAAAGTAATTAATTACCTTTATAAATCATAGGCAAGTAGGTTTGACAAGTATTATAAACATCAGTGTTGTATAAGTTGGAAAGGAAGACTTTATGTAGTAATTATCTCAGAAAGATGCAGTGGTCATTTTATAACCACATTTTCTTACCTTTGGTACATATGGATCCCAATCTATGTACCCTATATTATCTGTGGCCAGACGAGCAAAGAGATTTACTAGTTGCTGAAAGCAAATGAAAAGGGAGACATTGTTCAATAAACATATTCTGTATATGTATGTGTATTTAAGATTTGAAAGAATTCAAACAATAGCAACAACAAAAATGAAACCGAACACTAATTATATGAACAAACTTGGCCCCAGAGTAGAGTTGAGAAAATGCACCTCCCTTCCTTCACAGTAGAGATGAAGGACACTGATACGGAAAGCTGTATATACTGTCAGAAATGGCTGATGTGCTAATTTTGCTGAACTGCTTTTTTCCCCCCTCTATCTTTTAAAAGAGTTTTTATAATGGGAGGGCATGAAGGAACACACAGTCAGAAACTCATGTGACAGAAAATCAGTCGCATAAAATTAATAAAAATTACTTCTGGGAAAGAAAAAAAACCACCTTATTCTAATTTGTCACCACCCCCTTCTCTATATCTAATTATTCTCTTCAACAATGATTAACTGTAACAATGACTTATTTTCAGTTGTTATAGGCTATAGTCCACCAAAGTAAATTTACAAATTTAAACACAAACTGAAATCCTAAATTTATATTTTTAATGCAAACACTTCTACTGTATATTTAAAATTAATGGTATTTTTAATTTTAGATATAAATGCTTCTAAAATCACAGCTCTAAAGACAAAGAAAAACTGAATAATCACTAAATTTAATTCAACAAGTATTCATTAAGTAACTACGTAACTAATATGGACACAAAAAGTCTATGACAGTCCCCGTTTCCATATATGTCATAATATTAATTGTATGCTGATTACTAATTGGCCACAAAAAAATACAACCAATCAAGGTTATTTCATTGATTTAGAGGAAGAGAAGAAAAAAATTAAGATTTATCATGACATGGCTAATATCCAATTCTAAGAAATGAATCTGTTCAGATTTATTGTTACTGGAATGGAAAATGGAAGGAAAAATGAGAACTCACCCCCTCCCACTGTGGGAGATTCTGCACTGAAACCCAAAGGCCAATTAACTCATCAAACCAAAGCCTGCAAAAGAAAACATTTTCATAAATATCAGAGCAATTTTTAGTCAAGTTATCTGAATGAAAAAAAAAAGTCACACAGACACAGAGGCATGGGGGGAAAATCCTACACAGTCTTGAAAATCCATACAACTACTCCGGTGGCTGGGACCACTGCTTGGGATTTCCCACCCTTTTGTTCTTCCATCAATGAATGACCTGGATACCCATGTAGTTTTTCCTCTAAAACCCTAAGCAGGAGTGGAGAGTGTCCAAAGAAAGGGGTGTGTGGGGCATGAAACATAAAATGGAAGAGGTCTTTCAACTTTATGTTTGAGGCATTACTGTCTACTGAGTAGAAATCTTATTTAATAGTGAATATAATGTCTACCTGGTACACTGTTGGCATCCAAATAACAATCTATTTTATTAAAGGCTTTCATCAATTCATTATCTATAGGAATAAGTAGCAATTCATTTTGTTTTACTCAGGAATTGATTTTTTTATTTCCTCAATAACAAAACTACTAAATGTCTATTGATACTTTTCTCTTTATTTAAATGGTTTTAAATATTATTCTGCTTTGGTTTCTATAGAATTAAGCAATGAATTTTTTTATTTATCTAAATTTTTTTTTAGTAATTTGGCAGAAAAGCATCATGGATTTTGACACTCTAGCTTTCTATCCTCATAGATATACTTACTTAAAACCTTTATGATGAAGTTCTGGAGGAAGAGAGGTAGGAAGAAATATTTCAAAATAAGTGATAGCCTTCTGCATTGTAACATCAAAAGGACACATTAAAGGTCGCCATTCTTCCAACATCTCTCCTGTAGCATCCTCAGGAAAGTACCTAACAAAGCAGGAAAATTTTACCTGTTTTATACTTACACACATAAGCTTCAGTTTTTAGAGTAAAGTGGGAAGGCGCTTCTCTGAACATTGAACAAGAATGTTACCCCATAATAAAATTTGGAAATCTAGTGAATGTGTTAATGACTAAAATCATGTCATGTGAAATTTACCTGAACAGTAACAGAATTCCTGGAAATTTTATTAATATCCCCATTGAACTGTCAAAATTTTAATGATAAGCTTAAGTTGCAAAACAAACAAAAATAACAAGAAGTTTAAAAGTAAATTTTAAGGTTAGCCTATGAGAAAAAATCTCATAGAAGTAAACACTTGGAAAATCAATCTACTAATTCTACAAAGGTTGAGCCTCACTGCATGAAATTCACAAATTTTATGCAGAAACTCATTATTTAGCTACAATGTTTGAAAAATTCATTTATCACCTTATTTTCCAGGAGCATTAAAATCTTCTATTACAAAATCCAAATGAGAGAAATCTATATTTCTATTAGTGAAGAATTAGGCAGTTTTCTGAGGTAGTGAAAACTGACAAAGTTAAATTATGACCTACAGACATGTAAAAAGGAAGATGGAAAGATGCCTTGTACGAAACATACATGAAAAAATTACCCAACTTTGGTTCAAAATAGTAACAAAGCTAGAGTAATAATTAAGAAAATCTCAATTTTGGTACTATTCAAGGAAGAAAAGCTAGGGAACCATCCCAGACATACATCTGAGCTATTTAAATACCACCTACTTGTGATTAAGATGTCTCTCAATTATTTAAATGATCCCAGTCCATTACATAAACTTGAATCTTATTTTTATTTACTTATTTTTGCAAAGTGGAATGAAGTGACTTGCCGAAGGTCACACAGCTAGTAAGTGTCAAGTGTCTGAGGCCAGATTTGAACTCAGGTCATCCTGAATCCAGGGCCAGTGCTCCATCTACTATGGCATCTAACTGCCCTCTGAACCTTACTTTCAGATGGAAAATGTTTTAGCTAGAATCTGATGGAATTTCTTTGTTGTGTTTATTTTGGATTTCATTAGCAGAATACAATACAGCATTTGAAGTTACTTCCAATACTGAAATCAATACACACACAATTTTGTTAGCATGAACAACAGAAGACAACTATGTTAGAAGACAGCCCATAGCTGTTAGGAAACTTCTATTTAAACTACACTATCTATGGAAATAATCAATTGCCACAAATTTTTGGCTTTATGTGATATAAACAACTTTCAGGAAGGTTGCCTTCCCCCCCCCCACTTAGACCAATGGACTCTCATTTATTTCTGAAATCACATTGGCAATTGCAATTATCGAACAGAAATAGCTACTTTATGCCCTACAGAGTTTAGCATAATCTTCAAGTACAAAGAAACACAGGCTATGTGTGATACATAAGCTTAGGTTTGAATATCACTAGTTTAGAGATGATTCATATGATTAACAGACCTGTACTGGGCTTTTATGAGAGTACTAAGTTTAATCAAGCTAAAGGCAATTGAATTTTTTTTTTAAGTTTTAGGCAATTTGGGGTTAAGTGACCTGCCCAGGGTCACACAGCTAGTAATTGTCAAGTGTTTGGTCTGAGGCTGGATTTGAACTCAAGTCCTCCTGACTTCAGAGCCGATGCTCTAATCACTGCACCACCTAGCTGCCCCCTGGCAATTGAATTTTGGGATGCTAAATCATTACTTAAATTGCAAAACACATTTCAAAACAAAGACTGTAGCACACCTACATTTCTCATTTCCTTCATCAGCTACTTCACAGGAATCCCATTTTAATAAGCTTGATGGGAATTTAAAAACCGCTATGTTATAGCTAGGTCTCATTACAGCAAAATTCTATTATGATGGCACACTGAAATATGTGCTTCTTATACATTAAGAGGAAGAAAAAAAGGCTATTCTAAAGCAGTACTTCTAGACAGAACTTTAAAAGTATTTTAAATAAAATTTAAACTATTTTTCAAAATACTGTTTGATTTCGGTTTTAAAATTTGGGCAGGGATGTGGTCAAGGGTGATTCCTGATTATTGAGGCTATAAAATGATAAGGCATCTATTAGCTAATGCTGTGGCTCTCTGAGCTTACTGGCTAACAAGCAGTCCAAAACATCATGAATTGCCTTCTTATCTATGTATCATTTGGTTGGTTTAAGTTTTATATAATTCACATTTCAGTTTTTGTCTCTACTCTCAGCTTACATAATCCAGTACAACCCTATCCACTCAACTTCATCTCTTACTTACTCTACAGGAACATGTGTATGAAACGGTTATCTTTTCTTCAATTTTTACTTCTTCAACAAAACCTTCCCTGATGATTCTCATCCCCTCCCTTTGTATTTTTTGCTTTCTCTTAATTCCTACTCTATCTATATTGTGAATTATACTACTATACTTAAACAGGGCTTATTGCTTCCTAATTGTTTTATGACATCACTCAACAGGATCATAAGTTCTTTAAGACCAAAGACCAATTCAAAGGCTTTTTAAATAACGCACACAGTTCCTATCACAATGGTGAGCACATTGGCTTTAATCAATCAACTGAATACATGGTAAACACTATACGCTTATGGTTCTTCAGATACACAAAATGTTTCATTCAACAGAACTCACTGAATCCATGCTAGCAAAACATTTTCAGAATGGGTCACTGGTAAAGATATGGAAATAGTTCAATTATTTGGAACTAGATGTTATGATATTTTAATTGGATTCTATTTTAGCTTTATATTTTTGATGCTATAAGCAAATGGTATTTTTCATTTTAGGAAAAATTAAAATAAGGAATATTTTCAATCAAACATTCCATAGAGAGGAAATATAATGGGAGAAACTGACCCAACTCACCAACTGCTCTTCATCACTCACATTTTTAGCATGATATTATAGTTCTCTGTATGGAAAATGTATGTGATCTAAATGACAAAGAAATAAGAACTACACTATAGTGAAACATCTGGGGTTAAATTATTTAACATGATGTGGCTCTATAGCTTGTATCTATCGATAGTAATAACAAGTCAATTTAGTGAAGTATTTGTAGGGGTATATTTTACTTTGGGGGCAATGGTATACAATGGCTATGCCTACACAATGTCAAACATCAAAATGAAAACTGAAAAATTTCACAAAAATACGAATGTTTCATCCTTAAACATCCAGTTATTAAACAACATTAATACCTACTGTAGTATCAGGCAATCAATAAATACTTGTTGAATATAGCTATTTTACTGGATTTCCTGATTTTCATTTGAGATGTTTATTGAAATGTAGACATTGGTGCATTCTAGGTATACGGCTGGCATTTAAATAGAGACCATTTTATTAAAAGTTGTTTACTGAGTAGCTAAAAGAATAAGGATCTCACTAAATCTGTTCCACCTAGTAAATTATTTCTATCTCTTCATGAACTATTTAAACCTTTTACTGCCTCTTCAAAACGCAATAGTATTAGAGAGAAAAAACACACTAAATAGATACACCAAAGCAACTAGACTTTATAAACACTAAAGTAAGAAAGTTACTTACGGTCGGCAGCTTTTCACGAGTGTTTTTAGAACATTTTCTACAGAACTAGGGGGGAAAGTCATTGAAATTAAATTAGTGTATTTTAAGAGCAACATATAATAAATTCAGTCAACAAATGATTATGTTTTAAATCTATGATGCAATTAGACATCATCTGTGGACATGCAATAACTAATCCTTTAGGCATTTTAGGCATAATCACAAAAGTGAAAACTTAATTCTTAAATCTACTTTTTCCCTCTCCCTGCTATTACATTCAGGGAAAAACTAATCCAGTTGGCAAAGAAAAATCACTTTCATTCTTTACTAACTATAACAAATCTCCAGAGCTAAACACTGCTTATGGCATACATAGTCCATCAAGTATACAAGTTTTAATTTCAAAACCTAATTCTTACTTTTCTGTGAAGTCTCTACATAAATAAGAAATCATAAACATATCTACTGACAGAAAAGGAATGTTGTTTGTTTGTCTTCTGTAACCTACCAGTTAATTTTTCAAGCCTCTTTGTTGCTTGTTGACAATGACATACTTTTATCAAGAATAACATCTATTTATTTAGCTAATTTAGTCTGGAGGGCTTAACCAATGCTCTAAATTGAAAAATGATCAATATATCCACCTATCAGGTAGAGATTTGTAATTTTTTTTAAACCTACAACCAATGTTGCTTTATTTTTTTAAGTCACAGCATCCTTTCATAAATACATATATTACCAGAATGGTAGATTTTCATTGGTAATATGACTATTGTAGCTGACACTAAAGAAATAAAATATACCCCAGTAATAATAAAATATGGAAGGGTAAATAATAATAAGTAGACTATGTCTAAAGGGCTCGTCAAGGACTTTGACCTGAAATCTTACAGATGCTATGTCACTTGTAGTACAAGATAAATATATAACGTATCTATCTGTATGTGTGTATGTATGTATGTATGTATATACACACATAAGCATAATGTATAGATATAAAATAAATATTCTCATAATTTCTATTACTTATTTATTTTAAATTAGGGAATTTTTTTCAGGTAATTTCCCCAAACGAAAACTTGAAGTTCTTAACAAAAGTCTGTATTAAATTATATTCAATACACAAGTGACATGAAAGTTTATTGAATTTCTCTGAAAAATTAAGAATTTTGAGATATCCAAATGACAAAATTACAAATAAAATTAAGTAGACAAATAGCATAATCAAAAGAGATGTGAAACTTTGATTTCCATTACTTGAGGAGAAAATTTTCTTCAAAACTAAAAGTACTCTAAGATTAAACAAACTCTTAAGAAATCCTGGATACATCTCTGATAAATTAGGTTCTGAAAAAGAAAAGGCCATGGCCAGAGAACCATCATGGAACATGTCCCTTAAACTTTTGGTTGATTTTGCTATGAAAGAAAATGCATTCTCTCTGACAAAAGGCTAAAAATTCAGAAAGGCAGAAAAAATGGTGATGAAGAGTTAGTTTATAGGTCCCCAAGACTATCTGTTTGCCTTGGTATACAGCCAGACTTTTCAATTAGATTTAAAATACCTGAGGGCAAAGGATACTAATGTTCACATTTTTAGAACCCTTAAAATTGCCTAATGTCATGCTGGGTACAGAGCAGACATACAATACATTTTTGTCAACCAACACAAATGAAAGGTAGTGAATTTTAATCCAAGTTGTTAGTTCTTCTCTTAGTTTATAACATAAAACTAAATTTGGAAATTACCTAGAGAACTAGCAAGATTTCATTATAGAGTAAAGAAGAGAATCATCCAGGTTCCTAGTCAAATAAAATATTATGAGACACTTTTTAAAAATTCTAGAATGGCAAACTGAGGGAATAAATGGATAACACTTATTCAACAGATCAGAGCATAATACAAAGTATAAAGCACTTTTAAAATCATTTCTTCAAATTGATTTTATTCCTTTTAGGTGGATAAATGATATTTAAAAGTGGTTTAGATGCCATACAGCTATCCTGCTGTTTCCATTACAGTAATTTTGTTACTGTACCAGCAGGTTTTTTACATGCTTTCATGCCACTGAATACAAGATTGATAAATAATTCTAAAAAGGCAGTCAGTGGATGCTGCATGCTTTTTCTAATAATCTGGTTCCCTCTGCCCCACTTTAGAAAGGATGGCAGCTAACTACTACTTGGTGACCGCCAACACAACAGAAGCGTGAGATATGTGTGAATGTGATTACTTTCCTCCAAATAAAGCCAATTTACAAACCCACCCTTACATAAAATGTCTGTATCATTGGATTTAGGTTCTTTATCCAGAAAAGGGTACAGTCTCTCTAACCTGTGATATCTGTATATTGACCTTTTGTGATTCTTGTAATCTCTCAAGATGGAGGGAACAATGTTTCTGTTTAAAAATAAAATAAAAGGTTAAGGCTAGATGCTACTGTTTATATTTCACCAATTTTTAAAGGAAGTGAAATATATCACAATATGTTTTTCCAAGAGTTGGAAATTTATTTTATGACAATGAAGACATAATTCTAACCTCTACTCTTCTGATGATGAAGATGACGATGGCATTACTATTAAAAAGGATCTATGCAGTAACTAGGGAAAATAAGCTTTTAGCTTTAATGGTGGGTTCACCCACATCACATTTTCTCTCATTAAAGATACACTAAAATTAAAAGAAAACATAATCCCCTTCAATCATTTCTTTGCAAGTAAAATGGTACTATTATGAATTCCTTTAGTAAGTCATCAAACTTAATGCCCTATCTCCAATAGATGAGTGACTACAAGGACACTCCCTTCTATCAGGAACAAGTTTATGGAAGTGGGCTAAACAAGACTTGAAGGTTTCTGCTTCCTGAGACATCTACCTTCCAAGCCCCTGAAACAATGTTTACTTTCTAAGCTCCAGTGTAGAATTTGATGGATATGCTACCATCAAAAATAACATTCAAATCTCAAGGTGACCTTGAACTGCTCAGAGCAGCTTTTGGTTTCACTCATAATTCTGTACTTGAAATTGCTTATGAGAAAGTAAATGCTCATAGCATAATATTAAAAATTCTAGTTTTGCTACAATCTATTCATATTTCCCTTCGTTCTTTTATGACTTAACATAGTTACTACTCACACAATCTTCTCCATCAAGCAATTTCCAAACACTTCGTTTTGAAGAAGCGTTCACTTTGACATGCTTTTTCTAAACCTAAATGGACACTAAGTCCTACCAAAAGTTAATTAGTCAAACATTATCCATTTTACATTTACACCTTCAAATTCTGATATTTGTCAGTTTCATTAGCAAGTAGCCATTTTCCAACTGCCACTTCACACAAAATATAGTTCTAAATAATTCCACTATTAGAAAGGTTTAAATACAGTGCGACATTCTCATCAACAGTGGTGTAATGTTAACATTGGTTTTTCATTACAATTATTTATAGGAAAAAAAGTTATACTTGTGTGACAAGTGTTACAATATAACCAACCAAACATGCAAAAGAAACATAGTAATAATCCTTACCACCTATGTAAAACATTAAGGACAATTGTTTTAGGTGAAGACAAGCCTGGTCGACTTGAACTGAATATGAAAAAAGAAATATGTACAGAAAAACTTTAATGAAGTCTTATTTTTTTTTAAAGATTGTAATCGCAGCAATGACACTTTATGAAGGAAATATTTACATCATCTTGGCAACAATCAAATTCTTAATTTTTAATCTCCAAATAAGTATACAAAAATGAAAATACAATGTTCCCAAAACACCATGTGAGAACTAATCGCACTGCCTATCAACTAAATAGCTCTGCACTCTATTTTAAATTGTGATTGTAATGGAAAGACTAGTGGACTTAGAGTAGAAGAACCTAGGTTCAAAACCTAGCTCTACTGATCTGAGCATCTGTTTCTTTATCTATAAGATAAGGATACAGGGCTGGATGATCTTTCTAAGTTCCCTTCCAGCTGTAAATCCTATGAAATTACCACAAAACCATTAGAGAAAATGTTTGTTTCACAGCCTAACACTATGCAATTAGTAGAAATCCTGATTGCATTTCTGGCAATAGCTTAAGTTCAGGAATATGGCCTTTCCAGGAAACTATACATGCAAGACAAGAATATATCATTCTCAGGTGGTATGTGAAGCAACTTCACACTAAGAATTTAAATGCACTTTTAAGCACAAGAGCTCAAATTCACAGTAATATGAAAGATCAATAAAATGTCCAATACTCAAAAAAGCTATTACCAGGAAGAAATAAAACACATAATTTCTTCAGAAGCATATACCTATTAGAGAAACACTGATGGATAAATAAGGAAAACAGCATCACTAAAAAGCAGAGGTTGGTTAAAATTACTTATGGGCTTTAAAGAACTATGTTATTCAGCTATTTTTCTGTAAGATACTCTCATTATAACTATTGCCTTTACAAAGCTTTTTTTATGGGTTCCAAAGGGTTTCAACTAATTAATTTAGACTACTCTGTAAAATACAGCCATATTAACAAAATAATGCAAGAAGCGAAGGAATTTGTCTATAGGTCCACTGAAAGTCTCCGAAAAAAAATTCACACAAAGACTCTTTCTGGAAATAGCACAAGGACATTTCAAATTATATACTATAACAACATCTGATATATCTACATATCTGCAAACCACTGCATAAATTTCTCCTTATGTTAACAGATCTGTTGCCTGAAAAGTTTTTTTCAGATTTCCTCCCTCTTAGATAGAGACATTTTATTTTGTTTTGCTTTGTTTTTTGGTGAGGCGATAGGGGTTAAGTGGCTTGCCCAGGATCACACAGGATAAAGACACCTTTAAAAATGGCACCATCCTCTGGACAGCAGTTTAAATCCATGAAAACCCAGACACAAAAGCAAATCATTTTAGGATTTAAGAGGCATAAATTTGATTAAAAAATATATGTGTGTGTGTGTGTGTGTGTGTGTATGTATACATATACATATATATACACACACATTATATATATATATATATATATATATATACACACACATTATATATATATATATATATATATATATATATATAAAGTTTCACTTATCATTCTAAAAGTAAGAATGCTAAATTACTAAAAAGGAGGGTTGAACATTTTTTGACAGTTCATCCATCTCATTAAAAGAAAAAAAGATTAGAGGCAAGAATTACACAAAATGACTAAAAGATTTGCAGGACAATGTTCAGAAATTTTAGTGTTTCAGGATTTCAGAAAGAAGTTTGCTAGGACACTTGTTCTATTACGTTGCTCTTGTCAAATGAGCTCTAAAATTTTTTTTAATGTTTTTAAATGCCCTACTCTGCATATATTGTTTATGATTACACTGACTTACAATAGCTACACAATGCCCATCTAAGTAGAGGCAGTGTGGGGCAGAAGGAATACTAAGAGTCAGAAAACCTGGAAGTTTACGTGAACTGACTTGAAATCTTGCCTCTCTTATGTGACCATGTGACTATGGCTACCTCGCTTTAACTCTCAGAGCCTCAGTTTTCTTATTTGTAAAACAAAAGGGTTAGACTAAATGACTTCCAAGTTTTCACAGTTCCTTCTAGCTCTAAAATTTTAATTCTATAATAGCTTTGACTTAGAACAATGCCAATGCCATAATGCAATATTTAACATATTGTGAACCCATTCCAAAATAGATCTAATATTTTTACTCTAATCTTTACAACTCAATCAACTGAGGGTCAGGGGAAAGAGGAAGGCTAGATCTGTGGATTATTTTATCTTTATCCACTAGCCTAGCATAGTACATAGCACACAAAAGGTTTAAAAAAATGGACGACTGACCGATCACTTTCAAGTCTACAATTCCAGTTCTGTCCTTTAACCTTAGTTTCCAGTATTCATTTTCAACTGCCTGCTGGACATCACACTGCCTGGATGTCCTCCTGGCACTTTAAACTAAATACATAAAGAACTAAACTCTCCTCTCCTCACCCCATCCCCAAATCTACTCACTTTTAACTTATTTATTTCTATTAATTTAATACATTCTATAACACATTTAGGCTCAAAATGTGATTCCTTCTCCTTTACCCTTTCCTCTTCCCCCCACAACCCATTATTTACCAAATCACAGTATCTCTCTTACCTGAATATTCCTTATAACTTTTACCATCCTTATTACCTCTATTTTTTTTTTATTACTTTTGTTATAGCCTCCAGATCCACTTCTCTAATGCCAATCTCTATCATTCCAAACTTTCTTTCACAAAATTGACAAAGTAATATTAACGCACAGGTCTTATCACATCACCTCCCCATCCATACTTGTGTGGCTTCCCATTGACTATGTAATAACATACACACTTATCCTATGTTTGAAACTTCATAATCTCGTTCCAACCTATGCTTTTCGATTTTTTTCTCATGTTATTATTCCCTTTCATATATTCTATGTATTCATCATTCTTATTTTGTCTGCTCCTACCCTCTATATTTTTATACAAGTCCTGCATTCTAGGAATTAACTCTCCTCACATATTTCCCTTCTTGAATCCCTTTCTTTCTCTAGGAAAACATATAGAGAGGGTGCGTGCGTGCGTGCGTGTGTGTGTGTGTATGCACTCTGATAGCACTTTACTAAGATTTATAAAGTGTCATCCTTACAATAACCCTTTGAAATAGTGCAAATGTCACAAAAAGGAAATTGAGGTCTAGAAAGGTGTAATGATTTGCCCATGATCACAGAGTCAGCACTGGAGTAAAAACTGAAATGCTAAGGTCTATGTTCTTTCAACTATCACCATGTTACTTCTAACATTTCCTGCCTCAAGAAGCTTACAATCTTATAGCTATAGAGGGATGAGATAAATATAAAAGTCACCATTACAGCGTAATGTGACAGATTTAAGAGAGTGGGAGAAGAACTGGGAAAGACCTCATGGAGAAACACCTGATCTGAGTCTTAAGCCACTTACATGAACAAACTATGGTTATCCTGGTAGGCCTGGCACCTTGTATTATGTAAAAACTTTACAAATAGGTGTACTGCATGATGAACTGAAAAATGCCTGTTAGCAATAAGTTGCTGGATACAGCTTAAATTATTAACTAAAATAAAACTCAAGAATTAGCAACACAAATATACTCACCACATTTACGATTCATTCCCTTGAATAGAGAATTATTTACATTAACTTAAACTAAATATATGCAAAGCAAGAGGAAATACATACAAAGAAATATACAAAAATACTTACTATTTGGAGGAACTACACCATAAAATGATTATAGGGACATAGTAGGGTGTTTACAAACAAATCTTAACTTGGCAGAAAAAGCGTATGCAAAGCACAGAGTAGAAAAACACAGAATTTGGGAATAGACCTCCTGGGTTTAAATTTTTGATATGACCAAAATGGCCTTGGGCAAGACATTTCATCTTTATAAAATCAGGGGGGAGAAAAAATGGAAATGTTTCTGACACATTAAGAAGGCAGACTTTGAAATTATGCGGTAAAATAGCAAATAAATCATATATCTAGAAAAAAAGATTTCCTAGAAGCTCTAACCAAAAATAATTTATACTACTTTGACCCCAAACTGCCAAAACATGATGGAAAAATGAGGAAGGACATGAATGGGAAGGACACCCATCACAGATCAGTAGGAGATATAGTCATCATTATGGGATTCTGCAATCAATTGTGAAATTACTATTAACCAAAAAATCCACATGCTCTGTTAGGAGTAGTATAAGTTCTCAGGCACCAATGAGAAGTGTCAAAGAACTAGAAGCTACACGTGAAAGAGCCACACACTCCCCAAGAACATGGTTTAAATATCACTTGGATTAACTATGTAATAGGGATTTAGACCAAGGAATATGAATAATTTATTGTCAATGAACGAATCCTTTTTAAAATTATAAATTTACAAAATTATAAAATGCTTTATAAAATTATACAAGTTTGCTTAAGGAAGTAAAGATATCACAATCAGTTCCCTAAAAGCCTACAGCCCTCCATGTATTTGAAATAGAATACCTACTTCGGAAACCAATTTAATCCTAGGTGCTCCGTTTTGGAGTATAATATTCGTTCTACCATGTCATAAAGCGGCCTCCAAGGTAACTCCAAGTCATCTCTTGAAAGAAGTTCCTTTTTCCTAAATTAAAAATAAATTTTAATTTTATTTACAAATCAAGTGTGGGCATTTAATAATTTTTTTTTAAAAATCATTAAGATTTCCTTGAAAGCACTTCCATTTTGGAAGAGGGTTTTACCTTTTCACCATTTAAATGAAGGCAGTGGGCAGAATACTGTGTTACATAGATAGTATCAAATACAAATGTATACACAAGAAATTAATACATTAATGAGTCTTTATTGAAAAGCAACGTAGTGAAGTAGAAAGAGTCAGAGACTTCTGAATTGTTTGAACTGTACTGAATCATAGCTCTGCCATTTATTCTATGTGACTTTGGGCAAGACATTTAACTTCTCTGGGCCTCAATTTTTTGTCTATAAAAGGACGTGTTCAGACTAGATGATTTATAAGGTCTTTTCTAACTTTAAATTTAAGATACCACTGAGCACTCACTCTATGCCTAAAAATGCTTTGAAAGAGACAAAAAATTCAAGTGATCCCTTTCTTCTTGAGGCTTAGAACATAGTCGATGGATGAACAAAACCAAGAGACATAAAATGATCAGACTAAATGATCAACTAAATGTTAAAAACTTAGCTGCAATGAGACAGCAATATGGTGACCCAGTGAAAAGTTAAGATACAAGCTGCACTCAGTCACTGATCAACAGCACTAAGTTTGTACTTCTTCAAGAGACCTTATTTAAAATAACCCCAACTGAGCTACTTCTACTAGATAAGCGACAAGGATCTGTTAACCTTCAATTAATAAATAATCTGAAGTACTATCAAAACAGAGAAAAGACTTCAGAAAGTCCATGGTTTAAATGTTTAAAGCCTCTCTGAGGAATTCCCAACCTAGAAGTTTTGCATGGCAGTTATTAGAACTACAGAAAAACTGAACAGGTATGAAATGTGAGAAGTGTTCCAGTAACAAATTACTCTATGTTTATATTTCTTTTAGAGCAAATTAACAACTACTTTTGTTCAAACTGCATGTTGATATCCATGCCAGGAGGTTAAAAGACTAAGGGAACACCTTCCAACTCCAAAGGAATATTCTTTAGCAGAAATGATATTTATGTGGCTCTTTATGTATATAATCTCATTAAAAAAAAAAACTTAAAACAATCCTATGGGAGAGTAGGTGCAGTTGTTATCTCCATTTTACAGTAAAGTCAGGAAACTGAAGCTCAGACAGGTTAAATGATTTGGCCAGGTCGTACTTCTTGTAAATGTCTGAGGCAGCAACTGAATTCAGATCTTACTGACTCTCTATCAAATATTCTACCCACTATGCCATCTTGAAATAGTGGGAAACTGCTTTAAGAGGAAAACCAAAAAGAAACTCCTAAGAGTCCAAGGAGAATTCTAGACTGTTTTAGGAGCAGGAGGAAGATGAAGACAAAACTATTCAAACTATCTAAGAAATTAAAGGTTTTTCCCACAAAGACTGAATTCTCTAAAGAGAAACAATTGCCTATGTTCCAGTATAATGAAAGCAAACTAAAGGTACTGCTAAGAAAGACGATCAGAGGCCTTGGACACGAGGAGGTCTAATGGCTGATTTCTGTTGAGGGGTATGAAAGTAACCATCTGTCAACCTGGCATGAAT
Source organism: Phascolarctos cinereus (assembly GCF_003287225.1). Classification (NCBI taxonomy): domain Eukaryota; kingdom Metazoa; phylum Chordata; class Mammalia; order Diprotodontia; family Phascolarctidae; genus Phascolarctos; species Phascolarctos cinereus. The sequence goes on from NW_027555625.1 coordinate 101,970,274, forward strand.
AACCAGGACGTATGCTTATTTCCTAGGGCATCTACACAAGACTCATCAAACCTGATGACCACTACCCACTTCTAGTGATACGTGTGGAAACAGATGATTCTTTCAGAAGCAACCTAGAAGACATTTTTTTTAAAGAGATTATGAAGTCCTGAAATGAAAGACCTTATGAATATTAGTACTATTTTCCTCACTGCTATGAATTGAAGCTAGGGACTTGAGAAGAGAAAGGAGGGCATTGTAAGAGAACAGCTATCTAGACGTGTGGTGTCAGAAATTAGATTTGGAATTCTGGACCAGAGCTTAAGAGAAGAATGTCTTGGCCAGGGATGATAGGATGTGAATCTAACAAGAGCTTGGAAGACTATATATAGCTAGAAACTTGTACATGTGATGCTGTGATGGATCTTAAAATGAAAATGGGGAGGACTATCACTGAGTCAAATGCTAGGGATTAGTACAGTTATGACGAAGAAGGAAGAACAGAAATGGAGGAGTGACCAGGATTAATATTCTTGACTTTAGACACCTCCATAGAAAGGTACAGAATACTGAATACAAAGTGAAAAACAATGAGGCAGTGGATGAGAACACTCAGTATGGAACCAAAGTACCTTCTTTCAAACCCTAACTTCATGGTTTCTATGTATGGCGATCTTAGTCAACCTCTTGGAATGTCAATGTCCTCATCAAGAAAATGAGGGCGCTAGAAGAGATATTCCGTAACAAGTCCCTTCCAAGTCTAAAGCCTATAAGCACATGGACATCACAGACTTAGGTCACGCGATTCATGACTTATTTTAAGGCAAGGGAAGAGTAAATCTTATCCAAAGAGAACAGATTAAAGGCACAGTAGAGTTGTGGAATATCATTGAACACAAAAATACACACACCCCCCTTTGTGGAAATCCCCACAGGAAGGAAACGTGGAGGAAGAGCAATGAAAAGAAAAACAGAATAGATAATATGGTTGGAATATATTACAGAACCGCAAGCCAGAAAGAGAAAATGGGTAATGAGTTCCAAAAGTAGTTCATATAGTTGCCTTAGAAGCGGGCTACAAAATTGATGGGTAACTTTGGAACTTCAACTATCTGGATATACTTCATCAAGGTTAAAAGCATAGAAGCTGAAAAAGTCTTGCCTTGTTGATAATTTCTTCCTTCAGGAGATGGAGTAGAGAAAATGAGAAGCTGAACAAGCCTGATTATAAACAAATTATTTCCTTCAAAAGGGGAAAGAGAATAAATTGTTTAAAGCAAAGGTTCTCAACCTTGGGTATGTAAACTTGTTTTTGTTTTAATGTCTTGATAACTGTGTTTCAATGATCGTTTTTTTCTTCCAGTCTTGTGTATTTTATTTTATATTTTTAAAAACATTCTTCTTTTTTTTAAGGCAATTGGGGTTAAGTGACTTTCCCAAGGTCACACAGCTAGTAAGTGTCAAGTGTTTGGTCTCAGGACAGATTTGAACTCAGGTCCTCCTGACTCCAGGACCGGTGCTCTATCCATTGTGTCACCTAGTGGCCCCTAAAAACATTATTCTGAGAAAGGATGGTTGGGCTTCACCAGACTGCCAAAAGGGTCCATGACACAAAAAAAAGTTAGGAACTCCTGCTCTACACTCATAGGCCAAAAACCCTGACTCTTGATTCCTGGCAAAATTCTTAACGGCTTGTGAACATTTGGAAAAGAAGTGATTGTTGCATGTGCTTAAGAACAAGTCATGCCAGGTTTACTTTATGTCCTTTTTTGACAGGGTTACTGTACTAGAGGTGCAGGAAATGCCATGCATTACATATTCAAATTATAGGAAAACATTTGACAAAGTCTTCCCTCAAATCCTTGGAGACGAGAGAGAGAGAGAGAGAGAGAGAGAGAGAGAGAGAGAGAGAAGAGAGAGAAAGAGAGACAGAGACAGAGATACTAGATGATAATATTTTTGGAACTGAATGAAGGGATCAACAGATTGGAGATTAATGTTAGCCAAATATAAAAGGGTTCTTGGCCCTCGTCTATCACAAAAGTACAGACCAAGTCAAGTACAGTATGCTTGACTCCAGTGTCCTAGTCAGAGCACATTTTAAGAGAGGCAGTATGGTGGACTGAAAAGAGTTCTAGATTTAAGAGTCGGAGAAACCTACTCTGAATTACGGTTTTCCTAATCATGATTCTGAAGAACCTTGGGGGAAAAAAATTGCCCTCAGTTTCCTCATTTGTTAAATGAGAGGGTCTGAGTAGATGATCTCTAAGGGTTCCTACTAACTCTAAATTGTTAGAAATATCTTGCTTAGTTCTGGGCACTGAAGGACATTGAGAAATAAAGTAGGTAAAAACAAGAGTCTATCATAAAACCCACTGAAATATATCCAAGGATGCAACAGCATAAAAGAATTGTTTGGAAAACCTGGGAATGTTTAGTTTAAAAAAGATTTAGCTAAGACATCAAACACCTATAAGGACTATTATACAGATAAAAGATCATGCTTGTTTTTATTAACCCATAGGTATAATTTTCATCTACAGGTGAAAACTGTGGGAGGAGACTTCAACATCCTATAAGAAAAAACTTAACAAAAAACTTAACATTTAACTGTTTTAAACCATATTTAATTCACTATTAATTAGAGAAATACAAATCATAACAACTCTGAGGTACCACCTCACAGCCTATCAGATTGCCTAATGCAACAAAAAAGGAAAATGATAAATTCTGAAGGGGATGTAGGAAAATGGGGACACTAATTAATGTACTGTTGGTAGAGCTGTGAACTGTTCTAACCATTCTACAGAGCAATCTGGAACTATGCCCAAAGAGCTATAAAACTGTGCATACCCTTTGACCCAGCAATACCACTACTGAGTCTGTATCCCAAAGAGATTTAAAAAAAAAAAAGGTAGAGGGAGAATGATCTGTTTGTTCAAAGATATTTATAGCAGCTCTTTTTGTAGTGGCAAAGAAGTGAAAATTGAGGAGATGCCAAACAACTGGGGAATGGCTGAACAAGTTGTGCTATATGACTACGATGGAAAATGATTGTGCTATAAGAAATGATGAGGAGGATGCTTTTAGAAAAACCTGATGCAAAGTGAAGTGAGCAGAACCAGCAAAACATTGTACACAGTAAGAGCAATACTGTACAACGAAGAACTGTGAATGACTTAGCTATTCTCAGCAATACAATGATCCAAGACAATTCCAAAGGACTCAGGATGAAAAATGCTATCTATCCACTTCCAGAGAAAGAACTAATGGAGTCTGAATGAAGACTGAAGCATACTATTTTTCATTTTATGGAAATGTGTTTTGTGTGATTGCATGTGTATGACCTGTATCAAACTGTCTGTCTTCTCAGCAGGGAGAGGGAGATATGGAACTCAAAATTTTGAAAAACAAATGTTAAAAATTGTTTTTACATATAATTGGGGGAAAAATAAAAATTGGGGAAAAAAAAAACAAAAAAGTTGCCTAGAAGTGGTATAGGCAGCTTCATGGGATAAAGCTGCCACATCAATGGAAGTCATCAAGTGGAAAATGAAAAATACCTTGCTGAGTATGATGTACAGAAGGTTCCTGCCTTGGGCATGGTTTGAACTAGATGTCCTTTGAGGTCCCTTCCAATTCTATGAACCTACATCCAAGCCTGAAGGAATTCAGAAGGCAGTGAATTTTCACTGGAGGCATCAGAAAGGGTATAATGAAAGAGATGAATTTTTAAGATAAAAGGTTCTAGTAAACTAATAAAGTTACAAGTGTGGTAATAGCATTCACCAGAAAGTTTCCAAATAGAAATCCTTCATTTAGTCTTCCCATCAGAGAATATGTATCAAATCTCCTAAAACCTTTCTGGGAAAAAATCCCAGATAGATTCCAACTTACTTTAAAAGATTTATCAAGAGACGGGCAAATCCCTGCATCATGCTGATCTCCAGTTTCGGAATTGATACCAGCTCATATAATAACTTGATAAAAAGTACATGATCTTCTTTGCTAAATTTTCTTCCATAAAGCCGAATATATCTAAAAAGGGGGAAAGCACATGTTATGTAAACATATAATTATATATGGCTTTTAAAAGAGCATGTCAGTCATTTCTGTAACAATTTCATTTCTGTGTAGTTTTTCCATATATTTTTCCCTAATTCCATTTCTTCTCAAGATGAGAATGTGCAAACAATTCTCATATTTAATTTTAGCAGATTATAATTTTAAATTGTAAAAGTATTATAATATTTGAGATTTAATCATCCTATATAGACATTTAATGATTAATGCAAAATTTAAAATTCTACTTCTGTGTCAGTCTGTATTTTACCACAAAGCACCTTGAAAACACAAATTCAGAATACTTTTCATAGGCAAAATTTCATTCAAATGAATAATGTAATTACAGACCTCCCTGGAAGGATTTAAAGATAAAGTCTATCCATAGAAATCACTTCTCATAATACCAACTGTAAAGAGAAAGAATACTTAGTAGTAAATGCAGAAGACCCAATTTAAAACTTCCATGACAGGACCTCTGAAGAGTGCATATGATTTTATCAGAGCTATGAAACGTGTTATAGATCTGATACTGATTTTCAAACGTTAAACCATATTTAAAATGAAATTATCTTTCTTTTTTGGTAGTTGGGCCCTAGCTTACATTTTCTTTAAAAGAAAAAAAGTTTTAAAAATTTTTAAAAAAAAGAAAAAAGTTTATACTTTTGAGTCAATATAGTACACATTAAAAACTTTACATTTTAAAAGTCCCCAACTTCCCCCCAAAAATTTGCTTGAATTCAAATGGTATGTACCATAAACAAGCCAGCAAAGGAATCTTAGTTTTCTTTAAAGTTAATTATTACTAAATATTTACTAATAATAACAACAATAGCATTTATATGTCACTTTAAGGTTTGCAAAGCATCACCTCATTTCATCCTTATACAGTTATTCCTTCCACATCACCATTTTCCCCACTGTGGTTTTGATATAGGCAAAAGAAATTAAAATGGCAATTCTGGGGGAGTTTTACAGAAACTGAAGGCAACACTGAGCCTATGACCAAATACTTAACCCAAATTTTACAATAAGGTACTGTAAACACCCCATAAAAGAAAAAATTCAGACTTCTTCTCTGGTACAAAAGAAAGGACAAAAAACTTTACACTGATTTTCCAAATTGTGGAGGTACCACCTTCTAACCTTCACAATGTGGAAGGGATAACTGTAATAACCTTGGGAGGGAGATGTTGCTATTACCCATTTTATAGGAAAAGGAAGGTTCAGGGTCTAAAAAGACTTATGTTTCTAACTTTGATTTAGGACTTAAGAATCTACTATACATGTAAAATCAAACTTTTTCAGGCAGGTCAAATATCCCCTTTTTATAGAAAGTAAGGCAGACAATAGGAAAGATAGGATGTGAAATAATTTCTATGTTCAAGCACTTTCAACATGCTCACAGCAGCTACATTCTTCTACTAAAGACTCTCAAATATTTAAAAGTCAAAACATCCTTATACTGAAAAGGTTTCGAATATTAAGAGAAATAATATCCTTTAACCCCAATATTCCATTGTTTGCCATATACTCTTCTAAGGAGGACAACTCTTTTTTTTTCTTTGCAGAAGTGGGGGACTATGGATGTGCCATACGATATATACTCCCCCTTGATATTTTTGATTTGTTGATGAGTTTTGCTGAATTAAGTTTTTTTCTTCTCTTATTGTTTGTTATAAGGGGTTATTCTCTGAGAGAAGGAAGAGGGACATACTGAAAAAGTAGGTGATGCAAAAACAAGATATCAATGAAAATTAATTTTAAAAATATTTATGATTGAACACTACAGTATGCTATCAATCACTTATGAAGATGATATTGACTAGACATCAAGATGAGAGAACTACTTCACTTCTTTCACTACAATATCATAAAGCATGATGTGGTCCTCCTGGACAAAGCTAAAATCACTGCCTACAGGTGGCCTTTTCCTTGATATTACCACACCCTTAACTTCTCTTCCAGGACATTGTGCTATCAGTTATTTTCAGTCTCCTATTCTACTGGCTTCTTCTTACCTACCAATAGAAGACTTAAGGTGTTCTATTTCCTTAAAAAGGTAACCCTGCTCCAGCCACTTCCCAAGTACTAATTCCTCTCCTCTCCTCTCTCCTTCATTGCCAATGATAGGGACTGGACCTATGATTCCACTAGTATAGGGAATCCCTAGGTGAGAAAACTTCTACCAATGCAGACCAGCACTTTCTCTATAACATATAGTCTTGGAGAGCTGCCAGAGCACTGAGAGATTAAAAGACTTGTCTGCAATCACATAGCTAGTGGGTCACAGGCAGAACTTGAATCCACGGTTTGGAAGCTTTCAATGCCAGCTCTCTAGCTATTGCTCCATGCAGCCTAAGCTTCTACAGAAAAACAATCTACACCTGCTGCCCCTTCCACTTCCAACCACTAGCTCCTCAAACCCCTACAATCTGGCTTCTATTTTCAATACTCTTGCTTCTCTCAAGAGATCAATAATGATTTCCTTATCATCAAATCCAAGTTTTCTTTCCAGTCTTCATCTTCATCAGTCTTGATCTTAGTGAAGCAGACATGTTTTTGGTTATCCATTCCTTTTCTGCATTGGTTTCCATGACACTCAATTCTCATAGTTTCCATCTTACCTCTGACAGATCATTCCAGCTAGGTGGCATAGTAGACAGGATGTGGCGACTAGAGTCAGAAAGAGTTGAGTTCAAATCTGGCCTTGGACTCTTACTAGCTAGTTTCCATAACCGTAAAATGGGGATAAAAACAGCACCTAACTTTCAGGGTTAGTTGTGAGGATCAAATGAGATAATCTTTGTAAAGCACTTAGCACAGTGCCTGTTCCCTTCCCTTTCTTCCCCTCCATCACCAACTCAACATGTTCTGAACTGATCCGAGTTCAAAGCCCTGCCTCCCCCCACCCTAACATATCACTCTGATTATATCATTCCTGTACTCAAAATCAAGATTATTACTGTCTTCCCATTGCCTTCTGAATAAAACATGAATTTCTTAGGAGGGTGTTCTAGCCCCTCTACAACCCTGCTTCAGCCTGCCTTTAATTGCCTTTCATGTACTCTAAATTCTAGCCAATGTGAACTACTCACCACCTTCTATTATCCTGTTCTTTCCTGCACTCAGGCTAACAGTTATACCTGAAATGGACTCTTCTACCGCTTGCTGAATTTCCTCCCTTCATTCAGAGTCTAACATGGATTTCGCCTCCTCCATGAAGCCTTCCAGCCTTTACCTGGAGATTTCTAATGAGGGAAGGGAAATACATTACCTTCCAAAGCAACCTAGTCTACTTTTGGGTAGACTATTAGGCAATGCTTCTTTTCAGCAAGAAATCTGCCTCTTCACACAGTTTTCAATTTTGCCCTTGAGGATTAAAGAGAATGATTCTAATTGAACTGAAGCCTAGTAGTAAGTACTTTATAGCTAAAATACAGAATTTGTCTGGTTCTTGAGATATGCTAAGTCTTCCCTTGTTTTCTACAATACTCCCTTCTCTTCCCACAATTAAGTGACTCCTGTCTTTACATAGTGTAATAAAAGATCCTTAACACTTTTACCTATCTGAAAGTATCTGAAAGCCCTAAAGATAATCAGGAGGAACTTCCATAAAATATTCCACAGTCAATGGTGACAAGTTCATTACCTTCCATCCTCCCACAAGAAAAAACAAATAGTGACAGACAATACAAAATACTTTTTATCTGCCTCCCCCTCACAACCCTTCAGAATTAAGTAAATGCTTTAATTTTTAATCTTACTATGTTAACATTCAAATGCATGACAGGGAACAGTAACTATTTAATAAAATGTAGGATGCAGTTAAATATTTCCACTAGGTATTGAGGATGTTAGCCTAATTCATAACACTAATTATGAAAGCATATTAAAACATAAAACTAAGCCTAATACTTCCAGTTAGTGGTCAGTAACAAGCACTTATAAAGTACTTACTATGTGCCAGTCACTGTACCAGTGATGGGGAGTCAAACAAAGATATTAAATGTCTAGATGCAAAAACTGAGGCCCAGACAGGCACTGACTTGCCCAGGGTCATTCGGATACTAAGTAGCAGAGCCAGGACTCAAACTCAGGTCTTCTGACTATTTATTGGGGGCTCTTTCTATTTTGTCAAAAGAGAGAAAATGGCCAAGTTCCTCCTCTTTACTTCAAAACAGCTTAAAATGCACCAACCTTTTTTTTTTAAGAGTGAGGAACAGATAAATTTCCGTGAGGGAAAACTCCATCAAAGCACATTCTGATTCTTAATTCTGATGTATACTACCAGTGGCCTTGGTCAAGTCATCTCTTTGATAAGGTTTCAGAGTCCTTGCCTCTAAAGTCTATGCCTTCCTTTGCATCTCAAGTACTTAGCACAGTGCTGGTACATTATACTGTACATTATATCTGTAATGGAGACCTTGTACTCAATAACCTCCAAAATCTCTGCTAACTTAAAATCTAAGATGGAACCAAAGTAACCTTCAAAGGAAAATTTTTATTATTCAACACATGTATTAGCAAAAGAGGAAAAAATGAGCAATGAATTGAATATGCAACTAAAAAACTAGAAATAAATTAACTAATCAATCCCAACAAGCACAAAAGTAGAACTTTTGAAAATCTGACACATACACACATAAAGCCTATGCTTATGCTGATCCATGCTGACTGGATCTACTACAAATTAATTACCTTATCTCAATTATACTCACTGCAGCAAGAAAATCCTTTTACCCTTCCCAAACTGATTCTCTAGTTCACTCTATAAAAGACTTTTTCTGCTCTAGCCTCAGACTAGAATACCCTTATCACCATCTTATCAGCAAAGGCCCTTGCCTCATACTTTCTCAGGGGTGAAAAAAAAAGAAAGAAAAGAAAATCAAGGCTATCCACTTAACTTTCTCTACTCTTCTTTCTCCTCCTCCTCCTCATCTCATAACCACAGACATCAATAATCACCCCCACACACACAGCGTTTCCTACTAAAGTAGTTGCTGATGAAGAGGTGACCCTGTTCTTCATAAAGATCAACTTTATACATGCACCCTTGATTCCATCCTTTGTGTCTCCTCCTGAAGACTAGCCCTACTATCATTCCCTTTCTCTTTCATCTTCAGTCTTGCTCTGCTTACTGGTTCTATCCTTGCAATATACAAACCCAAGTCTCTCCCATCCACAAGACATCTTACCATTTCCTGCTAACATTAGTCCTATATCTCTCTTCTCAGCCAAATTCGTTAAAAACAAAAACAAAAAACACACACACTTACTGTCAATGCCTCAACTCCCTCTCTTCTGCTCTCTTTCAATATGGCTTCCAATCTCATCACTCAACTGAAACTGATCTTTTTAAAGTTACCAATCATCTCTTGACAATTTAATGGCCTCTTTTTTATATCCTTATCCTCCTGGTCTCTCCTGCTGTATTTGATACTATTCTTTTTTCTTCTCTCTCTACATCCTCTCTTAGTCATAGTCTCATCAGTTCCCACGCATTCATCATTTGTATACAGATGATTTCTGTATCAACAGATCTAGCCCTACCTAGTCTTCCTCCCAAGGCTCCAGTCCCTCACCACCAAATGCCTATTGGATATTTAAAAACACCCTTTCTTCCTAGAGGCATCTCAACCTCAGCAGGTCCAAAAATAGAATTTAGTTTTTCCCTTTAGACACACCCTTCTTCCAAACTTTTAACTACAGCTGATGCCATCACGATCCTCCCAATTAGTGAACTGTATGTACTTCAGCATGATCTCTACTCCTCACTCTCTCATCCCACTAGTAAGTCAGCAGCCACATCTTGTTCCCCCTTCCCCTACACTCACATAGCTGCCAATCTAGTTCAGGATATTTCCCATTCATAGGGTAACTTTAGAGGCCAGAAAGTGGGGAGGTCTGGAGGAACAGACATAATCATGATCAGCCACGAAAAAAAGGAGCCAAACGAGTACCATCAGAAAGATTATTAAAGGATAGACAATGCCCCGGGGACATTTTGTTCCTTTGTCAAAATTGTCACCAGTGCAGGTGAGGTTTAGAAGAAAGAGACTGATTTACTTCTAAGCCCAGTTCTAGTACTAGTCACTTCTCCTCTACAAGCCTTAATTTCCTCCCTGTATTATGAAGAAGATGGAGGAGATGAGCCTACACCTGGTTCCTTATTTGGTGTCCCTCTACTTAAGGAAGAGGAACATAGTAAACTAGTGTCTTTGCTGTAGGTCTGGTGAAGAGGCATTCTTGTAGAAACCAATCAATATGTGACTGTTCAAATGTACTTGTGATAGCTCTGGCCTCTAGCCTCCGCTGGTACTCAAACACAAATAGCTAGAACGCAAGGTAAGGTGGGAAGACACTTTGTCAAACAAAGATACTAACTAAAGCCATGGGGAAAAAAATCAACAATAAAACTTTCATTTCGGGGGCAGAGGAAATGACAAGGGGGAGCCACAGAGTGGAACAGTGCAGCAAATGAAAACGACAATGCCATCACTTTAAGATATTGGCCATTTATATATTATAGCAGTTTGGAAAACAATAAATGATTCAGGAGGACTACTTTGTTTTCCTTTTAAAAATTTTCAGACTTGCAAACAGTGAATAATATGACTAAATCAGCCAAGTCATCTTGAGAACATTGTGTAAGTTTCAAAGACAACCCATCATTAAATAGGTCCATCATCTTTGCGAAGATTTTACAGAAGGTAGCCCGAAGACCATCAGATCTGACACAAATAGAAAAGACTTCACTACTGGTTAAACAAATAGGCCAGAATTCACTGTTGGTTAAACAAATAGAAAAGTCTATTGTTGGTTAAGTACACTAGACACTAGAGTTTCAATAGCTTATATCACAAAAAGGGTGCTATTTTACAACTACATCCATTCATAAGAATTTCTAGCAGAGAAAAAAAATCCGATCATTTGGCATTTATTAACCACTGAAATGATACTCCCTTCACTTTTCCCACTCTTTTCTCCATCTCTTCTTCCTCTCCTGGCTAGGCCACATAAAGGGAATATATTCCTCTTTCTACAAATGCTTTAAAAATTAAAACATGCCCCACATTCAAACCTTATCTTTCATCTCTTTTATTTTGCTATTTCTGCATCATCTAACTTATTTATCATTCTCCAAATTCTATCCATCCTTCAAGGTCTAAACTTAAATGAAGTCTTCTCCTGGAATGGTGAGGGAACTAGAGACTATGCCATATGAAAACTGATTAAAAGAATATAGGGATATTCAGTCTGGAGAGAAGATGACTTGGGGAGCCACAATTTTGCTGTTGTTCGGTCATGTCCAATTCTCTGTGACTCCACTTAGGGTTTCTTGGCAGAGATGATGGAGTGGTTTGCCATCTTCTCCAGCTCATTTTACAGATAAGGAAGTGAGTCCAACAGGGTTAAAGTGACCTGACGAGGGTCACACAACTAGCAAAGTATCTGAGGCCTGATGAGTCTTCCTGACTTCAGGCCCATCCACTTCACCAACCTACCTACCTCTATTGTGGGGAACCATAATAGCTACCTTCAAATATTTAAGGGTTATCATATGGAAGACTGGATTAGACTTGCTCTCTTTGGTCTTTCAGGGCAGAACTAGAAGCAATGGGTGGAAGCTGCAGACTGATACATTTTGACTAAGTATAAGAAAAAACTTCTCAACAATTAGAGCATGAAAAAGTGGAATGAATAGCTTTGGCAGGATTAAAGTTTCCCTTCACCTGAAGGCAGTCTTCAAATGGATAACCACTTGTTGAGAAATTGTACAGAAGACTCCTTTCTGATCTAAACTGTGAGTCAAGACCCCAGGAACTGCTGAAGGGGTCGCGAGCAGAAAAAGTTTAAGAAGCCCTGGACTAGATGACACCTGAGCCCTCTTCCAACTCTTGCCATTCTGTTCAACTTATATATTCCAATCTATGTGTCTCTGGTTCAGTTTCTTCCAGCACTACAATCTCCAAATCATCCATCTAAATCCTATTTATTTTAAGAGACTCAAGTCCTACTTCTTCCCACAAAGAAGTCTCCAGCCAACAGGATCCCCTTCTTCCCCTGTACTTATGACATTTGACATCTGTATCACTGATCTGGCTTAAAATTAAGTATGCTCTGTCTTATAACCAATTGCCCTATGTCTCTTTGGCACCACAACTTCAACAAGCTCAAACTGAATTAATTGCCCCAAAGTCTGTCCTTCCTCCCAACTTCCCATTTCTGCTGAGGGCATCATCCTGACAGTCACAATGATACTATCAAGTATCCTTGACAACAATCTTGACTTAAAATCTTGGTGTTATCTTTGACTGTTCCCTATCCCACATTTTCCACATTAGACCAAGCCCTAAGTCCTATCAATTCTACCTATGCTCACAGCCATCCTCTCCTCTCCATTCAATACTGCTACAACCTCAGCTTAGGACCTCGACACCTCTGACCTACTAATGCAACAGCCAGTCTTACTTAGTAAGGTTGCCTTACTTTCAACTTTTTTCTATTCCACCCTTTACATTGTTGATAATAATCTTTCTGAGGCCTGAGTGTGACCAAGAACATTCAGTGGTTCCCTATTATGTATGAGATAAAGTTTAAACACTTTACCCAGCATTTAAAGTCCTTCACCATCTGTCTTTCTAGTCATACTTCACACTATTCCCCATTAATATCTTCTTTTGGTTTTGGCCAAAATGGACTTACTAGGTGTTCTCCATTTTCATTCAATACTTATGACCATCATGCATCTAGGACCACTGGTCTAAAGAAGCCTAATAGGTCATTTTGGAGAAGAGTGAGGGATGGATTTAATAATTTTTAGATGATTGGTCAAATACATACACAGCAAATGAATAATAGATCTAGAATCTGAACCCTGGTCCTTTGACTTCAAATCTCATTCCATTACACTCAGTAAACTATCCCCATGCCTAGATCCACTCCTCCTCCCATTTTGATCTGTTGGAATCCTCTTACTTCAAAGCCCAGTTCAAATTCTACTTCTCCATGAAGTCTTCTCTGATTTCCCCAGCTCAATGGAGTCTCTTCCTTCACAAATCTTCTTGCAGTACTCTTTCTGGATCTCTACTCTGCCCTTAGCACATCCTACAAGTTATTGCTCTTAGATATTTACACAATACAATCTAAAGAGGATAGAAGGAAGAGATGGAAGATTTTTTTTCTTGATTACAAAAACTACCTTTATATCTCTACATTTTCAGTACCCAGTATAGTGCCATGCATCAACTGGATAGTCAACATTAAATTAATTGTGTATTAGTAGTAACAGCAGCATTTATATAGCATTGGAAAGCTTCCAAAGCACTTTACAGATATCTTATTTTATCCTCAAAATAACTCTGGCAGGTAGGCACTATTATTATTATTATTATCTTCATTTTACAGAGGAAGAAACTGAGGCACAGAGAAGTTAAGTGGTTTAGCCAGGGACGTATAGCTAATAAGTGTCTTGAGGTGGATTTCAATTCAGCACTTCCTGAGTCCAAATCCAATGCTCTAATCCACTGCACCACTATTACCTAGCTTTTCACTTGTGCCTCATCTACCAACTAAACTAGAAGCAGATGAAGACGGGTCAACTGCTCATATTTCTATATAATAGAGTACCCTACCACAGTATAGTATAAGATAATTAATAATCACTGATCAAATGATTTAGTAACATAAATTTTTCACAAACAGCCTGCATTGTTTGACTTATATAGTATACAACCTGATAAACAGTTTTTGAGACTTATAATAGCTAAAAAAATTCATCACTCTGCAGCTAACCCAGTGATGAGCCATTCAAAACATAACTAAGTGAGACCTAAGGCAAAAGAGAGTCTATCACCAGGTTTGCACAACAAGCCTTTCCAGCTTGGTAGGAAACCTCCCAGAGCTCACATTCCACTGACACAAATTTCAATAACCTTCCATGCCAAAATAAGGCTTACGAGGATTTTCAGGGAGGAAATTATTTATATTATCTATAAATGAATATAAAAGTGAGTATTTAATAAACAGTATTATCCTACTCAAACAAACAAGAACATAAAGACAGTAATGGATAAGAGTACCCATGTTCTAATAGTTTGATGTACACTTCAAAAAAAAAACAACCCATGATTCCTTTACTCTCTACAATTTTTTACAAAGGAACTGTCTGTTGTCATACAACAATCTATGTTCATGAAATTCTTTTGCTCTAAAAAAAATTCCTAAAGCAAATAATTGAGCACTTTCCTTTAAAAAAACAAGAAAATGGAACAAGACATCATAAAAGCCCAAATATTCTTAATATTTCTATCTAAAATGGGGTGGCTATATAGTAATTATAATCAACCTTTAATTAAATCCTAATTAAAAGAAATACAGTAATGTCATAGCCACTCACGCATCCCTTACAACACTGAAACAATTAAATTTGGTATTGACCAAATGACATACATTTGGATACTAAACAAAATTTACTGTTACAAAATGACACATTCAAACTTCAAAATAATTACAAGTCATGTGTTACTGTTTGTTGCCTTCCTTCTAAGTTATTCAATATGTAACACGGCTTTTCATTCATTCGACAACTATTTATCATAGTGGATACTGTAAATCATTGCAATATTGTCAAGCAGCATGGTATAAAGGAAATAGTCCTACTCCTAAAGTCCAGACAGACCTAGGGTCAAATCCCCCTTTGAATACCTATAAATATGTTAAAAATGAAGGGCATCACTTACATGCCAATTATGCACAAGCCAAGATGTCCCCATCTGTTAAATCTGTTCACTAGGTTGTGAAAGATTAAATGAAAAAATGTTAGCTGACATGCTTTGAGTTTAATGCACTATTTCAGCTATTATTTCTGTTACTAATATTACTGGAAACTTCAGAAATCCTTCACCATTTAAAAGCAAAATAATTTTTTTTTCAAATGCTACTGCTTTTGGTGTTCTCCTTCCACATTTTAAATCACTATAGCTAGAATAACTGTCTCATTTACGAAGGTTTATCTTAAAAAGTGAATGCTTTTAGAACCTATAATTGTTTTTAAACATTTTTTCAAGAAAACTAGTAGTACTTTGCCTCTCCTATCTGAACATCAAGTCTAACTGAAAAAGCACTGGCTCAGGAGATAAAGAGATGCCCATTTTACTGCTGGCTTTGCTAACTAGTGTGTGACCTTGGGTAACTCACTGAAACCTTTATTTCTCAGTATCCATTATCTATAAAATAGGTGTAATAGCACCTACCCTATTTTCAAGGATCAAGTAAGATAATAACAATTTAAAAACACTAAGAAAAGTAAGACATGCTATACAAAATATAAGAGATGGAACAGGCTTCAGAGTCCAAACCATATTTCCCTAAAATATCTTTTTCTGACAGGTGGTAAGAGAGATAGCATGGAGACCTCCAGTGAAAGGGAACCCATTACCTCATAAAGCTGTTCCCTTCCTGAACAATACCAGTTGTTAGAAAGTTCTTCCCTCCAATTTTAGAATATTACCCACTTTGTTTATTTCAAATTCTACTGCTATGGCAGCATGGTGTAGCGAAAAGATCATGGGAAGCCTGAAATTAGACGATGTGGGTTCAATTCCTGCCACTAACACTAACAAGTGACCCTGAACAATTCACTTCATCTCTTCTGAGTCTGGGTTTCCTCAATCTCTAATACTTCCCCTATGCCTTTAAAGGCTGTGAGGAGAAAAGAACTTTGCAAACTGTAAAGCACTATATAAAGCTGAACTATAACTTAAGTGAAAAACCTTTAGCATCAGTTTGCAGTTGCCTCTACTGCTCTCTTCCTCCAAGTGCTGAACCAAATAATCTGATCATCACTGAATAATGATGTTAGAGATGTCAAATGTCACTTCAGAGCCAAGATTCTGAATTCCAGAGGCTCCATAGCCACTATTACCTTTTACTTTTTTACTTTTCAAAGAGGAGTATTTGTTAATTCACTATCTTGGCCAAACTCCAACTTCAGGTAGTTACATAATTTAATTAAATGAATTATGTAGTTTAAACTGGATAATCTATTTCCTGTCCTAGAAGGCTACACAATGCTCTTGATCATAATTAAACAACTGCTCGTTCATTCTGAAGGGAACTACTCTTTAATTAGTAAATGAAATAGTTCCTGAATACAGTACATACAATCATACTTCATTATAAAGCAGCTCAAGGTAAGAGAATTCCACTGTACCATTAGGGATTAAATTTGTTACACTGAATCAACTTCACATTTCCAGAATTTGAAAACACAAATGTAAAAAGAGGAGAAATAAGTACTTTCTCATCTCTGCTTCACTAAAAGGCCTCTCTTTGGACAATTAAACTGTGATCTCACCACTGGTCACAATATGGAGGAAGGGAGTGACTAATCTAATCTGACTAGATAAAGAACCACTGAAAACATGGAATTTTACAGCTAAAAAAGTCCTTAAGAGATCATGTAGGCCAGTCTCTTCATTTTAGAGACAAAGACATCTTAAGTTGCTTCCCACTCCAAGAATGGAACTGGCTGCTCTGGGCAGTAATAAATTCCCCCTCACTAAAAAACTTCAAGTAAAGAAAGCTAGATTACCACTTGCCAGCGACCTCAGGGATGCTTGTTCAATTATGGGATGGCTAGCTGGCCAATGAGGTCCCTCTTCCAACTAAGAACATAACTGAATCTATTGCCTCTAAGATAAATACAAACTTGAGGCCCTGAAAAATTTTGCTTCAGCCCATCTTTTTAACCTTAGTACACATTCCTCCCCATCATGCACTCTTTTTCCAGGCAAATATAACCTGTTTCCAATTTGTCCCTAACACCTAGGTTGAATCCCATCTCTGACTCTTAGAATCCTGATGTTCTTTTTCAAGGCTAAGTTCAAATGCCATCTCCTCCACGAAGCTTTTTCCAATCCATTCAGTTAATGATATCCATCCTGAAAATACCCTGTATTTACTTCTGCACACATGTATATCAGCCCAGTAGCACTCTAAGGATAGGGAAGGAAATAAGCATTTATATAGCTCCTCTAATAACATGGTAAGGTAGGTCCTATTATTATTCCCATTTTATAGCCGAAGAAGTGACTTGCCCAGGGTCACATAGCTAGTAGGTGTCTGAGTTCAGATTTGAAATCAACTCTTCCTAACTCCAGGTCCAGCACTCTATCCATGTACCAGCAGCTTCCCTTTTAGAAATTCATTCTTATACTATGTTTTTAGTGCATCACTTTTGTTGTTGTTTTTCAGTCATGTCCTACTCTTTGTGACTCCATTTGGGGTTTTCTTCGCAAAGATACTGGAGTGGTTTGTCATTTCCTTCTCTAGCTCATTTTATAGATGAGGAAATGGAGGCAAACAAGGTAAAGTGAGTTGCCTAGGGTCACACAGCTAGTAAGTATCTTAGGCCACATTTGAACTCAGGAAGATGAGTCTGACTCCAGGCCCATGATCTATCCACTACACCCCCTAGGGTGCCCCTTGCTCTAGGCCATATTTATTTTAGTAGGCCTATTTCCATAGACAACCAACAATTCTTCTATCCAGAGCAAATTCCAAGGACTACACCCCAAGAACAGACAGACCTTAAAATACTGAATGTTGAGACTAAGTACATAATTAAGAGAGACTAAAGGGCACCTCCTAAGCCAGAATTAAATCCAACACCAATTAATTGTAACTGATGACTGAATAGCTCTGACACCCAGTCTGGAATATATGCTTATGGGTCAGAAATAGAATCATTCCAGCATCTCTGGATTTTCATTCATTACTGTGGTTTCTAAGTCCCCTCTTCCAACCTGTGTCCAGTAGTCACTCTGCTCTGGCTAACTACTGTACTTATAATAATATAATTGGGAAAACAGGTTTAAATATATAATTCTAATTGAAGAAAAATTTTCAGGAACACCAGTTACTTTACATATTAAGAGTTTCTACTACAGTAGTAAGATGAGAAAAACAATCATGAAATTTCAAACATAAAAAGTACCTTACACAACATTTAAACCATCTCTCACTTTACAGATGAGGAAACAGAGGCACAGAGAGGCTAAATGATTTTCCACAAAGTCACAAAGCTCATTAGTAGCATTTTATTACCATCTTTCTGCAAATTTCTAAATTTGGAATCTACTCAGTAATTGACAGCTGCCACAAGTTTCAGCAGTATTTGTATATAAACTCCTACAGCAAGCAAAACTAAAAACAAGTATAACTATAAACAGTATGACTTAACAGATGGCTAGGAGAAAATGTACACCCTAGATCTCAATGTGACAAACTAAGTTCAAAATGTCACATAATGCAATCACAAGAATCAGTTTGCAGGATTCGACCACTGACTACTCCAAAACAAAATTCTACCCGAGATTATTTCTTGGTAAACAAGAGCATGCTAGTTATTTATGTCAGTGGTAAAATGTTTACTATATGACCTCAACTACAGATAATCCAGTGTCACTATCAAAAACTGTGTTGAGCCTGCTTGGACCTTTTCATATTAAAGGAGGCTTCACAAACAAGCTAACTCCTAAATATCCACTTTACCAAACATGGCTATCAAAAACCTTCAGCAAACCAATGCTTATTTACATCCTTATGGATTCTGGATACGAAAATCAAAATATGTATTAATTTATACATGACTATATATTTAAAAAGAACTGTTTTTGTTAGCACAAATGATATGCTTTAGGCAACTCTAAATTGACATATTAAAACAAAGCTCTCAGAAATTAGTGCAGTGTACTTTGTTTTTACCTAAGTATGACAATGCTGTAAAACTCATTTGACAAACTCTCTGGGATTTTAATCACTTGCAAGTAGTTTGTTTTTAAGCTTCTGAGTAATTATGGTGCTTCTACCCTGTTGCACTTTTGTCTAGAAAAAAGATTTCCCCAATCACAGCTCTGCAAACTTTTCATACAATCTAGTCAAGTGAGATCTATTTAACCTTGACATCTTATACCTTCTCTAAAAGGTAGCAAATTATTCCATGTTCTGATTTTGATTGTTTTTTACTGGAGAGCTGCTTACTTTTCCCAAATCAGACAGAATTTTCACTGAGGTTCCTGAGAACTGTCAGGTGAAAATAACAATCCCATGGCAACATTTAAAGGTCCATTACATTATAAAATCCTGAGTCATTCAATTTATCCAGCAGATTTTAGTAAACACTGTCCAAGTGACTTATCTCTTGGGCTCACTCACCCATACTTGTATTTAGCTACAAGGCCAGAAGATTTTTCTTTAAAGGACCTTGGTTAAAAATGAGGCTGATCAAATGTGAAAAGAAACAAAAATCCTCACTTTAAAAATTTACTCCACCACAGAAAAGCAGTAAAAACAATGTCTCTATCTTTTATGCTCATTGTCAGTATTTTACTGACTTCTTATTTAATTAACATTTCTAAGCTGCAGCTGAGCATTCTGTGTTAACTGAAAGACTTCAACTAACTGCTCAGTTACTAATTTGGGTACATTATACATCTGAAAGTTTCATAAAGCTTAATGACAAAATCCTGATACATAATAAGAAAAACCTAGCAGCTCCACAACACTCTTTCCACTTTTCCTCTAAAAACAGTAAATATCTTCAGATGGAAGGAAATATCCCAACAGGGAGGCAGCTTTTGGCTTGCCTTAGCCAACAGCCAACTCACTATTAAGAGTAGACTCACTATTAAACACACATGCCTCAAGAGTAAATTTTAAGCCAAACTTTTTAGTCCGTTTCAGAATAGACTAAAAAGCAGAACAGAGTATTATTACTACACCTCTCTATTGAGGAACTGGTAGCATAGACTTTGTCAGAGATCAGAGCCACATTGGAAAAGGAAGGGGAGAGAACAGGAAAATCAAAACTAAGTAATTCCCGCTTCCTAGAGACACACTAGAGGATATAATTCAAACATAGTACTCTGCACTCTGGGCAGGGAGAGAGTGAGAGTGTGAGTGAATGAGTGTGTGTGAAAAACAGAGACAGAGAGAGGAGATAGAGGGGGAGAGATGGGGGGGAGGAGAGAGAGAGAGAGAGAGAGAGAGAGAGAGAGAGAGAAGAGAGAGAGAGAGAGACAGGGAGAGGAGAGAGGGAGGAGAGAGAAAGAGAAAGAGAGAGAGAGAGAGAGAGAGAGGGAGAGAGGGAGGGAGGGAGGGAGGGAGGGAGGGAGAGGGGGAGAGAGAGAGAGAGAGAGAGAGAGAGAGAGAGAGAGAGAGAGAGAGAGAGAGAGAGAGAGAGAGAGAGAGAGAGAGAGAGACCTTTGCTTTCTTTCTTTCCTGCCCGCGACTGGGCCTCAAGGGTTAGAAAGACAACAACCCGAAAATCCCCTGGGCAAAGCAAAGCAAAGCAGGGTTAAGCCAGCAAGCCGTGGCCGATCCCATAAGAAAGTAACCCAGGAGAGGGTTTCAGAGTCCCAGTATGTCTTCTTCCTTGACCCCACGGGAACTGCAAAAGAACCACAACGTTGCCAAGTGGAAAGAGATCCTAGTTTTCCCTGAGGAACGAGGACGAGGGAAGGGGGTGGAAGGGAGCAGAGAGGAGTAGGAATCTGACCTGTACCCAGGAGGGGGCGGGCAAATAGTGCCCTTGACGCCCCCAACCTCCAGCTAGCTGTTACTCGAACTGAAACTACGCCCTCGGTCCCCTTCCTCGAATCCCACTTCCCACCCCCCATACATACACATACACACAAGTACAAGAACTCGTCCCGGGGCTCCCCGGAGAGGGGGTGGGAGAAGGCGCCCGACTCTGGGGGACGGTGCACGCGGGTCACTTACGTGGAGAGTTTCCTAGTCCAGAAGAGGCCCCCCGGCCACAGCTCCTGCAGCTGCACGGCTCGGCCCAGGTTGCCTTTGATCTGGGCCAGCAGCAAGTCGGACTCGTTGTCCAGCCGCTCGGCGTAGGGAAGCAGCTTGTTGTAGACAATCTCCTTCTGCGGGACGAAGCCCCGCGAGCAGGGTCCAAGGTCCGTATCGGAGTCGGGGTCCCCACCAGGCTCTGGCGGTTCTCCGCCTCCCGGCCGATCCTCCGGCTCCATAACCCCAGGGATACCCCCCACCCCCTCCCCCCAACCCTCCCCGACCCCCACCCCTGCTCGGGGCTCCTCCTCCTTCTTCCCTTCCTCCGCCGCCTCTTCGGCTCCCTGCTGCCGCCGCCGGCCCCCTTGCCCTCGGCCACTGGGCCCCCCTCCCCCCCGGCCGGCGTCGCTGCCTCTCGCGCGGTGCCCGGTTCGTTGGCTGCCGGATCCCTTACTCCGTCCGCCCCGCCTCGCACCGGCTGTGCTGGTGACGCTGCAGCTGCCGGGCCAGGAGGTTCCGGACGGACTCTACGTCACTTCCGGGGAGGAGCGGGGAGTGGGAGGAGGCGGTGGAGGCAGCCGCCGCGGGGGCCAATGTAAAGAAGAGAGAAGCCTCTTGGCATAACGCGCCCCTCTCTCGCCAGTCTTCCCTCCCTTTTCCCTCGGTCCCCGCCCCCCGCCAAAAAACTGCGCACGTGCAGACCCCAGGTTCGTCCTTCCCTTGAAAGAGCGAGCCCGTAGGAGGTGCTTGTCGGAATGCTCCGTTAGGCTTGTGTCCTGCGGTCTGACCCTGAACTAGAGTTCTCCCCTCCCCCAGCTCAGGGCCCTGGCTTCGCGGAGCACGCAGAGCGCGAGGCCGCGGAAGGGAGCCTGCAGCCTGGAGAGCCCGGGTCGGAATCGCACCTTCTGACACCCGCTGCCTTTGTGACCATGGGCAGGACACTTGATTTCTCTGGGCTCAGTTTCCTCGTCTGTAAAATAAGGGCGTTGGACTATGTGACCTCTAAAGGTCCCTTCCTTTAATGTAATCCGTGAGCCTGTGAGATGGGGCTATATAAAGTGATCTGTGTGTGTCATTTAGCAATATATGAATATTGTAATATAAATCTATTTATATATTAATAATATGATTATTAGAACTGCCATATTGGTCTAGTAGCCCTGATAGAATAATTTGCAAGTGATTAAAATCCCAGAGACAGTTTCACATGACAGGAATGTGTTGCCATTCTGAGGTGAAAACAGTACACTATTCATTTCCGATAGCTTCCTATTAAATCTCTCAATTTAGACTTTAGAAAAGAATTAACTTTTGTCTCCTATGGACTGGTTAGAAAAGTACCACCCCAAACCCCCAAAACTGATCACTTCAAGAACCTTACTGTGTTCAAATTAAATAGTTGTTGAGTTCTATTTTTCATTATGAACCACTTCTTGGGGGATACATTCTGCAAATTTACAATTCTGTATAAATTAGTGGTGCTATTTCATTTGTCTTAATTGTCTTTCAAGCTTTATGAGGTGTCCCCTATTAGAATACATTAGGATTTGGCTGAACAAATTTATTTAATTCATATTCTTTGTGATACATATGTTTATATTTTAAGGAGAGGTGGTTGGCCAATGAATAACGTGTTGGACTTGGGAGTCAGAAAAATGGAAATTCAAATCCGACCTCAAATGCTTACTGTGTGACCCTAGGCAAGTTACTTAACTCTGTTTGCCTCAGGTTCCTTACCTGTAAAATGAGCTGGAGAAGGAAATGGCAAATCACTCCAATATCTTTGTAAAAAAAAAACCCAAACCAAACCCCAAAAGCAAAAACCCAAAAGGGGTCACAAAGAGTTGGATGTGACTGAGAAGGACTAAACAACAAAGTATGATTTAGAGGAAAGAGGCAGGGGGTTTAATTCTGATGCAAGCTCCCATGGTTGGTACCTGTGTAACCTTGTGTGAGGAGAAACAACTTCTCTGGGCTTCCCTTTCCTCATCTATGGAAATTCAATGGAAGGTCCCTTTCTTCTCTAAATTTGATGATCATAAGTCTCTTTTCAGTCTTCATTTTTCTAGTAACCAACTGCCTGCTCCATCAGTCCTAAGCAGGAAGGCTATTCAGTTGTCTTTCCTGAAGAGGACAAACAGAAAAGGCATTTGAGGATTAGGTTGGAAACTCCTCTTTTTCTTTTCTTGAGGTTCTGGGGATATCCATTGAGGATGGCTATCACTTAGGACTGAATTGCAACTATCATCTTCCTCTGCCAGATGAAAATGATCTCCAACTCAAAGGATACTCTTTCAGACAAACAATGTCTTCTATCCTTCCAGTCAGAACCTAAGGGTGACATCTACCTTCTTATCTTGCCCCCCTTCTGGACAGAATCTATAACTCCTTTCTCAGAAGCCAAGATCTGTAATTGCCCTTCTTGGAAACCACTGCAAAGTTAGAAGGTTGGTCTTCAAGTCAAGATTAAGAGGAATGGGGAGGGCTGTGAGTGGGGGAGGGGGGAATACTTATCTATTAAAGAATGTAATCTAAATATTTATTAGGTCCCCAACACTACCCAGAACTCTACTACCACTAAACAGACTGAAGACAGGATGTTTGACAACTTGTTTTCCTTTCTCTCTTTTTGATTGACTTTAGACTAGGAAGGTACTGATGTGGCTAAGACAGTGTTGCCAGTTACATGATAATTTTCCTGTTCTAGAAGTGTTGGGGGTCTACACTACACTAGTTTCATCATTTAAAAAAAAGTTTAAAATATTTGGACTTGTGCAGTGACGCAAATATTGATACAGAGGAAAGAGCACAGGTTTTAGAGTCGGAGAACCTAACCACTTTTGTGAGCTTGGGCAAGTGACTTAACCTTACTAGGCCTGAGTTTCATTATCTGTAGTGAGGGGGGTTAGACTATTAGAATGTCTGTAAGGGTCCTTCCAGCTCTAAATCAATGATCCAGCACTTAGTACAATGTCTTGCACATAGTAGGCCTTCAATAAATGTTTACTGATTGATTAATTGATCCTGTGATTTCTAAGCTTCCTTCCAGCTCTAAGTCTCTTTCAACAAAAATGTAGATAAGACATGAATATGAGCTGAAAATGTGATAACAATGGTTCTGTGACATGTTATTGGATTGCTTGTTTGCTTTCCCTCCCTGTTCCTAGATAGTTTTTAATTTAAAATTTTTAAATCCTAGGGTTATCCCTATCTAGCAGTAGTATTTACTTTACAGTTTCCCCCTTGAGCTTGCCATGCATGTAAACAAAATAGTTTTGCCATTTTTGTGCAAACATTTATAGGGATGTTTTTATACAGGTGATATACTTTTAGAATATTATTTATGTGTTTGTTTATTTTACTGAGAATCGTAATATCTCTGTTGGAGAGATGACATTTTCTCTTTTTTATATCTACCAGCAAACAGAAAGGCATATCACCTCAAGACACACGTATCATAATTTGTTGTTTTAGTAATTGTCCTCATATACTATCATAGGTTAAATGATTTGTAAAACTTCAAGCACTATCACAAAGTCAGCTAGCGTCATCATCATCAAAAAAGATGATTCCAGGGCTGGTCCCCATCCTTCGCTTACTTTGACCTTTCCCCACCCCAAAATTCCATTTGTTCCCTCTCCCTATATACACTCATGTTATGAAATAATGTAGACCCGTGAAAGAATACAACAACTGGACTACTGGCTTATTAGATATTTATATAAGAATAGCTCTTAAATAGCACTTGAGGCAAAAATAGCACTTATATAGCATTTTAAGGCTTAAAAAACCACTTTCCATATGTTATATTATTTGATTGTTGTCTTATGAAGTAAATATTTTTATCCACAGATGAGACTAATGTGTAGAGAGCCAGTGTGTATGACAGAATTGGAACTTGGGTCATCCTCACTCCAAGTTTGACACACTTATCCACTAGCCACCTTGATGCCTCGTTTACTAGAATGTAAATTAGTCTAATATAAAGCTATTCCTATGTGTATTTATAGTTTAACAAAGGGGCAAATCAAGGATAATAGCATCTCTAAGTATGGCATGACAAGTATCAGTTATTAAGTGGGAGAGGTTTTTTAGTGAGTAGAGGACCTCATAAACACACTCCCTTAAATCAACTACCAAGGCAGCCACCTACTTTGCATGTACGTAAGACTGAATTTGTATTACTATTTGGCTCTTCTTTCCCTCCTTTCAAGGAGCCAATCAATTATAGGTAATGCCAAATTTATTTCTTTAATATCTCTCCCATCTATCCCCATCTATTGACTCTGCTACCACTGTGGTACCCTGTGCCTACACTATTGCAACAGTCTCCTAACAGGTCTTCACCTCCCCGCTTTTTTCTCCATCCCAAAGCATCCTGCCAAGGACAGAATGCTGAATTTGGAGTCAGGTAGACCTTATTTCTAATCCTGCCTCTGATGCTTACTGGCTGTGTGACCCTGTGCAAATCATTTATTTAACCTCTTTAAACCTCAGCTTCCTCCTTTATGAAATGAGAATAGTCATAGTACTTCCTTCACAGAGTTGTTGTGAGATTCAAATGAGATAATGTATGTAAAGTAAATGCTATTTGATCTTTCTCCTCATAGAATGTAGGCTCCTTGTTCCATTCTATGCATTCGGTCTTTTGCACCTAGCATACTTCCTGGCACACAGCTGGCATTTAAAAAATACTTCTTGATTGACAGACATCTTCATTAGATGTAGATTTGGTCATATTATTCTCTGCTCAAAACCCTTTCATGTCTTCCTATTGCCTTCCAGGCGAATTCTTGGACTTAGCATTTAAGGTCCTCTGTAGTCAGCACCATCCTGCATTATAGCCTTGTTTATTCTTCTCCACATACTCTATACTTCAGCTAATTGTTTTACTCGTTAACCACCACATATGTCCTATACTTTCCCACTTCTATGCCTTTGCTCAAACTATTCCCTTGGTGGGAGTCCCTTCCGATGCCCTATCTCCCCTGTGTTGCCTTTTGAATTTCTACACATCCTTTAAAAACCAATCTAAATTCTGGCCGCTTTTAGGAAGCTTTTTCTGATCCCTTCGTCACAAATGACCTTTCCCTACCCTCTCCAGACTTACATAGTAGTTTAACTGCACTATTTCTTATATAACCATCACAATATTTTGTATTTGTATGTATATCATTGTCCTCTTACAGAGTATAAACTCCATGAAGACAGGCACCATCTTTTATCCAAGCTTTGTATTTCACCCAGCGTCTAATAGACTTCTGTATACATAAGCCACTTTAAAAATGTAGACATGAATGGGGAGCTCAGTGGCTCAGTGGACAAAGTACCAGCCCTGAAGTCAGGAGGACCTGAGTTCAAATATGGCCTCAGATAGTTGACACTTACTAGCTGGGTGACCTTGGACAGGTCATTTAACCCCATTACCTACCAAAAAAAAAGTAGACATGAATTGTTGAATTTAAAATGATCTATCATTTCACATTTAAATAATATTTAAACAAATAAATATAATTTCATATTTAAATTAATACATGAGAGGTAGTGTGGTAGAGGGCAAAGAATATTGCATTAGGAACCAGAGCATCTGGTTCATGTCTCACCTTTGTTTTTATATTTAATACCTTTGTCATAGGCAAGTCACTTCAGTCTCCTGGATCTCAAGTGTGATGTCTCATAGTGCTGAGTTTTAAATTGATTTCAGTGGTGGTGGGAATAGTTGTGGTGTTGTTTATTTTTCTAGGCATCCCACCATTCAGTTGCCATAACATTTCAGTGACCAGGAATGGAATGGAACAGAATGAAGTAGAATACCATTTGTTAAGCATCTACTTTGTGCCAGACATTGTGCTAAGTGCTTTATAGATATTATCTGTCCAATAATATTCCTAATCATGTGGCCAAGTATAGAAGATTTTGGTTCCTATATTTTAGCCTTATTTAACTTTAACAGAGTCACTTACCCTTGACTTTAAAATGAACTTAATTATAATGGATGTCAGCAGAGATCAATTAGTAAATTATTCTTAGAACCCTGCTACATAGTCTTACTAACAACAATAGCAAAAAAAGCATAAGCTTTGCTGTATTTTTTTTGTATTACAATATATAGTCCATATATTCCTATCAGCAATTATCTTTACTTTATACCCCATTTTAAAAAGCAAAAGAAACCAAGTAGTTTACTTTGACTTTGATGACTTATGTTACAAATTGTGGGAAATTTTGTAAAGTATAGGGTTATAAAAATATTTAGCTATACATCTAACCTGGGAGACCATGTCAAGTTACCCCTCTGGATTTTAATCTTATCTAAAAACCAAGGGGGTCAAAGTAATTTCTAAGATTTTTCCAGATTTGAATCTATGAAAATATAATTCATGACATGAACTTATAAATGCAGATCCTATAAATATAATATGTATGATATATATTTACCTACCATTGGTTTGTTATTTGTCTTCAGACCTTAAACTAGTCACTCTCTCCTTTGGCCTTACTTCCTTTTTCTATAAAATAAAGAAGTTGGGTCAGATTATTTCTTAAGAACCTTCTAGCTCAAAGAGCTCATGAACGTTTTAGAAATGGAAGAGCAGTTCTCATAAAACCCACTCAGTCTTCTTTTCTGAATGTTGGGGCAGGTAGGTGGCACAGTGAAGAGAGTGGATTCAGGAAGACCCGACTTGAAAGTTGGCCTCAGACACTTACTGGCTATGTGACCTTGGGAAAGTCGCTTACCCTCTGTCTGCCTCAGTTTCCTCATCTATGTAATGGGAATAATAATAGCACCTATTTCCTATGCTTGTTGTGAAGATAACATGAGATAATATCTGTAAAGCACTTTGCAGATTTTAAGTGCTAGATAGGTAAATGCTGTAAGCATCTCAAACTCCGTACATACAAAACAGACCTCATTATATTTTATGTATATTCCATTCCCTGACCACGGTTCTGTCTTATGTTCCTGTCTCTTCTCTCTACACTTTCTTTCGCTGAACTCATCAGCTCCCGTGGAACAATTATCATCATTACACAGATGATCCCCAGGTCTCTATACCCAGCACGAGTCTTCTCCCAAGCTCTAGTAGCGCATCATTAGCTGCTTATTCGGCATATCAGACTGAGGCATCTCAAACTCAGAATGTCCCAAACAGAACTCATTTCATTATCTTTTCCCTAGCACCCATTGCCCTTTTGAACTTCCTTATTTTTGTCAAGGGTCTAACCATTCTTTGTCACCCAGATTTGGAGGCTTGGAATAATCCTCAACTCCTTATTCTCCCTCATCCTAAATAATAGCACAGCAGTTTCTATACCTCTCCCACATCTCTTGCATTTTTCCGCTCCTCTCCATTTACACAACCGTCACTCTAGTTCAGGCCTTCATCTTCTCTCTCATGAACCAGTGTGACAGCTTCCTAATTGGTCTCCATGACCCAAGTCTTTCCCTTCTCCAATTCATCCTCCATGCAACTGATATTCCTAAAACACAGGGATGACTGTTACTCCCCTGATGAGTAAGTTTCAGGGACTGCTTATTGCCTGTAGAATAAATATAAACTCCTCTGTTTGACATTTATGGTCAATGCGAAGCACACCAGTGGAGGTTCGTCAGCAACAGTATTATAAACCCCAGCTCCTTGGAGTTACCCTTAGAATCATGAGGACAGAAGTAGACATCTACCATCTGGGAGAGCGATGTGAATTGGGGAAATAGCCCGGGAGGGGTTGTTACAAAAGGTAGAGTTATTTTAGGAAAGGAGTGATCAGTGGGAAGTGATAGTAATGGGTTTTTTTTAAGGAAATAACAATTTAAATATTTTTAATTAATTAATTTAATTAAATAACAATTAAAAATATTTTTAAAAAGCAAAGTAGCAATTACAGCATGTGAACCCTGGTGTCAGGCAAAATAGAATGGTTAAGAGATGGTATAGTGGATCTAAACAATTGGAAAAATATTAATTGCTAATGGTTAGGCCAAGCCAATATAATAAAAATGATAACTCTACCTAAATTAAGCTATTTGTTCAGTGCCATACCAATCAAACTACCAAAAAATTATTTTGTAGAGCTAGAAAAAATAATAACAAAATTCATCTGGGAAAAAAGGTCAAGAATATCAAGAGAATTCAATGAAAAAAGTGTGAAGGAAGGTGGCCTAGCCAAACCAAATGTCAAATGGCATTGATTTCAGAAAAACTGGGAAAGACTTACATGAATTGATGCAGTTAAGTGAGCAGAACCAGGAGAACATTGTACACAGTAATAGAAATATTGTACAACAAACAGCTATGAATTATTCTGAGCAATACAGTGATGTAAGAAAATTCCAAAATACTCATGATGAAAAATGCTATACACTTCCAGAGAAAGAACTGATGGCATCTTAGGCATACAGACCTAAGCATATTATTTTTCACTTTCTTTTTTAAATTTTGGTTTGAGTTTTCTTCCACAAATTGACTAATATGAAAGTGTGTTTTACATGTTTGTACATGTATAACCTATATTAGATTGCCTACTGTCTCATGGAAGGAGGGAGGGAAAAGAGAGAAGAATAGAACTCAAAACTTTTTTAAAAATGTTTAAAATTGTTTACATATAATTAGGAAAAATTTTTCAAATTTTTTTTTAAAGAAATAGGCCACTGTAATTGAAAGAATTTGGTCTTGGAATCAGAAGATATGGCATCAAAATATCAACTTTGCCATCTATTTGCTGTATGATTTTGAACAATCTGACTGTTATTTCACCTGTCCACCTATTTCACAGCATTTTTATGAGACTCAAATAAGATGTGTGTCGAAATAACTTGTAAACCATTTTATCGTAATAATACAATATACCTTTTGAAGTTATAGAGCCTGATCTCATATAGACTTATGAGAAAGATCTGGTAGAGAAAAGGTTGTATAAAATGGGACCAGTAGAGTTAAGATCATGTTGGGAGAGTGGGATCTTTTTGTAAATGTTTGATTGAGAGGCTCAGACTTGGAATTAATAGTTATGCTTAATTTATGTTCATTCATTTATGGTTAGTATAGATATGTAGACATGTTGAATTTCTATAATATTTTGAATATGAAGTTTGTGCCTCGTATCTTGCAGTGATGTGTATTTGTAGTATTAATATGACAGGAATGCCTTTCAATTTTTGCAGTTGTATCCCTTGAAGTAATTAGGGTGTCAAGTATGCTCAAAAAGAAATGTCAAGAACCTTTGCCATCTAGCAGGCATATTTTTAGTGTACATTTTGGAATCTGTCTGAAGTGATATTTTCTGAAATCCAGCTGCAGCAGTCATTTTAAAGAACTACTGCTCCTAGTTCTCTCATTTCTTTTAAGCTTGTCAGATGAGAATGTTCTTTTAAAATTTGTGTTTGTCTCCTTTAAATACATTCAAATGCTCAGATAGCCATCTCATTTTTGGACTAATATCAAGCAGAGTCAACAAGAAGATTCACACATTTAGTAGACTCATTTATTCTAATCTTCAATGACCTTGCTATTTTTCTCATTCCAAGAATCACTAACATTGTATTTTCTCATAGTTTTCCAGAGTATGAAATACCCAAAGGTAATTTCCTATTTAAATGTTCTGAATTAATTCATTATTTTCTATTTGTGTTTAATTACATGTATTTCACTAAATATTAACATATTTCCAGAATATTTCTTTATTATTATTAACATATATTGACAATCTGTGCAGTTTACCAGCAGATGCACTGTGTAAAGACTAAGAGAGTAAGTTTTGTTTTCTAGGTTTACAAATACATTCATGTTTCTAGCACAGCTAATTTAGTTTTCAAATGGCTTAGTTATGTAGTTTTTAATTTGACCTAAGTCTATCTGATAACCATATTTTTTCAGGCACTTAGTACTTTATGCCTAGATATTGCAGGAACCTCCAACATGGTCTCTTTGCAGTCAGTTTATCTCCTCTCAAACTCATTGGGAACACTGAGATTAAATTTGATGCTTTGATGAATCTGTGACCTCACTGACAGGGATACTCCCTTGAAAAGTACAGATTACAATCATTCCATGTCTGTCCATTCTGTGCTACTGATTCTTATCCGTATGCTCTCATAAAACTTCCACAGGGGTTCCAGCCATCTTGAGTTATTTCTTTTCATCTTTGATCCTGGGTGGATACTAATAAAGCAAGAAGGTTGCCCATGGGCTTTTGCTACATAACTGGCCCATTCTTTTTTTCTGGTCATGCATTTCCTTGATGATAGATATGTTTTAAAACATTCATAGCTCTTTTCTGGTAATATGTTGCATCCTGTTCACAACCAACATATACTGCTCCATCACCCATTGAGTGAGTATTACTCCATGAAGCTAAAATAATTTTCAAAATTAAAAAAAGCAAAATTTTTGTCAAATAAATCTCATGCTCAAAAACTATCACTGATTCCCATTTTGAGAGATAGCAGGGTTTCTTAGACTTTTTTTTTGTAGAGACAAATTCCTTGAATGAATTTCAGCAGAATGCATAAAATCTTTTAAGAATGATTTTAAAAATGATTCCCAAGTAATGGTATTAAGTAATAACATTTGGATAGGTAGTGACCAAAAAGCTAATTTTTTAAAAAAGTTATATTTTGTATCAGTTGCCTTCTGAATCTAATAATATTACATAATACCTTAGTGAGAAAACACAATTTTTTATGATCAATGAGAATTTTATCATTGGATGCAGTAAGTTACCATGTAAAATATCACAGAATTAGAGGAGACCTCAAAGTTCATCAAATCCAATCTTAACTGAAGAGCAAAACAGCTCCAACATATTTCATAATTTAGAGCCAGAAAGAATCTCTGAAGTCACCTAGTCCAACCCCCACATTTTACAGATGAGGAAACAGACAGGTTAAATGACTTTATTAAGTCATTTTAGGCCTTATTAGGCCACATAAGTGGTAAGTGGCAAAGATGAGATAGACATCAACTCACGCATTCTGTCTCCAAAGATAACGTTCTTTTAAATTGTACCACACTAACTTTTATCAGCTAGCCTCACAAGTGATCATCTAACCTATACTTACATCTCAGCCCCTCATCAATGAGTCACATCCAGAAGCAGGTCCCAAAAGTTCAAAATGTTTGCCCAGACCCAGGAATGATAACTGTATGCAATGAATGGCCCCTTATTAGCAGCACAACCAGAGCAGCTCATGACTCAGTGGATGTACAAAAGGAATCAGTCTGCTTCTCTACCTCTCTTTTGCTTACCAGCTACAAATCATATAGTATTGTTTTGAGCTGTATCCCAGTATTTAGGTGGGAAATGGTGGCTGGCCATATTTTCCCACCTACTGACTTCCATGCAGCCATAAGCACATGGCTCTCTGTTTTTCTTTTTTGTTTTTTTTTTTCTGATCTTATGCAAATGAGTGCCTAAAGATGGATATTTCCAGATTTCTAGATATTGTTAAAAGTTCAAAAGGTCCAGGAGCCTTGGGTTCTATCTGGTAGGAGCTGTCTAGTACCAAAGGAAGCTTCTGTATCAGAGAAGATTGGCCTAAACTTTCCTTTCTTACTGGCACATATGTGTCAGTGATATTTAGGACAGTTCGGGGCAAAGTGAAAAGTGAAACACTTAATTAAAAGGCTTGCAAACTGCTTTGTGTTTTGATACATTTAACTATCAGCTCCCCCCCCCAGTCAATTATAATAAGAATTACAGTTTAAGTTACCGATCCTTTTCTGTTAATGATACTTGCATTTTATGCTTAATGTTTCTTATATAAGTAGGAATAATTACTTGGGGCATACCTGATTAATATTGTATTTGGGGTACCTTTTTTTAAAAATCTCCCTCCTTTGGGGAAAGCCTAGACATGAGCCAAAAGTAAAACTGTCTCTAGGGTATTAGGGTGGAGAGGATTTACTGAGCCCAAGAGTTTGAAAAAAAGGATCCTAATCTCTTTCATTAGATGCAGGTTTCATAGGACTGATGTTTGTCTATATAGCATCCCAGAGTATAGTCAGTCATGCAAGCAGCAAGCATTTATTACGGACTTGCTAAGTTCCAGGCACTCTTCTAAACAATGGGTATACAATAAAAGGGCAAAAATAGTCCCTGCCTTCAAAGAGCTCACATTCTAATGGGGAGACAACATGTAAATAACTAGGAATATATGAGATACATATGAGATATGTATCTGTAGGAGGTAATCTGCTAAAGGTGGGATTTGAACTGCCTTAATAGAAGCCAGGGAAAGCAAAAAAGCTAAAGTGATGTAATAGAACATTCCAGTCATGGGAGATAACCATGGCAAAGATACAGAGGTAAGATGGAGTGTCATATACAAGGAACTGAAAGGCCAGTGTAGCTAGGTTCCAGTTTGTAGAGGAGGATGGAGTGTGAGATGCCTGGAAAGGCAGGAAGAGGTCAGGTTATGAAGAGCTCTAAAGGTCAAACAGAGAGTTGATATTTGATCTTGGAGATAATAAGGAGTCACTGGAATCCAACGAGCAGTCTGGGGAGAGGGTGACATGGTCAGACCTAAGCCTTAAAAAAAATTGCCTTGGCAACAGAATGAAGCATAGATTGGACACGGGGAGACGCTTAAAGCAGAACGACCAGTTAGAAGTCTATCACAAATAGTCCCGGTGAGAGGTGATGACACTTGAAGGAGAGCTGTGGTTATGTGAGGTGAAAGGAGGACATGAAAAGGGTATGTTACCCTAACACAATGAGCCCAGCAGGTGCTCAAAGTTAAAAATGAGAAAGCATTTATAAAGTTCTTATTATATGTCAACTACTATGCTAAGCATAGGGAATAAAAAGGTGAGGCTATCCCTAACTCCAAGTAGCTTACATTTGAATAGGAGGAGTGATGACTATAGAGAGGTGTCTTGGTTTGGCAAGTCATAGAGGATAACAAGTAGAACCATAGAATAAACTGACAATCTTGACAACCTTTCCTAGGATTGATAGCAATATTGATTTGATTATGGTTCCAGAACTGGAAAAGAATGGAGAAGTATATCCACTACAGGATAATGGGAAGATAGCCAGAGTGCCAGAGGATAAGGTGAAGCACAGTTTCTAACTAAATATTGTGGGCACTCATATAGCAAAGCACTCACTAATCAGAATAGCTCTGGGCCCAAAGGAGGAGTTTCAGAAATGAAAGAGTTAAGTCCTCCAGAATCTCTGGTCCGGGGTGATTGGGGGAGGGGGGTTACTGAGAAGATGGTCAAGTGTTGGTGGTGAGTCAACCAGTCAACCGTCTAACTTTTATAAATATGAAACAATTCCCAATAACTACATTCAGAAATAAGAAACAGAATTAATTTAATAAAATTTAGTAATAAAGAATTATTCCCTGGAAAATATTCTGCTGCCCATATAAACTCTGAGGATCCTCATTCCAACTCCTACTTTTCCATATGACCTGGCTCCCTGAGCAGGGCCACATCTACCCCCTCAGGACTCTAATCATACCTCTGAGGGATTGGGAAATGTCTTCAATGCTGTCAGCTTGAGCCCTGCTTCTGTTGAGTTCTCCCCACTGTTAACTGCCAATGATTAGTACCCAAATTTCATTTAATCAATTAACATCGATTAGCTTTTACAAAAGGTTCTTTACTATGAATATATAGCCAGAACAGAAGCACTGCCATTGAATAGCCAAAGGGTGAGGGTCAGGGGATAGGAGTGTCATACACTCCCATTTATCACTTTGTACTGAGGAAGAGTGGGTTCACACTTAAAGTAGTAGTAGGTAGTAGGAGCAGCAGTAGTAGTTGTTCCTGTTCAGTCATTTCACTTCTCTGACTCTTCATGACCCCATTTGAGGTTTTCTTGGCAAAGATAGTGGAGGAGTTTGCCATTTCCTTCTCCAGCTCTTTTTACAGATAAGGAACTGAGGCAAACAGGGTTAAGTGACTTGTCCAGGGTCACACAGATAATAAGTATCTTGAGGCCAGATGAATTCAGGAAAATAAGTCTTCCTGATTCTAAGCCCAGTGCTCTATCCACTGCACCATCTAGTATTTGCTTCAAAAGCATTTAGTTCTTCAAATTCACTTTTAAATGTAACATAGCTGACAGATGAGTCCTTGTCTCTTACTACTGGGCTGGATCAAGCAGGGTGTTTTACAAGACCTCAGCTGCCACCACATTCATGCTTGGCCTTCCACAAGTCCTGGAATAAACTCTAGCTCCCATATTTCTGTTGATCACATACTTCTTTTGAAGCTCACAAGGTCACAGCCATCCCCAATACTCCTTAACCTAAAAGCAGAACAAAACAAAGAGGAAAAGAACCTATGAACCTCATGTTGGTCCCAGCCAGGATAGGGCCCAACACCTCTTCTCATTCAGAAGTTTACAACTTGTCTCTCTCACTCAAATGTAGTCAAACAGCAAAGAAGAAAAAAAATGTTGTTTTTAGATAATGCCTTTTAAATATTAAATTTAAATTAAATTAAAAATCAAATTTAATTCCAGCTCAGTAGCCAATTGAAAGGCTCCTGTTTTTCATGTGATAAAGGGACTAGAAACAATCAGAATACCTGCACCTGCTCTGAATCAGGCAGTAGACCCTTTGATTAGGCATCATTGTACTTTTCCAAAAGCAGGCTTTTCAGCTTCTGCCACGTGGGCTGGCCGCAGGCAGAGAGAGTTTGGTGCTCACTGTCTGAGAATGGAACTCCATTACTCAAAGAAAAAAAAATCATAAGTTAGCCAAGAAGAAAAGTATACTGGAGGTAGGGAAGAGCTAAGTGAGGAGAGCTCTTTGGTTATTAGATCACATATTTGTAGGTGGAAGGGATTTCAGAGATTACTTGGTTCAGGAGTTCTTAACCTTTTCTGGATGTGTAGTGGACCCTTTTGGCAATCTGGTGAAGTCATGATTTTAAATGAATAAAATAAAAAATAAAATGCACAAGACTACAATGGAAACGAGTTTTCCTAAAATAAAATTATAAAAAATGTTTTAAAATACACAGACCATGTCTTTCACAATATGACTAATGTGGAAATATGTTTTGCATGATCACACATGTAGAACCTATATCAAATTGCTTACTATCTCAGGGAGGGGAGGAGGAAGGAAAGAGGGAGAGAATTTAGAACTCAGAGTTTCAAAAAATAAATGTTAAAAATTGTCTTTGCATGTAATTGGGAAAAATAAATATTATTTAAGAAAATTAAAATTCAAGTACCCCATGTTAAGAATCCCTGATTTAGTCCAGCCTTTTCTTGTTACAAATGAAAATGGAGACTGGGGCCTGGAGGAAAATACCTTGTTAAAGGCCCCAGAGTAAATTAATGACAGAGCTGGTATTTAAACCCAGGTCTTCTGACTCCATCCAGTAACCTTTATACTTTACCATATTACCTCACTTGTTTTAGAGGTTTTATTTTAGATATTATTTTGTTGGCATGAGTAAGACAAAGTATAATGCTAGTCAAATCTTCAATATAACTTAATTTATTTGCTGAAAACCACTTAGAAATCACGTCTGCATATAGCTATGGGAACACAGCATTTTTGCAATTTTTAAAATTAGATTTTATATACCAAATTTTGTTAGATGACCAATTTTTCATAACTATATCTTCAAATAATACTTATATTCACCAATAACATTAAGCTCTCATTTTTGCCAAAATATGAATAATTTTTATGCATGAGTTAAATCTAATGTTTTATATCTATGTCTTAGTAATTTTAATCACATTCAATGTAATACTTTTTTTAAATTAAAATTATTTAGAATACAAATTAACTCATTTGGATGGTATGATAGAAAAAGTTAATGTTTGTGTCTCATATGAAAAGCAATAGGTAATATTTATAGTTTTCCCACAAGAAGGAGTGTAGTGTAGTTTAAAAAATATATTGGCTTTGGAGTTAGAAACCCTGGGGTTTAAATCCTTACACTGTCACTTGTGTGACCTTGGGCAAATCACTTAATCTTTCTGGGCCTCAATTTCCCTAGGTTTAAAATTAGGGGATTGGCATAGATGATCTCTAGGTTCTTTCTAGTTCTAAATCGTATGATACAAAAGAGAAAAGAACTTGTAGGAAATAAACTCATTATATTACACTAATTTCCCAGGGTGTATATAACAGTAATCCTATTTTTCTGAAGAAGTGTAAGCTACTTCAGAACCATCCTTTCCACTCATTTTCCTATTCTCTTCTCTTTCCTTTTACCCGTTCTACTGTACCCCTTTCCATTTTATATTTCTCTTTTCTTTCTTCACACTTTCCTGAAACCTAGAGTCACAGGGAGGTGAAAATACAATCCAGGTGGCTTGAGACAGAAACTATTCTGGGTTTGTTTGGTTTTTTTTCCCCATACCTAATGACCTGGAACACATGTTTATTCCTTTTCCAGTTACTCCCTTACCTGAGGGAAAACAAGTTCACCAACATTAGCTTCGCCTTATTTTATTGACAACAAAATTGAGAGACAGAAATATTAAAAGACATGCCAAATGGCTGGATGTCATAGTCAATTAGCAGTAAAGCCAGAATGAGAACTCATCATGACTAATAACAGCTTATATTTATATAGTATTTTCAGGTTCACAAATTATTGTTCTAAACCTGTTGTTTGACCCATCTTGCAGTATGTTCAGGAATCTATCAACTGAATGTATAATCAGCCACTTATTATGAGTAGATAACTTTTCACTTCCCTTTGCTATAAAGAGAGAGGCAGACTGGTTTTGTGGACAAAGGGATGAGCTTAGAGTAAGAAAGATCT
This sequence comes from Phascolarctos cinereus, assembly GCF_003287225.1. NCBI lineage: Eukaryota > Metazoa > Chordata > Mammalia > Diprotodontia > Phascolarctidae > Phascolarctos > Phascolarctos cinereus. The sequence goes on from NW_027555625.1 coordinate 102,007,872, forward strand.
GGGTTCAAGTTCTGCCTTTCATGCATGTTAACTGTGTGATCACAGGCAAATCATTTAACCCCTTCACTATCCCAGATATTTTTCTAACACTGAGGTGCTAACTTGTGTTACCATGCCTTTGTGGGAGGAGAGAAAGAAAGGGGATTATTCCTAGAAGTTTCCCTAGTCCAATTACTTTTTTGGATGCCTATGATTTTTATTACCTTACTGAGATAGTAAGAATAAGTTTTTCAACGTAGCATTACTTCATATAACTAACTTTTGTTTTAAACCTCCATTTTTGGATCAAGTTGTATTAACTAAGGTTTTTCAATAAGAACTTGTATGTTATGATGTAATAAACATATATATTCTTAAAAAACTGATAAACATGTGAACTGACCATGAATAGGATAGACCACTGATAAAAAAAATTATGCTCAATTTCATCAGTAGTTTAGGTTATGAACCACTATTGAAATTAAATAGTAAACAAATTAGGAAAACCTATAGCAAAAAAACTATAAGAAACCTAGTAGAGGCTCCGTCCAACAGCCTGCTTCTAGGTCAAGACTGGGACAAGCTCCTGCATTCCCAAACGTGAGATTTAAGAAGACTGTGTTCATATGAAGGCAGTGCTGATTGATGAAGATTTGCTAGCTGACCATCAAAGAGAGAGATAGACAGCCTGCTTATGGGAAAAGCAGGAACCTTATTATGAGCACCATTATGAAAGACTCTTACCAGGACCTCTAAGACTCTGGTTGGTGGTTTGTTCTTAAAGGAGGCAAATGTTTGTATCGTTTTCATGTATCGGTTAATAACATTTGATTGCATGCATTGAGAAATGTACAGCTAATTGGTGTTTCCATTGCATCAGTTAGGGGTAAATCAGCTGTAAGTGTGCACTGTGAATTACAAGGCTGTCTTTTACCTTAGCGAGTAAGTACCTATATCTCATAGGTAGCTTAACATAGTTGAACAAGCAGTAGACTAGAAGTCAAAAGCTAGGTTTAAGTGTTGGCTCTGTCACTTAACTCATTTGCCTGTAATATTGTGTAACCTTGGATAAGTCACAACTTCGTTGAAACATACTGTCTTTATCTTTTAAATGGGGATAAAATAATCAACAATATTTCATAAGATTATCATGTGTTTTTTGGATAAAGCATTCTCTCATGTATCAGAAGTACTGTTGGAACTCTGATGATATTTTAAAAGTATCTTCTGTTTCCTTCATTCTCTAATTACAATGTTTTTGTTTTTATTATATCTTCCTACAGGCTGATTTACTTTTTTAGGTCACATTATTTTTGGCTCAATTTGTTGGGGTTTTTTTGTTTGTTTGTTTGTTTTGGTTAGGTAATGGGGTTAAGTGACTTGCCCAGAGTCACACAGCTAGTGTCAAGTGTCTGGTCTGAGACCAGACATGAGCTCAGGTCCCTTGACTCTAGGGCTGGTGTGCTATCCACTGCTCCACCTAGCTGCCTCAATTTTGCTTGTTTTATTTACAAAAGATATAAGACCTCTCATTTGTGGATCACTGATCTCTTAAGCTACGCTCATTTAATGCTAGTTTGTTTTTGTTGGTTTAGTTTTACTTCAAGAAGATTACTACACTTCCATTCTCTGTCATTGAGCATAAATTTGCTACTGATCTTGCTTTGAAGATGTGAAGATGTTTCAGTGTGTTTGAAAGATCTTTCAGTTCTATTAATATCTTATTGAATATATGCATATGAACAACAACATATGTTAATAGAGCCTGATCTCTTTCTTCATTCTGGGGAGAATTCTTCAGGAGCAGCTTAGTGAATTACAGTGTCCATTGCTTTAAGTATTAAGAGAAATCTGATCCTAGCCATAAATATGTACTGCTTTCTCCTGTTTTTAGTGTACACCTGACAGTCTTTGCACTAAAAAATTATCCCTCTGAAGACCTTGCTAATTTAGAATGACCTTTAAAAACTTTTGTTAGTCTACTTATTAAACTTTTAACACATTTCTTTCCTTCAAAGCTTGTTTTCTGCCTGCTTTACTCTTTCTTCTTCACCAAGTAAAAGAGTATGCCATACCTTTGGTTATAGGATGAAGCTGTCCTAGAGCAGATAGACAATGTTCAGGGGTTGTTAATTGGGGTCCATAAGTATTTGTGTGTATGTATGTGTATGTGTACATGTATTCTGAAAAGGGATCTATAGCCTTCACGAGATTGCCTAAGGGACCTAAACTCACAAACAAGTTAAGAATTCCTGCATCATGTTATTGAATAGGACAAGATTAGTCCTTTGAGGAGTTATAAAACTGGAATAAATGCATGCAGAATGTTTTCCTTTAAAAGGAAAAGTATTACATGTTCAGGGATCTTTAAACAAAGCATTGCACATGGGACATGTGATAAGAATTTGTACTTACAATCGTGTCTTCACTATGATAGAACAGAATGAGGAACAATCAGCCAAGATGCATCTTCCAAATCCCTGTCTTCATATGGAGAGTTTTCAGAGTTAGCTTGTGCTCCTTCATCAATCTATTTAAAAAAGTGAATGGCTGGGGTTGGGGGGGATAGAGGACAGGAGGGAAAAGCAACAAAATAAAACTAGATATTCATTTTTACCTTTGAAGTTATCATCATCCCCACTTAGTCTGTATAATTAAGACAATATTGTACACCGACCTCCCTACCTGAGAATTTTTTTAAAAAATCTTCATATTCTTCAGTATGCATGTCAGAGGTCAGGCTGTCATAATCCTGCAGAAGAAAGTCTTTCAAGAGTTGGGCAGTAGTGGGTACATTTATCCCTCTTTCTTCCCACTTTCCCTTTACTCCTTGCTCCAGGGAGCTCTTGTTACTTTCTTTAGTTATATCCTTTATTAGACCTTCCTGGGAGTGGTACTAAAATATTTTCTCCCTCTGCAGCTCCAGAGTCCCCAGTGGCCTGTCAGAACAGAAGTGGGAGACAGTACTAGCCTCCATTAGTCACTGCAAAGGGAAACAAGGCCTGGCAGTGTGTGTCTTGAAGCATTAGGAGTCACAGCATAAGAGAAGACCAATCTAGTGCTTGAGCACCAGTGTCAGAGGGCTTTTCAGGTGGTATGTGATGAAGGTGATCTCCAACATTGCTCTGGGGATCTTTAAGGGCCATAATAGGTGATGGAACCGGATCCCAACTGGCATTTGGCAAGGACTAGCCAAGGCCAGGACCCTTAGTAGACCATCAAGAAACTAAGATAGAAAGACTCTAGGGATGGAGACAGAGGGTGAGGCCTAATATTTCCTTCACAAAGTCCCCCAATTCCATATAGGCGGCAGCAGCATCCAAATTACAACGGTAACAGAACTGAGCAAGTCCTAACATACCCATCCAAATATTGTGGAGAAGACTGAATAAAGCACAGAGTCCTCATACAAGAACTGAGGCTGACAATATAAATAAACAGAAGAAAAGACCAAATACAATTAAAGAAATACTAGGGGTAAGGGGAGATCTAAAAGGAAACCTAGAAGAGAGTGCCTAACAACTACAAGTAAATCCTCAAAGAAAAAAAGGTTACTTGGCTGCAATGACTACAAAAAATGAAAGAAGAGAGAAGAAAAATGAAATTATAAATGAAATAAGATTTCAAGAGGAAAAAATTGAAAGGAGAATAAATGAGTTAGAACTTAAGATAGAAGAACACATCCAAGATGTGGACTCACTAAAAATCAGAATGATGAAAACAAAAATTGATGACTGTATGAGATAGGAAACACTAGAACAAAGTCAAAGAATGGATAAAATAGAAGAATGTATAAAGGATCTACTAGCATGTATTATCAGAATATATATGTAATATACACACATATTCTATATTTTATATATAAATATCTGCTTACCAGGGATGGGATAGATAGGTAGATAGATAGATAGATAGATAGATAGATAGATAGATAGATAGATAGACAGACACACAGATAGATAGACAGATAGATATGTAGGTAGGTAGAAACCTGGTAAACAGGTCAAGGTTAAAAATCATCAAATTACTTGAAAGCCATGACAAAATAAAAACCCTGAACACCATTTTTTCTATACTTCAACACTGCTCTCACCTTATAATGTGGTTTAAGGCCTGACACTACTGAATCTAGTTCCTTCACATTTCCCCCCCTGGTTTCCTTGAAGTTCCTGACCCTCTGCTCTTCCAAATGAAGCCTGTTATTATTTTTTCTGATTTAGATAATTTTTAAATAATTTAATTGGGATGGTATTACATAAATAGATTAGTTAGGTAAAACTGTCATTTTAAAATTATTTTAGTTCTACCTACCCCTGCACAATAAATATTACTTCAATTATTTAGATCTAACTTTGTATAAAAGGTGTTTTGCATTTATATTCATATAAAACTCAAAATCTTATGGAAGTGAATGTTGAAAACTAAAAATAAACAAATTATTAAAAGAAAAGAAAAGAAAAAAACTCCAGGATCAGGTGAATTTACAAGTGAATTACAAATATTAAAAGAATAATCTTTGAAGTATTACATAAATTGCTAGTAAACTTGTCACTCCCATTTTTTTCACCACCTTATAAAATGTCCATGCATCTTATAATTCCTTTTCATTCTGTCTCAATTTACAGTAAACCATCTATTACTTCCTTTTAACTCTTATTGTCTATAGGACTTGTTTGGCAGTTAAAAAATAATTTGTGTTGTTCATGTATGTCGTTGATTACAGGAGTTTCCTGATCAACTTCATCTCTGACAGCATGATGAACTTTTGCTTTTTGCCTTTCTTCTAGAGTGGGGAAGAACCCCCTGGAATTCATGGATAGATTTCAGGTATTCTGTGAGCTTGAATGAGAAAAAGTTGCATCTTTATATTCATTACTTATAAATGAAATTTAGCATTTGCTTCAATTATAAATGTAGGCCACCACATGTAGGGAAAGGTCTCTAGGTTTCATCTCATTGCCAAGGAATTCATGACACAAAAAGATCAAGAGCCACTGTGCTATGAAGATCCTGAGAATGGGACAGAGTGGTGATTGGAGCTGGATCCTGATAAGGGAAGGCCACTGGGACAAGTGGCTATGTGGGTCAAAGGCACATGGAGGATCAGCATGTAGCCAAGAGCAGAGTTCCTAGATTAGTGTCCCATATCACCTCCTCCCCATGCCCTCGCTGTTGAGGACTTCACTTCATACTTTGTTGAGAAAATAGAAACCATTCAATATGCTCTTATCCTCCCTCATCCCCACATACCTCACAACTCTTTGACAGCATCTGTCATTCTCTCTTCCTTTACTCAAGTGACATCTTTGCAAAGGTCCTTCTCTTTGCTTTCTTCCATCTCCTCCCCATTTTCTCTTGCAGGTTGCTTCTTCAATCATCTCTCCTTCTCTTTGATCTTCAATCTCTTTCTATCTACTGATTCTTGCTTGATGTCCACAAACCTATCCAAATCTCTTCCATCTTTAAAAAAAATCCTTCATTTGAACTTACTATCCCTTTCAAACTGTCACACTATGTATCTCCTCCCTTCCTCATCAAAGTCTTAGAAAAAGCTATCTACATTCTCTGTCTCCACTTCCTCTTATTTATTTCTTAACCAACCTTTTGCATTCTGGCTTCTGACCTCATCACTCAACTGAAAACTTCTCCAAAGTTATCAATGATTTATTAATTATGAATTCTGATGTTCTTTTCTCGATCTTCTTTCTTCTTGACCCTTCTGCACCAATTGGCATTATTGATCACTCCCTCATCCTGTATACTATCTCTTCTTTGGATTTTCAAGGTACTTTCCTGATTCTTCTCTTATTGGTCTGTCTGTTCCTTTTCAGTCTCTTTTGTTGCATCACCTTCCATGGACAATACTCAAAGCAGGTATATCACCACTCTCTTCCTTGAGTCCTTTTCTCTTAATATATTCTCTCACTTACCTCATCAACTTCCACTGGTTTGATTGTTATCTTTATGTAGCTATGCCCCTTTTAGATTTCTGCCAGTATTTGGCTAAGGGTCTTTGCACTTCCTGAAAAGTATAGGGAACCCAACTGAACAAGAGACTGAAGGTGGTGAAGCAATAACTGCCCATCAGAGAACAAGCCCAGGGAGTCTAGCAATCACATTGTCATGCTGTGTGTCCCGATAGAAGCAAGCCCAGATGAATCGCCTCCCTAGTATCTAGAGATATTTTGCCCTAGACAGCCAGCCCAGGTAAGTAGCAAAGCAGCCCATACGTCACCAACACCATGTTCTACAGTGAACTTCTTGAAGAGTGCCTTACTTTGTTCAAGACAGCTCCAGCACAACCTTCTATGTGAAGTCTTTTCTGTTCTCCCAAACTGCAAATACTCTCTCTCCCTAATCAACTTGTATTTATTTTGTATTCATTCTGTATATACTCATACGTGTATATGTTTCCCTCACAACTTTGTTGAGAGAAGGAACAAGCACTTAAAATGCTTATTGGGTGATGCTTGCTGATTTATTAGTGCCAGGAGTACCAACACCTACAAAATAACAGATCTTTAAAGCAGTGAAACAAAGTTAGTAAACCCACAAAACAGTCAAAGGATAATATGCTACTGCCCCCTTGTCTCAGCCTCCTCCTACCCTTACTCCCCAGTTGAAATGTGCTGGGGATTGGCCTGTGCTAAAGCAGAGGTGCTAACTCCATAGCTTTTCTTCTCTTGCGGTGGCTACACAATTGCAGACCAAGATATGTGGAATAATACCGGTGTGTATTCTTCTATCCAGGAGCCTCGAAGGGAAAAGATTTTAAAACTGATGAATTATCAGCCCAGGTCTTCTTTGAAGGTTTTCTCCTTTTAAAGACATAGAAACAAGGAGGAACAGCATTGAAAGTTACATATTGAATTTCTTTTTAAACATTTTAAATATTTAGGAAGAAAAGCAGACTGTGTGTAATTGAGATGTGTGATTTCACATACAATCCTGTTTTTCTGTTTGAATGTGTATATGGAAATGCTCATTTTCTTTGGTGTTTGTTAAGTTTAGAATAAAACATTAAAAGTCATTTCATAAGGAAAAAATAAAGGTATAGAAACAAACTACTTATCAGAGCCATAACTAGCTGAAACTACACTTGGTAAAAATTCATTTGAATAGGAAGAGAGAAGGCAAAGGAAATCCAATTGTAGCACAGTTGTAGCAAAGAGTGGCTTCCCAGAAAACAATCCAACCATAGTTGCAATGGGCAGAGAAGAGGCGAAGTGGTAAAGAGAACAATTCCACAACAGGGAGGGCTGTGATGGGAGGGGTGGGACACTCCTCTAGAACATTCCACTCAGAGATTTGGGGGAGACGTCCCTGAGAAAGAGGCAAAAGACAGCAGGTGACTGGGACAATGGCAGCTCTCTATGGGGCTAGCCATCCGGCAAATGGAGCTTTTACCTATGATGCCAAGCCCAGATGGGGGCAGGCCTTTGCATCACTTTCTGGTAAAAGTTCCATTTGCTCTGTGCTCATTATGGCTTTACTATTAATTCAGTTAAACATTTAGAAATAGACAACAACTATTTACTAAGGAACTACAATGTACAATACGTTATGTTAGTTGTATATACAAAGACAAATTAATTCAAAAAATAAAAAAAACAAACCCAAACCATTTATTAAGCACCTCCAATGGTCAGGCACTGTGCTAAGCTCTGGAAATAGTAAAACAAATATGAGATAATTCCTATTTCCAAGGAGCTTATAGACTATTGGGTGAAGCAATTTGTACACATATATGGAAGGTAGTTTCCTTCCAGTCTTAGATTAAAATAATAACAAAAACCCCGGAATAATATCACAAAGTATAAAATAGGTGTTAAGGAACTTTCCTACAACCTTACTACAATGTAGTCACACATAATGAGGTTTTAATGTATAAACAAAACGTATCTACTTCCCACCTCAGAACACAGTCATACATGATAAGGTTTCAATTTGCAAGCATGATGAATCTATACCCTGGGAGCACTTTGTGACCTCTTTGATTTGGTTAAGAAAGAAACAGTGAAATTGATTGACCTTCTTGGGTTTAATCTACAATGGTGATATTGTATTTAACTGTGATCCTAGATCCATGCTAAATGAATTTCATTGGTTTCAATTTGGGAGTTGGAGGTAGGCCCTTTTGCCTTTAGTAGAGGGCAGCAAGGTAAGTGGATTTTATTTCTTCCCTCCTCCATTGGCCATATCACCAGAGCTACTGAATATTTAAGAGATAATATATCCATCTAGAAGCAGGGAGACACATCTGAGAATAAGAGACCCAAGGGAGGAGGCACCTTCAAAAAGTATAGCCCCTCAAAGCAGAGAGAAGTGTTGTCTGTTGACTGAAGAAAAAATCAGATTCTCAAAACCCAGTTGATGGGCAGCTAGGTGGCGCAGTGGATAGAGCACTGGCTCTGAAATCAAGAGGACCTGAGTTCAAATTCAGACTCAGATCAAACACTTGACACATACTAGCTGTGTGACCCTGGGCAAGTCACTTAACCCCAATTGCCTAAAAACAAAAAAAAACCCCAGTTGATTAGGCTTCTAAGCTGAGAGCTAAAACCTAAGTGGAGCTATGTGAGGACTCTACAAAGAGGGAAAAGATTTCCAGTGTTAGGAGTTGTGAGTTTTCTTTTGCTGTGTGTTTATCCTATATGTGTGCCTTGGTATCGTTATTGTCAAAGTTTGAGTCCACCGTTCCCAGAAGCAAGTATGTAGACCTATGTTTGTGGGGGGAGTGGATCTCAGACTTTTGGGGAGAAGGTTTTGTACCAACAAAGTAAAAACAATGTAACACAGCTTGAGTTTATTGCGCAAGGCAGCAACAGTGAGATCTGTGCTTTAGCAAAATCACTTTGGCAGTTGTGTAGAGTACAGATCGAAGAGGAGAGAGACTGGAGGCATGGAGTCCAATTAGGAAGCTATTGTAATAATCTAGGTCAGAGGTGATGAAATAGTACCTGCCCTATCTGTCTAACTTCATACTGTATACTATTTTTGTTTTGTATGTCAAGAATGCTTGAATATAAAATTCTATTTCAATTTGCCAACATTAAAAAATACATTTTTGTTTCACATAGTTTGTGTAATAAAACATATTAGTAGAGATAAAATAAATATTGAATTAATAATATATTTCCTTTTACACTTTATGTAAACTAAATTGTCAAAAATTATATTACATCATTTTGATACTGGCTGGTTTTGTTTTGTTTCATTGTGATATGAACTTTGAGTGTTACTTTTTTTTCCTATTCCTAAAGTAATAAAATAATTTATAAAATAATTATGTTATGATGCCTGCTAAAATGAGAGGCTATAGTTGCAGATGTTTGGGTACAGGGATGATGCCTGTGTATATTTCATCATTGGGTTTTTGGGTGTAATTGGGTAATGAAGGTGTGATTTTGTGATGATTGCTTCAGCTATGGGAGGAAGCCTATCAGTATAGTAATTCCTCCTTAAGATATACAATTAACTAGATGATTTTAAGGAAGATATTGAATTTTTAAATATAATATAATATAAATATAAATATAAATAATAATTCTTTTTGGTTAAACATAAAAAAATGAAATTTAGCCTGATAATAAAATGAAGAAACTGATTTTTAAAAAATCATGGCTAACACAAAAAGCAATTCTAAGAAAAGAGTTTCAAATATATTAAGTACTGGCTTCACCACTGGAGTAAGTGTATAAATAACCTTCTGAGGTCATTCATTTGGTTGTAGAATACGGATATTTGTTTTCTTTCTTTTTTCTTTTTTTAAAATAGTCTGATATAATGGAAAGGACACTGTAACTGGAACCTGGCTTCAGTTCTTCACTTTGCTACTTATTTTATGACCTCAGGCAAATTATTGAACTTTTCTGCGCCTTAATTTCCTCATTTGTAAAATGACTGGGTTAGGCTAAAGGATCTCTAAGTTTCCTAGAATCTATTTTATAATCACAGCTTGATTCTTGACATATCTGAAATTGACATACTTGAAATATTTTGTCCTACCTTTGTGTGAGGTTGAACTATCATAGAGGACAGATGGGCTTTTCATAGAATCTTAGAATTGTAAGAGATGTTAGAGCTCATCTAATCCAAGCATCTACCCTATGCTGAAATCTTTTCTATAGTATTCTTGATAAGTATTCATCCCAGCCTTTGCTAGATCAGTGCCTGGCACATAGTATGTATGTAGCACGTGCTTAATGAATGATTTTTGATTGTTTGACTGATTGTAAGCCACAATATGTAAGCCAATTTGGAGATATCAAAGCAGAGTTCTGAGTTTCCCTTGTTTCATTTTTTCCTTTCAAGTAACCTCAGGGTTAGGGCCATGGGTGGCAATTAACGTTTGCCTGCCTCTATAGCTCAATTGCTGTGCCTCTCTCATTATGGTAGCTCGGATAAGGGAGAGCTCATAGCTAGGATCCAAGTCAGACGCTAAGGAACCAGATAGGCAAGCTGAATACAGAATCAACAAAATCATGGAAATCACAGACTAAAAGATCAAGTTGTGGTCAGCAATAAGGCAGAGCCAATCATAGATGAGCAGCCAGGCCAAAACATTGAGTCATATCAACATAGGCAAAGACTTTTCCAGATTAGGTACCTTTTGAGAGACTAAAGGCCATACCTACATAAGTTTCTAGAATTACTTTTCCCCATTTGAGATGTTTACTCATCTCCATCCTTATGGACCTCTCCTCTTCTCCATGGTTCCTGAAAGATCACTAACAGCCGTTCAGAAATGATGTCTAATTTCTTTCGTGCCCCAGGATTTAATTTTGTTTGGCCTTGGAGATTGTGGACAAAAAGAGAAAGGGTGGCATATGTCTCCCCTCTCTAAAGAGAGGAATGATTCCATCTTTAAAAATATCCAACGGTCTATTCAAATCAGAGAGTAGCATGCCTGCCTTTTCTGCTTAAATTAAGCCCATCCCTGTCCTTTCTGTTAGGTGGATAAATATACAACTGAAAACAACTAAACACAGACTAAATGTAGATAAGCGTGTTAGCGAGGCCAATGTAGTCAGAAACTAACTGTTTTTCTAAAAGTATAAGAAGTCTCATTGAACAAGATTTCTTTTTTTTTTTTTAAAGAGTGCCTCCCTAGAGATGAGGAACTGGGTCTACATGTTCCTGATTAAAGGTTTATGATGTTGACTTGTCTCCAAGCAAGTTGCGGTTATTTCCATGACAGATATGCTATTATTTAAAGCAACTAGTTGATTTTCATTCATATTTTATATCTTCTCATATATCTTGGGCTTTCTATCTTAACTATGCTTGCTCTACATTTCCCACTTTGAATATCATTCACCTGGAAAGGGAGGATGTAAACAAACTATTAGTTAGTTTCACTTTCTCTTTGTCATCTGTTTTCATACTATCAATAGTAGCTAGTGGATAAAGTGCTGGGCCTGGAGTCAAAAGACCTGAGTTCCAATCTGGCTTCAGATACTTACCAGCCGTGTGATGCTGGACAAGTCACTTAACTCTTGTTTGCCTCAATTTCCTCATCTGTAAAAAGGGGATAAGAGCACCTACCTTGTAAGATTGTTGTGAGGATCAAATGACCTAACAGTTGTAAAGTGCTTAGCATAGTGCCTAGCACATATAATGTTAATTATTCTTATTATTACCTTTTCCCAGTAGGAAACAAGTGCCTTGAGAGCAAGAGCTGTCTCACTTTTCTATTACTCGCAGTGCCTGGTTCATAGTAGATAACTAATAAAGGCTCATTGATAAATTAACTGATTAATGGATTCAAGAGCACAAAGATATTATTACATGAGAAGAGTAGAAGGCAAACTGATAGAATAGGTGGGCAACAGTATCCCATATCCTACAGGCCTCTGAAGCTCTTCATGATGTGGCAAGGAGCTGGGGAAGATGGAGAGGAGACAGGAGAAGGAAAGGCATGCATACACGCTTACACTGATGACCACACACTAAAATAGAAAAATAAGCTGGAAAAAAAAATACAATTCCACTACATAAAAATTGAAAATTGCATGCTGATCAGGTTCCTTTCATCTGTTCTCAAAATCTCATTTCCTTTGTCATATTACAATTTTCACACTAAAGGAAAAAGTTAATATATTCATTTATTCAAGTCAGAGTTATTATGTTTAATGCTTACTCTGAGTGAATTGATGACAGTATGTCTTAAAATATGAAAGTAAAAAAATTCACCAGATGCTCTGCTTTTATATGGTCAACATATCAGCAAGTGCAAATAATACATGATCACAGTAATGCTTGGAGTGCGGTGGAGGTGGAGTGAAAAGGAAGATGGGATGATGCAGAAGAGAGAAGTAATTAAAGAGAGTTAGAGAAGACTACCTGGAGGAGAGCAGTTTTGAGTCAAGTTTTAAAGTCTGGAAGGGATCACCATAGCTGCCTACTGTTTACTCCATGAACTATCTAGGACCCTAGATTTAAGAATCTGAAAGATGACAGAATCTTCCTAGAGCAGGGCTCTGATCATTCACTTTCCTGATCAAAATCCTTTTATATCTCCAAACTGCAAACTCCTAAACCCGTAATTATGATAGTGACCCCAGCCTGTCTTGCCATCCTCCCTTATGTTCCGTTACTAACCAAAACCTATATATAACTGGTGCTTCGGTTAAATTGTGCTAGTCATCAGTCTCTGAATGCTTCTTATGCTTTCCTGCCTCCACAATTTTGCATCCTTCAAATGTCACTTATTCCATAGAGCCTTCCCTGATCCCAGCTCCCCTCTGTTCAATTCAGTTCTGTAAAGCACTGTTCTAGATCCTACAGAAATATAAGCATAATGGAAATGTGCCATTAAAAAGCTCAACTTTTTTCATGTTTTTCTTTGTACCTTTCTTAAAGCACATATTTTCGCCTTTTACAATTAGAGGCAACTTGGTGCTATGGATATCTCAATGGGTACTGACACTGTCTCATTTGATCTGGGTCTTGGTTTTCTCATCTATAAAATGAGAGGCTTAACTTAAATTAGGAGATCTTAACATGGAGTCGATGAACTTGGTTTTTAAAAATATTTTGAGAAATATGTATCTGAGAAATATAATTGGCTTCCTTTGTAATCTTATGTATTTTATTTTATGTATTTAAAACATTATGCTGAGGAGTTCATAGGCTTCACCAAACTGCAAAAAGGGTCTATAATACAAAAAGGTCAAGAACTCTTGGTCTAAATGAATGAAAAAGAATTTACTGTACTACAAACACTATACTACAAATATAAAAGCAAGATAACCACTGCCCTCAAGGAGCTTATCTTCTAATAGAAGATCATACCAATATGATAATAGAGGTCAGGGAAGAGTATTTTTTGTCTGGAAAGTCACAGGGATTGTGAGTGGAGCCACAGGGGAATTGATTGACATACCACTCTCTCCAGTAGCATTGGTAGTGATTGAATTCATTATGGTTCCCAGAGCAAAAGGAAAAAAGAGGAGGGAGTATGTGCACAGCAGTAATAGAAAGAAGATGACTGGAGCACATGGGCATAACTGGGCCTAGTGTGATATAGTGGGTCATATGAGTTTGGTCTCATGACCTCACCAATCAAGACAGTGCTGACCCCAGAGTGGACTTTAAAACTGAGTGGATCTCCAAGGTCCCTTCTAGTTCTAAATCTGTGATCATATGATAGATAATTCTATCTAGTATTATCACTCCAATTAGACTGTAAGTTCTTCAAGGTCAAGAGCTATGCCTTATGATTCTTTGTATTACAAACAGAGGCTTAGCACAGAACCTTGCATGTAGCTGGAGTTTATATATTATTTGTTGACCAAATGACCTCTCTATTTGTCCAAAGTGGTGGCAACAATCTTCATTTTCTCTTTGTTGAGGTCTAGGAGTTCTGGGAACCCCAAAATTCAAGGACAAAAGACACGGGTCCTTTCTCGAAAGAATTTGACTCAAGCTTTCTTTCAGTCAGAGACAAGATTTATTAAAACATCGGTTGGGGTGAGTGAGATTCCTAGTGAATCTGCGCTATTGGCCAGATTTTAAGAATCTGAGCATTTGAGATGCTTGTATTGACAACCAGGCCAGACTCTTAAGGAATTTGAGCCTTTGTGATACCAATACAACTGGGCCAGACTCTTAAGGAATCTGAGCAATTTAAGGGGGGGGGGCCCAATATGGACCTTATATACAGAAAGGCTGTGGGAAGATCTAGATATGATCAAGGAGGGACCAATAGCTTGAGTGACTGGGAGGTAACAGGGAAAGTCCCGGAAGGGCCAGATGGCCCATTTCCCTGGTGTCCAATATTACCTTTTCATTGTCTTTTGGGGTATCCTCAGTTCGAGATTTTGAGAGATCTAAGTGTTTCATGACCCTGAATTACACAATGCCTGATAAGGATTATGTTGCTCTTAAATCTGCTGAAAATTCACCATTTCAGTGTTCCTATCTGCCTTTTTCAAGTATTCTATTTACATAATGATACCTTTCATAGGTATATAAATTGACTACTTACAATGCACTTCCATAATATATGATAGTCAGCATGGAGTTGTTGATAGAGAGCCACTAGGGAGCCAGGCTAACCTGGGTTCAAATCCTGCTTCTAACATATACTGGCCATGTACACTGGGCAAGTCTCTTAATCTCATGGTGCCCTAGGCCACTCTCTCAGATTATGAAGGTGCCTACCTACATTCTTTGAGGGAATTTTCTTACCTGGGACTTCCCTATACTAACAAAATCACAGATATATTCCCCATAATGTTTTACAATCTGTTATCTCATTTGATTTTCATGTAAACTTTGAGATAAGCTTGATAGGAAATATTTCTTTCATTATAGATGAGGAAACAGAAGCTGAGTGGTTAAGCAGCAGCTACTTAGAACCCAGACTCAAGTGAAAGTGAAGAACAAATGCTCAAAGTCAAATCTAAATGTCCAGACACCAAGTTCCCTCTCACTCCACTCCACTCCACTCTACCTCACTATCCCTTACTACATTCCCCACTAGATTGTGAGCTCCTTGAAGACAAGGACTGTCTTTTGTCTCTTTTTTGCATCCCCAGAGCTTAACACAGTGCCTGGCACATAATAGGTACTTAATAAATGTTTGTAGACTGATCAACAAATCACTAATAATAAGGGAAATGCAACCAAAACAAACCTAAGATTTTATCTCACACTCTAGAAAATTGTCAAAGATGACAAAAGATGTGAATAGTATATGTTGGAAGAGTTATACAAAGACCAGTACACTAATCCATTTTTGGTGGAGCTGTAAATTATTCCAACCAGTCTAGAAAACAATTTGGAACTATGCAAATATAGTGGCTAAATTACTGGAGAAGGAAATGGCAAACCACTCCAGTATCTTTGCCAAGAAAACCTTATGGACAGTATATGGTCCACAGCATCACAAAGAGTTGGACACAACTGAGCAACTGAACAACAACAGTGGCTAACCTGCCCGCTAAGATTTTAGCTGAAAACAATTTAAGAGGTTAACATTCTAAGAGTATTTAAATATTATTATGTAATTTTTTAAAGGTACCCACAGGCTTCCAGATCCAAAGAGTGAATCTCTAATGATGGGATTTTAAACAAGGAGACAGGAGATTTCCTTGATCCCTCAAACCATATCCCATAGATTCTTGCCCTGTTCATCTCAGTTGAGGAGAGAACAATTTACTGAGCTGTTTTTTTCTAGGAGTTATATTGGATTCACAGTATCTCATTTAATCAAATGGTGGTTATTAAAGGATGGGAAAGAGGAGGGAAGGAAATAAACATTTATTAAGCACCTACTAAGACTTTGTGTTCAGCATTTTACAAATATTATCTTATTTGATCCTCACAACTACCTGTAAGGGAGGTATTAGTGTAAACCCCATTTTACAGTTGAGGAAACCGAGAGAAACAGAGGTGACTTTCCCAGAGTCACACAAGTAGTAAGCAAATGAGGCTAGATCAGAACTCAAATCTTCTGGACTCCAGCTCTAACATTCTATCCTGTGTATTACCTAGCAGCAATGGATGATTATCTAGGATTAGAGGTACCGTCTTCAACCATAGACCAGAGAGAAATTAACTGGCCCACATGGAAACTTGATTTCATTAGCATGAAACTTTAAACAAATGAAATAACTAGCCACAAACCTTTACCATCTTTTTTTTTTTAAAAAGACTTATTCAAAGGTTAGGGAAATGATATCAGCATTAAATACCATTTTCTTATGTTAATTTTCTAGAAATTGTTTTAAATAAACTTAATCAAGTATTCTAATTTTTGGAATTGTGTTACCTTATATTGCCAATACTATAATCTTAACAACAAAATAATTGTTAGAGCCAAAAAGTGAGACAAAAATGAGATAGAATCCACTCTTTCCCCTATCACAAACTGAAATGTTGAAATGAGAGTGCTTTTCAAATAAGACAATTCTGATATAATACATTAATATTGAATAATACTTGTAATTTATTTTTTTGGGGGGGTGGAGAGGGACAGACCTATGCTTTCCCTTGCATGAGGAAGTCCCAGTATGGATATTCCCTCTACCAATGCAGATTAGCAACTAATCTTCAATTTATAATAGTACAGACTTGCCTGAGGGCATAAGAAGTTAAGTAATGGTCACTAAGCCAGCATGTGTCTCTTGCAAGATGTATAAATTTAGAGACATCTCCACTCCAAATGTTCATAAGGATTATTGGTGCCCAACCTGTGCTAGAGCCTTCTGAGCTCATATTAGTCTGATTAGCCACAGTCCGATACACTGTACCTTGACCCCAACATAGTGATATTGTTTTGGTCTCCTTGACTTATCCAAATTGTGCCCATACTGGAGGGCACAACTCTGGACCTTCTTGCTCCATAAAGACTTTCTAGGTTATTCCACTTCACAGTGATCTGTATCATCTCAAAGGCTGTGAGCAGCCTGTGTCATATAGAGAAACTGCCCACTTGAGGATACTGTATTCTGGAAGCTTCCAAACCCAACCCAGTACTTACACTTTTGTCTTACAGCTATTTCTGGAGCCCCATTAGTACAAAAATATTGCATACAGCCTTGATCTCAGTATTCCTAAATGTATTGGCTTCATTTTTCATGTTAACCTTTAATTATAGAGTGGCTTACATTGTTTCATTGTTTTTTTTTAACTGTTTTTTGTGTATATGTATATATATATATATATATATATATACGTATATATACACACATATATGTGTTAATATATACATATACACATACGTATGCATATCTATATATACAGTCAACCTTCAACTTTCATGGGAGTAACATTCTTAGAAAATGGCCACAGGTCAAAAATATGAATGTTGATACATTGAACTTATGGGAAATAAATGGTTAAGTTTCTGTGACCACCAAAAAACACAATCTTTTGCTAGAGATTGCTGAAAATACATTTTTCTGCATATAATTCTTTATAACAAAACATTCATTTTGAGAGTACTTTTCCTAAAACAGTAACCATGAAATAATCCATAAAATGCAGTATACAAAATAAAATTCGTTACACTCAAAACATTTTTTTTTCTCTCTAGTAGTTCCCTAGAATCCTGTGACCTTTTGTGCCAATGATCTCAACAAAAAAAAAATTGATTTCAGAAAATATTCACTTTTCATAACACGGAAAATCTACAGTATGATAAATACTACACAGAAAATAAAATTCTTAAAACTAAAACATTTTTAACCTGAATCTTACCTTCCACTGTGTCAGATGACAGTGTAAGGCATTATACTATAAATTGTACTGCTCTAAACCTCTCTGCCTTGGCTGTCTTCTGAAAACCAAGGAAGAGGTTGCTGTGACTTTAGTTGCTACTGTCAGACATCTCTGAGACTGGTGAAGTCTCAATATCATCTCCAACGCCGTCCTTCTCGGCTGATGGATGGTGTTGGAGATCATGAAGGACGTATCAGCTTGAAGAACTACTTCAGCAATGTCTTCATTGTGTGGTCTTTGAGATCCTTAAGGGTCTTGAAGTGAATGAGACCAGTGAAGCACCTAGTAGAATACCAGCTGCTCCACAAACTTGAGTACCAGGCCTATCATTGTTTTCTCTATTGCACATAGCTGCAAATGTGTGGGTTGTCAATATGAAAGTGAAAATGAAGTTACTAATGAAATCGTGAGAATGTTTGACTTCACAAAAGTTAAACTTTGAATGCTGAAGATCAGCTACATAGATACACACACACATACACACACACATCTTATTTCCTAGGAGGATTATAAACTTGAAAGTAAGATAACGAAGGGTGTTTGCACCTTAGCAATTACTACGAATTATAGCTGAGGCAAGTGACATGAATCATGTTCTCAATTTGATTGGAGGTGAGGAGTAGGAGCAAGGTAGATTAGGGGAGGAATTAGGTGCTAAGCTGTGTGGTTCCTATGCTATTGAAAGACTGCAAGTGTATTAATTCTCTTTAAATTTATCCCTCTCTAAATTTGGAAGCCTTTAAATTCAGTTGTCTGGGTAAAAAAAAAAAGACCTATAATCCCACCTGAGTTATGTTTCTGGTGGTAGAGTCTTTTTTTCTCTGTTATTTCACCCATTCTATATCTTGTATATGCCTAGTTATTGACCTGTTGTCTCCCCTATCAGCCTATGAGCTACTTGAAGGCAGGGACCACTTTTGCCTTTCTTTACATCCCTAACACTCAGTGCTTGGTACATAGTAAGCAATTAATAAATGCTTGTTAATATACCGACCAATTGTGCTTAAAAATTGTTGAATTGAAATTTTGTTGCTCTGAGGCCTCTTTTGATGTTTCAGGGAGGAGGAATTCCACTATTGCCCTTCACTTCTATTTAAATTATTTTCTTAATCTATCTTCTCCAGGGTCATCATGGCCCCTCCTTTTTTCCCTTAAGGCCTTTGCCTAATGTATTTTCAGGTATGATTGTGTCAGTCGGGGATTCAGAACTCTTTGGAACCTCCAAGGATAAGGAAGCATTAGCGGTTTCTTCCACTCCCATAGTGGTCCAAAAGGATTTCTAAAGCAGTTGGAAAGAGGCCAAGTGTGTTGGCAGAGCATCAGCTGGTGCCTTTAGTACTACTGCAGTACCAGAATGATGAAATAGCCTCCAATTCAAGGCTTATCCTCACTAAGTTCCAGCCAGAAGGATATCCCCAGAATGGGAACCCATGACTCACCAAACAGTGAACATTGTAATACATGTAGACTCTGAGTGCTGTCTGAGAATAAACACTGAGATAGGCCTTGCTATTTGTTGTTTTAGCAAAGTGCCCTGAGAGCTCACAGAAAAAATAAAAACCGCTATTTTCATAGCATTTCAGGTATTATCTGCATTTAACAGAAGAGGAAATTGAGGTTGAGGGAGGTTAAGTGCTTTGCCCATGATCACACAAAGGACGGCAGAGTCAGGATTTGAACCTAGGACTTCTTGACTCTGAGGTTTGTGGCTTTACCCAAGCTGCCTACAAGTCTCAGCTAAAATTCTACCTTCGAGAAGCCTTTCCTGGTTCCCATTAATGCTGAGGCCTTCCCTCTGAGATTACCTCTGATGTACCCTGTATAGGTCTTTTTTTTGCACATAGTTATTTGTATGTTGTCTCCCTTATCAAATTGTGAGCTCTTTGTGAGCAAGGACCGTTTTTGCCTTTCTTTGGCTCCCCCTCACTTAGCACAGGTCCTGGAACCTAGGGAGGAACTTAATAAGTACTGGCTGACTTTCTGTCTATTCATTAGGACTCCCTCACATCCATCAAAACTTCTCTCAACCAAGAATGTAACTAATATCAAACAACTAAGTGATTTTGGGTGGGGAAAAGGTCTGTGATGGAGACTAATTTAGGTGGAATCAATATCAACATATATTTTGTTGCTTATTTTTCACCCAAGTACTCAAATTCCACTATATTAGCTTATTCTAGCTGCAGAATACTACCCTGCAGTAAACACTGGAAGGTGAGCAGAAATACTCCTTCTGTCTCACAGAGTCTTCCACACACATAAAATCTTAGATGCGATATGAAACTAACGCCCTTTCTATGCAAGCAAACACCACATCACCACAAATCTGCTTATAGTACAGCTATGTCCTAACAATATGTATCCATAGCTAATGTAGTAAAAACTGCTATAAGTAACCGTGGTATCTATATATAGGCAGGTGGCTAAGACTAATTTAGAGCCATCAGTCTAAATCATACTCCATTTGTGCCGAAAAATTTCTTTCTTTATTTGAACTAGATTCTTGGGAAAACATTCTGAAAATAGATATGTAACACTGACTAACCTGGCCCTCACTGCCTGAAGGCCAGGTTGTTGCATTTCAAGCTGGATTCTCCAGTACTCTTAAAGGGAATTAGGGAGTCCCTAGGCTCTCTGCAAATGGCTTCAGCCCTCACTAATGTTATTCTCTCAAGGGGAAGTAAGGTACTTCCCTGCACGCCAGTTACTTTTGGCCACTAACAGCCTGGATTAGTTTTTATCAGGAAATATTTACTCAAAGGCATCATCATAAATATATACATTTACTCCCCCAGTATGTGAGATTTAATCCCTTTTCCCCTTTGCACCACCTCATTCAATGGGCAGTGGAAGGGGATTAGATTCTTAGCCTAGTTTGGTTTCAGTCAGGAGCACAGTCCTATTTCTAAGTTCAAACTCACTTCACTTAAGTCCCAGGTATCTCGGCTTCTCAGGGCTTCCATGCTCCCTGCCTGGCTGTGCCATCTTGGCCACAATCCTGCTTCCAAGGTCATCATGGGTCCTCTGAGGATTGCCTCCAGTACCTGAAACTGAGGAGGAGAAACAACACAAAACAGAAAAGAACATTTCCCAGGACCATTTCTTAAACTGGGGTAAAAGAGGAAGAGTAAGGGAAGGAAATCCTTTCCCTCCTGCCAGTTTAGTTCATGGTGCCCATGCTATGCGTGAAGTGTGATCTTCACCCTCTGGACACCACGAATAAGGGTGGCTGAAAATAGCCACAGAAAATGAGCGGTGGGAAAGAATTTAATCCAGCTCGGTTTCACCAGTTTTAAAGGTGCAGTCTTATGGCAGAGGACACAGAGGCCTCCCTGTTAAATACTATGGACACACTCTGAAGTGCCTCCGTGTTAGGTGAACTGGGAATAACCAGACAAGCCCGTATTACACATATATCATGTTGTGTGTTTGGGAGAGATGAGGAAGAAAGGAAGCAGGGAGACTATTTTTATTCTATCATCGACTACAATAGCAACAGATATTTATTGAATTATTTCACTGTGAAAGGCGTTGTGCTAGGTAAGAGGATGTACAAAGAAAACGGATCTTGCCTCAGGGAACTTGCAGGCTAGCTGGGTGACTTGGCAGGCCAGTCTTTCTTCGCTTAGAAGGAGTTTCCTTTGGCCTCCTGGAAAACTACGGTTACTTCTAGTGCTTGATCTTTTAAACATATGCTAATGAGTACAGCTGGACCAGATCTCAGGAGGCTCACTTCATACTGGAACTCCCCACGGAATCTGTGATTGCATCAGTGCTGAGAGATTTCATCCATGCATTCTCATTCGGTGTGATTCCTGTTCATGTTCTTCCATAGATCTTCCCTAGAAGATCCACCCAACGCACTGGAGGCCTTCCCCTACCATGAGGGTAGGAATAGCCTCTGACTGGCTACATAGCCAGGACAGGTTGCATCTTTTAGACTGCCTGACTGGAGAGTCTCTCTCAGGAGCTCTTTTTTGCTCTCTCTTTCCGCATTTTTTCCAGAGGGTGAAGAACACAGTTTACCCAGTATGTGGGTGCCAAGCACTAGCCCAAGAAGGGAAGATACCTTCTGCCTTCTTTTTTACCAACAGCTTTGAGAAATGGAAGTGTTTGTTTCCGTTCTATTTTGTTTATCTGTTTTAGGCACCACTTGTGATCCCTACTGGACCTAGGAGTTCAAACCATGCCAACCTTGGAGCCAGTATTGCAAGCAAGATGTTGCTGTTAGCCAACCCAGCAAGGAAGCCCTGGGGAGCCAGCATACCTGGGACTCAAGACTGAAGGGTGCTTTGGGCTTAAAACTTGGACTGTGTTCTATAGAAACTGAGCTAAACTGTTTGTACATTTGTTTATAGTTTTGGAGTAAATAGTTTTAGTGCTTAAATGAAACTGAGGTACAGGAGATCACTCCACAATTGGGAGAAGACTATCTGTGGGGACTAGAGGGATTGGAAGAGAACCTAGACATTCCTTAATTCCCCTTATGGTACAGGAGAACACTGGGACAGGGCTGACCTTCAGGCAGTGGGGACTAGGGTAGTCAGTGTTATGTATTGATATACTAATTCACTAGACTGGGTATTCAGTTCTCTGCCATAGTCAACATAGTAGGTATAGTCTATCCATGTAGGTTTTCCTGCATGGATTGTTAGGATAGTTTTTTTTTCTTTTTTCCCCCCAGTTACCTGTAAAAACAATTTTTAACATTCATTTTTTAAAATTTTGAGTTCTAAATTCTCTTCCTTCCTTCCTTCCTCCCAACCCTCCTCATTTAGAAGGCAAGCAATTTGATGTAGGTCATACAGGTGTAGTCTATGCAAAACATTTCTATAATTTTCATGTTGTAAAAGAAAACATAGATCCCTCAAGAAACCAAACACCCAAACACCCTCAAGAAAAATGAAGCAAAAAAAAAGTATACTTCAATATGTATTCAGACCCCATCACTTCTTTCTCTGGGGATAGATAGCATTTTTCATCATAAGTCCTTCACAATTGTCTTGGATCATAGAATAGATAAGTCATTCACAGCTGATCATTTTACAATATTACTATATACTTTGTATACCTTGCATCAGCTCATGTAAGTCTTTCCAGGTTTTTCTGAGAGCATCTTGCTCATCATTTCTTATAGCACAATAATATTCCATCGCAATCACATACCACAATTTGTTCAGTCATTCTACAATTGACGGGCATCCTCTTAATTTCTAATTCTTTGCCACCAGAAAAGAGCTGTTATAAATATTTTTGTATATATAGGTCCTTTTCCTTATTGTTTTTTTTCTCTTTTAGCATACAGACCTGGTGGTGGTATTGCTAGGTCAAAAGGTGTGCAGTTTTATAGCCCTTTGGACACAGTTCCAAATTGCTCTACAGAATAGTTGGATCAGTTCACAACTCCACCAACAGTGCATTATCTCATTTTTCCCACATCCCTTCCAACATTTGTCATTTTCCTTTTCTGTCCTATTAACTAATCTAATAGATATGAGATGATACCTCAGAGTTGTTTTATTTTGCGTTTCTCCAATCAATAGTGAGCTACAACACTTTTTTTCATATGGCTATAGATAACTCTGATTACTGTATCTGAAATTTATTCATATCTTTTGATCATTTATCAGTTGGAGAATATCTCTTATTTTTATAAATTTGATCCAGTTCTCTATGTGTTTGAGAAATGAGGCTTTTATCAGAGAAACGATTTCCCTCCATCCTATCCTCCTTCCTATTTATTCTATTCTCTCTCTCCTTTCACCTTGTCCCTCCCCAAAAGTGTTTTGCTTCTGACCACCCCCTCCCCCAATCTGCCCTTCCTTCTATCACCTCCCATCTTCTCTTATCACTTTCTCCTCCTACTTTCCTGTAGGATAAGATAGATTTCTATACCAAATTGAGTGTGCATGTTATTCCGTCTTTGAGACATGATGAGAGTAAGGTTCACTCACTCCACCTCACATACCCCCTCTTCCCTTCCATTGTAAAAACTTTTTCTTGCCTCTTTTGTGAGCTGATTTGCCCCATTCTACCTCTCTCCTTCCTTTTCTCCCAGTACATTCCTCTTTCATCCCTTAATTTTATTTTTTTTAGATATCGTCTTTTCATATTCAACTCACACCTGTGTCTATATATAGCCCTTCTAACTGCCCTAATAATAAGATCTTATGAGTTACAAGTATCATCTTCCCATGCAGGAATGTAAACAGTTTAACCTTATTAAGTTCCTTATGATTTCCCTTTCCTATTTACCTTTTTATGTTTCTCTTGAGTCTTATATTTGAAAGTCAAATTTTCTATTCAGCTCTGGTCTTTTCATCAAGAATGCTTGAAAGTCCTCTATTTCATTGAATATCCATTTTTTCCTCTGAAGGATTATACTCAGTTTTGCTGGGTAGGTGATTCTTGTTGTAATCCTAGCTCCTTTGTCCTTTGGAATAACATATTTCAAGCCCTTTGTTTCTTTAATGTGGAAGCTGCTAAATCTTGTGTTATCCTAACTGTGGAACCTCAATGCTTGAATCATTTCTTTCTGGCTGCTTGCAATATTTTCTCCTTAACCTGGGAGCTTGTGAATTTGGCTATAATGTTCCTGGGAGCTTTCATTTTGCGATCTCTTTCAGGAGGTAATCAGTGGGTTCTTTCAATTTCTATTTTGCCCTCTGGTTCTAGAATATCAGGACAGTTTTCCTTGATAATTTCTTAAAAGATCATGTCTAGGCTCTTTTTTTCAATCATGGCTTTCAGGTAGTCCAAAACATTTTAAATTATCTCTCCTGGATTTATTTTCCAGGTCAGTTGCTTTTCCAATGAGATGTTTCACATTGTCTTCTATTTTTTCATTCTTTTGCTTTTGTTTTATTATTTCTTGATTTCTCATAAAGACATTAGCTTCTATTTGCTCAGTTCTAATCTTTAAGGAATTATTTTCTTCAGTGGGCTTTTGTGCCTCCTTTTCAATCTGGTCAATTCTACTTTTTAAGGAGTTCTTTTCTTCAGTGACTTTTTGTGCCTCTTTTACCATTTGGCTTAGTTTGTTTTTTAAGGTGTTATTTCTTCAGTATTTTTTTTGTTTTTCCTTTACCAAACTGTTCACTCACTTTTCATGATTTTCTTGTGTCACTCTCATTTCTCTCTCCAATTTTTCCTCTACTTCTCTTACTTGATTTTCATAACCCTTTTTGAACTTTTCTGTAGTCTGAGACCAATTCAATTTTTCTTGGAGGCTCTGGATATAGGAGCTTTGATTTTGTTATCTTCTTCTGAGTATGTGTTTTGATCTTCCTTGTAACCATAGTAACTTTCTATAGTCAGAGGATTTTTTTTTTGCCGTTATTTGCTCATTTTCCCAGCCTATTAGTTGATTTTTAGCTCTTTGTTAAAGTAGGGCTCTGATTCCAGGGCGGAGTGTGCACTGTCCTAAGCTTCAGGGGTTTTGTGCAGCTGTTTTCAGAGATCCTTTTAGGGACCTGTAAGTTTTCAGTTCTTCCAAAGTGGTATGATCTAAGGAGAGGTATTTACTACTCTCTTGGCCTGTGTTCTGGTCTGTGAGTGACCACAAGCACCCTTTTCTGCCCTACAATTGAGAGAAGGGTCCTCGCTCCACTGTGGCTGCAAGCTCTAGTGTGCTAGTGCTCCACCTTGTGCTGGGACTACCAGCCAGGACTGTGACCTAGATCTGAGTATAGGCAGAGCAACAGAGTCATTGCCTCACTGCTAGCAAAGAGACCTCTGTAATCTCCTTTTGACTAGTTGTTCAACCCCTGTAGTGTATGTGGGCTGAGAGCTCTAGAAGCAGCTGCCTCCACTGCTGATTCAGTGGCTTTCAAGGCCTGCTCCTGGTTTCCTGGGGCCCTGTCTGTGTCTGTGTGGGACTGCCCCCCTCTCTCAGTCTGGTGCAACGGTCCTTTCCTGCCAACATTCTAAGTTTCCTTGGTTGGAAAATTGTTTTACTCTATCTTTTTGTGGGTTCTGTCACTCTAGAATCTGTTTAGAGTCATTACTATCATCATCATCATCATCATCATCATTATTATTATTATTATTATTATTATTATTATTATTTTTGGTGAGGCAATTGGGGTTAAGTGACTTGCCTAGGGTCACACAGCTAGTAAGTATCATGTGTCTGAGGCTGGATTTTAACTCAGGTCCTCCTAACTCCAGGGCCAGTGCTCTATCCACTGTGCCACCTAGCTGCTCCTTAGAGTCATTATTTAAAGATGTTTGAAGGGGTTTGAGGGAGAGTCTTTTCTCTGCCATCTTGGTTCCACCTTTAGGATAATTTCTTTTGAGTAATCAAAGATCTGTCTCATTAAGGAGCTCTTTTAATGTTCTGGGGATTAATATGATCAATACAATATTATTTGCAAAAAGGACTATCCAGAAAACTACCATCTACAGGGAATACCTTCTCCATTTGGGATGTGAATATCCTATTCTCCCTAACCATGGTAAATGAAGTGGGGCATGGACAATGTCCCAGCAAAGAAGACTGAGGAGAACCATTTTGATAGTTAGGAGGAAAACCAGGAGATATCCATTACCATAGTATCATAGAAATGAAAAACAAAATAATATGTGAGATATATTGGAGGAAATCTTGTCGTGATAGAGGGGGTCAGAGAAGAATTAATGGAATTTATGGATTTTAAAGATAGACTTTATGGATTTTTATAGTTTTTAAAGAATTCATGGACTTTAAAAGATGAGAAGGAATTCAGCAGAGCATGAGTGAAAGAGAGGGCATTATAAACATAGAGAATAGTGTGGGGAAAAAAGATATGAAGGAGAAAAAGCCTAGGGCATATTTAAAGAGCAGAAAGTAAGGAGCACAAAGTACATAGTATGTGATAAAGTTGAAAAGGCAACTTCCAAAAGGTCCTAGCTTTTGAAAGGCTTTGAATCCCAGAGAAAATAGTAAATCTTATTCATCAGACAATGGCAAAATATTGAAGTTTCAAAAAAAAAGTTTTATTGATGTGTTTTGTTTTTACATCACAAACATCTGTAGATTACACCCACTTCATGAGAGATCTCCAGTAACAAAGTAAAACAATTAAGTAAATCCCAAAATACGATGACCTTATCTAAAAGTACATGCAACATTCTACATCTATAGCACCCTATACCTCTCTATTTTAAAAAATTGAACAGAAATCTATTTTCTCCCCCTCCTACCTCCATTTGAAAACAGAAAGGAAAATCTATATCTCATATAAAAGGCATAGTCAAGCAAAAGAAATTCCCTCAACATCGGTATACAAATATATATATTACGCATTTATAGATTTTAATATTCAATATATTTATTTATTTTAACATATCATATATCACATACATGTACATAAAATATATAATACTATATGTTTGTATTTAAATATGTAATATATTTATGTTAATATGTTATATATCATATATATGCACATAGCCATTGAAGGAATTTCTTTTGCTTTATATGCAAAGCATGTAATATTATCTGTTTATGTATATCTTAATATATATTTATACACTTTAATATGTTATAGATCACATATTTGTTAATAGGCATTGAGGGAATTTGTTTTGATTATGCCTTTTGTTACAAGAAATCTTTCCCTTTTATATATGAATATATAATATATGTTATATATATATATATATGTCTCATTCTTCACGCTAAATACATCACCTGTCTGTAATGGATAGCATGTTTCATCATTAATCCTCTGAAGTTGTGAATGGCATTGTATTTTTCATAATTTTTACAATTTTCAAAGTTGTTTTTACATTGTGGCTTTATTTTATAAATTGTTTGCTTCTGCTCAATCATTCTTTACCAGTTTATAAAAATCCTCAGAATAGTTAGTTTTCATAATATTGATATTGTATAAATAATTCTTCAAGTTCTGCTCACTTAACTTTGCATCAATTGGTAGAAGTCTTTCCAAGTCCCTTTGAAAGCATCTATTTCCTAATTTCTTATAGCACCCTAGAAACTCCATCATTTTCATATTCCATATCTTATTCATCAAAGGTTTTTGAGCAGAATGACATGAGGAGATCTATGCATAAGGCAGCTCTATGGTGATTCGAATGATAGACTGGAGGAGGAGAATGAATGAACCTGAAATAGAACTGTCCAGAAGTTATTGCAATAGTCCAGGCTGATGGCACTGAGGATCTCTGCTAGAGAGGTTGCAGTAATAGAGAGGAGAGAATTGATACGACATATTCTGTAGAGTCTGAGATGATAGGCCATGATAAGGGATTGTGTGTGAGAGGTGAGGGAGAAGAGGCAAAGATAACCCAATGATTTCACAAATAAGATGCTGGGTTAATTATGGTGCTGACAGAAACAATGAAATCAAAAGGAAGAGCAAATTTGCATTGGATGTGAAGTGACAATGGGATATCCAGAGATAAGTAATCACGGCCAGCATTTATAGACCACTTAAAGGTTTGCAAAATGCTTTACATTTATTAGTTAATTTGATTCTTACAACAACCTTGAGAAGTAAGTGCTATTATTGTTACTCCAAATTTATAGAGAGGAATATGAGGCTGAAAGATTTTAAGCAATTTGTCCAGGGTCAAACAGCTAATAAATGTCTGAAGCAGGATTAGAACTGGTCTTCTTGTCATCAAGTCCAGCACCTATCCACTGAGCCACCCTGAGAGACTTAGAGGAAGCCAGAAATAATGAGGGAAAGGTAAATATCCCATCCCACTCAAGGGTTGGCCATTTCAGCTGGATTACCAGTTGGACACTTTCAATGTCAGGACATCTTTTCCATGATCAGCATTAATTGAGGAAAATGCATCTCACCCTTCTGATCCCTCTTTATCAGGGAACTTTAAGTTATAGAGTCCTAGACTTAGAATTTAAAGGGACCCTGAGAAGGCTTCTAATCAAATCTTCTTATTTTACAAAAGAGGAAACTGAGACCCAGAGAAATTACCTGACTTGCACAAGGTCACATGAGTAGCAAGTGGCAGAACCTAGATTCAGCCTGAGATTCTCTGATCCCAAATACAGAGCTCTTTCCCCCAGATCAGGGCTTCATGGGGCACATGAACTTTTTTTTAATTGATAGCTGCATTTCAACATAATTGGTTTTCTTTGTAATCCTGTGTTTTATTTTATGCATTTAAAAACATTATTTTGAGAAAAGATCCATAGTCTTCACCTGACTGCCAAAATGGTCCGTAATAGAAAAAAGATATAAAATGGCTATACTAGATCAATGTTGCTCTGGGCAGTGAGAGGAAGCATTTCTTATGGAAAACAAGAGCCTTAATAAAAAGATAAATGAACTTCAGAAGCAATTCAAGGTACTAGCTAGGCAAAACTATTCAGGGTTCCTTCATAAGGAATAAATTCTTCAAATGCTATTTCAACATTTTGTATTCCATTCCTTAAGAGTCCCCAACTGCCTCACCCTTTACCCCATAGTGTTGGCAGCATTTTGCATGCAGCTATAAATAATATATTTGGCTGAAGCTTTTCCTCAGATCATGAGGCCATCTTACTTTTAGTGGGCTACTTGGGCAGAACTATAAGATCATAGGTTTAGGGCTAGAAGGGACCTTAGAGGTTCTCTAATTAGTCAGTCAACCAACAAGCATTTATTAAGTACTGTACCAGGCACTGTGCTAAGTGCTAAGGAAACAACAAAAAACAAAAACATATTCATTGTTTTCAAGGAGCTCACAATCTAATTGGGGGAGACAATATGCAAACAACTATGTATATACCTGTGTAAGTATATATATATATTTTTTATATGCAAAGTCGGTAATTTGAGAGTAAAGATAGAGAAGGAAGGTCAAGGTACTGGGAAAGGCTTCCTGAAGAAGGTGGGATTTGACATGAGTCTTCAAGGAAGGCTTGATGAGGAAACTGAGGCCAAGAGAGGTAAACTGACCTGGCCAAGGTCCCATAAGCAAGTAAATGGCAGAGCTAGGATAACTGTTATTGTTAACTGGTTCCCCCATTCTATTCCCATCTGCTTTCAAGTAAAAATGGGCTCTTAGGTTGCCATTGCTCAGAGAAGAAACTATACATGAACTAAGCATCAATGAAGCCTACAGACCTACCTGTGACTCCCCTCAACAGCACATGTGGAGAAGGATTTTAATCAATCAATCAGTCAATCAATCAGCTCTAATAATGTTGGTCCATTATATGGCAGGCACTATGCTAAGTGCTAGGGACACAAGAAGAGGCAAAAGACAGTCTCTGACTTCAAAAACTCACAACATAATAGGGGAGACAACAACCAGCAAATAAATATTAACAAGTTATATACAGAATAAATAAGAAATAACTAACCGAGGGAAGGCTCTAGAATTAAGAGGGACAGGTAAAGGCCAAAAGTCATTATTTCCTAAGGATTTTACTGATGCTAGACATAAGGTCAGTACAGATAACTGCTCTATGTCCTGGGCCAATGACCAAAGGCCCTGATGCTAGGCAATGGAAATGGAACTCTGACAACACTCACAACTGGTGTCTTTCATGTCTTGTTATCTTTACTAGATGATAACACTACAAAGATCATCCACTCAGTGCCTGTACCCTGTAAAACTCCAGAGCTCTTGGAGTACCTCCCAACAGGTGACGGTGAAGTGTCACTCCACTACGCCCCACTAATAGCTAGAGTTGTGGCTACTCTGTTGCTCAGCTGTGGAGCAGTGGGGTAAAGGACTCGGTCCTCTTTCACTTACTACCTGTGTGACCTAAGACAATCGATTAAGGAACATTTATTAAGTGAATATGTGCCAATTATTGTGATAGATAGTGTGGATGCAAACAAGAGCAAAAGAACCCCTGACAAGAGTTCGCATTCTTTGAATGGAAGTAAGCTGTACATATCTACACGTACACAAAATAAATATAAGGTAATTTCCTTGGAAAAAAGGCTCTAATAACTGAGGAAGGGAGGAATGACCAGGAAAGGCTATGTAAAAAGTGTTGCTTGACAGAACAGCTTTCAAAATTTCATGTTTTACATATTATATACCCAAAAAAGAAAAGCAAGTACTACATAATAGAGATTCACAGTTTCATGTACAATTTTTTTCTTTAAATCTACGGTGTGTATGGAAATGTTCACCTATTTGGTGTTTGTTAAATTCAGAATTTTAAAATTGCCAAAAAAAAAATGGTGCTTGAGCTGAGCTTTCAAGAGAACTAGGGATTTTAAGAGGCAGAAGTGAAGAGGGAGAGCATTCCAGGTATAGGGAACAGCCAGTGGGCAAAAGACACAGGGTCAGGAGCTGGAGTGTTAGGTATGAGGAGCATCAAAGTTAGTTTGGTTGGATTGCAGAATGCAGGAAAAGGAGTAATGTATACCTTGGTGAAATGGTAAAGGGCCTTAGATGCTAAATACAGGAATTGGCATTTGATTCTAGAGGCAATAGAAAGTCATTGGGGTTTAATTAGTTAAGGCATGACCTGACCAAACTTATGCTTTAGAAAAATTATATTGGCAACTCTGTGGAGGGTAGAGGGAGTGGAGACTTGAGGCAGGGAGACCAACTAGGAAATCATTGAAATAGTCTAGTTGTTAACCTCTCTGAGCCTCATTTTTCTCACCTATTAAATGAGGGGGGTTGGAGCTCTAAATTTATGATCTTATCTATAATCCCTGGCGGCCACATGACCAATAAGGTTTGGAAGCTGACAAACAACAGGGAGGGCCTCTTAGTATGCTGACACTACCCTTGCCTCAATTCATTGAATATGTATATGAATCAAACTCAGAGAAGGGGGAAAGAATCTCTTAATAGATGACATGGATTTGCCTGACACAGTTTGTGGTATGTGGATGCACACCACAGTGTCAGGCAGAACTGTTTTAGAATTGCTTTCTAAACTCATTTTTGCTAGCCCTCTTCTGTTCTGGAATGTGCATATTGACGTCATCATCTTTGTGGCAAGACAGGCCAAGATAATTTTCTTAATTGCAGGCTTCACTGACACATTTTTGTGCCAGCACTGAAGGGAAGTAGGTGGTATTTCAAATCTGTGAATCATCACCACACGCACACTCCTTCACAATACAATTCTCACAGATTTTGAGATTTGAGCTCTAGCCATTATAATAGAGACATTTATTTTAAAATACAGAAATATGCCCATATAAAGTCAAACCACAATTCCAAACACTCACTTCATTTGTGTGGGACTCTGGGATGATTTTATTTATAATGTCACACAGTTATTGTATTGCATGTTACCCACCAGAGAAGGAGCCATTCAAATAAAAATCAAAAGTGTTTTATTTCTAAGTAAGATTACATGTTAATTATTGCCTTATCATGAGTAAAATTATTTTTTATTATATTAAAATGGTGGTTTTGGTTTGGACAAAATCAGGAAAAGAGAAAATAAATGTGAAGGCAAGGCTGAAAAGGAACACAAGTTATCATTTCCCCCCTACTTATTTCCTTATTTGATAATTAAATGCAGTTTTAATTATTACTTGTTCTTTAAAAATTGTTTTCTACATGGAAAAGAACAAATAGAATATTTCTGAATAAAGATGTGGGGTAGAATTTTTTGCATTACGTAGAATGAAAAGACAATGGAGTACAAGGTGGTGGACAAAGCACTGGATCTCACATCTGGAGACAAGTGTGTTCCCAACTTCCAGTTCTGCCTTTTCTCAAGCTGTGTGACTTGGGGCAATTTACTTGGGATCATAGACTCAAGGCTGGAACAGCACTCAGAGATCATGTAGTCCAAAGGTTTTCAAGTTTTTTGGTGTCAGGACCCCATTACACTCTTAAAAGTTGAGAACCCTTCCCACCAAGAGCTTTTATGTGGGTTATATTTATTGATATTACCATATTAGAAATTAAAATAATAGTATTATTATGAAAACAATTTTGACTTTGTGGACTTTGTGTGTCCCCAGATCACATTTTGAGAATCAATGATCTAGTCGAACACTTTCATTTTGCAAACTAAATTTTATCTGTGAAATGAGAGGATTGGATTAATTCTGTTCCTCACTAACATTGAGTCTGAATGAGTTAATCAATTAATCAATCAATTCACAAGCCTTTATTAAACGTCTGCCATAAGCCAAGCACTGTGCTAGCTGCTGGGCATACAAAGACAAAAATTAAACAGTTCCTTCCCTCAAAGAGATAGGAAGAAATTCATTCCATTTCATGGCTAATAAGAACATCTGTGTGCAGCAAAGCTGTTCATTGTAGAGTAATAACAGTCCTTTAAGGCAAAATACTAAATCAAATCAGGTCTGGGAGAAAATTTTCTCTAACTGTCAGACATGCAGTAGTGTATCTGTTGCTCATAGAGTTTTCTCAAGGCCAGACTAGAACTGAGGTGAAGATGATGCCTGTCTATATAGGGCTAAAAAGATTTCTAGTCCTCCAGTCTGGTTGATGAAATCATAGAAGGGATCAGGTAGCAAAGAGACAGAGGTGTTAATGTGTTTGACTAAATACAAAGATGAATCTACATCCTGTTATGTCTTTGTGGAACAAGAAGAAAGTTCTTGATTGAAAAAGAATAGCTTGCCCATTGGTTAGCAAAAGCTTGGCCATGCCCTTAATCCTTAGAGCATAATTGATTGGCCATTCCTGGTGGGTTACATAGAGTAGGTGCAAATATTCCCTGCCTATTCCACTCTTATTTACGGAATTTTTGGAGTCCTGTTTCTTGCAATGCATGATTAAGGGGCTGGTGCTATGTGAAGATGAAAAGTCTTTTAATTGTCTATGGAACTGGAAGAACCAATGATTCAGGAGGTCATGAGCTGGAGCTGGGTTGGAATACAAAAAGGATGACCCACCCATCTCTTAATCTCTCTTTTTATTCCTGGCAGTGAGTGCTATCAGCTGCTGGGTGAGGGGGAAGGGCAACTGCCCTATGTTCCACTTGGCTGCTAAGTGTCCTTGAATATACAGCACCTCTGTTTGTTTTGTGTTTACCCTTTCCTAATTTTAAGTGAATGAGTATTCTGAAAGGGGAGTGCCCAAGTATGGGACCAAGAGAGCCAGAAGCCCCATCAGAAGCTCCATTGGTGACCAGAGGCACACAGAAGTTGTATATCCTTGGACAACTCATTTAGCCTCTCTGAGCTTCAGGTTCCTCATTTGTAACTTGGGGAAATAATGTATACACTATTTATCTTGTGGGATTATCATAGGGGCTATTATAAAAGGTACTTGTTGCCCCCTTGTTAAAGATTTTCCAGCACAATACAGATGCTACTTGTTGGTCATGGAGTAGAGAGGATTCTTTGCTGTGGGTTGGACTACATGACCTCTGAAGTCCTTCTGAATTTGATGTTCTATGATTCTGTGAAAGACATTTTTAAACTGTAAGGCACAGCTATCACTATGGCAGGACTGCTGGGACCTTTGACTCAGACTGACAAAATTTGGTGGGTATTGATAACATTTACTTTATTCACCTAGAAATAAGTGGCTAATACCAAGTTTCCAAGACTAATTAGTTAAAATAGGAATTCTAGACAGTTACTGGTAATTGTACCCATGGTTAGTTCCTCCCCAGCCTGAGCTTTCCTACTCTCTAGACTCTCTAAGAGTATTTAGGGGCACACATCCATGTTGTTTGATCCTGGTATACTTTGTGCTAATTGTCCTAGTTATAAAAATTGCTAGCTGTGGCTCTGCCTGGAGCTTCTCTATAAATGCTATCATTATACATAAAGTACCTTGCTCTTAGATGGATTTAGATACTCTCAGTGGAACTATGTCCCTCACAATGTACTTCTTTTTATTAATTCTGAAAGCCTCAAGTGCAAGTATCTTCTTTGTCCTCCATGTGCTATATCATCCATCTTCCATATTTTCTATTTCAGAATGAATATAAAGGAGTTCTAAGTGCCAGGTAATTTGCCATAGACCTCTGTTATCCTGTAACTGTTTCTCTCTACAAAATGAAATGAAATTACTGAATAATGAAATTATTGCCCAAATTAAAAAAAAAACTATCAATGTACTTCTGTGTTGAGGGAAATATGTGTGTGTGTGTGTATGTGTGTATATATAATATATATATTATGTATATATATATATATATATATATAGTAGGAATTCTGACTTAAATGATCAAATAAATAAGCCATCTAGATTGATTTCATCACAGAATAATAGTACAGCTCTCCCTTTGCTTTGCCTATGTAGCCCTGAGCCAGGAATTCTCATGTGATTATATTGCCCTTATATATGGAAACACTAGGGTAACATAGGACTGGCTATTGAAGACCCAGACCTTAAGGCATGCATGGATTTGCCTTTCTTTGTGGGTTTTACAGAGCATGTATGATATTCTCTGCCTGATTCTAATACAAGACATAGGGACTTTGTGAACCTTCATCTAGCTATGAGTGACTGGAGTAGTGGGATTGTGGTGATGAACAATCTCCTAACTGGCTGAGGAGCTGAATGTGTATTCAAATGGCTCAAGTGGACAATCTCTTCACCAGCAGCTTTCAAACGAAGAGGACTGCTGTGAGCTGCCTGGTGGAGGAGAGGCAGGGGCAAGTTCTATTTCTACATCTGGCTGCCATGTGTCAGTGAATACGTAGTACTTCTATTTCTCTTTTTTTTTCTGTTTATTCTTTCTTGATTTAGGTAAATAGATATCTGGACCCACACTTGACTAGGTGAAGATCTTGTGAGTTTCAGAAGGTCAGAAGAGCTGTCAGAGGTCCTCCTTGGCAACCAGAATCAGCAGCAGCATTAGGAGCACTATTGGAATTGGTAGCAGCAGCAGCCAAGTCTGGTGAGGAATTAGTTGAGCAATGTAGTGACTTGCCTTACCCGGCCTATCAGTGGATTGGCCCATCAGCTGAGCTACTCTATCCTTGCCCTGGAAATACCCTACCCTGAAGTGTACTTAGTGGAGACTCAAGAAAAGGAGAAAAAGACTTCCTGGGTAAAGAATTGCAAGCAATGCTGCAGCCCCATGAGTAGTCTATACCTATGCCCCACTCTCATTGTGCTTTAAAATTTACACGAACTCTCCCCAGACACCATGTTTGTACAGAGTTTACCCTCTACCCAATTTGGGAGAGATTGTCTTGTAGCTATTGTTTATGCAAGACTTCTCCATATCTGTCCTTTTGTAAAACCTAATTGATGTCAACTTATTGATCAAGATAAGGAAGTATGGAACTGAATTGCTTATGAGCGATAATGTTAGAAGTCACAACCCAGGAGGATTATGTCTAGAATACTGAGGGGAGAAACAGCTCTGTCAGGGTGATTCAACCTTCCTATGTGAATGGGGTTTGGGAGAGAAAGCCCAGAAGGAATGCCATACTAGCATCAATTTTCTCCCTGTCAAACTGTAAAAATGTGAATGGTGAGTGATTGTAGATGATGTGAACTAAGGCATCATTTCTAAGCAAAGTCAAATGTTACTTTTTTCCTTTTAAATTAATGAATAAAAAATTT
Organism: Phascolarctos cinereus; assembly: GCF_003287225.1. NCBI lineage: Eukaryota > Metazoa > Chordata > Mammalia > Diprotodontia > Phascolarctidae > Phascolarctos > Phascolarctos cinereus. The sequence continues at coordinate 102,044,025 of NW_027555625.1, forward strand.
TTTAAATATTATGTTCAAAGCTATACAAATAGAAAAGAAACAGTCCTTGCCTTCAAGGAGCTCCTGTTCCAATGGGGGAAACAACAGATATAGGAGGACTCAGTGGTGATCAGATGGGAAAGTCCAGTCTACAATGCGATCTTTAGGGTGCACCATCACAGCAAATGCTAATGTATTTTCTTTGTTATCATTTCCATTAATAAAACCACATCTTTTTCTGATGTGGAATCACTTGTAAGTGACAAGGACTTCGGTTGTGAGAATGTTCTTTTCTGGGTCTTCAGTAACTATCTTAAGATGTCTCCCTTCCTCCCAATCAACACCAAATTTTTTCTACAGTTGAGCAAAAAAAAAAGTTTGCCACTGTGAACAAAAGCTGTCCCTAGTTGCAGATCATTGATAAGAACAAGGAGGGTAGAGTTAGTCCCTTGACCCAGTTAAAAACTTTTAGGAACACTGAGCTCAGGAAGGCTGACAAAAGGAAAAACTCTCCACTTGAGCTCAGATCTTTTTCCTTGTAGCCAATTTGTTGACTCTTGTTATCCTTGAACTGTTGACTCTGCCTATTCTTTTGGATTCCACTCATTGTTGCTGGGTGCCTCTGAAATCTGGACCTTTTCCAGGACTCTTAGATAATCTGGTAATCCTACGATCTACTCTTACCTCAGGCCCTTCACAGACCCAGACTGTACTGTTATGGCCTGTGCTGCCCCAATGGCAGCCCTACTTGATTTCACTGGGATCATGAAGACTTCTATCTATTCCAAGGAGGGAGACCACAATGAAAGCAAAAAAACCCAAACAAACCCAAAAAACCCAAACCAACCAAACAAAAAACCAACAACCCCCACACAACAACAACAACAACAACAACAATAAACACCTGAATGAATTATGCTCCATTTATAGTTAATTAAGAGACTCTTTTACGGAGCATTATCTTTTAAATGGTAAATTCATACATTTGGAACACTGTGAAGTAAAACTTCTCACCTTAAGGAATTGATACTGACTAAGGACAGCACCTGTGATTTCATTAATACATGGAGTGCTCCCATGAGGAAATTCTGTTCACCAGTGTAAGCAAATACCTTCTTGTTAATTTATAGTCTTAGAGAGTTGCCTAGACTTAAAGTTAAGTGATTTGCCCAGGGTCATACAAATAGTATGTGTTTAAATCAGGACTTGAATCCAAGTCTTCCTGGTTTCAGGGTCAGCTTTCTATCTACTATGCCACCTGCCCCTTTCCAACTAAGATTATATCTGTTAATTCCTTCCCCAAATGAAATTTTTATCATATGGAGACTGACATACATTGTTACATTAATGAGGACATTGTCTGGTCTATCCGGAGCATTATTTTAAACATGCATATATTACTCAAATAGATTGGTGATCTCATCAATTTGGGGAGTTTCCTCCCTTGGTAAAGATAACAACTTATTCATGACTTCCCATCTTGTGTAACTCTTGTCCATCCCCTCTCTTCAGTTTGCCATACAAGGTCCACTCAATGTTCTAATAGCCTTCTTTTTCTCCTGACGTAGCAAAGATAGTTGTGGAATACTGGCTATCTTATTTTTTTGCCCACCCACTTTCTCTTCCTATCATACAGTTCCTTAATGAAAACTTATTAATCCTATATTTCTTCAGAGTTCTTTATTGGGTATAAGTTTCATCATCCTTACACTCATCATGTGCTTCTCCATTGGCCTCTCTATGATACTCATTTTTAATTCTTTATAGATAGTTGTTTTCCACGACTAAGTATGTCTTGGTGCCATACAGCAAAACCAGTAGAGTGCTATTATTATTTTTAATGGGCTTTGCTTTCATGGGAAGCTTGGGGTCAGCATAGAAGCTTTGCAATTTCTTGAAGGCAATCCAAGCTACTTCTATGTTCCTGTTCAACTCTGGGTCCAATTTGTCCATTTGTACTATCTATCCCACACATGCATATTGATGAACACACTCTACAGGTTGTCCATCTAAATGCAAGTTGAAACTTAGGCAGTAGACATTCTTTTATCCATTTGGTCTTTCTTACATGGATGAACAGGTAAAACTACTTTTCCTCTATTTGTTCTCATTAGTGCCATTTTTGTTTGTTTGTTTTGATTTTTTTCTCTTAAAGGCCAGCCTTAACCCCAAATCACTCTGGCTCTCATTGATTGATCAACAATAGGTCCCAAACCAAACCCTACTTGGTCCTTATTTGGGCCCTGATTGGCTCAGAATGAATGTAAATAACCATTGTTTCTGTTTTGGCCAGAAGTCTGAACACCTTAATCACTGAATGGGCATTGCCTCAGTCAAACTGAGACCTGCTAACGACCTTAGCTTGAAAAGGCCAAGGGCCACACTGGAAGCTGGACCATCTCCAATTGTCCTGGTTCATATCTGGCCACTAGACCCAGATGGCTCTGGAGGAGCAAGTGAGGCTGGTTACTTTGCACAGATTTCCCTCAATTAAATTCACTTCATTTGTATGTCATGGCATCACCTTCCTCATGTCATGGTCCTCTTCGGGAACAAAGGACAAACAGCAGCAAAGTTATCATATTAGGGTCTAAATATAGTGGTTCCACAATCTTTGATGGAGAAAACAATTTGTTATAATGACTTTTATACATCTTTTCCAGTTTTTCTTTTGTCTGTAGTCCCCCTTCCATTTTCATCCTTCAATGCCTTCAGGATGAAGTTGCTTATTTGGATCTCTAGCTGAGCTTTGTTTCCCCTCCATCACTCTCTGCTTTATGAAACAATACTGCTTATAATTGTCTCTCATCCATAATAAGATATTATAAATAAATTTATACTCTAACCTAGTATTTATTGCCTTTGGCAGTCATCCTTCTCCATTTGGTAAGTCAGATATTTGCTGATTAAGGTGCTTTCTTGGCTTTTTTGGTTTTCTTCTTGTGGCAACTAATTTTATATCAATTTAACTTCTGTATTAAAATCATTACAGTCGTTGTAGACATTCTTTTTGATATCCTTTTCTCATTGATCTTCTATTATTTGTGAAATAGCTCAGTGTCAAATTGTTTCAATTGTATGCCTTATATTTTTCCATTTTCCCCCCTGACCTCAGCTCTGATGTGTTAATGTCCTATATACAACAGTGTAACGACTGTACGTAACAGCTAGCTCCACATCAGTAAAATGTCTTTTCTCAACTGCTAAAATGTAATCTATTTCATTTTCCAGTCCTGCCAATGCTTACCAATTCTTATCTTGAAGAAAATGTTATGATGAGGTTTCTGTGCAATCTCCAAGTCTTTGGTATCTCTCATTTCTTCTTCCTAAAACATGCTTTTTTATATCTTTCTAACCATTCTTTTGTTTTCCCACATTTGCATTGAATTCACTAAGTATAAGAGTATATATTAACTTTATTTGTAGAGTCTTATTACATTTCTTTACCAACTAGTCCTCATTAAGTGATGTTGGACCATACACCAGGATTATTTTCATAGGGTTTTTTTTTTTTGGTCATACTTATCAGTCAGTTGACAGTCAATCCATGGATGTATCAGAGTTAAGGTTGGGGGGAAAAAAGAAGAAATGAGAAAAAATATGTGTCTATACATATATGAGAAAAATCTGTATGTATATAAATATATTTTTCTCATTTAGTAGTTATTCTATTATAATTATAACTAATATAATATATAAAATAATACATTATTATACAGCTAACTTAAAGATAAGGATTCTTTATTGTTCACTACCTTTAGAATGGTAGGTAAGTCTTAAAGAGACAAACATCACCAACAGGAAAAAGATAGTTTTATTTATATGTTTTCTTTAATGGATTTGTCATTTCACTAATAAGGAAACTCACTCCCATAGTACAGATTGTAATCTATTCATGCCTTCTCATCCTGAGCAACTCTGGTCTAGGACCTTTTGTAAATTCTCTATGGTAGACCCATGCACCCTTTTAGAGGCTTTCTTCTAGGTCACCTGATATCAATTCTCCCTAATTCTAACTATATGACTGGATATGGTATTTTGGGGTGTGAGAAGTAAGAAATAATTATGTTTCCATATAAGGAAATTAAAAGGAAAGTAGCTCTGGGTCAGGAGCTTTGACAACCAGCTGAAACTGGTTGTTTGATTAAAGAGGCTGGAAGGAGGACAATGATTAAACTTTACTTAGAGTACAGAGGCTTGAAACTTACCTAGGGGAATATGTGGTGGGCATTGGGAAGTCTGTGACCTGTCCTGACTTCTACCTATGAAAGTCAGTTAGGAGGGACTTGTGGCTGGGAATATGTGTGTGTGCATATGTGTGCTCATCTTGCGTTCCACACCTGCTTCCTACAGGAAGCGTGTTAAAGGTTTCACTGCTTCACTCATCCTTAGTCTGTCTAACTTACTGTGCCTATTTGGGCACCAGAGGTTATTTCCAACAGGGGGAAAACCCCAACAAACCACTCTGGTTTTGACATCTCTCTGAGATCCATAAGATTAATTTGCAATAAGCTATAGTTACTCTAGATGTGTCCTTTCCTCTTTCCTAACTTTCCTTCTCTTTTCTGGACTTGTCTATGCCTAGACACTTCCATGATTCATGATACAATAGAAGTCTTGATGACCAATCCGTGGCTATTTCCTACTGGTTTTATCAGATGTGGGAAACCAATCAGATATATTGAAGTAAGAATTCACTTTCATCTATAAAATCCATGGCCTGTAATTTGTAATTAGTAAAGTTTTACGTTTGAGGAAGAGTCTCCTGGGACTTTAACTTGCTGCTATTCTAAGTCTTGAATTCAGGTATAAGTGTCTGACTCCTCATAAGGCTGCTGGTTCATCATTCAAGGGAAATGCCATGTGCTCCTGCAGTTGGAGGACTGCCACAGGTGGATGTTTGTCCCTGGGAAAGTCAAGAGAAAGACCTTGCAAAGGTGAAGGTAGGATTCTCTTGACCTATCCCCATCTTGGTAAATAAGACATTTTCCCACTTGGTTAATTCTGAGCCTGGCTATGACATTCTGTCAAACAATCGGCTGCCTATGACTCATACCTAAAATCAAACAGAACTAATGCTGCTATGTCCCTGCGTTTTTCCTCATATAGCAAATTCCATTGATAAGGGCAAGTGTAAAATAAGGTGAATCCTATTGATGATTTTTTGATTAAGTAATGTATGCTAGTGAGGGATCACTTAGAATTGTCATTTGAATCACAAATAATGGAGACCATGAAGCCTTACTACTGGTGGGTTATTTAGTTAATAAGAGATTGCCCGCTAACATTCTTTCATTGTGATAATATGACTATTGGGAGATATTACTTAGTAAAAAATGTGACATAATTTTCAAAATTGGATTAAGAATTTTACTTATAAAATTGTTTGAAACATATATCTAACATTAAGAGAGACAAAGACTTATTTTCCAATTCAGGCCCTCATGATTCATCAATTGAAATTTTCTGAAGTTTCAGGTGAAATCTGTATTCTCAATATAAGGATTCTTCTTACAATTCTATTTTATATTGAGTTTATGTTAAGAAGTGGATCTAGAAGGAAGACACCCCTTCAGAGCTGACCTAAGAAAGTGGCTTATTTTAGAAATATAAAATTACAGACTTTGAACTTTTTTCATCTACATCAAGGATATGTGATTCTTAATAATTAAATCCATCTTAAGGTATGAAAGTATGATTTTTGGAACTTGCTGTTATACCTCATGGGACTGTAATTGATATTATTCTGAGTCTAATTCCAGGTATGATCGTTCATGATGCCAATAACCCTATAGAGTTGACATCCATGAATTACAGATGGGGTTCTTGTAGGAAAGGCAGGGAAAATGACTCTTGGCATGGACTGAGATAGGATTATTATGACTCAATTTCCTTATCATGATACTTACTCTTGAATGAAAAATATTCCACCTTTTAAGCCTGGCTCAATAAAATTGGCTATCTAAATAACTCTAGCCTGGAATTGACATGAAATTAGTGAAGCATTTTCCCTGTATTGTCCTTATTTTCTTTCTATGGTAAATTTCTGTAATCATGGCAGGTGATTAGTATAGATACAATATTAAATCCTTATTTCATAGGTTAACACTGGAGCACATCTAAGCTTTTATAATAAAATTTGAGCTATTTAGCCTAAAATTTTAGTTCTTCCTAAAATTAATGTGAGGATAACTAGGTATTGATGGAACAGTTTATGGGACAAAACTATTGTTCTGCTAGTTATTAAGCCTATAACAAATGTCTTCAATTTCGGTTTGAAGTAAAGAACGTTAGACTATGTAGTGTTACCAAAATGGGAAAAGCCAATTTTATTTGGGTTTACTATTACCACCTGAATATTGAACATGTATTGAAAGGCAAACATGTTTTATTATAAATAACTTATTTGATCTGTACTGTCTTGAAATTGACTACTCAATGTGTTTATGCATCATACCCCAGAATTTTTTCTGACAATTGCAATTATTTTGGCAACTTTTAAAATAATTCAGTAGTGTATCAGGGGGCCATCATCATATTAAAAAAAAAGTATTACGTTAATAGTCCTCTACCAGAATCTTATCCTCCGAAGGGAGAAAATAAAGGGAGGGATGAATAGCTAGAAAAGAAAATAGCTAGAGTAAAAAATTTTCAGTTGATTTTAATACATAGCTATAGGGTTTTATAGGTTAGGTAATTATATATGCCAAATATAAAAATTTGGGTTCAGAATTTTTTAATTTTTCAGTTCATATTTGAATTTCCTAATTTAAAAAAAATTTAAAAAGTTCTCTGGTGTAGTGATATTCATGTTAGTGCTACTAAGATTTAAGCTAGCTCTCACTCCCTGACCTGGTTATTGTTGTAGCAAACTAGAATTATATCAAAATCTATTTTGTCAGAGATTTTTAGCAGAGAAGGGGATCTCCGCACGTGACCTGAAGTGGAGAAGCAAATCCACTAGAAGCTGCTCTGAAGCCCAACTCATTTCACTATTCCTAAGAGAAGAGATCTCCAGAGGACCACAGGATTGCATCAGAGGATGTTTCAGAGACTGAACAGCTTATGAGATGCAACAAGTAAGCACAACACCTTTATCATCATCATCCCCTCCACAAATGATTCCTAATCCACCTGTTCCTGAACCTGCAGTGACTGAAACCTTAGATCTTCCTTTTCAGTCTCCTGCTTTGGCTTTTGCTCCACCACTGACAGCAATGACAGATAATTTCTTTTTTCCTGGAACTCAACTTATTCCTTATTTTCCTCCACTCTCTATGCTATAGTCATCTAGATCAGTGTTGTCTGCAGGAATGTTGCCTTGCACTACCACCATAATGGAGAAGCTATTTGTTAAAATTGGTTGAATCATTTTCATAAACTCAAAAGCTTTCCAGAACCTGTACGCAGGGCAAACAATGCTTATACTACTGTGCTTGAACCTATGCCCTACGGTCCCCTGATTGTCTTAACTTGGAGGGCATTTTTTGCTAGGACATACTTGTCCCTCATGGTTCTTGGTTAGTGAGTCACCTCAGATATTTATTGTATATTTAGCATGTTATGAGTTAATGCCTAATCAAATGGAACATAATCAGTATGTTATAAGTTGTGCCCATTTCCCTCTTCTCTACTGTCACCTTTGCACCTCAGTAAGGGGACTGCCCCCTTCTGGTTTTGCATTGCCTGTGGAGGATTGCCCTCCAGGTATTTAGATTGTAATGATTCAAAGAAACACTGAGGTCTTTCTGTGGATCAAAGTGAGGGGAATGTGAGAATAAATTCATTTGGACACCTACTCTATTCAAATCAGCATTAAATTTATAAATATCACGTAGGGATAATTAGCTAGATAGGTTCTTATAGTGGGCCTCAAACTTTAATGTAATGTTCACCACTTGTTTACCAAGTTATGAGGCTCACTTGCACAATTACAAGAATACTGTCAAAGATATCTCCACCCTGTTTTACTCAAATTCCATGTCCACACCCAGCATATGCGGTATGCCTTGATGCTTTGGAAAGTCCCCCAATTTATTTTTGTACCTCTGAACCTCTCTCTTGTCCAACATGAGCAAGTGTCCATCTTATGACCACTTAGTGGAGATGCTCTATGCTTTGCCCACCCTGTGATCCCCCTGCTGATATGCCATTTTTGGCCCTCAAGAGCAAGGTCTATCAACTAATGAGATTCTGTATTTCACCAAGCTTCTTTTCAATTTTGGGGTATCAAACCCTATGAAAACAAGGTCCTAGAAGAGGGGGACATCTCAGATTGTGAAGAAGTTCTGAGGTTTACTTCATTAGAGGAGACCATGGATCCTTTAATAAAGTGCCATTGACTCAGAGCTTTGCCTCAGTCTCTTTTATTGTAGGTCGGACAATTTTAACCCCCAGGGTAATATACAGTACTTTTTTCACACTCATTATGTTTCTTTCTATTTGCTTATATAGGTAACCAAATAATTAATGCAGAAGTTACTCCAGGATCAAAGGAGAGAAAAATTAAAGAAAAATCTGCATGACAGCAAGGATATCATAAGATGGAACTGAGGAATAATTAAATGAAGGCTGAAGAGAGGAAGGGGAAGGGGGTGATTTATTTGCTTTTTTCAAATCCAAAACAGATGTGGTATAGTAAATATGGATAATAAACAATCATTTGATAAACAAATATACTTAAGTTGCATGCTTTGAGACATTCAGAAATCATATATAAGAGAGAAAAAACATTTCCACACCAACACTACCACCCCACTTTATGAACCATACTTTGTAGTAGGAATAGGAAGTATCTTCATTTTATCAGATAATAGTTACTACTAGATAGCGGAATCCTGTTGACAAATGCCATAACTCTTCTAAATACTTTTTACTAGTGGATACTTAGAATCATCATAATAACAAAGTTATGACGTAACAAAAAAATTCTTAATCTCTGGGATGATTGTTGCTGGTGCTCGATATTATCACTGTAAAATCATAAGATTTGTAACTAAAGTCTAGAGAACATGGAGTTCAACCTCCCCTCTCTCTTTTTTTTAAAGCAGATGTTAAGTTATCCTCTTATTTTTTCCTGGACCTGTGATTCTGTCAATGTAGAAAATTCTCCCAACATAGAAATTTCCTCCTCTGATAAAAGTCAACAAGTATATGGTAACTTACGGTCTTAGAGAGTTGTTTGGGGGCATGAAGAGGTTAACTGATTTTTCTAGGGTTACACAGCCCGTACCTTACAGAGTTAGGATTTGAATTCAGATCTTTCTGACTCCAATTCTGGTATTCCATCTATTATAATATACTTCTTGATGTGACTTCTATGGTACAAAAACATTTCATCTGAAAGTGTTTATCATCCAGCCAAATGAAGTATAAAGAGGGAGTATGTTATGTACCTTTACCAACACTAACAGAAAACATATTCTCTAGCCAATGAAAATAAGTACATTCCCAAAGCTTTATGATGATCTGTGCCTGTGGGAGAATTTTTAGTGTATTTCCTGATGGCAGATCCTCTACCTCTTAGGTTGCCAACCCTCCCACTCCAATTTGAGAAGTGATATGCCAATATTCCTACCCCTTCCTGGATTAGTCATCTATGTGCCAGGGTAGAGAAGGGGTAGATAGTATGTGTTTACATGCTGGTTAATGGATGCACATTTCTACAGGCAGTGTGTGAAGGCAAGCCTTCAGCTCTTACTGGGAGAAACCCATTCTCTGCTACTCTATTGACTTTCTTTTTTATCATTATAATTTTTATTATTATTATTATAACTTTATTATTTTATAATGTTAAATATTTCCAAATTATATGTAAGAGAATTTTCAACAATCATTTTTAAAAAATTTTGAGTTCCATATTCTCTCCCTTCCTTCCTCCTGCTTGTCCCCTTTCCTTGAGAAGGCAAGCACTTTGATTTCTATTACACATGTGAAGCCATGCCAAGTATATTTCCATATTAGCTATGTAGCAAAAGACAACATAAACAAAATAAACAATAAAAATAAAGTAAAAAATAAGTATGCTTCAGTCTGCATTCAGAGTTCATCACTTCTCTCTGGAAGTGGAGAGCATTTTTTAATCATGTATCCTTTGGAATTGTCTTGGATCATTGTCTTGATTAGAATAGCTTTCACAATAGTAGTCTTTCATAGTTGATCATCCTTACAATATTGTTGTTATTGGGTATACTACGCTAAGCTTTGGGGATACAAAAGGAATGTCTATTATAATGGTTTATGAATTATTTGGGATAAATGATACTTTTGATACACTATCATTTTGTGAAAGCAATGGTCATGCATACTATGCTTCTGCTAAAATTAGGTTAACTCAGAACATCTGACCTTATCAGATAATACCAAATTGAAGCTGGTTTCCCGTTAATTAAACAAATGTGGTATAGGAATGTAATGGAATATTGTTGTGCCATTAAAAATGACAAAAGAGACAATTCTATAAAATCTCCAATAGTATGAACAGACAGAATAATTATATAATACTTCATACAAGAATAACAACATTGTAAAGGAAAACAACTTTGAAAGACTAAAGGATTCTGATCAAAGAAGTGACCAATCATGTATCCAGAGGACTTAAGATAAAGAATATTACCCACCTTCTTAACTGAGAGGTGATACACACGAGAAACAGGGACACATTTTTTGCACTTGGCCATAATGTGAATTCATTTTGCTTGATGAAGTTTACTTGTTAGAAGGATTTGTTTTTGTTTTTTCCTTTCCCTCTCTCAGTTAATGGAGGGTGGGGGATGATACCAAGGGATGGAGTCTTGGCAATTGTGATGCCAATAAACAAACAAACAAACAAATAAGGCCATTGTAACATTTTTTTAAATGTACAAGAGAGAAAAGAGGAAATTCAGGAGACAAAGACAAACAAATCAGTTTTAAAAGTAATGTATAGAACGTATTACATACTTTTTAAAAAAGCAAGTGACATGAAATAGAGTCATGATTTCATATAAAATATTCCTTTTATTTTCTTCTGTGAATGGAAATGCTCCTTTTTTTGTTAAAAATCAGAATAAAATTTTAAAAAAAAGAAATACAAGTACAATCTTGAGTTCTTTAGTCCAATTCAATCCAAAAAGCATTTATTAAAAAAAGTTAATAAGCATTTATTGAGCACCTACTACATGCCAGGCACTGTGCTAAGCACTGGGGATACAAAAGGAATGACTATTACAATGGTTTATGAATTACTTGGGACAAACAATAATTTTGATATGGTATCACTTTGTGACAGCAAGGCTCATGCATACTATGCATCTACTGAAATCAGGCTGACTGAGAATGTCTGACCTTATCAGATTATACTGAATTGAAGCTGGTTTCCCTTTAACTAGTTGTTGATCAAGTGAATCCTGAATTTTGTGCTATATACACCTCATTATCTTTTGGTGTGTTTTTAATTTTACGTTTTAAAAATGTATATTACTCCAGGAAAATGTGCAAAAATTATAGCTCTTTAAGTGCTTACTTCAATGAATTTTAGAGATATTACAACAGTTATTGGTGTGGGAAAGTCAAATGTTCAAAGGGTTATTCAAACCCACTATGAACCAGAATCAGTCACAATAAAGCACAAAGGAAATGGCAGTTGAAAATGAAAATGAATGTCAAGAACTGACAAATAGTCATCTAAAACAGCCTAACTGGTTCTCAGAAAACAAGCAAAGGCCTACAGAGGACTTGGTAGATGAAGGGAATGTCAATGATTCCTACATAGCGCACTGTTGGCTTCTTGAAGTTGGAAGAACAGTAAAATTTAGACAGACTCTAAAGCGTCCTCTCAAAACTTGTTTTAGGGAAATTTTTAACTTTTGGTGGGCCTGGGAATCTCTATTGAGGGGCTAACCCATAGCCAAGAAACTCATTTCCCAAGTTGGTAGCAAAATAGAAGTGAAAGTATATATAGGAGAATACATACTTGACAATACAGAGTGAAAGAGTGCTTCCACTGGGAATAAAGTAACTCAGCTCAACCAAGACAGGGTTCCAAATCTCACCTAAGGGGAAGTTCCCTGAAGTGACTACCTTTGGAATCTGAGGACAGGGGCATGATAGAGACTGTAGCTCCTCTCAGGTCAGCTTCTTCCCAGAGTCTTTTCCTTCAGCAACCTAAAGTGGGGTTGTCATCTTCCATCTTCTCTCTTGGAGCTAAAAGCCAGAAGTACTTGAAGTCCAAAGAGAATCAGTGATTCAAAGAAAGCTTGAAAAAGACTGAAGAAACCCAAAGAAACTGAAGTTCTTCTGCTTTCCAACTCTGCTCCACCCCTAAGGCAGGAGCAGGGAATTGATTTCCACCAATAAGTAGAGTCCCATTCCAATGGGCCTTGTGAGTGAGGTTACAAATCAATCAATAATGCATTAAACGAGGCACAAAAAGTCTTTATTTAATTTGGAAACCAGTGGATTAAATAACACAATGCTACACCACAAGTTGTTTATAGTGTTTAGATAGATAAAATAGCAAGCTAGTTTACAACAGTAATTGAGTAGAGACCAGCTCAGCCATGGCAGAAGTTCTAGCCAAGTCTTAAGATGGAATTTGTTTGGAAGTGTGGGGAGGAAAAGAGCCTCTGTTCCTTGACTTTGGAACTTTGACTAAAGGAAGACCATATGACCTTCAAAAGGTCAGGAGTTCTGACTTCTCATTAGTATCCATGAAGTATCCTTGGAACAGCACTGGACAGCAGCAAAATCTACAATTGCAGCAGAAGGACAAACTAAGTACCCTGATGAAAGACAACTTTTGGACTCTGCAAGAAGCCCAATAGGAGGTTATCCCATCCCCCAAGAGAAACTTGAGCCTTTTGAAAGGGGAGGGGGTGAGAGGATTTTCAGTAAAAGAAATTCCAATATCTGTGAGTTATCCCTTAGTCACATGTGCTTTAAACTTATTTCCTTTGGAGTTTGTATGTACTTGTGGAGGAATATGCCCTGATTTAGGGGGATGTTTATACCAATTGTTCTTACCGCGGTATCTTAGGAAATGCCTATTGCTAAAAGTAATTAAGGCTGGCTGATAAATTGATATCAATTAATAATCAACGTCATAGTACACTATTGTGGACTTGTGAGCAAGAGCCTCAGAGACAACCCCCACCCCTCAGGGTTAGCTCTAGTATTCTGAAAGGAAGAAGTAACCAGTCACTCTCTAGGGACCCAGCTTGCCAGTGCAATTAGAAATTGGGAAATTGAGAATAGAGTCTGCCCTACACATACTCAATAATTTGAAGAAGGAGAGAACACTAAGAACTGTGGGGATCAGGCAAAACTTATTATAGGTTATGGCCCATGAGCTGAGTCTCAAAGACAGCTAAATATTCTAAGAGGCACAGATGAGGAGAAAGTACATTCTAGTAAGAGGGGCCTGAGCACAGGCATGAAAATAGGAGATGGAATGTTACATATGAGAAACAGTAAATAAGGCAATTTAGCTAAACCATGGCATATATGAAGGGAAGTAATATCTAATAAACTTGGAAACATAGGCAAGAACCAAATTATAAAGAGCCTTAAATGTCAAAAAGAGGATTTGTATTTTATACTGGAGACGACAGGGAGTCATTGAAGTGTCTTGAGCAGGATAGTGACATGATCAGATGTGTGCTTTGGAATATCCACTCAGCACCTATGTGAAGGATGAAATAAAGAGAGAAGAGCCTGGAAACTTCTGGGAGTCCAAGAAAGGTGCTATATGAATACAGGACATTCTAATTTTGTCTTCTTAGGAATAAGTATTTTTAGATGCTGAAGTAAGGACGACAACACATCTAGAAAAAGTATGTCTGGTTCTATTTTTACTTTCTGAATAGGGTGTCATCATTTCTAAATGTGAACAGGAAATATGTCATATGCCATATGTTTTCCAGTGTATGGAACCATGCCCATTTCCATGACATGTCTTAATATAGCACAATAAGAAAGAAGTTACAATGAAAATGTGCACTACTGCAAAGGTCCCTACCTCCTTGAAACCTGAAATTTAAACAACCTGGTTACAGAGAAAACTAGATTATTCTTCAGGTGTAGAATCAATGAATCTGAAATAAACAAATTGGCAAGACTTATTGAAGAAGAGAGATAGGTATGTTCAGAAGATAAATGGAATAATTTGGCTCCATAAGACAGGATCTCAAATTTTGACATCCAAAGCCTTTTATTAAGTAGGCAGGAGAAGAAATATCTGGGAAATAAAAAAAAATTTGCCTTACAAAGAAGCTGTCTTTATCTCTCTGTCTCTCTTTTTTTTCTCTTCATCCTTAAATGCTTAAAAATTATAGATGGTTTTAAAAAAAGCATTGTCCCAGACTTTGTCCATCTTTGCCACATGCTATTTAGCTAAGTTGCTTAAACCTTTGATTGTCTTTGGGGCTTTAATATCTTTCCCATAAGGATGAATTTTCCACTGTCCTACACTTTAATGAACTGATATAAACCTGTCATAGTAGGATGAGAAATTCGGCCTAAGTAAGTACTCTTCAGATCAAGCATCTAAAATCAGGCCATGTTTTTATGCTTGGCACACATACCTTGGCTACCATTGATGAGGAAAAACAGCACAGTTGGTGTCTGAGTCACCAGTGAAGTGAAGGAGTAGTAAGTATTCAGTGCTGAGGATTCATCTGCACACCCTAGCTTCAGAACTTCCTTCTGCTGTTACTAAGTAGGAGGAATATCCTTTTAAGGGAAATCCGAATTCAGCTGCCACCTGTCATCTAGAGGCTTTATCTCTTAGGAACAACTGGTGAATTGAATATTTAACAAAGCTATAGCTAGAAAAAGGGATTCAACTTCTTTCATGTGCAAACTCCAAATCTGAGCATTGTCAAATACCTTCCTTACTTGTGAAATGAATGATAGTCCAGTCCTCTACCATCAACAATCTTAACAGTGATTTAGGATTAAAATTGTGAAATTAATGTCACATTGAGGAATAATATATCTTGATTCTTTCTATTACCTACTCATATGGCATCCAACATAGCAGGCAAACCAAATCTATCAACTCCTCAAAACCAGTCTGACTCAAAACTTATCTGTTACTTAATGGACTCCATCCAATTTCCCCCTAAACTTAGCTTAGAGAGACTCAGTTTGTACTCTCTTACTTTAGCTTGAAGATATATATGGCTTCCCCTTTGGCCCTATTAGAAGTAGAGGTAAAGTCAGGGAAGGAGTGGGAGTACAGTTTTGTGTGGGTAGAATTGGTGTTTAGCAAGCAGGTGTTCCAGTGGGAGCTGAACAGAAAGAGTGAGTGAGCCTAAGAACAAAACAAGTTAATCACCAAGGCAGATAAACACCCCTCTGTCTCAGCAGATCTAAAGGACAAAGCATATACCTCAATAAAGTAAACAAACAAAAGCAGGAAAGAAGTGAGGAACATAATATAGGAAGCATAATCAGAATGATTGCTTGAGTTAGTTTGTCTTATCCTATCACTTCACTACATTTTATGTTTGGTGTCATTTTGGCCTAACTTACCCTCAGTCTACTTAACACAGAACTGTTTTGTTCCCTCACAACTCAGGAACTATGTGACTTTATGTTATTTTTATGAAAGCATGACCAGGCTAAAGAACTGAGGGATGGCCAAAGACATTCCAAATCGAAATAGTACAAGGATTAGTGGAATGATGACAATATGAAGGGATTTTTTTTTTAGTGGATGCCACCAGACTGTGTCATTGGCTGTTTGATCAATGATTTCATTAAAGGTAGATAAGGCATGTTTATAAAGTTTCTAGATAACTGAAAAAGTAGAAAGGATAGTTAACATACTAGATAAGAGGGTTGGGGT
The DNA here is from genome assembly GCF_003287225.1 of Phascolarctos cinereus. Lineage (NCBI taxonomy): Eukaryota > Metazoa > Chordata > Mammalia > Diprotodontia > Phascolarctidae > Phascolarctos > Phascolarctos cinereus. Next base: position 102,059,833 of record NW_027555625.1, read on the forward strand.
ATGAAAAGATCATAAGAGGCTAGAATTATTGGTTGACTATAATAAGAAAACTATAACAGGGATAAATGTCTTATTCTTGAGGGTTTTTTTTTTTACATCAGTTGTCCAATTACGGGATGAGTCAGTTGTGGCTAGAAAGCAATTCATGTGAAAAAGCAGTTCATGTAACTTGGAGGGCTGGACATGATGCCACATGCCTGTAATTGCTGCTAAGTTTGTCATTATTATGACAAGCAGAACAGGTCAAGGCTCCTATGCTAATCAAACAGGGACTAGTTTGTGAGTAACCTTTGTGCTTGTGGTAGAGGAGAGATAGCGTTACCCAGTCTTTAAAAAAAAGAAAGGAAGGAAGAGAAGAGAAGAAAAAAGAAAAGGACCTAGAATTTTTAATGAACTTCAACCTCAATAGGAGTCTACAATGTGAAATGGCAGCCAAAAAAGCTGATGTAATCTTAGACTACAATAACAAAAGTATGGTGTCTAGAATAAGAGAGGTCATAGTTCCACTAAGCTTTTCCTTAGTAAGACTATATCTAGGGTACCATGTTTACTTGTGCCCTAAGTATATACTCTATTATATACCAGACAAAGGGTGATGTAGTGTTTGCCCTATTGACCTCTGGTGATCTAGAATTCAGTTTACTCCTTTCCCTTAGGGCACAATTTGAGGTTTTCTTACCACCTTGTCTTCTGGACATGCTCCAGCTTATCTGTGTACTTTCTAAACTGTGATGACCAGACCTAGACACTATACTTTTGTTACTGTAGTCTAAGATTACACTAGCATTTTTAGATTCCAGTGTCACATTGTGGCCTCACACTGAGCTTGAACTCCATTAAAAATTCTAAGTCCTTTTCTTTTGTTTTTTTCCCTTTTCCTTTCTTTTCTCTCTCTATAAAGAGATAGCTATGGAGATAGATGTCTATCTCTATATGTAAGTATATAAATATATACACACATATATACTTATATGTATACATAGGGTATATATAATATTACACACACATACACAGATAAATATACACATATCTGTTCAGGTATGAATTGGACTAGGTGGTCTCTAAGGTTCTTTTAGAATTCTGAAATTCTAAAATACTATGAAAGCTATAATTTTCCTATAATCAATTTAAGAAAGCTTCTTTCACATTCTCCCTGAGCTTCTATTTCTGCCTCCCACCTTGTAAAAGGGGGATGTGAAGTAGAGCTGGGAGTCCTTTGAAGTATCAAACCTTGTTCCAACACCCTTTACCATGCTTGCATCTCACCAGATTAGTTTCCAAAATTTCAACCTAGAAAAAATATTATTTGCATTCTATAATTCCTATTCAGAAAGCTGTAACATTAGCACCAGTAAGAATGAATAAACAACAACAAAACAATAGAATGAATTGCACTATGATTAATCAGTGTTAAACATTCTTAGGAGGAATGTTGTTGTTGTTGTTCAGTTTTCAGTTGGGTCCAACTCTTTGTGACCCCATTTGAGGTTTTCTTGACAAAGATACTGGAGTAGTTTGCCATTTCCTTCTTCATCTCATTTTATAGATGAGGAAACTGAGGTAAACAGGGTTAAGTGACTTACCCAGGGTCACACAGCTTATAAATGTCTTGAGGCCAGATCTGAACTCAGAACTTCATGACTCCAGGCCAGATGCTCTATCTACTGCACCATCTAGCTGTCTAGGAGGTATATATCATTGCATCTGTTTTATAGAATGAGAAGCTGAAATTAGGTCAAGTGAAGTGCTCTAGGAGCAGAGTGAGAGTCAGAAACAAAATCCAATTTAATTCTGTTTCACAGACATTAGATTGTACTACTCCTTTCTTTAGAGCATCTTAGCCTAATGTCAATTATGGGAAAAATATTCCTCAACCTCTAGTACTCAAATGTAGAAGCACTGAGAATTCACAGTGAGAAAATACATTTAAAGAATAATGTCTTAAATGAATTGTCATCTGTGAACAAATGTGTGGGACTAGGATATTCCTAGAACTCAGACAAGCAACTAATTCATTATTATGGAAAGAAGTTTGAAGTAAGGCAAATCCTAAAGTGAGAGAAGCTTTAAAAATATTTCAATGCTGGATGTTTCCAATGCAGTAATTTGTTTTGTTTGACTGTGCATATAAAGTTTTTTCCCTCGATGGAAAGGAGGGGGTGAGATGAAGTGAAAATTAATTTTTACTAATTGAAAAAATAAAATTTAATTAAAAACATTTCAGTGCAAATTAAAACAATTCTGATGTTCCACATCACACCATCATGACTTATTTGGATATGAGGATGTTAATATGAATTACTGGAAAGATGGTGGTACCCACAAGAGAATTAGGGAAGTTAATAAGAGGGAAGGTGATAGGTCCTATGCATAACAAAATAGTCATAGTAGCCATCTTTGTGGTAGGTATGTTAGCAAAAAACTGGAAACAAAGTGGATACTAATTAATTGAAGAATGGCTAAATAAATTGTGATATATAAGCTTAAATGAGTATTGTGTAGGAGAAAACAAATATAAAGAATTTAGAGAAACATAGGAAGACTTGTGTAAACTATTGTAGTCAAGTAATCAGAATTAGTACAATATGCACAATTAGTATAATAACATAAATGAAAACGACAATAAATGGCAGCCAAACAGATTATTTGCAATGACCAAATTTGGTTCCAGACAACAGATGCTGAAACACACATCCTTTCTCCCTAAAGCATAGCACAACTGGGCTGTTTTGTTTGTCAGTTTTGCTTAACTCTCTGTTCCAAGAATGGGTTTAGTAGTAGGGATAGTATGTTGGGAAATGAATCATGTGTAAAAAATGAATCAATAAACATGATTTTATACATGCCTATATTTTAGGAAAAATAAGATATTTGTAAAGAAGTTACCCCATATATTTTCTGTTATATCTATTCAAAGGAAAAATGTCCCCAAGGAAAAAAGCTACATTTGCCAAAATAACAGATAATTATAAGCTCCCTGCTTCTTTAAGGCTAAATTTAAGTTGTTTAACTTTTCTGAATAAGCAGCTGCAAAAGGCACAAATAGGTTTATTATTAGGCCAAGTGCTTTGGCTATCCTAAGTACAGAGTTATTTTTAGCTCTATTTACATAACCAATATATTTTAAAGCAAAAGTTGGAATAGACTGCTTTTTTCCAAAATCATTTGATTTTTCAGGTGTATTTTACAACTACAGAAAAGTATACAGTTGAATGTTTTACTGCCCACCCAATTCAATCCATATACTAAGGTTAAGCTAAACTAATAATTAGGCAATTGATAATAATTGTTGGATTTATTTTAGGGTTGGAATATCAGAAAATATGATACAAACATTATGATATTATACTAAGAACAGCCCTGAATTATTAAATCTGTGCATTAGAACTTTCAAATTGTCCAATAGGATTGGACTTCTCCCAGAGGGCAGCTGGACATTTGATCTGTGGCCTGTGGGGTAACTTGATCCTTTTGCACTTCGAGAGGGAGGTGATGATGATGCCCTTGGAAACTCTGCTTTGTAGGCTGGCCTCATGGGACTTAGTACAGCCTACTATATGGAGGCTTCCTAACTCTGATTCAACAGAAATAGCATCATTTGAGATAAGCAGGTATTTAAATTAGCCAGAAAAGATCAAGATTTAAAAAAAACCCTACCATATAGTAGGTGAACAGTGCCTGTTAAAATAAGAAAAATATTACAGATTCCAAGACACAAAGGTACCCAAACAGAGGTAAAGAGGAACAGACTCTGCCTACAGGTATTTTAGCTGCTGACTAAACAATGACTCTGTAGGCACAATATGTACTGGGGTCCATTGATATTTTCAAAATGTCTCTATACAGATGACAGTCACTATGGACTATGCCATCTTCCAATACAAGACATAGTTAGACAGCCATGGGAATATGATGAGTCAAAAAAATCAGGTGACTTTAGGAGACTTTAGGTGAGTACATTTGTTGGTATAACCATTTTACTAGGTGGTTCAATGAAACAGGATTTTAATTTCTTTGTTTTATTTAAACAGTTTTTAATGATCAAATTTTATATTATCTATCTGTATTACAGGAGAAAGTCTGGCCATAACACTTTTAAAATATTGCATTATTTATACTGTACCTGAGCATGTTGGATCAGGGACAGCCTTCCAGGATCTAAGAAATTTGTGAGAATGCAGTTATGAAAGAAACATCCTCAAGTTTATTAGGCTAGTCTTTTGTCTTTGGGGCCATATTTGTAATTACTGTAGAAGATCCCTGTAAAGACATTCAAATGGATTTGCTAATGCTTCAATGTTGATATTTTGTCTGGTGATGTGGATCACAACCTCTCCTTCCTCCCCAACCTGTGTGATTCTTGTTCATCTCTTTTTCTCACTGCAGATCCTCTCTCTATCCTGGATGCCTTCTTGGCTTTCTCCTGACATCATACGCCGTGTGATGATACACCATGTGGCCAGGAAAGCCCTCTTCTCATACTTTTTTTTTAATGACAACTTTTGCTCTGATTCTCTTTCATAATTCCTTATTTCTCATGTATTACAAACTATTCACATTCTGGGCACTGAAGAAGAGAGCTTAAATGGAAGCAAAATAATGAGAACAATTAACTAAATAATGACAGCTTAGTACACAGCTGGGCTATTTTGACAGAAGAGGCTATAAATTAGACTATTAAATCCCATCCAAATTTTCTACCAAATATCTTAAACAAATGAATATACTTAATTTTTTAGTTGTATCATTTCCTTAATGATGCCTTTTATTAATAACTTACATTTAAATGGCACTTTAAAGTTTGAAATGCATTTGATATAAACTATCTCATTTCACTTTCACAACAATCCCGAGGCAAATATGACAAACATTTTATAGATGAAGAAACAGACTCTGAGATATTAAGTGACTTTGTCACAATCACACAGCTAAGTGTTGTTGGTAAGGATTCAAACCCAGTTCTTCCTAATCCCAGCACAGCATTCTGTGAGCTACACAAGCATGTAGAGGCAGCTCGGTGACACAATGGATAAAGTGCTGGGCCTGGAGTCACAAAGACCTGAGTTCAAAAATTAGCTATGTGAGACTGAGCAAGTCACTTAAACTCTGTCTTCCTCAGTTTCCTCAACTGTAAAATGGAGATAATAGTGGCATCTAGGTCACAGGGTTGTTGTGAGGATCAAATGAGGTAATATTTGTAAAAGGAACTTAGCACAGTGTCTGCTACATAGTAAACACTTCATAAATGCTTGTCCCCATCCTCTGTGTCATGCTGCATTTCTACAGATTCAACAAATACAGCTAGTATAATTGTGTATGCATTAAATGTGATAATTGATCTTTTGTTTATAAATCAGAGGTCAACTGAATTCTGATTTGTGATATCAGTGTTCAGTTTATCTGCACTAAAGTAACTAGGCAAGAAGCCCAGGCATCATCTCATACATCACAGCAGTAATTTGAGCAGTGAGGTATACCTCTTAGGTAGGATTCATAAACCTACATGACCTTAAATTTTAGTTTTATTCTGAACTTAACACCAAGTAAAATGGTGATTTCTTTTTCAAAAAGTGAAATAAAATGAAAGGAAGTAATGTTTTCTTAGAAGGAGAATTTTCATCTCCAGGTTCTTTCGGAACACAAGACAGTCAATGGACAAAGTAGAACCAAGAGGTATTTAAGGTTTTTGAATCTACTTCATCTTGCTCACTAGAAGCAATGTCTTTGCCCTAAATCCCTATTTTCTTAGGATAGAAAGTCTTCTATAAACCCACAATTCCTGTTTGCCAAAGTGCATCTCCAAAATCATTTTGTGAAATGGAGATAATAATCTCACATCTATCTCACAAGGTTGTTGTGAGGCTCAAATGAGGTAATATTTGAGGGGTGACCTTTCAACAAACTGCCAATGACTGCTTGGTTATACAGGGTGTGTGTGTGTGTGTGTGTGTGTGTGTGTGTGTGTGTGTGTGTGTAGCCCCAAAATCCTGTGAGCCTCCCATGCAAATGAATGGGAACATGGGGAAGGTGAGAACGAAACCACTCTGTTAATATATGTCTGTTAAGACATATGTAAAGTAAGGAATGTTTCATGAAATACTTGACACATCGCATATAGCAAAAACGTATACAGTAACCACCTCATATATGGCTGGCAACAAACCACCCAGGATTTTAGCTACCCTATATTCCTCCTCTCCCAACTCCTGGGAAGAATATGCAGGGATTAAAAATTTCCACAAAATTCTCCAGCAGTTCTGCCCATCTATAATTGTTCACAAATCCCATTAGCATTCCTTCCAATATTGCACCTGAAAATTAGACCAAACCACTGAAACACTGGTTTGCCAGTAAGTAGTGAGTAGAGGAGGGAGAATGGGGGCTGCAAATTATACAAGATATACCAATATATATATATATATGAATGACTGAGTGAGTGAGTGAACGAAGGATTTGATTCCCTAACCCTGGCCATCTTCTCAACAGCCTTGCCGCTCAGATCAGAAACTATGTCCTGGAGAATTTATTCTTTTTATTTCTAGATCTTCTGCCTTGGGGTCTTTAATTTTAAATGGTGATTCATCTAGTCCATAGCTCCTTTTTAAAAAATTATTTTTATTTTCCCAATCACATGTAAAATTTTTAACAATTATTTTTTAAAATTTTGAGTTCCAAATTCTCTCCCTTCCTCCCTGCTCCTTGAGAAGGCAAACAATTTGATTTCAACTATACATGTGTAGTCATGCAAAGCTGGCCCATAGTTTCAAGCAGGCTTTACTTATCCTCCACTTCACTCCTACTACTTGGCCATCTTCTCAACCTTGCCATTCTCCTTGCTGTTACCATACTAGCCCTTTCCACTTCCCCCCTCCCTCCTTCTAGAACCATAATCAAATCAACTCTTTCAGTGTTCCTGGAAGGGAGTGAAAGGAGGAGGTAGAGGAGCAGCAAGGCAAAAAGTTGGCCAAAGCGCAACATTGTGATTCTAGGTCTGGTGAGATATAGTAAACTATTACAGTGAGGAGGACATTGTCCCAGGGAAGGATCTGGAGTACAGAGTTAGAGGCAGATGGTAGAATAAAGCAACATGGAGAAGGCTGATCAGAGTTAGTGATTATATGTGTGAACATACAACACAGCGTGCATAAACATAGCAACTTTTAACCATTTTGTAATACACATGCAGGTACTTAATACAAGACATTAAAATATTAGTAATATTCAGCTGCTCATAGACCATGTAGCAATCATAATCCAATACATCTAATCACATATATGAAAATGTATCTTTAAGAGAAGTCTCATATTCTACACGATGCATAGCATAGGACTTCCCATAATAACCAAAACTATAGTTACATATAGGAATATAGCATGTGCAGATATAAGAAAAGTCCATTATAAAACTGTCTATTAGTGTGCATATTAAAGAAGCATATATCAACACTATATGCATAGTATTACATAATAGCATACATATTGACAACACAGAAACAAGAGTGAAACACACTATATTAGTGAACGAATATTGCACAGTGAAACCACACTCTACAGAGTGAACAGTCTTGGCAGATATGCATTTCAACAATAGCTATGGTCTGATGACATGAGTAACCACTTCTTCCATTTTCCTTAAGTATTGTAAGTAGTTGTGGCCAAATAGACCTACCACTTCTGCCAGGACTTTCTGAGCTTATGGATGGCCTAAAGTGACTTTGAGCATCCAGAGACCTATTGGCCAATCTTGAAGTTGTAGATGCATTTGTGCCCCTACACATGTGTTCCTTAGGAATATGCAATCTTTTCACTTATGGTGTATGTATGTGTGTCTCCCAATTTTATGAAAGAAAATGTTCCACTGTCACTTTTCTTATCATGCTATATCATTACGTGCTTTTGCTTTGAATTAATTATATCTTATGGCTAACTAGTAAAAGTAAACACTTCACTGGGAGCTTGTGGGCTATGGGGTTTTGAAGCTGCAAATACACAATCCAAAGGGTACTGTGACCCTGGTGTAGCTTTTTCTCACATGTGAGGGAGATGTAGTTCAAATGCTACAGCTAAAATGCGATGTTGTTACACACTAAAATACATGCCTTCATTCATCATCTCTAATATATTGGAGTATTTGATTTCACGTACTTCAGGAGTAATCAGTCAGAAGTCATGCTGTTCAAGTTCTCAAGTAAGCATGACATTTGGAATTAGTGCTGTGAGAGTTAAGGGAAATAGTTGACAAAATGTTTTCTTGTCAGTGTTCTGAAGCTCTAGTGAGGGTTTTTTTGTGTAGCTGCCAAGTGAAAGCGGTGTTTAATTTTAGGTACAATATAGATGAATAAAGTTAGTGAGAATGAATTATATGGCTTCACGATGTTCCAAAAGTTGCCACTGCCATCCCTCCTCCATTTCTTATTATCTTATTGGACTCTAAAATCTGTTTACTTTTATTTAGGCCTTTCTCATAGCCTCAACCCCCTACATGGTTTAACATCATTCTTCCAGAGTTGGTATAAAATGTAACAATTAAATTACGTAGGTTCCAAGTGGGAGGTAGAAGGGAGAAGGAATGTACGGTTTTGAGAAAAACCTTTTTTTAATCACAGAAAACTCTTGTTACTTTAAAAACGACATCCTCCATTTTTCAACTATTCCAACTTACACTTTGCAGATCCTTATATATTTTCACAGGAACAAAGTAACTTCAGAAAACGGTACAGTTGTTCTATCTGAAAAAAAGTTGCAGAAATATCTTCCTATGTCCTGTACAAGCCCAGCACCACCAAATGAATTTTCTTGGTATGTTTATCATGTACTAGGTCTAATAACAGAAGCAATAATAATAATGACAAAATGGCGTGGCTCCCATTCTGAGTTCATCTTTCTAAAACACTCTCCATTGAACTATAAGATTTAAAATAAAAGACTTACTCCTATTTATGTTCACCTTCTCCTAACATTTGTCATGTCATGTTGATTTTCTTGTAATAGCTATTGTGGATATTTTGGAACAGAGTTTTAATTTCAGATCTAACATGTAATCCTGAGCACTTAATATGACTGAAAAAAATAGAACCAAATCATCCAGCAAAGTACAACCTTTGAATGGTGTTAAGCTTCTGTCTTCTATTTTAAGAAACTGCAACTTTGCACAAGTAGAATTTTATAACTTGAAAGGAACTTAAGGATCATTTAGTCCGATTTCTTCATTTTACAGATGAGGTAACTAAGGCTCCAAAAGTGAAGATGCCTTGCCCAAGATGCCACAGCAGAAGCGAAAGTTCAGGCATCCAGATTCCCAGGTCTTTTCTATGACACCACACTGCTTCTTTGCATAGATTGGGGAAGTAATATGCAATCGTGGTAGCAGAGCTGGCAATAACAAATAAAGCCATAATAGACATTTCGGATATGAGTACCCTCATTTAGATGATGGGTAAAGAACTAGAGGTTTTAGAAAGATAGGTAGATTTTCACACGGAAACCCAGGCTGAAGGTTTAAGTTTAGCCCTGTTTCCAAGTCAACTGCAACTCCCTCACTCCTCATATCCAAGCAGTTGCTAAGTCTTGTCAAATCTATCTCCATAATGCATCTTGAATCCAACTGTCCTTCCCACTCACAAGGCCACCATTTTCATTTAGTCTTGCCTCATTTCTTGCCTTGTTACAATGTGATCCTAATTGATTTCTCTGCTTCCAGTCCTTCTCTTCTCCAATTCATCCTCTCTATACAACCGCCAAATTGATATTTCTCTAAAGCAAGACTTCTTAAACTTTTTCCACTCATGACCCCTTCAGCGCTTCTTAAACTGTGGGTCATCACCCTCTTGCCTGTTTTCTGTTCCCTCTTGCCTGTGGGATAAAGTATGAACTTTTTTGTCTGGCCTTCAAAGTCCTTTACAATCTAATTCCAGTCTACCTTTTAAATACATATATGCATATATACATATATGTATGTATATATATATATATACATATATGTATATATATATATATATATATATATATATATATATATATATATATTCTGAGCTTAACTAATACCAGAAAAAAGTTACACATTTCCATCTGCATGATAGAAGAGGAAAAAGAGAGTGCACATGACACTGTGGGTCTCATATAATGCTCGCTCTTCCTTTTAATTTTATAATAAATTTAACCTTTAGCTTCCAAAGCCATCCTGGTTGCCTGTGCTTCTTTCTGGTCTTCATTCTGTTCTTTTCTCTACATTTCAAAAGAAGATACATCAACAAACCTCTTTTCTTTATTTTTGTCTAAACAACCCCACCCTTATCTCCACTTGCCCTTTCACTCTTTCCCTCCACATCCTCCATGAATTGGGAGGGCAGTAAGCTTTTGTAACAAGCATAGATAGTCGATCCAAACAAGTTCCTACATAGGCTGTGTATGAAACTGTATGTCTTACTCTGCAGCATGAGTCTATCACTTTTCTGTCAACAGGTGAGTATGCAGCTTACCTTTTCAGATCTATTACACATTATTCCCCTTCACACAAACTACAGTCCAGCCAAAGTGGTCTGCTTGTGGTTTGCTGCAACCATGACATCTCAATCTCCATGGCTTGATACAGGCTGTTTCCCATTCCTGATGGGCATTCCCTTCTCACACTTACCTCACAGATTTCCTACCTTCAAAGCTTGGCTCAAGTACCACTTCCTATAAGAAGCCTAGCCCAATCCTTCTAAAAGTTACTTTGTATATATTTTGCATTTCATTTTCTTTTGATAAATTGCTTCCCCCAAATTGAACATAGAAACAAGGACTGTTTCATTTTGTTTTTGTGTCCCCAATAGCACAGTGCTAGGCACATTAAAGACACTTAATAAATACTGAATTGAATGTTTTGGACCGACATCTTTGAAATAGATGTTCTGAAGAATTATTATAATTGGAAGAGAGATAAACAGTGGAAGGAAAATAGTCATTTTAGATAATGCAAGAACAGTGATGAAAAGCTGAGGTAGATTCAAACATATTTCAGATGTATAAGCTAAAGTACAAATGAATTACCCGGGGGGGGGGTGTGTATGAAAAGAATAAAGTTTATAAATAGACCACCCAGGCACCTAAAAGATACCACAATAATTCTTCTTTGGGCCTTTGGAAACAGGGATGTCTATTTAAAAAAGTACCTGGGATTTAAAAGTTCCTTGTTAAATGGAAATGAAAAGCTAGACTATTAATTTTCCTGAAACAAGATGTCTCCTATACACTTATTAAGTTTCTTCAGGAGTACATAATATATTTTGTTCATCAGTTCTCTGGGGAGCAAGTAAGGGAATTTGAGATCCTAACTGAAGGAGACAGATTTGATCACATAGGTATTACAGAACCTTGGTAGGATGAAACTAGAATATTTTTCTTGAACAGTATAGCTTATATAAAAGGTACAGGATGGGAGTAGGGCATATAATAGAATTATGTGTTGAGATAATCAGAGTTGAGGAAGCATGGTGGAGAACATTCAGGTAAAGATCACTTGAAAGCAGAACAGAAAACAGGAACAAGACAGGGGAATTAGTGATTTCAGGAAATATGTCAAATCAAATCATCACATAGTAATAAAAGGAGATTTCAATTATTCAACATCTGCTGGAGTTCTTCCCCGAGCAAAGGCTATAAAGTCAGAGGACTGGGCTCAAATCCCATCTCTGATGTTTACAACTTGTCTGACTTTGGGCAAGTTACAACCTCCTTATCCCTTAATTTCCTTATCTATAAAATGAGGGGGGCAGATTAGATGGCCTCTGAGATCCCTTTCAGATCTAGGTCTATAATCCTGTTATTCTTGGTAACGTAAGGCACTACTGCCCTTGTATTGGCAAGGGGAAAATGGTGGCACGAGTTTATTACTTCATTTAGTATGCACTTATTTTGTTCTTTATTCCATTTCCTTTTTTCCCCCCTAACATTTTCTATTTTCTAGATACCTTTTGTTCTCTCTGTCCCCCCAATACTCTTCCTGACTATGTCTGCTGTTGATATTGATGGATATTTAAACTTAGTCCCTATGGTGGCACTCAGAGATAAAAAGTATACTAGTTTTTGCTTTAGAGAATTGTACAGAATAGTCTTGGTTGTTTTTTTTTTCTGTCTGGACCTAGAAATGAATTTTGAAATATATTTGTTGTTCCTAATTTCTGCCACAGTTTATTTTTTCAATCTATTTAGTTTTCTCAGTTGCTCCTTAATTAAAATCAAATGTTCTTTTCTCGCTTTTAAATTTAGAGTTCTATTTTGTCATGCTCTTCTGCTGGTTTTTCCTGTTCTGGTTTTATATGATTGGCAAGCCATCATTGGACTTAGTCTTCTTTTACTGACAATACTTAAATGTTTGAGATGCACAAGTTGAGAGCTGCTAGAAGTGAAGAATATGTGTCCTCATCTAACCTTAAAACATCAGGTTTCAATCTGAGACGGATAGACAATGATTATGTGGGAAGCTGCTACTTACTGTCTTTGTTTTTTTTAATTTTTTTTTTTTTGCATTGGAGTCATTCCACGCTATTACCTGAGACAACTTAAGTACTGGCATGTAAAGAGTGTGGGCTATGTATACCTGGTTATGCCTATGAACTTAAGTATGAATGTGCTGCCATAAATTCAGTAGCTATTTTATGAACGATGATGATTCCATTAAAAAATCATGGAGTCTCAAATCTAGAAGGTACTTCATAGAGAAGTTCTACATTATACTGAATAAATATCCAACTTTTTGCTTGAAGGCCTTCAGTGATGGTGAACCAATTATCGTCTAAGGCAGTTTATTTAAATCACTTCTGGATAGCCATGTTAGGAAGATTTTTACTTCATTAAACCTATTTGCCTCATTGTAACTTCAACTCATTGCTCCTAGTTCTGGCCTCTGGGGCCAATCTCACTTCGATGTGACATCCCTTCAGATACTTGAAGATAACTATCATATCTCCTCATCTCAAATGAGGTTAGGTATATAGAACTCTTTGCAAAACTTATACCATTATATAAATGTGAGTTATTCTCCATCTTAAAAGTTTAACAGGTCCTCATATGAGAATTGAACTCATGACTAACCAAGATTAGCATGAAAGCTGTGAGAATAGAAAGGAAGGTGTGAGCTCAAGAAACATTTCTGGAAAAAGAATCACAGGATTTGGATAAGCAAGTTAAAGAAGACAAAGGAGACCAAAATAATGTTGCCATATGAGTAAGGAAGAAGTTGAGGAGGCCTATTAGTACGTAGGAGCAAGATGAACTCAGTTTTCAACATATTACAACTACCAGTTACACATGCAACTGAAAATGTTCTATAGGCACAGAATTGTGGAAAGGTGAGAGGTTCAGGCTGGAATGTAGTTTGGAGAATATTACATATATGGGTAGAAGCTGAACCCATAAGAATGAAAGAGATCTCCAAGTGAACTCAGAGAAAGAATAGAGATTATCATTATCACAATCTTATTCCAGGTTGGCATTGTCGTTCTTCAGAGTTTTACCCCTTCCTATTAGTTAGCCCAGGTTCCCACTTTCATAACCATAGGCCACCCCCCTCCCCCCAGCTATTGCTTCAAGGCACTTTGCCCTAGGAGATATAACCCAGATGTTGGTCCAGGTTTTAGATCTTGAAGGTTAGAAATACTGTTATAAATAAAATTAAATTTATATTCACTATGTATGGAATCAGGATAGCTCTTTTTCAAATAGACTTTTCCCCCTTGCATGCAATTAAAAAAAAAAGAGCAGTAATGAAGTTTGAGGAAAGAGCAATAGGGTTTTAGTTTTGTTTTACTGAGCAAATTAAGATAGTGCTTAATTAAAATGAATGACTATTCAATGAATAGTTTAGGGAGATCTAATGATTTGTTGGCATTGATCACTTGTCCAGAAACTAAAAATCATGACTACTTTTATTTTTAAGCTAAACGTTAGACAAAATGAAGATTTAAAGAGATTATGTAAGCTACTTTTAACAGTGCTAAGTCAAAAAAAATTCACACCATTTTTTAAAAAAAGAGCTATGTCTGTCCATTGAAGGTGCTGATATGCTTTTTAAAAATGCTTATTACTTTAAGGGCATAAAATTTACATTTCTGCATTCTCAAATTAGCTACATTTCTTTAAGTGATTTTTTAAATGTTGTCTTCTACCAAATGTGACAAACTAAAACAAAGTTCTCAACTCTTTAAGATTGCATTTGAATTTCTAATTAGGGAATGCATCTAACAATAAAACTATATTCATTTTAAGCATTTTTACAAAATTAGGTTCTTTTAAGCTTACTATTTGGGGAAACATTTGAATAATATCTTTGCCATCTAAAACCTATTTTAATAAATCAATTTACTGACTGCAGATTATATCCAAAGCACTAAGGAAGACAGACATAAGACATAGTCTTTGCATTCAAGAAACTTAAAATTTAAATAAAGACATTACCATATATTTGTATATATATCTATATATAGATATTTAACAATAGGTAATGGGGGTAGGAGGATAACACTGGACAATGGGTGTCCCATCCTTCAATCACGTGCAATATGCTGCATTCTCATGAAGAGGCTGGGTATATTCTTCCTTGCTGGAATATGTAATGGAAGGGTGCTATGCTCCATTTCCATTTCTAGTCTGTTAATCAGGTGATAAAGAAATATCTACTTTTAATTACCTGCTGAGCTGGAACTGCATGTGCATTCACAAGGCACTAACTATCTAAAGCAAGTTCTCTTTTTCTTCCCTGCCTAGCTGCATTTGAATGAAGGGGCAAAGTGGTGAGGAGAGAGCCTATACTAGCTGCCTATTCTCTCCATTCAGGTCAACATGTGGCCTGTGAATACGTGGTCCGGCTGGTGCTTTTAGCCCTGTTGGGTCTATTCTTTCCTACCTTAGGTAAAGGCATATTGGAAACGGAACAGAATAGTTTGTAATAGTTTGTGGTTTGTAAACTTTGAAAGGTCAGGAGAGACACTAAGAAGTTCACCGGCTGGAGTCCATATTAAAGTGTGTAGACAACTGAGCCTGGTCTGCAAGCACAGCACAGAGGAACAACCTAAGACCCAATGAATTAATCCTTCAACCAAGATGCAGATACTACAAGCAAGGGAGAGACTGTGTCACATTCTGTGCCACATTCAGAAGTCATCTTAGGAAAAACGCTTTGTAGCAACTGATTGAAGTTTGAGTGCATTTTCCTCTGGGACTGAGGTGGTATAGAGGAGAATATGATTCCAAATGCTGGGGATGTGTGTGGACAGTTGTACTTCTGTTCTTGTTATATCTTTTCAGTAAATATCCTTTAGTAAAAAAAAATTTTTATTCATCGATTAAATGGTTGTAGGATGTGAATTACTGGCAAATGATTTTGGGGAAAAGATACTGGAATGGAGGCTTAAGCTGATAGCATTAGAAAGACATTCCAGCACCCTTCAAGGTTGATAAAACGCTATATTTAAAATCTGAGGGGGAATATACAGCTTTGCCCTGGGAACCAACTTGCCAGAGAAAATGGGAGTTGAGATAAACAGTCCAGAATCTATAGCTAACTAGCTTGTTTGGGGGATCTGACTTGCTAGTAAAAGTGAGAGTTGGGATAAGGACCTCCAAGGTCTATGTAGACTTAAATGTGAGGCAATATATGATTGATAAACTGGTATTTTGTAATAAGTGGTATAGACAAGGAGTATATTAAGAATTCAAAAGACAGAGATTTGTGTGGGCAGGAGTTGGCTAAGACTATACTTCATGGGATAGGTGGGAATTGAGCAGTGTCTTAAAGGATGCCTAGGAGTCAGTGAGGGACATCCATAGATAGAGAGGAAGAGAGAGGTGAGGTAATAAGATTAATGAAGTGTGAAGACAGAAAAGCATAACATATTGGGTTAGGGAGGAGGCATGCTAGAGGGAAAGAAATAGTCAGATCTGGAAAGGCAGGGTGAAGTTAGATTTTGGAGGATCTTAAATGGTAACCAGAGGAGTTTGGAATTTATCTCCTGAAAAGGCATTGAAGTTTCTGAGCAAGGAAAAAACATGATCAAGTAGTGTTTTTTTGAAAACTAAGCTGATGGCTAGTTACAATACTCTTTTCATTGTACAATATAGCTTTTATATTAACAAAAGCTATGGTAAATGTATGAATTCAAATTAAGCCTCAGACACTTATTTGCTGTGTGACCTTGGGCAAGTCACTTAACTCCTATTTGCCTTAATCCACTGCAGAAGGAAATGGCAAACCACTCCAATATCTTTGCTAAGAAAAACCCAGGAACCTTATTGGTGTGTTATGTTCCACGGGGTGCCAAGAGACCAACCAGGATCCCTGAAGACTAATGAAGAAACATGCTATCCACCTTCTGGTAGAGAGTTGAAGGACTCAGAATGCAAAATGAGACAAATATTTTTCAGGACATAGCCAATGTGGAAATTTCTTTTGATTGACTATGCAATGTTTTATTCTTAATGTGGGGGGACGGGTCCATAGAGGAAGGATAAGAAGGCAGATCTTGACTGATTAAAGCAGAATGTGGTTTTGTGTGTGTGTGTGTGTGTGTGTGTGTGTGTGTGTGCGTGTGTGTATGTGTGTGTGTGTGTTGTTTGTTACCTAGACTGGTCTGAGTATTATGCCTCCTTACAGACAATAGAAAACTGTTCTGAATTTGGGATGAGGACTATTGAAAAAAGAGCACCCCTACCAATTTTCCAGAAATGGCATATTTCAAACAGGGGGAAGCTCAGGTTATACATACACACACAAGTTATACAGGTAACTTAAGATATCATAGGAACAAAAATGACAACATTTCGAGGAGTTTTATCATTTGGTTAATTCTTATTAATATGGTAAATGTAATAAGGTCCCAAATACTTTGGCTTTAGAGAAATGCTGATTTACTATTTTTGTACATTTTAATCAATGAATTCCTTTAATATTCAATTACGCATTTTTTAAAAATTCCATTCTGCCTTCCCAAAATTTGAGATATAACATGGATGTTCTAAGGGAAATCCACTCTTTTTATATACAAATTTTTGCCTTTTCTTTAAGGGAAATAATATACTTTAAGAACATAATCTGGATTCATGTTTATTCTTGGCACTTTGTTTAAATCTCCTTTGAAACAAATGCTCACTGGTAAACGGCACCAATATTCAGACAACTTACATAGCAATAGCGTCAAACACTTTGGATCAATCCTTACAGTACTGTCATCAGTACAGTTCTATCCTACCAAAATTCAAATGACCTAATTTCCTCAGTGTGGTAACAAGAGGTGTTACCCCAGAAAGGTAGGCAAGGCAACTGGTCATGAGAGAGAGGAGAGGAATAGGTCTGGTCTTTTTAAGGCCTTGGAGGCTATGCTGAACTGGTACTTAGGTACCAGTTCTAAAATTAGAACTGATGAGATAGATCTCTGCAGTCATTCTAATAGTTAAAAAAAGTTTTACTTAGCCATAGCATGGGAAGGATATTCAGGACAGGAAAGGAATATTCATTCAGGATAAAGCATTGATTCAGTTCAGCACAGATCCCCACTGAGGTTCATGCTGCTTCATCTGTGGTCACTAGCCACAGGGAGGAGTTTCAGCCCTGGCTGTTATGTATTCAGATGACTATAAAGGTATGTTAATAACTCAAATCTTAGTCTCCTAGGCTAACTAAATCTTGAGGACAATTTCAATACCTTTTAAGAGGAATCCTATTTTCATGGAGGGCAGAGGAACACTTAGGGTAATGCTTCATAGGGCATAGCCCCTGGGCTATGCACATAGGGCATTTAAAGAAAGAAAGAAGTGTTAACATTACTGGTATGTTGAGACTGAGCCTCATGACTTTGGAAGTACAGGGTATTCCAGTGTGATGCAGAAAATGAGGTAAGGAGAAATCTTGTTTTTGTGAGAAAATGCAGCTGACTCCATCACTAGAAAATGCTGAAACTGCTAGATTGAAATTGCTGTTTCCAAGGTTACCATACTCTCTTAATTGTTAAGCCCTACAATGATCTTTTTTCAGTAATCATGTTATTAAAACTTTGAAGCTTTTGACATTGTCAACCACTCTTTCCTCTTACGTATTACTCCGATCTTGGCTCTTCTCTTACCAGTATGAGCATTCCTTTTCTGTCTTACAAAGGTAAGGTAAACATTATCCTCCAGCCTATTAAGTGTGGGCATCTCTCAAAGCTGTTTTGGGCCCTCTCCTCTTCACTCTTTCCCTTGGTGATCTCAGCAGTTTCCTTAGGTTCAATTGTTATCTTTAGATATGTCCCAAATTTAAATATTTAAGTTTAATCTTTTGCCTGAACTTCATGCCTACATTAATAATTATTTGTCATATATATATGCATATATATACATACATACATACACACACATATATATATATGTATATGTGTACATATGGGTATGTGTATATGCATACACACACAGGCATACTTCATTTTATTGAGCTTCAAGATAATACTTTTTTTTTTTTTACCAAATTGAAGGTCTGTAGTAACCCTGCATTAAGTAAGTCTATTGGTGCCATTTTTCTAACAGTATGTATTCACATTGTGTTTCTGTGTCACATTTTGGTAATTCCCACAATATTTCTTTAAAATCTTTTATTTATTCATTTTATTTTTAATTTATGTAAAAAAACCAAACATTTCCATAACATAGCATAATAAAAAAGATGATTGCACATAAAACTGCAAATCTATTATATACAACTTGCTATTCCTTTTAAAGATACAATAAAGATATCATGTACATTTCTTTTTTTTCCCCCTTTTTTCTCCCTCCTCTCCCTCCGGAGATGGCTACCATTAGACACAAATGTGTGCATGTGTGTGTATATATATATATATATATATATATATATATATATATATATATATATATATATATATATATATATATGCAAAATCATTTTGCACATACTTCTATTTATCAGTTCTTTCTCTGAATGCAGATAGCATCTTTCTTCATATGTCCTTTGTAGTTAATTCAGATAGTTAGAATAATTAAAATTATAGTTGCTCTAAGTTGTTCTCACAACAATATTGCTGTTACTGTACACAACATTTTCTTGATTCTGCTTACTTTGCTCTTCATTATCTCATGCAAGTCTATCCATATTTTTCTAAGATCATCAAGCTCATCATTTTTTATAGCACAGTAGTATTCCATCACAATCATATACCACAACTTCTTTAGCCAGTCCCTAATTGATGGGCCTCCCTGAAATTTCTAATTCTTTGCCACCACAAAGAGAGCTGCTATAACTATTTTAGAACATATAGGTTCTTTTTCTTTTTCCCTAATCATCTTTGGAAACAGACTTACTAGTGGTGTTGCTGGGTCAAAGGAGGTTTAATAACTCTTTGGGCATAATTCCAGATTACTCCCCAAAGTGGTTGGATCATTTCACAATTCAACCAACAATGAATTAGTGTCCCAATTTTTCCACATTCCTTCCAACACTTGTCATTTTCTCTTTCAATCATTTTAGCCAATATGATAGGTGTTAAATGATATGTCAAGGTTGTTTTAGTTTGCATTTCTCTAATCAATAATGATTTAGAGCATTTTTCATATGACTATAAATTATTTTGATTTCTTCATTGGAAAACTGCCTGTTCACATCCTTTGACCATTTATCAACTGGGGATTGATTCGTATTCTTATAGACTTGACAAGTTCTTTATATAGTTGAAATATGAGACCTTTATCTGAGTTTATAAAAATTTTTTTTCCTACTTTTCTGCTTTCCTTCTGATCTTGGCTACATTTGTTTTATTTGTACAAAACCTTTTCAATTTAATGTAATCAAAATTATCAATTTTGTACCTCCTTTGGTCTATATCTCTTTTTTATTCATAAATCATTCACCTATCCATATGTCTGAAAGGTAATGTTTCATGCTCTTCAAAACGTATCCATTTTGACTTTATTTTGTGAATGGTGTAAGATATTGGTTTATACCCAATTTCTGCCATACTGCTTTCCAGCTCTTTCTCTACTGTATTGATACAAACATTTAGAGAAATAAATTTTCCTCTGATCACAGCTTTTGCTGTGTCCCATAGGTTTTGATATATTGTTGCATTATTGTAATTTTCTTCAATGAAATTATTGTTTCTATGATTTGTTCTTTAATCCACTCATTGTTTAAGATTAGGTTGTTGAATCTCCAATTAGTTTTTAATTTAAGATTCTGTGGTCCCTTATTAAATATAATTTTATTGCATTGTGATATGAAAAGGATACTTTTAATATTTCTGTTTTTGTGGTTTTTAACTATAAAATTTTTATGGCCTAATATATGATCAGTCTTTGTAAAGGTATCACAAACCACTGAGAAAAAGGTGTACTACTTTCTATTTCCATTCAATTCTTTCCAGATATCTATCATATCTAGTTTATCTAAAATTCGATTCACTGCTTTGACTTCTTTCTTATTTATTTTATTGGTTAGATTTATCTAGTTCTGAGAGTTGAAGATTAAAATCCCCCACTATTATAGCACTACTACTTTTCTGTACCTGTAATTCATTTAATTTTTCTTTTAAAAATTTAGATGCTAGAGCATTTGGTGCATATAGGTTCAACATTGTCTATCGGTTCATTGTCTATCATACTTTTTATCAAAATGTAGTTACCCTATTTATCTCTTTTAATTAAATCTATTTTATTTATAACTTTTGTCTGAGATCCTAATTGCTGCCCTTGACTTTTTTGCATTAACTGAAGCATAATAAATTCTACTCCAACCCTCCATTTTAACTCTGTGTATATCTCTCATTCTTAAATGGTTTTTTTTTTGGGTAAACAACATATTGTTGGATTCTGATCCTAATCCATTATGCTATCCCATTTCCATATTATGGGTGAGTTCATCCCATTCACATTCAAAGTCACAATTATTTTTTGTGAATTTTCTTCCATCTTATTTTTACTATTTTCCTTCATGGCCTCTCTTTTTACCCTATCCCTGTTACCTTATCTTTTCCCCTTACTCTCTTATTCCTTATTTAACTCCCCCGCTAAAAGTCCCTCCCTTATCTTCTCTCCCCACCCTCCTAAATCTTAACCTGCACACCCTTCTAAAAGTCCCTTCCATACCCTGACCCCCAATTCTTTCACCTCTCTGCAAGTCCAGAAGATTTTTACACTCCTCCAATATGTACATGTTGTTTCCTCTTCACCCCAGATCTAATGAGAGTAAAGTTCCAACATTACTAGTCCTCCATCCCCACCTACTTCCTCTGTATCAGTTCTTCCTTTCACACCCTCTTTTTATGAGATAATTGCTTGTTTTTGTCTTTTGTGCCCAATTTTGTTTTTTAGAATCACCCCAACTTACACAATTCAGCCCCAACCTTTCTTTCAAACTACCCTAGTAATGACGACAGTTTTAAGAATACAGATAACATTTTTAGATATAAGAAACAATAAATAATCAATAATAAACAATTTGACCCTAATGAGTCCAATTCCCACAATATTTCAAACTTTTTTAGTATTATATTTGTTATGGTAAGCTATGATCAATGATCTTTGATGTTATCATTGTAAGTGTTTTGGGGTACCATGAACCATATCCATACAAGACAGAGAACTTAACTGATAAATGTGTGTTTTATGAGTTCCACTGACCAGCTGTTCCTTCATCTCTCTCTCTTTCCTTGAGCTTCCTATTCCCTAAGACAGAACAATATTGAGAATATTACACAAGTCTAAGTTGATTTGGTAGTGGCAAGTTTGAGAGGATTGACTCCAATTTAGAAAGAAATTCTACTGAGTGAAATGCTATCAAACATCATTGCATGGCACAGAGAAATTTTTCATGAAATCAATGTAGCAAACTTCATTGTTGTCTTATTTTAAGAAATTGCTACAGTCACCTGAACCTTCAGCAATCACCACACTGATTAGTTAGCAGCCATCAACATCAAAGCAAGAATTACTAGCACAAAGATTATTTCTTGCTGAAGTCTAGGATGCTGGTTAGCACTTTTTTCCAATAAAGCATTTTTAAGGTATGTACTTTTTTCAGTCATAATACTATTGCACGCTTAATAGACTATAGTATAGTGTAAACATAACTTTTATATGCTCTGGGAAACCAAAAAATTTGTGTGACTCCCTTTGTTGCCATATTCACTTTATTGTGGTAATCTGGAATAAAACCCGCAAATCTCCAAGGCTTGCTTATATCTTGTTTGGACAGTTGTTTGCATGTCGTTTCCCCCATTAGACTGCGAGCTTCTTGAGATCAAGGACTGGTTTTTTTTTGTTTGTTTGTTTGTTTTTGCGTTTCTTTATATCTGTAGTGCTTTTGCATAGTTCCTGACACATAGCAGGCACTTAATAAATGTTTGTTGACTTTGTTTTTGTTCATCTATGTATATATTGAGCCATACCTTACTCTCTCCTCCAGAAAGTGAATCTTTTCAGGGTAGAGATTGTTTCCCATTTGTTTGTCCTTTTATATAACTCTAGGACCCTGAACAGAGCCTTACACGCAGTAAATAATAAATGTCTGTTGAATTAAACTGATCACAGGAATAAAAGATCCTCCCAAAACACTGAAAGCTAAGGGGGAAATTATGCAATCTAGTTACTTCTCTTAGCCCTCTTAACCTCCAACTAAGTTACTGAATGCCAAAGTTCTGTTAATCCTTTAAAAGAATGAAGCTAAGTTCAAGGTATCTTTAGTTTTTGGATGAATGCGAATATATAAGAAAGGTTAGGAAGGTAGTTAGTCCTGCTATGCTTTCCTCTCTCTGGAGGAGTATATGTTCAATGACCACATGTTCACTAGATCAGTATCTGGTTGAGACAATATACTAGAGAGATCAGTAGGGAGCAGGTCTGGTGAGGAAAGTGTAAGAACATCACAAGAATACAACAGTATCAGCCCTATAGCTTCAGAGGTGTTAAGTTGCCCTTACATCTACAGTCATACATGTTCCCCGAAGTGTGTATCCTTTTGTAAATGTTCCCTATGTGTATCCTTTTTTTCCACTGAGGGTGGTTATATTTATGGGATAGTAGGCTGGCTACTAAAAGTAACAGCGCCACAATGGTGGGGCATTTTAAGCTATGACTTAGCATTTTTTGGACCCATGGTGTCCCTTGAACATGGGATATCTTTCTTGAGAGAGACCTATATGCGAATTGAGAACTGCCCCAAGATTAAGGGCCCAGTTATTTCAGTCTTTGCACCAAATTTTGCTATTAGATTATATAATCATACATTTAGAGCTGGAAAGAACTATACAAGTCCTCTAATCTAAATCTCTCATCTTACTTATGACCTGGTATTAGTCACAAAAGTCATAAATGGTTAGAGGTAGGGATCCAAACCAGGTCCCACCAATTCAAATCTAGTACTCTTTCCATAGTACCCTGCTGCTCTACATCAACCAATTAACAGGAACTTATCAAGCATTTATTAGCTGCCAGGCATTGGCAAATTGCTATATAAATTTTACCTATGCTCCTGTGTCAATGATTTAGTTTCATAGAGCAGGAAGGGATATTTCATCCTTCTCTTCATTTTGAAGATGCAGAGACTGAAGCTCAGAGCGATTAAATCACTTACCTAAAGTTTTTTGATTAGTGACATGGCCAAGGCCTCCTTATTCTCAGTCCCTGCTCTTCTCCAGTATTACTGGGCTTCTTACTTGGTTTTGCATAAAGATGTGGATTTTCATTTACACAGAAACATCTAAGCTGACATCTGGATTCTTTGTTAAAACATAGCATTCACAAACTGAAATGAGGCAAGGTATTTTTCTTAAATTTCCTTAGGTCTCCAGTAGCTAAAGTGTCAATGAAGGCTGTTAAGTGGGGTCTTGCAGCTTAACACCCCTGATGGCAGGTCTTTCAGGCCTCCTATTTCTTGCCTTACAAGGCTTCTTTAAGAGTTATTTGTTTGCTTAAGAGCTAAAAGTTGGGAGGTGAGTAATTTTAGTGAAAATTACAGGCTATAATTTGGTTTCATTCCATTATGTAGACTGCAATAATATAAAAAGGGAAGATAGTAGAAATAGCCTGGGGCTAGATTTCTGATCTTGGGTTCTCATCTTGGCTCTGTCATTAATTAGCTGAATGATTTTTAGGCATATCAACCTTTCAGGTTGTTTTCTCATCTAAAATGGAGATGTACATCAGTCCTTCGTACTTTGTAGGAATATTGAGAAAATCAAATGAGATTACTACTTGTCAAAGCATTTCAAAAATTATAACTATTCAAATAAAAGGAAATGTATTAATAGCATTAGCCCAGATAAGGAAGCTAATGCTGTATGATACATAAGGAAAGGCATAAGCTCTGGAATAATTTCTTGTCTTTTAAGATAACAACTGTTAAATTATACTGGAATATAAATTGCACCATAAAAATATTTTGTTATTTTGAAAATAAATTCTTCATAGAAATGCAACTATGATGTTTGAGAAATATAGACCAAAACATTAGGACAAATAGTTCTGGCAACAAAAATTACTTTGATGAAAAAAAAAACCTTTCTAAACCCTACTTATTGATATAACACAATTCCATTACAACAAAAGAATTTGCATAATCCTTCTGAATTACTTAGAATGGAATGTTTCTTATACATTAAATAAGAAATAGATAAAGGAAGTGAATTTATTTTGAATCTGTTTCCTTGTAGGGAACTTCAAAAAACCACCCTCTAATTTTAATCTTCTTTTTTAAAGGCATTTTCCTAGTTGATGATCAACTGAATAAAGAAGCTGAAAAACATTCCACCTTATTGAAGTATCTAGAATAGCAACAAAGGGAATAAGATCAAGTTCCTTCTTATAGGCAGAACAGCACATAGGCATGAGTGGAGAGACAAAGGTTAATCTGTGACTCTCACAGACCTCTGAATGGATTTCACAATTTATTAAGATCAAACAAGACTATAACTATAAGGTAAAATGATACATAAATGTATGAAAATGTAAACTAATGTCCTAGGTCACCCTGTAACCATGAATAATCTTTGAAATAGATCTCAGAAAGGACTCAGAAGCCCACAACTCACTTCTGCTTGGAATAGACTATAATTCAATAGCCTTTTAATTGAAATATACTTCATAAACCAAATGTGCCTGGAGACAGGGATTAACTGGCAACCTGGTCACCATTTTCCTCTCTTTTCTCTCCTTCCCTTTTCAGGTCATTCCCAAATGCAGCACTCTATTCTTACTAAGACTCAAACACAATGCTGCAGCAAACAAACCTCACACTCAAACTAGCACAAACTGATTCTAGTCAATCCCAAACATGTAATTGCAACTCACTCCGAATCTCTCTTGTCTACTCCCAATTTTCATCAAAATAGACAAGCTCAGCATTTATACTATAATTGTTGAACACTCATGGTTCCCAGACTGGCTTCTCAAACCACCAACTGACATACATATATAACCTCTAACTAATATTTCTAGATGGCCTTATAGAACTGCAAAAACTTGCTAGGGAGGATATCTCCTATTATAGAGCACACCTATATAAAATATACTTTATTTCTCCTCTCCATCTCACAATGTCCTAAGCTCCTGATACATAAAAGAAGAATCATTAAGAATTGGAAAAGTCTTTGGGGGAAATATTTTATCTGGGTGTTAAAAGATACAGAATTTCAACAGGAGGTATGACATAGGAAACAGAATGAAAAAGGTTTGAAGGAAAGGTTAGTGTGGGACAAGGATGGAGAATGTGAATAATTCAGTATGGTTGAAGTGTAGATGATAAAGATGGAGATATTGTACATTAGGCCAGAAAAGTAGAGTGGTACCAGAAGGTGAAGAACCTTACAGACTAAGGAGCTTAAACTTTATTTAGTTGATAATAGGGATCCAATGAAGTTTTAAGCAGAAGAGTGACATGGTGAGATCTTGTGCATAAAGAAAAATAATCTGGTAGTACTGTGAAGGTTGGACCAGAAGTGAGAAAGTAAAAGCACGATAGCTAGGTACAAGATAATTGCAATATAGTGTAGGTGTGCAGTGAAGAAGGTCTGTACTAAGGTGTTGTACTGTGTTAATGAAGAGTGTATAACAGACTGAAAAGATGACAAAGATAGAAATGACAGAATTTAACCATGATTGGATATGGGGAGTCAAAAGGACAAATCAAAGGAAACATAAAGGTTTTGAATATGGGTCATAAGTAGCAGGCTATATGAGGTGTTGAAGAAGGACCAGCACCTCTGGTGTGAGGTTTTGCCAAACTCTTTTCAGGGATGCCCCTCCACTTTAGGTGTCCACCTGTCACCCAACTCTCACCTGTGGGTCCAAGAAACTATAATGTGCACAGTGTCCACACCCAGTAAAACTGTCTCAGCAGACAGGCTAAACCAGGTTTAGGGTAATGAATGTCACTCAAACCTGCCGGTGAATTAAGGGAATGTCTCCCCCAAGCATCTGAAGATTTCCTCTGGTGGAATGGGCAGATGAAAACAATTTGTTTCAATAGCCATGAAGGCTGAAGCTAAAGCAAGGGCTGCAGAGCACTTAAGAGTTTGGTCAGATGCTGAAGACACCAAGGTCATCCCCAACATCTCTGGCCATTGCTTGACTTTTGTGTTGCCAATGAACTTCAATGACTTTGGAAGAGAGAGTGAGGCTGATGACTTTGTGCAACTCTGCCTCACTAATAGTATTTTATTTTTTCCAATTACATGCAAAGATAGCTTTCAACATTCACTTTTATAAGATTTTGAGTTCCAATTTTTTTCTCCCTCCCTCCCTTCCCTTTCCCTCTCCAAGACAGCAAGCAATCTGATATAGGTTATACATGTACGATCATTTTAAACATATTAACTCTGCCTCACTTAAATCCAATTCACCCGCAAGTCAAGACACTACTCATGATGTCATTGGTCCTCTTTGAAAACAAAGCAGATTTTGGGAGTAAAGATAATAAATGTTATTTTAATTTAAAAGTGCTAGTGAGATATTAAGGGCATAATGTCTGATAGGTAGTCTGAAATGTAGGTCTAAAGTTCAGAAGAATGAATAAATGATTTGAGAATCAGCTGTATAGAGAAGACAGCTCAAATTACAAGATTCCTAAGAAAGTATATAATGAGAAAAGGGCAAAGAAATAGTCTTTTGAGGATGCTGACATTAAGGGGTCAGGAAAAGAAACCAACAAAAATGTTAGAAAAAGCAACTAGAGAAATTTGATAGAGGTGGGATTTTAACTGAGATTTGAAGAAAGCCAGGAGGTGGAGATGAGAGGGGAGAGTCAGAGACTGGGGACAGTCATTGAAAATGCCAGGAGTTCAGAGATAGAGTATCATGTTCATGAAACAGCAAGGAGGAGGTCAGTGTCACTGAATCAGAGTATAGGGAGAATGGGGAAGAGTGGTCATATACAGGTAAAAGACGAGAAAGGCAGAAAGGAGTTCCTTCAGTTTTGAGTTCAGTTTTGGACAAGAGTTTAAGAAAGCTATGCTGTATCTAGTTCTGCTGTATCTAGTTCTGCTGTATCTAGTTCTACTGTATCTAGTTCGAGATGCCTAATAGGAAGATGAAGATGTGAGACTGGACATTAGGTGAGAGGTTAGAACAGGATAAATAGATTTGAGAATCATCAACATAGAGATATTTGAATCCATGAGAGCTCTTGAGGTCAATGAATGAAATAGCAAAGAAAAAGAAGAGAGCCTAGGACAGTGCCCAATAGGACACCCATGGTTAGTTAGCAGGTGCGACCTGGATGAAGATCCAGCAAAAAGGAGTGAAAAGGAGTGCTCAGACAGGGAGGTGGGGAACTAGGAGAAAGCAGTGTCACAAAAACCTAGAAAGAAGAAAGTTTCAAGTAGAAGAAGGTGAATGATAGTGTCAAAGTCTTCAGAGAAGTCAAGGGGGGGGTGAGAAAAAGCCATTGGATTTGACAATTAAGAGATCATTAATAACTCTGATAGAGCAGTTTTGGTAGAATAATAAGGTTGGAAGCCAGTCTGAAGACAATTAAGAAGACAGTAATTTTTTTTTTTGCTTTTATAATTCTGTAGAAAATTTGAAGCTAAATTCTTCATGCAATGCCATTAATTCAAGAAGCAGGAGCAGGAGAAATAAGAAATGGTGATTGGGTAGATTGATGGAAATAGGAATAGGGAATGGTATAATCCACTGAGGTGGCACAGTAGACAGAGTTCTGGGCCTGAAGTCAGGAAGACTCCTATTTGTGAATTCAAATCTGACCTCAGACACTCAAGTTTAAATACTAAAGGTAAGAGAGATATAGAATGATAGGGGAGATAGCAGGATCCAGTAAGGATTTTTTTGAGGATGGGGGAGACATGAGTGTGTTTGTAGGCATTAGGAAAGCAGCGAGTCGATAAGAAAAGTTTGGAGATAAGTAATAGAGGGAACAGCATGATATAAAGGAAAGCGTGCTGGATTTAGAGTCAGATGACCTGGTTTTAAAGTACACTAGGTATTAGAACAATCATCAACATAAAAAGTGAAGTCCCCACAGAGGTAGGTAGGTGGGGATGGGATCAAAAGAAACCATGAATCCAGTGTTAAGGTCAATAAACACTTAGAAGTATGTTAGAAATGTGACAGCCAAGTTATCTGCACTAATACTCTTGGAATACTTTATTTATATCAAAATGTTATTTGCCTTGCTTTGGACAGTTGGTAGGTGGCAGCAACAGACCAGAAAATTCTGTTAACTTTTAAAAATTAGAGATGTATGTGTAATGAGGGACTGGTCAATGTGGGGGCAGTCATAGAAGCAGGAACAATAATTCCCTGCTTGGTTTCAGTTCTTAAGAGCATGCACAGATATCCTCATGGTTGCTTACTTACCTAATCATGTGTAAAGTGCACCTATAGCTTTCTCTTTACCCTTCAACTCTTTTTTCTCCTTCAATGATCCCTAATTTCCTTTCTGCTGAGCCCATAGGGTCAATGTCTTTTAGAATCCTGAAGCTGCCTTTCCTCAGTGTGTCTGGTTTGTGCTCAATGTGTCCCTAAGCTTCCTATGAAGACATTGTCATCCACTTCTACTCCCAAGACATTTTTTAAAAGCACCACTCTTGATCAACCAACATGTTGTTTTTCAGTTGTATCTGACTCTCCATGACTCCTTTTGGGGTTTCCTTGCAGAGATATGGGACTGGTTTTCCATTTTCTTCTCCAGCTCATTTTACAGATAAGGAAACTGCAAAGAGGGTCACACAGCAAATAAGTGTCTGAGGTCAGATTTGAATTCACAAATGGGAGTCTTCCTGACTTCAGGCCCAGAACTCTATCTACTGCGCCACCTCAGTGGATTATACCATTCCCTATTCCTATTTCCATCAATCTACCCAATCACCATTTCTTATTTCTCCTACTCCTGCTTCTTGAATTAATGGCATTGCATGAAGAATTTAGCTTCAAATTTTCTACAGAATTATAAAAGCAAAAAAAAATTATTTTTTCAAACCAGAGGTTTACTTTAGTAGCAATAGGACCTTTAAAATTTGAAGACATCATGAACTGATGGGAAATAGGGTGTTAGTTTTATAAAACATAGATTTGTCATGTTTCTAAATTTAGAAAATTGTCAAAAAGATTCATCTATCCTAGACAGGTATAAAGTATGGCAAAATGCTCTAAATAACTATTGATTAGAAAAATACAAATTAAAACAACTGAGGCACTATCTCACACCTATCAGATTGACTAATATGACAGAAAAGGAAAATGATAAATGATGGTGCGGATGTGGGAAAACTGGGGCACTAATGCACAATGGTTGGCAGAGTTGTGAACTTATTCAACCATTCTGGAGAGCAATTTGCAACTATACCCTTTGATCCAGCAATGCCACTGCTAGGTCTAAATCCAAAATACATCAAAAACAAGGGAAAAGGATCTATTTGTACGAAAATATTTATAGCAGCTCTTTTTGTGGTGGTTAAGAATTGGAAATTGAGAGGATGCCCATAAATGGCTAAACAAGCTGTGGTATGTGAAATAAGAAATGATGAGCAGGATGGCTTCAGAAAAACCTGGAAAGACATGAACGGATGCAAAGTGAAGTGAGCAGAACCAGGAGAACAATATAAAAAGTAGTAGCAATATTGTACAATGAAGAGATGTGAAAGACTTAGCTGTTCTCAGCAAGAGACAATTCAAGACAACGCCAAAGGACTCATAGTGAAGCACGCTATCTGCCTCCAAAGAAAGAACTGATGCTGTCTGGATATAGACTGAACCATGCTATTTTTCACTTTCTTTGTTTCATTTTTTTTTAAATTCAAGTGTTCTTGTAGAAAATGACTCGTATGGAAATATTCTACATGATTGCACATGTATAACCTATATCAGATTTCTTATCTTCTCAGGGACAGGGGAAAAAAGGGAGGAAGGGAAGAATAAAATTTGGAACTCAAAACTTTTTTTAAAAACTTTGAAAATTGTTTGAACATCTAACGGAAAAAAAATAAAATAAAGTATGGCCATACTTCTTTAAGCCATAGACATTTTCTTGAAATTATATTTAAATAGATTATTTTTGTAAATCAGATCAATATGAATAATCTTAAAGAGCTGATAATTTAGAACTGGGTTTTTTACGTTTTTTTATGTACTGAACCCTGTTGGTGGTAGTCTGGTGAAGCCTGTGAATTGTTTTTTCAGAATAAAACTTGTAGACGCATAAAATAAAATATGTATGGTTTCAAAGAAAATCAATTATATTGATTTACAATTACCAAAATATATTTTTTCACAGTTTACAGACTCCAGGCTAAGAATTCTCGATTTAGAGGAAATCCACAGTAAGGCCCTTCACAAAAAAGATTCTTTTCTTTAGAGAAAACAAATAATTCATTCATAATGTAAGTTCAGCTTCATTTATATCTAATTTTCTTAAACTGTGAGAAACAGATTGTTTTTTATTTTACCTTTGCAACCCTAGAATTTAGCCAATGGCTTGTACATAGTATGCATATAACAAACACTAGTTGCATGGGATTTATATTAAAAAAAAAAAAGGACCTGAAGCTTCAGAGCTAAGTTTTATTTGAATAAAAATTGTGGTTATTAATTGAATGTTTTAATGAAAAGTACTTGGTCACTAATGTATATTTCATATTATTGTAAATGCAAAGTAGCATTTATTGAATATAGTGAAATAATTCCTTGACTTACCATGCCAGAAATTTCTGCAACATTTAGATTCAAGGAAATATCTTTTCTGATGCCAATTAAAAGTGATGAATGGTATAATATAAAATAAATACAGTTGCTTTTATCTTTTGTTTCTAAATGTTTCTTAATTAGAGAGTTTGCCTAATTTATTCCTTAAAAGTATTTATGCACATAAAAATTAATTGGGAAAGAAATGGTAGACTATACATTATAAATAGGGAATGAAGCATATGTTGACACATACGGCCAATGTACTGGTTTGTTTTATTTAACTCTACTGCTACAAGTGTTGGGGTTGGGGGAGGGAATAGGAAGGAGATCTACAGAAAGGTTAAGAAAAAAAATACCCTACCAACGAAAAGTGCAAATATACACCAAACAGAAACATGTTCACGTTTAAAATTTTGTAATTTTTAAACATCAAAAGCTGACTTGTCAAATGATCCAGTATAAACATCTAAATTATTTTAGAACTGATGCAGGTTTTTTTGTTCTTAATAATCCTATTATTTATTTTCTTTACTCAAGCCTTTTTACCTTTCAGTGAGCCCTTCTCCTTTCTATCAAGGATATTTTAAAGGGTCCTATAAATAAAGTGTTAAGTTGTCACCAAATTACCTGTGGATTTAATTTCACTTAATTGTGCTGCTGAAACTAGGGCTATTGGAATCAGACCTATAGTTTGTCAAGTATACAATCTTGGAAATAGAATTAAGATATAACATAGACTGGAAAAAGGAATTATGACCCTCTCCATTCTTTTCTTTTCTTTTTTAATTTTAAACTTAAATACAAAATGAGAAAAGAAAAAACACCATTGCAATATACACAGCATACCACAAAAGAGGATTCAATATAAAACAATAAATTTCCATTTCAAGAAAATCTACATATTAAATACTACACATTGTTTTCAAAGCTGCCCAGTTTTTTTTGCTTCCTTGTTGATCTCCTTTTGTTCTCTGCTATGTATTTTTTATTTCACTTTTTTCTCTCTCCCTCCCCATTCCACCCTAAAGAAAGCTATAATCAAGTGTAGGTATATACATATACATAGATATCTATAAATATACACCTATATACACATATACATTCATACACATATCTGTCACACTGCATTATGCTTATTTCCACCTGTCACCTGTTTCTCTGAAGTGTGATAATGTCTCTCTTGGATAAAGTCCAAGTCTTTCTATGTTTTTCTAAGTTTTCTTTTTTTAGAATCATCCTGTCATACTCAACTCAGCCAAGCCTTTCTTTCAAACTACCCAAATAATGAGGGCAGCTGGTGGCTCAGTGGATAGAGTGCTGGCCCTGGAGTCAGGAGGACCTGAGTTCAAATCTGGCCTCAGACACATAACACTCGCTAGCTGTGTGACTCTGGGCAAGTCACTTAACCCTAATCCCCTCACTAAAAACAAACAAGAAAACCCAAACTTTCCAAATAATAATGCCAATCATAAGAGTACTGCCACTATTTTCACATATACAAAGTAAACAGTTTGACCTTACTGAGTCCGTTTTAATCAGTCTTTAATTTTTACCTGATATTTCTCCTGGATGATATATGTTGAATTTTCCCTTAAGTTCTGGGGTGTTTGTCACAAAAACCTGAAAGTCTTTCAGTTCATTAAATATCCATTTTTTTCCATTCAGCATTATATTTAACTTTGCTGGGTAGGTTACCCTTGGTTGCAACCCCAGCTCTTTTGCACTATGGAATATAGTATTCCAAGACTCACACTCCTTCAATATAGCAGCTGCTAGGTCTTGTGTAATCCTTACTGTAGCTCCATGATATTTAAATTGTTTTTGTTGTTGTTGTTGCTTGCAATATTTTCTCCTTAAGCTGGGAGCTTTAAACTTGGTTATGATATTTCTGTAAGTTTTCCTCCTGGGTTCTCTTTCAGGTGGTGATTGGTGGATTTTTTTCTATTTCTGCTTTGCTGTCTTGTTCTAGAATGTCAGGGCAATTTTCCTAGATAATTCCTTATAATTTCATGTATCAAGATTCATTTTTTATTGTAATTTTCAGGTAGTCCAACTATTCTTATATTATTTCTCCTTGATCTGTTCTCCAGATCAGTTGTTTTTCTGATGGGATGTTTCACTTTCTCTTCTATTTTTTCATTCTTTTGATTTTGTTTTATGATTTCTTAGTGTTGTAGAACATCATTAGCTTCCCCTTGCCCAATTCTAGTTTTCAAGGAATTATTTTCTTCCTTAAGGTTTTCATTCTCTATTTCAAGTTAGCTGACTTTCTTTTCATAATTTTCTTGATTTTCTTGGATTGCTCTTACTTTTTTTTAAAAAAATTTTTTCACAATCTCTCTGATTTGTTTTTTAAAGGTCTTTTTAAGTTCTTCCAAGAACTCTTTTTGTGCTTGGAACCATTTGACATTTCTCATTGAAAAGAAGTGGCTTTTTTAGCTCTATTATCTTCCTCTGAATATGAACCCAGATCTTCTCTATTCCCATAGTAGCTATCTATGGTTGGGTTCTTTCTCCTTTGTTTATTCATTTTTATTTATTTAGTTTTTGTTTTTAGCAGCTATTAGTGTAATCAAGTTGTAGTTTGGAAGTATGGGGAATGATGCCCCAAGACCCAGGTCCTTTTTACTATTATTTCTGAGGTCTGTCTCAGGGCCCAACCTTGGGTTCTCCTCTCCACTCCTAAGCAATGGCTGGGGCCTCCAGCTACATTGTCCTGCAAATGATTATGTTCCCTGTGGTCCCTCCGGTGACTGCAAACTACAGCTGTCCTCTCTGTCCTGGAACTGAAACCAGGGATTCTGCTTTGGGGCAAGTAACCACAGCCAATGGGGTCCGCACCGCTCACTACTGCACTCACCAGGTGTGTGCTAACTCCTTCTCCCCACAGCTACAGCCCAGGATGCATCTGGTCAGCACAGCTATGCTTTGTGTCCCTCAACAGTGGAAGGTCCTTCAATATTCTTCTATTCATCCATTAAACCCCCACACTGTCAGCAAAATGAAAGTTTCTAAGCCTGAGGCTGTCTCTCAGCCAACCTGCCTCCAAGGCTTGGTTGTTGACTCTGCACAATTGGTCTGGAGGTGTTTGCACTTCACTTAGGCCAAACCTCTGCCCCTGGAAGTTGGGTCTTTCCTGAGGTTTTCTCAAATTGTCTTACGAGGACAACTGTGTTACTCCATGTTTATTTCTGCTGCTCTGAGGCAATGATGCTCTTTTTTCTTTTCTGTGGAGGAAATCTGGAGACCTGAAAGTTTTCTGACCTACTCCACCACCTTCCCAGAATCCTTTCCTCCATTCTTTTCAAAATAGTTCTGACCATCTCAAATTCTTCACATTCTTCTTCTGTGTTTCTCTTTATTCCACATTCCACCTATTTCAACAGCAGCACAAGCATCATATTCTTCATGAAGCTTTTCCTGTTTTTTTTCAGATACTTGTGCCCTCCCTCCCAAACTACCTCATATTTAACTACTTTCTATATTTATAATTATTCATTTTATATATATTCTGTACCTATTCATATATATGTATGTGTGTGTATATATACATATACATACACATACACATACACATACACACATACATATACACATACATATACACATACACCTACATATACATATACATATACATATACATATACATATACATATACATATACATATACATATACATATACATATACATATACATATACATGTACATGTACATGTACATGTACATACATATACATATACATACATACACATACACATACACATATACATACACATACACATATACATATACACACATATACATATACATGTACATACATACACATACACATACACATACACATACACATACACATACATATACATATACATATACATGTACATACATATACATACACATACACATACACATATACATACACATACACATATACATATACACACATATACATATACATGTACATACATATACATACACATACACATACACATACACATACACATACACATACACATACACATACACATACACATACATATACATATACATATACATATACATACATATACATATACATGTACATACATATACATACACATACACATGCACATATACATATACATACACATACACATATACATATACACATATACATATACATGTACATACATATACATATACATATACATATACATGTACATGTACATATACATATACATATACATATACATATACATATACATATACATATACATATACATATACATATACATATACATATACATATACATATACATATACATATACATATACATATACATATACATATACATGTACTCATCTCCTCTATTAGAATATAAGCTTCTTGTGAGTCAGGATTGTTTCATTTTTTGTACTTGTCTCCCCAGTACCTGGGGCAGCTAGATAGTATAGTGGATAGAGCCCTGGGCTTGGAATCAGGAAGACCCATCTTCATGAATTCAAATCTGGCCTCAGGCATTTACTAGCTGTGTGACCCTGGGCAAGTCACTTTACCTTGTTTGCCTTAGGACCCATCTATAAAATGAGCTGGAGAGGAAATGGCAAGCTACTCCAGTGTCTCTGCCAAGAAAATCCCAAAATAGGGTCACAAAAGGTCAGACATGACTTAAACGACTCAACAATAAGAACTCTAGTACCTAGTATTAACAAATACTTTCTGAACTATTTAGAAGCTACCTCTGAGAATCATCTGACAGTCATTTGGTTTGAATTCTAATAAGTTAAACTGAGTTAGCAGATAAGATCAAAAGTCCTTTTTTCTTTCCTAAACATTGAATAATTCCCCCCAAGCAGTCTTTCACCTGGCATCTGAGAAAGAGTTGTCACTGTAAGAAGGGAAAATTTTGTATTTATTCCAAAACATTTTTAATAGTTCATCATCAGGCTCTAAAATGCCAATTCAGAATATTAGTTTCATTACCTTTTGCATCCTTATCACATTTTTGTAAAACAGAAACTCATGGACGGCAAATTCAAGCCAAAAAAGAATTTTCTTCAACTAAGTTGTATTCTTAGTCAAGTTTTTATTATATTTTATTGTAAAACTAAGCTACGTAAGATAAAAGACACTGTGGAATATTGCATAAATGCTGGGCTTGGAGTCAAAGGTCTATATTTTGCCTCTGACACTTATTAGCAACTGGACTACTAGCAAGTCATTTAATCTCTGTGAACCTGTCTTATCTATCAAATGAAGATAATACCAGTAATACATACTGTATAAGGTAGTTGCAAAGCTTAAGTTAGATATTTATGCAAAGCACTTTGCAAACCTTAAAGTGCTATAAATGTCAGCTATTGTTACACAGTTGAAAATTCTGAATACTATATGCAAAGCATGAACTTTATGAAAAAAATTAGTTATACCAAGCACCACTTCAAGAAGGCAATCTCACCTTAACAAATAACATACTTCTGAGTTGATCTTGTGATTTCAAAAACATAAGAATCTCAAATCATAGGATCATAAATTTAGAGCTGGAAGCTCCTTAGACATGTACCAGTCCAACACTTTCATTTTCTATATGTTGAAACTAAACCAAGAGCATCATACATTGAATTTAACTTCTGTGTATTACATCTTCAGAGACAGGTAGACTGCTATTTGCCTATATGCTAGGCTGCTATGGAAACATTTTTACTCATTCCTTATTTGAGAACAAACAGCTCAGTGTCAAGCATGTGCTGCTGAAGAGAGTCCTAAAGAAGCTGTGGAAAGTTGCCTTCCCCTCCCAGAGTTTGAGTCATATTACCCAAAATACTGATAGGTGTGCCATACTAAAATCTGTTGGAGATGCTTTGAAGTAAATGCAACACCTGGAAGATTCATAGACTGGTCTATCTAAGAAATTGGTCTACTGACTCACCAGTATGTTAGGCATGACTTTGACTTCATTACCTGCAGGTGGCTGGGGCAAACGTATCATTAGTGGCATACTTTAAATATTTTCTTTCCTCTGCTTCAGGATGTAGAACCATGGGCTATTAAAGTATATTTTCTAGTGTCCATACTTTTTCAATTAGCTAACTGAACAGAGGATTGTTTCAGCAGTGTAACACTGGTCTATTGAAGGTTGTCCAAGTTGCTAAAATATTTACTGAACTGGATGCTGCAGGATGCTTGTTCCTCCAGGAGTCTGTGTTACCATAAAGGGACATTCACTTTCTAAAGATGTTCTAGAAAAGAAAAATGATAGCCTGCAGATAGATTCTTTGCTCTACTTCCCCTCATAATGCCAATAAAATGGCATGCATGTATCAACAAAAAAAGCAAAAAATAAAAATATATGTTCAAGGTACAAATAGCTTATATAGCAGAAGATAACATAAGTGGTTTGGTATGATCTTTCAAGTACAATTTCAAAAGCTCCAATTTTGTAATAATTTTGTGACCAACCTGTCTTGTTTCATTTATAAGGCCTCTAATCTTTATTTCTTTGTTTTTTACACTAGGAAAGAATAATTTTCACTTTCCATATTTGTTCTTTTATCTCTTCCTGCCTTCTGCTCTAACCATATCTTGGCAAACAGCTTTCTTGCAATACAGTTGGGGTAGAGGGGAAGTAGTCCTTAACACTGACAGTGAAGCCTAAAAGTGTTGGCCTACAATAGTCTAAACCAGGGGCCTCGAGACCACAGGTTCCCCACCTCTGGCACATTGTGAACTGTTCTTTTTCTTTGGGACATGTTCCTTAGCAGTTAAGTTTTGGACTATAAAATCAATAGATGGTTGTAAGATGGTAATAAATACAGTAGGACTTCTTTATAACTTAGGTACAGAGGAAATATCTATGTTATAGGCTGTTTAATATCAGGATTTTATACTATAAAATTGTGCATTGTGTTGTAATGCAGAAAGAGAACAGCAAGGTGGCACAGTGGATAGAGTGCCAGGCCTGGAGTCAGAAAAACTCATCTTCCTGAGTTCAAATCTGGCCTCAGAGACTTACTAGCTGTGTGACCCTGGGCAAATCACTTAACCCTGTTTGCCAGTTTCCTCATCTGTAAAATGAGCTGGAGAGAAGAAAATGGCAAACGCAGGTCTCATCATGTCATACCATCCCTCCTTCCCCCTCCCACCCCCCCCCCCACTCTCAATAAACTTCAGTGGCTTCCTGTTTGCCTACAGGAGCAAATATAAAATGCTCTGTTCGGCAGTCAAAATCCTTCATTAGCTAGCCCCTTCCTACCTTTCCAATACTCTTATACCTTCTTCCCCTACACTTAAATCTTTGATCCAGTAACACAGGTCTCTTGCCTGTTGCGGGAACAAGACACTCTATCTCTCTGCTCGGGTAATTTTCTCTGGCTGTCCTTCATGCCTGGCTTTCCCTCCTCCACTAGACCATCAACTCCTTGGCTTCCTTTAAGTCCCAGCAAAAATCCCACCTTTTACAGGAAGCCTTCCCTAAACCCCTTTTAATTACAGGCCTTTAATCTTTTCCTATTTGTCTTTTAATTATTTTCTATTTATCGTGTACATATATTGATTTGCATATATTTGTTTGCATGTTGCCCCGCCCCCAATATATTTTAAGTTTCTTAGGGGCAGAGACTTTTTGTGCCTCTTTTGTATCCTCAGCGTTTAGCATAGTGTCTGGCAAAAAGTAGGTACTTAATAAATGTATGTTGATTGGTTTATTGATTGACCTAAACTCTGAACCCTTAATATTAACTTACTTAATATTAACAAATTTACTTTTGCTTCCAAATGTTATAAAATGTATGAAGACTTTGCCTGAGGGGAGAGAATTTTAATTGGCAGAGGTAACTTTGCTTTTTGAATCTCCTCTCCCAAGCAGCAATACTTATATACTAATAGCATTATTTAAATTGTATCTGATAGACTTTGAGCCTAAATATAGCAGAATACAGAATTTTTTCTTTCACATGAATGGCTTGAAGACAGAAAATATGTTTGTAAGATTTGTCAATGACACAAAAATTATAAGGACAGCTAACAGACCAGATGACAGTATCATAATCTAAGAGAATCTTGATGGCATTCTAGAGCTACCCTTGTCCCCAGGATATTCTATCCTCTCTAAGTTTTTGTGGCATTGCTCTCTCTTGGTTCTCCTGTCTGATCACTCCTTTTCAGCCTCCTTTGCTGGATCATCATTCAAATCATGTACTCTAACTGTGGTATTTCCCCATGACTGTGTCTGTGGTTCTCTTCTCTTCTCCATCTGTATTATCTTATTTGGTGATATTATAAGCTCCCAGAGGTTTAATTATCATCTTTATTCATATGATTCTCACGTCTACTTATACAACCCAAATCTTTCTCTCGAGCTTCAATTTCTAAACACCAACATCTTGAACAGGATATGCCACAGGCCTCTCAAATGCAACATACTCAAAAAAGAACCCCTTATCTTTTCCCCCAAACACTCCCCACTACTAAACTTCCTTATTATTGTCTAGGTCACCACTATTCTCTCAGTCATGCAGGTATGTGACCTCAGTATTTATAGCATCACGTCCTCA
The DNA here is from genome assembly GCF_003287225.1 of Phascolarctos cinereus. Classification (NCBI taxonomy): domain Eukaryota; kingdom Metazoa; phylum Chordata; class Mammalia; order Diprotodontia; family Phascolarctidae; genus Phascolarctos; species Phascolarctos cinereus. The sequence continues at coordinate 102,099,518 of NW_027555625.1, forward strand.
TTTTTCCTAACCCATATATCCAACCTATTTCCAAGTCTTGTCATTTCTACCTTCACAACATCTCCCATATGTGTCTGTTAATCCCTACTCACACAGCTACCATACTGGCACAGGCACTCACCATCTCATTCCTAGACTATTGGTTTTCCTACTTCATCTCTCCTTGTTCCAATCTATCTTCCAATTAGCTGCCAAAGTGATTTTCCTAAAGTAAAGATCTGATCATGTCACTCTCTTAATAAACTCTCCTGTTTCTCTAATACTTCTAGGATAAAAAATAAAGGCTTCTTTTATACTCAAAATTCTTGAAAACGTAGATTCTTCCTGTATTTTCAATCTTCTTATACTTTACTCTTCAACATGTACTCTACCACCTAGTGTTAGCCTTAGAACATGACCTCCATCTCCAAACTGTGCCTCATCACACTGACTTGATACATGCCTAGAATGCTCTCCCTTCTTGACTCTGCCTCCTTGGTGAAGACTCAGCTAAAATCCTGTCTTATGCCAGGAGGCCTTTCATGGTCCCTCTAACTATAAGTCCTTTTATTCTGAAATCACATTCCATTTCTTATATATATAACTTTTTGCATGTTGTCACATCATCAAAATATGAACTGAAAACAGGGATTGATTTTTTTTTCTTTATATCTCTAGCTCTTAGCATAGTACCTAGCACAGAGTAAGCATATAATAAATGTTTATTGACATTGAATCTAACAACATGAACTTCAGTAAGCATGAATGTAAAATGTTGTACTTGGACACAAAAAAATTTAACAAGAATAAGATGGAGAAGCATTGTTAAACAGCAACAGTTTTGGAAAACAGCTTGAGGTTTTAGTGGACTACAAGTTCAATATGAATCAATAGTATGATGTGGCAGCCAAAAAGCTAATGGTGCCTTCAGCTGCATTAAGAGGGGCATAGCTTCCAGTAGAGAAGTAATGGTCCCACTATACTCTGCCATTTTCAGAACTCATCTCTGGTACCATGTTCAGTCCTGGGACCCACAGTTTGGGAATTATATTGATAAACTGGAGATATCCAGGGGACAGCAATAAGGATATTAAAAGGCCTTGAATCAATGATATGAGAATCAATTGAAGGAACCAGAGATGTTCAGTTTGGAAAAGACTCAGATGCACATGATAGCTATATTCAGGTATGGGAAGGGCTATTGAATAAAAGCATTAGAGTTGGTTTGGTCTCAGTGGAAAGAACCAGGAGCACTGGGTAGAAGATACAAAGAGACAAATTTAGACTTATATTAGGAAAAAATTCCTAACAATTAGAGCTATCAAAAAGTGCAATAGGCTGCCTCAACAGGTGGTAGGGTCTCCCTTTTTCAAGGTCTTCAAGCAGAGGCTAGATAAGTCATGTCAGATATTTTAGTGAGGGATTCCTTTTCTCTAAGAGTTAAACCAGAAGGCCATTGAGGTACCTTCCAACTCTCAAATTCTGATTCTGTTTGTAAAGTTAAGGAAGCTGATGATTCCTAATATGAGAAATGTGGTTTATTTCAAAGATGATTTAAATACTTTTTTGGGGGCAGTTTCCAAGCTTTTAATTCTGTCTTTTATTTGAGGGAGAAGGGGGAAGAAGAATGGAGAGATTGGGAGGGAAATTTCTAAAATACAATGGAATTATAATTATAATGAAAGCTCATTGGTTTTAGAATCAGAAGACCTTGCCTGCTACTATATGTGTGTGACTCTGGGTAAATAATATGATATAACTTCCCAGCGCATTATTCCACCACCACCTCCACTTCCATGCAGACTGCAGTCAAGCCAAACTGGTCTTGTCCTATGGAGTCTCACTTCCATGCCTTTGTATTGGTTATCTTATGCCTTGAATTTCCTCACTCTCTCAGAAATCCTTGGATTCCTTCAAGGGTCACCTCAAGCACCATCTTTTACATGAGGCCTTTGCATAGCCTCAGCACTCCCACCCCTACTGCCTTATATCTATTTTATATACATTTATATAAAATGCATTTGTCTCTCTCCTCCTTTCTACCCTCTTACTCCCAAGATCCTTGCCAGTAGGGGTCATTTTAGCATGTCTTAGAATCCCGTGTGATTCTAATATTATCAATTACAGGACTTTCTTAAGGAAAGTGATCTGTAAGCCTTGAAGTGCTATTGAATGTGATATAATTCTAAATTTTAGAATATAAAGAATATACACTAACAGGTTGTATTCACCTGCTAGAATTTTGTCTTCCAAAAAGCCTATCTCAGCGCAGCTAGGTGGCTTAGTGGATAGAGCACCGACCCTGAAGTAGGGAGGACCTGAGTTCAAATACAGCCTCAGACCAAACACTTGACACTTACTAGCTGTGTGACCCTGGGCAAGTCACTTAACCCCAACTGCCTTAAAAAAAAAGCCTATCCTAACTTTATCTTCTTGGACCTGACACTGTACTTTGCTTGAACCTATCTTATTTGTATGTTATAGTCACCAAGTGCATCTTATTTCTACCAAACTTTAAAATCCGTGAGAGTAGCTACTTTGGCTTTCCACTGCATATTTCCTGGAGCCTTAACTAGCATTCTGCATATAGTCGATACTTATGGAGTTGAATGGGTGATCCATCACGTTAAAAAAATTGCTGTTCCATAATAGAGTTGGTACTAACAGCGGTGGCATTTGAACTCAGGTCCTTTGCTTTGGCATCAGTGCATCTGGATTTAAATACCACCTCTGTTAATTTACTAGCCATGCAACCTTGGGCAACTCACTTAATCGCTCTGGGTTTCATTTTCCTTATCCGTAAAATGGGAGTAGGTAAAGCTTTCCTTTAACTCCTTAGTCCACAAACTGGTCCATTTCGAGTCCATCTTTAAATTCACATAACTATCAAAAAATCAACTCCCTAGTTTAACAAGGAGCCTGCAACTGGCTCATCTAAGGGGCTGAGGTGGGAAGCAAGATTTGGCCATAGCCAAAGCAGTAAAACCCCTCTATCCTCAGCAGTCTGATCTTTCACTTCCTGGGCATGACGTGTAGCACCCAACTAATGTTGGACAAACATTGGGAGAGCGTGCGTTCCTGTTCTCCATTACTTCTTTCCATGATCTTCAGTTTACTCTCCTGCCCCTGCCAGCCGCCCCAGGTGCGTTTGCTTTTCCCAGAAGCATGATCCCTGCGCGATCCCGTCCTGGTTATGCCGAAGGAGGCGCGCCGGCGGCGGCGACCGTGACCGATGGCTCCCCTCCCTCTCCTCCTCCCCCTCCCCCTGCTGGGCGCCTCAGTCTCCCGGCTCCTGCCGCGGCTCCACGGACGGGGATCCGCCGCCGCCGCCGCTATGTCGACCGCCAGGACCCTCAAATCTGTGGATTACGAGGTGTTCGGCAGAGTACAGGGTAGGACGCGACGCTCCTCCTCCCTCAGCCTCACCTTTGCCTTTAAAGCGGAAAAGGTCAAAGTCAGAAGGGGAGGGGGGGGAGGAGAGAAGGCCAGTGTAAGATACTCCTGGCCGAGGGTAGTCGTCCCGTTACCCCGCCTGACACCGCATCCAGTCGCTGCGGGAAGGAGGCTAGGCACGCATGCGCAGAAAAACAGGCGCGCCCCTCCCCCGGGAGGGGGAAGATGGAGGAAGGGGTGAGGGAGAGGGAGGGGGAGGGGGAGAGGGAGAGGGAGGGGAGGGGGAGAGGGAGAGGGAGGGTAGGTGGGGAGTGGAGGGAGGAGAGGAGAAAGTTGGGGGGGAAGAGAGGAAAACAGAGAGGAAAGTGGTGAAGGGAGAGGAAGGTGGAGAGTGTGGAAGGGAGGAGAGAGGAAAGAAGAAAAGGGGAGAGGAAAGTGGAGAAGGGAGAGAAAGGTGGAGAGTGGGGGAGGGGAAGACAGGAAGGGGAAGTAGAAAGTGGAGGGAGGGGAGAAAGGAAAAGAGGGAGGAAAAAAGTGGGGAGGAGCAGAATGGAAAGAGGAAAAGAAAAAGAGAGGAGAGGAAAAGAAGAGGAAAGTGGAGAAGGGAGAGAGAGGAGTGGAGAGAGGGGGAAAAGAGAGAGAGGAAGGGTAGAGGAGAAGGGAGAGGAAAGTGGAGGAGGGAGAGAATGGAAGGTGGGGAAGGAGAGAGAGGAGAGTAGAAAGAGGAGGAGAGAAGAAAGGGGAGAAGTGGAAAGGGAGAGAGAAGAGAAAAGAGAAGAAAAGGAGGAAGGTAGAGAATGGGGAGGGGGAGAGAGGAAGGTGGTGGGAGAAGGAGAGAAAAGTGAGAAGGGAAATAGGGAAGATGAATGTGAAGAGAGAAGTAAAGAGGCAGGAGATAGGATCAAGAAGGGGAGAAGAAGAGAAAGGAAAGAGAAAGGGATTGTTTTATTTTATTCTCTTTGTTTGAACTACGGAGCCTTTGATTTTCAGACCCCCTGCTTGCTGAGGGTAAAGAGACTGGAAAGACCTAAATACCTCAGTGAAGTATATTCAGCAAAATCTAAAAATGGCCCTAGGGAGAGCTTTTAAAACACTGCCAACTGAAAAATCTGAGCCCTTAGGATGAATTACTTCTGTGTCTACAGGGAGAGATTTGGCAGTGTTGAAGATTTTTTTCCTTTTTTTTTTCCATGCGTTTCTTGGACATATAATATACAGGCATACTTATGGGTAGCACCATGATATGAGAAAGAAGCATCATGCAATATACAGAGGCCTTTTTTGGGGAGGGTTATATAGCTGCTGGTTGGGGATATGTTATGTGAAAGAGAGCTTTTTGTAAAATATCAATATTTTATTCATTCTGAGACAACTGTTTATCAAGCAGCTGCTGTGTTCAGATCACTGTGCTGGGTGCTAGGAGAGTTACAAAGATACGTTTTACACATTAAGATGTATCTTCTATTAGATATAGCATAAGAAAATGTGAAACAGATTTGAGATTTTTGTGTTGCTTACATAATCTGTTTTGGAGCGTCTTAATGTTATGAGGACCTGGGTATAATTTTGGGTGTGGCAAAAATCTCTTTGGCTTGTTTCCCTTCATCCAAGAAAATTCTAGGAATTCTATTGACTGTCTTGTTTTATTTCCCTCAAAGGGTCTTTCAGATCCCCTGCAAAGGGCCCTCAACTTCCCTGCAAGCACTTAGGCTAATAATGATCTTACACATGGAAAAGGGCTTATTTAAACCACACACACACACCACACACACACACACACACACACACACACACACACAACAAATGTAACCTAGCCATGTGATCCTTATCCATGGTGTCTCTTACCCCCATTTCAGCATCTGCACATTCGAAGGAGAAAAACTTGGTGAGTGTAGTGATTGATGGAAAGCTTTCCTGAAGAGAATATACATTATTAAACATAAGGTCATGGTGGAAAAATAAATCTTATGAATAGAATTTTTTAGATTTTTAAATTTTTAAAATAAATTTTAATTGATTTCTTTTATACTTACATCACCAGAATTTCTCCTATTATCTCTCTTCCCAAAATCCATCTCATATATCTCAATATTTTTATTAAAGAAAAGAGAAAAAATAGACCAAAAAAATCAGCAAAACTGAACAATACATTAACAAAGTTTGAAAATATATGCAATGTGCCATACCTGTGGACCTCCCTCCACTTCAGTGGAGTGGGGTTGGGTGTCTTCTCATATCTCTTCTTTGGAGCCATACTTGTTCATGACAATTTTGTAACCATGAATATAATTTTTTAAAAATGTTGGTGCTTTTTGTTTTTATGTTCATGTCCAAATAGCTTTAACTTTTTGTAGTAGCAAATAGCTGGAAATTAAGTAGATGCCATTAACTGGGGAGTAGCTAAATAATTGTAGTAGTTAAATGTGATAGAATAGTATTGTACCATAAGAAACAATGACTATGAAAATATTTGAATAATATACAGAGACTGAATGATATAGGTAACTGATGACAAGTGCAGTAGAATCATGAAAATAATATATAGTGACTTCAAAATGTAAATGGAATAGCAACAGATACATCAAAAATTAAAACTGAATGTTGTGTAATTTTAATGACCAATGTCAATCCTGAATAAGATGTGGATGCACCCTCTTCTCTTCTTTACCGAGGAGGCAGACCATGGATATGTAACTTGAGTACACTATAAGACTTAATTAATGTGTTGGTTAGTTTTACTGCTTTCTCTCCCAATCCCTTTTTATTTGTTAAATGAAATAGTTTTTTTTTTCAGTGGTGGTGGATACACTGGGAAATGAAAGTGATATAAAACCAAAAGATTTCAGTAAACATTTAAAAGCAATTGGGAGAGGAAAGGATCAAAGGGTAACCCCTTAGGGGAGACAGTTTGATATTTCAGCCCCTTGTTCTTCCTCCAGTCTGTGTTTCCAGCTTCCTCCAGGTCTATGCAGCATTGTTTCCATCTGTATCTTCCTCTTTGCATCTTTTCTCTAAAACCCCTGGGATACCTGTCTTAATATTAATAATACTTTAACTTCACAGGATTGTTGTAAAGAAAATGTTTTGTACATCTGAAGGCCTTACATAAATGAATTGTTTATTATTATTACTTCTCACTTTGATGGATTTTTGTTCTCATCATCGTGGGTACTCTTCCTAATGGTGCAGATCACAATTTGTTCATACCTTCTCAGCTTATGAGACAACATGCTAAAGCCTTCCTCTAGATTTCTTAATGTAGTATGGATTCTAGTCAACCATATGTGTCCCTTGTTGTTACCTAATTAGTCTACTTTCTATTCCAGTACCATATCTCTTTGGTGATATCCTTTATTCTGCTTCTCCTACTGGTAAATGGGCTGCTGTCTGCCTACTCTTACCAAGTACTTCTTTACTGTCTATAACTTTATGTCTTTGAAGAATATATTATTTCATGACTTGGCCACACAGCATCATAGAAAAATATTGATGGAAAGTATGGATTACATGACCAATAAGGAGGACTAGACATTTTCTCCATACCCTATTAACTCAAAAACTCACCAAAAAGGGAATTATGAGCCTAAGTCAGATAACCAAAAAATGGTCTCCAATAGCCAAGACACCAAGAAGCCTAACAAGATAATAGTCTTATGAATTAACAGAAGAGAAATTGAATCTCTAATGTGTACACTCAATATACCCTCTCCCTCACCAATCAGCCCTTATATTCTGGCAGAATGCCAGTCCAACCTACTACTCAACAATTTCCCTGATGCTGCTATAGTGTTTGTTGGTATCCTCTGTCCCTGATCTTTCTATACCATTCTGTGGCAACAAGTGGCAGGTGTAACTGCCCACCCATTTTCAGAGAAGGGGAAAGTATAGGAAGGTGGGAGCAGGTCCTTCCTGGCATTGCAGCATTTAACTACAGAACTAAAAAATAGAGGGAACTGGCATAGGGTGCTGCACCAGGCCTCAAGGAAAAGGGACTGTATTCTATCTGGAATCATCCTGTCTCCCAAGATTTCACTTTGGTACTGAAACCAGTGAAAAATGAATTCTCCAGTGTGGGAGGAAGATGAGAAAACTTTGGGGTCCAGCCCTCAGGGGATCTATCATCAAAGAGGAAGTAGCAGTAGGGAAATAAAGGAGAAAAAAGACAAAAACATCAGTCTTAGGAGGAAGAAAGCTCAGTTAGAAACCTTGAGCACAAGCAGAAAAATCAGTAGGGAGGACATTAAAACAGAAGGGATGGTGGATACAAGGATAGTTAATTGATTGAATATGTTTCTAAATCAGTATTACAAAAAAAAGGAATTTGAATCAAAATGATGAAATAGGACCAGTACTCTATCCACTATGCCACCTACCTGTCTTTATGTTAAACATAAAGAAATAGAAATTCTAAGGACAAGAGTATTCTGAATCCACCAGAAATCATAGAAGGGAATGGAATGATATATTCCAAGAATCAAAGGAGCTCAAGATGTAATCCAAAATGAAAAATCTGCACATCTCTACCTAATCAACAATGAAAAAAGATTTTCAATTAGAGAGATATTTGAAGAAATCCTTAAAAAACAACAACATATAAGTAGATTATTTGACTTGAAAACACCTCAATGGATAGAAACACAAGGAAAGTAAGTAAACTTCCAGGGAATGTACAAATAATAAAATAAATCACTCCATCTCTAGAAACTATTGAAAGGGGAAAAAAAGAAACAAGAAAGAGAAGAACATTTATAGGATTAAAAAAAGAAATAACAGGGACTATGTAGAAATTTCATTCTAAAAATACACAAGCTGAAAGTAATGCACAAAGTATAAGTGAAAGTAATACTCAAAGAAATAGAAGAAATAAAGGTGGAAGAATAGGCCTGAAACACTCTGGACTAAACCTCACAACATACGCTTTCCCACCAACAGATGAATGTGAATCAATGCCATTTCTGCAACTAGACTGCAGAATAGGAGAGTACATAAAAGAAGAGTGGGGATGTAGAAGATAGAGGAAAATGAGAGATATACCCTAATCAAATTAGCAGTAAACAGTAAAGGAAAATAACTCTTGTTGTCTTTCACTAAGAAGAGTGACTATAGAAGAATGAGTGAAGAGGCAAAGGAAAAGATTGAAATGGGGGAAAGAGTGAGAGATTTCAAATCAATAGGTTGCATAAAGGTATATTAAAATAACTGAAAAGATAATATTATCTTAAAAGATCGAGAACAAAACAATAATTAATTCAAAGTAAAAAGCAGTACTAGAAACACAAATGGAGGAAAATATAAACCTAAATCACTTAATTTTAAGTGACAGTGATTAAATTCAGTAAAATACAAGTGAAGGATTAGATAAGAAAATAAAACTTAACAAATTGTTAATTACAAGAAACAGACTAAAAAAAATAGACACTTCCATCATAAAAATGAGAGGCTGAAACATTTACTAGGCTCCAGGGATATCTAAAAAAAAAAAAAGCAGGTGTTGCAATCATACTTTTAAACAAAGCAAAAACAAAAATTTACAACATAATAAGAGATAAAGTAATTATATTGCCTTGAAAGAAACCATAGACAACAAACCAATATAAATATTTAAACATGTGTTACAAATACCCTAACATCTAAATTCATAAAGGAAAAATTAACTGAATTATAAGAAGATATAGACAGTACAGAAATAGTAGGGGACTTTAATGTCTCTTGCTTAAATTTGATAAGATCTAACAGGTAAAAATAAAAGTATAGAATTTAACAAATTTCTGGGGGAAATAGAGCTAAAAGATTTATGTTACATTCAGAATGTGATTCCTGAACAACATACAGTTATACCCCTTCTACATCATGACTTTTCCCTTCATGGTTTTGCTATATTGCAGATGGGCACAAAAAAATTAAATGAGAATTTTTGAGGACTTTTGGAGAAGCCGTAGATGACATGGAAAGGCCAGCAGATGACACAGAAAAACTTTAGAAACTCAGAAATGCATAAGATATATGTAGAGTATTGTATAGTATCAACATTTTGTCTTTTAATACTGTAGTAATTCTGACTTTTTGTCTGGCACCAAGGGAGGTCCAAAAAATTTTACATGGATTTTCCAAATTGTGGGGGTGCCACATCCTTAACCCTTGTGATGTGGAAGGGATAACTGTACATATTTTATAAAAATTGACCATGTATTAGGTTACAGAGATTTTTCAAATATATATAAAGAGGCAAAATGATTAAACATCCTTTATAGATCATAATATAATAAAAATACTATTTCAGTTTAGGGACCACAAAGTTCAGGGTACACAAACAAAATGGACCTAGATGGAGACTTAACAATTAAATTCTAAATAATGAATGGGCCAAAAAACAAATAATAGAAACAATAATTACGTGAAAGACTATGACAATGATGAAACTTTTCTCAAATTTGTGGGATACAGCTAAAGCAGTTCCCAAGGGAAAAATTGTGTCCCTAAAGCCATATGTTAATAAAATAGAGGAGATTCAAATAAATATGGATGTGAAAACTAGAATCCCAGCAAGTTAACCAGCATAAAATGAGCACAAAAGAGGGTATATTTAAAAATTAGAGAAATGAATAAATTAGAAACCAAAAATATTATTGAAACGATAAATAAAACTAAAAGCTGGTTCCTTAAAAAGGCTAACAAAATTGATAGACCTTTAGCTAATCTGATTTTTAAAAAGAGGAAAAAAAATCAACTTAACAAAGTAGGAAATGAATAAGGTAAAAATCACAGCAAAACTAGAAAGAATTTTTAAAAACGGCAGACCTTATTACGCATAGTTATATGCTAACAAAACCAAGAGTACAGAAGAAAAAGATTACCTCCAAAAATATAAAATACACAAATTAACAGAAGTCCAAATAAAGATCTTAAATAATCCAACCTCAGAAAAAGATATAGAAGTAATTTTGAAGAACCTAACAAAAGGAAAAATAACCTCTTGAATCTGATGGGTTGACAGGAGAATTCTTTCTAACTTTTAAAGAAAATTGATAGAAACACTACATAAATTATTCTTAAAAATTGAGAAAGCAATATCAAACTCCTTTTTGTGAGACAAATATAGTCCTACTAATCATACCAGGGAAGGATAAAGTAAAGAAGGAGAAATATAGACCAATGTCATTGATGAAATCAATTTTAAAAAATCCAAATAAAATTCTGTCAGACTACAACAATTTATCTAAGAATCATTCATTATAACTAAGTTGAATTTATACCAAGGATGCAAGAATGGGTCAGTGTTAGGAAACCAATCAATAATATCGTGTTGAAGCAAAAACATCCACAACAACATGATTATCTCAATAAACACACAAAAATCTGATATAATACAACATCTATTTATGCTAAACATCTTTCAATATGTAGCCTTAGAAAGATCTTATTAAAATATCATTAAAAGTATGTATGTAAGATGAAAAACAAGCATTATATGAAATAGGGATATACTAGAAGCTTTTCCACTAAACACAGGAGTAAAGTAAAGATGTCCACTCTCTATGCTGTTATTTCTTGTAGTTTTAGAAATAATCAGTAGAAATAGAAATAGCAATTACTAGAAGTTGTAATATGAGAAGAGAAAGAGATTAAGATGTAAAGATAGGCATAGAAGAGATAAAACTATCCCTTTTTGCTGATGATCCAATGGTTTACTTAGAACACTAGTCAATTAGAAAGATACAATTGAGACAAAGGTTTGGTAGTAGCAGGCTACAAAATAAACCCAGAAAAAAACCTTTCTATATAATAATAACAAAACTCAAGAGGAAATCCTATTCAAAATAACTACAAAATGCATAAAATATCAGGGAGTCAGTCTTCCAAAGCATACAAAATTTGTCCATAGATTCAATTAGAGAATGCTTCTTAAAGAAATACAGAATACTTTAACTATCTGGAGGAATATTCAGTGTTTATCACTGGGCCAATATAATAGAAATGACAGTCTTTCCAAAGTTAATTTATAGTATTAATGTTAAATGAGCCAAACTATCAAATAGATATTTTATGGAACTTCATTTGAAATGAATTTGAAAATTCATTTGGAGAAACAAAAGATCTAGAATATCAAGTGAAGTTTTTAAAAAAGTAAGTATGATGGGGAAAGTGTACTTCCAGAATTCAAAGTTAATTATAAAATTGTGCTAATAAAAATAATCTGGTATTGGTTTAAAACAGAGAAGTAGATCAATGGAACATACTAAAAAAAGGGGAAATCATAAATTTATGTAATTCAATGGCATAGTATTCTTTAAACCAGAAAGTTAAGAAAGAACTCCTTATTTAATAAGAACTGAGAAAATTAGAAAGCTGTCCAGCAAAAATTCAGCTTAGACCAACTTCTCATACCATATTTCAAATAAATTCAAAATTAGTTACATGACCTTAATGTTAAAGAAAGTACCCTAAAAATTAGAAGAGAAATAGATCATATGCCTTTGACTGCTATGGGGAGGTTACATATTCTTTTTTTTTTTTAAGAATACATATTCTTAACCATATAAGAGATAGAAGCAGATTATAAATATGTGAAGTAGATAATTTTGATTACATGAAATTGAGAAGCTTCTGCACAAACAAAATTAATACATGTGGAATAAGAAGGGAAACAGTTGAATGGGGAAAAAAATCTTTCTGTCACATTTCTCAGAGGAGCATTTGGCAGAATGACAAGCCGTTTCTAAGTAGGTAAGTGATCAAAGGATATAAAGAGTTCTCAAAAGAATTCCAAACAATTAACAATCATATGAAGGAATGCTCCGATCACTAATAATAAGAGAAATGCAAATTAAAACAACTCTGAGATTTGACCTTACATCTAGCAAATTGGCAAGGGTTACTACATTCCAGAGGCATTCATTGCTTGTATATGAAAGTTAATTTCCTATTCTTTCAATAAAGCCCTTCTGTTAAAAGAAGCAAAACAAACCAACACATTGCCCATTTTAGATAACATTTGCTCAGTTGTGCATTTCTGACCTGCCATTTTTTTGCTGAGTTGATGAACACTGGTTCTTGCTATGAAGTCAGAGGACTTGAGTTTGAGTGCCAGCTAAGATAATGACTAGCTGTGTGACCTTAGACAAATTGCTTAATTTCTTTCAGCCTCAGTTTCCTCATCTTTAAATTAAGGTGGGTTGGATCTCTTCTGAGATCCCTTTCAGATCAATATCTGTGAATTTGACAAAAGATAAAAGGCAAAAATCCTTCGTAGTTAGCTTTGAAATGTGATTTTGTATTTATTTACAGATTGCTTTATATTTTTATTTTGCATTTTTATCCCTCCACAAAAGACCTACTTTAATGTGTCTTTGCCATAGAGGTGACCCTAGATTCTTTTTTTTAGCAATGTGTAGAATTTATTATATAATTTACATTTTAAAAAAATTTAAATTAATTTTTGTTACATTTGAAGTTTCGAACTGTCTCTCTCCCCCACCCACCCTAAGCTAGAGAAGTTCACCATTTTATACAGATTTATAAATATATGTAAAATTATACTGTGCATACTTCTGTTTTATTAGTTCTTTCTCTAGAAGTGGATAGCATCTTCCTTAATAGATGCTTTGTAGCTGATTTGAATATTCATAATACTCAGAATGATTTGGTCTTTCATGATTATTGTATGAGCAGTATTGCTATTACTGTATACAATGTTATCTTAGTTGTGCTCATTTTACTTTTCATTATTTCATGCAAGTCGTATGTTTTTCTAAGATCATTGAGCATATCATTTCTTATAGCACAATAGTATTTCATCACAATCATATGCTACAACTTGTTTAGTCATTCTCCAATTGATGGGCATCCCCTCAGTTTCCAGTTTTTTGCCACCACAAAGAGAACTGCTATAAATATTTTAGAACATATATGTTCTTTTCCTTTTCCGCTGATCCTAATAGTGGTATTCCTGGGTCAAAGTGTATAATTGGGTGTCATTCCAAATTGCTCTCCAAAATGGTTGTGTCAGTTCTCAGTTCCACCAACAGTGTATCAGTGTCCTAATTTTTCTACATCCCTTCCAACATTTGTCATTTTCCCCTTCTGTAACTTTTGCCAATCTGATAAGTGTGAGATCTCAAAATTATTTTAATTTACATTTTTCTAATAGGTAATTATTTGGAGCGTTTTTCATGATTTCTTCATCTAAAAACTGCCTGTTCATATCCTTTGACCGTTTACCAATTGAGGAATGACTCATTCTTATAAATTTGACGGTGTTCATTAAATATTTGAGATGATCCTGGATTATTAAAGGATGTGCCATTGTAATACAAGCTCTGGTAGGTTCTTCTAAACTGGAAAAGATTTGAGTGTAGTTCCAGCAATACAGTTGTGTCCTCTGATTAGAATATCTAAATATAGACTGGGTTTACATGTAGGTCACTAGCAGATTGGTGATTAAGTGATACATTTTTTAGTCATTGTAATTTATCAAGGAAAAAAATGTAGAATCATGATAGGGACCTCAAAAACCATTTAATCAAACCCCTAATTTAAAAAAATCCTTTATAGCATACCTAGCTAGTAGTAAGGAAGGGGACCTACTTCATCTCAAGATAGCCCATTCTACTTTTGGATTACTCTAATTCTTAACAAATTTATGCTTATACCAAGCCAAAATCTGCCCCTCTTTAGCATTATTGTTAATTTTGCCTTTAGGACTAAGCAGAATATGTTTAACCCCTCTTTCATATGAAGATCTTCCAAATATTTACAGATAGCTAACATTTTCGATAATTTTTCTCTTCTCTAGGCCAAATTCCTTTAACAGATACTTGTATGACATTGATCTTTAGTCTTCTCACAATCTTAGTCACCTAATTCTGGATGCTCTCTAATTTACTAATGTTCTTCCTAAAATGTGATGCTCAGAACTGAGCATAATACTTCAGATATGGCCTGATAAGGATAAAGTATAAGTAAGACTTACTGTCCCTTTTGTTCTGGACAGTATGCCTCTCAATGTAGCCCAAAATCATGTTATTGCTCCATTCTGGTCAACACTTGGATTCCTTTCTACCCGACTCAGCTCTTCATTTGTAGAGTGGCAGTTAAAGGGTGCAGATGGTGTTAAGAATGACATTATTTCTGTATTGCATATAAACCTTAGTTTAACTATTGTTACTCCAAATGACAGATCAGCTAACCAAAATACTAATAGAAGAACTGAATTTTTATAATGATATATAAATGAAACCATGTAAGTTGGTGAAGTTTGTTTCTTTAGGGATTGTAAGGGCAATAAGAATTATCCTTTCATGTTCATCTTGCCCTGTCCATCTTACCTTGCATCAGGCATGATTAGCATATATACATACTCAAGGAATATCATGATTGCATAATTGCAAGATATGTAGCAACAAGTGTTACAGAAAATAAATAAATTCTACAAAGTTTTTAGTAAGATTTTCCCCAAATCAAGTCAATACATACATTGATACTTAGTGGCTTCTGTGGAAAGGTACACACAGGGGAGGACTTTGGTAAGTGTGTTGGAAAATTTGGATTCCATCTAAGAAATGGAAGAAGCCAAAGGATTATTATAGACTATTCAGAAGCCTCACACGTACATATTCTGAGTATATTTGTCAAGAGGAGATGTGGAAGGCATTAGACATGGTATGGACCACTTTAAAAAATGAAATTTACTATATCTTAACAAATAGGAAATAACTAGGTACTAATGCAGGAATTATTTTAGAATCAGCCATAGAATAATCAGTTCTGAAGTCAAACTCAACTGCAAATTAGAAAAAACTATATAGGTGACGATTTAACATTGCATATAACTCCAACTCCAACTCCAACCTGACCTACTAAAATAAGCTGTGGACCTTGAAAAATGGGAATGGCCAAAGGTAAATAATAATAATAATAATAATAATAGAAATAACTCACATTTATATAGCTCTTTAAGGTTTTCATAGTACTCTACAAAGGTAAAGATATAGATTATTGATAAGTGCTAGCTCTTATAAAGCTGACACTATAATGAGAAAACCAAAAGAGCTCAGAAACTACCTCAGGCAGCAAACAGTTGCTGTCCTTACTAAATAGAGAGCCCTGGAAGCCAAGGGTATATCTGATGTAGTGGGAAAAAAAATCCACTTTTGTAAAACGAGGACAGCAGAAAATTGTAAATGCTATTGCCTCATAAAAGAAATTAAACATATTACTTATCAGCCTTATGGAGGGGAGAGCAGTTTATGAATAAGCAAGAGATAGAGAGTAAACTCAGGTGTAACATGAGTATTTTTGATTACATCAAATTAAAAAGTTTTTGGACAGATAAAACATGTCACGAAGATCAAAAGGAAAGCAGAAAATTGGGAAAAATTCTTATAGTTTCTATATAAAAGTCTCACTTCTCAAATATATAAAGAACTTTGTTAAATCTGTAAGAGTATGAGTCATTCTGCAGTTGATAAATGGTCAAAGGTTATGAAACAGGAAGGTTTCCAGTGAAGAAATAAAAGCAATTTGTAGTCATATGAAAAATACTGTAAATCATCGATTAGAGAAATGCAACTAAAACAACCATGAGATATCATTTTATGCCTACCACACTGGCTAAAATGGTTGAAGGGAAAGTGATGGATGTTGGAGGGGATGTGGAAAAATTGGGACACTAATTCATTGTTGGTAGAATTGTGAACTGATCCAGCCATTTTGGCGAGCAATCTGGAATTATGTCCAAAGAGTTATTAAATTGCCTATACCTTTTGACTCAGCAATACTACTACTAGGTCTGTTTCCAAAGATGACTAGGAAAAAAAGAAAAGAGCCTATATGTTCTGAAATGTTTATAGCAACTCTTTTTGTGGTGTCAAAGAACTGGAAATTGCAGGGATGCTCATCAATTGGGGAATGGCTGAACAAGTTGTAGTATATGATTGTGATGGAACATTACTGTGCTATAATAAGTGATGGACTTGATGATCTTAGAGAAACATGGATAGACTTGCACAAAATAATGAAGAATGAAATGAGCAGAAGATAATGTTTTATACAGTAATAGCAATTTTTTTAAATGAATGTCTTTTTGACTGCTATAAATATCCAAAATAACTATAAAGGACATATGAAGAAAGGCACTATCTGCATCCAGAAAAAGAACTGATGAATAGAAGTATGTATAAAATAATTTTATATATCTATATCTATATCTATATCTATATCTATATATATATATATCTATTTGTGTCTAATGGTAGCCATCTCTAGGGCAGGAGGGAGGAGGGAAGAAAAAAATAAGGAAAAAATGAAAAGAAAGAAATTTATATGATAACTTTATTATATATTTAAAAGGAATAGCAAGTTGTACGTAATAGATTTGTTGTTTCATGTGCAGTCATCTTTTTATCATATTATGTTATGGAAATGTTAGTTTTATTCTGTAAATTAAAAATAAAATAAGTAAATGTGGGGAAAAAACTAAATAGAGGGGAAATTGAACCTGAAAAAAGCTTACCATGAGATACAGCTAAGCCAAATTGATCTAAGATCATTTATATATAAAACTGGAAGGATAGCAATTAGGTAGAAAATGAAAATGATTTGTCAGTATTTCTCTTGCAGTCTAGTCTCCGCATGGATTACAGTGGAAGTTTAGACTCATCATCTCTATAGCTAATGTACTATATGAAGAAATGGAAATGACACTGAAGAAGATGAAGTTGGACCAAATCAAGCACCAATAGAAGAGATTTCTGCTAGAAGTGACACAATTTTGAAAGCATTGAGGGGTTGATTTTTAAGAGACGTTTCAAAGAGATGAAAATATCAAACACTAGGAAAAGTCAGACAGTATTGTTACCCAGAAAGCTTATTGAGAAAACATCAGCAACTATTGATCCACATACATACTTCCTTATCACTATGAGAATTTGCTAAACGTGTATCAAGGGTATCTAAACTGTGAGAACAGAATAGTCAGCCTTTCACAAATGATATTTTATGGCATATCAGAACTTCAGCCACGTAATTTACTGAAAGGTATAGAGAAAGCAAGAGCCTGCAAGATTTGTTAATGACAATAGTTTTTACCTTGAGACCCTCCTCCAATGAAGTATGTGGCCCATATACATAGTAATAGATGTAACTGCAGAAATAGTATTCTTTAGTGACCCTCTGATTATCAATATTAAGTGAGGGATAAAATAGGGGTATGTGTGTTCATCACAGTTTTGGAATATGTTTCATGTAGAGACCAAAATGCAGAGGGGATTCCTTATATGTCAGGAGGTAGTCCACATGCTCTTGTTTATTTATGGCATTCTGATTACATCAAACCCCAGAGCCTCCATAGTGAGGCATGTAGACTATCTTGCCCACGTTATAATATTCAGTTGGATAGAAAGTTCATTAGGCTAATTTATCAGAAAATCTATCTTGGACTATCACTGCAAATGGACAATTCAGAATTGAATAAATGGGGAAGAGTAACTTGGATTTTATGATTAGAAATTGTGCTTCAATGTCAACAACTGTAAACTACTCTCTGACACACAATTTATTTTTAAACACCAGAATTCTCCCAGGAATGTTGTATTGCTATGAATCATCGAATGTCTATGTCCTCTAGGATCAAATATAAATTCCTCTGTCTAGCATTTAAAGCTCTTCATAACATGGCACCTTTTCTAGTATTATATATTTCTCTTCTCTATATACTTTGTGGTCCAGCCATATTAGCTTGCTTGCAGCTCCTTACACATGACATTCCATTTCTTATCTTTTCACCATTCTTGTAGTGCTCTTTCTTTCATTATACCATCTTTTAGAATCCTGATTTTCCTTGAGGCTCAGCTCAAATATTCCTTTCCCTCTGAATATATACACACTAAATATAATTGCATAGTATGGAAGAAAAATTTTGTGCTGTGTTTTAGACACAAATCTACTAAAGACAAATTAATTCTAAGTATCTCTTCTTAGAGAAAATCAAAAAGGAAAGAAATCCATTCTGCCTTTTAAAATTTCTCTATCCAAGTAATTTTCAAATTAAAATTTATAGAGTTTAAGGACAAAGACAGATTCCACAACCAAGATCAAATATGAACAAAGTCTAGGCAATAGTTTTAGTTCATCAAATAGAATAGTATTCACTTAATTTTTTGTGCACCCTGAAAAGTCATTTCCCTAAAATCTTTCAATCTCTGTAACCTCTTGTAAGGATTCTCCTTTCTTCTTGGTCAAAGGTCAGCAGAAGAGATTGATTACTTGAATAAATATACCCCATTCTAGGTATCATTCTCAAATATTAGCAGCCCTTTTGTATGTCTGTTTTCCAAAATTATAGTGCAAAAAACTTATATACATAGAATATAACAATCTAATGAAATAAAATATAAAATATGAAACAAAAATTATTACCAATCTAATAAAATCAATACAGTTGAGTACATCTTTAAATTATCTATACAGAAAAGCATTCTATGATTGTATCTCTAATTTTGTTTTTCTGTTCTGGTTGCAGTATAGAATAATTATCACTTTGACCTCATAGCTATAAAATGTGCTGTCGTTACTGTCCGTAACACCGATTATCCCCCATTTGATTCCCCCTTAGCCAGGAGATTGTTTCCTTCATGTTACCTTCTTTCTCAGCAGGCTTTAGTCTCTCCCTGCCTATTACTGTCTTCTTCCCTGCTGTTTATAAACAGTGCCTATTCTTTTGTGTATTTGTTATAGTCATTGTTGCTTTTTCAAATGTACTAGTGTCAAGCGTATCTTCATATTTTTCTTATTGCATTTTTAAATTCAGCTTCAAGATTAGACTGTCAATTTAAGCTACTTTTAAGTCTTTTTTCCCTGTTACTGACTCTGGTTGACCTAGAATGATTCTTGTAAATCACAGAATTGCATTTCTTTGTATTGTTTCAGTTTTTCACTTTAAAACATAATTTCTTTACCTTATACTTCACTGCTTTCAAATATTCCAATTGCTTTGCTAGTCCTATACATTTATTCCTCCACTGAATCTGTCAATGAACTAGCACAATTTTCTTATGCATCTCAAATCCATTGCATAACTTCACTCCTGGGTGATCAGAGGTGAAACTTCCAGATTTATTGACCTAATCAATCTCTCTTTCTCTCTGTCTGTCTCTGTCTCTCTCTTTCTCCCCCATCTCCTTCCCTTTCTCCCTCTCTCCCTCTTTCTCTCTCTTTCTCTCCCTCCCTCCCCCCACCCTTTCCCCCTTAGTATTTTCAATTTGCTTTTTTATAACTTGTCAACTTCATAGGCTGTTCTATTCCTATTAGTTGACTTTGCTTTTAATATAATAGGCAATCAAATCCTGCCAAATCATTCAGAGAATCCCACTGGGGTCCGGCAAATCTTTTTTTCCTCTACAAAAAAAGAAATATGACCTTTAAAAAAAATTTTTTTTGGCCTTTCTTCCTTAAAGCACACCTCTCCTTAAGGCTATTTTTCTAAGAGTTAAAGAAGCCCCCCTTCAAGTTGGAGAAAAGAGAAAAAGTTAAAAGGACAATACCTACAGGATGGGTTTCTTAAGCAGCTGAAAATTGCAAAAACAGTTTTAGGGGGTTTTATCTGTTTTTGGATTCATTGGAGAGAAAAGCTTTTAAATTAACTTTATTTTTTTGTCTTTAGGAATTAAACACTGTTTTATGGAACAAATAACAATAGACTCACATAAACAGTAAAAATAAATATTTTGTTGCAAACAACCATTCGTGTAGCTTCCTTAAAATCTATTGAGTGGACTATTATTTTAGATTAAAGGATGCTTCCTCTGAAAAATGTTAGCCTGAAATACCAATTCAGTTTGTCTACGAATTTGCAAGTTTCATTTCTGAAGTAATTGAGATATAAATGCTGCCGTTTCCTGGAGCAGTTGTATTTTTATATGTTCTAATCTCTACGCTGAGGGCCTATCCATCCTTTTCCAAAGTTGGATACCCAAGTCTGACCTAACTTATATCGTGAAGGACCTGTTCTCAAAGCCTGTCAAACCTGTAAAAGAGCCTAATTCCATTCTCATCCACCTGGGTTCTCTGGCTTTAGATCTCAGTGACAGGAGAAACATAATTCTGTATTTCACTGGCCGGTGGGTCTAATCTTCATCCATAAAACAGGAAATCTGGTCTTGTTTCTGTAGCCCTTAGTGTTGCTCTGCATTTTTACAGTCATTTCTGATACAAAGGCATCTCTATCTTTAGATGCCTCATTTCTTATGCTGGAGGACTCCTGACCTTGTTGGCTACTTGAGTATGCTGAAGCCAGCTCATTCTGGCACTGGAAAATGCTACAAATCATGGTTTAATTTATTCTTTTGTTTATTGTCTGGATTTAAGGAAGTGATGGAGGAAATAATGCTGGTTAAACTTAAAGATGTTTCATGTGTGCATTTTTCTAGAGAGCCACATGTTAAACATTTACCAGCATACCTCTGGATACTCTCTTATTAGTAATGGGGAATGTGACCCCAAAAAAAATCAAAGAAAAAACCATCCAACAACAACAACAAAAAAACCAACAAAAAACAAATCCCACCAACCAATGAAACTCAATTAAAGGCTCACCCAACTAGGAACATAACTTTAGACCTCACTGGCCAACAGAATTCTGGCCTCAGCCACAACCTGAATAGTTTTGTAGCTTATTGCTGCCTAAATGCCTCTTATTCCAGCTCCGCTGGGTATTTTTCAGCAGCTTCCCAGTTTTTCTGTGTAATTGATCTTACTCATTACTGAACTACATATCTAAATTCAGAATAAATCCACATACACGAATAAAGTCGGGTCTGACAGGCATGGTTATGAATAGAAACGTGAGCAAATATTTCTTAGTGTGCCTGACAGACTTAGCCTTTTCTTAATTGATCTGATTCTGTGACACTATAAGAATCAATAAGACTGGGACACTATACCCTTAAAAAACCCTCAAACAAATAAAGCATTCTTATAGGAATTTAAAAGTTTCCTTACCTCTATTTAGTTGGCTATGGAAGTCTTTCAGAGTAGGGAGTCCGAAGTCATGCTGGTTTTTGTCAAGTGTGGCATATCTAAGTCCAAAGGCACCATTTAACTATGGAAGAAAAATTCTGTACTCTATGTTTTAGGGATAACTCTGCCAGAGACAAATTTGCTAATTAAATATTTCAAAGCATCTCTGCTTAGAGAGAAGAAACAAAGGGACAGAAATTTATCCTGCCTTTAAAAATCCCTCTGCCCAAGCATTTCCAAGTTACAGTGGATAGGGTTCAATAACAGTTATAAATTCCATAATCAATACAAAACAGGGACAGGAGAAGGGTGTGGAAAGTCTAGGCAACAATTTCCTTTATGGAATAGTAATAGTCACTACATTGGCACTCCCTAAGGCAGCTAGGTGGTGTAGTAGATATAGTGCAGGGCCTGAAGTCAGGAAGGCCTGAGTCCAAATCCAACCTCACATATCAGTATGATCCTGAGCAAGTTACTTAATCCTGTTTGCCTTGGTTTCCTCATCTGTAAAATGAAGTAGAGAAGGAAATGACAAATCATGCTAGTGTCTTTGCCAAGAAAACTCCAAACGGGGCGTGAAGAGTTGGATATGACTGAAACTGAACAACAAAATTGGTACACCCTTGAGAATCATTTTCCTAAAGCCATTTAATCTCTCCTTAACCACTTCATCTAAAGAGTCTCTTTTCTATCTGGTCAAAGGTTAATTCAAGAGAAACTACTATTAATTGAGTCAGTCAGACCTATTCCTTCTTTTAGTCTGATCATTAGTCTTATTATTTCCTGATCTGATCAGGCTTCCCTCTTTAGAGCAGGGGTTCTTAAGCTGAGATCTACAGATTTCTTGGGGATCCCATGAATAGATTAGACAGGGCCTTAGAAGACTGAAGCTCATAGAAGTTAAATAACTTGCCTAAAGCCAGAGCTGAGATTTGGACTCAGTCAAGTGCCTTCAGAGGCTGATGCACATGTGGTTCATGATGCACAAAACTAATGACAGCAGTAGTATGGAGCAGTACAGCCCCCGATTCCATTGTGTTCTGTGCCCAGTGATGTCTTCATTTCCCAGAGGCTACTGGAAAATTAACTTTCATGTATACTTAGCATTCACAACCTTGTGGGAGATATAGTACATAGGAATAGCAAATAATTCCCCAGGCAACACAGTTCAGCTACACAAAGATAAACTGATAGATATAAACATAACAACAAAAGAATATTGGAATTTTGAATTCTGTCTCAGAGTCATGCCAAGGAGTGTTCTGTGAGAAGGCAGGTTATACATTAGGGGAAACTCAAAAGTTAGGCCTTTACTCCTAAGCACTCCATTACATCAATAATCTTTATGGAATGCTTTGTTTTATGAATTTGTCAGAGTCCTGCTGGAACTAGTTAGTCCATTAACATTTATTAAGCATCTACTGTGTCAGACCCTGTTCTAAGCTCTAGAAATAAAAAGAAAGGCAAAAGGCAGTTCTTGCTCTTAAGAAGCTCACAGTCTAATGTGGGAGACAACATGCAAAAAAACCTTTCTACAAATAAACTACATACAGGATAAATTTGGAATAGAGAGAGCTACTGTAATTAAGAGAGATTGAGAAAAGGTTCTTGTAGAAGGTGAGATTTTAGCTGGAACTTCAAAGAATCTAGTGAAGCCAGGAAATAGAGATGAGGAAGGAGAACATTCTGGCATGGTAGGTAATTAGTGAAAAATGTCCAAAGTTGGAAGATGGAGTTTCTTATGTGAAGAACAGCAAGGAGGTCAGTGTCAATAAATATCAGAGTATATGATGGGGAGAGGAGGAAGTAGGTATAAGGTGTAAGAAGACTATAAAGGTGGGAAAAGCAGATTATTCATAACCTGGGCTTTGAACACCAAATAAAAGATTTTATATTTGATTCTTCTGATGTTAGGGAACCACTGGAGTTTATTGAATAGGAAGGTGCCATAGCAGACCTGCCCTTTATGAAAATCACTTTGGTAGCTAAGTGGAGATGAGACTGGAGTAGGAGAGACTTGTGGCAGCAGAGACTAACCAACAGGCTTGAGTAGTCCTACAGTAGTCCAGGTGTGAGGTGATAAGGGTCTCCACCAGACTGGTGACCATGTCAGAGGAGAGAAGGGGGTATATTTGAGAGATGTTACAAAGGTAAAATCAGCAGGTCTTGACAACAAATTGGATATGGAGAGCGAGATAGAAGAGTCAAGGATGATATCTAGGTTGCAAGCCTGGATGACTGAGAGGATGGTGGTGTCTTCTATAGTAACTGGGAAGTTGAAAAGAAATGAGGGGTTAAGAGAAAATATAATGAGTTCAGTTTTAGACTTGCTGAATTGAAGATTTCTATGGGATATCTAGGTTATAATGTCCAGTAGGCAGTTGACGATGTGAGACTGGAGATCAGGAAATATAGATATTATAGGTATCTACCGTCTCTATGCTAATGATTCTCAAATCTGCTTTTAAGTGGAGACATATATTTTATACCACCTTCTCAAGTTTAGCCACAATTTATATGAATGAGTGGATAGCTTAGAAGGATGAATCAAAAAAGTACTGAGTGCTTACCACATACCTATCAATTAGTCAATAAACATTTTTAAGTGCGCGCTGTATGCCAGATACTGTGCTAATCTGAGTATACAAAGTAAGGTTTAAAAAAAGACAGTTTTTGCCCTCAACTCACAATTGAATATGGGAAGACAGTAAATAAAAAGGAAGCTGAAAAGGGGAGGGAAGGTACCCAGCTGTAGGAATGAGGAAGGACAGAGGAATACAGGCAGGTGAGAAATGAAGAGATAGTTAGCCTGGGTGCCCTCCTTAAAATGGAGGATGTGAGAGGAGTTTTCCACTCTTCACTTTCCACTTTTTCCAGTCAGTGGGAGGGAAAGGTTACTGATGAAGTGTGAATTCTAGAGTTGATATAATCTTGCAGGATGGTGAGGTTCCTGGAGGGCATAGTGAAGCCCAGACTAGCCATTTTATAAAGTAGTACTTCCATTTATGTTCCCCATAATTATCTAATAGGATCATAGAATTTAGAGCTAGAAACAACCTTAAGGCATCATCCACTTCATTCCTTTCATTTTACAAATGAAACTGAGACCCACTGAAGTGAGGTGATTTTTTTTTAAACTTTAAGGGTTATCTCATAATTCTAGAGTTTGGGGATATGGTGAAAAATTTGTGCTTAGCATGGATATGCCATTCTGTATCATGGTTTAGCCATGTTACAAGGCAAATTTCTTTTCAATTCAATCAAATCATTGTGTGTACAATGGTGGCCTATAGTTTTACAGTCATTTGAGCAGAGTTCCAAAACTCCACTAATTTATGTGCATAATATATATTTAATAAATACACACTTGCATATATATATATATATGTATATACGTATATATCTATCTCTTCTTTGGGCTCTACAGGTAATTTATAAAGTGATTGCATTGTCAAATTATTTTCAATAACTCAATCATATTTGTTATTTAATATGCTGAATTGGGTTTAAATTTGCCTGATACATTGATTTCATAGGATATCTCAATGCAAAAATAAATTCACCAGAGTGAAGAATTTAACTTCAAAGGACAGGCTTAGAAGCTTGCCTGTGAGTAGAAATCCCTTTAAAAATCCTTCAGAACATATTAACTTACCACCTTAGAGCAAATGATTTCTCTGTCATCATTGTGAGTAAATGGTTTAAATAGTTGTGGCATTCATAAATGTCAGAAGGGCCTGGATGTTATATTAGTAGCCCTACTGAGGTATATGCATGACTAAAAATGCCAATTTCATGTAATCTGAACCAGAAAGATTAAAAGTTTTTCACTGCAGTTGAACTAATTACCACTAGTACTAAGGTTTCAATAGCCACGTTAGTCATGTCTATTTTTAAAAATTTATTTATTTTACCATTAATTTTTTAAAAAATTGAGTTCCAAATTTTCTCTCTCCCTCTTGAAAACAATATGATAGCAATTATATATGTGAAGTCATGAAAAACATATTTGCATAGTATCCATGTTGCAAAAACAACCACAACAACAACAAGAAGCAAGAAACCCAAAGAAAATTTGAAAAAGGATTCTTCAGTCTGTTCATCAGTCCTCACTCTGGATGTAGATACCATTTTTCATCATGGATCCTTTGGAGTTATCTTAGATCATTGTAGTGATCAGAGTAGCTATGTCTTTCATAGCTCATCATCAACAATAATATTATTGTTACTGTATACAATGTTCTCTTGGTTCTGCTCATTCCTTTGTATCAGTTAATATAAGTCTCAGGTTTTTCTGAAACCATTTGCCTCATCATTTGTTATACCACAATAGTATTCCACCATATTCATATAACACAACTTATTTAGGCATTTCCTAACTGATTAACATCCTCTCAATTTCCAATTCTTTTCCCCCATAAAAAGAGCTGCTATAAATATTTTTGTACAAATAGCTCCTTTTCCCTTTTCTTTGATCTCTTTGTGATATAGACCTAGTAGTGGCATTAATGGATCAAAGAATCCACATTCCCTCTAGCATTTGTCATTTTCCTTTTCTGTCATAGTAGCTAATCTGGGAGGTTATGAGTTGGTACCTCAGAGTTTTAATTTGCATTTCTTTAATTTGTAGTGATTTAGAATATTTTTTCATGTGACTATTGATAGCTTTGTTTTCTTCTGAAAATTGCCTGTTCACATCCTTTGACCATTTATCAATTGGAGAATGGCTCTTATTTTTATAAATTTGACCTAGTTCCCTATACATTTAAAAAATGAGGCCTTTCTTAGAGAAATTTGATATAATTTTTTTATCCCTATTTCCACTTTCCTCCAAATTTTGGCTGCACTGTTTTGTTTGAGCAAAAACTTTTAAATTTCATGTAATCAAAATTATCCATGTTATTTCCTGTGATTCTATTTCTTATTTGGTCATAGTTATTGTTAATAATTGTGTTTGGTTCTAGAATTTATATGAACATACAATTCAAATGGACATTTTTACTATATTTGGTCTTTTTTAAATATAAGAAGTATAATTTGAAGATAAGTGAATTTTACTGGAAGTTCTTTGTGTCTTTTGATTCCTTGCTTTTTGTGTAAAACATATATGGTGTGTTATTTAGCACTTTAAAAATACCTTAGGATCAAACATTAGTATTCTGTCTTAAAATTGTCTTCCCCTTCTGTTTTCATATTAAAAGAATCAAATATAATTTGAAGAATCAAACATTATCCATATTCTAAATGAATATCACCAGCTTTTATTTATAATTGTCTCTTAAATAAAGTATATTATTTAAAAATTTTAGTTTGTCAGTAAGCAAATTTAATCAAATATAATAATTTATTCAAAGTATAATAATTCAAAGTATAATCATTTATAAACTGGTAACATTCTGTTATAGTAAGATTAACTGATATTTCTTTTTTATCTTTTTTTTCCTAACAGGTGTCTGCTTCAGAATGGTAAGTCAGTACACAGTCTTTTTTCCCCTCCCTGTTTTCAAAAGTACTAATGTTCTGGTGACAGAACATTATACTATCCTAATAGTGTTCAAAATCAGAAAGTTTCACCACATGTTCCATTGACAGCCTGTAGTATTTAACTAATATACTTTGTTTCTGGACTATTCTCATTATACATAAATGCAGAATGTTAAGATTAAAATAGTCTCTTCAAAAATAATTTTTCTCCTCAGAGTTTTGCTGTGATTTAGAAACATTAAAATATTCTCAATAGTAACAAATATGATGAGTATTTTTTTTATCCTTGCTATGAATTTCAAGATGTCCTTTGTACTTATAGCAAATTCTCTTTAAAAAAATTTAGTTTTAAATATCAAACATGAAATGTGGCTTTTTTCACTTTGACTAGATATGCAGTGTAAACAATGCAAGATCACTGAGGAAACAAAATAAACCCTCTGAACAAAGCATGAATCGTGTAAAACCAAGAATAATGTTTCAGGAATTTCCATCTCTTCTGGAGTTGGATTTTGTCATTCTGTTGAGTTACAAACTTTCAAAAAGTTCTGTATGCCATATATTTTTAGATAAGATATATACATATATATAATATAGATATATACACACATATATTATAACACAATATTGTATGTGTGTGCATGCATGTATATAAATATATGCACACATATATCTTAATTTTTTATTTTTAAATTAAAAGATCATCAAGTATGAACACTTGCATAGACAAATAATATAGAAAAGAGGATTGTATGAGAAAATGTTAATATTGTGTGTAACTTGTTTTTTAAGTATATATTAAATTTAATATGATAGCATCAATACCATCCCGCTTCTGTGTCTCCTGAAATTCTTCATACTCTCTTCTGTATATTTTTAAACTACTATGACCAAATACCTGCTTCTCCCAAATAAAAGTTATCCCTTGTAGCTATTAAGTATAGTCAAACAAGACAGTTCCTCAGTCCCTATTCTTACCTCAGATTTTCCAGTTTCTTCTTTACCACTATCCCATGTTAATATCTTTTCACTGAAATAACTGAGTATCAAAATGCATAATGGTTTCATTTGGAGGGTTTTAATGACATTCTTAAAATTTCTCTCCTCTTGATCTTCTGCAACTAGTGGTTGGTGCATAGCCTACATTTTCATGGTAAACTTTTTGCACATATTTAGTTGAATATTTCAAATGAGTTTACCAAGTGTCCTACAAAATGATGATTCTTGTTGTCTTTGAAGTACAATAAAACCAAATTTACTGATTCTTTTATATCTCTAAGAAAACTTGTGAGTCATTTTTCCATTTATCTTCTATTTCCTTCTTTCTTCCAATTTCTAATTTCCTGAATTTCTAATGATAATGTTGAGATTGATAACAGTTCAGTACTTTCAGTAGTATGTCCACTTGTTGTTTGGTTATTTCAGTTGTGTCCTACTCTTTGTGACTCCATTTGGGGTTTTCTTGGAAAAAATACTATAGTGGTGTGCCATTTCTTTCTCCAGCTCATTTTACAGATGAGGAATTGAGGCAAACAGGGTTGTGGTTTGCCCAGGGTCACATAGCTAGTGAATGGCCAAGGCAGGATTTGAACTCATGACAATGAATTTTCCTGATTCCAAGCCTGGCACTCTATCCACTGTGCCAGCTAGCTGCCTCATGTCCATTCATGGGTCATTTACATTTAGAATACCAGCAACCAGTCTAATTTTATTATGAATTAGCCCATATATCACCGTCTTTTCCACAAGAGTAGTGTGACTTTGCCAAATACATTGCTAAGTAAACTACATCTATAATAGTGGAGAAATTACAAATGTTCCATTTGTAACAGGGAATTTGAAAAAAATTCTACTCTCATGTTAGATTAAAATCTAACATTCCCCTTTATTCTGCCTCAGTAGAGATAGAGAAAAAACTGGTCACTATTTTCATAGAGCTAAAGATATTCATTTTTCATTCTTTCCTGCAGACTAAATAATTCTAGTTTCTAACTTGTTCTTATAGCTACTATTTTCCAGCATATGTTGTACATTTAAATGGTAAAAAGGGGGAATTATTAAAGTCCAAGTCCCTTTTCTCCCTTCTGCACATGCCCATTTTTAGCTGTCTTTAGTTAGAAAGCAGTGAACTTTTGCACACATTTAAATACCAGAAGAAGGTATTCAAATGCATTAATAAAGTTATGGCTATATTAGGTATTAATAGAGGGAAAAGGTATTATGTATACTACATGGAAACAATCTTTATTTGGTTTCTCTTGGAAGTATAATTGATATCCGCTTAAACTTGATTTTAGGCAATTTGAGAGGAATTAACATTTAGATCCTATAAAACAAAATATTGTAGGGAATAAATTTTGGCAATTGGTATTGTTGTTTTGTTGTCTTGTTTTTCAAAACACCATTGAGCTCTTTAGGAATATTTTACTTTTTCTCTTATGTCAGTGCTAGAGAAATGTTTATTGAATTTAGTTGAATATTGTATCCCTGTTCTATTCATATGATTTCTTTTCCTTGTTTGTGTGCTTTTCTTCTTTGCAACATTACGGAGTGCCATAATAATTTTAGGCATTCGGTAATTTTTAAAATAATGATGACAACCATGTCCTTGACAGAGGGATCAGGAAGAAGATGAAGAGCCAACACAGGAGATGTAGTTAATGTGGTGGTATCTCTGGAACAAAGGTAGGATAGAATTTCAAGTAGGAGAGGCTGGTCAGCAGAGTCAGAAGGTGTAGAGACTTTAAAGAGCATGAAGACTGAAAAAAGGCTGTTGGATTTTGTGATTAGGTGATTATTAGTGACCTTTGTTAAATTTCAATACAGTTATGGGAGTGGACCTAATTGGAAGGAGTTGAAGAAAGTAGTCAGGAAGTGGAGGCATCAGGTGTAGAACATTTTTTTTCAACAAGTTTGATAGCGAAGGGAGAAAGAGAGAGAACAATAATGTTGGAATAAGGTGCTATGGAGGCAAAAGGGAATGGGATCAGTGGTGCAAGTAGAAGGATCAGCCTTTCAGCATCCTTTCCTTTTCCTAAAGTATCCAAAATTCTCATGCTTTCTCAGTTTCTATTATCAGAAAAGCAAACTTACTAAATTAAATTATGGAAAGTATTAGGGATTTTGTTTTTTTAAAATTGTATTTCAAAAGTTTCTGGGTCACATGACTAGCAAGATTTGTTACTTTATATACTTGATAATTTTATATGCCTTAAATTTCTAACCCTCACAAAAGGAAAAAAGAGGGGAAAAAATTACATTCCTCATGGAGAATAATTACAGTTAAGTCCATAAAATAAAGAAGACAGAACCCCAACAAATTAAAATCCTTAGGAGTTAAGACAGGAGAACTGTAATAGTCAAAGTGATCATTGAACACCCATCCCTCACCAGCCTTTTCCAGTGCCTGGTGGCAACTGTGGGATCCCTTTTCCTTTTCCTAGATCTGTTAGAACCTCCTCATACTCATTCCTGGAGGAATCTGATTTGAGGGGAGAATTTGGTGCATTGGATGCAACTTATTCTGAGAAAACATCGTACCTCCATGGGCAGCATCTTGGCCTAGGAGAAGGGAAAGGCCACTGAGAAGGAGAATGATAATGGGAAGAACTCCAGATAAGACTGGACTTCATGACTTTTTATATATACATATCTATCTATCTATCTATCTATCTATCTATCTATCTATCTATCTATCTATCTATCTATGGCAATGACTGTGACATGGCAGTGCTTCTATCCAACATTGCTTCCCTCTGAAATTGAGGAAAGTATGAGGATGGGTGAAGTACAGATAAAAAAGGCATTATAAGACAAGATTAATAAAGGCAGTAACAGAAATTTGTTAGAAGGGGAAATTCATAATTCAGAAACTTTAACCTCATGAATAACAGAGTAAATAAGGAAGAAAATAAAGGCAGAGCTCATAAATCTGAAAATAAAATTTCAAAATAGATTAGAAAATGATCCATAAAGAGAATAAAGCAAGGAAAAAAGGAAACTACATTATTTTGAAAGGAACTGTAGATGCTGAACCAATAGCAGTAATAAACATACATGCAACTTGGCATAGTAGTGCATGCCTGTAATCCCTGCAACTGGTGAGGCTGAAACTATTGGATTGCTTGAGGTCAGAAGTTTGAGCTATAGATGTCCACACTAAGCCCACACTAAGTCCACACTAAGTCCTACACTAAATGAGCCCCTATTTGGGCAAGGGGTCCAAAATAGAACAGTTCAAAACTTTCCTGCCAGTCAATAGTGGGTCCATGAGTGGCCACTGCGTTTAAAGCCTGGGCAAGATAGGGGGAACCAATCTTTAAAAATATGTGTATTTACATATGTATGTGGATACATAAATGTATGTGTACATATATTATTGCATTACTTAATCTTATCTTTTTTTGTGATGCGATAGAATTTTCGTTTATGAATATAGACACTATATCATCTAATACATTTATATGTATATATGTTAACATGATAAAAATATCTATGACCAAAAATTAGCATTATATATAATGGCAGAGTACTAGAAGCAGCTAGATGGCTCTTGGGAAGGGGGAAAGATACACTGAAAAATGTGAAAACAAAAGACAATAAGTTTTAATCAGTAAATTTCTTAAAGTCAGCTACAGGGAAGGGCAGTGCTTAACACAATTTAATACCTAATGGGGGAAGTTCAGAGATGTATCATGTCTCTCTGTCCCCCAAATTATGTGCAGGTGAACTCTTACTTATTCAGTGTTTAGGGCTGACTCGAACTATGGCATTTTGATCTGAGACAATGTGATATTTTAAAAATATAATTCAAAGTTTGTTATTCAGATATGGGAAGTGAATAAGTAAACTGGTAATGGCAGGAGCCATTGAAGTACTTTGTTTTTTGTTATTTCTTAATATTTTATTTTTTCCCAATTACATATAAAAACAGTTTTAACATTAATTTTTAAAATTTTTGAGTTCCAGATTTTTTTCCTTCCCCAACCCTTCCCTGAGAGGGCAAGCAATTTTATATAGGTTATACATATGTAGTAGTCATGTAAAATATAATTGAAATACTTTAACAAACCTAATTGGAAACAAAAAATAGCTAGTTTCCAAAAGCTTTATGTCCTAATATTAGCTAGCCTCTTTTTTAAAAATTAAATTTATTTATTTTATACCAACTTAAGAAATAAAACAAACATTTCTATAACAAAGTGGAATAGAAAAACAGAGGATTGCACCTGCAATTGAAGATCTATTATGTACAACTTGCTATTCCTTAAAAATGTACTACAAAGTTATCATGTAACTTTCCCCCTTCCCCCCACTCCCAACCTGTGGTTGGCTGCCATTAAACACAAGTTGTTTTCTCTGGATGCAAGCAGCATCTTCCTTCATACAATCCTTGCAGTTAATTTGGGTATTTGTGTTAGTCAGAATGACTTGGTCCTTCAAAGTTGTTCTTAAAACAATACTGCTGTTACTGTATACACTGTTCTCTTGATTCTGCTCATTTTGTACTTCATATTAGCTTACCTCTTACCAACTGTTATTCCTTTTTCATTGGTCTGTAGACAGAACTTGCTTATGTAGTTTATTACTTTCTTTTTTGACACCCTGACAGCTCTCTAATGCCTAAGCATAATAAAGAAGGCTTTATTATATTAAATTGCAAATCTGAGAGGCAGTGCGATGCTGATGAAAGCTGGATATGGAATCAAGAAAACATGGATTCAAATTCTGCTGCAGACACTTTAGTTATTGTGTGATCCTGGGGAAAGTGATCTAACTTTTTGGGCCTTAGTTTCCTCATCTGTAAAGGACAGGTTTGGACTCAATGACTTCTAAGATTCTTTACAGGTCTATAGGATTTTTGCTATAGAACTTTGTTGGTCTATATTAGTTTATTTAATTAGGAATGTTATGGAACTTATGCCCTGCAGTACCTTGAACTCTAAATAGGATACAATGTTATTCTTTTTTTGTCTTTTTACTATTTATTCCCCATTGCTACTTCAAGACTCAATCTGCTGTCAGAATTTAGCCACCTTTCTTTTTTTCTTTTTCTTTGTATTTATTTAATATTTTATTTTCCCCAGTTACATATAAAAAGAGTTTTTAACATTTGTTTTTAAAACTTCGAGGTCCAAATTCTCTCCCTTCTATCCCCACTCGCACTCATTGAGAAGGCAAACCATTTGATATAGGTTATACATGTGTAATCATGCAAAACATATCTGTAATAGTCGTATTGGAACACAGTGTTTTTCAAAAGTTATTGAACCTTAATGTCTGCCTTCCCTCCATACAAATTAAAATTATACCCCAGATCCAGTTATTAAGATGCAAGGATAACAAAATACAATGGTCACCAGTGAATTGTCCAATTATCACATGTTTCTAGTCTCTCCCATCTTCTAGTCATATCCTACAAAACTACCAGATTGATAACCCTAAAAAAAATCTGACCATATTAATCCTCTACCAGAAAATCTTGAGCAGGTAGAAATGAAAGTTGGCTAGTATGCCTTTTTTGCAAGTCCAGAAACAAGAAAATGTCAGAATAGCGTCCTACTATGGTAATGCCCAAATATACTAAGTTGCTGAAGTAATTAATAGTTGATAACATTTAAAATATGTGTGTGTGTGTGTGTGTGTGTGTGTGTGTGTGTGTGTGTGTATAAATTTACTTTCCTGCCTTGGTAGGCAGTGTATACTGAATTTTAGCTTTCTTTGACTGAGGATCTTGTAGTACCTCCAAATTGTCTTTCTGAATGTGAAGGATCATTATCTGGTAATATAAATGTAATTTGTAATATAAAGCTGGATATGTATTTATTCTAGAAATAGTGTGGAAGTTGCTTTTTAAATAAATTCATAATTACCATGTTTGGAGGCAGAGAGAGAGACTGACTCTGGAGACAATTTTAAATCCCAATTGTGATGCTTACTACCTATGAGACCTTGGATAACTTAACTCCCCTGGCTTTCAGTTCCTTCTTCTGTAAAATGTGAGAGTTAGACTAGAGGGCATCTGAGAGCCCTGTCAGCTTTAGATGGAATCTAGAACAAATACCAAGTTTCACTATAGTTGAGATATGTAATGTTCGTCGCTATATACCTTAAGAAAAGAAATGACAATCCTTAAGTTAGTGTTCTTTAAATTTTTAGAGCCAAATTTACTATAAATCTAGACTTTTGATGCCAAGTGGACTGTCCTCTCTCTTGTTTTCCTGTTTGTGTAGTACGCAGAAGGTGAAGCTAAGAAGATGGGAGTTGTTGGCTGGGTTAAGAATACTAGACAAGGAACGGTAACAGGCCAAGTTCAAGGTCCTGAAGATAAAGTCAACTCCATGTAAGTAATAAAAATATCTTCAATACTTACCACTTGAAATAGCAAGATTAATAAATGAAAATATAAAGGCAGTCAGTAAAATGTTTATAAAGGTATTTATTTCCAAAAATTAAAAGTTAGTCTTTTCCTAAAAGCTTGTCACATTGTTGTCAGAAGTATACTTGCTTAATGTTGTTCATCAGTTCCACAAAAACAGATTAGCTAAAATAAAATACTCAATACTGTTGGATAGTTACCATTGCTGGGGTTCAAGTGATAATTCCTATCAGTGTTAAATGCTTGAGTTATATCTCTGGTGATCAAATGAACACGGTTTACAGTGAGGTTTCATGATGTTATGGTAGAATTTGGTAATAATATGCTAATGCAATTATTGTGAAATTGTGTTGGTCAGGGCGATGTTACGTGGGGAATGCCTGAATCATGATGCAACAGTTTTAGTTTGTATGGTATAACAAAACCAAAAAATGATGTTTTAATACATAGGAGCAAGCAGAAGAGATAGGATTTAGCTTGAAACTTTGACGGCAGTGATGTCTCCAGGAGCATCAGCTACTTCTGAGGGCCTAGAAGATATCTCCTTGGTAAAATTCCATGAAACTTTAGGGAACTCATAGACATTCTTTTCCAATTTCTATTGGGCCTGTTCATTCTTTCTTCTCCATTAACATATAATCCAAGAGCTTTAGGGGACTTTAGAGGATGATTTACTGACTCCTCTCTACAGCATCACTGACAAATAGTTATCTGGTCTCTACTTAAAGACCTGCAGTGAAGGGGAACCTGATACCTTTTGAGGTGGCCCATTATACTTTTGTATAGCTCTAATTGTTAATAATTTATTTTCTTGCATTAAGCCTAAATCTCTCTCTCTCTCTGTAACCTTCACCCATTGTTCTTAATTCTGCTTTCTAGGGTCAACAGAACACTCCTAATCATTATGTCATGTTATAGCCCTTTAAGTACTTGAAGACAGCTGTTATGGTTCACAACATCTCCTTTTCTTTAGGTGAAGCAAATCCTAGTTCCTTAAACCAGTCCTCGTATGATATAATCTTTAGGTTCATTACGTTCCTGTTCACCCTCGTTTTGCTGCTTTTCATCTTATCAAAAGCCTTCTATGTGGTCTTATCAGGGAGTAATAGTACATAGAGACTGTCAGTTACCTCCCTAGACTGGTACATTTTGCTTCTCTAATTGCTACCTCTTACAGCATTACCTTCTTTGGCTTCTATTTCACACTTAAGATTAACAATGAACTTGTATTCCACTAAAAGTATTTCAGAAAAAATTCTATCTAGACACAACTTCTCCCATCTTATATTTGTGAAATTAATTTTTAAAACCCAAGTGTAAGGCTTAACAGATATCTGTCTCTGTTAAATTACATCTTATTTTATTTGGACTATTATTTTAGATTGTTGAGAGCTTTTTGGATATTGTCTCTGTTATTCACAGTGTTAGTTGGTTATACCTTTTAGCTCCATGTCATTTGCAAATTGGATAAACATGCAGTTCTTACCTTTATACAAGTACAGTTCCCCTTGACACATTCCAATAGACCTCTTTTAAAAATAGTTTTGTTGATATTTTTGTTTTAACATTATAAGCATTTATAGATCACTCTCATTTCAGGAAGTCTTTTTTAACAAAGTAAAATTAATAATACACTGACTTCATCTGAAAGTGCACATAACATATGATATCTCTATTTTCAAAAAAATAAGAGATCTATTTTCTCTCCCTCCCACTCCCCATCCTATTGAAAAAAAGTTTCTTGTAACAAATATGCCTAGTCAAGCAAAGCAAATTCCCTTGATGTCTATATATAAATATAGATGTATAAGTGTATATACATATATATGACTTCTCTGTAATGGATAGCATGTTTCATTATCATTTCTCTGGAATCGTTAATGGTAAATTGTATCAATCGTAGAGTTATAACTTTAGAATTTTTTATAGTATTATTGTGTAAATTGTTCTCTGTTCATCATCCTTTTGTAAAAAAGTCCTCAAAATTGTTTTTATAATATTGATGTCAGTATAAATTGTTCTTATTAATTTTGCCTACTTTGTTCTTCATCAATTCATATAAATCTTTCAATATCTTTTTGAAATCATCTATTTCCTCATTTCTTTCAGCATTATAGTATTTCATCACATTCATATGCTACAATTTGTTCATCCATTTTCAGTTCTTAGACATTCCCTTGGACATTTCAGCTTTTTGCCACCACAAAAATAGCTACTATTATTGTTTTGTTTCTGAAGTGCCTTTTGTTCTTTGATTCCTTTTTGGTATAGTCCTTATATGTGTCAGGGTGCGCACTATTTAGTAACTTTTGGATATAATTCCAAATTATTTTTTCCAGAATGGAAACCATCTACAGGTCTACCAAAGTGCATCAATGTGTCTTTTTTCTCATTCCAAGATGACATCAAACTATTAATGATTAAATTTTGCTTGGGCCATTCTACTAGACCTAATTCCACCTACCGATATTGATATTTAGTCCATATCTCTCCATCTTTTTCTTTTTTTTTTCCTCTCCATCTTTTTCAAGGAGGCATGAGAGACTTTGTTAATTATTTTGCTAAAATCTATGTATGCTCTATTTTTAAAAAATTTCCCTGGTGTAGCAGTTTTATAAATCTTCCTTTTTTTATACTTATATATTTATTTACTATCTCCTTTCCTGGATTGTAGACTCTTAGAGAGTTCTACTTCTACTTTATATTGTGAATGTTTGCCTCTTCTTAGTGCAATAGGTATTGTTGATGAACTTTTTATACCCTTGTACCAAACCCTACATACATATAGAATAAATATAAAATAAATGCTAGGTAGTTCACAAGATGGGACCCTAGCATTTGGGGGGAATCAGAAAAGTTTATGTTTAGAGGATGGCATCTGAGTTACATATTGAAGGAAGAGAGGGATTCTACAAGGCAGAAGTTAGGGGCAATGGTAAATTTAGAAACAAGTTCCATAGATTAGATTTGATATAACATATTTGTATAGCATTTCATAACTTATAGAGTAGTTTGATAGTTTATAAAGTGCTTTCCTTAGAACAGCCTTGTAAATTAAGTATTTTGATATTTTGATATTCAAAGAGTATCCCATTTTTCCTATGGCAAATAAGCCTGTATAGGTCAAGTGACTTGCCCCCAGTCCTGAAGCTAGTAAGAGCTGGGCTTTCAATCCAAGATTTCAGACCCAGAACCCAGTGCCCATTTCAACTACAACTATGCTATATTATTTTTCCCTTTTAACTTTAAAATAAGAGGTTTTATATCTTCTTAGGGTGTCATATGAAAACCAAGAAAGAAAACTACAGAGTTAAATTATTTTTAAGGACATGGGTATGGTTTCATCTAAAATTATGAAAATATGGGATATAACAGTGACTGTGATTTAGATGAGGTATTAGCTGAAAATGCAACAAACAGTTCAGTTATGGTTACCAGGCCAACAACATCCAAGGACATTTTGCAGAGATGTATGTGTGTTTTCTTCTTCTGTGTCTCATTTTCTGTTTGGATGACTGATGGCTTTCTTTTGAAAATTGTACTACACATATCCAGTTTTAGGGTTAAGTTCTGCCAACCTTTTTTGGTAGAGGAACGATTTCCAAACTATTTTTTATTAAACTACAGCACGACATTTTGCAAAATAAAACAGGAAAAGTATTTTATATTCCTGGATAATATCTTCAAATCCATTTATAATATATATCAATTATGATTAGACTATGTGTAAACAAAGCATGATTTCCTCCTATATTACTTTCATTTGATAGAAGGGAACAGATAGGGAAGAACAGCAAGAAATAATCTTTGGTTATATTACATTGAATGTATTTTTTCCCCATAGTCTGAACAAAATAACTTGATAGTCTAAAAATCTTTGTTGGCAAATTGGGCCCATCAGCAAAATGCTAAAATTGAAGTTGTGCCCTAGTTGTTATATTTGTATTTTTACTCATTTACTAACATTTAGAAGCTAACTGCCTCTGAGGTTTTTATGTTCAAATATAAGTATCACATTTTAAGAAACTAATTGGAAAACTGGAATACTTCCAAAGAAGGGCATCAAGATGCAAGGGGCCTAGAAACTGCCATGAAGAACTGGGGCTGATTCCCCAGAAGACATAATTATGGGGATAATATATCTATTTTCAGTTTTTTGAAAGAACTGCCATGGGAAGAGCATGACTTAGTGGTAAGAATATTAACTCTGGAGTCAAGAGAACCTGGTTCAAATCCTGTCTTATTCACTTCTGTGACCTTGGGCAAGTTACTAAATCTCCCTGGGCCTCCATTTCTTTGTGAAATGAAAGGGTTGAAGTAGGAGGTATCTAAGGTCCATGCCAATTCTATGTCTATGGTCCTGTGTAGAAGGGGAATAATATTCCTTTGATGTACCCCAGAGGGCTAATTTAAGAACAGTGAATAGACATAATAAGAAGGCAGATTTTGGTTTAACAAAAAGAAGAATTTTCTGACAATTTATAACCTGCATCAAAATAGAGTGAAGTATTTTAATGAAGTAAGGAGTTATCTATCAGTGGATTTATTCAAACAGAGGTTGGATACCTACATAGATATATATCTATATAGAGATATAGATATATATCTATATCTCTCTCTATATATATAAAGTTTAAAAGTTGACTGGCAGAATTGACATATTCTTTACTTGGTTCCTATTTATGTGACATTTTCAGAACTACTATTCATTTAATGACATTTGAACAAATCTTGAATTCTTAGCAATAATATACTGATTTAGCTATGAAATCATATTGTTTTGAATTTCCAGATATAGTGAGAATAGATTATAATGAAGCACTGGATTTTGTGAAGACTAAAATTCCTATGTTGAACAATTAGTCAGTTTCAGATTCAAAGTTATTTAATATTTTAAAATTTTGGCTTCTGGGTCCTACCCAGTGATTTCTGTGTGACCAGAATGGAGTCCTAGCTTTTCCTTTAGTTAGTACTTTTCATATAATGATCTCAGAGCAGTTTGGACACATTTCTTAACAACATTATGATAGCATCCAGTTTCCCAGTTAAACAAATAGAAGAGATGAAATTCTTAAAGAAAAATTCTATGAGATGCTCCATTAGGATGGCTTAAATATGTTTTAGTAGAATGAGAAAATATTGAAGACCATAATTATATTAAAATATTTAAAGGGTAACTTGATAAGATGTTTTATGGATAAGTGTGTTGGAGTTCCTTATTGTAATAAATACATAAGATTTTATACTTCAAAACTATTCTTTTGCCCTCCTTATAAATATTTCAAATCTGTAGCATTAACCACTTAAATACATACTTTATGATTCAAAGTCATAACTTTAATATGTATGCTTTTTTGTTTTCAATAATTTTATTTTTTAAAATCTCAGCAGTTAAAACACTAGGGAGTGAGTTGTTCAATCAAATTACTCAACCCAGTTCAAAGTAAGTTTCAAGATACTTTTCTTGACCAAATAAGAACACTCATTATTCAATCAGTTAACCAGTCAGTCATAGGTTTAGACTAAGTGTGAAAAAGTCCTTGATGAACTCGAATGACCATTACAGGAAATTGTTTGGATTGGCTTAGGAAACTTGGTTATGCCTTGTAATGTAGTATACTGAGCTGCCAGTTTGGTTCAAGGGATTTGAATATCTGGTGGTGGAAAGAAGAGAGAGCTCTTCCTTACAAGGTGGGAAGAGAAAGAGATAACCTTGGTCTAGATCTTCTCTTTCCCTTCCTACCTTACCTCCCAACTGGAGGAAGACCTTGTGAACTTTGGCAAATTGGAGGATTTGGGATTTCCGTTCTTCCCAACAACATCACAGAAGCATCTCTGGAACCACTAATGGTAGTGTCTTCATTGGGAGCCAAAGACACATTGGATGCAATGAGGGAAGCATATTCAGGGCTTTACAAAGAACTTAACAAGAAGTCAGTAAGCATTTGTTAAACTCTTACTGTGTTCCAGGCATTGTGCTAAGCACTGAGATACAAAGAAAGACAAAACCACATCCTGCCATCAAGCAACTCTTGTTCTAATGGGGGAGATAACACACAAGCAATTAGGTACATACATATGTGTATATGTGTATGTATATGTATGTGTGTGTGTATGTGTGTGTGTGTGTGTATAGTAAATTGGAGAATGTACTAGCATTAAGGGAGAGTTGGAAAGGCCACATGAAGAAGGTAGGATTTGACCTAACACTTAAAAAAAGCCAGGAGTTTTGGATGAGTAGGAAGAGACTTTCCAGACATGGGAAAACACCTAGTTAAAAGGGTCAGTCTGGAGATGGAGTGTCATGTGAGAAATAGTAAGGCTAGTTTTGCTAAATCATAGAATACGTGGATGAGAGTAAAGTGTAAAAATACAGGAAGGGTAAGGAAGGGCCAGGCTATAAAGGGCTTTATTCTATTTCATATTGGACATGATTAGGAGCCACTGTAGTGTACTGAATAGGGGAGTGATGTGGTCAGACCTGCCTTTAGGAAGATTAATTTGACAACTGAGTGGAGAATGGATTACAGTAGGGAGAGACTGGAGGAAGAGACACTACCCAGAAGGCTATTGCAGTGGTACAGGAATGAGATAATGAAGATCTGCACCAATGTTGTGGCAATGTCAGAGGAGAGAATTGAATGAATGCAAGAGATGCTATGAAGTTAGAAATAACAAATTGGTAACAAATTAGTTACATAGGGCAAGTGAGAGTGAGGAGTCGAGGATAACATCTAGGTTGTAGATCTGGTTGACTAGGAGGATGGTGGTGTACGTACACCAGACAATAGTGGGGAATAGAGAGGATAGTTTGGAAAAGATAATTTCAGTTTTGGATATGTTGAATTTAAGATGTCTAGAGGACATCAAGATATACAATAGGCATCTGGAGATGTAAGACTAGAAGTTAGGAGAGAGGATAGGGCTGTATCTGAGAGTTATTTGCATGGTTGGTTGTTGTCCTTCGTTCTTGAAGCGGAACAAAATGACATCACTATACTAGAGTCAAGTTTTGGTATGTCTGACTGGAATCCATGGAAGCTGATGAGATAACTAAGCAAGATAACGATGCAGGATGAAGAAAAGAGGACCCAGGACAGCGCTTTGGGGGATACCCACAATTAGTGATCATAAAGATCCAATAAAGAAGACTAAGAAAGAATGGTCAGTCTAGTAAGAGGAAGACCAAGAGACAGCAGGGGTACAAAACCCTAGGGAGAAGAGAGTTATCAAGGAGAAGGACTGCTAAGAGTTCAAGAAAGATAAAGATTGAGAAAAGGCCATTAGATTTGACAATAAACAAATCATTGGTAAACCAGATTGCAGAGAGTTAAGAAGAGAATGAGAAGTGGAGACATTATAGATGGTTTCTCCAGTTTATACAAACAGGAAAGCTTTAAGACAATAGGTAGTGGGCATGGTCAGATGAAATGAAGGGTTTTTTTTTTTCAGGATGGGAGAGACATGGATTTCTTTTGTAGGCGGCTAGGAAGCATCTAGTAGGGAGAGATTTGGAAATAATAGTGGGTGTTATCTGCTGGAAAAGATGCGGCAGAATCCAATTAAGGGTGTGTATAGCTGAGCTTTGCATTGGCCAGGAGAAAAGCT
Organism: Phascolarctos cinereus; assembly: GCF_003287225.1. Lineage (NCBI taxonomy): Eukaryota > Metazoa > Chordata > Mammalia > Diprotodontia > Phascolarctidae > Phascolarctos > Phascolarctos cinereus. Next base: position 102,141,372 of record NW_027555625.1, read on the forward strand.
ACCTCTTTGGGTGAAATGGGCAAAGGAGGATTTACTGGGTGAAGATACATGAGCAGTGGGAGGTGTGGAGGAGGATAGGGGGTGCTCTCAGCTTAATAGGATAGGATGGACTTTTGGGAAATGTATTTTTATTGCAGTGGGTGAAACTGAACAAAGTTTCAATTTTTAATTTTTTTGAAGGTGGAGAAGCTTTGAAATAATTTCTCCAGTGGCAGTTTTAACTGCCAAAAATATTCAGTCAAAAGAATAGCAAAAGGCATTATTAAAGCAAAATCATTTGCATTTCATTCTTCTTTTGATAAACAGTATTTCACATTAGAAAGTTATGCTTCTTGCTGACCAAGATTTTTGTAAGGATGTTTATTTTCAACCCCAGTAAAAAATAAAATATGGATAAGAAGTTGATGTGTCCATCATTGTGAATTGGCCTTTTGAAAAATGTAATAAGCCTAAGTTTTCCAACTCTAGGTGGAGCTCTTTGGTTGTTTTTTTTTGTATGTTGTTACCTTGTTAAATTGGATGCTTTGTTTTCAAAGCTAGCTATTTTTGGATACTTCTGAAAACATCTCTCATAATCTTTTCCCTTACTGCACTTTCCAATGGCTTCTTTTCTCCTTGTTGTATAGCTACGTACAATGATATAGATTATAGAAAAAAAGGTCATTTATTTTGTAACGGACCTACGGAACTCAAACCTTAGTTATTTTGAATCTAACTTAAATCTGTTTCTATAGCAACAGAACAGCATATTGTCATGAGTCAATGTGATGCAGTTTCCATGGTGTTTCAAAAATGGAAAATGTTATTTATCACTTTCATTTCCTATAACCCTCATTCCTGAAAAAGGATTCATGGAGCTATGATCTTCCTCCTCAGTGACGGGTTTTATTTTATGAATAAGAGCGAGAGATAAAACTCTTACAGTTATTATTAGCTGTTGCTATAGCAACTGATTCAGTACTGCTCTCCCCTTCGTGCGCAAGGGGGTGCTAGCTTTGTGTCTTGTTATGAACACAGACGAGATATTGCAGTTGCTATTTCTTCTCCCTCCCTTATCAACTTATCCTTTTTTTCTCTGCAGTCAGGATTACATCTGGAGAAAAGAATACTGGACCAGGTGTAATATTTGGGGTCATGTCAGAATAAGTTGTTTTGACAAGATAAAACCTACTAGAGCCTCCTGGACAGCTATACTTCTGCAGGTCCTTTTGCTGTGTCTTTAGCCATAGCCTGTCGGGGGGCTGCACACTGAACCCAGTGACATGAGAAAAACAGCATGGCAAGGCCACACCCAAACCTAGGATTTCTGTGTGGAAGCTCAAAGGTCAGAATTCTTCTAATAAAAAAATGACATCAACTAAATGTATTCTCTGAGGATTGCAAAGATGAGAGTGAGGTCCTAGCTTATAATACTGTCTTGTCCTCTTCAAAGTAAATCACACCTTGAAATTCAGCAAGAGAGTATAATTTGCCTGGAGATCTCTCCGAAACCAGCCTTCCATTGCAGTCACTAGACGGCATCCTGTTGATGTTTTCTTGCTTCAAAATAAAACAACTCCCAAAACGAAAACTAATTTATTCACTAAACTTTGAAGTATTAAATCTTAAGGACCATTGCCTGAAACTTGAAAAAAAAAGTCATATTAGGAAGTGCTATTACTTAATATAGTGAATAATAAACTTATTCATCATTCACAAAATATTAATCTTCTGCTTCAAGAAGCTGTAGTACTAAAGACTGTGAGACATATCCTGATGTATATGCCACACACAACCTAGGCTCTGAAGAATCTCTGGAGGACTTAATTGCTGATATAAGACTTATCTACACAAAAAGTTAATAACAGAAATCTAAATAAACCATATTTATAGCATTCCATTGATTTACTAGTTTAGTAAAAATTGGAAAAAGAAATGAGGTTAGTTGGGCAGGTGCTATTCTTGGTGAAGCATCACTTTTCCTTTCTAGATGTCCACTAACCATCTAAATATATAAAATAATAGATTTTAGATTTTTGGCAGGGTTTTAAGTAGAGATCACTAGCCTATAGTTTATAGATGCCACTTTTCCTTTTTTTTTTTTTTTGAAAATCAGGACATTTGCTCTGCATACTGGGGCACCTCTTCTATGCTCCACAGTCTTTGAGAGACAAAATGGATTATCCACTCACATCCTTCTGTTTTTTCATTACCCTGAAATATAGTTCATCTGGACCTGTCAATTTAAACTAACCAAAGGCACCTAGGTCTTCTTCTTACTTATGTTGATCTGTTCTCTCTGAGCTATTTTTTGTTTGCCTTTCCAGCCCAAAGATATTCCATTTGTCAGAGAAAATGCAAGTAAAATAATTATTCAGCTGTTTTCTTTGTCACCTGTTACGATTCACCTCTAGGTAGTGGGGTTTTCCCCCTTTCTTTGATCTTTTTACCTGTATAATTACCATCACCTCCACCACCACCACAAAAACAACCAGTGAGACAAACCAAAAAACTCCATCCCTTTGGTCTCCTTTAGCATTCCTGCCAGCCTCAGCTCAGTGGTATCACGGATAGATCACTAGAGTTGGAGTTAAGAAGTTCTGAGGTCAAGTACTATTTTAGACATTTATTAAATGTGTGACCCTGAGCAAGTCCCTCAATCTTTCTCAGTCTTAGTTTCCTTCTTTGTAAAATAGTAATAATGATAGCATCTTACAGGGTTGTTGGGAGGATCAGATGAGCTAATTGTAAAGAGCTTAGCACAGTGATTGCCCATAGCATTATATAAATGTCAGCTATTTTTGTTAATGGCTATTATTATATATGATGATTCCTTCGTAATATCCCTTGCTGGATCATCATCCATACTGTGCCTTTCATACTTCTGGGATGCCTGAAGCTTCTTTCCTAGACTTCTTTCTCTTTTTATACTCTCAGTAACCTTATTAGCTCACATGGGTTTAATTGTCATCTCTATGAAGATAATGCCAGTATGTGTGTGTGTGTGTGTATGCATGTATACACACAAATATACACATACCTTAAGTGTGTGTGTGTGTGTGTGTGTGTGTGTGTTCAGTCTGAGTCTCTTTCTTGAGCTGCAGTTCCCTATTACCATCACATTACCATGGACATTACAGACTAGGTATCTCAAACTCAACTCGTCCAAAACAAAACTCATTATCTCCCCCTAAAATGCACCTCTCTTCCAAACTTTCCTATTTCTATTGAGAGAACCACCGTTCTTTCAGTCACTTAGGTTCTCAACCTCAATATCATCTTCCAGTCCTCACTCTCCCTTACCTCACATATTCAATCAGTTGCCAAATCTTGTCATTTATACCTTCAAGACATGTTTTTCATCCATCACCTTCTCTCTATTCATACAATGATCACCCTAATTTGTATTCTCATAATTTCTCTCCTTGACTATTGTAATATCTTCTTAATGAATTTCCCAGTCTCAAGTCTCTCTCCATTTCAATACATCCTCCATAAATCCACCAAAATAATTTTCCTAAAGTACCAGTTTGATCCTGTCACTTCCCACTCAGTAAACTTTAGTGGCTCCCTGTTCTCTCTAGGATCAAGTATAATTTCCTCTGTTTGACATGTCAGGCATTTTAATGTAAAGCCCTTTATAACCTGGCCACAACCTACCTTTCTAGCCCTATTGCACATACACTAAAATCATATAAAATTAGCCTTCTTATTGTTCCATCTTCCACTTCTTTGTCTTTATGTCAGCTTTACCCCAGGCTTGGGAATAAGCTTTGTTTTCTCCTTTTCTTAGAACCCCTAGTTTCCTTCAAGGCTCAGCTCCTTTTCATGGAGCCTTTCCTCATACCCATTCCGTCAGTAGTAATTTCCCTCATAAAGTATCTTGTGCCTATGTAGTTTTTATATACATACATAGATCTGTTTTGTACTTATACATGTACACATGTACAGGCACACATGAATACTTGTATACACATTGTCTCCTTTGGCTAAATTATAAACACCTCAAAGATAGGTTCGGTTTCATTTTTATATTTATATTTTCAGCATCTAGCATGGTGCCTGGTGTTCAAAATATACTTGTTGATTGATAATAGCTAACATTTACATACATTATTTCATTTGAGTTTTAGAATAACCCTGTGAGGTGGTAACTGTACATATAATTGTTCCCATTTTACAGATGGGGAAATTCATGTTCCAATATGTTCAGTGACTTGCCAATTGTCACGAAGCTCGTCAATGTCAAAGGTGGAATTTGAATCCATACCATGTTGTGCCTAAACCCAGCACTCTTCTCAGTCCATGCTGGCACATCCTTGCCATGCTAGATTAGGGAAGACGATATTTTCACATAATGAAACCAGGGCAGGCGCCTGCGCTGGGAGAGTGGTAAGCACGGTCGGGAGATGGCCTTTCTGCCAGGCTCTTCTCTCCTGAGCATGCCTGCAGGGGACAGATAAGAGCAATGAGAACCAGAATGTCTGGGCTGGGAGCTTTTTGGTTGCTGGTTTGTTTTCACTGCTGTTGCAAAGGTAATTGTGCTGAAAAGAGGGAGAGATCACTGTTGCACAGCCTGGCAGAATTGATGACAGAGCTGTTCGCTCACAGTGCTAAAGGTTTAGCCGAGGAAGGTCAGGACCCGGTCAGGACCTGGTCAGTACCCTAGCAGAAAAAAAGGGAGCTCTCTCAGCTGGGGGCTTTGTAGGAAGTCGGCTGTCATTCAGTGATTCCTCCTGTTGTCTGCATAGACTGTCTTAGTCTCTCCCTGGCTTTAGGCAGCTACACCAACCTATTTTGTTACCCCAACCTCATTCTTTGGATAGGTTTGCTCCAGTGAAATCTTTGAATTAACCCCAACATGGCATTCTGGTTACCCTTTTGGCTTGTGGTATGTACCACAAAAAATATTTTTGTGCTTCCCAGTGTGTTTTTTTTACTTTGGGTCTGTCGATTGATCTTAACTATTGACAGTTGTCCAAAGTCTGTCTGTAGTGGTAAAGGACCTTTCAAATGAAAAAAGCGTTTGGTGGGGGAAAGAACTGGTCTTCCCAAGTGGTTTTCTTTTTGTGTTTATGTGTTATGTGTGTTCCTGTGCAAGTCCTGTGTTCCAAGACAAGCTGCAAGCTTCCATTGCTATGGCCACAGAAAATATTGGAATGTGAATGATAATAGTTCTTGCCATAGGGTGAGTGACTGTTACATTCGTGATGGTACCTTTGGACACATTTCTTATTTGCTTGGGCAGGTCTTTTTCAAGAGTTAAGACAAATAATGGAGAGTTGGGTGATAGTGGACATTGGCTTTAGTATCCTTTATGCATTAATCAGCTTGCTTATTCAACAAATATATAAGCACCTACAGGGTACTTATCATGTGCTACGTTTTGGAGCATATGCAGGTGAGCTACAGGATGATCTTTGTCCTTGTAGAGCTTATATTCTGGTAGGGAGCAGACATATAACGTATGATAATAATAAAAAATATACAATGTGCGTGAGAGGCACAAATAAAATTTTGTGTGATGTGTGAGGCAATAGTCTTTACTTAGGGGTGGTATCAGACAGGTAATTGATATTTGAATTGGGCTATTTGAGTATAGATAGATAGGAATGAAAGGCTGTCTGCTACAGTGTCAAGATGATTAGTTTTGGAGTCAGAGGATCTGGGTTTGAATCCTGGCTACCTTAGACAAGTCACTTCTCTCTGGACCTCAGTTTCTTTATCTGTAGAATGAAGAAGCTATACTAGATAATCTCTAGGGTAACTTCTGGGTATAAATCTAAATTTGTGGAATGGGGAATAGGGAGGACATTGTCTAGGAAAAGCATGAATAAAAAGCATGGAAGGAAGAGAGTACAAATGTTCCAACTTATTATCCCTTCTGAAATTGATCCCCCAAACTGGACAGAATATCCCATATGTAGTCTGACTATCTTTGAGTACAACAGGACTATCTATCATTCCCTACATTGCTCTGAATACTGTGCTACTCCCAATGCACTCAAGATTGCATTGACTTTTTTATTGTCTTTGTCATACTGTTGACTCATATTGAACTTTCAGTCCACTAAAATCCCCAAGGTCTTTTCCCCAATAAAAGTATACTTTATTTTTTTTTCCTCACAAAATTTTATTTTTTGAACTTATTGAACTAGATTTCTTGTATCATTAAATGTGATCTTACTGACTTCAACCAATTGTTCCATACTTTTGAGGTAATTTTGTATCCCATAAAGTCAAGGTTGTTTTGGATTCCAGTTCTGTTATCCAAAGTAGTAACTATCCCTGTTAGCTTTGTGTCACAAAAAATTGATAAGCATGCCATCTCTACTGTCTCCTAAGTCATTGAGAAAATGACACTCCATAGGAGCTCTCCCTTCAGATTGACATTGATCCATTTTTCCTCACTTTGAAATATGATTTGTGTCCAGTCTGTGAATTACTTGTGAAACAGTTTTAATGATTAAAATTTTATCCATATTATCTCTGTGTAATGAGAGACTTTACAAAATACCTTACTAAAGTCCAGAAATGCTCCATTTATAGCATTTCTCTGATCTGCTACTGGTCTAGTAAATGTCCAAAAAGGTAATGAGGTTAGTCTGATGTGACTTGTTCTTGATGAATCCATATTGGTTCTGGATGATTATGGCTTATCTGAATATTCATAAACCATTCTTTTAATACTCCATTCTAGAATTTTACCATGAATTGACATCAAGCTCATTGACCCCTAGTTTGAAATGTCTAACATTTTTCCCTTTATGAAAATAAGAATTAAAAATTTCCCTTCTTCTGACCTCATGACCATTCTCTACACTTTCTGGAAAATTATCAACACTTATTCAAGAATTACATCTACATGTTTTTTCAGTACCCTGAGATGTATTTGTCTTAGCTGGTTGTGTTTAACTCATGGAGAATAGCTAAATCCTCTCTTAGTATCTCATCATTTCTTGGGTTTTAATTTACTCACAAGTCATTCAACTTCTTTTGACCTAAATTTCCTCATACGAAAAATGAGGAGATCTTACAGTTCTAAATATGTAATGATAAAGAATTATCTATAAATATCTTTTGTCTTGTAGTAGAAAATGTCCAAATAGATGGAGAATAGTTCTATCTTCTGGTGGTCCTATCACATAGGTCATTTTCCCTTGATAAAAAGTAAGAATGCTTCATTTTTGTCTTTGTATATTTGTATATAATGTATTTAAGAAGTATTGATTGATTGATTGATTGATTGATGATAGGATTTCTAGAGCTAGAGCTTAGAGGTCCCCTAATGCAACCCCTTCATTTACAGCTGGTCTAGAGGTTGTGATAATTTTCTCATTACTCCAAAAAAGGTTCTCTTCAATTTTTTTGCTTTCTCTGTTGCTTCCAACATTGCAAATAACCTTAGTGACAATATTTTTTATAAAATCTTGCTATTCTCTTCATTCTTTCTAACAACTTGTCTTTTTTTTTTACATGAATTTTAAAGATCTGAGCTTCTTGATAATCAAGTTCCCGGCATAACCACATTGGCTTCTTTAAACACTTCCCCCCTGTCCCTTCATTGATAGCAATTGTGACTGCATTAAAATTTTATCCCTGAGAACTTTCTATCTTGTGATATGGCATGGCATAGTAGAAAGAGTACTGTACTTGGAATCAGAAAGACCTGAGTCAGAAATCCTTCCTTATGTGGTGAGTAAAAGATGAAATGACTAAGGAAAACAAAGGTTCAATCTTCCAAACATATCCACTTATTAAGCAATGCGAGCCAATTGCCTAACAAATCAGGACCAGGTCCCTTCCTTAGTTTAGGGCTGGACTTCAAATACAGGAAGAAACAGACTTTTATACATGAAAAACAGTTAATCAAATAAGACCAATTAATTAAAAGGAAACAATACAACATTATATAGTCTCATTTCTAACTAGATGAAAGATTAGGGACTTTCCAAGTTGAGAGAGGAGGATGAATAGGTGCAGTTCCCTGAATTAAAAAAAGAGGTCCCACTCCTCCCAAGTGCCTGTAAACAATCAAAGGAGCATACAAACAATAACTGGCCAGTTTTCAGATAAGACATATAGGTTACTTGAGATGTACAATTGTGAGAAAATCCCTTGCGTCATTCTTTGGATCTGACAGGGTTTCTGGTCAGCATAACCTATGTCCTTAGTTAAGGGTCTCTCAGTAGCAGGGAGAGTTTGTCCAGTTTCCCTGCCGTGCAGGGCGGGGGGCCAAACAACACAGTAATGTTTTCTTCCAATCCCACAATTGAATAAACTTTTCTCATGAGACAGAATTTGGACTAGACCCATAATTGAATAGGAAGGTAAATGAGCTAACTCCAGAACTGAGTCACAAAATAGTCAGTGTGGTTCACTCAATTCCCACAATTAACCATTTGCTGTCCTAATCCCCTCAACTCCCTCATTTAGGTACTTATTAACTCTATATCCTTGAGCAAGTCATTTAACTACTCTCTGAGGGGAAATCAGTAGCAGCTGGGGAGCCTGGAAAGGGCTGTGGACTTGAGCTAAGTCTTGAAGGACGCCAGAGAAACTAAGAGGGAAAGGTCAGTCAATCAATTAACATTTTTGTCAGCCAATAAACATTTATTATGTGCTTACTATGTGCCAGGCCCTATGCTGAATACTGAAGATACAAAGAAAGGCAAAAGATCATTCCTATTCTCATGGAGCTTACAGTCTAATGGGAGAGACAATATGTAAAAATCTATATACAGACAAGCTATATATGCTATAAACTGGAAAAATCAACAGGGGAGATATTAAAATTAAAGGTCATAGGGAAAGGCTTCCTGTAGCAAGTGGGATTTTAGTTGGGACTCCAAGGAAGCCATGAAAACCAAGAGGTAGAGATGAAGAGAGAGAACATTCCAGGCATGGGAGACAATGAAGATGCCCAGAGTTGGGAAACAGAGTGTCTTGTGTAAGGAACAACAAGGAAGCTAGTTTCACTGGAATAAGTGGGGGGAACAACAGAGTATAAGGTGTAAGAAGATTGGGAATGAAGGAGGGCAGGTTTCACTCCTGATCTTATCAAACTTTATCCTTTGCACACAATTAAATGAAGTGTTACTGTTATCACTTCCTACTGGAAACCCATTCTGAACTTCCCACTTGTGTGTACTATCTTTCCTTCCCAAGAGATATTTTATATTTATTCTGTGTGTATTTTAAGTGTTCATTTTTTTTCCTACTCCTCTCACCCGTGTCCCAAAAGAAAGAAAGTTCCTTGAGGGTAGGGACTGTTTCATGTTTGTGTTTTATCCCCAGTTCCTGGCATAGCACAGCATCTAGCAGGCACTGAATACATACTTACTGAATGAATGACCAATTTGCTGAGTGCAATTATCCTCTTAGAGACAAACCCATGCATTTTCTTTGTTCATAAAGGTCAATTTTCTAAATAAACTGGAGCAATTTTGACTCATTTTGGAGATTTTTAATCTCAAAGTAGAGAATCTGTAATTTTATATTGGTAAATTTAATAATATAGTAGTATATCCAGACTTCTCTGCAAGTTGTGCTTGTTAAGTCTGTTTTTAGTTCTTTAGGAAGCCAGTATAAGAAACAGCTATTTACTTCTGATATATTTCTTCTTTATTTTTTTCTCCTCTTTTGGTGGTAGTTGTTTGTCTGAATTTTAAAAAGATGTTGGCTTCTTTGACCTAAACATCAATTTTCAAGTGCTTGTTCCTTATCATTAAAAAAATAACGTAAGTGCGAAAAATGGGTTACCAAAAAATCTGGTGCTTGAAGAAGTCTTTTATTTGAAAGCTTTTTAGTGTGATTAGGTTTATAAAGGAATTTGTAGCAATTAAAGGGTGTCCCAGAATTGAGTTCACTTCATTGTTTTGAAATCAGATTATGATAAATAAATTAGCATGCAAAGCATTGTAGAGAGATAAATGTGTATTTGGCATCTGTGGCAGAAGTTGGGTGTTTGTTAGAGTGACTGACCCATACTTATGCATAGGTAAGAAGGGCTAAGGTTACAAGAAACAGAGCATATTGATCTACCATGCTGTGATGCCACGTTCTCATCTCTGTTGTTACTTTGAAATTGTTCTCAACTATTGTAGTGACTTAGCCAGCATTTTCTAAAGTCTCACATCTATACTCAGGTATTTTACTAATTAAAAAGTGGAAAGAGGTAGAGAAAATTAATTGTTTCTGCTTCTAACAGTATGAACTCAGAAAGACTCTAGGACCATTGCAACTCATTCCTCACTGAAGATTTGGAAATAGTTATTGAAGAGATGTTATTGTTCATTCCTCTTTAAGCAAATAGAGCCTCTTTTGTTGCTTTCACCAAACTTCTGGAGAATGTTCTGTGACTCTTGAAGCCCTATCAAAGAGAAAATGGTGAACATGAAAACTATGATATATTTATATGTTGGTGAAAATATACAATACAGTGTATCTTGTTTTAACAACTAAATTGTAAGCTCCCCAAAACCATTCCCATTTAATTGTTTTGATGAAAATATAAACTTTGTCAAAATAATAATGACAGCTTTTTGTTGTCCTTGTTTTAGGTCTCTTTCTAATCACTCTTCTGAGTACTTCTGAAGTTTTGTTGAAATTCTTAAGTTTGTAAATAGAGGTAGTCAATATGTATGATGTTCTAATTCTACTGAATATATTCATGACCTTGTATCAATTTTTCCATATACTTTTATATCTTTATGACTTTTATAGTATATTAATATTTTTTTATTAATATATCATAATTTGAGAGGCATATATCCGTGGTGGATATAAAGCTAGCCACGGAGTCAGGAAAACCAGGCTTTAAATCTCACCTCTAATACATACTAAATATGTGTCGCTGATCAAATCATATAAAGTTTCAATGCCCCAAGTAATTCTCTCAGATCATAGGTTACACAGTAGTTGTAGCTCTGCATTGATGAGGGGAATTTCCTTCTCCAAAGTTCCCTATGTCAACAAAATCACATGTCTGGAAAAAATACCATAATTTATTCAGCCTATAATCATTTACAGGTTTTTTGCTATTATAAGTAAATTAACCAGAAAGAATTTTGTACAGACAAATTTTTCCCTCTTTTAATAGCATTCAGATATAGTCTTAGTAATAGCATCACTAGATCAAAGACAGTGGTTAGTTCAATAAGTCTTGGTGTTTATTGCCAAATTGCTTTTGAAAAAAATTATACCTTGCAGCTCCTCCCACATTGTAATAATGTGGTGATTTCCCTTGGGGTGTTTAGGGAGGGCTAGCACCTCTGGTGTGAGGGTTTGCCAGGCCCTTTTTCAGGGCTGCTTTCCACCTTTGATGTCCACCTGATTCACCCAACTCTCACCTGTGGCTCCAAGAAGTTGTAACAAGTACAGCAGCTACACCCAGAAAAACCATCTTGGCAGATGGGCAGAGCCTGTGATGGCACTGGTCCTCTTTGAAAACTAAGGAAAAACAATAACCACAACAATGTAGTGGTTTCCCCAAAAGGTCCTTCCAATATTTCATTTTATAATTTCTGACTTTCATGAAGTATCATTACCTGATAGCCAGCCTGCTAGTGATGAGACACTCTATTCAGTCTTTCTGTATCCTTGGACAAAAGACTCAGTCTGTCACAATCTTTCCAGTTTATTAGAACCTCCCAGAGCTTGTGTTCTTTTAGCAAAGCCTTTGGGAGCTCAGGGTCACATTCATGCCAAGATGAGGTATCCAAGAAGGACTTTAATTGAAGAATTTTAAAAATTGTTTTGTCAAGATGATGGCTATAAGGTGATGTCTTAAAGTTGTTTCATTTGCATTTCTTTGATTATTAAAGTTCCAGTTGTATTTCAGTTGATTATTAATGATGTGTATTACATTCAACTCAATATTTGTGTATAAGGGAATACAAAGATGAAAACAAAACAGTTCCTATCCTGTCTGTTTATGTCATACAATCTCAGATTCTCAGAGTTGGAAAGGCCCTCAGAAGTGATCTAGTACGACCTGAAACTAGACAATATTCCCCTTCATGTCATCTCTACCACTTAAAACACCTTCAGTGATCAGGAGTAACTACACTTGTTTCAGAATGTTCAACTTTGACACAGCTCTAATTCTTGGAAAGTTTTCCTTAGATAGAACTGAAATCCATCTCTTTTCAATTTTATCCATTGCCCTTTCTCAGTATTAGTGTATAGAGACAGACGTTCAATAGAAATTGAATCCCTCTTTTTTCTTCTTCTTTTTTTTTTTTTGGTGAGGCAATCAGGGTTAAGTGACTTGCCCAAGGTCATGCAGCTAGTAAGTGTTAAGTATCTGAGGCTGGATTTGAACTCAGGTCCTCCTGTCTCCAAGGCCAGAGCTCTATTCACTGCACCACCTAGCTGCCCCTTGAATCCCTCTTTTACAGAACAGCTCTAAGTATTTGAAGACAGGTGCCATGTTCTCCCTAAGTCTTCTCAAGGCTAAACATCCCCAGTTGCTTCAGTCATTCTTCCCATGGCATTGTTTCTGCTTTCCTCTGGAAATATTCTGTGTTTTCTTTATTAGAAACTAATACTCTAGAAATTATCTGACCAGGAAAGAGTACAGGACTTGCTACTCTAGTCCTTCACATAATGCTTTTTTTAATGTAGCCTAAGATTTTGCCAGCAAAACTCATATTGACTCACATTGAACCTGTAGTCTACTAAGACCCATATCAGAGCTTGTTAACTTTTTTGTGTGTGTGATGAAACTCTTTGGCAGTCTGGTAAAACCTATCAGAATAATATTTTTAAATGCATAAAGTAAAATACAAAAGATTACAAAGGAAGCCCATTATATTCAAATATAGTTATTAAAATATACATTTTTAAAACTTCATGGATCCCAGATTAAGAACCTCTGCCCTAGATCTTTTTTAGAACCCAAACTAACCAAACATTTCTATACTTGTGAAGCTGACTTTTGAACCTAAGTATAAAACTTTACACTTATCCATTTTATACTTCTTTCTTCTAAAGTGTTTAAACCCTTTTTGTTGATATCTTTTGTTTTTACATTACCTTCATTTTTGAATATCTCTTCTTCCCCACCTAGTGAGCTATCCCTTTGAATATAGAATAAATAAAAAAAGACAAAAAAAGTTTGGCAAAACTAACAAGTTATGGAATCTAACAACATATATAACGTGTCATCCTCACCTTTGCAAAAAAAGAAAGAAAGTACATTTTCTCATTTCTTCTCTTGAGTCAAGATTGAGTCAAGACTCAACCTAAGACATGGGTTGGGCTTTTTCATCATAATTACATGGCATTCAGTGTCATTTCTGCATGTCTGGTCTTTTCCAGTTTTATTGCTATAGTTGTATATATTGTTTTTCTGCTTCAGCTCATTTTGCTCTTCATTAGTTCCCTTGGTTTGAATTCATCCCGTTCCTCATTTCTATGGTACAATAATATTTCACCACATGATTTGCTTATCCATTCTCCAGCTGTGGGTATCTGCTTTGTTTCCAGTTAGTGGCTACCACAAAAAGTGTTGCTCTGAACATTTTGATGTATGGTACTTCTCTTTCTATCCATAAACTCTTTGGAATATATGACTAGAAAGATAATCTTCTATCAGAGGGTGTGAACATTTTCATCACTTTTGTAGCATAATTCCAAATTGCTTTCCAGAATGACTGGATCAATTCACAACTCCACTAATAATCTATTAGTCTGTCTCCTCACAACTAACCAACTTTGATCATTTCTATCTTTTTCAGTTTTCTGGATGTGAGGTAAAGCCTCAGTGTTGTTGGTTTGCATTTATCTTATTATTTGTTGTTGTTCAGTTATTTCAGTCTTGTCTGACTCTTCGTGACCCCATTTGAGGGTTTCTTCACAAAGATACTGGAGTAGTTTGCCATATTCTTCTCCAGCTCATTTTACAGATGAAGAAATTGAAGCAAAGAGCTAAGTGACTTGCTGGGGGTAACACAGCTAGTAAGTGTTGAAGGCCAGGTGAATCTTCCTGATGCTCAGCCTGGCACTCTATCCACTCTATCCATTTTTTTCATGTCTTCTGAACACTTGGCAAGGACAGCTGATACAAAGCATTACGCCCAAACTAGGAGGACTCTCCCCTTACTACACAAAGTCCCTGGAGAGACTGGGCTCAAATGTAGAGTATAGTGGTAGTGAGGTACAGGAATAGAGAGCACATTTGGGCCAGGGGTACCTCTGGATTCCTGGTCCTTTAAGTTTTTTCCTTCCTTCATGGAGTCTTCATGACATTTCCTTAGGTACGGGATTCTGCTAAGCTTGTAGGGACAATGTTTTTCTAAAGTTCAAAGCTGGTCCCTTTCTCTTCAAGGGTCATGCAGCCTGAAGGATCACCATCCTCAATCTGCTATCTTTCTGCAGCCATCTGTAAGCACCTCGTAATTTCATCAGCAGTTATTTCTCCGGCAATCGTTGCTACTGCCTCTGCCAGTGGGATGAACTTCTGATGTGGTCTGTGAATCCACCTAAGATCTGGAAATAAACAGGGACATTATGTGCTCATGGATACATGGTAGCCAGGATCCCCATCCCCCTCTCATCAGTTCAAAGCAGTCCTTATTCCAAGCAGTCTGGGAAAGACTGAGAGACGAGTGGTTTGAACCTTTTGTATGCATACTTAGTTCTGGCTCTGCACCTTCTGAGCCATTGTTTCTTCTGGCTTTACAGCTAATTTGCTGTCATTACACATTATCAACCTCTCAGCCAGTCATGCCTGGAAGTAGGCTCACCAAAATTTCCACATGGTTGTGTTAAAGCAGACGGAGAATATCTGTGTGTACTCTAATTATTGGCCAATCCTCCCATTACACTGCTGTGGTAGGAACAATTTTGACCATAATTCCTCCTTTCCCCTGCAGCATGGGCTTGGCTAGTTTTTCACCAAAAGAAAAGAAAGCTGTTCCCAGGGGGCAAGGATTCAAGCTGTGTCATCACATGATGCAGTTTCTGGCAATATTGACATCATTTCCTAATCACATAAGGTCATAAAAAGGCCCACCTATGTGAGGTTAGGGTCCTTCAAATTTAAGGGATGTCCCAAGAACACAGGAGTCATCACAGCCTACCCTGCTGGCTGTATTTGTTTCCATATGGAAATAAATAGGAGCATTTCTACTCAGGTGCTAGAGCATCCTTGTTGAATATCCTTTCTGTGCAATAGCTAAATAAACTTCCTTTTGTTAAGTGTTGAATTACATACAAGTGCCTTACTTCCTCCCCAAATCAAACTCAAATTAACAGGATACTAGCCTAAGTCAGGCTCCCCCCTAACAACCAATATCCAGTTTTCTAGACAGTTTCAATACTTTACATGCCATAGGATTGACTGCTGTTAGTATATATAAGGGCAACCAGAGTGTAGTAGTGTAATTGCTTTAAGTTCAATTCAGTGTCTGTGCAACCAGCTCCCCTAGTAGGGCATCTCTTTTTCCTTTATACACAATTGGCATAACTGGAGAAGATATAAAGGGGGAAGATGTGATTTTTGGCCATGAACCTATCTATATTTAGCAGTTACCACAAAGAAAATAACTGTAACCTAACACGAGTCTGCTTCTAAGAAAATACTTGACAATTTTGAGCAGCATGAAAATAAATACATTTTAGCATGTAGACGTCTTCAATCTGGCTTCTAAGTCCTGATCTTATAATAAACTGAAATTTCTGAGTTTTAAGATTTCCTTTAAATGAGTGGGAGAATGGGTGCTTTTTATCAAAAAGCCCATTCAGCTTACCTCCTAGATTGCTAGATAAATTTTGGAGTTACTTTGTGGCTTCATCAGTAAATAAACTGTATAATTTTGCTATTCACTTTTACTGAAGTCATAACTATAGTGGAGTACCAGTCATTTCACTCTATCAGTCTCTTAAATGTTCTGTACTTCGAGTCCCAAGATGACAGTAGTAACTTCCTGTCTATCTGTCTGTCTGTGTGCCTATCTCACTGTTTTTTCAGTAGTAATGATAGATTTTCACTTATCCATCTACTCTCTTTTGTCAAGTGAGTTAGGGAGGTGGATTTGATTTTTGGCTTTTGTCTATGACCAGGAACAGAATGATACTCGACTGGGGTTTAGAGACTAAAATTACAAGCATAGTTCTGTTACTATAATTCCTCTCTACCCCCACCCTTTGCCCCCATCTTTCAAGTCTTTTTTACACCTTATATCTCCTCAGCCCCCATGTACTCTTTTCTCTAGTGACACTGTCTCCCTTGCTGTTCCTCAAACAAGACACTTCACCCCCCAACTCTGGCCTTGGCTGTCACCTATGTCTGGTATGCTCTCCCATCTCATCTCCACCTCCTGGCTTTTCTAGCTTCCTTCAAGTCTCTGCTAAAACCTCACCAGTCATCCTAATGTGTATCTGGCCACTGGACCCAGATGGCTCCAGAGGAAAAAGTGAGGCTGGTGGCTTTGCGCAGCCCTCGCTCACTTAAGTCCAATTCACTTGCATGTCATGGCATCACATCCATGATGTTATGGTCCTCTTGTGAGGATGAAAGACAGACAACAATAAAACCTCAACTTCTACTGGAAGCCTTTCCCAATGCCCCTTAATTCCAGTGCCTTCCTTCTGTTGATTACCTCCAATTTATCTTATATATATAGCTTGTTTTTACATAATTATTTCATTTTGTCTTCCTCCATGAAAATGTGAGCTTCTTAAAAGCATAGACTGTCTTTTCCCTTTCTTTGTATCTCAGGGCTTAGCACAACACCTGGAACATAGTAAGCATTTAATGAATGTTTGTTGACTTCCTGATTCTCTAAATAACAGTGCTAAGCAATCACCAACAGCAAGCCTTTCACTGGAACATGATGTCTTTTACTCTTTTGAGGGTGGTTTAAGTATAACTATGCTATAATTATTTATTACGAAGATAAATACATGTAAGATTTTTGATCTATAATTTTGTTATCTCATTTGACCAACTCCCCTTGTTTTATAGCTTTTCTTTATTTTATGCAATATATTACTTATTTTTGTGAATGATTCATTTATTATTCACATAATTTCAGTCACCCTTTTTCTTTTTTCCCTTAATTTATTATTTGTTTATATTTTAGCCTTCTTTTCTTTTTAAATTCTAAGTTCCAGGTTCTCTCCCTCCCCTCCCCACCTGCTCCCCTGCTCCACTGAGAAGGCAAAACAATATCTTATCAATTATATATATATATATCTCAATTAAATATATTTCCATATTAGCCATATCACAAAACAAGCAAAAAGAAAGAAAGAAAGGAAATTATACTTTGGTTTGCACTCAGAGTTCATCAGTTCTCTCTCTGAAGGTGAATACCATTTTTTTCATCATGTGTCCTTTGGAATTGTCTTATATCATTGGAGCAGAGTAGTCAGTTCTTTCACAATTGATCGTCATTACAACATTGCTGTTATTACGCACAGTGATATTCTGCTTCTTCTCACTTGGCTTTGCATCAGTTCATATTGGTCTTACCATGTTTTTCTAAAACCATCTCTCTCATCATTTCTTATTACATGAGTACTCCATCACAGTCATATGCCACAGTGCTGTTTTCATCCTTGTTGAAGGCATCTAACAACCTTAAGGAAAACATTATGCTAAAACACATATGAGTAAGCACACAGCCCTACTTTGTTCCATTGGTGACTGGGAAAGCATGAGAGCACCATCCTTTATCCAGAACTCATGCAAGCATACCATCACGAAACTGGAGTATGATACTGTGGAACTTCTCCAGGCAACCAGATTTCGCTATGATCTTCCACAAGCCCTTTTGACTGACAGTATCAAAGGCCTTGGGTCAGGTCAATAAATGTGTAGAGATGCTAAACTGTTTAACTTGAAAAAGCCATACAAGTCAAGACTAAAGCAAAGGGAGAGCTGTTGCACAACTTTTTTGTTCACAGATGATTTTGTACTCAATACAGTCTTTGAGGCTGAGACGCAACAGAATTATGGATTGATTCTCTGCCACCTGTGCTAATTTTGGCCTGACAATTGACATCAAGAAAATGAGGTTTTCCATTAGCCAACACCATACCATCCATACATGGAACCATTGGTTACAGCAAATAGAGAAATTTTGAACACTGTGGATAAGTTCATTTACTAAGGTACTGAACGCTGAGGTCCTTTCTTAAACTGAATTGCCAAGCATTCAAACTCTGTTGCAGAGTGTGCAGCTCTGATGGGCTGGCCACATAACCTGAATGCCAAATGCACATTTACCCAAAAGACTATTTTGTGGAGAATTCATGCAAGGCAAGCACTCAGATGGTCAGAAGAAGTGATACAAGAACACTCTTAAGTTCTCTCTGTAGAGCTTTAGAATCTATTGTGAGACATGGGAGACACTGGCACAGGAGTGCTCAGCATGGCGTTCCCACATCAAAGAAGAAAGCAGAATCATAGTAG
Organism: Phascolarctos cinereus; assembly: GCF_003287225.1. Classification (NCBI taxonomy): domain Eukaryota; kingdom Metazoa; phylum Chordata; class Mammalia; order Diprotodontia; family Phascolarctidae; genus Phascolarctos; species Phascolarctos cinereus. The sequence continues at coordinate 102,159,775 of NW_027555625.1, forward strand.
CACAAGGGAAATGTGAGATGTTCAAATCTAGAAACATCTCCACCCCAAATGTTCAAAGAAACTATTAGTGCCCAACCTGTGGTAGAACCTTCAGAGCTTGTATGGGATTGATCATCCATAGTTGAACACACTGTACCTTAACCTCAATATTGTGATGTCATTGGTCCTCTTCAAATATGCCACAACTTGTTCAGTTGTTCCCCCGTTAATGAGTATACCCTCAATTTTCCAATTCTTTGCTACCACAAAAAAGAGCTGCTATAAATATTTTTGTACATATAGATCCTTTTCCTTTTCCTTTGATCTCTTTAGGGTACAGACCTAGTAGTGGTATTGTTAGATCAAAGGGGTGTGCACAGTTTTATAGCCCTTTGGGCATAGTTCCAGATTGTTCTCCAGAATGGAGCAGTTCACTGCTCTACCAATAGTTCATTAACGTACCTATTTTTCCTCATTCCCTCTAGCACTTGTCATTTCTGACAGGTGTGAGGTGGTTCTTAAGAGTTGTTTTAATATGCCTTTCTGTAATCAATACTGATTTAGAGCATTTTTTCATAAGATTGTAGATAGCTTTAATTTCTTCTTTTGAAAATTGCCTCTTCATATACTTTGACCATTTATCGATTAGGGAATGGATCTTATTTTTATAAATTTAACTCAGTTCCCTCTATGTTTGAGAAATGAAGCCTTTATAAGAGAAACCTGTAAAAAATTTTTATGTTATTTCATTGTCTATGGTACCTTTTAGCAAAATGTAGTTTCTCTGACTTTTCTTGTTTAATTGTGTCTGACTCTTTGTGACTCCATTTAAGGTGTATGGTTGGGTTTTTTTTTCCAGCTCATTTTACAGCTGAGGAACTGTGACAAACAGGGTTAAGTGACTTGCCCAGGGTCACACAGCTGATAAATGTCTAAGTCCAGATTTGAAATTATGAAGATGAATCTTCCTGACTTCAGGCAAGATGCTCTATCCACTGTGCCACTTAGTTGCCCTGTCCCTGATTTTCTCTTGTAATTAGATCTGTTTTTGCTTTTGCTTTGTCTGAGGTCATGATCACTACCCCTGCCTTTTTTTTTACTTCAGTTGAATCATTATTGTCATCCAGTATTCAAGTTATCCCACCTGACATTGTATTATCTGAAAATCGAATAGGCATGTCCTCTATGCTTTTTACAAGACATTGATAAAAATGTTAACTAGCACAAGGAAGGTCAAGCACAAATGCCTTGGGCACTCCACTAAAGACTGCCTGTCAAGTTGGCATCAAGCCATCATTGGGTGGGGGTGAATATTGGGAGCAGAGGCATATAGGTGGGCAAGCACAAGACATTTGAGGGAATGCCATGTAAGACATCTTGATTGTATAGGTAGGGATTGTGTAGGGGACTACTGATAGAACTGGAAATATGATTTGGGACTGTAAAGTAGAGGGCCACCAATGCTGGGATATAAGGAGTTTGTACTTTATTTTATAGATGTTCAGGAGCCTTTAATAGTTTTTGAGCAGGCAGAATATACAGTTCTCCCTAACTCTACTGAAGTATAGGACCCAGCTAGGATTGCTGCTGTACAAACTTCATGGTATTGATGGAAGCTGCCCTACTTTGAAGGAATTACAGCTAATGAGTTCCAGTGTAGACCCTGGAGTGAATGTCCTGGCAGAATCATACAATGAGCAAGCCACAGTGAAGAGCCAGGGATGGGGCACAGTCAGAGTGGGGCAACAGGGCATTTATATAAGGGTGCTGATATTTAGGAGTACTTTCAGCCTTTTACCAGTCTAGAAACATCTTAGCTGAGTAACTAATTGACAAGAATAATTAAAGTAAGAAGCTACCAGATGGCAGCCGTGTTACCACACCCCAGGTTAGCCTCTCATACTCTGCTAATTCATCCCACCCCTGTGGCATCTTTGCAGTGTCCCAGGGTCTTTGTGCTGCCATCTACCCCCACTCCCAGCTGAATTGAGGACATTTTTTGTGCTCTTTAATCTAGCAAAATTGCTAGCTATATCTCTAATAAGAGCACAAAAAGGCCAGGTCTTTTAAAAAAATATTTGAATGTAAAATAAGGTTAATAGCTAGTGTGGACTATCTTGGTGCTGAATGTGGCCTATCAACAGGGTTGCTTGAAGAAGGAGCTAGGTCAAAGTCAAGAGTACAACTAAATCCTCAGATTCTAGTGAGAAATGAGATGTGTGGTTCAGGAATCAAGGCTTTAGTATCAGGTAAACAATGGAATGTTGAGCTAGACAAACACCATTTAATAGGCACATGTGAAATTTTAAGCCTAGCCGTAAAGCAGGTGGGCCCTGTATCTGGGATGTTTTAGAAGATGTTTAACAACCAACTCTCTAAGGGAAAAATGTACATATGATACACTTTTAAGTTTTAATCTGCATCATTAACATTTTCTCCATCACTTTCTTAAGTATAATCAACAACCAACAATAAATCAATAAAAAATAATAAATGAAGCCCTGATTAGTAGCATTTATCAATTTCTGAGGTATAAATGCTCACATTGAAAATTTAACAGTCGGTTCTCGTGAGCTTTTGCCTTCTATCTTCCATGGAATTCCTTTCAACTTCTACTACTCTGATTATCTCCCATAACAACTATAGACTCTATGAAATGGTAGACAGGAAAAAAAGCATGAACAAAATGGTGCTTTAGTTCAGTTTATATGGTGGTGGTATGCAGGATGGATTGGGGAGGGCTGAGATTAGAGACAGGGATCCATTTAGGAGGCTGTTACCCTAGTTCAGGAACAAGGCAATATGGGTTTAAACGAGGTTGCTGAAAGCAGTATTGGAAAGGAAAAGATATTGTGAGGGGAAACAAACAATAGAAACTAAAAGTAACTTTTAGGTTCAGGTACGCTGTAACTAGGAGAACAATGGTACCATTAACAGGTACAGGGTAGCCACAGGTCTCACCACCATCTCCTATCAGTCATGTTCATCCTTGATATCAACAAACTTGGGCTACTCAGGAGTGGAGAATCTGTTACTTTATGAGACAAGGACAGAATTATACTCATTCACCACTGTTGTACCCTCAGCCCTCAAATCATGCTGGACATTCTTTCAGTTCTTCCTACTCTACTACGGAAAAAAATCAACCTAAATAATAATTGTACTACTCATACGTTTTCTACAAATCTGTCTTTTATAAAATGCAATTTATAATCACACTTGGTAATAATAACACAACAAAAGCTACACTGGTCACTCAAACAGCAATAGCAGCAGTTTCTGTAACAGCTCAGACACATCCTGGAGGAGCCTGTTGTTGGAAGCTCTTGCTGTTGAAGCTGAGAGGCGGATTCATCTCACTTGTTTCAGTGATGATCTGTATCCATGCCCCATTTTCATGGCAAGGTCTAGTAACCCTACTCTCCCTTTTTCTTTCCCTCTTCCATAGCCTGAGGCTGAACCACAATGTGTAAATGATAGAAAGAGCTCCTAGGAGTCCCCCCTCTAGGGGTTTACGTAGGATTACATAGGTTTACACACATAGGTATGCTAGTAAATGTTTAACAACTGCCTCTCTAGGGGAAAAAAGTATGTATTTATTGTGTATTAACGCAAATTTATTATATATTTTACTAATATAAAGGATGCATTACACACATTTTACAAATAGTAATAAATCTACGATACCTTTTATCATAAATTCCATCAATTTGCCAAATTGGTGTATCTGTAGCCAACCTATGGTTGTAATTCAGCTATAATTTGAGAAATAGATTTGCATCTAAATATGCTAAATCTCCTCCAAATATATTTATTGCCATTAAACCTGTAATCTGCTGTAGATTACTGTAGATTAATGTAATGTACTGTTGAATTATTTCTCACCCTTATACAAATTATATTCATTAAACTGAAACCTCTTTCAGTTACAATACTACCAGTTGCAATAGTTCTAACTTTTTTTTAGGTTTTTGTGTGGTTGCAAGGATTAGAACATTGTTTGACTCTATTATATACAAAATCCAAAAAATAGTTGAAGTCACTATAATAATTTAAAATTTCACTTAAATTATGTATTTTTATAAGTTACATATGGTGAAATTAATTCTTCGTAAGACCAAATAGATGATTTTAATAAATCTAAATAATTTAAAATGTTTTTATTGTTGTTTCTATCTGATAAAAGATATAAGTTCATGTATTGAATTATATTTTCAGTAACATAATCCTAGGAAAACCATTATTTATTATTTTTATTAAGTGGAATGTCTTTAAAGCTATCAGACTTAAATAAAGCTTCACCTTGAGATTGATGCTTTCCAGTACCAGTCTTTAAAATTTCAAAATCTCTGAGGGTACATTTAATTTCTGTATTTTCTGAATGGTAGTTGATCTTGACTGCAGTGCAGTTGAAAATAATGAAAATTCTTCAAGAATGTCAATTAGGATCTTGCAAAAAATTAACATTAGCTAATCTCTTTGCCAAACCAGAATAAGAATGAAGAATGCATAAATAAAGTAGATTAGCACCATACCACTGTAGCACCTCATAAATTATATGTTTCCCATCTCAGTCCTACTATTTGGCCAATTTTAATAGTTTCAATTTCAAGTTTCTTAGCCATAGTTTGGTTTAATTTTTACTGTATTGGTGATAAGTAAAATGAACTTTATCCAGAAACATTTTTAAATGATTAACTTGTTTTATTTCAGACATTGAATTGTCAAGTGATAATTATATTTTAGGGCAGCTAGGTGGCATAGAATACTGTGAATAGAATACTGGACCAGGGGTCAGGAACTCATCTTCTTGAGTCCAAATCTCCCTTAGGCACTTACTAGCTTTGTGACCCTAAAAATCAGTTAACCCTGTTTGCTTATTTCCTCATCTGTAAAATGAGCCGGAGAAGGAAATGGCAAACCACTCTGCCAAGAAAACCCCAAATAGGGTGACAGAGTAGGACATGATTGAAAATGGCTAAAAAAATTTACATACGATGATTTAAACAGTGCCAAATGAGCATTTTAGGAAATTTTCCTAAAAATTTCATAGCTTCTCCAGACTTTCTTATCAGCATTGTAATAGCACCATCAGAACAAAATGCAATTAAGTTAGCCTTCAAATATCCATTATTAAAGCCACAGTCATTTAAAGTAGACAGTAAGGGGCAGCTAGGTGGCACAGCAGATAGAGCTTCAGCCCTGAAGTCAGGAGTACCTGAGTTCAAATGTGAACTCAGACCAATAGTTGATACTTACTACCTGTGTGACCCTAGGTAAGTCAATTAACCCCAATTGCCTAATGTATACACACACACACACACACACACACACACACACACACTAAAGTAGACAGTAATAGATATTAAATACACTCTGCTGTGATTGCCTCCAGTTCTTTTAGAACAACAAATAACATTACTTGTCCAAAAAGGAAGGAAGGAAACAAGCGTTTATTAAGCACCTACTATGTGCCATGAATGTGCTAAGCATTTTTAAAATATCACATTTGATTCTCACAGCAACCCTAAGAGGTAGTTGCTAGGAGCCAACTGAATTGTACGCTGGCTTGCAAAATTCCTGAAAATTTAACTATCAGCTCTTACAAGCTGATAACCGCTGGCTGCAGCACCACTGCATAGGATCATAGTGTCTGACCTTAAAGATCAGCTATTCTCACCCCTTCATGTTACAGATGAAGAAACAGACTCAGAGTTCAAGTGACTTGTCCAACATAATAAGTAATAAATAGTTGATTAGAGAGTCAAACTCAAATTCTCGTACTCCAAATCTAGTGCTCTTTTTACTACATCACATTGTCTGTACTTGTTCTGAGGCTCAATTTCCACTTCCCAATTATAGATGATTCTGGGGTTGCTGTTCGCAGTTGCTGAGACTGCCCCTATGGAATTAAGTGTCTCTGAATGGAAAAGTAAGCAGAGAGAGAGGTAGGGTAGTGCATTCTACAGAGTTCTTGAGTTTCCAAGCTTGGCATTTGAAGAGAAAGAAGTCCCTAGCAATGGAATGGAATGGAATAGAATTAGAGGAGGGACATGTAGTAGAATGGGAGAGGGAGAGGCCAAATGAGATTGGCTTCTATATGTTAGCTACTTCTTAGAAAAATGTGTTTCAGTTCTGGGGTCCAAGATCTTGCCCCAAAACAGTCTGCTGGTAAGCAGCTTTAGTTTATACCTTAATTTTTTCCTTTTTTTAAAAGGACCTTTTAAAATTTTAGGGGAGTGGATAGTATTTGGACAAATATAACAAAGGTTGCTACCACTCTGTAACTTGAATTTTTAGAGTAACCTAAGGCTCAGGAAGGTTCAGTGACTTGCTGATGAGTCAAATAGCTGTTGAGTATTACAGGCAGAATTTGAACCCAGGTCTTTCTGACTCAAAGTTTAGTGCTCTGTTCATTATGTCACACTACCATCATTTGGGCCAATTATATGTCTTAGATTTACTTCTACAGAGCTACTATAAAGAATGCTATTATACAGTAACATGATGTGTTCATTCTTGGGCTGAAAGGGATGAGGTACGAAGGAAGTTTGTTTTAGTTATCTGGGTTATTAGTTTCTTTTCTTCGTCTCTGAAAAGTTTGGTGTTAATATAATTAATCAGTCAGTTGATAAGCATTTATTAAGCTCCTACTATGTGCCTGGCACTGTGATAAGCACTGGGGGCAAAAGACAGTTCTTGCCCTCCAAGAGCTCACAATAATGGGGGAAGCAATAAACAAACTACATATAGACAAGCTATATACATGATAAATAGGAAATAATTAACAGAGGACAGGTAGTAGAATTAAGAGGGACTTGAATATATTTTGGGCAGTATAATTGATAAGCTATAGACATTTGGGATTGAGAAGTGAAAAAACCCCAAAAGCCATATATTAAAATTTACAAATAGCACCCTATGTATAGACAGATTAAATATAGTATAGTAACATACTAATGTGGTATTGAAATAATATATAGAATCAACTTTATAATCTTTAGTTTGTTAACAAAAACTAATTTTCCCCCAATTATTTGCATATTTTATTAAAGCAGCAAATTTTCAGCGAGGAAATGTATGAAGGTCACTATACATATTTAAGCTTCAAAATGGTACCATTAATATAACTATTTGATAGCTATTAAATGAAAAAGCGTTTATTAAGTACTTTTTATGTGCCAACTACTGTGTTACATACCGAAGACAAAAATATAAAAAGAAGGCAGTCCTTGCCCTCACAGGACTCATATTCTAGTGGAAGAGACAGTAAATAAAAGGGAGTGGTAACGAGGGAGAGAATTTTGGTTTAGAAAGTTATAGAGATGGTAAGTAGATCCACTGGGAAGTAGATTGAGACATATTCTGGTAGCAAAGACAGTATTGACTTGATCCTGTTTCTAAAATTGGAGAGTTAGGACATAGAGTATAGTATAACTATCAGGGCAGCTATGAGAAGATATTTGGAAAGTAAAGTAAGCATGCCTGGGACCACCTAGACATGCCGGGCATTTTGAAGCCCTCCCCAATTAGGAGATCAGGGATCCCAGGTAGGAGTTCTTGGGTTGAGAGTTAAGTCCTTCAGTAGATGATTTATTTCATTGACAGATATTCATCATTTTTTTAAAAAATGGCAATAAATTTGTGTAGCTTTAAGCAATTTCTGTCTTTGTAAATGCTAAATACTAATAGATATTAGACAATGCTGAATAATTTGTTGATTAATTATTGCATTGGGGAAGACAAAACATTACATCTGCTGCACTGATTTTAAATTTATTCTCAATTGTATAACAGTGGCAAATATACAGATATTGTTTTTTCTGTAATAAGCTGTTTGAAAAGTATTTTTTCAAAATCCATGTTTCAAATGGATGTGATAAATGATATGTCAAAACTGATTATCTTTTACTCTATCAGAATTTTCTATTGGGAACATTTTGTAATGGATTGTGGTTGATATTAGAGAAAATGAAACTTCAGTAATTGGAAATGAAATATATTAGATGCATATTTTTGATGAGTTAAATTGTTATTTTTAGTCTCTAAGGCATATCTGAGTCACATCTTAAAAGAAAAGGCAATTTGTAATAACATCTATCAACAAGGTCATATGATAACAGTTTGATATTAGGCTAAAATTCCACAAAAATATATTTATGATATATTGAAAGCCATAACCATGAATGTCATTGCCTATCTTTTTTTTTAATAGAAGAATTACTGTGCTTTATTTCCCCAACAACCAAATTGTCCAATGAATAGTTTGGGAATCATTTGCATCTAGTGAGTAGGCAAGAGTCTGGAAATCCATATATAGGAGCCTCCTGGGACAAAGAGGGCTACAGAAGGGTGGATGTGAAGTGGCTGAGAGTGAATCATTACTTTCAAGAGCAAAAACTTTAGCTGTATATCTTTTTTTGGGTTGTAATATTTCAAGTTGTGTATGCCACAGGTTGACAGAATACAGGTTGACTTTTAACTTGCTTTTTTTACAAAAAATGTTTTTTATCAGTGTGCTATAATTTTCATACTTTATAAGTCATTTAATTGACTAGCTTGTATATTTGACCATGGAGTTTACATACTATTTTTTTTTTAAATTTTCTAACATTCATTTTCTAAGTTTTGAGTTCTAAATACTCCCCTTGCCTTAAGTCCTCTCTCACCCATTGAGAAAGTAAGAAGTATGATACCTATTTTACATGTGAAGTCATGCAAACAATATTTACATATTAACCAAGCTGCAAAAAAAGTGAAAAACAATTTGCTTCAATGTGCACTCAGTTCATCAGTTCTCTCTCTGGAGATGGATAGCATTTTCATCCCTTGGAATTGTCTTGGATCATTGTATTGGTTAGACTAGGTACATCTTTCACAGCAAATCATCCTCACAATCTTGCTGTTTCTGTGTACAATGTTCCCCTGCTTTTGCCCACTTTACTTCTGAAGCCATCTCCCTCATCATTTCTTATAGGACGAGAGTATTCCATCACAATCATATGCCAAACTTGTTCAGCCATTTCCCAATTGATGGGTATCTCCTCAATTTCCAATTCTTTGCTATCACAAAAAAGAGCTGCTGTAAATATTTTTGTACATGTTGGTCCTTTTCTCTTTTTTATGATCTCTTTGGGACACAGACCTAATAGGGGTATTGCTAGATCAAAGGGGTATACACAGTTTAACAACCCTTTGGGCAGAATTCCAAATTGTTCTACAGAATGATTGTATCAGTTCACAACTCCACCAACAATGCATTAGTGTACTTATTTTTTCACATCTCTTCCAGCATTTATCATTTTCTTTTTCTGTCATGTTAGCCAGTCTGATAGATATGAAGCAGTACCTCAGAGTTGTTTTAATTTGCATTTCTCTATTAGTGATTTAGAGCATTTATTCATATGACTATTCATAGATTTGATTTCTTTTTCTGAAAACTCCCTGTTCATATCCTTGGACCATTTATCAGTTGGAAAAAGACTCTTATTTTTATAAATCTGGTCCAGTTCCTTACGTATTTGAGAAATGAGGCTTTTATCAGAGAAATTTGCTGTAATTTTCCTTCTCCCCCCAGTTTCCTGTTTTCCTTTCAGTTTTGGCTGCATTGTTCTTATTTGTGTAAAACCTTTCACATTTCATATAATCAAAATTACCCATTTCACTTCTGTTATTCTCTCTGTCTTTTGTTTGGTCATAAACTTTTCCCTTATCCATTGATCTAAGAATTAAAATTTTCTACGTTCCCCTGATTTGTTTATGGTATTACCATTTATGTCTAAATTGATGTACCTGTTTTGACCTTATCTTGGTGTATGATGTGAAATGTTGGTCTATGCCTAGTTTCTGTTTGACTGCTTTCTAGTTTCACCAATAGTTTTTGTCAAATAATGAATTATTGTTTCAAAAGCTTGAACCTTTGGGTTAATCAAACAGTAGATGACTATGGTCACTTACTGCAGTATATTATATATCTAATTTATTCCAGTGCAGTACTAGATTGTTTTGATGATTGCCACTTTGTAATATAGTTTGAAATCTAGCATTGCTGGACCATCTTCCTTCACATTCTTTTCCATTGATTCCTTTGATATTTTTGACCTTTTGTCCTTTCGGATGAATTTTGTTATTTTTTCTAGCTCTATGAAATAATTCTTTGACTTTTGATTGGTATGACATTGAATAAGTACATTAATTTAGGTATTATCATTTTTATCATATAACTCAGCCTACCCATGAGCAATTAATATTTTTTCAATTGTTTATGTTTATCTTTGTTTATGCGAATAGTGTTTTGTAATTGTATTCATATAGTTCTTGGATATGTCTTGGCAAGTAGACTTCCAAGTATGTCATACTGTCTGCAGTTATTTAAAATGGAATTTCTCTTTCTACTCTTCCTGCTGGGTTTTGTTGGTAATATTTAGAAATGTTAATGACTTATGTGAATTTATTTCATATCCTGTAACTTTGCTAATGTTGTTTTAACTAGTTTTTTAGTTGATTCTTTAGTGTTCTCTAATTATACTATCATATAATCTGCAAAGAGTTATAGTTTTATTTCCTTGTTGCCTATTCTTATTCCTCCAATTTCTTTTTCTTGTCATTGTTATAGCTAGCATTTCTAGTACAATATTGAATTATAGTGGTGATAACAGACATACTTGCTTCATCTCTGATCTTACTGGGAAGGCTTCAAGTTTGTCTCTTCTATAGATAATGCTTGCTCTTCGTTTTAGATGGATCATACTTAGTATTTCAAGAAGCACTCCATTTGTTTTTGTTTGCTAATGTTTTAATAGGAAAGGGTATTGTATTTTATCAAAACCTTTTTTACATCAATTGATATAATCATACGACTTTTGTTGTTTTTGTTATTGATATAGTTAAATATGCTTATACTTTTCCTCATATTGAATCAGCCTTATGTTCCTGATATAAATCCCATCTGGTCATATTGTATGGTCTTTGTAATATATTGCTATAGTCTCCTTGCTAGTATTTTATTTACATTTTTTTTTGTCAATATTCATTAGGAAAACTGGTCTATAATTTTCTTCCTATTTTTAATCTAACTGGTTTAAGTATCAAAACCACAGAATTTGGTAAGACTCCTTTATCTTTTTTTTCCACATAGTTTGTATGTAGTATTAGCATTTATTGTTCTTTAAACATTTGGTAGAATTCACTTATAAATCCATTTGGTCTTGCAGATTTTTCTTAGGGAGCACATTTATGACCAGTTCAATACCTTTTCTTCCTTCCTTCCTTCCTTCCTTCCTTCCTTCCTTCCTTCCTTCCTTCCTTCCTTCCTTCCTTCCTTCCTTCCTTCCTTCTTTCCTTCCTTCCTTCCTTTCCTTCTTTCTTTCTTGGAAGTCGGGGTTAAGTGACTTGCCCAGGGCCACACAGCTAATAAGTGTCATGTGTCTGAGGTCAGATTTGAACTCAGGTCCTCCTGACTCTAAGGCGGGAGCTTGTCCACTGCACCACCTAGCTGCCCCAATTTCTTTTTCTAAGAGGGTTATTTAAATATTCTATTTCCACTTCTGTTAATCTGGGCAATTTATGTTTTTGTAAATATTCATCCATTTCACTTACATTGTTAATTTTATTGGCATATAATTAGACCAAATAGCTCTTAATAATTGTTTTAATTCACTCTTCATTGATGCTGCATTCACTCTTTTCATTTTTGATACTGGTAATTTGGTGTTCTTCCTGTTTTCTTTTAATCAGATAAACTAATGATTTATCTAAACCAGCTCCTGGTTTTATTTATTAGTTCAATGTTTTTCTTACTCTCAATTTTTAAAATCTCTCCTTTGATTTTCAGGATTTACATTTTGGTATTTAATTGGGGATTTAATGTTTGTTTTCTGGTTTTCTAAATCCATTTCTAAATTTATTTTTCTAAATCCAATTCATTGGTCTTTTCTTTCTCTCTTTTACTGATATAAGTATTTACAAATAAAAATTCCCCTAAGTACTGCTACATCCCACAGATTTTGGTATGTTGCCTCATTGATGTCACTATCTTTAATGAAATTATTGATTGTTTCTGTGATCTGTTCTTTGACCTATTCATTCTTTAAGATTAGATTATTTAGTTTCCAATTAAATTTTAATCTATGCTTATAAGGTACTTTATGGAATATAATTTTTGTTGTATTATAGTCTGAAAAGGGTACATTTAATATTTCTGCTTTATTGTGAGGTTTTGTGCACTAATATATGGTCATTTTTTTGTGAAGGTGCCATATACAGCTGAGAAACAGGTATACTCCTTTCTATTCACATTCAGTTTTCTCCAGAAGTCTATCATATCTAACTTTTCTAAAACTCTGTTCATCTCCTTAACTTCTTTCTTACTTATCTGATATTTAGATTTATGTGGTTCTGAAAGGAATAAATTTAGGTCCCTTACTATAATAGTTTTTACTCTTAGTTTCCTCCTGTAACTCATTTAACTTTTCCTTTAAAAATTTGGATGCCATTTGGTGCTCATGTGCTTACCATTGATATTACTTCATTTTCTATGTTACCTTTTTGCAAAATGTAGTTTCCCTGATTATCTCTTTTTAACTAGGTCTAATTTTGCTTTCATTGCCTATCTTCTAATTCCATCTGCTTTAAATTTTGAGTCTTTTAAAAAACTTTGCAACTTCTATGTTCCCTTCAGTCGATCCATTGAGAAATGCTACTAATTCCTGCTCCCCAAAGTATTTTTCAATTACTTCCTTCAATTGTATGTTGCTAAATGTTCTTGAAATATATTTAAATATAACTGTCTATCTTTGTAACTCTCACCTATGTTGTGATCACTTTCAGATTAGGAACTACTTTAAAATTTTTTTAATAGCCCCCCACCCTCAAAATAATTTATTATGCCCAACATACAGTAGCAGCTTGACAAATACTGACTTGATTGGCAGCTGTGATACTTGATATCCTTGGTGAAAAAATGTGTTATTTTGGAAACCTTTTTTTGCCATATTTATATGTTCAGGTAAGAGTGGGAGAGAGGAAAATTATGCAAATTAATGCTCTAATGGAAGTGAGACACGGGTCCCTTCTTCATCTGCATTAGATCTGTGACCTGAAACTGAGTAATGAATGACAGAACTGGCAGGTAGTACCTTTTACTTCACCACACACAAGGTTGGGGTCTTTCTGTATGGGTCCAGGACCTCCTTTTGTCTTGTGCACAGCCTTAGTCCTCTTTCAGTTCCTCCACCTATGCAGTCCTGTCTAGACTCCATCCTTTGTGAGCACAGACTTCTTTGTCTGTTTCTCTATGCTGACCTGAGCTGGAAATATGACTCACTGTCATTTTTTCCCCCACTTGACCTAGTGTATTTTCTAGATTTTTATGGTGGAAGTGTGTTGGAGGAACTTGACTATGTACTTCTTCCTGATACTCCATCATCTTGGCTCCAGACTTCTCTAGTGTATTTAATAATTTAATAGCAACCCCATGGCCTCAAAGGCATTTGCAAGAGCACAATAACATACCTCCTATTTCTACTATATTTAGCACTATTTTAGTAACCCTACATCACACCATTTATTTGTATCAGGGACCCATTGGCTGTTTACAGTTTCCCTGTGCAGTTTATTTTCCTTCTTTTCCTGAAATGCGCACCAGTATATTTTTGGTCTATTTCATTTTAATCTCATTTGTGACCCATTCTGTAATTATGTGCTAAATAGAGTTCACTAACTCTATAATTTGAATCAGAAATGCAAATTAAATGTCACCATGTAGGCAGTACTAATATATTTTGTACATTTAATATAGGCTCTCCCTCAACATAAAGGTAATATTTTTCTCTGAAAGAATGGATAAAAGCTACATAAACCATCATAACCCAAGTTTTAAGATTATACCCATTCTGTTTAGAACAACATTTTACTGTTTTTAAAATGGTTTGAAAATCACTTTGGTTTGCCCCTTTCTCTTTATAATGAATTTGAAATTTATATAATGTTTTCACAGGTGCTATTACAGTTTTAAATCGTTTTTGTGACTCCTACATACATTTGGTCACATTCTTATATTCCAGTTTGAATTTGAAATCAAGTATAGGCATGACATAAAAGTAGCCTTGCCAATTTCTATGTGTGGCTCTAATCTCAAGAATAAAATTCAAGATAATAGTTTTAAAATTTTAACTTTAAATTCATATTATGTAATTATACTGAATGCATAATTTTTTTCCTTCCTAGGTTGGTCTCCTTTTTGGAGATAAAATCTCCAAATATTTGGGACTTGGCCCCTCACTACCCATGAATGTACTACAGAGTAGGGATTATAGCATACAGAGAAAAATCTCGGGAAAAGTTGGGATCAGATTCTGGCTTTAGGTCTCCTAGCAGTGAAGGCAACATAATGCCCCTGGGAAAACTGGGAACTGTTCAAGATTTTTATCAGTGACTTGAATGAAGCTGGAAATAGTATGCTCATCAAATCTGCTGATGACATCAGGCTAGGAGCACATGGATAATATATTGGATGACACAGTGAGGATCCAAAATGTTCTCTATAGGTTAGAATTATGGTTTGTATCAAATAAAAATTAATTTACTTAGGATGAATGTAGAATTCTACATTTGGATTTAAAAAATTGTATTGATTGACAACAGTTCTGATGAAAAAAATCTTTGAAGTTTTGAATTGGAAGGGCGTGTCTTCTGTGATGTATTTGAGAAGTGTAAGGCCTCAAATGAAGATAAACACATCACCTTTTTTTCAAGCAGTCCATCCTAAATTTCAGCAGCTCTAATTATTTTAATGGTTTTCCTGACATCAAGCTTCAATTAACCTCTTTGTAACTTCTACCCGTTGCTCTTGGTTCTGCCCTCTTGGGATCAGAAAGAAAAAATTTAGGGGCAGCTAGGTGGTGCAGTGGATAGAGCGCCGGCCCTGAAGTCAGGAGGACCTCAGTTCAAATCCGGCCTCAGACCAAACACTTGACACTTAACTAGCTGTGTGACCCTGGGCAAGTCACTTAACCCCAATTGCCTAAAAAAAAAAGAAAGAAAGAAAGAATAAATTTAATCCCTCTTCCGTATGATGATCTTTCAAATACTTGAAGATAGCTAACATGTACTGTCCTATTCCTACTCCCCACCCCCCCAAGTATTCTTTTCTCTAGGATAAACATCTCCAGTTGCTTCAGTTCATTCTCACATGACACGGGCATCTTGGTTGTCTTCCTCTGGATACTCTCCAGTTTATTAATCTTTAATTTTTAATTCCTTCTTAAACTGTGTCATAATCTAAATATCTTACTACATATATGGTCTGACTAGGCCAGACTATAGAGAAACTTGTCTTTTCCTTTTTCTTAGAAGTTATGCCTCTCAGTGTAGCCCAAGATCACTTTAGTTTTTTTGGCTGCTACATCACATTTCTGACTGATATTGAATCTGCTGTCTACTAAAGCCTTCACTTTTTTTCCCCCAGAGAAGCTGCTTTCTAACCATGCCTCTCACATCCTGTACTTTTTTTTTTTTTGGCTAAGCAATGGGGTTAAGTGACTTGCCCAGGATCACACAGCTAGTAAGTGTTATGTGTCTGAGGCCGGATTTGAACTTAGGTCCTCCTGAATCCAGGGCCAGTGCTCTATCCACTGCGCCACCTAGCTGCCCCCATCCTGTACTTTTGAAATTGATATTTTGAACTGTTAAGACTTTGTTTATTTCTATTAAATTTAATCTCATGAGATTCATCTCAGTACTCTAGCCTATCAAGAGATTTTGGGATGCTGACTCTTTCGTCTACTGTGTTAACTACCTCATTTACCAGCTTGTATCATGTGCAAATTTGATGAGAATTCCATCTATGCCTTTACTCAAGTTATTGATAAAAGTATTAAGCAACATAGGGCCAAGCATAGCTACCAAGGACATATGGTATAGAGTCTTCCATACCAAAATTGACTCATTAACAATCCCTCTGAATCTAGTTATTAATCCAGTTCTAAATCATCTAATCATATTGTTTTCTAGTCTTTATTTCCATCTTTTTCACAAGAGTAATATAAGATACTTTATGAAATGCTTTGCTAAAAATATAGCTATTACACCCCCTTTGGGATACTCCTACTGGTATTAGTACTTGTGTGTTGGATATACAGAGGGTGGCTACTACTCTCATAAGTTCTAGAGTGACCCTCTGGGGTTGTGCTCCTAAACTATAGCTCATGTTTGAGCCACCTCTAGTTTGCTTCCCTTTAATAGTAGTACCAATAGACACAGTTATCTCAAAGCAAGTATTTACCAAGGTGATATAGAGAAAACTATATATATATATATATATATATATATATGTATATATATATATATATATATATATATATATATATATATATATATACATATATATATATATATATATATATATATAAAAACATTCCTGCCATGAAATTGGAGTATACTTTCCTACAAATACACACGGTATCCATGGAAGGAGTTAGAACACATTTGGAGTATATGGTCACAGACATGTAGGGAATACGTGTAGCTGAGGCACCTCTTTCCTTCAATATTGTGGAGCCTTAAGGTCCTTTCTCTCTCTTTGGACTTCTCTCTGAAATTCAGTTCTTGATTGCAAGTACTAGCTTTTTCTTGAGTCCATAGTTGACTCTCTTCCCTGCTGCAAGGGGTCATGCTCTTCATAGAGTCTTCTTATCCTTGAGTGACTGCTTCTCTGAGTCTGTGATTAGAGAATGCATCTCTTTTAGTTGAACCTCAGACTTTCTCAAAATGACCTGCCTAATGCTGGTAACTCTCCTGCTAGCTGTTTTGTGGAGGTGGGAGGGGTGGAAGGAAGAAAGAAAAAAATTCCCTCTTCACCCTCCCTCCTTGTCTGTTCCATAAATGACTACCTTTCCTGGGTCTGGTTTCATCTTTGACTGTTGGCTGTTGCATAAACTTCCATGACCTGACTAGATTGTGTCTCAGTATCATTTGGGGCATGTCCATCTTCAGCCAGCAAATGAGGAGCTGCCCCTCTAATTCA
Source organism: Phascolarctos cinereus (assembly GCF_003287225.1). Lineage (NCBI taxonomy): Eukaryota > Metazoa > Chordata > Mammalia > Diprotodontia > Phascolarctidae > Phascolarctos > Phascolarctos cinereus. The sequence continues at coordinate 102,176,777 of NW_027555625.1, forward strand.
ATGAAATATTTTATCCAAAAGTGATAACACTGTTGTCTTATGAATACATCCTGAGATATTAATACCTTGTAATCTTATAATTACAAACCAAATCATCAACTGAGCTGAGAAGAATCAAATCACCCCCTTATATTATATAATCACAAGATGAGAAAGTGTTAACTCTGGATTCTAATCAAATGATGATATAGAATTAATACTTTGTCATCTGCTTACAAAATCAAGACTAAGCTGGGAGTGGGGATAGGTGGGATTCAAATCACACACTCCTTAAATAGGTGAACTATCTGTGACATTCTCATGAATTAGAAGTTTAGTAACCCTTTCAAAAAAGAGAAAGGAAATAAGGTAAGTTTGGCATAACTTGTTTTTGATAAAACTGCACTGGCGTTTTGTAATCACTGATTCCTTTTCAAATGTTCACTGTTTCTTTTCCCCCCATTCATCTTTTAACATTTTTAATTCAAGATTTAACAACTACCAAGTAAAATGAGCATTTCTATATATAAGCAGAACAGGAAGAGAAACTTGACAACTTTTAAACTTTCCATCTTATCAGTGTTTTCTTCTGGCCTTCCTTCTGTTTTCTTATGTGAATTTAAAAAATGTTTCAATGACTATCTTTGCTTTTATTTATTAATTTGGGAGGCAGTCCAATTACTAGTTTCTCACCTTCTGAAATTCTCCCCGGCTGTTGAGAAAGAAAAAGCCTTGTAACAAATGTGTTAATTAAAACAAGTTCTCGAATTAGATATGTGTGAAAACTGTACGTCTCATTCCATACCTTGAATCCATTGCACTCTAATCAAGAAACAGGTAGCATACTTCATCTTTGATCTCTGGAATCCTTGTTGCTCATCTCATTGATTAGAGTACTTACAGGTTTGAAAATTTTTTCTTATATTGTTAGGTTGTTTGGATTGTTCTCTTGTTTCTGTTCATTTTACTTTATATCCGTTCATAAAAGTCTTTCTATATTTCTCTGAAAATGTCTCTTTCATTATTTCTTATAGCACAATAATATTCCATTATAATCATACAGCATAATTTGTTTAGCCATTGACCAGTGTATGGTTGCCTCCTTGTTTCAAATTCTATGGCTAAAATAAAGAGTTGCTATGTTTATTATTGTGCCTACGGTTTCTTTTCCTCTTTTTAAAAAAATACTTTTGGGGTATAGGCATAGTATAGTGGTGGTAGCACTGGGTCAAAGGGTATAACATGGCTTAGTAACTTTGGGGACATAAATAAAAATTGCTTTTTAGAGTTGGATCAATTCATAACTCCACTGATAGAAAATTAATATGCCTCTTATTCCCCTTTCAGTTACTTGCAACAATTGTCATTTTACTTTTTTTTGTCCTTTTTGTTAATCTGATCGGTAAGAGTTATAATTTGCATTTCTCTAATGGCTCTGTTTCCTACTCTGGCTCAGAGGGTGGCCACATGCCTGTGCTGGGTTTGATCTGGTTTTGTCTTGCTGTAGTTCACATGTGGGCTGCCTCAGTACTTGTCTGAACCTATTTTCTGCTGTAGTGTGCTTGGGGGTAGGCTTCTTAGATCCGATGTTGAGCCTCGGTCTGGCCTTATCTTCTGCTGTTGTCCTGGGCTATTTGTCACCATGGCTTCTATTTACCCTGGCTTGTCTCTACTCAGAGCCTCCAAAGGTTTTTGGCACTCCTTGCTTTTCTTTATCATCACTCCTTTTCATGCATTTTAAAAGCTTTACTGTTTTGTGGGGATCTGGTTTCTTCTAGATCCTCTTATACCTCAGTCTTGTCTGGAAGCACCTACCTGTTTTTTAAATGAACTAGTCTCAATTTTTTTCAGCAATTGTTGTTCATTTCTCTGACATATAGTGCAGACTCTGTTCACTCATCCTTTTAAAAATATTGGTACATTTGCCCTTTTCCAATCTTGGGGTACCTTATCTGTTTCCCAAAACTTTTTGCATATTACTAATAGTACCTCAGGAATCATATACATCAGAAGCTGTTTGAATTCTTGAAGGGTAATTAGGAGCTCTCTTACTGTCTCCTTATCTTAATAATCAGCTCCTTTTAGCTATTTTTGTTATTATATCTAATGTAAAAGTAGTTTTCCTTATCAGAAAAAACAAGCAAAATAACAATTGAGCAGGTCTGCCTTTTCTCCATTGTCAATTATCGTAATTCCACCCCAACCCCTCAAGCAATGTTTCTATCTCTTATTTAATCTTAATTTTCCACCAGTATGTTCACTCTTTTTATTGTTCTTAGCTTCCACTGCCAGCTTCACTCAGTTCTGAGCTTTAATAGTCCTGACTCTTTTTTCAGTATGATTCCATACTCTTAGATTCATCCTCTTCTCTCTTAGCTTCCATCGCTGTACATGTGGTTTTAAAATATGAGTTGGTTGGTGAGTTCCCTGTGAATCCACGTGGGTCTTTTCAGATAACTCTCATTTTTCCTCTGCATTGGAATTGTTTCCCTTTATATCTTCACAATTTCTATCTTGAGTATTTCTCATCCCTCTTGAGTTGACTTCCCTTGGAACATTTTAATTGATGGAATCCCTCCTCTGAATCTTTTGATAAATTTCAAAATCCCAAAATCTAGGGTGCATGTCAGACTATGCCTCTATTTCTGTCTTCAAAAACAAATTGTAGGAACTGCAGGTTCATTATGTATCAATAATGCATATATTAATCAAAATAGTTACAGCTATCCTAAACTCCATTAAGAGACATGTAGTATCCAGAATGAGGAAAGTAATGTTTGTTTGTTTTTTTATGATGCTCTGTCCTGGATCTGGAGTACTACTGTTCATTTTGTTTTGTTTTGGTGAGGCAATTGCGGTAAAGTGACTTGCCCAGAGTCACATAGCTAGTGAGTATTATGTGTCTGAGGCCGGTTTTGAACTCAGGTCCTCCTGACTCCAGGGCCAGTGCTCCAGCTCTAGCTGCCCTACTACTGTTAATTTTTCAGCACCACACTTATGAAAGACATATGCATGCTACAATGCATTGTAAGAAAGTGAGAATATTCTCACCAGGTTGGTAAGAAGTTGTCAACAAACATTTTTTTAAGCATCTACTGTCAGTCAACTAGCATTTAATTAAGCATCTACAATGTGGCAGGCACTGTGTTAAATGCTGGGGACATGAAAACAGGCAAAAAAAGTCCCTGCTCTCAAGTAATTCACAGTTTAATTGGGGAGACAAAATGTAAACAATTATGTTCAAATAAGATATATACAAGATAAATTGGAAGTAGTTTCAGAAGGAGGGAACTGGGAAGTACTGGGAATTTAAGGAGTACTGGGAAAGGTTTCTTGTAGAAGTAGGACTTGATCTGAGATCAAGGAAGCCAGGAAAGCTAGGAGGCAGAGATGAGGAGGAGTATCCCAGACCTGGGGGGGATAGCTTGGGAAAATGCCCAGTCAGGATATGAAGTATCCTTTGCAAGGAATAGTAAGGAGGCCAGAGTTACTAGAGTGCCACATATGTGGAGAGGAGTAAGATGTAAGAAGATGTGAAAGGACCAGGTTATGAAGGAATTAAATTTGATCTTGGAGGTAATAGGGAATGACTGCAGTTTACAGAATAAGGTGTGGATTTCATAGGAGGATCATTTTGACAGTTGAGTAGAGAATGGTTTGGAGTAGAGAGAGACTTGAGGCAGCAAGACCAACCATAATTCTACCTCAGTAGACCAGGTATGAGGTGATGAGGGCCTGTGCAAGGGTGGTGTGAATGTCATAGGAAAGGACGGGGAATCCATGAGAGATTGTTTGAAGTAGAATCAGCAGGACTTGCCAACTGACTGGATATGGAAGGTGAGAGAGAATGAGGAATTGAGGACGACAGGTAGGTCATAAGTCTGAATGACTGGGGGAACAGTAATGCCTTTGTCAGCACTGGGAAGGTTAGGAAAAGGAGGGTGGTGGGGGGAGAACAATGAATTTAGTTTTAGTGTTTAAAATGTCTATAGGATATACAGTTTGAAAGGTCCAGTCCTAATTGGAGATATGAGACTGTAGAGAGGTCCTGACATATGAGGATTGGTTGAAGTAACTGGAAGTATTTAGCCTATAGAAGGGAAGTATTAGGGGACACATGATAGGAAAGAGACATATAAGTTAGAGGGTATCCAGAGGAGGGCAATCAGGATGGGTGAAGGGCCTTGAGAGCATGATATATGAAAATTGTTTCAAGGAAATGAGGGTGTTTATCCCAGAGAATTCCCCCAGAGAAGGAGAATGTGATGGTTACCTTCAAGTACTTTTAGGACAGTCATATAGAAATGGGACCAGACTTATTCTGCTTGATTTCAAAGTGTAGAAGTAAGGGTCAGTGAAAGTTGCAGAGAAACAGATTTAGGCCTATAAGGGAAAAATATTCCTAACAGAGCTATGCAAAAGTATAATTGACTACCTTGGGAAGTAGGGAGTTCTTTCTGAAGGGGGCGCTTCAGAAAGAAATTAGAGATTTTCTTATTGGGAATGTTGTAGAAGGGATTCTTGTTTAGGAGCAAGTGGGGCTACAGTAGATGACTTCCAAGGCCTTTTTCAACTCAGAGATTCTATACTTGTCTATGTTTTGAAAAGAAAAATTTTATCTGTGTATTTTAATATTCTTATTTCCATTTGATTTTTGTACAGATAATACTCTAAAGTTGATTGGGATAATGAATTTAAAATATACAAATAACTGCCAAGTAACTTTGATTTATGACAAAACCAGACTGTATTCTTTATCAAGATTTTTTTCATAACATTAACCTGTTATTGTTGTAATAAATAAATAATAAATAATATCCCATTATTGAAGCATTATTTGCGTATCTTCATGACATAGTCACTGTCCTGGTTCTTGAAACATTAGTTTTCTACCTCTCTTTGTGTATTCAATATCAAGCAGCTTATAGAACAGACTAAGAATCAGTCCGCTCAATACTGTGTTTTAGAATGCTGTCCAATTTAGTGCCCATGGAATTTCTGAAATCTTATCATTCTTACAGCACAGTTTTTTCAAGACCTCACACACGTCTGTTGACCATGTCTCTTTTTAGTTGTTGTCCCTTGAGTTATTTCCATACTTTGTCAACTCATCAGGCTCTTTGGCCTGTTTTTCCTCTGGCCCTACACAGATTCAGTTGCAGGTTTTTCAAAAATGCTCAGCTTCTTGTTTTCTATTTCCAAGTGTTCATATATTCCATGTAGTTCATTTCATATTTTCTTTGCTTACAAGCTGCTATAATTCAAATATAGGTCTACCAATCTTCTAAATTTTTCCAGTTCTACTTCTGACCTTCCCCAAATGCTGTATTTATTCTTTAAATTTCTTATTTTCTATTCTGTATCTCAATTCCAATCTATGTTCCATGTTTTTAAAAAAAATTTTAATGATTAAAATAATCTTTATCATGACCAGTGGAGGTTTGTAATTTAAGTTTTTCACTAGATGTTTGAGCTCCATATTACTTTTATTAACTTGGCATCATGTGACCCCAAGGTTGGTCTTTTTCAACACAGGAAATTAGTTTTGTCCAGATCAGCAGGAGACAACAGAAGTGATTTGCCTAGCTCCAAGAGTTTCTGGTGTAGAGGGACAAACTAAAATTGATTATTGGCTTAATGACTGACTTCACTCAGCAAAAAACCTGCTGATAGGAATTCATTTTTAAGTTTTAAGGAGAAAGGAAATATTTTTCAAAGCACAGTATCAGATTACAAGCCCACAGCCATGGGGAAACAAAAAGTTCACATCTGCAGTAGGCATTGAGAAGTATTCTACATCATAAATAACCCAAACTCCACAGTATGAGTAATTTGCCAAAAAAGAATATGTATCTGTTGTCTGTATATATGTGTCTAGGTATACAGACATTTACAAACATATAGCTCAGCATAGCTAGTGTTTTGTTTCATTTTTTAACTTTGAATTTCATCTTTCTTTTGGAATAACAGCAAAAGCAATCTTTTGCTTTTTTTTTTCCTTGGCAAGTTTACCCATTTTCTAGCTGTGGTATTTTTGCAGATGTATTTCATCAGTTCTTAAGAATGAAGATTGGAATGTTTGTTGGCTTTCAGGTTAGCACCACCCAGAAAAAAATGAAAAAAATTCCTTCTCTTAAAATTTGTTGATGTTATTGCCGTAGAGAGTTATTTTTTCCTCTTTTTTTCTTTAAGAGTATTGATTTCTAGTATTGAATTTTGTAAAGCCCACTAGAAATTCTTTCATCCTCATCAAGGGGAACAATAACATTTTCTTTTTTCATGCAATGTTCATTATGCCTTTAAAGGAAAATTTACTTTGTTTTTTAATTTTTAAACACAAGATACCATGCTACTTAACAAGTTTCTCATGGTTTTTTGCTCCTTGTTTTGGGATAATGATGCAATTGGTTGCTTTATCACCTGTCATATGGAGGGGGGAAAAAGTTGTTCATATTTGATTTTTTTTTAAAGTAGTACATTTAAATAGTTTAAAATGACATCTTAGGAACCAGTTTCTTGCCTTCAACAAAGGAAATATCTTTTGGGAGCGTGGATGCTTGATCTTTACTTTTCTGTCTGTCATCTTAATTTTCTCTCTAACTTTTCTTATAGCCTTATAAGCTATATGTAACCTTACTCACTCACTCCCTTACTCACTTAACCCTGCCGTCCCCTCAGGCTTACATTCTATTTCTCTCTTCCCTTTCATTTACAAACTCCTAGATATATTGTCTTCAATGTCTGGCTTAATTTCCATTCCCTCATTTCTCAAGTGTTGCAGTCTAAGATCCTGACTTTAGCACTCTACTGGATCTTCCCTCTCAAAAGTAGTTTGATCGATATATTTCTGAATAAATAAATCAGTTTAGGTAATGTTGCCATTTTTATTATCTTGGCTTGGCCTACATAAGCAATTAGCATTTCTCTAATCATTTTTATCTGTTTTTCTTTATATCTATAAAGAATGTTTTGTAGTTGTATTCTTAAAATTCCTGAATGTTTCTTGGAAGGTAAACTCTGAACTATTTTATACATTCTGTAGTTATTTTGAATGGAATTTCTTTTTCTAACTCTTCCTTCTGGGTTTTGTTAGTAACATGCAGAAATGGTTTTAAATAATACTATTAACCATATTAAGGAAAGGTCCGTTTATTCCTTTTTTCTAACGTTGTTATCATTCTTTTTTAATGGGTTGGTATTATGATTTGTCAAAGGCTTTTTCAATTTTTGTTGTTCTCACTATTTTTGTAGTCTATATTATTTATAATTTTCCCAATATTGTACCAATTCTATGTTCCTGATATAAATCAAACCTGATCAGAGTGGATAATGTTTTTGATATAGTACTTAATGTCTTTGCTAATATTTTATTTAAAAATTTTACATTAATGTTCATTAGATATATTATTCTGAATTTTTCTCCCTTGGTTCTGAGTCTCCCTGGTTTAGGTATCAAAACCATATATGGCAGGACTTCTTCTTTGCCCATTTTTGCAGACAGATTATGTAATAATGGAATTAATTGTTTTTTGGATGTTTGAAAGAATTAATTTATAAATCTCTTTGATCTCAGAGGTTTTTCTTTGAGAGTTCATTTATATTTTTCAGTTTATTTTTCTGAGATTGGGTTTTTAAAATTCCGTATTTTCTGTTCTATTAATCTATGCATTTTACATTCTTGTAAATATATAATTATTTGATTTACGTTGTTTTATTGGCATATAGTTGGGCAAAATAATTTCTAATAATTTTCTTTATTTCTTCTTAATTTGTTGGGAATTGACTTTTTCATTTTTTGATACTGGAAATTTGATTTCCCTTTTTCTTTTTAAAAATCAAATTATTTAATCACCTTTTTTCATGACCAGTTTTACTTATTAATTTAATTAATTAATTTAATTAAACCACTACTGGCTTTACTTATTAATTCAATTTTTACTTTCAATTTTTAATTTATTTTTTGATTTTTAAGAATTTCTATTTTTGCATTTAACTGTGGGAATTTAGTTTATTGGTTTTCTAGTTTTTAAAAAGTGGCATGCCCACTTCCTTTCTCTATCCTCTCTCTAAATTGTAGATAAAAGTGGTGATAAACGTTTTACTGTAAGCATTGCTTTGGCTATATCCCATAAATTTTAATATCATTATTCTTCCTTTCTTTGATGAAATGATCAGTTGCTTCTGTGATTTATTCTTTGACCCATCAATTCATTAAACTACTTAGTCTCCAATTAATTTCAACCCCTTTTCCCAAGACCCTTTATTGAATGTAATTTTATTGCATTTTGGTCTGTAAAAGATGTGTTCATTATTTTTATGCATTTGTGAAGCTTTTATGTGCTGAAGCATAATCAAATTTTGTAAATATGCAGCAAAGTTCTTAGAAATATGCATATTCCTTTCTATTCCCATTCACTTGAAGTACCACTATTTAACTTTTCTAAAGTTCTGTTCAGGTCTTTATAATCCTTCTGATTTATTTTTTGTTAGATTTGTCTAGATCTGGAGATATAGACATTGATGTCCCTCACTATTATGGTTTTGTTGTAACTCATCAAATTTTTCCTTTAATACTTAGATGTGTTTAAAATTGGTGCATGTGTGTTAGATATTGATATGAATTTATTATTTCTTGTATATTTTAGCATAAAGTATTTTTCCTCTTTGTCTCTTTTATTCAGTTCTATTTACAGTGTTGCCTTATGTGGGATCATAGTTGCTACTCTTGATTTTTTTTATGTTCAGCTAAAAAAAATTAGATTTTGTGAACGCTTATTTTTCAAGTGTGTTTTTTGTAACATATTATTCAATTCTGCTTTCTGTTCCTTTCTGCTCTTCTCTTCTGTTTTATGGGTAACTCCATTTCATTTACATTCATAATTATAATTGTTAATTGGATGTTTCCCTATATTTTACTTTCTTATGCTTTTTCCTCTGTTATTCTCCACCCCACCTTAAATATGGGGAAGTGTGAAAGAGATTATTTACAAAGAGGAGAGTGGTGAGAGAGAAGTGTTTTTTTTTTTGCTTAATGCAATCAGCTTCCCCTCCCCTGATCCTCTTCTCTTATACTAGCCCAAATCCCAATCACAGATCCTTACCCTTTCTACCCTTTTAAAACCCTCTTAAGATCCATTTTATGAGCTTAGGGTTTACTTGTGCTTCTTATTAATCCCTCCCTGAATCTACCCTTCCTCTTATTTGCTTCTCTGTTCTTTTCTGTATCTCTGTTGAGTTTAACATATTCGTGTGTGTGTGTATGTGTTTGTGTGCATATATGTTCTGTTTCCCTTTGACTTTCAGATGAGTGAAGTTCAAGTGATGCCTGCCCTTCCTACCCCTTTCTCCTTGTCTTTTATAGTCTTCTACTAAGAGTTCCCCATTATGTGAGAAAAGTTCTGAAAAACTCTTCCTCCCCCTTTCTTCCCTACGATATTCCTTTTTCTCTTCCTTTCCTTTCTTCAAGTTCATCAAAGTATAACAGAATCACTCCCAGGATGCTGGTCTTTATACTGTCTCTTTGAAGCTTGACTACATCAGGTTTCTAAGAAGATACTTATGTCATCTCTCTCTATTAGTACGTAAAAATCTAAAAACTATTTAGTCCCTTAGGAATGCTCACTCAGGGAGCAGCTAGGAGGCGCAGTGAATAGAGCTCTGGCCTTGGAGTTAGGAGGACCTGAGTACAAATGTGACCTCAGACATTTGATACTTACTAGCTCTGTGACCCTGGGCAAGCCACTTAACCCCGATTGCCTCACCAAAAACAAAACAAAACAAAAAAGTAAAATAAAATGAAAAAAAGAATGCTCACTTACATTTATCTCTTGATGTTTCTTTTGTCTCCCATGCTTGCTTTCAAAATTTCTACTCTGCTCTGGGCTTTTCTTTGGACTTTCTTGTGTTAACAGGATTTTTACTGAGCCAGTTTCTAACCTGAGAATGCTTGGAGCCACAAAAAGCAGGCCTAGAGATGGAAGTGCCAGTAATCAAGTAGTTTAATTAATTACCTTCAGAGTGAGGAATATTTTCTTTGCTGAAGTAAAAGCACAGGTTATATACTTAAATCACAACTGGGGAAGGTGGATTACAATCATTCAGTGGTTTTCCACGAGAAACCCGTAAGTCCCCTAATATGATAATTCTGGAGTCAAGTCTTTGGGGATTGTGACCATCTACCCTAAAGTACAGAACCAGAGTTCTGTGATGGGAACAGGTTCTACAGACTTTGATTTGCTTCACTGCAGGTATATAGGCAGAAGGATGCCAGTGATTGTGAGCCTTGTCAAAGTTTGATTGGTCAATTCAAGCTGCATCATGAGTCTGACTCACCAGCTGGGAAAGGCAGCTCTTGAGAAAACTAAATTATTAGTAAATTCATTACACATATCATATTGATTAATATGAAAATTATAAGTTCATTTCTCACTTGGAAGTCCTTTATTTCATTAAAGATCTATTTTCACCTCATGGGATTATTTTTGTTTTTCTGAATAAGTTATTTTTCATTGTAAGCCTATATATTTTGTCCTTTTGAATAATATCCTTTTCTAAGGTCTCCACTTCTTTATTGTGGTAGCTTATAAATCTTGTGTGATCCTGACTGTGGCTTCTCAATAGTTGAATTCTTTTTTTCTTTTTCTCACAGCTTTTTGTATTTTCTCTTTGACCTAGAAGCATTGGATTTTGGCTATGACACTCCGAGGAGTTTTCATTTTGGAGTTTTCTTTCAGAAAATGCTAAGTGGATTCTTTCTATTTTTTTTATTGCTTTTTGTTTCTAATACCTGTTGACAGTTCTCTTTCATGATTTCTTGAAATATCATAACAAGGTTTTTTTTGTCATAGGTTTTCAGTAATCCATTGATTTTTTTTTAAATTTTTGGTGAGGCAATTGGGGTTAAGTGACTTGTTTGGGGTTACATAGCTAGTTAGTGTGAAGTATCTGGTCTGAGATCATATTTGAACTCAGGTCCTCCTGACTCCAGGGCCAGTGCTTTATCCACTGAGCCACTTAGCTACCCCCAGCCCATCGATTCTTAAGTTATCTCTCCTTGATCTGTTTTTCAGGCCAATTGTTTTTTCTCTGAGGTACCTATATTCTTTTTTTTTCTTTCTGACTTTCAATATTTGTTGTCTCATAGATTCATAAGCTTTTTTTGGTCCCTCCTGATTTTCCAGGGAGTCTGTCGTTTGGATACATTTTTGTATTTCTTATAGTTCTTATTTCTTGCCCTTCCAAGCCTTTTCTTCATAACTCTCATTTCCTTTTTTGTTACTTTCTTTAACACAAAAAGTGCAAAGCAATTTATTCATTTTCTTTACTCCTTAGTGTATCACAGAGGAGGGGAACCTTTTCATGTTGGAAGGCCGCATTAATATTTAGCTGTAATCGAATAAGGCCATATTCAAGAAACTTCAATTAAATATGCTTAAAAATGTACATTATTTTGTAAAAATCCATACTTAATAATAAAAAACTTAATAATTTCAATAAATGAAAACTGTTTTTTAATTTTAAAGCTAACTAACCTTTTAATGACTTTGTTGGGTCTGCTTTTTGTTGGAAAGCATTTAGTATTTAGTTGCAGAATGGAGGACCGCAGTTTCAGTTGATCCTGTAGATAGCTATTAGTCATTTGCCTTGAGGGCATCTTGATTTGAGTTAGGTAGGAGAATGTAGATTTGTAGCAATAAGTGGTTGGAAAGCAAGAAAACATTTACTAGGTATGTTGCCAAAGGCATGGGTATGCTACTGCATTTTTCCATATTTAAATTGGCTCTTTCTTAGCATCAAGCAATGACTTTAAAATGTTACCTACTGAGAGCTCAGTTAATTCCATCTGTAGTTCCTTAGGTGCCTGGGTGATATCAACTAGGTGAGGCTGAAATGCTACTTTGAGTGTGATGTCATGATTCTCAAAGTCAATGAAACTTTTATTGTATTCTCCAATTAATAGGTCTATACAAAGCTGCATATTCTTCATATGATTCACATAGATCATCCTGCTCACCAAGGACCTTTTCTAACTAGGGAAAACGTTCATCTGAAATTTTCTTTTGAAGAAGTATTTTGAAAAAAGATAGCTTTTTTTAAATGCTTGGATTTTTTGCCACATATCATGTATAGATTTAGTTATACCTTGCAAAAAAATGATCAAATCATTTTGACATGATATCACATAGAAATGCAGCATTCCTATTTCAATAATTCACATTGCTGATTCTGTTCTTCATAAAATTTAACTATCTGTTCTCATGGAGATAAAATTTTGGCTAACACCTGTCTCTGTGAGAGCCAGTGTACTTTAGAATGATATGGCAAATCCACACTGAATACCTCATCATTCAACTTTAGCATGTTATGAAACTGATTATGCTGTGTTGCATTTGCATGAATATGCTTAACAATACTTATAACTTGTTGCAAATTGTCATTTAAAAATAGCTTTAGCACAGAGATTTTGCTTATGCAAGATACAATGAAAAGAAATGAGAGCATCTGGATTTCTTAATAGTTTTTTTCGTTTGTACAATAAACCCTTCATGTTTCCCTGTCATGGAAGGTGCACTGTCTGTACATACAATCACTAAATTTACCAAATTCAGTCCAACTTCACGACATTTATCTTGAAAGTTGTTGAAGATATCTATTCCTTGTGTTCTATTTGCAAGAGTGCCCAAAGTGAGGAACTCTTCATAGCAAAGAAAATCTTCTGTTATGCCCCATGAAGTATAAAACCTGTGCCATTAGTAGTATCATTTGATTCATCCAAAGCTATTGAATAATATATATTTACCTTTGGAAGTATTGTGTGAAATTATGGTTATGTGAAAGGTAGTTTAGGCTGCCAATCAGTTATAGTTCTCCTTGAAAGAGGCAGTTGTTTGTACTTTGAAATGTTATTGGGGTCTAAGCATCCTACAACTTTGACAATGCATTCTTTCACAGTTTCTTTATCACTGAATGGCTTCCCTTTTTTCTTGAGTATACAAACTGATAAGTTGCTTCAGTGCCATTATTTACAGGTTTTATTGATGCTTGAAAAAATTGTCTTTGCTTTTGCTTTTCATCTTTTAATTTCTGCAATACAAACTTTCACGCCTCTCTCTCTAAATTTAAAATATTTGTGGTCTTTATGAGGGTTCTAATGCTGATGAGCATTGAATTTCTTTAATGTTAAGATTGTAGTATCATAAAGCAAGCAAATCATCTTATCTTTAGCAGAAACAAGATAATATTACAATTCCCAATCCTCGTTAAAACAAAAATCTGTTTTGTTCCTTCAGCATTCTCTTGGTCTTCTTTGACATGATGGGCTGTTAAGCAGACAGAATTAAAAAATACTGTTGAGCTATACAGCTATTCATAAATTCTACTTCAAACAGAAACACAGTGTACCATTGTCAAAAGCTGATAACAAACTGGTGTACTTGACCCCCATAGACTCTCACCAACCAGCCTTGTGCAGTAGTGGCTCCGGTCAGGCAGGGGGAAGTTAGAATTAAATAATTAGTGTAGCAGCCATCAATTTAGTGCTTATGGCTTACTAATGTTCTAATTGTGCCAGTCAATCTGGGAGGATTATTTCATTGAAACTTATTTTATTCTTTGGTATTTTAAATATGCTCATTTTAAAAGTAAAAAATATATATAAAAGATGAACAAAAACATATTAATAAAAATAAAAGGATTTGTTCTGTAAAATTTGGATTTGGTTAAAAGGACACACTTAAGGACCTAGAAGGCCCCATGTGGCCTTAAGGCTGCAGGTTCCCCACCCCTGGTTTAGCATATGGATTGGTGATCTTGATGGCTAGCTGAGTCTCTCTCAACAATTAGTTTACAGTTTTTAGAAGTAATATTGTGAACAATTTCTGTACAGTAAGATTTGTGGCATGTTAGGACCATTTCCAACTTTTTGACATTATGCACCAAAAATTTCCTGGATCCACTGGGTAGCATGTGTTTTATCTTGTTATTTCTTCTTTAACCAATATTGGGCATCAAGATTTGGCCTTTGGCTCATCTTTACACCATGTTGTCAGTGCCTCTAGACTTAAATCAGTTTTAATTATTCTTAACATATGATCTGACTAGCGTTGAATTAACTTTTTGTTTCTCTTGACTCTTTTAGGTTTCACAGAGGGCAGGAATGTTGCCACTGAAGAGACAGCTGGCACCTTTGATGCTCTCATTTCTTTTTCAAAACTTTCCTCTGGCACTCTCATTTCATTTATATTATATATCTTTATCAATATCTGTGTACATATATACATATATGCATGTGTATATATATGTGTGTGTATACACACCCACACATATACACATTTTTACTTTATTCCTTCTAGCAACTGTAATAGAAGCTGTATTTTTCTTTAGGGTTTTTCTTGTACACTTTTCAAGTTATTCTTTTCTTCTAGAAGATGAGAATGTCTTCTCTACATTTGTCTTAGGTGAGCCTATCTCAATAATAGGTTTTTATTATGGGAGCCTTTTTAAAAAATTCATTCTTCCAGACTTACTTTCTAAGTAGGGATGTTGAATTTGGGCCAGGCTCTGTGTACTTCTAGAGGGAATATCTGAACCTTGCTTGATCCTAATTTGTTTTCCCTGAAGTCCTTATGCGGCTTTCTCTGGGCACTGATTCCTGTGTCCTTGAAGAATCTCAGGGAGATTGAAGAAGCTGAAGGAGGATATCTTAAAATCTTCTGTATGTTCTAAATGGGTTTATGAATTGAATCTACCCTGGTGTTAGAGCCACACTACTCCCATTACCTTCTTTTGTTCCTGCTCCTTGTCCAGTATATAACCTCAGGACAAGTCTGAGCTGGATCTCTGACCACTTCTATGCCTAACTACAGGTCTCTCTTTACTCGTTACCCAGATAAGCAGTAAGAGTGACACAGCTGCTGGCTTCCTCCTCTTCCTGCTTTGTGCACTATTCATAGTGTCAGACCTAGTTTTTGATGGACCCATGACTACTTTTTGCCTCAGAACATTGCCTTGTAAGCTCAACTTCAAGCTCTCATCTAGAAGGCTCCTCATGAAGGCTCCAAAGGTCTCTGGTCCAGCTGTTCTTATTAGATCCCCTTAACAAACACCTGTTTCTAATAGCTAATTAAGTCTAGTGACCAAGTATTCTAGTGATATTCTTGCATACTAGTCATTAATGGGGATCCAGTTGGTGTGGAATCATAAGTAATAATATTAGAAAATTATTCCATTAGCCCCCAGGGTTACTTCTAAAGCCTCAAGAGGAGAAGGAGCTTCCTTCTGGTGACCCAACCACCAATGAACCCAAAACAGTATGCTACACATAAAGTGAAGAGGTTGGATGAAATTATTTCTATAGTCTCTTCTATCTCTAAATCTTCTGATCATAATGGAAAAGAAATGGATATGGAATTGTTAACAATAACAGTAACACTTGGAGATAGCAGGTTTCATGGTCTTCATTACTATCCCTTTGTAGGTGACTATCAGATTTGTATTACTAGACCTGGCCTATCTTTTGAGCTCCAGTCCCCCATCCCCAGCTTTTTGAAATGAATGGCCCACAGGCATTTCAAACTCAAAATTTCCAAAAGAGAACTTATTATCATTATCCTCAACCATACTACCCACTCAAGCTTCCCTAATGCTGTTGAGAGCACTGCCATCTTTCTAGTCACCTATGTTTATAACCTCTATATCATCCTTAATTCTTCACTCTCATTCACACTGCTTATCTAAACAGTTACCAAAAGTTGTTTCTATCTCCACAAAATAGATCTCTTTCCTCTACTTAGAGCTATAGAGGTGAAGGTGAAAGAAATATTCTAGAGAAACTGACAAAAAAAGTTGGGGAGTAGGATTTAAATTGCTAGAACAGAACCAGAATAGTGCTCTCCTCCTACTTTAAGGGACTGATAAGACTTAAAATATTAGGAAGTATATATAAAAGAGGTTTAAGACTGGTGGAGAAAAGGGCTCCTATTATAAAAAAAGTCTCCAAAAATAAACCTTACTTGGATAGATTTGTACATAATTTTCCGAAGTCCCAAATCCTTTTTAAAGTTGAAAATGTATTAATATCTTCCACTACAATCCTATTCAAACCTACCATTCAAGACTTGATGCATATTAAATATATGCAAAAATAATCAATGTAGCTATGTTATTTTAAAGTGAGGCACTCACTGAAGGTTGTAATTAGTCCTTTCTGAGGTGAGACAGCATTCTAATTTAGCTTAAATGAAAGAATGATTGCTAAGTAATAGTTATTGAAGCAATATCTTGGTGTGCCATCACCACAGCCCTGACTATGGGCAATATTATTAGTTTTGGAATAAAAGTTGCAACTACCTTTGAAGAAAAATTGTAACTCTCTCTAATGCACTTATGATGTCATATTATCTGTTTATCTGAAATAATGTCTTATCTTCTACCCAGATTGTAAATGCTTAGAGGGCAAAGATAATGTCTTATCTGAACTTTGTATTTTGCCTTAGCACATTGTTCTTTTCACAATAAGTGCTTAATAAACATTTGGGTTTTGCAATTTAAGGTGTTAAAAAAACTTGTATTTTCATGAGATTTCATTAGAAAATGTTACACAAATTATTAATTTCAGATATTAAGAGGCAGTGTGATAGATAGGGTAGGGAGTTGGCCTCTGAGTCTTGTTGCATATCCTGCTCCTGTCACACACTTGGAAGAATTAAGGACTCATTCTGTCCATTTCATAGCTGACCATCTGCTTCTAAGTGGGACGTAGAAAGATAGACTAGATAGAAATTCTTGCTGTTAAGAAGATGTGATTCAACTACTGCCTGTGACCTATGCTATCATGTGTGAGTTTGGGTAAGCCACCTCTAAGTGCCTTGGATCTCTCCACACCTTTAAGTTGCAAATGCTGAAGTGTAGAGAGTTGAACAGAATGGGACCTCAGTAATCCATAACCAAAGGGTCTCTCCACTATAACACACTTGACAAGTGGTCATCCAGGTTCTGCTTAATTGCTTCCAGCTAGGGGAAAGTCTTCAAGCAAGCTACTATTGGATAGCTTGTTAGAAAGTTTTCCTGAATCAAACCTATTTTTTTTTCTTTTCAACTTTTTCCCATTGTTCTTGTTTCTGTCCGTGGGGCTAAATGTCACTCTAGATATCTGTTGACCACTATCACATTCCCTAAGTTTTCTCTTCTCCAAGTTTCCTCTTTTCTCCTCAGTTCCTTCAGCCAGTCTTCATATGACATTGAAACTCCCTACTCCAATGAAATTACAAGTCTAGACCCAAAACAAAAATAATGAAAAACTTAGAACAGCAGTATTGAACTCAAGCAGAACTTTAAAAATTGTTTAAAGGGCATATAGACAACACAATTTTCTTTATGAGGAGAGGAATAATGTCTGCTTGTCCCAAAAGAGAGAACTTAAGGTAGCAATTTTTCATTGTACTTTTAAAATTTTTTAAAGTTTTATCTTTAGCATTTATTGTTTATGACACGATTGTATCTAGATGTATTCTGCACATTCCTCTCCCAGTTATATTTATAGGTTTAATAATAGCATTCATTAAGCAGGGCAAGATTTTGTTGTTAGACATTCATGTTTTAATTATTATGTTGTTTTTAAAATGGAGCCAAATTTGTGATGTTATGCATATTGAAAACTTAGAGGGAAGCAATGAAAAAGTGTTTATAAATATTTTATTCATTGAAGTTAATTAAAATATAGTTACCAACAAGTTTAGTTTATTTTACTGATGTTTGATGCTGCTTCTAATAAAAACAAATTTAATTAAAACAAATTTAATTAAAACAAGCCAAATACTCATACTATTTGGTTCAGAGAAATTTTGCTGATTCTTTTAGATGCTGCAGATAGATTGGGCATGGTCTGTGAAAACCAAATGGATATAGTACCTTTACACAATGTTCCAGGAAATAATGTGTATGTTAACTCATTACCTCAGAGGTAGTCATCCTTCATCAATATGCCTGAGGGTCCTGGTTGTTTTGCCCTGCTCTCCTTTTCAGAGTTCTCGTGTTCTTTCTGTGAGCTGAGATGTAATCTTCCTTTGGTTGTTATTGCGTGCAAAGCTGATCAAGTGTGGATTGGTCCAGTAATGAGCTGTAGTAGCTCAGTAATAAGCATTTCACTAGATTTCTGTCTTGTAGACTCTCATTATTTCCAAGCTTTGTGGACTCATTCTCCTCCTTCCTGCTTCCCGCCTGTAACTAACTGCAGTGACAGTTTTGAAAGAATCAGCCATTTCAGAAGTTAATTGTATAACCTGTTTTAAAAAAAAAGTTCTGGGGCTTGGAGGTGGGGGTAGGGGAAGGAAATGGGTAGGAAAAGGGAAGAGAGAATTAGAGGATCAAGCTGAGACTCTCACATGCAGTTCCTATTAGTCAGCCCACTTGGTCAGCACATTTTCTTCTCACTTTTTAAAAAACACCTTTGTGATCTGTAGCTCTATTCTGCAGGAAATCTGGATAGTGCCCTTTAAGAGGAGTCAAATGCAATTTTCTGAATAGTATATTTCCCATTAAATAATAAGCATAAATATCCTTTCTTCATTATAAACATAGGCCACACACTAGTCTAGGAAACACTATTTGCCATAAATCGTCAAAGTTATTCTGAAAGTTTAAAATTCTTTCTTAACAGTCTCTTCATATCTTTCTTAACCTGCTGATATCTCTATTAAATTTATGAAGGGTAGTATTTTAATTTAAATTTAATATTGTTGACAATCGATAAAAATGTATCTCATGAAATATCTGGGTTAAAATATGTGTAGATAAAATGATATTTATTAAACTGGAACAGAAGTCATTCTGAGCACAGAAAGTTGGTGTTGTCTTCTGTGACACCTAAGAGATGGCTCATAGCCAGGCCGGTTAGTACGCTTGATGACTTTTGTTCTCACACATTCAACTGGTCTACTCAAATAGGTTGTTACAAATTATTTATGATATCAGAAAGTGGTTTAAAAAAGGGGGGGGTTCTAGCTTTTACTAGGTGTTTTTGGTTCAGTCAGGAAGACTGAGCTGACTTTTCATTGCTGAAAAGGAGAGGAAAATTGCAAACGAAATAGAAAAAGAAATCCTGGAAGACATGAAGGATAATCTTAGAGAATAAAGTTCTGTTACTGAGTTTGGAAGCAGAAAATCAGAATTCAGATTCTAGCCCTGCTCTTTGTTAGCTGTGTTACCTTGGGCAACTTAGTATACCCTGTTGTATCTTAATTTATCTGTAAAATGAAGAGATTGGCCTATGAAATTTAGAAACACCTTTCAGTTCTGAATCCTGTGATCCTATTTTAAACTAAAAAAAAGTTTCACTGAATATATTATTTTGATAATACATATTTAGATTTTTTTAGTTAAAACCAGTGAACTTTCACTTATTCAGTACCTGCTACTCAGTGCCAGGCACTATGTGAGACACTAAACATACAAAGACAAAAATAATTATTTATATAATAGTGCTTTAAGGTTTTGAAAGCACTTCACAAATATTGACTCATTTGAGCTTTACAACAACTGTGAGAGGTAGGTGCTATTATTATCCCCATTTTACAAGTGGGAAACTGAGACACAAAGCAGTTAACTGATTTGTCCAAGCTAGTTTCTGAGGCAGGATTTGAACTTAGGTCTTCCTTACTCTTTAGTCCAACACTCTCTCCTTTGCACCACCTACCTGACAAAAATACAAATAGTCACTGCCCTCAGGGAGTTTACAGTCTAGCCGAGAAAGGCATCATGTACATGTATAACTATATACAAAATAGATACTAGGGGATTTTGTAGGGAAGGCTACAACAATTTCTGGAAGAGTAGGATTAAGAAATTCTCATGCAGAAAGTGGGCACCCTAGTCTTATAAGGAAACCAAGTAGTCTAAGGAGAGGGAACTACACGTTCCCGACATAAGGGAGAATTATTGCAAAGGTCTAGAGGTTGGAGGCAGACAGGTATGCCTAGTTGGGAGAGCTGGAAGGGAGCTCAGACATCATAATGCTCGTGCCCTTCATTTTTACAGATGAGGAAAAAAGCCCAGACAATTAAAGTGATCTGCCCAAAGTCATACAGCTAACAAAGAGCTGAGCCAGTATTTGAATCCCAGTCCTATTATGCAAAACCTAGTACTTCTTTTGATCCACACTGCCAAACTATACATTGCATACATTATGCAATGGCCCAAATAATGTTATATATTCTTTGTAATATGAATGATTCAAAGTATTAGTTATTGAACAAATATTTACTGAGCCCTTGCAGTGGATAGACTGCCAGGCCTGGAGTTGAGAAGACTTCTCTTCCTGCATTCAAATCTGGCGTGGCATTTACTAACTGTGGGACCCTGGGCAAGTCATATCACCCTATTTGCCTCAGTTTCCTACCTGTAAAATAAGATAGAGAAGAAAATAGCAAACCATTCCTATTATCTTTGCCAAGAAAACCCCAAATAGGGTCACAAAAAGTCAGACATGACTGAAAAACAACTGAACAATAACAATTTTGTGCAAAGCTCTGGGCTAGGTGGGGTGGAAAAAGAGAAAGGGCTTGAAACCTATCTCATACACTTAAGCTGCTTAATAGCTAGTTGGGATAATAATACTAGAAAAGCCAATTAATGGTGTAAAGTATTATATAATAAAAGTCTCAATGAGGAGTGTAGACAGTAATTGCTACAAGAAAAGGGAGAGATCACTGTGGGATGAAGTGCCCTTGAAAAATTTCATGGAGGAGTTGAGACGACCTGGGCCTTAAAATACGTGCAGGATTTAAATAATTAGGGAAGGTGGGGAGAGCAGTGTAGCCAAAGAGGCATAAAAAGAGAAATCAACCAGATGTGGTTCTAAAATAGTGAATAGACCAGCCTGGAGGAAGTAGGTGAAATAGTGAGGAGCAGTGAGAGATAAAATTAGAAAGGTAGGCTGGAGTCAAATTGTGCACACCCTTAAATGCCAGGTTAAGGAGATTGTATAATATTGGCAGCAGGGAGCTATAGAAGGTTTTTGAATAGGAGTACCATATTGAATAGGAGAGTACCATATTGGGAATGAAACAGAAAGAAAAAGGACTAGCATGAATGAAGAGTGAATAAAAAAAAATGAACAGATTTGTTCATTCGAATTAACTATGATCTAACTCTTCATGTACAAAAACATTATTAAGATGGTTCATGAGTTCATTTGCTCAGGAAACAAATCTAAAAGGAATGTTACTGTACTGTAACTAGAACAAAATACTTAATATTGTCAGTAAGCCAACTTAAATTTGGACTCTGGATTAAAAAACTTTGAAGCTATAAAAATAATTTTTCTGTTTAATATTATGCTTTTATTTTCAAGGAATTTTTATCAACATTTAAACTTTTATATGATTTAGGATGCTACATCTGTATATTATGATATCACATTAATACTAAAGTTTATTGGATTTTAATTTGAATAGTTTCTCTAAACAACCACTGGATACTTTACAGATTGGAAATAGATTGGTGCTCTTTTAGATAAATGTGCTTTTGCCATCTGTTCTTTTCTCAACATACAGTTTTACGTTTATTGAAAACATTTGGACTTCAAAGGACTTATGTTGACCTAATATTTTCTTTTCACTTTTTAAATCAGTCATTCTATATTTTACAAAGTTTCTTTAAGACAAGTTTTTAGAACTTTTCCAAGAATCTAATTATATAAATTATAACACCTGAAAGACATTTAAAAATTATTCATCTTATAAAAACTGTAGCTACATTATTTTATTTTTACTCTTTAAAAATTTATGTTAATGGTAGTAATAATTATAATAATGTTTTAACACAAGTAGTTTGAGCATAAAGGCTTTTCTTTTTACTAATTTGGTATACTCTTAAATTTTATTGGTGCCTTTTGATTTTTGCATCACAATTCATTTCTGAATATGTACCTTTCCTCTAACCAGCAAGCTTACTCTTATAACAATATTTTTTAAACTTGGCACTTTAGCAAATACAACCTAGTTGGGTATGCTTTAAAATGTATTTAAAATTTTCAATTTCTGTAATAATAAAATATTAATATCTGTTATCTGAATCATTTCATCTGTTACTAATCAATTGACTTTTCTACATTACCATTGTGTCTCTCCTGGGGACTAATTGTCTCTTACTATAAAGATTTTTTTAAAAATCCTAGTGTAAAGAAATCCAGTCCCTTACAGGGATACAAATATTTATCGCTTAATGCAGATCCTCTCAGTGATACACTATTGACATTTACCAAAATTCATCATTTTAAATCAGTGATCTGTATAGTAAACCATAAAAGACAACTTTGTACTTTTATATAGTCTAGATATCAAGCTCTCTGGTTTCACTTCATTAAAAATTCACAAGGTCTAATACAATAGTAATGAGTTGAGAATTTTATTTGGTTAGTGGCCATGGCAAATTTAGAACCAATAAAAAGCCTGTAATGGACTATAAAGAATAAGTCGCTGGAGTGCTTAGGTTATAACAATGGTTGATATAACATGGATTCCAAAAATATGATGTTATCTTCATTATGCTTTTAGGGGGTCAAGGTTCAGACTGCAAGAGAGTATAGCATTTACAGATAATAATTAATACAGTTTTGCATCATATTTATGGGACTAAAAAATCAATAGCAAGGATCTCTCAGCAATAGTGGAGTTTGATATCTCCAAGTGAAACCCAATCACTTTTTGTTACCTTCCTTCTCCCCACTATTTTAATTTATGATTTTAATTTCACAGTGAAATGTTTAAAAATAACCTTGACTGAAAAAGATGTCTAGTGAAAGCTATAACCACTGTTTCTTCTATTTATGATATTGTAAGTAATTCTTAACAATTTGAGTAGACTAGGTGAACAAGTTACTCTAAAAGGCAGTTTGGTGAATGCATTTTTTATTGTTTCCTTATATCATTTTCAATAGACTTATGAGAAAAGAGTAAGTTTCAGCAGATCCAGAATTTTGATTTGGTTATGAAATGAGAAATTAGGATATTTATATAATAAACTTAAGTAATCTAAGGGCAGCTAGGTGGTACAATGCATAGAGGGCTGGACCTGGAGTCAGGAACACTGATCTTGAATTCAGATACAGCCTCAGGCATTCATTAGCTGTGTGACCCTTGGCAAGTCACTTAACCCTCTTTGCCTCAGTTTCCTCATCTGTAAAATGATCTGGACAAGGAAACTGCAAACCACTCCAGTATTTTTTGTTAAGAAAACCCCAGTGGAGTCGGACATGATTGAAATGATTAAACAACAATGTAACCTTAATCACTTGATTCTCCAGCATTGTGTTAGAAATCTAAGGACAAGGGGCAGCTAAGTGACACAGTGAATAGAGCACTGGCCCTGGAGTCAGGAGGACCTGAGTTCAAATTTGCCCTTAGACACTTGATACTTACTAGCTGTGTGACCCTGGGCAAGTCACTTAACCCCAATTGCCTAGCCCCCCCCAAAAAAAATCTAAGGACAGATATCCTTGGTAAATGTCCAATGTTTCCTAGTACTGCTGTGCCCAGAAAACTGAGGGAATAGTTTGTCTTAGATGGTATTAGTTAAATGCTTCTATTCAGAATAAAGAAGTCCAAGGAAAAAATGAGGAAGTTTGTAAACCTTTTCCTCAAAAGAAAGTTTTTATTTCAGATTTTAAAACAGTTCTTAATTTAGGAAACACAACAGTTAATAATTTCTTCTGAATAAAATCTTAACCATAAATAATCTTAATATGTTATATTTGAAGGATCAGATGTTTCCACATTGGGTGGATCCTCTGTGACAGATGTACAGAAGGATGGGCTGGCATGGATGAGTTTTGGTTTGTATCACTGGAAGGGAGTACCCACATTGATAAAATCATAGATCATAGATCATAGATTAGGCAACTAGGTGACTTAGTAGATAAAACACTAGACCTGGAGTCAGGAATACTTGAATTCAGATCCAGCCTCAGATACTTACTAGCTATGTGACTCTGGGTAAACCACTTAATCTCTGTCTCAGTTTCTTGTCCTGTAAAATGGGGATAATAATATCACCTACCTCCTTGCATTGTAGAATGATATCAATTTTCCATCATCAGTATTAATGAGGAAACAATGACAGAGGTAATCCAAACTGGTAGATAATTCAAAGTCACTCTATTTGACGCTAGAACATTTTATGCAGTTTTCTTATAGCAGATTTCTTTCCTAATTATGTTCTTTTAAGCTAATATTATGAGTTTTCATTTTTTGAAGACATGGTAGCTAGGACATTAGTAGCTAATAGGAAAAGGCCGCCTAAGAAAGTGCTGAAGAATAGGACACCAATTCAGGATAAAAAAAAAATTCACTACAGATAATGCAAATATGACAATCTACAGTAGAATTGACTTTATCACATATATCTACTGGTATATTATCATAGAGTTGCTGATTAGCTAGGCTTTTAAATTATTTAAATGTTTGCTTGGGGGAGGGGTGAGGTGGAATAACTTACTAAAATTGCAGACACCCGTGAGAAAATGAAGTCTTGCATAAACATCTGGCTCATTATTTGCTCTCCTTTGCTGCATAAACACTGCAGTGGCACCAGTATTACTAAAGCACTCATTATTACTGCAAGGACATGTCATGTATTGGCATTCTTTATGGGGCAGCAGCTAATCCCATAATGTAGATTCAAACAAAAACATTTAAGGCCTTCCAAAATTTGGCTCCAACCTACCTTCCTGACGCCATTTCACATTGTTCCTCTCTACGAATACTACATTCTAGCCAAATTGGACCTTTAGCTATTCTTCAAATTGGACATTCCATCTTGTGCCTCTCTGTGCTCTTACAAAGGTCGCCCCCTCCATGCCAGGAATGAACCCCCACCCTTCTCCTAATCCTTATCTTCCTTCAAGGCCCAGCTCAAGAGCCACCTCCTATGGGAAGGAATGCTCAGTTCTAAATCTCTTTTCCTCCTCAAATTATCTTATATTTACTTTTCTGTTTTCATGTTGTATCCCTCCAGGTGGTAAGCGACTTGGGGACAGTGACTTTTGTTTTTTATCCTAGAACCTAATAAATGTTTGTTGAACTCAATTGAACTTGAACCCCAAAGTCAGTAAATACTGACTCCCCAATGAACCCAGAGTAGTCTTTCAAAGACATTGAGTAGTTGGATTTATTTGCTTGTGGATTGCTGCAGTTTTCTCTAACAAGCTATCAGTTGTTATTCCTGGCTGTAGGAAGGGCCGAAAGGGCAGGTCAGAAAGGACAAAGAATTTGTAGTACTTTCAGTAATGTGTTGATGTCAATAAAAGAGCTTAACCATTTCTGATTAGGAACAAATGTTAATTTCAAATAGTTGTTGGTTTGTGCATATACTTTCACAGTTCTTCCACCCCGAAAAGGCAAAAGCAGAATATTCACGTGCACTGGGTCACAAGATCCTTTTGGGCGATCAGTCCCCAAATGAAAACAAAGAAAGGTGAAGTAAACACCAGAAGTGCTGATAGACTTTAGCCGTGAGAGGGGGAACACAGAGTCCTTTTAGACTTGATGTTCATGCCAAAGTCCAGATTTGGCATTCTCTACTTCCCTCTTCTCTTGTGGCTCACAGTGAATCAACACTGTGTATCAGTAACCAGTAACCAGAGGATTAAGATGACTACCTAATGAAAGTTTATAAAAAGATCAGGAAAATTATACTATATTTTCCTAGGCCCTGTACTAAGCAACATCAACTCCAAGGAAGCACACCATTTGAGATGGTATAGACTGATTTTTAAATGTAAAGAAAATTTTCAGGGCACATTTAGAGCCAATGACAGTTCATGAGCTTGGCCCCTGAGAAACTGTTTGTGCATATGTGACTGCAGAGTTAAATATTTTTGGAGGATATATATGTTTTTGTGATCTTTTTGCAAAGGTATTTTCAAAGGAAATGTCAGATGAACTTGAGTGATTCAGGAATTTAATTTTTCAAAAAATTGGTTGTTAGTTTTAATTTTTATCAAGGGAAATAATACTGCCTAACCTAATACTATGAATTCATGAACTTAGGTTCCAGCCCAGATTTTCATTTTTATGATTTTGAGTAAGTCTGTTGTTCCATCTTTAAATGTATATGATGATGCCAACCCCATTTTTTTACTTATCATGATTATTATAAGGCTACGTGAAACAGTCCTCATGGTGTTACTTTCTAAAAGTAAGATAATATATAATTCATTATCATTTTGTAATTGGTAGCATAAACATGATTTCTTTTAAGAACAAACCCATACAAATATATGTTATGTTACTATTTCTTCTCACAGTCTGTAGAATAATGTGAAACACAAAGATCCATGTGCTTTTGTTAAGGTAAAGTGATGTAAGAGAAAGAACACAATATTTGGAAGCAGAAACTTAGTTTTATGTCCCAGCTCCCCTACTTAAATCTGTGTGACTTTGAGAAAATCATTTATCTAAGCCTCAGTTTCCTATTCAGAAAATTGAGGTAATAAATTCTTGTTCTGTCTATCTAGCTGACAGAGTTGTGAGGCTCAAATGAAAAAAATGTTATAAGAGCAATAGGATAATACTAAGTATTCTGAGGTTTACAAAACATTTCCTTGAGGTAGATAGTGTAAATATTATTATCCCCATTTTACATTCTCCCCTCAGAGGAAACTGAGGCCCAGAAAAGTTGAGTGACTTGTCCAGGGTCACACAGCTTATACAAAACATAGTTGGAAGCCAGGTCTTCCACCCCAAAATCCACAAGGCTACTTCTGTGCTTCACAGTTGCAAAGTACTATATCGAGGTAAATAAATGTTATTGTTATTTAAAAAAAAATTATTGGTTCATATCTGGAAAATATCTATGTCTAGGATCCAAGAGTTTGTGGAAAGGATCCTACAGTTTTCAGAAAAAACCAGGGTGTTTCAGACTCTGCCACTAGAAAGATGAAAAGGATTTTAGAGGTCCTGGCAGAGAGTGGGAAATGCTTTTAAAAATCTCTATCTTTTTTTAAATATTACCTTCATTTCCAGAAATCTCCCTCTCCTCTCCTACCCAGATAGAGATGTCTTATAATAACAAAGATCTAAAAAAAGAAAACATGCAGTTCAGCAAAACTACACATCAACACCTAGGGCATTTTCTCAACTCTTCTCTGGAGTGCTGAGTGGTCAGTACAGTTACATGATATTCAGTTTTTTAAAAATGTTCTTTCCATTTACATTGTTGCAACTATTGTGTATGTTATTTTACTTGTCCCACTTCATTCTGTTTTAATTCATGTCTTCTCACAGTCCTCTGAATTTTTCATATTCATCATTTGTTATGCCACAATAATACTCTATTTCATTTGAATGGCACAATTTATTTAGTCCATCACTCATTGAAAGCTACCTACTTTAGGGGTGGTACTTTCACCAAAGAATAACCTGCAAATTAAGTATAGGGCATGCATATTGATCATTTGGTAAAATGAGAGCCTACTTCCTAAGAACCTGTTGATTGACTCCCTTGTGTTTGATTTCTCAGCTTGAGCCCTGTTTTTCCATTTCCTAAATCTGTCTGATTGGAATTCTAATCCAAACTCTTATTTCCACTGTGATTGTCTGCAGCCAAATTGTGATTTGGGATGGGAGTTTAGGATCAGAGAACTCTGTTAGCTGGTGTTAAGTACCCAGTCAAAGAGAGACTGAGGTTCAGGAGCCCATTTAAGCAGGATATAACAAAGGATACTCATATCCTGAGAGAACTGGCCTACAAAACAAGGAGCTCAGTCATTAGGAACAAGGAGACAAGGCAGGAACCCAGCCATGGGATGAATGTGGTACAAGGGAGGTAACCTATTTACAGAGAATGGGGTATTGATATCAAAGTGAAACAGACCAGCCACAAGAATGACTCGTTGCAACAGCCATGTGGTAAACTTCTGTCTCCATAAGACTTCTTATGTTTCTCCCTCCCACACCCAGAACAGGATTGGTCAAAAAGTCAAGGCAGGACTAAATGTATAGATATGGATTAAGTAGGTTCAGCCTGTAGGATGAAAGTGAGATGAGTCATTGCAAAATTATTCAACTATATTTTCCTGGACAAACTATAGTAAAATTATTCTTTTACCAGTCCAATCCTCTTGCTTCTGCTTATTTCACTTTGTATCAATTCATAGAAACCTTACTGTACTATGTAATTCTTTTATCGTCAGTAACAGTAAGGAAAAAACCTATAACGTTCTAGCCGCTACTTTTTACGTAGTCTCTTAGTTCACAGTCATTATATTTAAAGATCAAAGCTGGCAATATCTTAGAAGGATTACGAAAATTAAACTTCATTTGGAAAACTCAGTTGAGTTACACTTGTTTGGAAAGGCTATTTTCCAGATGAGTTGCCATATTTAACTCTCCAGAAAGTTTTATCTTTTTTTCTCCTATATGCTTATTGTATTTTTATCCATAGTCTGTATATCAGAAAATGGAACTAGAAACAAATGAAAGAAAAAATTTCAGGGAACTATAGACTGAGGAGGGAGGAAGCAGTTCATGGCAGTACTGATGTGGTAGTCTGGCTCTTCCGGTTGTCCGCTCTTTGCCGTCTGTGTTTTCCTTATGTCACTGATTCTTGCTGAAAGGCAAACAGGAGATGGTGTGTGGGGGGGGAGGGGGATGGTGTAGGGATATGTGTATGTATGTATGTGTGTCTCCTTGGGGTATTGGTGCCATTTTGAGGCCATCCTCCTGTACCAGATAGGATTTCCTTCCTCATCCCTGTTTCTTGGAATCCCCAGCTCTCTTCAAGACTGCTCAGGGGATACTTCTTACAAGAGGCCTTTCTTGATTCCCTCAATTGTTAGCACCGCCTCCGCTAACCTTTCATTTATTTTGTGTATATCCTGTGTTTACTTCTATGTGAACATGTTGTATTCCCTCTCTCCCTCCTCCACAGCCCTCCAACTCAGGTAGAATAAGATCAGTGTAAGTGACTATAAATAAACAAGAAACAGAAGGAATCAAAAGCACTAGTCCAGTATTTGACAAACCCAAGAACATAAATTATTTAGGGAAGGATTCCTTTTTTTGTCAAAAACTGTTTTAAAAGCTGGAAAAAAGTTTGGAAAAATCAGATTATAGTTTATAACAGTTATACCATATACTCATAATCTCAAAATGAATGTGCATCCTGAATATAAAAGGTTTTAACCATAAAAAAATTAGAAGAAAAGATCAAGTACAGCTAAATCCAATTAATGTGAATAATGAACCCCCGTACTATGGTAGAAGTATTTGAATCAACACTGTATGTTTTCATTAGGATAGAACCGGTTACAATATTTTGCATAGTTTTAACTTTGAATAGTGTGAATTCAAATGTATGCAACTACTTCAGGGGATTCATTATTGGAACCAAGAGAGACTTAGTTGTAACTTTCACACCTTTAGCTTAAGGGATTGGTAAATTCTTAACCATGTACGGGATGAAGAGGTTACAAAAGCTAAAATTGATAATTTTGACTAGAAAAGATGAAAAACATGCATAAATAAAAAGAAAAATAGAGTGGGAAAATATCACTAATAAAAGTGTGATATACAAAATATGGCAGGGATTTGGCAAAAATAGGTAACAGCCATTTCTTGATAGATGAATGGTCAATGGATATGAATAGTTTTCACATTATTTGCAAACTATAAATGATGATATAAAGTGTGCTCCAAATCAGTAATTAGGAAGAGAAATGCAAATTAAAGTAACTGAGTTTTCATTCCTTGAAAATTGGCAAAGATCAGAAAAAATGGGAACAGTCATTTATTGTTGGATGGTCTATGAAAAGAAAAGCACACTGTCACACAGACATGAAGGGGTCTAGCCATTCTGAATTCAGTTTGTAATTAGATAAGAAAAATGACTAAATTGTTCATATTCTTTAAACTCAGTAATCCCTATATAGGTTTATGTTCTGAGAAATTCAAAGATGAAATAAAGATTCAATAAGTACCAAAATATTCCTATTATAACTCTTTGTGGTAACAAAAAACTGGAAATGAGGTAGGTGTCTGTCATATGCAAAATGGTTGAAAAACTATTACGTGAAAATAAATATTGTGCTTTAAGGTTTGAATGAATTGGTATAGTGTGAAATAACAAGCAAGAGAGAATATATGTACAATGACCACAGAAATGTTTGCTTTTTTTAAAATCACTACAGGTAAATTAAATGCTGAGTAAATTGAAAACTAGTGAAGATCCTAGAGAATAGATAAAACATCTTTTTCAAACAGAGTGGTTGGGTAGTTCTCTAACAGAATATTGTATGTAATTAGACAAGATTTTTGCATTAAATTTTTTGCCTAATTTTCTGTGCCATAAAGAATTGTGTTCATTTTGGAGAAGGATGAGAAATAACCAACACAAATATAAAAGTCATTAAGAGGATATATTTGAAAACATACTACATATCAGGTATGTTAATGATGATTCCTTTTCTCTTTGGGTTGAACTAGATGGCTGCCCAGGTCTCTTTCAACTTAAATCCTGTGACTCTGTGAACCATTAAGTTCCTTTAGGGAAAGGATTATCTCACTTTTGTATTTTAACTCTTAGAGACAAGAACTGTGTTGGAATTTAGTAAGTGCTTAATAGATATTTTTTATTTGTTGGTTGGTTAATTGTATGTCTGTGACTGAGAATGGCATTTAGGAGTCTGTCTTTGCCTTCAGGTCCAGAGGAAGCCGCATGCCTTTATGAACTGTTTAAGAACTCTTTTGCTATTATAATAAGAGGAGTAAGGGATAGGAATTTGATGATCAATCATTTACATTTTTTTTAAAAGTGTTTTGAATGGATTGGACTTTATGATTTCCGTACTCTCAGCTCCAAAGCTTATAATTGCTGGGATTCTGTTTATGAGGACTGATAAGTTTGTACTGTTTGAGATTTGGAAGTACCATATATATTTTATTGATTAGCTTGGCATTGATTTTTTGGATGGCACATGGAAGTTTGTGTGTGTGTGTGTGTGTGTGTGTGTGTGTGTCTGTCTGTCTGTCTGTCTGTCTGTGAAAATATTATCTGAGAGGTAGCACAGTGTAATCAAAAGAATAGGGTACTGTGTGTAAAGGTCCCTCAGTTCTGATTCTTTTACTATATAGCTGTGTGACCTTGCATAAATCATATGACCTTTGTGAGTCTCAGTTTTTCATTTATTAACTAAAGGCATTACACTGGGTTATTTCGTGGGTCATTGATTATTATCAGAGCAATAACCTGATTCCAGAGAAACATGTGAAAGAAAAAAAAAAGGAAGGGGAATCTAATATGTCACAAAATAGAAATTGGCCAAGATATCTCAACTTTCTGGGGAATTCTGTACCCCCGTATCATATTTTTTCACTTTTTAAAGACTTTATAATATTGAATATCAAAACAACTACATTTCTTTTTCACCCATTTATATTCAAATAAATGAATTTTAATTCATTAAATACAGAAATTTTTCTATCATTCCTTACAGGTCTTCAACAGGTTTCTTTATTTGTCTGTTCTTACTCATTACCCTTTTCTCCTATATGATCATGATGAGTGTCTATTCTGCTCTTTTGGCTATTCTAGTCCAATTCACATCTGATTATTAACATCATCTACAAATTAGCTATCTTTATATTGTCAGACCACTGATTTGTTAGCACAAGAGCAAAACAAATATCAGATCAAAATAAAAATGAAGGGAATAAGGGGTTTACACTTAAAGCAACTAAGACCTGACTTTATATGTGATTGTATGCTAAAAAATGGAAGATGAATTAAATAGTAGACATTAACACACACTATCAGTATTTCCTAAGGAAGTGTAACTGAAATAAATTCTTTGCCATAATGAAACCCAAAGAGCCTAGAAGCTGTCACAAGCTGCAATATATTACTAAGAATTGTTTTGGAGAATTGGCATAAAGGATAATATTAGAGAGCTGTATGACCAAAAAAAGAAATGGATACATAACCAGTAGACAGCCTACATACTCTCTTGATATTTGTCAAGAGATCTAAAAAGGGGCCTACTTTTGGTAGACCTCCCCATGGAAAATTTATGAGAGGATATGAATGAGTCACACAGGGTAAAAGGTGTACATAGGTTATAATTTTTATTATTGGAAGGAGTACCCGTATCATTGACATTCATCAAGATCTTATTTACTGGAAAGCTGATGATCATTGGGGAATAATTTAGCTATGGTTGCTGTTTAAGAAAGAAGGTTGATTAGCCAAATAAATGATCCTATAATATCCAATTAAGTGGTTGAAAGAAAGTATTGGCACTATTATTTGTACAGGTAGAAGAAAAGAAGGTAGGTAGACAAAGAAAATGATAGAGTATTTAAGAAGGTAGGTAGACCAGAAAACAGTAGAGTATTTAAGAAGATGAAAAAGTTCAGAAGTTTGTCTGACTGTAGCAGTGTAGCAAATAATAAAGAAAAGAGATGCAGTATAAATGATTCTGCCTGCTATAGATGAAGCAAAAAAATATTTATCAATAAGGCTTAAATTAATTGTTTTAAACTGTGTTAAATAAAAAAGTCTTTGGAACAGCAGATAGAACACTGATGTTAGAGGAATTGATGTGATCTAGTATATAGACAATCAAGTATATCCATTTCATCCCCTTTGTAGGAAAAGGAGTATTCAATAGCTGTAAGGCTATACATACCTTAGGAACTTCAACAGACAGCTTCACTTCTGAAATTCTTCTTCCTCAAGTGAATCAAAGGTACATAAAATGCCCATCTGCTGTTTTGACAATAAATGAATACAAACATGTTTGTCAAAAAAGAACATTTCATTGTACTACAAGCTCTTAGGGGGTCTTGCTCAACTCCTTTCAGGGAATGTGCTTTGTGGGCAGAGTTATATGGATATTTGTTGGAAATTGTAGCAAAAAATATCTTGAATAAAAATATTCTAATTTTTATCATAGAATTAAGAAGATACAGCTATTCATAGTAAGAAGAAAACAAGTCTTACTATTTATTATTACATATTTTATTGTCCTTTGTATATTTTGAGATAGTCTTGTCAACAATGTTTCAGTCTGTTTATGGAGTCATGTAGCAAAATGAAATAGCGTTTCATTAAAAAAGTTTTTATTAGTTTAAATTAAGCAATATCTCAGCATTTAGGTGATTTTTTGTAGGCTCCATTGACAAACGTTTAATTTTAACTCTTTGGAATATCAAACACAATGAAATGTTTATCTAGGAAATTAGTACCTAAGTAGATTGAGATGACTTTGAATGTATGTGATACTCTTGTGATAGTTTATGAAAATTCATAAATGTGTTTTTGTAAAAGGTATTGTATGCTACTGAGCATTTGAAGTGGGATTCTGGGTTTATAATTTCAATGTATGGAGGACTCCCAGTGTGGAAGTTCCTTCCACTAATATATTTTAGCAGTTCATCTATAACTTAAGGTCTTTTGCCTGGGAACATTGGGAGGTTAATAGACAGCATTTATTAGTACTTTAAGGTTTGCGAGGCACTTTACACATATTATATCATTTTATCCTCACAAGAAGACTAGGTATAGTTGCTATCATTATATCCATTTTACCAATGAAGAAGCTGAGGGTGATGAACGTTAATAACGTGACTTGTCCAGAGTCACACGGCTAATAAGTATCTGAAACTGAACTTCACTTGAGGTCTCCTTAACTCCAAGACCACTACTCTATCCACTGCATTTTGTGCAAAAGTCCTGCTGCCCCAGGTTGAATGACTTATTCATGGTCACACAGCTAATATCTAAGTCGGAGATAGAATTCGAACTTAGATCTTCTTGACTCTGAGACCAGTTGTCTATCTACTGTGTCACATGAGCATAAAGAGCCAAACTGTCCAGGATCTGAACTCTTCCTTATGCATTTAAAATTTGATATTCAAGCATAATCCTTTTTGGGGTTATAATGTCTCCCACATTGCATGTATCCATACTTTTGCATACATGTGCAGACTACTTCAGTGGGCACAAAGCCACATTTTATGTCCAGAATGATGACTCCAATTGTCTTTCAATTATTATTAATAAACTTATACATAAATTTTAATGTCTAAAAACTAGACATAAATGTACCCATTTTATTCCGTTATAATATTTCCAATTATACAAGATGTGCATTAATTTGGTGTGTGGAGTTACATGGAAAGAGTCTATATTCCAGGTCATAGGAATTATTAAAGAAACTAGACTCCCCTATTAATAAAGTTTTTATCTCACTGGTACCCACAGTTTTTGCTAGGTTGCCATAGGTCAGCAGTACTTTCCCAATGACTATGACCTGTTTTGCTTTTCTAGGAAGGTCTCAAAGGAGTCATGCCTGAAAGAAAAGATATACATTGTGCCATTTTATTGATTATAAAGAGAATTGGAGAAATACTTCAGTACTTAGCAAGGCTAAAGGCAAAGATGGAACAGATATATTTATTATATATCTGTACAGAGACAGCAACTTCATATTTGTATAGTTCATAAAGGACTGATCTATTTAAAATACTGTAAATACCTACTAGAAAATTGAAGAACAGAATTGGAGCTGAATTGTAAATATCTGATTTGGGATTGATGCTACTGTTCCATATGGCTCTGTTGAAAACACCGAGCTTAAAATGACTAAGAAACTCCAGGGAGGTGTCTAAGCTACCAAAATTGTAAAAGGTCCAGTGTTATCACAGCTGAACTAAAAATACTTGTCATTTTGCTTTCCCCCCATGGTGACTCAAGCAGGTTGCAAGACTGATAAGCCCTAATTACAGGGCCTTGGGCATAGGTGTGTCACACACAAACACTACTTCCCCTTCTTCCCTAACTCCCCACGTGTTATTTGAATCATGGGACAGGGAGGAAGAAACTAGAAAATATTTCCAAATGTTTTATACTTTTGTTATTGTTAACAGATTACATAGAATTCTTGTGCTGTGAGCACTATTGACTATTTTCTTCTGGTTCTCCTTCTAACGCTCTGGCTGATGCTTTGTCTCCTTCACTGGCTCCTTTCCCTCCATTCTTTCCCTGATTGTAAGCCTCCCTTTGGGCTCTGTCCTTGGCCTTTTCTTCTTTCTCTCACTGCTTTCCCTTTTGGCAAGCTCACCATGTCTTTAACTCTATCAACTCTATGTGGATGATTTCCAAATGATCACCACTGCTGACCTCCAGGCTGAATTCCAGGTTCACATCTTGTACTTTCTACTAGCCATTTCCACCTAGATATATTTTAAGCAAGCATTGTAAACGCAGCATATCCTAAACTTAACTCACCTTTTTCTCCAGACTCATGCTTTGTTTTGCCTTTTCTGTTTATGTTGATGGGTACCACCTTTAACCGATTCTCAAAGTTGAAGCCATCTCCACCTCTTCCCTCAACCTTAGTCTCTACAATCTAAGTCAATTGCTAAGTCATATCAAATCTAACCCTATAATGTCTTTTAATATGTATTCCTTCCTTTTTCTCCCCACAACCATTGCCCTATTTCAGGTCCTCAATCCCTCTTCCCTAAATTATCGGGATAATCTCCTACCTGGTCTTTCTACCTCCAGTTTTTCCTCTTTCCTAGTCCATTGGATTAGACTCCTAATGCATAGTACTGCTCACTTTGCTAACTTAAAACCTTCCCTGTCTCGCCAGGGCCTAATGCTTATAGACTCTTAGTCTACAACTCAAAGTTCTACGCAGTCTGTTTCCAGCCTACCATTCTAGGTTTTCTCAGAATTTCCCTTAAAATATTTTATGCTCCAGCCAAATTAACTACTCAATATTTTCTGAATATATCCTACACTTGTCCTGCCTATGTACTTTTGCTTATACTGCCTTCTGCTTAAAATAATCTATACCCTATTTCTGCCTGTTAAAATTCTTCTCATTCTCTTGCCCTAACTGGAATTTCTTCAAAGGGACCTAATCACTCCAACCAGAAGTGATTTCTGCTCTGAATTCTCTGGGTACTTTGTTTTTACTGTACTTCTCATATACTTACAGGGCTGTATCTATGCCTTAGCTCCCCTTTTGGATTATAAGGTGCTTGAAGTCAGAAGCCTAATTCCTGAGTTTTTCCTTCTACAGCTACGATAGGTTCTTGTCTCTGTAATCAGGGCAGGAAGACAAGGGCTTTGGCCTGGGTGTCTTGTTTAGAGGATATCAAATTCAGAGTGCATTGACATACTCATAGTTCCTTAGGAGCTAGAAATAACAGAGCATAACACCTCGTTAGTGACAATAATTAGTTAAAATAGAAAGCTACCAAATGGTAGGCTAGGATGCACTCCTTCCTGACTCCTTGTTCATCCTTCACACCTCTGCCACTAATGGTTTCATAATTCTTGTGCTGAACAAAGTTTGTATTTATAGTATTTGCCCCAGATATAAATATCTAGTTGTTTCTGCCTTATATAGCATAAATATTGACTCTTCATTACTTTAAGGATCTGTAATTTTATCAGCATCATTACCCCCCCCCATACTTTTATGCCTCTAATACACTCTTCAGTGACTTCTTAGGCCAAATAATGAATTACCTGGTGGCCAGCCTTCTGGTGATGAGCCTCTCTGAATTTGGCTTGACTGGTTCCCAGACACAGACATACGGCCCATTGCCAGATCTGAACTTGAAGCTTTTTAAGTGTGATGGGATATGCCAGAGATTGCCTTTAGCTGACATAGCTTTCAAGAAAGCAGGAATGAATGAATTTAATAAATGAAGTAGCATACTGGCATAGTGGAAAGAGTACTAGATTTAGGACCT
Organism: Phascolarctos cinereus; assembly: GCF_003287225.1. Classification (NCBI taxonomy): domain Eukaryota; kingdom Metazoa; phylum Chordata; class Mammalia; order Diprotodontia; family Phascolarctidae; genus Phascolarctos; species Phascolarctos cinereus. The sequence goes on from NW_027555625.1 coordinate 102,213,517, forward strand.
GAAGACCTGGGTTTGAATCCTGGCTTTGCCACTTAATGTATAACTGTAGGTAAATTCCTTAACCTTTCTGGGCCTTAGTTGCCTCATCTGTAAAAGTAGGGTATTGGACTAGATGACCTCCAAATCCTTTCCAACTTAATTCCTATCATCCCATAAGCATGCTCTTGTCTTGAGGCATGGCCCACACAGCAGTGGTCTAAAAGTAGCTTAAGTGGGCAGTACTGATTTTGATAATCAGATTTATCTGTGATCGATGTGCATAGTCCCTCAAGCAGTAAAGTTGACAGTCTATTCATATGTTCTTATCCTATGTGACTCTCGGTTTCCAGAGGGGCTACACACAGCATACTGAGGGCCTTTATCTAGGGTCCTTGAGATGGAATTGACAGAACTGAAACAAACAGACTGACCATTGGGGAATACCGGATTCTCACTACTTGACCTTAAGGACAATAACCAATTTTAAATATGTATTACCATCAAAATTCACATATCCACATGTCAATAGGAAAGTTAAATGCCCACAAGAAAGCATACTGTCCCTGTAGATCAAAGGGTATAGGCAGCTCTAAGCAACTGATATCAAAAGGAAATTCATAAGAGCTCAGCTCTAGAGCATTCTATTTTTCTGTGGCCATCTGAGGCAGACAGTGCTATGGGGTGAAATAACCATGGGAGAGAAGATCTAGTTCCTTAATTTGATAAGGTTTTTTTTGTTTTGTTTTGTTTTTGGTAAAATTATGAGACAATTGAGTAAATTAGAGGCAACCATTCTCTAAAATGTTTCTCCTTTCTGTACTAGCTGCTAGTTTAGATTGCTAAAGGAAATTTTTCTTTTTTGCTTCTGGAAGGAAAGTGGACATAAGAATAAGGGTTCACAGTGAAGAAATGCACTAGAAAAATAAGCAAGATTTAAAAATTTATAATAAACATTTTAAAATTAGCACTGTATTTAATTATGGGATAAAGGTGCATTAATCCCCAGTTTAAGGCGTGTGACTAGGAATTATTAATAATGGAATGTGCAAACTGACCTTTATACAGATTCACATGGGCAAAGCAACCTTATAATACAGTATGTTCTTGGACTGATTTCTTGGAGCAGATAATCTTTTCAGTTTTCACTGCCTTAAATATGTGTATTAAAATGACCTTTTGTTGATGGAAAGAATTTTGAGTATACCTATGGAGGCTAACAACCTGCTTCTCTTCTTCTAGTTTGTCCTTCACTTCTGTGTATTTGCATTCCCACTCTATCATTGTTTTTCTTTTTTTTTGTTTTTGTTTCCTTGGTGAGGCTTGCCATTACAGAGTCCATTTTTTCTATTCTACCCATATTTTTGCTGTGCAGACCATAAATTCTACTCTCATAATTTAATTTCTCTTTTGAACCAATCAAGAACAGTTTGTGGCCCATATTCTCAAATTCCACGGGACCCTTTGTTTCATCAAAGGTTGAATCATTTTCCTTTCTTATGTGGTACTTATTTGTAGGTGCCTGGATTCTTTTTACAAATTCTGGAGGTCATATTTCTTTCTATTGTTAGTTTTTCCCTTGAGTTTTCTTCTTCTTGAAATTTTTGGTAAATTTTAGGTTTCTTGCCCCTGATTTTCCCCTATTCTTCTGAACCCCCCTTCCCTCTGATTGTGATTTCTTTCCTTGGAGGCTGGGTCTCAAACTATGTCTGTCTCTTTCTACACTGGGCAGCTCATAGTTTGCCTGCCAAAGTCTATGCACCAAGTGACTTTTGGGTGGACAGAACTGGCAACCACCTACATGCTATGCTCTTTCTCCCAGGCTTGAGGGAGTGGTACATAGTCCCCCACCTCCCATGAACACACATATAGTCCTGGTGCCCCGTCCACTCCAGTTTCTTAGTTCTTTGGCCCAGCACCAACAGTGCAGAGCCTTGCAGTGCTGGTGCTACAGTGTTGTGGCCTCTTACAGGCCTTTGCTTCTAAGGTACTGCAGCTGCTTAACTGTCTGTTGCAACCTGGAGCTGGGGTCTCCATAGCACTGGAAAGAAGGAGAAGGAAACAGGGTATGGTGATGGATTTTGTCCCAAGTCTCTGTCATGTGCTCAAGTTTATTAGTGTAGCCTTCCTGCCAGTAATGTGGGAGATAAGGGAAGAGTGCTGAGTGAGCTCAATGAGGTCAGTGAGTATTAGTTCATGGGTTGTTCTTAGTTAGCTTTTTTTTAACCTTCTTTTGGATTCTGGGTGTCCTAGACCATAGAGACAGCTAAAGTTGCTTTACTTTTGGTGCATAATTTCTGTTTTGGGGAGGTTTGAGAAGTTGTGGAGATCAATGAAAATGTCTAGTCCTCCATATTGTTGCTCATATGACCATACATTGACTTCTAGTTAGGTTGCTACCTAAAAACTGGAGAGGTTACAAAGACCACTAAAGTTTTTTTGGTGGGATATAAAGAACTGTATGCAGCTCAAAGGCACAGTTATGACCATCACTATGAATGATGGGGCTGTTAACTGCCAAAATATTGTATTGTAGAAGGCTAGATGGTGCAGTAAATACAGTGTGGGACTGGAATCAGGAAGACAGGAGTTTGAATCCTGCCTTAGGCACTTGTTGTTGTGTGAATTAGGTGGGTGGAAGGAGTCATTAACCTTTTTGTGCCTCAGTTTATTTATCTATAAAATGGAGATCATAAAAGCACCTACTTCATAGGATTGTTGTGAGGATCAAATGAAAATTTTAAAGTGCTTTATAAATGCTAGCTATTATTACCTATTATCATTTATTATTTTGCAAGTTTTTAGGCAGAAATATGGAGGGTAGAGAGTGGTTCCCCTCTAGAGAGTGGGGTGTGTACTTATGTGGAGAATGGTTGCTGAATCTGTTTCCTTTTTTTTTCCTATTTCTTTTTCTATTCCAGTTAAATGCTTTTGCTGATTCTATGAAGTTGTCAAGTCTGATTGCCTTTTATCAAGTCCTCATCATAGAGAAATCACTACCTAGGTATTTTCTAGGCATCACAAGTTCCAAACCCAAATAATTATCTTCTCCAATAAGTCGACCCATCTTCCAAACTTTCCTATTTTTGTTATAAGAAAGCTACGCTCCTTCTGGTCACCAACCATGGTTGCAACTTTAGTGTCATCTTTGATTCTTTTCTATCACTCACCCCTAAAATCTTATCAGTTTCCAAATTTTGTTAATTCTACCTCCATGATATTTCTCACATATGTCCCCTTCTTTCCACTCACATAGTCACCAGCAGCCTACCTTTTAACAATTACTAAAAATGTACTCTTTTATGCCCCACTCATTTCCACCCCAAATGACTTATTTGCTGTTCCCTGAATTCAGTATTTCACTTCCCACCTTTGTATGTGAGCTGTCCTGCAAGCCTGGAATGCAGTTACTTCTCTTAGGATCCTTAGTTTTATTCATGTATCATCTCAGGTGTCAGTATTTTGAGAAGCCTTTTCTGATACTTGTAGTTATTAATGTTCTCTTCTTCCTCAAATTATCTTGTTTTTACTTATCTTTTTAAATGTGTTGGATTAGAACTGCTTGAAGAGGATAAAGAGGCAGAAAAATTCTAGGGATAAATCCATAAGATCTTCCAAATTAAATCAATATATACTTTGATACTCAGTGAATTAACTACAAAAGAAGGAACGGATGAGGATAGTAAGAAATATGTCAGAAATCACAGACAGAAAAAATGGAAAAGACCCCAAACTAGTAGACTACACAGAAGTTTCACTCCTTTATGTAATAAATATTTTTAAATGGCATTCACTGGAAATAGTGAGCACCAAATAACATTATAAAAGTGAAATTATTAAACTTTGATGTGGGAGTTATCCCTGATTCAGCTGTCTGTGTACAGTCAGACCACTGACTTTTTATAGCAAAGATCAGATTAAAAGCTAGAAGAAAGAATAATAATGAGGAAAAAATTTGGCAAGCAATCCATCAACTGACAAATGTTTATTATCATGTATTATGTGCTAAGCACTATGCTAAATGCTAGGGATAAAAAAAATTAAAAAGTAAAACCAGTCTGCCATCAAGGACCTTACATTCTAATGGGGAATGTAGCATGTACATATATTTGTACATATATATGCATGTGTCTATATTATATATATTTTTGCATATGGATATGTACAGAGTAAATGTAATATAACTTGAGGGAAAATATAGTAGTAGCTGAGGGCATTGGAAAGGGCCTTCGGTAGAAGGTGGTCTTTGAGCCAACCCTTTCAGGAAGCTAAGTATTCTAAAAGGCAAAGTTTAGAGTGGGATATATTCTAGGCCTTGGGGCCATCTAGTGCAAAAGAATAGAGATGGGAGGTGGAACATCATATGTGTGAGGAAAAGTAAGTAGGCCAGCATGGCTAGACCATAGAATACATGGAGGGGAGTTGTGTTTCAGAATACTGGGGAAAAAAGGAAAGGAGCAAATTGTGAAAGCTTTAAATGCCAAACAGAGGAGTTTGTATTTGATCTTGGAGGTTATAAAGAGCCACTGAAGTTTATTGAGTAGAGGGAATGACATTGTTGGACCTATGCTTTAGGAAACTTATTTTGGCAATTCATGGTAGGGAAGCCAATTAGAAGGCTATTGCAGTAGTCCAGGCAAAAGGTGATGAGGGCTTGATGTAAAGTGTATGCTGTGTGAGTGAAGAGAAAAGACTGTATCTACAAGATGTTGTGAAGAAAGAAATTACGAGATGTATTAACTCATTGGATATTTGGAGTGAATTAGAATAAGAAATAAAAGATAACTTTGAAATTGTGAAATTAGGTGAACCTGAGGATAGTAAAAATAGGAAAGCTAGAAGAGTAGTAGCTATTGAAATAACTCACTCCTTAATTACTTAAACAAGTTACTAATGGTGAAAAAATAGACAATAGAAAAGACATTGACACCCATTATAATAATTTTATACAGAAGTTTAATGGATTTCAGCCAGTTACCATAACAAGCCAACCAAAAGAGCTTAAAAATACTTCACTCTTCAGACATTTGACTTGAGTGCCTAGAATGAGAAATGGTGGCCACATACAACACTAGTTTAAAATATAAACTTATTTATAAAAGCTTACAAAGAAGGATGATAGGATGATTATAAGTAGTATCACCTCATAAGGCAGAAAGAAGCAGTGAAGGGAAAAGTCAATTTAAAGAAGGGTTAGTGAGAGACCTAACTAAGCTAAACCATCCCAATGGCATTTAAGAATGAAAAGGGAAGCATAATAAACAGAAGTAAAATGAGAGTGACTTGTAGATTTTTAAAAATAAACTTTTTTTACCATTCAAGATGGCAGAACCACCACACTGGCACTCTAATATGAGTCATGGATATATTTGCAGTGGAGGTAGAAATAGCACTATAGAGAATGAAGAAAGGAAAAACAGCAGAATTGGGCCATGTATATGTAGAGGAGATCAATGCTTGGAGAAACGTAATTGTGAAGACATTAAAGAATAAATCATAAGATTTCTAAAGCATGCCAAAGGTATGGGGGAAAAAAATCTCAGACCTTATCAATACTTAAAAACAGATGACCAAGAAAACAATAGTTCCTGACATATGGCTATTTTCCCATCTAAACAATATTCTAATGAGGCTTATTCCTACATACATTGAGGGCATGCTGACTGGGAGGAAATAGGCTTTCATGAGGAATATTATAAAGTGCTTTATAAACTTAAAGTCCTGTATAAATATAAGTTATTATTATTATTATAATTATTATTTCTATAGTGAACCAAATTATTATCATTATATAATTGACTAAAATATGTAGCAAATATAAGATCTCACTGTACTTATTATTTATCAATTATGAAAAAAATTTGATCCAGATAAGGACAAATAGCATTTTAAAAGCTCCTTTCCATCAAGGTGTCTTCTATCCATACTTTAATATCATTCAAGATTTCTTGAAAAATGTAACAACAGAAATAATGTTGTTAAATGATTTTTGGATCATAACTTCAGGTGAGGCATAAAACAGGGAGGAACAAGCTCATCAAAGTTGTGTTTCCTCCACTATGTTGAAGGAAATACATCCAGAATGAAGATGGTGAGGTTATCCAAATGCTCCTGTTTATGTATGAAATTATTGCTGTATCATGCCCCAGAACTTTGTAGATCTACTGGAAAAATTGAGAGCCACTCACTCAAAAAATATTTGACCTAACCATCAAAACAAGAGAGTCCAAGTATATGAAGAATGTTACTCAGATTTTGATGTATTGCTATATGAAAAAGCTGTAGCGTTTTCTGACAGTTTGTCAATTGAAGGTGAGGATGAGGACTAGACCTGTAATTTTACTCATATTAAAACAGAATCTGGCACATAGCAACTGGTTAATAAAAGCTTTTTAATTTATTTTTCATTTTAATTTATTTACAGACCTCCCAGAAGAGGAAAGTCCCTTTACCAATGCAGGTTGATACGTTCTCTGCAACTCATAGTCTTAGATAACTGCCTAGAACACTAAGAATTTAAGTTGCCCTGGGTAACACCAGTTACCTGTCAAGAATTGAACCCAGGTCTTCTGGCACTGAGGCCAGCTTTCTGTCCCACTGTGTTGCATTGACTCTCTGAGATAGACAGTATAAATGGACAATGACTTGGATGCCCAGAATTTGATAGGAGAACCAGTGGGCTACAGTGCTGGTTTGGTGATTGATTTAAGGAAACTGCAAATCTCTTTAAATCTCCCAGGAGCAAATATGCAGATTTTAAAAATAGCAGCGTTCTGCTAGGATTGTAATCTGTAACAGTCTCTAAAGAATTGAAAATTGATATTACACATGGGAAAATACAGAGGCCTATGATAGTTATGAGTAAGCCATAAAATATAACCAATGAAGAACTTCAAAGAAAAACAAGAGTAAAAGATTTAATCAAGAAAGTGTAAGAGAAGATGATCTAGTCATACATCAAGGGAAAGGGATAACAGCCAGATAATCTGAGTGTTTCTCTGGTACCCTGCGGTATCAAGAGAAAGCAAGTAAAGCCCCCAGCATGTTGGGAATGCCCATTTTCATGAACTTACAGTAAGAGATGGACAAGAGTCATGTAGGATGGGCATGTATGACAAGGTTTCAGTCTTTATTGTTTGAAGGAACATCCAAATGATGAGATTGCAGATGAATGAATGGATAGTTAAATGAATGAATGACTATTTTAAAATACATATTATTTACCAAATGGTTTGGTAAGCACTGGGGATAAAATAGACAAGCCAGCCAGTTTGTGTTCTCAACAGCTCACATTTTAATAGGAGATGACATTTTTAATTGTGTATATGATAAGCATTGTGGATATAAAGACAAAAATAGAATGTATAGGCACATATAATAGTCTATACATTATAAATACAAAATAGTTTCCGGAGGAGAATGGGATAGGAGGGAAACCATGAAAAGTATCTTGTAGGAGTTGGCACTGGATCTGAGTTGTGAAGGCAGCCAGGGTGTCAAGAGGCAGAGAGTAGGAAAGAGAACAGTCAGTTGTAGGGGACAGTCTTTACAAAAGAACAGAGAAAGGAGGTGTAATTGTCATAAGAGGTAAGCATCAAAGAGCCCAGTTTGGCTGGAATGTAGAGTCTGAGAAAGGAAGTGATATGTAATCATTCTGGAAAAGTATGTGCCTTACACATTGTAAGTGGTTAATAAATCTTTGTTGACAGAATTTTGAATGAGGAATTAGGAAACCGTTACTTCCTGAGGCCATTAGTATACTTTTGGAAGCCCTAATGGTTAATAAACATTTCCTGACAACAAGCCTAAATTTGACTCTTTGTGACTTTCACCTATTAATTTCACCTATTTCACCCTAGTTCTACCATCTAATTGCTTGGTTATATGGCAGCCCTTCAGATATTCAAATACCCCTCTCACATGCCCCCTGACTTTTCTTCCCCAGCTTCTTCAACCAGTCATTTGTATAATAAGATCCTAATGCCTTTTCATTATCCTTGTTGCTGTCCTGCATACTCTCTAGCTCACTACCTACATCCCTCCTAAAATGGGGAACCTAGAAACTTGAACTGATTTCATAATAAATAATATTCCAGGTGTGATAAGAGGAGGGAAAAGCACAGTAATATGTCATTTCCCTGTTTTGGAAAGTTGTGCCTGTCTTAATATGTCCAAAATCACATTACTTTGTAGGGTAACATATAAACTGCCTATTTCCATTAAGCTTTCAGTTCACTAAAACCCCCAGATCTTTTTCAGACACACTATGGTTAGAATGCAATGGTTAGAATGCTGAGCCTGGAATCAAGATCTAAGTTCAAATTCAGTCTCAGGCATTTCCTAGCTGTGTGGCCCTGGGCAAATCACTTAACCTTCATATGCTTCAGTTTCCTCAAACATAAAATGGGGATAATAATAGCACCTACCTCCCAGGATTATTATGGTGATCAAATGAGGTAATATTTGTAAAGTATTTAGCACAGTACCTTGCACATAGTAGGTGCTTAATAAATGCCTCTTTCCTTCTTGTATTTGTAAAGTTGATTTTTTCATTTCTTCTCCTCCACCTTTTCCTCCTTCTTCCTATCACGTTTTTAGGTCAACCAGCATTTATTAAGCACTTACTATACCAGGCAGTCTGCTAAATATGGGGAATACACAGAAAGGCAAAAGCATTCCCTACTCTCAGAGTACTCACAAATTGGTAGGGGAGACATTTGTTGTTATTGTTGTTGTTCAGTTATTTGCTGTTGTGTCTGACTCTTTGTAAGCCTATTTGGGATTTTCTTGGCAAAGATACTGGAGTAGCTTGCCCTTTCCTTCTCCAGCTTAATTTTACAGATGAGGAAACTGAGGCAAATAGGATTAAGTGACTTGCCTAGGGTCACACAATTAGTAAGAGTCTGAGGCCATATTTAAACTCAGGAAGATGAATCTTCCTTATTCCAGCCTAGCGCATTCTATCCACTGCCTCACCTAGCTGCCTCTTTAAGTCTCTTCTATTCTGCAATACTGCTAAACAAGACACTTTTTTTTTGGTTCTTAGATTTTTTTTTTGATCAATCTCACCTCATCCTGAGCTTTAGAATCTCTAAAATTCTTAATGGACCAGATCATGCCTTTGTCTGTATCCTTTGTGTCTTAACCATTTCATTCTTTTTCCCATCCCTTGTTTGTAAACATGCAAACTACACACACACACACACACACACACACACACACATATGTGTGTGTGTATATATATATGTATATGTATACACATATGTGTATATATCTGCTATATATATAACTGAGATTAAAGAGAAGGTACTAGAATTGAAAGGAACATGAAAGGCTTCTGGAAGAAGGTGAGATTTTAGTTGAAACTTGAAGAAGCCAGGAAGCAGAAATAAGGAGAAAAAGCATTCCAGGCATTCATTGGTGAAAATGCACAGAGTCAGGAGATGGAGTATCGTATTCAAGAGACAGCAAGGACACCGTTAGATTTCATTAAGTTATTAAATCTGTCCCAGTGTTCTAATGTGTCATGATCTTTTTGAAATCTGATTCTGTCATCCAGTGTGTCAACTGTCCCTTTTACCTTTGTGTTCTTTGCTCGCTTGGTGAATCTGCCATCATTATGTTATGCTTCAATAAAAATTAAATAGCACATGGACAAGCAAAGATCCCTGGGGAACTAACCATTAGAGGTTACATTTTAACAGTCAATGGTGTGTAAACAAGAGTATTGTGTTTTTGTAAAACTTTCAGGTTTATGAAACAGCTTCTTTATCTTATGAAACTCTCCGATTTGTACTGTATGCACTAGCCAAACTGTTCCAGATCACCCTTGTGCTTTCTAATCTCCTTTCTTAGATAACACTGTTCTTTATGGCTAGAATGTTCTCCCTTCTGCTTTCCAACTCTTTGGTCCTTATGAATCCTTTAAAGTCCAACTCAGATGTCACCTCCTTCATCTGTTCTTCTCTGATCCCCTAATTTGTGACAGCTTTTTATCATCCTTACACTTCATACTGAACATCCTTACATCTCTGTAATGCATGTATTCTATTGTGTAGTATTATAATTATCCATTTATGTATCATATCTACCTTCTAAACTTAAAGCTCTATGAAGTTGAGGACTTTATCTTACTTAAACTTTGTTCCTTGTAATTGCCTAGCATTGTGTAAGGTATATATTAGGCACTTGATAAATGCTTTTTTTATTTAACAAGTTTATTATTTATTTTTAATATTAATTTAAAATTTTTTTGAGTTTCAAATTCTCTCCTTTCCTCCAATCCCCCCCCTCCATTGAAAAGGCAAACAATATGTCGGTAGCATATATGCAGTCATACAAAACATATTTTCATATTAATCATGTTACAAAAAAAAGCAAGAAAAATTAAGAAAGTGAAAAAATAATACTTAAATCTGTTCTCAGAATTATCACTTCTCTCACTGGAGATGAATGACATTTTTCATCACAAGTCCCTTAGAATTGTGTTAGACCACTGTATTGATCAGAGTAGGTAAGTCTTCCATAGTGGATCATCATTACAATATTGCTGTTACTGAGTACGGTGTCCTCCTGGGTCTACTCACTTTGCTATGCATCAGTTCATATAAATCTTTCTATGTTTTTCTCATCATTTCTTATAACACAATAGTATTCCATAACAATCACATACCACAACTTCTTCAGCCATTTCCCAACTAATAAATATTTATTAAATTAACTTGAACTCTATAAATCACCATAAATGTACATTAGATGATCCTTGAGGTCTTTTCTAGCTCTAGAATATTTACTTTGATATTTACTCTGATAATTACTTTGTGATAATGTAGGTGAATATGTGTGGGTTTTCAAAAACAAATCTTACGTTTCTAGGATTTTTCATCTTTTGTGCCTATATATATAGTTACTGTAACTTTTGCTGGCTTGCTTCATTCAGTTACCACATAGTGAAATATTAGAATTTCTGGGTTATTCGAATAGGAACAAGAAGATAAATAACATTTGGAATGAGTCACTGCCCTGCAAGATCCAGGAGGTATGCTTGTCATAAGTGTGATAATGGATATAGACCTTTATGACTAATTACATTTTTGCCTTTTTATTGAAATTTTAAAAATGGGATGATATTTGGAAAGGGGCGTGCTACAAATACAAAATATAAACATTGTGTCTATGGAAAAAGGCATACTATAAACCCCCACTCCTATCACTATGTTATTTTTCTTCCTCACCAATTATAGATACACTAATCTTTTGGAGTTGCAACACTCTCCTTTGTTTCTCAGACTTAGTACACGTTTTGCATTTTAAAAGTACTTTATGACATATATTTGTATTTTAAGCTAATAAAATTTACTTTCTTTGAAAACTGTAGGGGCCTCTTCCTACTCCCTTGAGATGTTTACAAAGACCTTTTGGTGTAGCAAAAATAGGGTTAGAAAGTACTGCTGTGAATTATTTTTGACCATGGAATGTTGAGAATTTATAAATTTTAAAGGAAGGGACTTTCATTTTTGTCCTTGTTTACCTAGCACAGTGTCTGAGACATAGTAAATGTCTGCTAAATTGAATTGAATCAAGTCTTAGAATTGGAAGAGACTTCAGAGGTCATCCAACTTCCTGCCTAATTCAGAAATCTGTTGTATAATATTCCTAGCAGGTAGACATACAACAAATACAGGGATATGGAGATGAGAGATGAAGTGTTGTGTGCAAGGAACAGTAAGTAGGTAAGCATGTCTGGATTATAGATTGTGTTGAACACAATAACTTAAAAAAAAAAACAAGTCTCTGCTAAAGAGATGGACTTTACCCCTAGGCCAGCTTTGCTATTTGCACCTTTGATCCCATCTTCTATCTTGTCCTCCTGCAAATTGTCCTTATAATAATTACCCTTTCCTTCCCTTAATCTTTAGTCTTTCCCTATCTACTAGAACCATATATTCTGACTACAATTATGCCCTGGTCTCTCTCATCCTTAGAAAATATTCACTGGACCCACCATTCCCTCAGGGTATTATCCTACATCTCTTCTCTCTTTCACAGCCAAAAATCATAGAAAAAGCTTTTGCCTTTTTCTTGTCTTCACTTTCCTGTCACTCACTTCTCAGTTCTTTGGGGTATGGCTTCCAACTGCATCATTCAACTAAAACTATCTTCCTCAAACTTCACCATACTGTCTCAGGTGCATAATTTGATGACCTTTTCTCAGACCTCATTCTTGATCTCTCTGAAGCATTTGACCTTATTGACTAACCTTTGTTTGTTTTTGTCTTCTCTTAAGTACACTCTTTTCCTTCTTGATTTTTGTGATAGTTCTCTCTCTTGGTTCTCCTATCTACCTACCTACCTGGTCCCACCTTCTCTATTTACCTTGTTGGCTCATCATCCATATCCCTACTGTGTGTGTACCCCAAAACATTGTCCTAGGCCCTCTTCTGTTTTCTCTATGTTCTCTCTTGGTGACCTCATGAACCAGTGGGTTCAGTTATCATCTCTTAGTAGATGACTCCCATATCTTATATTAATCTCTATCCTATCTCTTGACCTCCAGTGGTGAATCACCAACTTCCATCTATACATTTCTAATTGGATGTCTAGCTGAACAAATCTAAAACATAACTCATCTTTCAGCCTTGATCCACCTCTCTTTTAAACTTCCTTTTTCTGTTAGGGAACCATCATCCTCTCAGGCACCCATGTTAGCAATCTTGGAGTCATCCTTTACTCCTCACTCTCCTGAACACCTCATATTCAATAAGTGGCAAGATTTTGTCATTTCTGCCTCCACATCATCTCATATTCATCCCCTTCTCCCCCCTTACATGGCCACCACTGTAATTCAGGTCCTCATTGTTTTATTGTAGTAATCTCTGAATTAGTGTTCCTGCCTCAATTCTCTCCCCTTTCCAATCCATCTTCCTCACAGAGGCCAAAGAGATTTATCTAATTTACAGGTATGACCATGTCACTTCCTTGCATAAGGATCTTCAATGGTCTTGTTTTCCTTAAGGAAAAATACAAATACCTCTATTTGCTAGTTAAAGCCTTTAATAATCTGATTCCAGGCTGCCTTTCCAGATTTATTGTACTTTGTTCCTCTCCATTCTTTCTGTGTTCTAACACAATTGTCCTAAGAGCTGTTCCTCCCACATAAAAGTTTATCTCTTTGTGTCTTTTTACAGGCCATCCTCCATGTCTGGAATGCAATTTCTCTTCACCTCTTAGAATCACAAATTTCTTTCAAGTCTGACATAAATTCTACCTTTTATATGAGGCCCTTTCCAGAACCTCCCCACCACCTACTCAAATCACATAGCTTTTACTTTATATATAGTTTGTATTTACTTTTATGTGTAGATGTTATTTCCTCTCTTAGAATGGAATCCACAAGATAGACTTTAATTTTTGTTTTTGTATCCCTAGTGCCTAGTAGGTGCTTAATAAATATTTGTTAATTGGTTGATTTAGTAAACACATTGGGATCTCATATTGTCAGTTTTATTAATCAGTTTTATTATGGTAAAGATATTTAACCTTGTGGAATACTGCTTGCAAAACATACTTGTTCCCTTCTAATACTATAAACAAAGATTCCCTCAATTTGAGCATGAGTAGATTATTCTCATAAAAATATTATGGTTTAGTAGTTATTGATGTTCTCTTGTGTTTTTTCCATACCTTTGGTATGTCTTTTCCATCTTCATATACCTTCAGAAGCAGTCCCTTAATATTTCCAAAATTATGTTTCCACCAGCATATTGCTTCTCTAGGTAAGCTCGGTCCAGTAGAAAGGCTTTTCCCATCTTTGTTTTCTAAGTGTCCTTTCCACTTCCTTTATCTGCACAGCTGGAAGTGTGATGTTTGAGGTCAAATGTAACAATTCTATTAACCTCAATGGTGAGAAGGATTGATTTTTTAAGAAATCTTTTCAGATCTTTTTACTCCTACAGCATTTTTGTTTTCCTCCTTCTAGCTTCATCTGTAAATACACTAGGGATGACTTTGCTTAATTGGGCCTTGCTGTTTTATTAAGCAGTACTGGTTTTAGGGTCAAAGGATAGAAGTGGCCTACATTGCCTTTAGAAAACTACAAAGTTCTTTCGGTAGCCCCCAAGATTTTCCCAAAAAAGAAAGTTTTGTTTTTTTAATACCAATTCTCCACAAGTGCATTGTATCAGTCAACAAGCATTTATTAAACACCTACTATGTGCCAGGCACTGTACTAGTCACTAGGGATACAAAGAAAGACAAAAGGCAGTACCTGCTCTTAACGAGCTTACAATCTAATGGCTGAAAGACATGGAACAGAATGGTATGTAAACAAATGAAAATGATTAGCGCAGAGAGGGCAGTGGAGTTGTTCATGGTATGCATATTTAGGCTGCAACATGTAACTAATGAGGAATTTAGAAGAAGAACAGGAGTAAAAGATGTCATTAAGGAAATGTATGCTAGGAAATGTTGATGAGCTGGTTACATGGCAACAGTGAGAGAGAGTCTGAGTGCTGCACTTTTACATGTTGTTATTGTACCTCCTTTATTTTTTAAGAGGATTGGTGATATCACAGGTGATATCTTGACTCTTGAGTGATTTGGATTTAAGTGAGGCAGAGTTGCACAGTTGTCAGTCAATCTCACTCTCTCTTCCTAAGTTATCAAAGTCCAGTGGCAGGACAAAAGTCAATACGACCAGTGACAGCCTAGCATGCGGTGGACAATCTTGGTGTCTTTGATGCCTTAAGAGAAAGCAAGTCAAGCCTCTAAAATGTTTGGTTCTCCCCATCCCCCATCCCAATGCCCTGTGATGAACTCAGACTGGGAGGACATAGATAAGAGTTGCATAGGTAGGTTTGGATAGGTTGTAATCTTAATTGTTGGAGGGAACATTCAAATCAAGAGATCACAGATTCACTTGAGTATTTTATTATTTGGTATTAGGCTCATATGCTGCCTATTCCCTTCTAATAGCCATCAAAACTCAAGTTCACCTTCAACATGAAGCCTGTCCTGATTCCTAGTTCCTGTGGTTAGTGTCTTCCCTTCCCTCAACTTAATTTGAATTTATTTTGTGTTGTTTTCACTCCCTTTCTCCAAGGAAATGTGGACTCCTCTTTCTTTTTTTTTTTAATCCTTAGAACCTAACACAGTGCTTAAAAGTGTTTAAAATACTAAGTGCTTAAAAATGCTTGTGTCAGTGGCTTGAGGCTGCAAGAATCATAGGTAAAGCCTTTGTTTACTTAGCGATTTATCTAATCTGTCAGTGCAAATGTCAGGAAAAAATGTATTTATTTAAAACAAAATTCATTTTTTAATCATGAAATCAATTGTCACCCACATTGTTTTAATAAAAACAAGATGCTGGATGTCTGCCAATTTCTGCCTTCATTGCTGTTTTTGATAATATTTCTCAGACCCTTGTTTGAAACATAACAAACACAGGGATTACTGCCACTTTTAAAAATTGAGCTAGAAAACTGTGCAATGTCAAACTTTTTTTTCCCCACTGACGTAGAATGCAGCTCTAGTTACATTCCTAATATGATTTAAAATGTGTAACATAAAAAATGTGCAGAAGAGCCAAAACTGTACAGTTTGAAAGTTCTTTTGAAATCTTCAACTTATGTGCAATTCTGTGTTTTAGAAGACAAGACATTGTTTCAGCTGTCCATCTCCACTTTTGTCCTGTCAGGAATTTGAAATATAAATTATTAATTGATTTCATTTCATATCATTTTTTTCCACAAAAATTTTCTTGCCTCATTAAAGTTCTGTAAATTATACTCAAATGGGGAAAATGATGTTCAACCTTTTAAAAATTACAAAATTTTCTCTGATGGATTAATTGTATTTGTTTTGTCTTTTAGATGAAAAAGTACCTAGAGAATCCCCTTTTAGATTTGTTTTTAAGGATTTTTCTTTTCTGTGATAAACTTTTCTATCTACTAGGAAATATATATGTATGTGTGTGTATGTTCATACTAAAGACAATTCCCAAAATGTGATAAATTCGTATGAATACCCCTATTCATTTCATGTCAACTTTTATATTTACTCGTATTATTTCACTATCATGTAAAATATTTTAGCAAATTAATATTTTGCATAATTAGCAAACTTTGCCATTTCTTTATTTAAAGTATGATGCAGAGTTGACATGGGATTTATATTTTATGTTTGCATGTCAGTATCAAATATACACTTTGGTTGTCTGAAAAAAAAAACCCTAAAAATTTGTGTTTGGTAATAGATTGAGCACAGATGGAAAAATTAAAGGGACTTTGGACACCCACTAGTTCCACTCCTTCATTTTCACAGATGAAAAAATTGAGGACCAGAGTGGTGTGGGGTCTTGCCAGAGGTCACACAGATAGTAATTAGAAGACTGGAAATTTGAGCCCCAGGACTTTGGCTCTCAAACCAGTATTCTTTCTTCTGTACTATTGCCACATAATCTTCCAACTTTCATTTCCCTAAGATTTTTACAAATGGGTTCACAGGTCCAAATGTTTACATGTGAACCTTCTTGCATACAAACTAGGATAATATACATTTATTTCCCTCAGAAGGGGATGAGGAACACAATTACATCAATATGACTTCCAGTTCTATTTTGTGAAAGACTGTTTTCATAGCCACTAGTATGTTTACTAAATTTTAAAAAATTGTAAAGTTCTCTACCTATAAGTTTTCTTGAATGCCTCATTTTAGCTTGAAAATGACCCTAGTTCTTGAAAACTATGTCACCTCAATCAAGTCAGAGAAGTTTAACTAATTTACAATAATTCATACAACAAGGAGGTCAAAATAACCCAGCAACAGCCTCTGCCAGCAAACTCTTAATGTCTTTGGTAAACAGAGGGACATGGTAGCTGAGGGCAACCAGTTAGATTACAACCAATTTGGAGAGCATGCTCGTTCATAAAACATTGTGGAAGAAGATGGCAGAAGATTTAGGAAAAACTTTGAGAAAAGCAAAGTGGAAAAGGAAATTGCAGAAAACTTTGTATGAGGCCTAAATAAAACATATCATCTTAGAGTAGTATGTATTTATGTGTGTGTATGTATGTGTTTATTTGTGTGTGTGTATGGAACTGAGGAAAACAGACAAAAATCAAACATTTGCCAGCATACTTATAGTGGAAATGGCATTTAAAAATTGGGAAGAATAGCTAGACCTTACCCTCCCCCCCAAAAAAAAAAACTGTGCTAGAAGTGAAATAATTTACAGGTGCATAGGTATCAACTTTCAAGATATTTCAAAGAGAAGAAACTTCCAATATGATAGAAAAGATCATGTATGATATTATTACCAAAAAAGAAAACCAAGAAAACATCACTAAATATAGACCTATAGAACTGCATTTTCCATCTTTATGGAATGGGAATAATATTTTAATGAGGGTACTTTTACATATCAAGAATATACTAGGGGGCAGGTAGGTGGCACTAGGGGGTAGGATAGAGCATTCAGGAGGACCTGAGTTCAAATCCGGCCTCAGACACATAACACTTACTAGCTGTGTGACTCTGGGCAAGTCACTTAACCCCATTGCCCAGCCAAAAAAAAAAAAAAAAGAATGAAGATGAAAAAAAATGAGAAGTAAACAGGCAGGCTTTTGAAGATGAGTTTCTGCAGCAAAATGCAACTTCACCGTTAGACATTTTATTAGAAGTGTAGGAAATTAAAGATCCTAGATTGTATATTTTATTATTTTTAAAGTATTTTACTGCATACAGCAAAATGCAGACTTAAAAGCTCTCCTCCAACAAGGTCTTCCTCATTCATATATGAAGATCATATAAAATGCAATTACTTTATTCAATAACCCTCTAACTATGAATATTAAATGAATCATGAAACAGGGAGATATATGCTTGCCAAATATATTCATCCTTGTTATGGTAGAAGTGTTGTACAGTATTCTCCCAGAAGAGGGATTTCCTCTAATGTGAGGTACCCTAGGTGTCCTGTTTGCAAATGACATTGTATTGATTACATTAAACCTTGGGAATACTGCAGGGCCTCCTCAGTGAGATCCACAATCACTAAAAAAAGGGATCAACTTAGAAATCTATACAGAAAAACTAAGATGAAGATCACAAATTACTGAGATTGAAACGAGTCCCTTGAGTTCAATACATATTCTTGGACAGTCACTGCAGATGGAAAATAAGTGATCCCAGAAAGGAATAGGAGGAGACAAGCAAGCTAGATTGTGCTTGGAAAACTACAGTCCCTTCACTGATTCCAACCTACTCCGTAGTACAAAACCCCACAAAAAATAAAATTCTTGGTGATGCATATGACTGTGACTCATAGAATGCCATCTTCTCTGGGGGATCAAAATTGCAGATGACGCAAAGGACAATGGAAAAGTGGATATAAGTAGACTACGGCATATTATCAGAGATCACTTGCATGTTAGAATTGGTGTAAAAGACAATAAGGAAGAAGGCTGTTTATATAGTGAAAATGAAGAATAACATATGGATGACCTAATTGTTATGCCTGGTATCCAGAAATATTAAATATTAAAATATCCATAGGAAGACCTCTAGTATGTAGGGTGAATCTTTGATGGAGTTTTAAAGGAAATTGATTAGAAGTACCCTGGTTGAGAAGGCATGAGTAGCTTAATTATCTACATGGCTAGAGTTGCCCACATCAGTGAGATATATGAAAGAACTGAAGTAAAGTCTCAGTGATGTATACCTGCATATCCAAAAGAATCATAGAGCTGGAAGCAACCTTGAAGATCATCTAATTCCACCTTCTTCTTATGGATGAAGAAAATGAGGTCCCAAGAGATAGTTACCCAAGTAACTTCCCCTGGTTAGTAGCAGAAGCAAGACTGCTGCCTTTAACTACTAGTTTAGTGCCTTTTCCCTATGATACCTTGTCTCTCAAGCCTTGCCTGTTGGTTACTTGTTTATATTCTTTCCTGTGCTACTTCTTGAAACCCCTAAGATTTCAGTCATTATCTATATATTTTTTCAGTGGTCTCACCATTACTGACTCAGCTTCCTTATCTAGTTGTCATTGCTGTGATAACTTTTTCTGAGGTGATTTCCATATATTCTGATATGATCCCTTCCCCACCCAACATGATATTTTTCTTATCTGCTTTTTCCTGGTAGAAAATGGTGTCTTTTGGATGTTTCTAACCTAACTAGCTAGCTAAAAGCAGAGAATTAGTTGTATCCATTTATCTCCTTCAGAGTGTATTTCAGAGATGATTATGCCTTTTAATAAGGTGTCTTCATCCAGCAACAGGATCATAATAAGTACCACAGGGCTGTGGATTTCAATCATATGTGTGAATTACTATAGGTCTGCAGTGTCAAAGAGCCAAAAGAAATTAGACCATGCCACATTATCGTCTATATAAGAAATAGAGCAAAAAAATTTACATCACAGTATTTCAAATAATGGCTGTTATTGCCATTTTGTGGTTACATAGATTGTCAAGTCAGTAAGAATTTATTAAGTACCTACTATGTGCTAGGATTAGACATCAGGATTGGTGAATATTTTGTGGGCTTGAAAAAACTGTGTATATACATGTGGAAATGTATGTATTATGTATTCCATATACATATGCATATAATATATATCTATGACTGTAGTCATATGTGGACCAACAATTCAGTGCATTAGCGAAACCTGGTATATTTTTCAGTCAATTTTAAATTAAGAAAGGATAAATTAACAAATGAATATCACTTTTTCAAATTCGTCTTGGTGATAACCAAAAAAAAATTCTGATGTCAGTTGATAATGACTTCATTTGCCCAAATGCCATCTGTTTCAAAAAATAAAACTAAACTTTTTGAGATTTTGGTTAAGGTCCCTGTTCTGCCTGCCTGCTCTTTACCAGAAATTATTAAAGAAGTCATGAAAATTATATAATCAGACTTTTAAAGATGATTTTCTATATGCCCACATGCTCAGATCTAAAATTAGTCACTTAATTTGAGAGTTGGAAGGGTCCTCAGCAGCTGTCTTCCCCCAGGCATGCAGCAAAGGAATACCCACTGTCTGACTAGTGGTCACCCATTCTCTGCTTTAAGGCTTCCAAGGAGGGGGAGCATACCACATCTACAGGCAACCTATTCCATTTTTGAACAACTCTAATGGTTAGTAAGTTTTCCCTGCCGTTGAGCCTAAATTTACCTTTTTGAAACTTCTGTATATGTCTCCTAACTCTGACCTGGGCAAAATGGAATAAGTGTCTTCCCTCTTCTATATGATAGATATTGTGTTCTGTGCCCTTGTACTTATCAAGTCTTATCTCCAGGCTAAAAACTCAATTCTTTTCAATCCATCCTCATATAACATAGACTTGAGGCCCTTTACAATCCTAGTTGCCTTTCTTTGGACACTCTCCAGTTTATCAACATCCTTGTTTGTTTGGGTTTTTTTGTCTTTTTATTGAATAATTTTATTTTATTTCTCAATTCCATTTTTCATCATGAGTCCTCTGGAATTATCTTAGATCATTGTATTGCTGAGAATAGCTAAGTCATTCACAGCTGATCATCATATAATATTGCTATTACTATGTACGGTGTTCTTCTGGCTGTGCTCACTTCACTTTGCATCAGTTCATGTAAGTTTTTCCAGCTTTTTCTGAAAGCATCTCGCTTGTCCTTTCTTTTTAACATAATAGTATTCCATTAAACTCTATAAAGCTAAATAAAATAGATCGTCCTGTGACAATCACAGAGGTGTCCCTCTCTTAATCATTGCCAATAAGATTTTTGTCTGAGTCCTCCTTAATAGGCTGACCCTTCACCTGGAAGATGGTCATCTACTTGAGAGCCACTGTGGTTTCAGAAAGGGCTGAGGAATGGTCCATATGGTGTTTGGTGCCTGACAACTCTGGGAGAAATGCCAGGAGCAGAACAGAGGTCTATACACAATGTTTGTAGATCTGACCAAGGCTTTTGATACTGTCAGTCAGGAGGGCTTGTGGAAAATTATGGCAAAATTTGGTTGCTTAGAGAAGTACATTAGTATTGTACATCAGTTTCATGATGGTGTACTTACACGGGTCCTAGATAATGGATGATGCTGTCACATTACCAGTCACCAGTGAAGTAAAGCAGGTCTCTGTGCTGGCTCCCATCCTTTCTGGCATGATGTTTTCAGAAATGTTGTCAGATGTCTTCAACTAGGACAAAAACTGTATCAAGGTCATCTCTACAGCACTGACAGTAAATTATTTAACTTGAAAAGGCTACAAGCCAAGACTAAAGTGGAGGGAGAGTTGGTTGATGAATTTTTTTGTTCACAGATGATTGTGCATTCAACATAGCCTCTCAGGCTGAGGTACAACAAAGTATGGATCAGTTATCTGGTGCTTGTACTAATTTTGGCCTAACAATTAACACCAAGAAAACAAGTTCTTCACCAGCAAGCATCACATTATCCATACATTAAACCATCAGTTACAGCAAATGGAGAAATTTTAAATATTGTGGATAAGTTCACTTACCTTGGTAGTGTACTTTCCAGGGATGTTCACGTAGATGATGAGGTTGATGTACACATTGCCAGAGCTAGCTCAGTGTTTTGGAGGCTCCAAAGGAAAGTTTGGGAGAGAAAGGGTATTTGACTTTCTATGAAACTGAAGGTCTGCAGAGCCATTTTGCTGACTTCATTGATGTATACCTATGAAACCTGGACAGTGTGCCTCTGCCATGTTAGGAAAATGAATTGCTTCCATTTGAATTGTCGTAGAAAGATGTTGAAGATCACCTGGAAAGATAAGGTACCAAACACTGAGGTCCTTTCTCAAGCTAAACTGCCAAGCATTCAAACTCCACTGCAGAGAGTAAATTCCAATGGGCTGGCCACATTGTTGGAATGCCAAATATACTTTTGCCTAAAAGACTATTTTGTGGAGAACTCATACAAGGCAAATGCTCACATGGAGGTCAGAAGCAACACAAAAGCATTTTCAAGATTTCTCTGAAGAACCTTGGAATCAATTATGTGACAAGGGAGACACTGACAAAGGATTGCCTAGCGTGGCATGCCTGCATCAAAGAAGGCATTGTGCTCTGTAAGTGAAGCAGAACTGCAATAGCTTAAAAGAAATGTGAAATGCAAAAATTTAGAGACAATTCCACTCCAGATATTCATGTGGACTGTTTGTGTCTGACCTATGGTAGAGCTTTCCGAGCTCATATTGGTCCGATCAGCCACAGTCAGATACACTGTACCTTAACACCCACATAGCGATGTCATTTTGGTTCCCTTTGGTAGAATGAAGAACAACCACCAACCATATGAGGCTGAATTCAAATCAGGTCTTCATGATTCCAAGTATAACATTCTATCCACTGCACCACAGTAAAGAGTTTATGGAACTTTAATGGTCTCTTATTAGCAGAACCTTAATTTAGTTTGCAGGAAGCTCCTGCTGCAGCCTCCATATGAAGATTTTAGCATAGCCTGTGAGAAACCTTTAAGTCTTTGGGCCTCAGAGCTTTGGAGGACCTGCTTAGACTGTAAGCTACATCTAGCAAATCTTGCCACTCTAGAACTCACTCCATCCACATAGATATAACTGTTCTATTACTTAGTAAGGTGATTACCAAACTGTGTGCCCTTTACATAGCCCACTCAAAGCACTATGACATGTTAAATTTTCTAGGAAAATGGCTATGTACCCCATAAATTACTAGCCAGAGATATATTAGATCGTGTTAAATTCCTTTCAGTGATTTCCTGGAATGTTTCAGATATGTTTTTGTTTACTTATACTTTTGGCTACACCAGTAACTTTTTGAGCTTTCTCGTTTGCGATGCCATATCCAGGTGAAACTGAATTTTCAGCTGTTGCTATGATTAAAACCAAAGTACTACACAAAAATCAAAGTGGAACAGGAAGTGAGGGTGGCAGTGGCCAATCTGATTGCAAGGTTTGAGAATTTGTATTGTATTGAAAAGGTGCACACATTGCTTTAGTAAGTAATTGTGGTTATTTCAGAATGAAATAAAAAATTTTTTCTTTCAATTTATGTTTTTTTTTTATAGACAACTCCTAAACTTTTAGAATGTGAATAATAATCACATTATTTAGACTTAACTACCCGATAAATAGAACTGTTTGGTGTTTTGTGGTTTTTTTGTTTGTTTTTTGGGGGGCTTTAGGGGCATCATGATATGACTGGAGATATTAAGTGTACCATGAACCAAGAAGTTTTGAGAAGCTCTGACTTAGTAGATAAATCCCAGAAAGTTGCCTGAGGTTAAGTGATTTGCCCAGTTAATAAGAGCTGTAGTAAGAATTTGAATGTAGGTCTTCCTGATTCAAAGTCTAGCCCTCTATTATTACACATGCTGCTTTGCACAGGGTGTGTGTGTGTGTGTGTGTGTGTGTGTGTGTGTGTGTGTGTGTGTGTGTGTGTGTGTATGTGTGTGTTTACTGGCATCAGCTGCTGCCCCTGCCCTGGAGCTGAAGAGATCCCAGAGAAGGTGGCCAATGCCCACATAGAGAAGCTGAGATTCGTTTTGTGACAATATGAGAAAACTGGTGATTGTTTTATTTACTGAAGGTTACATATCATCCAACTCTTCTTTTCTGCCTTTGACAAGAAGAGGAAACTATAGCCTGGAGGAAGTGAAATGACTAGACCAAAATATCACACACACACACACACACACACACACACACACACACACACACCCCTAAGGAGTGGCAGAGCAGGAAGTAAAACATGGCTGTCCTGCCACTTTCCACTACCCCATGCTGATGATGTCACCATTTAATGACTGGCATGAGTCAGATCTTTCCCCTGCCTCTCTTCAAGTACTCGCTATTATTTGTCATGCATCTGTTTTGCTAAGATTAAGAATTTTTTAACTTCACTTCAAGAATCTGTTGAAAGTAAATCATTTTACCTTTACTGTTCTATAGTGATCATCAAAAGGGAAAGCTTTCATTGACTATCTATAGTAAAACCCATTTCAAGTCACATTTTTAAATACCATTGATTGTAAATCATAGTCCATAAAACCAAGCAGTAGCTTGCCTTATTTTTCAAAGGCAGAGTGACTCAATGATGTGTATTATATATTCTTTGTTTAAAAAATAGTTTTCAACATTTAATTATTCGTATTTTCTTAAATATTTTCTATATAAAGAAATGAAAAAAAGATTGTGCTTCAGAAGCCAAGTAGAAGCACTAGATTACATTTTTACAAGAGATACTGCTATCATTAGTACTGTGATCTTCCACAGGACATACCAGAGATGTGGTTTAAAATGCCATTTTTAACTCTTAATTATCCACAAAAACATTTAGGCTTTGTGAAAGCTAGAGAAAGAAAGGAAAAACTGTAAAAGGTAGACTAACTTCAAAAACAAATGTACGCCTAATATAAAACCTCATTATACCTCCATTTCTAAATACTAAAATTCAGTCATATGTCAGTTGCATTTCAGTGCTACAGGAGCTTTGGCTTTGAAACAAGCTGTTATAAACTGTAACTAGTAGATCTCTGTAACAGCTGAACGACTCTGATAGAGGTTATGTGGAAAAGTGAAGAATAGCTAAAAGAAAACAAAACCCAGCTTTGGTGGTAGGGATGTTGTAAATATTGCAAGCTTGCTGATCTACCCTTGGAGAATTGAATGTTATGCTTAGGAAGAAGAAAGTCAACTTCATATGAATCCATGTTATAACTATGCTTTGTTTAATCCAATTTTTTAAGTGGCCAGCCCTTTTCTAATGTGGCACATCTTCAAAATGACAAGTCTTTTGGCTGAACTCTTCTTTGCCTGGCTTCTTATTTTTTCTTCTTTAAAATAGACATGCTTTCCAGACTAGAATGAAATACTCAAAATTTTTGCTTCCCAAATAGAATTTTTTGTAAATCTGAATTCATGTCTTTGTCAATAGCCTATTTTAGTAGGTAGCCCCAGTGTACTCTTTCACATATAAACACTATATCTAACACAGGGACACCTCAGAAGAGCTGTTCCAGATTCAGTGTACTCTGTGTCAACTCAAAACCATAGCTCTTGAGCCACCACAAATGTATTTACTTACTACTCAGCCAAACCATAGGCATTTACTAAAATAACATAGTTTTTAAAAAGGAACAATAGAACATATTCACCATAAACCTTTGATATTCTCTTCTACAAGTAAACATACTATCAGTGGGAAGAGTGTATATATCACAATATTCATAGAAGAGCACCCATGCAGGAATTCACAGAATAATAGATTTAGATCTAAAAGTGACCATAGACATCTAGTTCAGCTCCCCCTAATTTTAAAGATGAAAAAACAAAGAACTACAGGGGATAACTGACTTTTCCAAGGTGGCAGAGAATAATTGGAAGAACACGAATTTTAATGGAGGTCTTCTGATTCCAAACCCAACAAATATGACTAGGAAACATGTGCTAAGAACCAATATAGCAAAGACACATGTGTGGAAGACACACATGGCCAGGGCAACTTACACCTCTAATGCTACATGCTTCTGTCCTCTGGTGAAGTCACTCCACCATTTTGTTCTGCTGAGCTCCTGGGTACGCCATCTCTGCTGGGTATACCTACTTCAGTCCCTTGGTTGATGTTGTGCATTGTAGTCTCCTTTGGTCATTGATTTCATAAAATGAGAGATTTATAAAGTGCTTTGCAAACCTTAAAAAACTATTGTGATGTGCCATGACTCTGAACACGATAATTTTGATAATAATACCATCTTTGTCCAAGGCTTGGGTAAAAATGTTACCATTGAGTCTGTGGCAGATTACTTCAAGCAAATTGGCATTATTAAGACTACTAAGAAGACAGGGTAGCCTATGATCAACCTGTAAACAGACAGAGAGACAGGAAAGCTGAAAGGAGAGGCTACAGTATCATTTGATGATCTGCCCTCTGCCAAGACAGCCATTGATTGGTTTGATGGCAAAGAATTTTGTGGAAACCCTTTGCTATTCGAAGAGCAGACTTTAATCAAGGAGGTGGCAATCGCCATGGTGGCCATGGGGATGGAGGACCCATGGGCCATGGAGGCTTTAGAGGTGGTGGCAGTGGTGGTGGCAGCCAAGGAGGATTCCCTAGTGGAGGAGGTGGTAGTGGAGGGCAGCAGAGAGCTGGAGATTGGAAGTGTCCTAATCCCATGTGTGAGAATATGAACTTTTCTTGGAGAAACAAGTATAACCAGTGTAAGGCACCTAAACCTGATGGACCTGGAGAGGGCCCTGGAGGCTCTCATATGGGGGGTAATTTTGGAAATGATCAGAGAGATGGCAGAGGTGGCTATGACTGTGGAGGGTATCAAGGCAGAGGTGGGACCATTGGGAATTCTGAGGGGGCCAGGGTGAAGGGGACAGAGGTGGCTTTGGACCTGGCAAGATGGACTCAAGGGGTGAACACAGACAAGACAGATGGAAAGGGCAGTATTAGCCTGGATCAGGCATCTCTGGACCATCTTTCCTTCCAGACCCTACTGTTGGTCCCTTTATTTTGTAAACTTCCCACCTAGTTCCCTATCCTTGTTTTGTGTTGGACTTTGTAATTGTAACCATGCCCCCAGCTCCCATTAAATGTCATTGTTTTAGTTATTTAAAAAGAAAACTATTGTGATGATTAAAAAGTTTGAGAGACATTGTTTCTGGGTAATTTAATCATTTTATTAAATAAGGCCAACTAGCTTATTGATAAAAGGATGGTCATTTGGCCATCTCTCTTAAACTAAAGACCCCCATGGTGGTGAATTCACAGTTTTGATGCTCTTTGAAGAGTAGGTGTTGCTTAGGGGTGGCCATCAACTCTGATTGGTTAATAATTAATGAGAAATGAATAGTACAATGAGATACTAGACTATATTACAATGAGGTTCTTGGGGTACATGACTTGAATCACCCAAATCTTGATCAAAGAGACATATCAATTTCTATATCACCTGTCTGACAGAAGGGAGAATCAATACTTCCCAGACCTGTCTGAGAAAACATCATAAACAGGAATGCACCACCTATCTCAAACTTAGAATTTCTTTTACTGTCCAATTAGATCTTTAAGAGAGATTTCCACGCTGGATGGTTTCTGGATAAGAAAGTAAAAAAAAAAAAGACCTTGGTCCTAATACAATACTTAGTTATTAAATATAAGGGAAAATACTCATTTCTTACACTATTTAAATGCTAGCTATTATTATTCATTGATCTTATTATCGCTATGTGGTGTCTCCACTGAGCTCATGATTCTGGGACAGCTCTTTTACAACTGATTCTGAGCTTTAGCTCTTTAGTGCCACCTCTTGGCCATCTTGAGTTCTATTTACTAAGGTGCAATGACTTGAATACCTCTCCCTGATAAGGTTAGGCTGACTATTCTTTTTGTCCATTATTGAGCTGATGAATTACTACTCTCATCTTAGGGCCTCAAGAAAAAAAAATCCAGCAGGGTACACCCAAACTAAAATTGTCTTTTCTTTAAACTGTCTGTGTCTGGGGCTGAACTACCTGTTGTCTAAGACAATTCTCTGACACAGCATTAGAAACTCTGTACTTTCCGTAGAACCATTTTTGGGGATTCTGTGCCTTCAAAACCCATTCATGGTGCTATTGCAAGGAAACTCCACGGGACTTGTATAGAATCTGGTCCCTTAAGCTTCAGTCAGTTGATCAACAAGCATTTATTAAGTGCCTACTTTTTACTGCATTAGGGGTCAGAGAAAGAAAGACAAAAATAAAACATTTGCTGCCCTCATGGAGTTTACATTATAGTGGCAAGATAACATTTATGTATGTAAGACTATAAAAGATAGATAAAAATAAATATATGAATACACAATTTTTTTCTTTGGGGATAGGGAGAAAGATTTTCAAGATCCTCTTCACCTTGGCACTCAACTGAATCTGAGTCAGAACAAAAACTAATGAAAGGTGGCAAGGATATTTTATTCTACTGTCTTAGCTTACCATCCCTTCCATTATTCTATGCATCTGGCAATATGTAACAATAACAATAGCAACAATAACAAAAGCTCTGGCTTTGGTGCTGTAGTTTAGCCGGCGAGAAACCTTGCTCTGTCCTTTCAGGTGACAGGAGCGAAATATAGTGGATTTTTTTTCTTTTTTGGTCAGAATGTTAATTTGTTTTATATTTTTATATTTCTGTGTTGCCCGGAGGATGGATTGAGGATTGTTAAGAAATGACAATGATGTAAAAAAATCAAGAAAACTTTTTTAAAAAAACCATTTAATTCAATTATCTATATAACTAGCTGGCTACCCAAGTGGTCATCAGAGGCAATATCATTTTCATTAGCTCAGAAAATTTCATTTTTCTCCTTAAGGGAAAAAACCCTGAATTATATATTTGCATCTTTCCCACAGAGTCTAGCTTAATAGTCAATAATGTATATAGTAAGTGATCAGTACAAATAAATGTTTAGAAGTTGGAATCTATAGAATGACATTATATTCACTATTTTTCACTCACCCCTAATTTTGTGCTGGCTGTCTTCTATGCAGGGAATGCACTCCTTCTTTGTCTTCACCTTCTAGAATTCTTCCTTAAGTGGTCAGCTCAAGTCCCACTTCCTGCAGTAAGTCATTGCTATCCAACTGCACCTCGCCTCCCAGTTTTTAGTGTTCTCTCTCTCCTCAAAATTATCTTGTACTTGCTAATCTGTGTGTGCTGTATACACTCATAGAATGTAAACTCTGTGAGGGAAAGGACTATTTTTCCTTTTGTTTTACTAAACATAGAACTTTTTGATCAATGCTTTGCACACAGCAGGTGCTCACTGAGAGTTTGTTGAATTGAATATATCTTACCCTTCTGTTTATTTCATCAATTCAATGAAAAGCAATATGCAACTTCTATACACACACAAGAAAGGTATGCACCAAAAGCCATTAAAGGGATCCGAATAAGTGTTTTACACTAATGTATTATTGTTGGAGTTGTGAACTGATCCAACTCTTCTGGAAAGCAATTTGGAACTATACACAAAAGGCTCTAAAACTGTGCATACCCTTTGACCCAGCAATACCACTTCTAGGTCTGTATCCCAAAGAAATCATACAAATGGGAAAAGGACCCACATGTACAAAAATATTTATAGCAACTCTTTTTGTGGTGGCCAAGAATTGGAAATTGAGGGGATGCCCATCAGTTGGGGAATGGCTGAACAAGTTGTGGTAAATGATTGTGATGGAATACAACTGTGCTATAAGAAATGATGAGCAGATAGAATTCAGAAAAACCTCGACAAAGACTTATATGAACTGATGCTGAGTGAAGTGAGCAGAACCAGGAGAACATTGTACACAGTAACAGCCACGATGTATGATGATTAACTTTGATCGACTTATCTCTTCTTAGCAATGCAAGGATGTAAGACAACTCCAAAAGACTCATGATGGAAAATGCTGTCCAGAGAAGGAACTATGGAAACTGAATGCAGATTGAAGCATTTTTTTGTTTCTTCTTTCTTGTGGTTTCTCCCATTGGTTTTAATTCTTCTCTACAACATGACTAATGTGAAAATAGGCTTAATATGAATGTATATGTTGAGCCTATATCAATTTACATGCCATCTTGAGAGGAGAGGAGAGATGGGAAGAAAATTTGGAACTCAAAATATTATGGAAATGAATGTTGAAAACTAAAAATAAATAAATTTATTATTTTTTAAAAAGGAATAAATGTTTTAACTCCAGGGTCTTCAAATAACCTAGCTTTCAATTCAGAAAGGTCCAAGTAAGGCTCATTACAGTGTCTGAAACAAATCTCTCTATGAAGGAATCATATGGAAGAGGGAGGGACCAAAGAGAGTCTGGAGAGAATGTATTTTTATTGGTATAATTTGTTTTTACATGACTTTTATTTCCCTTCCCTTCCCTGTCCCTCCCCAGAGAGCCATCTTTTGTAACAAATAATGAAAGAGAGAGCTGGAGAGAGAAACAGTTCTGCAAAATAAGCACTACAATAGCCACATCATTCCAGTACTCCAATCCTCAGTGTCCTCATCTATAAACTGGGGTAACTGAACTAGATAATCTTTAATATGTCTTCCAGTTCTACATGTGTAAATCTTGTGAAGAGGAAGCAAACATTTGACTGGGTCGGTAAGATAATAAAAATAACTAGTTAGTCTTTGGTCTCAGAAGATTCTAACTTTGATAAATGTTCTCACACTTACTTGTCATCTTTCCTGCCTCAGTTTTTTTATTGGTAAGTAATAATAATGATGATATTGTGACACATCTTTAGCCACAGAATTATTGTGAAAATGAGTGAGTTAATGTCAGATGCTTAAGAACTTGGAGGGGAGGGCAGGGCGGGAAATGGATACAACAAAGAAAACTAAATGCCAATTATTGAATATCTGTTTGACTTCTAGGCTGATATAGTTCTTGTGAAACCATGTAGGCATCAGAAATCACTAAACCATATCTTTGTCATATATCCAACCTCTTGCCCTGTCAAGATTTTTGTTGGCTTAAATGGCATCATAAGATGTCTTAGGGAATACATGACCCTTCCTTCAGTCTAAAGAGCTAGGGTGCTAAATCAAGCCTGTTGAAAACTTTTTCCTACTCCAGAAGGAAAGTTCCCTAAATTAAAGGTTCATAGATTAGAGCTGGAAAGAACCTTAGAGGTTATGAAATCCAGTCCCTTTACTTTACATGAGATAACTAAGTTCTAGTGAAGTTAAGTGAATTGATCAAACAGCAAAAGATGTCTGAGGAAGAACATTGAAATCAGCTCTTCCTGACCGCAAGGCCAATTCCCTGGCCAAAAAGTATAAAATTTAGAACTGAAATGGATCACATCATCTGGTTCAACTTCTCCCTTTTACTTATGAGGAAGTAGAGACATAGATAAGACAATAAAAATGCATCATTAGAAGAGGGCCATACCAGGATGCTGTCAGGTATATTATTATTTTGGCTGTCAAAAATGTGGTGTATTTTACTTGAATCCTGTTTCTGTTTCTGCACAGTGTTTGGGGTTACATAGTTTTTATAATTTACATAACTATATGTTAAATGTTAGCCTAGATAATTAAGAATCAGGCATGATAACCAAAAATGGATGTTGATTGAGAAAGCTTTTTTTTTTCTTTTTAGTGGGCTTAGATGTACATATTGTCTCAGTATGAGAAGGATCTGTTTCTAATTAACTAAAGATAGTAATTTCCTGTCTCCATTTGGAATTGGAATGTTCAATTCTATTCAGTATTGAAAAACAGATGAAACAATACTGTTAAAAGTTGTTTATGCTCAGTTTGAAATTTTTCACTTAAGTAGAACATCAAAATAAGCTTGCTTAAGTACTTTGGTACCACTTATTAAAAAAAGAGAGAGAGAAACCATCGGATCTATTTCCCTACCTCCAGGCAGAACTTCATTCTGAAAGTTAATTATTTTTTCCCTTAAGTTTCTAGAGATCACCATAAAACCCTCCTTGATAATTAAGATATATTCTAGTATCTTAAAATTGTTGAAGTCATTAAATTTATCTTTATGCCTTACCTAAGTCACTTTTGCTGATAGTTAAGCTCACTCACTGACTTTTATCCTATTCTCAATGAAAAGTTGTCCACTGTCACTCATTTGATATGATCTACACTCCTTAATATGCTTAAAAACTGAGTCCATCACACTTATGATTCCTCCTGACATCTCCAATCTACTTTCTTTTCTTTCAGGTAATCTCAGTATCTAATCTAAATTTATAATTTAGTCTCATTAATGTAATCAATGTGGAAAGGTTTGGAGCATAGACCTGATTAGATATTAGAATAATCATCCTGCAGAATATAAAACCATATAAACATAATGACTTTTTTATTCATTATTTATTGAATTATTGTGGATGGTAATAGCTCTATAGAATTAAGCCCTTTGAGGGTGGGTACTATTTCCTTAGCAGTCCCTGAACATATATTTGTTTTTTAATTGAACCAAGTGGACTCTGTGACCAGTAATGCAAGAATTTCAATTCTAGTGAAGCCACTGATATCAATGAAGTATCATTATGGCTGTATCATAGTTATTCTTCAACTTCAGAAGGATCCATGACATCATCATGGTGGGGATGGGCTCCATTTTTGCAGATTACATTCTCTCTGCACTTTAATAGATGGCCTTCATGAGTTAGAAAAGTCAAAAAAAAAAATCAGGCAGGTGGGCAACTTTTTGTTAATGAGCCTTTCCAGACTTAGCCAAGCTGGTCCTGAAATGTGAGTTCATCAGTGTGGCCTACACCTAGAGCTGAAAAAGCTCCCAGAGTTTGCATACTAATAAAGCACTGACCAGGGTATGAGCACCTTTGGAGGCAGAGCACCTTAGAAACATGTAAAATAAGTAGAAAGAGAATTGCAACATTAATCTATACATTTTAAGATTCAAAAAGCACAAGTGATCTTATTTTAGAGAAAACCTTATAATAAAAGTCCAAGCTTATCAAATATATTGGGCAGTCCATTATTCATATTAAATAATATTTAACAATCCCCCTGCTCACTATAGCATTTTAAATAAAAAGTTCTCCTGTTGCATTTAAAATAATTTTGTTTTCAAAAATTCCATTTACGTGCAACTTTTCAACAGTGTATCTAGGTTCATTGCCACTTGTCAGGATCAACTCTTTTCTCTACCCACTAGCCATCTGTATTGACTTATCACATGCGGGCTCTCTGCTACCTTGGGATTTATTTCTGCCTTGTCAGGAAGTATATGACAAGCTCCTTAACTATAATAACTTGCCTTCAGTTACCAAGATCTTCCTGTTGTTTATGCCTAGGGTCATTCTCCCTTTTGCTGCTTGAATTGTTTGTCTGGGTCTTGACTTCTCTAGTACCTGAATTGACTGTCTGGTTTCCAGACACCTCTGACACAAATAGCTTTATAGATTCCTGGACCCCACCCCTGTTGCCCAGATTATTTATCTAGGTTTTTGAACCCTTACCAACCTTAAACCACCTGTTTGCTACTATGGACTCTTGAGCTCTTGGTGATCTACTTGGACTACCCATCTTTCATTGCCCTTAGATATCTCTCTCTCTCTGGATTCTAGGCCATCTGACTAATTCCAGTCTTGTTCAGGTCTATGGTACATATGTGCACTCTGATTCTAAACTGCTGATCTGATGCCCAGTCCTAAGCTCTGTCTTAATCATTGTACTCCCAGGCAATTCCCCAGGTCTGAATTGTTTCTGGTCTGGCACCTGACCTTCATTTTCAGCCTTGTCTTATCCCTTTCATTCTCACCCAATTTCCTTCCCTGTTTATGTGTTCCAATTTCTGCTCACAGACTCAATTATGCCTGAAATGTGTATTTGTGTGTGTGTGTGTGTGTGTGTGTGTGTGTGTGTGTGTGTGTGTGTATAAAGAGTATCCTGTACATATATATAAAAAGAGTATTCTGTATATTGCTGTAAAAGGCCCTGGCATCAACCAAAGGTTGGTGTTTGGGTTTCATGGAAGCTAACATGAAAATTTAAGTTTTAGGGTATGATTAAGTTAATACTTTCCACAAATGCATATAAGCCAGAGAGGTGATGAAGTGGATAGAGCACTAGGCCTGGAGTCAAGAAGACCTGAGTTCAAATTCTACCTCAGACTTATACTAGCGGTGTGACCTGGGTCACACCTGGTTAACCCTGTTTGCCTCAGTTTCCTCATCTGCAAAATGAGCTGGAGAAAGAAATGGCAAACTGCTCCAGTATCTTTTTCAAGAAAATTCTAAATGGGGTCACAAAGAGTGACATGACTAAAACAAATGAACAATGACAAATGAATATAGGTGATAGGACCATCAAAGGTAATATTGGTAGCAGTAGCCAAGATGAATAAAATGGTTTATAAGTCAAATAAGATTTTCTTTCCTTTGAAACAGTCTTTTAAAGATTAAATCAAGTATCTCTTTTGGATGTTTTAAATGTTCACCTACACAAAGGAGGTGGGCTAGATCAAATAATTTCTTAAGATTTCTTTTAGCTCTGCTATGCTGTGAACAGAAAATGGAAACAGCACTGAGCTAGCAGGCAGGAGAATTGTTCCCAGGTTGCTATTAAATAGCTGAATGATCTACAGCAAGTTATTTAACTTTCTCTTTGATTTATTTATGTTTAAAATTGAGAGGATTGTACTTAACCTGGTATACATGAATTTGAATTTTTTTAATGTTTGATAACTGTAGTTTAATATAATTGGTTTCCTTTTTAATCCTAAATATTTTATATTATCATTTTAAAACATTATGAGAAAGTAGCCATAGATTTCCTTATACTGAAGTGAGGATAATGTCACAAAAGGGTTAAGAACCCGTGTTCTCAAGTCGTCTCTAGCTCCAAAATTTTAAGATTCTGTATGTTTCAAGACTGCCACTGTGAATGGCAGATAGATTCTAGATGAAGTAAGTACTTATAGAACTAGATTTATCCCTATTAAGGGATCTCAGCTTTTCAGAATAACGTGTTTCATATGAGATGTAAAATTTCTAGAAACTTTAAAGCTACTCCCAATTTCTTATATTAAAAATGAAAAATTTAAA
Organism: Phascolarctos cinereus; assembly: GCF_003287225.1. Taxonomy (NCBI): domain Eukaryota; kingdom Metazoa; phylum Chordata; class Mammalia; order Diprotodontia; family Phascolarctidae; genus Phascolarctos; species Phascolarctos cinereus. Next base: position 102,248,047 of record NW_027555625.1, read on the forward strand.
GAAAAAATATAATAACTCTTTTTTAGGAATATAAAATATCATATGGATGTCTTGGCTTGCTCATTCAGATAAATGTTTACTTCACTCTTCATCAATTTATACAAATCTTTCCACATTCTTTCTGAATTCTCCATATTTATCCTTTCTTACAATGCAATAATGTTACATTACTTTCTTATATCACAATTTATTTGTCTATTCCTCATTGTATGGGCACCAATTTTTTTTTTTTTACCACCAGAGTTCCTCTTATTATTATCTTAGTATATATAGAACCTTTATTTCTGTCTTTGGTCTCCGTAGGTATTTGTCCAGGAATAGGTGTCTCTGGGTCAAAGAATATATAGTTCAGTGATTTTTTTGGTGCATAATTGTAGATTGTTTTCCAAAAGGGCTGAACTAACTCCTAGCTCCACCAACAGTGTATTAATGTACCTGTCTTCTCACAGCCTCTCTTATGTTGACTTTTTCCATCTTTTCTCAGCTTTGTTCATTCTTTGAATGTATGGTAAAACATCATAGTTGTTTTCATTGGCATTTTCATTCTTATTAGTGATTTTTAGAGCAATCTTTTGTGTAATCATTGATAATTTGCAGTACTTCTTTTGAAAACCATTAGTTCACATCTTTTGACCATTGATGTTGCATTTGAGAAAGTCTAATCTAGCTTCATTTGTGAACCGTATCACCTCAGATCATTAGGCCACAGTATGCTTCTGATTCTCTTTTCTGTATCCAGAAATTTCTTTGGTTTCTACATATTGGTAATGTTCATCGTACATGGTCTCTGCAAAATGGAATGTATCTTGGCACACTTGCACTGCAGTGCCTTTGGATGTTGATGTCTGCTTCCAAAATAATTGGTATTGACAATACAAATCCAATAAGATGGCATTTAATAGTGGCAAAGTGACAAAAATGAAGTCATAATCAAAAAGTCGGCTGTGGTCATCGAGCATCTGCTGGGAAATTTCTAATTTAGGGGAACCTGTAGATAGGTAATTCCACTGTTGAAGAGTTCTGTTTGTTGGGAAATTTTTCCTGGTATCTAGCCTATATTTAACTTTGTAAATTCTACCCATTGCTTCTGGTTCGGGGCATTTTCTAAATAGAACAAGTCTATTTTCCCTTTCACATGACAACCCATTAAAGATACCTGTTGTATATCCCCTGACTCTTCTGTTTTCCAGGCTAAATATCTGCAGTTCCACAAATAATCCTTATATGACATAGTTTCATGGTCTTTTGTGGTCCTCTGCTTTGTTAGTTTTGTGTGGACAGTAAACGGGAAGCTGGGGGCCATGACTAAGGGGGAGCTGTGCAAGGTGATGTTTGTTTCTTTACTAGGCCACCTTTTTTGGAACCTTTTTTCCCCTCTTTTTCTATGGGTAGCCATTGCCAGCATTTTATATACAAGGTGACCCTCCATTGGCTCGTAACTTGGCTAGTCTGTCAAAGGGGCAGCAGATAGTTGGGCATGTTTGGCATATAAGAAGCATAGCCTGGGGAAAATTGTGTCAGATTATTTCTGAGCTCCACCTACCTGAGGTGCCTGTTCCTGAGTTCCTGATACGAAGTGAAAGTAGAGGGAAGTAGTATTTAATGTCCTTTTAATTCTGAGGTTGTGTTCTTTTAATCTCTAATTAATAAAGTTGTATTTATTGCCCAGTGGTCTATAAATATGTCATTGCATTACAACCCTCAAGCCTAAATCACTGGACTAGCCTAGGTTAGTTCTGATGCAGAATATTTGGCATAATGAAAAGTGTTGTTTTACAGTGGCTTTGTGGTGAAATTCAGTTTTTAAGTGAAAGAAAGATATAGTGAAAGAAAGGGAGCCCTATGTGAGTTGGTGGTCAGATATAGGACCCTGGTTTTGGTAGTAGCTCAAATCTTGTTAGGGAATTTATAAGGAGCCCTTTCTGTGACTTAAAGAGAAAGTTCCTGTTCACCTTGTAAGTGGGTAGGATGGAGCCTTGCTAAGGAAAGAGAAACTGAATAGTCACTGGCTCTTGTTAACAGCACTAGAGAGGCTGAATTGCCAACATAGGGAGAATGAAAATAAATTATCTTTGCAAAGTAGGCAATTAGGGTCAGAGGTAAATGAGCTTTTGATCTATAAAGACTATACTTTGAAGGTGCAAGAAAGATTAATGAGAAATTTTTTAAATGGTGCTAATGAAGGCAGAAACTAAGAGGCTACAGGTGGAATGCATGATCTCTGACCCAGAGGTTTCTCTAGAGAGTAAGTTCAACCATGTTAAAATTAGAACGAGAAAATAGAAGTGGGGCTGATGGTGAAGGGAAATTATAACAGATGGTAAAAGAGCCTCTGACTTACCTTTTCACTATCCTACTTTCTCCCAACCCCCATAACTTCCCAGGGATTGAATTCCTTTATGGGAGAGTGTGAGGATGAGCAGGCTTTTAACATCAAGGAGCTTTGGCATTTGAAGGAGAAGTTTAAACAGCAAACCTGTTAGAACAATGGCTAATGAAGGTGTGATCTAATAATGGATACAATTTAAAGTCTTTGTCAGTTTCAGAGTTCCATGCCTGAGAGAGCTTATAGATATTTCTTCTACAAAGAGAGTGAATCAACTGGAGATTCTAGAGGGGGATTGTTCTTTGTCTCTTTTTAGGTGGATAAAATGGAAAATATTTTATACTTGATCCTCTAAAGAGGAATTGGCTTTATATCAGCTTCCTTAATGGGGCACAGCAAGGGAGAGCATGAAATTTTTTAAAAGACTTCTATAACACTGATTTTACTGAAATTATACTGGGACATCTGGGGCTGTGACAATAAGGATCCTTCTGCCCCACCAAAACTTAGACAGTCTCTGAAAGATTCTATTCCATTTGGTCATTCCTTCACTCACCTAGTCACTCCCCCCAGCCACATGGCTATCTGGAGCTACCCAAGTCTTTGTATCCATATTTGAGGTACTGTTAGAATGAGTAAGGCAAAGTCTTGGTGTCTCAGCCTATTTTAACAACAGCACCAGGAAGACTGGAAGCCCTATGCCAAATCACTGTGGCTTCGAAAGGGAGGTGAGGGATTCCAAACATATAAAGGGCTGCTAGATACTAATTGCTAGGTTACTGTTATACCGGGGCTGCCTCAATGACTTTACATGGATGCCTCAGTTTCTCTGGAGTGTTTTGAAGGAAGACTCCTGAGAGAACCATGCTCAAGTGAAGGAGAATGAAACACTTTTTGTTTAGATCTTGGTTGTGGTATCTGATCAGAGGAAGTGGATGTAGGTTAGAATAGCTAGCCACTGACATCCCTTCTTCCACCTCTCAATTCTGTATTTCTGTGAGATGAGGTATATTATGACTGTTGATGAGTTCTTGGGCGTCAGTAGTTTTGTGACTGTTTACTGTAGCTTCCATGCCAGTTATTGTGGTCAGGGCCAAATGGAAAGCTTTGGAATTTCCTGAAATATCCCATGTAGTTAATGTTAAGTGATATTGATCCCAAGTCAGAGAATGTATTGTAAGATATTTTTCCTCCTTAGTGATGGAGATGAAGAAGTTGGAGTACTTTGTTATGGCAGACTCCCCTTATGATATCTCCTTTGGGCCAGTCAAGGAGAAAGATAATTAATACCTTGTGATAGACAAATTATTGGGAGCTAAGTAAAGTTATGCCAATTATTGTTGCCATTTATGACCTTGTCAGCCTGATGTGCTAAGTCACACAGGTTCCAGGTGAGTGGTATGGTGTTATTAATATCATTAATACCTTTTTCTCCATTCCTGTGGCTGGGTGTAATTGGGAGCGGTTTGCTTCGACCTGAGGAGTACAGTAGATTTTAGTTGTCATTCTTCAGAGATATTTAAATTCTCCTTGTCATAATTTGGTGGGCACTCACCTGAAAGAGGTCTGTCTTCCTAACATCCATCATTATATTGACTATGTAGTGTTGGCAGGCCTTACATTACGTTGACTATGTTATGTTGACACTATGGTGACAATGACCAAAGATCAGCTCTTTGCTTGTATGAGTTACAAGGGTTAGAAGATCAACACTAAGAAAATTCTCAGTTAATTTTTTGTGGGAATGCATGAAATGAGTGAAAATCCAGATGATTCTGGATGTAACCATAATAAGTTATTGACATTTGCTCCCCCACAGACTAAAAAGGAAGCCTAGAAACTTGACTCTTTGGGTTTTGGAAAACTTGTATTTCCCATGTATTTTGATGGCCTCTATTTACCAAGTTATTTGCAAATGTTCCTTTTTATGTGTGGGAACTGAAACAGAATATAGCCTTGGAAGATCTAAAGTGGGCTGAAGTCTCTCCCTTTGAGTCTTTGTGATCCTGTGGGGCCCATGATTTTGGAAGTTTTAGTTCATAAGGATCAGGCAGAGTAGAACCTTTGACAGTTACGAAGGGGTAATCAGGTTAAACTACCATTAGGTTTCTAGAGCCATAAGTTCTCCCAAATGGCAACTCACATGTGAAAAATAGTTATTTAACTGTTATTAGGCCCCTACTAAATAGATGATAGACGGTCATACTTTTACTCTTTCTTCAGAGTTGCCCATTATGAGTTGAGTGATTCAAGATGGTTCTTCTAACAAGATAGTAAAGAACAAGAGGCTTCTGTTGTTAAGTGGAAATGGTACATTCAAAACCAAGTTTAATTCTTTTTAATGATTATCTAGTGACATAAAAGGCAGTGGCCTTCAGTCAAGGCTCTAAGGCTTTGCCTTTAATGTTAGTTCAATGGACCCATGCCTACAAGGACCTAGACCCTCATAAGTTCTTGTTTTACTTCCAAAAACTACTCAAAAAGGCATCTATAATGTAAAGTCATCTGTCTTCTCATTCTCTTCTTAACCCCTTACATTCTGGGTTCCAACCTTATCATTCCATGCAAAGTACTCTCTCCAAAGTTACTAATGATCTCTTAGTTGCCCTAATCCAGTGGCCTTTTCTCTATCTTCATTCTCCTTGACTTCTCTGTAGCCTTTGACACTGTTGATCATTCTCTCCTCCTTGATATTCTCTTTTCTCAGGTTTTCCAAGTACTACTCTCTCCTACCTGACAACTTCTTCCCTGGCTCTCTTGCTAGATCCTATTCCAGATAATTCCTCCTAACCATAGATTTAAGGGTTCTTTCCTGGGCCCTTTTCTCCTTCTGTGCTACTTCATTTGGTGGTCTTATCATTTCCCATGGATTTAATTACCATCTCTATGCTGATAATTCTCAAATTTACCTATCCTGTTCCATACTCTCTGTTGACCGCCAATCTTGCATCTCCAACTGCCTTTTAGACATCTTGAACTAGATGACTAGTAGGTAGCTTCAGCTGAATATGTCCAAAACAGAACTTATTATCTTTCCTCCTAAACCCTCCCCCATTTCTATCTTCCCTGTTACTGTAAAGGGCAACACCTTCCCCACAGTCCCTTAGGCTCACAACCTAAGAATCACTCTGGATTCTTTGCCGTCTCTCACTCCACATGTCCAATCTGTTGCCAAGGCCTTTTGATTTCACTTTCGCAACATCTCTTGAAAATAACTTCATCTCTCCTTTGACACTGCCTCTCTAATGCAGGCTCTCATTACGTCATGACTGGATTATTGCAATAACCTAATAGTGAATCCATCTGCCTCAAGTCTCTTTCCCACTCCAATCCATCCTCCATTCAGCCATTATAGTGATTTTCTGAGAGTATGGGTCTGACCGTGTGACACTCCCCCACCAAAATTGATAGACTGCAGTGGCTCCCTTTTGCCTTCGTGATCAAAATGCTCTGTTTGGCATTCAAAACCCTTCATAGCTTAGTCCTCTCCTACCTGTCCAGCCTTCTTATGTACTTCCCGACATGTACACTTTGATCCAGTGACACTGACCTTCCTGGCCATTCTGCCTCTCGGTTTAGGGCATTTTCTCTGCCTGTCCCTCAAACCTGGAATGCTCTCCGTCTTCTGCTTTGACTTCTGACCTCCCTGGCTTCCTTTAAGTCCCGACTAAAACCCTATATGTTACTGGGTGCCTTCCCCAACTTCCCTCTATTAATTATTTCCTATTTATCCTATATATGGCTTACTTTGTATGTATGTGTTTGCATGTTGTTAACCCCCACATTAGAATGTAAACTCCTTCAGGACAGGGACTATCTTTTGATTCTTTTTGATTGATTTGCTAGATTTACTGATGGTTTTTCCTGTTATGAAGAAGTATATGCAATTGCACCTTGGTGACCATCAATCCAAGGACACCCTGAGGAATGAGGCTCCTGACAAGGTCTGAGCTATAAGCTACATGTCTAGCATGTGAGAGAGTTTTGGCCAATGGGACAGTTGTTCCCTGGCTGGTGGCTGTGGGTTTGGCTGAGTGGTCTGGGGTCTGCAGAGAACAGAATTAGACAATTAAAGGCTCTGCACTTTAAGGTCCTATCACATACAGTTGTTGGTGTGCATCAGAGACATCATACACTCTGCTGAACTTAGTACCCTGGATGGACTGTGATAGGAACTTTGCTAGTTTTGTGTGGGAAACAAATAAGGCTCTAGGGAACATCACTGAGGAGAAGCAAACAGGCTGCCATGCCTACACGTTATTGAGGGGCTGGGTTCATGTTTGCACCCCCTTCCCTTCCAGGCCATAAGCAGAGCCTCTTCTACCTCTGTTCCCTTTTTCCCTGCCCTCTCATTCTTTTTCTGTGGATACCATCAATAGGTGAACTCTATTGGTCCTTCAAGGGGATGGAAGTAATTCTTAAGCTTTTTTGCTGCTTGTGAGATGAAACCTCAGAGTTGTTTTTGTTTTCATTTATCTCCTTATTAGTAATTTGTAGCAATCTTCCACATGGTTTTTCATCATTTACAGCTATTTTTGAGTTCAACCAACAAACTAGTTTTTAATTTATCTAGCTTTATTACTGTCCAGTGCACATCCTTCCATCTTTTACACAAAAATAGAAGGAAATATTTTATCAAATGCTTTGTTAAAAGCAACATTTGCCAATCTACCAGTTCAATAACCCTATCAAAAATGAAAATAAGAAATAAATATTTTGACATGACGTGTTCTTGTTGAAGCAATGCTGGCTGGCTTTTTGTAATATTACTTTCCTTTCTATGGGAAACTATCTCTTTAATGATCCATTCCCATTTTTGATGGACTTCCAGATATTATTATTTATCCTGCCTTAGAAATCGCATCTACCCATTTTTTCATAGATTAGTTGAGAATCAGTTAAAATAACTAAAGATATTTAGTGTGGAGAACAGAACTGCTGAGATAGAGATATGATAGATATATTCAGATATCTAAAGAATGATTATTTGGACTCAGAGGACTTGACTTTCAGTCCTAGCTCTCTTGCTTGCAGCAAGTATCTTGGGCCAGACGCAACCTCTCTGTACTAAGTTGTTTTCAGTTATACAATTGAAATATATGACCTCACAGGTCCCTTACAGCTATAAATGTACGATTTTATGATATAAAAGAAGGATTAGACTTGTTCTGTCTGGTACTGGTAACAGGTGGAAGGGGCAGCTAGGTGGTATAGTGGATAGAGCTCTGGCCTTGGAGTCAGGAGGACCTGAGTTCAAATGTGACCTCAGACACTTGACCCTTACTAGTTGTGTGACCCTGGGCAAGTCACTTAACCCCAATTGCCTCACCAAAAAGCAAAAAAAATAAAATCCACAACAAACAAAATCACTTCGGGGCAGCTAGGTGGCACAGTGGATAGAACACTGGCCCTGAAGTCAGGAGGACTTGAGTTCAAATCTGGCCTCAGACCAAACACTTGTCACTTACTGGCTGTGTGACTCTGGGCAAGTCACTTAACCCCAATTGCCTAAAAAAAAATGCTCATAGAAGTAACAGGTGGAAATTGCAAAAAGCCAGCTTTTGGCTTTATGTTAGAAAAACCTTTCTAATAATTAGAGCTGTCTCAAATAGAAATGGGCTGTTGTGGGTTCCCCTCAGTGAAGGTCTTCAAGCCAAAACTGCATGTCTTAATTCACCTTGTGGAAGAAGCACCCCCCCCCCAATATATTGGCATCCTGGTCTAGTTGTCTTTCTCTTGTGACTCTTAATAAATGAGAATGGTAGCATTTTATAACCCCAGACACACACACACACACACACACACACACACACACACACATATATACATACACACACATACACACACACACACAAATATACTAGCAACAACCATATAATTAATTATCTACCAGATTAAAAAAAGTCATGCCAATCCTAGGCAAAATCATAAATTGACAGAATAATTTTCTCTTGTTGCTGTAATTTCGTTAAAGCAATACAAGTGTAACAAAGTAGGTGTTATAGTACAGCAGAGTTGGCTGGGCTCTTGCTCTTTTCGGCAAGAGAAAGGGGAAGACTTGTATTCCTAGCACATACTGTGAGAAATAACCTATGTGTGATAACTGTCAGACCTCCAGGCAGGATTAGGGAGTTAGCCCTGGCCAGCTGCTGAGGCCTACTGATTCCCTGGTTGCAAGCCTTACTGAGGTGGCTCCTCCTACTACAGTCACACTCTCACAAGTAAAGACTACACACAGTAGAGTGTAAAGAAGAAGGCATTTATTATGATTCTTGAGAAAAGTGGGTGCTCTACTCTCAAGGATCAGACACGCCCTACAGGAGCAAGAACAGACCTTTTATAATGGTGCATTAGTCCTACTCTTCCCATCGGAATCTGGATTGGTCCAGATTCTTCCAGGTTACAACTTTTCTTTACACATTCTCTAACATGTATGTTCTACCCCCCCACCCCCACCACCATGAGCCTTATTGAGCAAGCGCAGTATTGGGGGGATTGTGACTGGAGGATGACCCCTTGAGCTTGAGCTGTTTATCATGTCTCAGCTTTCCTAATTCTTTCTTGGTCAAGATGTGTGCAAACATTGTGTTTGCCAAACAAGACATACTTATCTACAAGCACATTCTTCTATCCACCTGGGACTTTACCCTTTGTTAAGATAAGAACATCTGTGGAAGCAAAACAGCTTAGTTTACAAAATTCCATCTCCTACAATACCTTTGTCTTTCCTTGGGCCAGCCCAAAGGTGTAGTCTTCCTTTTGGTCCTTATCTCCACCTCTCTCTTCCTCCTCTTAAGAGTCTTCCTGAGACTCACAGTGAGCCATCATACCCAGCTACAACAATGAGCATGTTTCCACCCAAGGAGTAAAAAGGCCCTTGGTTCACAATTATCAATTCAGGAGCTTATATGAGACCAAAAGTTATTAATAAAATCATAATCACAGTAATTTCATATCGTTTTCTGAATCCCCTGTTAGGAAAATTTCCAATATTCTAATAGAAGTTTAGATCTCTAACCTATTTAAATTCTGCGATTTCCAACTAGCCACTGGTATCCTCCATTCCTCTTTGTGTAGCACAGATTAAACATACAGACATGCAATACATAGTAGTCAAGATTGATCATGTATTATATGTAAGGAAAAGCACTTTCAAAGGAACTAACTAAATCAGAACATATAACATACTTAAAAGAGTATGCTCACCCTTTTCAGGAAAAGATAAAAGGGAGAGGAGACAGAGATTTGAAACATATCACCAGTCCAACAGCCTGTCAAAGAGAAACAGTCCAGCCCCACTTCTCTGCAGAATTCTTTCAATAGGTAGAGCAGTGAGCAAGGGAAGGACTAGCCATATCACTGTCTTTTGTTAGTCCCACTCCAAATATCCATTCTCTTGGTGCTGCCAACCTCTCAGTCTCCTCCCATCTATCCAAGCAACTGCCTGTCTTATAGATCCACTTTAGACTTAAGTCCTCTTTGACTCTCATTTGCTGAACTCTCAGAGCAATGCAAAAGCTTCCAGGCCTGTGGAAGGAGCATTTTCCCTCCCCATCCCTACCTAGACTTATAGTGAATCCAGTGTATTACAGGGCTGGGTAAGGAATGCCATATCTTCAGATTACAACTACCAGAATTCCCAGTTCTGGTTTCAGCACATTATCCACCCATGGGGACGTCTTATACAAGTAGAAAAATGTCATGTTGACTTTTTACCGTCAGTCACATTAGTTGAGTTAAACCAAGTGAAATATAGAGTAAATGAGAGATGTATGAGTAAAACCCTTAAGCTAATGCAAGGTAGAAGCAAAGTACTTTGGTGTATTTTACCAAAGGTATCCAGGATTAAGTTCTTTTTAATGGACTAAGCCACTTAGTAACAATAATACAGGCAGAGTTTCTTCCATGGTATACAAACTTTTTTATAATGCTGAGATCCACTGGCCTAAAGTATTTTATAATGCACAGCATTCAAAGGAGCATGAATCTGATAAAACCAAATTATCAGCGTAGAGAAATAGGACTTTTGGTTGGGAGATTGAAATACATTTGTCCTAATGACCTCAGTTTTGATGGAGTTGATAACTGACATTTGTAGTTATAACTATTTCTATTAAACTACTGGAGAAATAGCATGTCATTATAAGGAAGGCTGGCCCTGAAATGAGGAAGCCCTGGGTACAAGTCCCACCTCTGCCTCTGGGCAAATCACTTAACCTCTCAATAGTCTAATGATTACTCTATTTTGCAAAAAAGGTGCTGACTTTGCTGTGGCAGACAAGTTTCCTCACCTGAGAGTTCTCTGTACCAATGAAATCACAGGTCCAGTCCCTCTCCTTATTAAATATACTGCCCTTTTTCATACTAGATGTATATAGTCTCCCTTTTGTGAGTCAGTTTGGCATTGCTTTGAGTAACATTGAACTGTAACACTTCCTTTCTTTGTTAATTTCTAAACGACTCATTAGTGGAACACCTGTGCAATCAGAATGATGTACAAGCTACTTTTGACCTTTGCAAATTACCTTTATTCTCTATGTCCTCGTAGGCTACCTGCCAGATGAGAGAGGGCATTTTATCTGCTAGAAGCTAAGCAGAACAAACCCTTGGTCCTGAAAGTGGTATGCGTTAAAATGGTAATTTGCTAGATCATAGGATCTTAAAGTCAGAGCTAGAATGGTTAGGCATGACTTCCAGCAATGATGTCTTTTTTCTTATGCCATCCACCCCCACTCTCATGCTACATTAAGATGCCTTCTGTCAGAGGAGTACTTCCACACAGCAGAAATGGGAAGAGGGATATATATTAAGCTGTGAATTTCAGATCTAAAAAAAGAATTATTCTGAAAGGATTAAGTGGAAAAGGCTATGCTGCAATAATAATCTCTATTTCAAGTAACTGTAATATCCTCGACTAGATACGTATTTAAGGTCTTATTGTAATATTTGTCTGAATACTGATCAACCAGAAAGTATATTAAAATGAAACTGAATAATGATCAAAGGATTATAAATAAAAGCTTAACCTTTCTCAATTGCCATGTTAGGCAAATAAGGCCTAGGTCATTCAGAAGTCACCCAAATAAAGTCAAGTTTCAGGTCTTAGGTTTTATCAAACAAACCAGTGCTCTTTTTTGTCAATTTTGAGATCCTGAATTTTTTTAAATGGAATTGTCTGTAATCTGATAGTTATCCTTTTTTCTCCTTGCTAAAAATATAAGATCTCTTCCCCATAATGCACTTACTTCTCCAAAACCTAGAAAACAAGTTAATAACAAATTCTCTTAACCCCTGCTTCAGTGCAAGAAGCAGGATAGAGTCAGTTGGTTTTGTCTTTCCTTCCATAACTTTAACTGTTGAAATAATTTTTCAAAAGTTTTCTCAGGGCAGCTGGGTGGTGCAGTGGTTAGAGCTCCAGCCTTAGAGTCAGGAGGACCTGAGTTCAAATTTGAACTCAGACACTTGATGCTTGCTAGCTGTGTGGCTCTGGACAAGTCACTTGACTCTGATTGCCTCACCAAAAAAGCAAAATTAAGATTAAAATTAAAAAAACACATTTTTCTCAACTAAGACCAGACAGCCAAATACAGCTGATAATTGATAACTTAGATTGCTGAGATATGGGATTGATAAATTGAATCCACCAATAAATTGGAGTGCCCATTTCATCTGACTTTTTTATCCTTTCCTGCCTAGTGAAATTGACTTGATTCATTTGAGCTTCACCTGTTTTTCCCCATCCCTTGCCCTCCTACTAGGGGATGTGAAGGTAAATTGTTGGACAAAAATAATATTCAGTACACATGGAGAAGAGGAATAGTGAAGGCCCCACATAACCAAAAGTAAATATAGTTTAGTCATTGGTCTGACCATCTTTTAGAAATTAAATCTGAGCTTATACATACAAGTCCATAGAAACTTTAATAAATAAATGTAGACATGTTAAATTTAGTCACGTGAGCACCAGATTGGGGTTAACAGTCCTGGGTTCAAATCCCAGCCCTACTGCTTCCTACTTACGTGGTCTTGGGCAAAGTACTTTAACTTTGTGGACCTCAGTTTCCTTGTCTATAAAATGAGGGGTTTGAAATTAAAATGATAATTATTGTTATTATAGTTATTGCTAATAACAGCTGGCATTTATTTGGTACTTTAATGTTTACAAAGATCTTTACAAATATAATCTCATTTTATCCTCACAATAATCCTGAGAGGTAGGTGCTGTTATTATCCGCATTTTACAGATGAAGAAACTAAGGCAGATAGATAATTTACTTGCCCAGGATCACAACAGCTACTAAATGTCTAAGATTGGGCTTGAACTCAGGTCTTCTTGACTACAGGTCTTAGTATTCCATTGCCTTAAGGTCCCTTCAAACTCCAAATCTGTGATTTTGTGATGTAATAAAGATATCCAAATTTGACTCTGGGCCAGGGAGTTTAGACCAAGGAATGCCTCCTGAAAATTATATTTTGTCATATTTTACTGAGTATGGCAATTCAAAAATTAAAGTGGTGGATCTAAAAAATGATCTAGATAGTGTGGGAAATTCTAAGCTCAAGTTGCTATGGCATTTTAAAACTGATCCTTGTTCCTTCTTTGGCAACCCAAAATAGCACTTGAGGTTTAATAATTATACCCACTATGAATGTATCCTTTCTAAAAATTGAATGGAAATGATCTTCCCTTTGCTGTTTTAGGACAACTCAGGTTGCTATACTTTGCAACAGAATGGTAAAAAAAATTTTATTTTATTTTATATATCTATATCTATATCTATCTATCTATCTATCTATCTATCTATCTATCTATCTATCTATACACACACATAATTTACTTTTACTGAAATAAATCTCTCTTGCCTTATGGCCTGTTTGTCAGCTTGCAAGCTCATCCACACATTTTGGCTTAGTTCTAAGAATCATAAAGCAGACATTTAGAATGCAAGCTGACATCTTTTATTGTTGTGGCATAAACCTGGTGCTCTGATTACATCATTTTCCTTTGTATTCATGTTGGAGAAGTAGTCCTTTATTTATTTATGTAATGTTGCCTCTTACTGCAATACTGTGGCTTAATAGAAACAGTCTGACTCCTAACTAGATTCTTCTGTATTTCCTTTTATAGGAAAACTTTGCATGAATTTTTGAAATTTTTCATGGTTAAATATTTTTAGATCAAAATGCTTATTTTCCTCTAATTTTCTTTTATTTTCAGAAAAGAGAATATTTATAGCTTCATTTCCTGATTTTTGTCTTTGTCTAATATAAAAAACAAAACCAGCCTCTTGTAAATGCTGCCAATTCCAGTTTTCATTCCGTTGATAACTATGGATAATACAAAAGTCTTGACAGAGCTGGAGGTAGGAGGAGGCAGTGATCTTCTTTAGTGTATCAAGACAATATATTGTAACCTATTTTAGATATTAATTTGCCCCAAAGATTGACATTATAGAATCATACATTCTGGGCTTTGAGGATCCTATGCCTTCCTTTGTAGCAATATTAAAAAAAAAGTCTCATTACAGTTTACATATCTCATAAGCAGGAATTTGTGGGATCATTATGTGTGGGATGCCACTCAAATTAAAAAACACACAGAGGTATCCAAGGAGAAACAGAAAGTTAATCTATTATTATTATTACATATCAAATCTCGAGATTTGGGTGTCCCTCCACCAGGATGATCTGATGAGGAGAGACAAAGTATGGGAGCAAAGGACTTGATTAAATAGCCCTAATGGGCAAATTCCCCCCTCCCACCAACTGGCCAATATTTGGCTCACAGTCTCAATGTCCATAGAAACTGAAAACAAAACAATGAACACAATATACATATCTGTATTGCTTAGTTTGCTGAAGTAATACCAAAGAAGCAATTAAAGATGTGCAGTCAAGCTAGACACTATAGCCAGGTCACCATGACCGAAATATAGCAACAAGTGCATCAACAAAATACAGGGGGGGCTTCTTCAGGAGTTTCAGGCTTGGCAAACTTTAACTACTTAACAGTGGCATGGGGCAGGGAGGTACTTGAGGTTGAATTCCCGTAAATCAGGTGATTTCTAGTAAATCAAAACTTAGGCCTGTCGGGCTGCTATACCTGCCTTGAGTCTAATACAATTTCTATTTATTCTTCTAAGAAGTTTTCGTGGGACCCCTCATCCCACTCAGCCTTATCCCAAACTTTAATTGCATTGAGGAGTCTTCACTGGAACATCCCATTCGATTATGTTCTTAAAGATGAGATATAGTGAATAGAGAGTACCATATTGTGCACACAAACCAAAAATGGAAATGAGACACACATTTTGTAGGGCAGGCAAATAGCAGTCATTTAATCAAAATTGGCTCTTGGTAGGCCCTAGTTTAATTAAATATGAATGACTACAGTTTGGTCATATTTCTACTTGCAACAACAATAGAGAGAAAAATTTTCAATATGCTTATGCTAAGGAAAGACCTTTATATATTTAAGTTCCCAGCCAAATGTCCTCTAGATTTCCTAGTTTTCTTTGTTAAATTCCTTCTTTCTAGATGGAAAATGTTATACTAATCTTCATATTAAAAGGCTCAGCACAACTGCAACCTTTCCAAAGGCTTCCATGAGCCAACTAAATGTGTAACCGCAGAGAATATTATGAGGATAGTGGCAGGTGCTTGTTTCTTGCTTAGGAAATCTGTGCTTTGAGAGCATTGAATGAATTGAATAATTCTTTAGCACTCAGGGCCTCTCAAATATAACACCCTAGAACATCATTTCAAGTTCAAGGAACATCATATTTGGGGTGAACATCCACTAAAAGTCATAGTTCATAAACACCCACTTGTGTGTTTCCATTACAAGCCAAGCAGATGACACATACTCCCCATGATTCATTCATAAAATATCAAGTCTCTCTGTGTGTGAAGCAGTGTGCTGAAATGTAATACAAATGTGAAAGTCATGATCCTTGCCCTAAAGCAGCCAGCATAAAGTTTATGGTGACAGATATAACATCTACCCAAATTGCTGTAGCTACAAAATAGGATGCGATTAAGTGCTATGAGTGATTCAGAATGCTGTGGGAGTGCAAAGTAAGGGGATCTCTTTTGGCTGAGGTGACCCAGGAAGCTCTCGAAGTATTTCAATGGGATGGGAAGACAAGCAAAGGGCATATAGAATAAGCAAAGTCACAGAGGTGGGGAAAATACAATGCCTATCTAGGGAATGGTGAATACTACAGTTTACCCTGAATGTAAGGTTCTGTCAGATAATAGTGAGAAATGGGACTTGGTCCTATTATGGAAAACCTTGATTGCCGGTCTTAAGTAGTTTGGGTTTCATTCTGTAGCCATCTTTGAGGTAGTAAAGTTTTTTGAGTTAAAAGGTGACTCAAAAAAAATTTTAAGGAAATAGTTCTAAAGCAAAAAAAAATTTCTTTTTTAAATTCAATTTTATTTTCAATTTAAAATTCTCTCCATCTCTTATTTCTTTCCAGTCCATTAAGAAAACAAGAAAATACAACATGTATTATATTAAATATATACATATAGTCATGATTGCTCATAAGTAGGCTAAGCCAATATAATAAAAATGACAGTTCTACCTAAACTAATTTACTTATTCACTGCCATACCAATCGAATTGCCAAAAATTATTTTATAGACCTAGAAAAATAATACAATTCATCTGGAAGAACAAAAGCTCAGGAATATCAAAGGAATCAATGAAAAAAAAATTGAAGAAAGGTGGTTAAGCAGTTATTGTTCAGTCCTTTCAGTCGTGCCTGACTCTTCATGACCCAATTTGGAGATCTCAAGCTGTATCCAAAGTGGTAATCATCAAAACATTCTAGTACTGGCTAAGAAATAGAGTGGTGGATCAGTGAAATAGATCAAGTACATAATACTCAGTAATAAATGACTATAGTAATCTTGTTTTTTAAAAACCCAAAGACTCAAGATTTTGGGACAAGAAATCACTATTTGTTATTTTCCTTTTTTTGGTGTCTCAGCCAATCTGATGGGTATAAGGTAGAACTTCAGAGTTATTTTATTTTGTGTTTTTCTAATAATTAGTAATTCAACATTTTTTTCATAGCTATTTATTGCTTGGATTACTTCCTCTGATAATTGTCTCTTATCTTTTAACCTTTTATCAAATGTGAAGTGGTTTTTATTCTTGTAAATTTGACTCCATTTCCTATATGTCTTAGAAATGAGATCTTCATCCAAGAAACTTGCTGCAGAGATTTTATCCAGTTTCCTGTTTTTGTTTTAATTTTAGCTGCATTGGTTTTGTTTGTGCAAAAACTTTTTTAATTTTATGTAATAAAAATTAACCCATTTTACTTCTTGTGAATCTCTCTTTCCCTTGTCTGGTCATGACTTCTTCCCTATCCATAGATGTAATAACTAATTTCTTTCATAATCCACTGATTTGTTTATGCTGTCACCCTGTTTTTCTAAATCACTTGGCATTTTGAACTTTGTAGTGTGAGATACTGATTTATACTTAGTTTCTGCAGATCAGTTTCTAGTTTTCCCAGTAGTATTTATTGAATTTTGAGTTTTTGCCCTACTAGCTGGGATCTTTGATTATTAAATAGTAGGTTACTGTGTTCATTTATTTCTGTACATTGCGTACCCAATCTCACCCACTAATAAACCTCTCTTTTTCTTCTACACTGTATCAAATTATTTAATGATTACAGCTTTGTAGTATAGTATGGAATCTTGTACTGCTAGGCCTATTCTTACCTTTTTTTTTTCATTGATTCCCCTGAAGTTCTTGACCTTTTGTTCTTCCAGATGGATTTTCTTATTATCTTTTCTAGCTCTATGAAATAAAATTTTAGTAATTTCCATAGTATGACCCTGGATAAGTAAATTGATTTAGGTAGTTTCATCATTTTTATTATATTGGTTCTACCTACCTGTAAGCAATTAATATTTCTCCAACTATTTAGATACGTCTTTATTTGTGTGAAGTGTCTTATAAGTGTGTTCATATAGTTCATGTATGGGTCTTGGCAGGTAGATCCCCAAATGTTTACACTGTTCACACTTAGATTAAATGGAGTTTCTCTTTCTGTCTGTTCCTGCTGTGCTTTGTTGGCAAAATACAGGAATGCTGATGATTTGTGTGCTTTTATTCTTTTATTTTTTAAATTTTTTATCTTGCAACTTTGCCAAACTTGTTTCAGTTGGTTTTTTCCTATATTTCACATTTTCTTCTATTTGTTCAGTCTTTTAAACTTTGCTTTATTATTTCTTGCTGTCTCATGGAGTCAATAGTTTTCATTTAGCAACTTATAATTTTCTAGTAGTTTTCTTCAGTAAGGCTTTGTAACCCTCCTGGATCACTGCCTTGTTGTGGCAGAGGGGCTTGTGTAGCCCAATAAAACTATGAGCTATGCTGTGCAAGTTTACCCAAGATGAACAGGACATAGTAGAGAGTTTGGATTAAGAAGAAGCAGCAGGGATATGTTGTTGGTCAGTTGTTTTAGGCATGTCTGACTCTTCACGATCAAAGCCTTAGCAAAGATACTAGAGGGGTTTGTCATTTCCTTCTCTAGCTCATTTTACAGATAATGAAACTGAAGCAAACAGGGTTAAATGACTTGCCCAAGGTCACACAGCTAGTAAGCTTTTGGGCTGGATTTGAATTCTTGGCCATGGATGCTATCCACTGTGCTACCTAGCTTCTCCAGTAAGAATATGCAGAAGAACTATACAAGAAAGATCTTAACATCACCAATAACCATGTTGGTGCGGTTACTGATCTAGAGCCAGACACCCTGGAGAATTAAGTCAAGTGGACTTTAGGAAGCACTGTTAACAATAAGGCCAGTGGACGTGACAGAATCCTGGCTGAGCTATTTAAAATTCTAAAAGATGATGCTGTTAAAGTACGGCATTCAACATGCCAGCAAATTTGGAAAACTCAGCAGTGGCAACTGGATTGGAAAAGATCAGTTTTCATCCTTATTCTAAAGAAGGATGATGCCAAAGAATGTTCAAATTACTAAACACTTGTGCTCATCTTATACACCAGCAAGGTTTTGCTTAAGATTCTGTAAGCTAGGATTCAGCAATATGTGAACAGAAAATTACCGGAAGTACAGGCTAGTTTTTGAAGTGGCAGAGGAACCAGAGACCAAATTGCCAACATTCACTGGATAATGGAGAAAGTAAGGGAGTTCCAGAAAAACATCTACTTCTGCTTCATTGACTACACTAAAGCCTTTGACTGTGTGAATCACAACAAAATGTGGCAACTCCTCAAAGAGATGGGAGTACAGATATCCTACTTGTCTTCTGAGGAACCTGTATGCAGATCAAGAAGCATTAGTTAAAACCGAACTTGGAACAACTAATTGGTGTAAGATTGCAAAAATAATACTACAGGGCTTTATATTTTTACTTTATTTAACTTATACACAGAGTACATCATGCCATGCAAAATGCCAGGCTGGACAAATCAAAGTTGGAATTAAGGCTGTCAGGTGTAATATCAACAATCTCAGATGTGCAGATGATACCACTCTGATGGCAGAAAGTGAAGAAGTAAGAAGCTCCTTGATGAGAGTGAAAGAGGAGACTATAAAATCTGACTTGAAGCTTAACATCAAAGAAAAAAAAACCCAAAGGGGCAACTAGGTGGCGCAGTGGATACAGCACCAGCCCTGATGTCAGGAGGACCTGAGTTCAAATGTGACCTCAGACAAACACTTGACACTTACTAGCTGTGTGACCCTAGGCACTTAACCCCAATTGCCCAAAAATTAAAAAAATTAAACAAAAGAAATGGCTAAAAAAACCAAGATCTTGGCAACTGGTCCCATAACTTCCTGGCAAATAGAGGGAGAAGAAATGGAAGCAGTGTCTGATTTTCTATTCTTGGGCTCAAAGATCTCTACAGACAGTGACTGCAGCCATGAAATTAAAAGATGCTCACTCCTTAGAAGGAAAGTTATGGCAAATCTGGACCACATACTAAAAAGCACAGACCTCACCTTAGCAACCAAGGTCCATATAGTCAAAGCTATGATTTTTCCAGTATCAATGTATGTCTGTGAGAGTTGTACTATAAGGAATGCTGGACACCACAGAATTGACATTTTTGAATTGTGGTGCTGGAGAATACTTTTGAGAGTCCCTTGGATAGCAAGTAGATCAAATCAGTCAATACTTAAAGAAATTAATTCAGATTATTCACTGGAAGATCAAATGCTGAAGCTTAAAAACTTTGGCCACATAATGAAAAGATGGGGCTCATTGAAAGAGACTCTGACGTTGGGAAAGATTGAACACAAAAGGAGAAGGGGATGGCAGAGGATGCTGTGGATAGACTGTCATGGAAGCAATGAACATGAGCTTGGACAAACTTTGGGAGACAGTGGAGGACAGAAAGACCTGGCGTGCTTTGGTCCGCGAGGTCACAAGGAGCCACACATGACTGACTGAACAACAACAAAAGGTTTTGTAATTCTTTTTCCAAGCTATTAATTTTCTTTTTATATCTTTCTTCGTTAGTTCTTGTCTCATTTCCTATTCTTTCCCCCAGTGCTTTCACTTGGTTTTTAAAATAAATTTTTAGCTCCTTCTTTTAACTTTTGCTTTAATTCTTCTAGAAATTCATGTTGTACCTGTATCCAAGCTGAACTTTTCTTTAAGTTTTGCTTGTAGATACTTTGGAGTCATTCTTTTCTATGTTGTGTTTTGAATTTCCCTATTGCCTTAATAGTTCTTTATGATCAGATTCTTTTTTTGTTTGCTCATTCTTCTAGCTTCTTAAATTCTTCCAGCTTCTTGACTATGGACTTAATGTTAGTATTGGGCCATATATGCTTACTGGAGGGTAGGAGGGAGAATGTCTGCCCTGAGTTTCTGTCCTCTTAAATCCTTCTGCTGTTTTTACAGCTCTGACTATAGACCTGGAAGCTTTCAGTGCCTCTAAAGTGGTATAGTCCAGGGGGAGGCCTGTTCACTGAGTTCTGAGTTCTGCAATTTTCTGACTCAGGTTTGAGTCTATTGACTTCTTTCTGGTTGGGAGTTTCAGTAGACTTCTGCTTGACTCAGCCTCTCTTGGCTCACTGTGAGGGTCTGCAGGATCAGGGTCCCCATTGGTGTAGGATGCTGTGCTGTGCTCTGGGGATCAGAGCCATGCTCCCACGTTTTTCCCAGAACTTGTTCTGTGCTCAGTACACAGAGAAACCAACTCATAGCTG
The DNA here is from genome assembly GCF_003287225.1 of Phascolarctos cinereus. Lineage (NCBI taxonomy): Eukaryota > Metazoa > Chordata > Mammalia > Diprotodontia > Phascolarctidae > Phascolarctos > Phascolarctos cinereus. The sequence continues at coordinate 102,268,588 of NW_027555625.1, forward strand.
ATCCTTTATTTCAAACCCTTAAAAGAAATCAGACTTGATTAAAAAAAACTCAGGAAGAATTTGAGTGAATCCTATCTTTTTTATATTACTTCTATGTTAATCTGTTATTTCTATGAAAATATATTTGTGAAAGAACTCGTTTTTGAAAATTTCCTTTGACAAGGGAGCAAGTATTCTCCCAACTTAGTAATAATGATGTTATTTTTTATCCTTTTTCAAAGAGGTCCAATGACATCATGGGTGATATCTTAATTTGCACATGAATCGGATTTAAGTGAGGTAGAGCTGCACAAAGTTGTCAGTTTCATTCTCTCTTGAGTCATTGAGTCCAGTGGCAGAACAAAAGTCAAGACAACTGGTGACGGCTCAGGATGCAGTGGATGACCTTGGTGTCTTCAATGTCTGACTGAGCTCTAAGTGCTCCACAGCACCTGCTTCAGGCACCTTCGTGGTCATTGGAACTTCATAGCACATTCTGCCAGGGAAGGTCTTCACATGCTTAGGGTAGGCATTCCCTTAATTCACCAACAGATGTGAGGCCTGGCAGTTACTCTCCACCTGCTGAGACAGTTTATGGGATGTGGCTGCTGGGCCTGATACTCCCACATGTGGCTCCAAGTAACAGTGTAAACTGCTGAAGAAGATAGGTGAGAGGAGGTAGTGGCATGAGTAAATATGGTTAGGGTCAGTGCAAATTTGTCAGTTGATTCATTTTTGCAGACTCAAATATCTTACAATAAATATATACTTTATTGCATATTTGTTGAATTGAATGAATTGGATTTTATGTCTCTACATTTTTTTTTTCAAATGTCATTGAACTTCAGGACTTTTCACCATTAAGCTTTACATCTTGATTACATATTTTATGAAGATACTTGAGGTCACTTTGTCAATACAAACTAGTAGCTATAGTATCATACAAAGGACTGAATTGTTCACCCTCCTCTCTGCTGCTTTTTCAGTCTCATGGCACAACCAGAATGTTTTTCTTAGATTATATATGTTGATTGAATTATTTGTTGACCTGAAACAATTTCTAGGAGTTATTTGGCCTGAGTTCAGTACAACAAACATAAAACATACTATGTGGATTTTTTAAAGGATATCCTTTTTAAAGGATAAAGCCTTAATGGGTTTGCAGACATGCAGGGACAGACAGATCTGCAGCCTTAATGCAGATCCATAAATGGAAACAGAGACCAGCTGTGCAAAAGGGAAGTGGTTTTCAGAAAGGAAAACAGACTTTCTTCTTGACAGTGAGTAAATATGACAGATGAATAGGAATAGAAGGTGAAAGGTAAGAAGACTGGGTGAGACACATAGAATATTTGATGGAATGGGAGCCCTTTTACGGACAGTGGAGGATGGAACTGCATTAAGTGATGTGTTGGCTTTTTTCAGGGTCCCTCAACTTTTTCCATCACTCTTCCCTCATCCCCTTATCCTGAATTTATTTGGTTTTTGTAAGCCTGAACTTTTCTCAAGTTGCTGAGATGATTGACTATTTTTCCCTTGAGTATCTTTAGTTTTCATTAGTAGCTGCAATTACCCAGGTAAAATGGAAAAAGAAAAAAATGCTTCTGCTTGAATTGGAGCTGGAGATATTTAGCCACATAGATCATTTTACACAAAGCTCTGATGTTGAGGGCCAGTCCTTATCTTCATTTTATTTTGGTGTAGTGAGTTTACTAAACAACAGACGTTTCAACTGCCTTCATCCTTCTTATTTATTCTCCACTAGATATTGCCAGGGACAGTTTTCAGTAACTATGAATGTGTAGGTCATGAAAATCTCAGGTTTAAGTAAAATAATTTTACAAGAGTTGAACATGGCTACCTACTTGAGTCAATATGAAGGTAAGGAGCTGGGAAGCATACCCCAATCACTTAAAAAAGTGTGATCTGTTTGTTTTCCTTTTTTAAACATAGACAGGAATGGATAAGATAAAGGCATTTCTCTGACAGGAACAAAACAAAATGGCACAGAAGAATAATAGTAAAAAAGCCATCAAAGATACAATGGGAGTATTACATCACTCAAAATTAAAAGGGCTGAATAAAATTATCTGTAGAGTAAATAATTCGTAGCACATCAGAATACTTTGACAATCAGATTACGTTATTTTCCTTTTATAAATAGAAATCGATAGATGATGATGAGGAAAAGACACATAAAGAAAACATCAGAAGAATACGTAAAAGTAACTGAGAGAGCTGGAGTCTAAACTCAGACACCTGCTCCTGGTTAGCAGACCCCACACTGTCAATAGGTAACACCATGTAACTTTATGTTGGATGATAAGTGGGTTACACGGGGGAAAACAGTGACAGATGTCTCAGATAATTAAAAAGGAAATCTTCATCCTGAAAAAAAAAAAGAATAGTAGTAAATTTAACATTTAAAAAGAAGTCAAAGCATATACCTTTCTGAAGTTATTAAGAACACCTGGCCTCTCTATGATGAAATCCTAACAACTTCCAGAGGTGTCTCTGGAAGGCAGTCAATAATACAACTATTATTGTAGATTTAGATCTGGAAGATACCTTAAAGGATATCTAATTCCATGTCTTCATTTTGCAAATAAAGAAACTGAGGCCCAAAGAGGTTAATTGTCTTGCCTAAGCTAATACTGATTGGTATTAAGTGGCACTTTCTCCTCTTTTTGTTACTCTCATCAATATCCTTTAAAAAACTGCATAGATTATCTACCCAACACATTCAAGTCCTTCCAATGAATCTTTTAATATTTAGTTTTAATTTACCAGTAAAACATTTGCCTGTCCACTCATTGTCCCTCACTCTCACTATTTTGTCAGTCCATCAATTAGCAAGCATTTATTAAGCACCTACTTTGTGCCTGTCAGTATACTAAGTGCTGGGGATACAAAGAAAGAAAAAGAGAGTCCCTGTCTGGAAAATCACAAATATTGGAGAAGATGTGGAAAAATTGGAACACTAATGCATCGTTGGTGGAGTTGTGAACCATTCTGATCCAACCATTCTGGAGAGCAATTTAGAACTATGCCCAAAGGGCTATAAAAATACCTTTGATCTAACAATACCTTCCTAGGTCTGTATCCAAAAGAGATTATAAAAAAAGGGAAAAGGACCCACATGTACAAAAATATTTGTAACAGCTCTTTTTGTGGTGGCAAAGAATTAGAAATTGAGAGGATACCCATCGTTTGGGGAATGGCTGAACAAGTCATGGTATATGAAGTAATAGAATATTATCGTTCCATAAGAAATGATGAGTAGGCGGATTTCAGAAAAACCTAGAAAGACTTACATGAATTGATGCTGAGTGAAGTGAGCAGAACCAGGAGAACATTGTGCATAGTAACAGCAATATTGTGTGATGATCAACTCCAGACATATTCTCTGGCTTTCCCCCATGTCTGGAAAGCTCTCCCTCCTCTCCACCTCCTGACTTCCCTGGCTTCCTTTAAGTCTCAACTAAAACTCCATGTTCTACAGGAAGTTTCTTCCCACCCCTAGTTGGTATGTGTGTATGTGTGGGGGTCTAGGACTTCCCCTCTGTTAATTATTTCCTCTTTATCCTCTATATAGCTTGCCTGTATGTATTTATTTGTTTATTGTCTCCTCCATTAGATTGTGAGCTCTTTAAGGGCTGGGACAACCTTAGGCCCCTTTTTATATTTCCCAGCACTTAGCACAGTGCCTGGCACATAGTAGGTGCTTAATAAATGTTTATTGAAAAGCCAGTGCAACCAAGATTAGGAGGGAGGCAGAAAACTGGGAAAGAATTTTTACAACCGTTGTCTCTGATAAGGGCCTCATTTCTAATATATGTAGAGAACTAAGTCAAATTTATAAGAATACAGGTCATTCCCCAATTGAGAAATGATCAAAGGATATGAACAGGCAGTTTTCAGATGAAGAAATTAAAGCTATCTATAGTCATATGAAAAAATGCTCTAAATCACTATTGATTAGAGAAATGCAAAACAACTCAGGTACCACATCACACCTATCAGATTGGCCAACATGACAAAACAGGAAAATGATAAATGTTGGAGAAGATGTTGGAAAATTGGAACATGAATCCATTGTTGGTAGAGTTGTGAATTGATCCAGCCATTTTGGAGAGCAATTTGGAACTATGCCCAAAGGGCTATAAAAATGTGCAAACCCTTTGACTCAGCAATAGCACTTCTAAGGCTGTGTCCCAAAGAGATCATAAAAATGGGAAAAGGACCCATATGTACAAAAATATTTATAGTAGTTCTATATGTGGTGGCAAAGAATTGGAAATTGAGGGGATGCCTATCAATTGGGGAATGACTGAACAAGTTGTGGTATATGAATGTAATGGAATGCCATTGTGCTGTAAGAAATGATGAGCAATGGAACCCAAAGTTTTAAAAACAAATGTTAAAAATTGTATTCACATGCAACTGGGAAATAAGATATACAGGCCATGGGGTATAGAAATCTATCCTGCCCTACAGAAAAATTGAAAGGAAGGGCATAAGAGGGGGGGGAATAGAAAGGAGGGAAGATTAGGGGAAGGAGTATTCAGAATGCACACCATCTTGGGGTGGGGAGAGGGACGAGATGGGGAGAAAATTTGGGACTGAAATGAAAAAACAAAAACAAAAAAAAATGATGAGCAAGCAGACTTCAGAAAAACCTGGGAAGACTTGTATGGAGTGATGCTGAGTGAAGTGAGCAGAACCAGGAGAACGTTGTACACAATAAGAGCCACACTGTGCAGTGACTAACTTTGATAGACTTAGCTCTTCTCAGCAATGCAAGGATCTAAGACATCTCCAAAAGTTTCATGATGGAAAACATTATCCGCATCCAGAGAAAGAACTGTGGAGTTTGAATTCAGATCGAGGCATACTGTTTGCTCCTTTTTTTTCTCTTCTATTTTGTTTTGTTTCTTCTTTCTAATGGTTCCTCCTATTGGTTCTAATTTTTCTACACAACATGACTAATGTGAAAATATGTTTAATAGGAATGTATATATAGAACCTATATCAGATTGCATACCATCTTGGGAAGGGAGGGGGAGAAAATTTAAAACTCAAAAGCTTATGGAAGTTAATGTTGAAAACTAAAAAATAAATTAATAAAAATCCTCTTAAAGCTAAAAAATAAATTTTTATTGATTAATTGATTGATAAAGTAGCTTTCTGCTGGGCTCCAAGGATTAGTACCTTTTTAGAATCCATGATGCAGCTGCTCTCTTCAGGGGATTATCTTTAAACTTCATCTTCAATGATTTTCTCTGTCTTCAAAGACCCACTATTGCTCCAGCTGACTCTGCTAATGACACAGGTCATCAGTTGGACCTCTGACCAATTTCTTTCTGTGGTAGGACCACTGATGAACCTGAAGACCCCCGAAACTCACCAGTTACTGGGCATTCTGATCTCAGGATCCTCATTTCACATCAGATCAGTAAAGAATAAACAACAGAAACATATGTTTAGGCACAGATGGCATCCAGGTGGCAGAAAAAAAAGTCTAGCTTCCTTATTCATTTATCAGCTCACAGGAGTCATCCTGAAAAATCACCAGGGAAAAGAGTGAGAAATCATCTACTCAAACTTTTTGTATGCACACTCAGTTCTGGTTCAACTTTTCATTAGTAATTAGTCCTTCCATCCCTGAAGGCAATTAAAACACTTTTCATTATCACATAGGAATAACTCTGAATCATTAAGGATGAAATTAGCTTTCAAAGTTCCAATCTAAAATATCTGTGCATGATCTACATAACACTCCAAGAAGGGAAAATCTAAGCATACCCTAAGGCCTAGTTCTTCATTGGTCAGTATTCCCATTGTACATGGAGCAACACAGCCTCCAAAGAAACAAAATTGTTGGTGATTCAAAGGCAATAGAAAGAAAAACTAAAATTAGAAACCCACACAGAAAAAAAAAACTAGTAAATATTTTTAAATGGCCATAGATCTCATTGAAGAGAGCCTGTAGCTTTTGGGAACTTGATATTAACAGCACACTGTCATACACAAACAGGAGAACCAAGAGAACCTCTTCTACTTACCTTTTGTGCAAGACATCATCTGTGATGGTTGCAAGCATATTTCTCATTGTTTTTATGTTTTACTTAAAATTACTTACCAGAGGATCACTGAGCAAAGTTTTCTGTCAAGAAATCTTATGTGATATTGACATATGCTTGGAGAAGAGGCATTAAGGTTGTATTATTAAGTCAAAGGCTTTTTTGGGCCCTGGGGTGGTAAAAATAAAGTAGAATCTTGTAATCTCCACACCTCTAAGTCAATTATGTGATTATGAAAATGCAATCTGCCATAGAAAATTATTTTCAAGTATCAACTTTGTACATATCAATATACAGCATATCAAAGTATATACTTTGCTCATATTTTTATCAAGGATATCCTTTGTATTCATAGAGTATTCTGACTAATATTTTGTGAGTATGAGGCATCAGAGTTGTTGTTAGGATGAAATGAGATAAGGCCTTGCAAGCACTTTGCAAACTTTATAGCGCTATTTAAAATCAGCATTTATTCTCTGTTATTGTAAGACAGAATGTCTTCTTGATCACTTTTTGAGGAGTAAAAATACCTTTCTATTCTTTGAAATTTCTCTTTCCTTAAAATATCTTGAAAATGCATCACCATTACCTCCAACACAGATTTCTTCTGTGTAATATTTGGATAGGCTCAGCAAATCTTCCCAACTTAATTATCTTGAATGCCGTTTTTCATTTCATTTAACATATCAATCAAATCTTGATAGCAAGAGTTCTTAACATTTTTTGCATGATGGACCCCTTTGGCAGGATATGTACCCCTTCTCAGAATAATATTTTAAATGCATAAATAAAATACATAGGATTACAAAGTCATAATGAGTATAAATGATATTTATACTCATCCACAATAACTACTGTGATAAGAAAATATCTGTGCTTTCTTTTGGTTGACAAAGTCACAGGTACTTACTGCTAATATTACTGTGGTTTGCTGCCTACATTCAAAATGGAAGGAAATGCAAAATTTCAGATAGAGGTTATTGAAAATAAATTTGTATTTTTCCCATCCCAGTTTATTAGTACTCTGAAATATATCCATAGACCCCCAAGTAAAGAATCCCTGAGTTAGGGCAATACGTAGTAGTTTGACTATTGTCGATGATGAGAATAGATCACTAGAGGAACACTGACTAGTCTGTTCTATTTCACATTTATCGTCCCTTCAGTTTCATTTATAAATATTCTTGGGTTGATCTGGTTGGTCTGGTTTGTAGGCTCCTATTTTCCTGTTTCATTTCTGTCTTTGTATCCCTAGCTCCTAGCATAATCATGGCAAAGAGTAGATGATTAGCAAATGTTTGTTGAAGATTCATTGATTTTTTTTAGCACATATTGACACATAAACTGTAACTATCTTAATGATGAGCCCCTTGCCTCTGATCATCATAAGTACTGCTGTATGAAGTGACCCAACTGTTTTGTGAAATGTTTCTCCATCTTTTGACTCTATATTTTCACTGGTTCTCCCATATTCCTGGAATTCTCTGCCTCTTCATCTCCACTTCTAGGATCCCCTGGCTTCCTTCAAGTCCCAGCTAAAATTCTACCTTCTAGGAGCCTTTCCAGGTCCTCTTTAATGCTAATGCCTCTGAGATTATCTCCAATTTATCCTGGATATGTTGGTTTTTGTACATAGTTGTTTGCACGTTGTCTCTCCCGTTAGATTGTAAGCTCATTGATGGTAGAGAATATTTTTGCCTTTCTTTGTACTTTTGGCATTTAGCACAATGCTTGAAATATAGTAGATACTTAATAAACACTTCTGATTTGGTTGATCAAATGAGATAAGATTTATAAAGCACTTAGCAAAGTGCCTGACACATAACAGATGCTTGCTTATTCCCTTCTTCCTCCCCCTTGACATGTCTTGAGGCTCCCCCAATTGCCCAAGAAGAACCTGTGAATTATCCTTACATTTATCTAACTTAATGCCTTCTATATTCATACATAGCAAGAAAGTCTATATGGATATGGTTCAGTTGAACTCTTGAACTCATTTCTCTGCTTTTTCATCCTTTGTTCCTAATACATGACATTTTGTTTCCTGTCTCGGTGCCTTTTCATAGACTGTCCCCTATGCCTAAAATGCATCCCCTCCTTGCCTCCACCTCTTAGAATTTCATAATCTGAGTTATAATGGTTAAATTAATGTTTATAGAGAAGCTAAAAATGTATGATTCTTGATACCCTGTTTTCTACTGCACTACGCCAGAGGTATACATACTCCCATGGGCCAAATCCAACCCACTCTATGTTGTTGTACAAGCTTAGAGCTTAGGATGGTTTTAACATTCAAAAAAATAATAAAACTTAATTTACCGATGTAACATTCTTAGCTTAAAGACCATAAAAAAACCCAAACAAATAGCAGTTGAATATGACCCATGGGCTATAGTTTACCAACGCTACTCTATGCTGTCATAGTAAAAGGAGAAAGAGACCTCAGAGGACTGAAATCTATTCATTTTGCTGTAGTCAGAGGAGTAATTGCCTAATGGTCAACCTGCTGGTATTTGAACAACAGACACAACCTTTCGTCAGGACCATATGCAAAGTGTTTTGGACTTCATAGAACCTTCAAAGCTTAAAACTCACCTGCATAACCTTTGATAGCCTAGAATCACTTTCATGTGCGAATGAGTCAGCAGAATAGGACTTCTATGGAATGTTTGCTAAAATTAGAAGTCTCTAACTAAAACAATGTTACTCCAGTTGACTTTGCTTTTTAAAAAATGTTAAGAGAATAAAGAAAAATAAATCCTTAATAAATCAAGGATTGAACGTGTCAAACAAAATTGGATTTTTTTTAAACAAGCATAATGTGGTCTGACTGAATCAGCTAAATGCTAACTACTCAGCCAATATTGATAAAGCCAGTTAATTCTGGATTGAGTCAAGGATTATGCCAATAGGAAATACTCACTTCCAAGTGGTTCAAATTGGCTGATTTATTTAGCAAAGGCTATATATAGAAGCAAACACCATTTCTTGTTCACATACTCACTCCCTAGGGTGGACAAATGGTAAGCATAAATGTCAGAACTTTTACCAACTGGGAAATACCTAAACCCTGTTTGAAATCTATGGCATTCGGCTAGAGCAACCTAGTCAATGATTATTGGTAAGCACCCTTTGTATCAAAAGCACCATGAGTTAATTAATCATAATACCAAGGAATAGTGCAGTAGGAAT